>NC_133556.1:32705770-33955770 GCF_048773025.1 Camelus bactrianus | reverse complement strand
ACCACTTCCAGGCTCCCCGCTCTGCTCTCCGACTTGCCAGGGCTCCTACCCAGTGCTCATGGGTCACATGCTAAATGCTGAGGCACTGATGTTCTCGTTTCTGACACCTTGATGGCCGGGCTTCGCGCAGGCCCCTCTATCGGTGGAGAAACACAGGAAGGGCGATGACTTGCCCAGGATCACCAAGTAACTGTTCTAAGTGAATCCAAAAAGAGGCGACCATCCTCTCAGACTGGAAAGCAGGATGAGACAAGAACGTGCATCTGGGTGAACACTCCTCTGGCCGGAGGGGCCAGGGCGCCTCTGGTCTTCCTTTCAGTATTCAGCTCCTGAAAAATTAGGAGCCCTGTGATTTTCTTGGTTTCAGAATGAGCTGCCCATTACTTGGGACCTGAGGTAGGGAACATTTCTTTGCAAACCAGGGATGGAAGTGGAGGGTCCAGGGGTGCACATTCATTTCACACAACTTCCTTGTCTGGGCTTAAATGTGGAGGAGGTGTGAATTCTGGGTGTTGCATTTGCAGAAAAAAACAAGTTAATACCACATTCAAATCAGGTCATGGCAGAATTGTGACTTGTGACCACATGCCTTTTCACTTCTGTGCTTCATGCTGCCTTTTTCAGTAAAGATTTCAGCACTAAAATGGGGGTAGCAGGGGATGCAGGGAGGAGCTGGTGCCAGCATCTCTTTACACAAGAGTCACCAGGCTATCAACAAGCCCTGAGATTTAGGGACAATGCAAGAAGCAGGCTAGGGAAGGAATAATTTGGAGAAAATAGCCACATATTCACCTCAAAACAGAAAGAAAGAAGACAGCCCTGAGGAAAACTGAGGCGTAAACAGAAATAGTGTGGCTTCCTAATGGAGCATCTGCTGTTTCTGCTGACCCGACATTTACACCCCCTTCTTCTGATGAACGTACCTCATTTCTTACTGAGGGAGTCACCTTAGCGTAGATGCGTAACCCAGGCCTGGCCAATCAGCACAGAACATCCCTCTATAGGGCTGGGCAAGCCAGGCCCATTCTCACCAACAAGCATCATTGGCCCCCAGACTTCACTGCAGCCAGGGGGAAGGAGCAGCTTCCTCTCCATCTGGCAGTAAATTGGCAGGGTGTGAGTCTGGCACTGCCAGTGGTCATCCGTGCCCCTGGGTCCAGCCTCCCAGTTACGTGAACAGTAACTGCCTTTTTTGCTTAAGTCAGCCTGAGTTGAATTTCTAAATTTTGCAACTACAAGAATACTTAACATATCCTTATTTAAAAAAAAAAAAGTTCATTACATGAATTACATCTCCTATAGTCACAATTTCCAGATGAGGAAGATGAGGCCCAGAGCTTGAGGAGACCATCCAAGGCACACAGTAAGCCTAGCTGTCAAGACAGGATTGCAAGGCAGCTCTCCCTTCTCCTAGGCACCTCCCCCATCTACACTGTTCTCTGGATTGAAACTGAATGAGGAAATGTGCCTGACACCCTTCCAGGTCACAGGAATTAATGCCCAAACACAGATACAGCCGAGGGAGAGGATACCCACCAGCCGTACCTTCAAACAAGAGAATGTCTAAGAGATCAAATAAACGATTCAAAAAGCCCCAGAATACAGCTCCTGATGCCCAGTTAGGCATCTCTCTGCTGGACGGGCCTGAAAGTTGTACTGATTTATGGTGAGCCGGGCGGGAAGATTAGTGAGTGCCTGAGAAAACAGGAGGGTGCTAAGATGCCGAGGGGGTCGTGGAGAGCCATGCTCAACCGAGCCCTGAAGTCAGTATCGACTGTCCAAGAAAGCCTCCACGGAAACTGCTGGGCCCTGTCTGGCACAAGTCAGGTGAGTATCCGCCCATCTCTCCCCTTGCCCCCAACATGCGGCAGGTGGGATCAGCCTGCCGTGAGTCCTCGCCCCAATCCTAACAGGAAGCTGGGACGGCAGTCTGGCCACTGCAGCCCCCATGCGCCAGGACTGGGCTGCCTGGCTGAGTCATTTGATTGTGTGTTTGAGGCCAAGCCTGCCCCTGTCCACACCACGGTTAGTCACGGCCCCGGCCTGGTTAGAGAGCAGCCCTTAAAAGGGCTGGAACAAAAGAGGTAGCATCTTTCCAAAACAAAATTGACAAGAACACAGTGTACAAAATGGAGTGAAGTTG
This sequence comes from Camelus bactrianus, assembly GCF_048773025.1. Classification (NCBI taxonomy): domain Eukaryota; kingdom Metazoa; phylum Chordata; class Mammalia; order Artiodactyla; family Camelidae; genus Camelus; species Camelus bactrianus. Next base: position 33,953,627 of record NC_133556.1, on the reverse strand, counting down.
CCCATTTTCTCCACTATGTGGCTACAGGGCAGCTAAATCTAGGGTTTAAGCAGGCAATTTTCTACCAAGTTAGAAAAAAAAAAAACCCAAAATGATCCAAATAAGCAAACAAGTATGGCTTACCTTGTGTTTGCCCCTCACCTCCCCACCAGTGGTATCTGTTGGCAAAGGTTTCCCAAGCCAAACAGCAATTCCTAAACCAAAATGCTTACTGCGCACTTTGAACAGAAATAAAAGCATGCTGGAGATCTCAGCCTTAAAATGAGCCGGTGGCACCAGGGAGACACTTCAGTTTTACTTATCAAAATGTGATGGTGACATTCACTGAGAAGTGCCAAGAAAATCAGAACAGGGCTAGCGGGGTGGGGGAAGGGGTGGGTTTCAGCTACATAATTGCAGCAAACTCCCCAAAACATACGAGTTTCCAGTCACTGATTTATTGAGCTGCTCCATTTTCCAGCTTCAGATGCCCTGGACTCACAGTCCAGGCTGATGGGCCGGGAAGCTGGCTTCAGAGCAGCCACTGCTAGCCCAGGACCCAGGAGGACGGCTTGCAGGAAATGCTCCCCACAGCCTCAGCAGACCACAGCCGGGAGCTGAGCAGCACCTGGGTCTGTCCCAGGAGGTGAGGTGGGAGTTCGCCTCCATGAGCAGAGCCCCCACCCCACTTGCGCCCCATCACCTCCTCCACCAAGTGCCCGGGGCCGTGGCCAGTGACCCCATCTGTGTGGCTGTGAGCCCAGCCCATGACACAAGCAACTGGACAGTTTAAGCTTGCTTCATTCCACAGAGGACAACGCTCTCCAGATGGAGGAGGTGTTAGCATTTAAATGAGAGGAGGGTGGAAAGTAAACCAGAATCATTCCCGACAAGGGCAAAAAGAGGACACAATGATTCTGTTTACTGAGCACATGTGCACCAAACACAAGTGTACCTCACTCTAAACACAGTCAGGACTTGGGAAAAATCTTAATGTCAGAATCTAGGGGATTATATTTGACCATTTGATTCCAACAAACCATAATCTCATTTTGAAAAGCATATCATTTCATTAAGCATGGGCATTCTTCTTCCTGCAGTGCACTGGAAATGATGACTTCTGTCGAAGATCTTAACCCCAGGTTATCGGGAGTAATAAGACCAGCAATAATGATCAAGATGATGATAATAATAATAATAACAGCAGGACAGGCGGCAGCAGCAGCAGAGCCTTATGACGTGGGCCAGGCCCTGTCCCCAGCAGGATACACGTGTTAACCCGTCTAGGTCTCTTAAAAACAAAGTGAATTCTACGTGTTATCCTCTTTTTACAGTTGGGGAAACGGAAGCACCGACCTCTGTTAAAAGGAGAGGACCTTGCTCCAGGACACCCATCCGACAAGGGCAGGCCTTGTACGGGATCTGCCCACAGCTGCCTCCGAACCGCTGGTTGTGCAGAGTGAGGTACACTGGGGTCCGGAACGACAGGTGCACCCACTGACACACAGGGGACCACACACAGGACAGCCTGGCTCGCAGGTCGGCGTTTGCAGGCGCACTCACCTTCACTCTCCCCACTCGTCTTGGTGCCTTTTGAACCACCCTCTGTACCTTTAGCCTTCTCGGCGTCTTCTTGGGCATCCTCGGCGGGCCCTTTCTCCTCATCCTCTTCCTCCCCAACGTTTTTGTAGTTGGGTCTCTTTTGCACCCGCCTCTTGCCCTTGTGCTTGTTCATCTCAAGGGACCGCTCTAGCGTCTCGGTGGGTTTAATGAAGCACCGAATGCTGGGCTTGGCCTAGGAAAGTCGAACCAAGACAACAGGCAGATTTGAGCGCTGGACTCAACGCTGCATCCTATTAAGCTGCCCGAGAGTTTCTGCCCCAAGAAATTCCTGTCCAAAACAACAAATGCTACCCCTAGTTGATTACTGTAACTGTTATGAACATCATTATTACTATAATCTAAACAACAGCACCAGCTACTATTTATTGCCCATGGTCCTAAGTCATCTGCACTTTACCAGTACCAGCTCTGCGCTTCCCAAAGGTCAAAAACACACTTCTGATTAATGCTTTTATGGTACTTTCTACGCACCAGATGCTGTTCTAAGGCCTCTGACTATATTATCTCACTTAAAGTTTACAAAACCCCCACAAGATAGTACTGTTGTTACGCTCACTGTACATGTGATGAGACTGAGACTCAGAGATGTTAAATGACCTGCCCAAGGTCACAGAGCCAGGAGGTGGCAGAGCTGGGGTTCAAGACCACTTATCTACACAATTTACATCTTAACCACAGCACTCTGATGTGCTGCGCTAAACTTCTAGTTTAAATATACTTATTTTAAAAGGAACTGAATATCACTATGGAAATGGGACACCAGCGTATCTTGCTATTATAAAAATAAAAAACAGAAAAGAAAAAGCAAGGTGTATTGGGTGTAACCAAATGCTGGCTCTCTTTAGAAGGGGAGCCTGGCAAGTATTGGCAATGAGTTCTAAAGCTCATCCCCAAAAGAAGCCTGCCCCTAAGGAAAACGTTTTTCCCTAAAAAGTCAGAAGCCTAAGAGAAATGAGAAAGGCCCGTGCGTCACCATGGTTCATATCCCACATTGTGGAAAACATGGCTGTATCTCAGTTCTTAGAGCAACCATGAGCTATAGGGATTATCTGTCCCATTTTACAGATAGGAAAGTGAGATTCAGAAGGGTTAAGTGACAGGCCCAATGCCACACAGCTACTGAGCTTCAGTCAGAATTTGAATCGAAACTTGCCCAATCCCAAAGGCCAAGCTCTTCCTAAAATATCAGTGTTTCACCGGGAGCTCAAACTCAGTTTCATGTTTAGTACTCTCTGAAAAGCATCTACGTGCAAATGAATCAGGTTTAGAAAGAAGCAAAGACAAAACAAAAACAAAAACAAAAACAAAAACAAAATAAAACTGTTCCTGATTTGTTTGAGGTAGGATTCTGATTGAAGTATTTTTCTCTTTTCAGGGTCCAGATGACGTTCAGACATCATTTTGTCTTTGAAAAGGAAAGTTTTAAAGGAAACTTTTCCATTATCTTGATACAGTCTATCCATCTTCTGAATTTACCCCAAACAACCGCCAATTATATTCTGGGGGCTACCGGACCTTGCCAATAAGTGAAATGTGCTCAAAGAACACAGATTAATTTCAATAACACTCAAAACAAAACCTAATGGAAAGCTAAATTAGCATCCAAATCCAAACATTAATTTTTATTTACCTCCTTTGGATTATTCATCCACAAAAATGACAGCTAAATTGAGACGAGCTTCTACTGTCCAGGAAACCCAGATAGTGCATTACAGATGCCGACAACCAAGAGCCCAGAGATGAGAGCATTCTGAGCTTGCAGCACTTGACAGACAGCATCCATCAGGGCCCACTTAGGATGCTGTGCGATTGAACGCAGCCCCAGACGCCGGCCTCATCCTCTCCTGAAGGACCCAAACCCGGTTAATTGGGGCCTCAAGATGAAGTGACTGCTTCCTCTGATCACCACTTACTTCTAGGGAATTTTGGAGCATGCCACATGTAATTAAAGCTTTCAGGAACAGAAAACTGAGACCAAACACAGAGCACACCACTGGTTAGAAGCTATGAGTAGAAATTCACATGGATGGATGTAGAAACCTCTCCCTGAGCTCTGCATGGACTCAGATACACAGAACAGCTGGCAGTAGTAAGGGAAGTGAAGCAACGCACGAGGTCCAGGGCTGGTCAGAGTGGTGTGAAGCCCAGCCAGACCCTACATGAGCTGTGGGGCCTCTCAGAGCTTCCAGCCTCTTGTCTAAAACATGGGAGAAGTAATTCTGGCCTCCTAGAGCTAAACAAAATCATGGATAGAAAGTTCCTTCAGAGCCTGGTGATATAGGAAGCATCCAATATATAGACAGCTACCTTCCCTTCTCCGCATACATGAAAGAGAGAAAGAGAGAGAGAAACAAAGAAAAGAAAAGAAAAGAAAAGAAAAGAAAAGAAAAGAAAAGAAAAGAAAAACTCAACTGTGAAAATGAATTTAAAAACTTTCCAAGGGCTATGCTTTTGTCAATGATCAGGTGTTAGGGAGGGAGGCAGAGAAGGCATGCTTACCAGGGAAATTTCAAACCTTTAAAATGCAACCTACCCAGTAAATAGCTGGAAATAACCTAAATGTCCATCAACAGGGGAATGGTTAGGTAATTATGGTCTGTCCATAGAGCGGGAATCCACGTAGATGTTAAAAAGACTGGGGTCTTTTTAGACCTAGATATACTGATGCAGAAACAGCACCAGGATAAAAAAGGAAGGACAGGGAACAAAGCTGGGACCCTTTGGGGTAAAGCCTTATGATGGTGTAAACACAACTTTTCCTGGAAAGCTGCACAAGAATATATTAGCATTTCATGTCTGGGGAAGGAAAAAAGGCAAGTGGTACTATGTGTGCACACCCCTAAAAGTGCACTTAAGAGATTTTCACTTCTATACCTTTCCTCCGTTTGAAATTTCTTATTGTATATGCATATAAACTTTTCAAAAAATTCAACAGGGATCATTTGGATATTGGAATTATGAAGTTTATTTTCCCCCTTTTTTCTTCTATATTTAAAAAGTCTTATTTAAGAAAAAATACTAACAACAACAACAACAACAAAAATCCCATAGTTACCATGGAGATGCTGACAGGGCGTGGCTGGGAAATGTGGGCAGGGACTCGTTATCATTCCTGCCTCCCGGCTGCCAGCTCCCCGGGAATCTGTGTTACACTGGCCAACCCCGGATGCTCCAGACGGAAAGCCCCCGTGGGCAGTGCCATCTTATACCCCGCTGTCCTCCTGACACTAAACCAGGTGCCTGGAGCAGGGCATGCCTTGATGGACTGCTGCCGAGTGGCCTGTCCCATCCATACTACATCCAACGTGACAGAGAGAAGAAGAAGAAAACAGAAGAAAAGAGAGGGTGGATGGAGAAAGGGGCCTAACACCCTCAGGAGCCAAACTTAGTGGAAGAGCTAACAGGATGGAACCAACCAGAAGAAACGGGAAAACCCACTTCAGAGTCAAAAATCAGAAGGCCTTTGGGTTTATCTTTTTATAAAGAAAGCACCTCACGCATGCCTCAGAGAAAAGAATCCTGCAAATAAGGTCTAGTTTCCCAAACGCCGCAGGCTTGGGTTTCCCTAAGGGCTCACCCCCCAGGGATCGGAAGCCTGAGCTGCAGGGGGAGAGTGGAGGTGCGGGGCCCTCCTTGCTGCCTCCAGAGACTCTGCCAGGCACCCGAGTTGGGGATGCAGGAGGGGAGCCTTGGGCTCTGTGGCTGGACGTTTAGGCAGCCTGGCTTCTGGGGTCATAGCCAGCTGCAGTCCAGCAGTGTGTTTTCAGGGGTGGTCTGGGGTCTAAGTACTCCCTAGAGTGTCTGCCCCCACCTGCTGGTTAAGGACACCTTCCACCAGCCTTCATGCCTCCAACCTTTGCGCCTGGCTTCAAAGTTACATACTCAAGAAGGTGACTCCCCCCAGGGGTCGGCGATAACTAAGGCCTTTCAGGGGTGGCAGGGTCTGAGAAGAGGTTCTGCAAGGACCGCGAGAGGGGTCAGGAGCAAGGGTTCAGGAGGAAGGATGCAAACATGCAAGCCCAGCATTGCTGATGCCACGGAGGTCAAACATAATGTCCTCTATTAGGTCTGGGTGTGCCCCCTTAGAAAAACCCTGACACAGACTGCGTAAGAAAGACCGATCAATCAATCAAGGATTCCGTTCATGGATAAAAAACAAAACCATTGACTTAAAACATGTACATATACATCATGTTTTCCTGCGTTGATAGGTATTTGCATGACGGTACACAGAGCAAGGCCTGGAAGGATACACAAACTGAGAACAGTGGTTCCTTTTGAGAAAGATACTGAGGTTGGGGAACTTTCACTTTCTACTCTAGTTGCTTCTATATCATTCAATTGTTTTACCCCAAGAAAGTATTACCAGTGCCATTAAATGTAAAAAATACCTTTAAAGAACATATCTAATATCACTGAACTATACATTTAAAAATGGTTAATCCACTGTAAATGTTGTTTGTTATAAATATTTCACATAAAAAAAAACTTTCAAAAAAGCACCCCTAAAAGTGAGAATGGTGATTAGCTGGGGGGAGGAGTGGGGGAGGAACTGGTTGCAGACTGAGCAGGAGTGGTGGTGCCCTGGAACACAAGATGCCAGAGATGTTTTCTGTCTTGACTTGAATTACAAGCTTCCCCTGTGATCTGAAAGTAGAGCGTTCCTACGAAACCTCCTGTGAACCTGAAGGGTGTGAAGCAGAGAAGCAGTAACCTTAGGACATGGCTTGCTCGGAGATGCACAGAATGAATGGAGATAAAGCACAGATGCTCACAGACACAGTTCAGAGCTACGGGACGTGATGCTGAGGTGCTGAGCGTGGTTCCAGGGAAGGGGCTTGGCGGCCCCGCTCCCACTGCTCGGGGTTCGCACTGCCCCTGTCACCGCGGCGGCAGCACCTGCACTGTACACTGTTCTCACTTTCCAAGTTTTTTTCGTAAAAGTGAAAAACCTCTTTGGATTTTTCAGCCTTCTGTAAAAATGTCTTCTATAATAGAGACGTGGCTTAAAGCAAACTTCTGAAAAGCGGGGACACCTGTACACAGTAATGTAACCACGTGTATGAAGCCATCAAGCAGTACAGTGAAGATCACTGCACTTTTATGTGCTTCATTTATGTTACCTCTCAATTTAAAAAAACTGTTAACCTAGAAGGTTTCCAGTAAATTCAGATCGTCACAGTGCCCTAAATATGAGCTAGGGGCAAATCAGACAACTCGGGAAGCTGGCTTCACTGCAGTCGCCGGAGGGCTGACCATTCACTGAGCCCCGACTAAGCACCAACACTGGGCTAAGAGCGAGGAAGCCAAGGCCAGGCCTTCACTGAGCTCACAGTGCAGCCAGGAGCCGGCGGTGTACTGCTGTTGTGTCCCACACGGACACTAGGAGATGAAGGAAACTGAGGGCACGGAGGAAGGAGTGGGGAAGTGAGCCAGGATGGGGGCGGGTTGGGAGGGGAGCTTAGGAGGGCTTCGTGGAGAGGGAAATGATTGATCCGAGTTTTCAGTATTAACAGTTCACAACAACACTTGGGAGGAGAGGAAGGCCAGCTCAGAGTTCTGGACAGTCACCCTTAATTCTGTCAAGGCCAGAGCCACCTAGAGCTGGTTTGTGTGGTGACAGCAGTGGTGCCCTGGGACACAAGGTGCCTGGCCCAAGCTCCCAGGTAGCAGCAGGCACACAGGAAGGAAGTCAGGGGGTGGTTCTGGGCCGGCCAAGTGGCACGTCCAGTCAGCTGTTCGTGAAGGAGTTCATTGACACTCATGGCCTAAGAAGGGACGTCAGCATGACCCTGTCCCTGCACATAGCACCTGCTGAGAGGGTTTCTTGGTACTACTCGGTGATGCGGAGACGGGCGGTGGAGAAGGCAGCCTGGGGAGCAAAAGCACAGTGACAGTCTACACATCACTCACTAGGTGGCCCTCTGACTTGATGAGCATGATGGACGAGCACAGGCTGTGATTATTTCCCATTTCCGTTTCATGTGCGCAGAGCTCCAAATGTCACAGGGGTTACGGTGACCCGGGTTTACACCCACCGTAACCAACGGCACTGTAGCACATAGCTCTGCAACTGGCCATGAAGGGAAGCTGGGTGGATAATTGCTGCAGAGCGAGCCTATTCTCGTTCCAGAACGAGGTGATCAGCAAGCAAACATCAGGCGGCATAAGCTCCGGGGTGATGTATGGGTGCGCGTGCTACGTGCCAAACCCTGAGCGACGTGGGGCTGCCGAGCCAGAGCACATGCGCGCATCCAGAAAGCACAACTGTGACCACGTCAGTGAGACGACGGGGCACTGCTGCCAAACTGAACGGGGAAGATCTAACCCATGGTGGGGGAGGCACGAAGAGGTAACAGGCCACTTCCATTAACAGGAGGAGCATGGCACTCTTCCCCACGATTGGCCAATTATCAGGGAGCGAGGCAGCGGCCGAGGCATAACCCAAGGCAGCGCCCATTTATCTGGCATCGGAGCGGTCTCAGAGCTCAGAGGCCTCACGCTCCGACTGTGGGAACCAGCAGGTCATGTCAAGATGGTGCTGGGACTTCTTAGAAAGCTGCCCCCTGGGTGCTGCTGGGTCTGTGAGACCAGCCTCATCCCCTGGCCTTCCCCACCCCGTCACCTTCTCTGCCCCCCTCAATGCCCGGCACCGCCTAGTCTGTCCCTCTGATGCTGTGTCGAGCATTCGATCAACAGCTAATGAATTCCTGCAGGATGAATGAATCCCCAAGGTATTAATCCCAAGCTATGTATGATTAAAAAGGCATGTTCCATGCTCTTGCAAAATAAAATATCTTATATTCTTCCATTAAACAGTGACAAAGCATTTCGTTGGCATTTCTTTAGAAGGAGTGTTTTACTACATTTTGTTCTCAAAAAAAAAAAAAAAGGTAATGAACTGTGAAACAGTGGTGACTCCTGTCACCTGCAATGTTCGGTCCGGAACCCTACATCTCATGCTGCACCAAGTGACTATCACTGTGGATGGTGGCAGAAGGGCACGAAATGCAGCAGCACGGGGATTTGGGGCTGATGGCCTGCAACCCCCCACAACTGGGTGGCAACAGAATGATCCCTTAACCTCTGTTAGGTGAGCGTTGGCTTCCTCACGCAGAGAATGTGATGATAATACTGTCTCACTCTTCGGGTTGTCAGGAGCCTCAGATGAGACAGCGAGGAGGGGAACAAGTGTGTTCCTCTTCTGTAAAGTGAAGGCGTTCCCCCACTCGCACTGACCCAGTCAGTACGTTGCTTGCCTACTGGCCTCTCCTCGATCCCAGACAGCCAGTTCACAACCATCGAGGTCTCTGATTCGCCATTTTTTGTGCCTTGACCACCCCAACCCCCTACCCTTCCACTTACATCAGGGAGAGCTATCCTTCCTTCGGTCCTCCAATCCAGTGTCACCTCCTCGGGGAGGACTTCCCTCACCGTCATCTCCTGAAGCTGTTTTCCATTTCTTTCCAGATCCAAACCTTAAACCTGTGTTGATGTGCTTGTTTACCATGTTTCCCACCAGGGTGTCAGGACAGGCACCTTGTCTGTCTTGCTCATCCTGCAGCCTGTGAGGCCAGCACGGCACTGGTCTGGAATGTGTGGGTGCTTCCCAAAGACTGCGGCTGAGGGGGATGGGGGAGAGAACGAGGGGCGTTGCTCCTGCTAGGGAAGGGCTGTCCATACCCCAAGTGTCACCCAGAACAATACTGACTGAGTGAATAAAGCCTTGTCAGCTTTTTCCCCCCTTTTCTCTGCTCATGAAGCTTTCAGGAATCTGCCCCATGCCCAGCTTGAAGTTACCAGGGGTCCCCTGGGGTAGGGAAGGTTATGACCAGCACAGCAAGTGGTCAGCAGGCAGTCAGTCTCAGGCCAGCCAGGACTCAGAATTCACAGGGGCAACCCCACTATTCAGCCCCTGGGATGCGTTACGCCCACCAGCCACGCTGACTGTCCTCAGTCAGGCAGTAAGTGACTCACACCACTTCCCACCTAGCCACTGTTGTTAAATCGCTAGAGCAATGACAGAGGGAAGTGACCGGAGTGGCCCTTTTCTCATTCCATGTGCAGTCTCCCGTCAGGCAAAGCACCCCCGCGGCAAAATCCAGTTTCCCAGTTGGAGAACTTTGGCGCTGACCAGGAAAGGATTTCCTTACTCATTAGATATATGGTGCTCGCATCCCTGTTAAGATTCATTATCTCAAGACATCCCAAGTTTACTGCAAGAACCTTCCAGATCCCAGGGTTAGGATGTTCCCACTTCCCTTGGTGTAAACTCTTGAGTCCTCCAATGGCTCCAAGGGCACCACCTACTTTAGACTCCCATCCCCTCTTTCCCTAACCTCACCCCTTACTACACTCCACCTTGCCACACTGCTCTTTGCTGTTCCTCTGACACACCAGGCACACTACTGCCTAGGGGCCTTTGCACTGGCTGTTCTTTCCGGCCCAAATGCTCTTCCCCCAGATATCATGATTCACTCCTTCACTTCCTTCAAGTCTATACTCTAATGTCACCTTCCCCATGAGGCCACCCGATAGAGAAGTGCACCCTCCCAAGCCTCCTGGCACAGCCCTCTCCCTTCTCAGCTTCACTACAGCTGCTTTTCTAGTGCACGCCTCATATTCTGACATGCTTTGATGTTCACTAACAGTTTTATTGTCCCTCTGCCTCTCCTCACTATAAGAGAAGCTTCTGGAGGTCAGAGGTCTTCATTTTGTTCATGGTGTGTCTCCAGTGCCTAGAACAGTGCCTTGCGCACACTCGGTAACTGTGTGTTGAATAGACGAATAAGTAACGATGACTCAGCTTCAAGGGACTCAAGAGTCTTAGAAGACTCCAATGCCCAAAGGGGCCTGGCTGTGATGAGAACTCACAAAGCCCCAGGGCACCGATACCAGAAGTGGTAGGTGCCCTCTTTTTCTGTCCCCACCTTTGGTTTTCCTGATTTTAGCCAAAACCTGGAAAAAGTCACCAATGACTAAATGCAGACTAGGAGAGGTCTCCATTCAGTCAGGGGTGTGGCTCCCCGCCCCCGACAGCAGTCTCCAGCCTGGTGGCTGCCCCAACCTGTTCCGTGCCAAGCTGCCAGGCAGACAGAAAAGCCAGCTCAGGCCTGAGTCACAGAAACTTCTCCACCCCCAACCCCACTCCTGAGTTGCCCACTGTTTTGCCCTGTTGGCCCATCCGGCCTGTGGCCATTCCGAGAACCTCTGGCCCTTCTCCGGCTCACTGGACCAGGACCAGCACTCCGGCCCCTTGGGTCAGTCACCCGCAGCCCTGGCCACAGGCCACTCCTCCATGAGCCTCCACACCATGGTGCTGGACAGCTGTGCAGGACAAAGGGAGAGATGACGGTTTCTAAGAGGTCTCTCATCTACCACGATGCTCTGCTTGGTTTGTGGGACACGCTGCGTCTGATTCTCTCTGATGCGGTCAAACCCTTACCCGCAACTCGCACTGCTGCACTCAGTCCTCTGTAGGCAGCGGTGGCGCCTTGGAACTGTAATCCTGTCTGTTGAGGGGTTACAGGCTAGACCGCAGCAGCCCCGCAAAAAGGGACAGCACACATGACTTCTCATTCTCTGTGGGAATGATTGCAACTGGTTAAGGCCCTTGATTGATGTCTATTCTCTTCCTTCAGCGTTCACTATCAACCCTCTCCTAGAAGCTAATGACGACTTTCAGGAAGAAGAATGTGTCGGCTTCAGAAACAGCATTGATTACCCTGGGGGTCACAAGTAAGGTCAGGGTCACTGAAAGACGTGGGGGAACACTAACCCCAACCGCACAGGGGGCTGTTCTGCCTTCAGTACTTTGGAGGCTCCGCTGCCGTCTGACTCAAGCCTGGTCTGGAAAGACAGCCGTGCAGTGGCGACCAGGCGACCCAAGCCAACAATTAACGCTCTGCTTCCACAAATACACAAGTCAGAGAAGCCAGGCTGCTACTTTCTCAGCTGCTGGCTCCACGTGGCACGTCCTCGCAGAGCCTTCTGCCAGCAGAGGGTCCAGCTCCCAAGAAGGACAGGTGGCCCATGGAGGGTGGACAGCTAACGTTCTATATGTGTGCCCAATCATTTGGATCCCCCAAGAATCATCTGGAGACCATCCCAACTGGCTGAACTGATGCCCCTAGAGAGACGGCTGATGTCCTCATTTTGAGGCAAATAAGCCTATTCTGCCCCAGAATTCTCAGCCCCGACTCCGAGTTCAGAGACAGCCAAGTGTGAATGCACGTTAGCTGGCTAAGCACTTGCACTTTTCAGAGAGGGAATCTGGGGCCCAGACTGCACACAGAGGCCCAGCCTGCTGACACCAGATGGCGACGTTTACAATGGGTGCTGTCACCACTGTCACCACTGCGCCCTGTGCCTGGTCATGAGGCACCTCCCTTTGGGGTGCACTAAGTGTGCCTCTATGTTAATCATCCCAAGGAGGGGATGCAGGGTGATGCTGAAGCCTCAGAAACTAAGGTCATCGTGATGCTAGCATCTGAAGTTTAGGCCTTGCTGTGCACTAGGCTTTGGAATAAGCACTTTACATAACACGTAATCGTCTCTGCAAACCCATGGTTGTTAGTCTAGTTGGAGAGGTGAGGACCCTTGGGCCCGGAGACCTGGACTAACTTGTCCTGGGACACACCTAGTAAGGCGAGGAGCCAGGATTCAAGGGGCCCTGGCAGCCTAGCTCCCGAGTCCACTCCACCAGACTGCATCTAAAGATGGAATGTGGAACAGCACCAAAGCGATCCCCTCTGACGCTCCTTCCCCACGCCTGAGCAGAGAGAAGGCGGCATGTGAGGGTCAGGTTCTGAGGCTACTTCTGTTCTGAGAGTCTTGAAGAACATCACAAGAGCCCTCGTGACCTTGTCACCAGTTCACCCACTGAGTCACTCATGCCTGCAGTGAGTGCCCCCAGGCATCTCCGGCCAGCCCCGTGACAGCACAGGCGATGTGGGCGTCTCCAAGACACAGTGCTATGCCTTTGCAGGGGATGGGAAGCCCAGTGGAGGCAAGGGTGGTGTCTTTCCTGGGCACCAGTGGATCTCTGCTGAGGGAATGGATGAATGAATGCAAAAACGAAGGAAGCCATTCCACAGAAACCCAGGATGAAAAAAGTCCCTTCAAAAACAAAAGTACCTACAGGTAACAAGGCATATCCCATAATCTAATCTATACGTTCATTTTGCACAAATAATGAGATGTTGGCAGTTTCACAATGAGTGTTCTCTTCCTCTACTTCCCCCAACGAGAAACATTATCTGCTCTGCATTAGAATTACAGCAAGAATTATCCCCTAGGAGGAACCATATGATTTTAATGCACAGATGAATTTCAATTAGACATTTATCTAGCCATGCTGATGTGTTTTAAATTTAACCCTAAATTACAGACTTTTCAAATAACTCTGCTCTCCGCTCTGCTTCTCTCTCCTCAATTTTGGTTTGGTTTTGTGAAAGGTCTGCTGGTAAAATGAAGCAATACCAGTAACTTATCTACAAATTACGGGAAGGAGAAAGTAGGTTAAAAAAGACCAAGAAACTTAAAACAAGTATGATCAAACCACATCCGAGTTAGGCAGGAAACAATAGGAGACTGTTCTTGCTCAGAGGGAAGGAAGGTAAATCTTACCAGGACTATTGTCAAACAAGTCATAAATGAGATAAACCCTTCCCAAATTTCAACTGCAGTCATCACAACAGACTTCGATTTTGCACCCAGGGAAAGGCAAGAACCGAAAGTAGAAAGCTGACACTTTCACTGGGGCTGGCAATTCCTTCCACACTGAAAAGAACCTCTTTTTCGTTCAGGCTTCCACATGAGCGGTTATGTGTCCATCACAATGGAGGCAGGAACTCATCCCAAGAGGAGGTCCTTGGGAAAAAGAACAGATCTCCTAAATGCTCCCTCTGATTTGAGGGTGTTCAACTAAAGCAAGTATCCTAAGCTGAGAGGTCACCAGGAACTTCCTGCAATTTGCTTTTGCTCTAATTGGAAACCCCACGTATCAATGTCAATATCCTGCTTGTGACATTGTGCTACAGTCTTGCAAGATGTCACCACTGGGGGAAAACTAGGGAAAGGGTGACGGATCTCTCTCTATTATTTCCTGCAACTGTACGCCAATCAATTTCAATGGAAAAAATCTGCAAACCCAAGCACCCCAACAATCTCTGGGTTCATCTCTTGGAACATCAAGTCTAACTTCAGCAGTAGGGGTCTTATGGGTAGACATTCTGCAATGAAGCCTTAGCAGCAATCTTGGGGTCTGGAAATCACGCGACAAAATGAAGTCCAAAAGGACCCACTACATTTCAACCTGTTAGTAACATAAATGTGGTGTGTTAGCAGCGGGCTGGGCAGGGACTGGGCAAATCTGATGGCTAACACATGCCTCACCCAAAGGGGGCGGCCTCTGAGAAGGTTCCCGCGCAACTCAGACTGGATCTTCAAGACAATCCTGATGCTGGGACTTTTCTGTGAAACTTCCTACATTTTAAAGTTGGCAATTCGTAAAATTTTCCTTTAAACACTGTGAAGACCAAGTCAAACAGCTCTGAGGGCCAGATTGCCGTCTGTCGTGCACTTAATGGGCACTTTAAATATATTTTCTCCCCATCCTCACCACAGCCCTCCAGAGTGGGGCTTACACTCACTGTCTTCTAAATGGGGTGAAACGACTTGCCCCAGGCGACCCACCAGCTGGCAAGGTCCTCAGCAGCCCCCTGGGCCCCCCGCCCGCTGATTCTGTGGACTCAGCATTCCATTACTTGCATTCATTCAGCGAAAGTGGGTTTAAGAAAGTTGCAAAGAAAAATCTCCAGCTGCATAAACACTAAGTCAGCTCCACATTTTCTAGACTGTGTGTTGTCACAACATGGACCACCAGGGAAGTCCTTCCTGTAGAGCACTTGTTACCCCTGTCACCTCTAGGTTGAATCCTCTCACCAACACTACTCCTTCCCGTTGGAGCACTTACAAGACTTGAGGTAGTGCATCTGTTTGTGTATTTTAGCAACGTCTGTCTCTGCTGGACTGTAAAGCCCCAGTGTGACAGCGACCATTTAGGATTTTGAATATCCCCAGACCTAGCACGATGCTCGATCCAGAAGGGACAGGCCAGACAGGGGCCATGAAAAGGCCCCATTCAATTCAGCTGAACTGACACCGCCACCACCACCATCAAGGACAGGTTTCTGGAAACCTTTTCAGAGGCTCTAATGTTCTCTTTAAAGAGCAAAGTGGTCCGGCCAAGACACTGTACGCTGGAAAAACCAGAAGGGCGGGAGACTCTTGTCATTGTGCTCCATGCAGATCTGGCCTTTCACACTCTGAGCTCATACTCCACCACGTGCTCAGATATGACAACAGAGCCAAAGGCCCCAGGGCAAGCCCTGCCCGCATACCGGTGTGCTGACTGCCTGAGAACCCGGCTGCAGAGACACAGCCTTCATGAAACAGCCTCTGTCTAGCTCATCTCAGACCCGTACGTGGAACCCAGGCTGCAGCAGAGCCAATGACAGGTAAGACCTCTGATGAGAAGGAACCAGCAGCGAGGGCCTGCCAGGCGGTCGGTATGGTAAGGACACAGGTACAGAGGGAAAACACAGGCTACTTTGGGGGAAAAAGCAAGCTGGGCCAGTACCAAGGTAGCCTGGAGTTCAGCATGTGTGAACAGGATGGTAGGAGAGAAGGCAGGCAAGGTAGACAAGGCCAAGCGGGGAAAACCTCGGGAGATGTCATCACACTGGTCCTTGGGGTTTCTTTCTAGCAGAGCACAAAAGGCACAAATATGCACAAACCGCAAACAGACTCTGTTTAGGCCACAGCTGGGCGATCGTTTAACACTTGGGAGTATTTGCCTTAAGATGCAGCTTTCCAGAGGGGAGGGTATAGCTCGGTGGTAGCGTGCATGCCTAGCATGCATGAGGTCCTGGGTTCAATTCCCAGTAAGTACTTCCATTAGATAAATAAATAAATAAACCTAATTACCTCTCCTCATAAATAAAAAAAATTTAAAAAGATAAAATAAAAAAAGATGCAGCTTTCCAGCTTGTTCAGAAGCATGAGAGAACCTGGCACTACTGCATCCGTACTCCTGCAGAACAACCGCAGGGTCAGGTGGAGCAGCAGCTGCTCAACAAGGGACACGTACACCCTCCAATTTGTCACAGTCCCCACTGCTCCCTACTGCTGTCTCACAGGGTCCCTGTCATTCATAGGTGTTCCCTGTCCAGTCTCCATAAACATTTGTGCCAGAGGCAAAGCATTTTCTCATCCTGACCCAATAACAGTGTCTCACAGATATACAACCAGAGGCCCAGAATGGTCCAAACCTGTGTTCAATAACATATGATCAGTCAAGTCCACTCTTAGTGCTTGACCCCAGAATTTTCTGGGTATGCGTGTCAGTACTCTGATTAGGTTCTCTGAGTCCCAGACCAGCTTATGCATCATCATCAGTGCTGTGTAAGTAAAATGTTGATTTCTGGTTTCAGAGAAACACACATTAACAAAATGAGCCATGGCTTCTTATCAGGGTCTAGAAATGGTCCTAACACTAATGACTTACGCAGCTTCTCTGCACATCCTGTTCAGGCTTAGCGTATGTCTCAGACAGATCACCGTTCAGAATGACTTCAGCTAACGAGTTCACCAGGGGTGCGTGATGTATAATTAGGAAGACCTGGTAAGAAAAAGAAAAATGGAATTTGTGTTACAGTGTGCAGACTTTCAACCTCTTCCTCCTCAGTCTGAAACCACTAGGCAGGGCTCCCTAAGTGCCGTGTTTAAGTGGCAATCCCTGTGATGCAAAATCCAAAGAATGGGTCACGTTTGGGAGAAACTGGTTACGCTTTTCTCCTTTTAGGGCTAGGCCCTCCTTCACTCAAGACTGCTGCCTGTTTGGCTGGCTGCTCTTCAGCGGAAGGAAGTGAATTAAAGCAAGACTGTCCCTCACGGCTGGATGAAGCCAAATCCGGCTGAAGCGGAGCAATGTGGGAAAGGAGCGCCAAACCCGCACGCTCCTTCCTCTCTACAGGCATGTCAGTGTCAAATCCGATTACGATAAGACCAGGAGGCCCCGGCCCAATACTTTAATTATATGGAAAAGAGGGCCAGCGAGTCTTGTTCCAATCAAGGACTTGGCAGAGGTTCGGCCATGCAGAGATCCCATCCCTGGAGTGAGTGCTGACCCTCACAGTGGGTTTGAGCACACCAGAATTCCAGGGCTGTGTTGGTAGACGTGGAAACTGTGGGGAGGAAAAGCCACATGAGCCAGCACAAGAGTTGTGCCAGGATGCAAAATCAGAAGGCGTGGGGCTGTCTGGGATGGCCCTGCTACCCCACCCTGTTGCCCAACGTTCAGAGGAATGGCTTGAGGAATCAGGGTATCCGAAACTGCCTTGCAGGGCTGGCTCAGACACACCTGCTGGTTTGTTTTAAACTGTGAAGGCAACACCGGTACCGCAGTGCAAGCTGGGATATATCAACCGTCTGCCTATAAGAGGGTGTGTGCGCACGTTTGTGTTTGCTTATGTATGTGTGGAACAGGGTTTCTGAACCTTGGCACGACTGTCAGGTGATTATTCTTTGCTGTGGGGGGCTCTCGTGTGCACTGCAGGCTATTTGGCAGCGACTCTGGCCTCCACCCACTAGATGCTAGTCACACCCCCTCCCCAAGTCTTGACAACCAGAAATGTCTTCAGACACTGCCAAACATCCCCGGGGGGAGGAGGGGGTGAAGTCGCTGCCAGGTGAGAGCCCCTGGCAGGGAACGGCTCTGGAAGGACATGGGAAAACCCTGTTAACCATGGTTGTCTCCAGGGACAGAAATCAGGAGACTGAGTAAAAGCAGAAAGGCAGCTTGGTTTTCACCTGTTCAAACTTTACAACTTAAAATATATATGTATATTAAAAATATATTCTAAAAAAAGAAAGTAAAGGCAGAAACTAAAACACTGGCTGCCCCTGAGGAGTGGGACTGGGTGCCTGGGGGCCAGGGGTAAGAAGAAGATTTTCCCTAAATGTTGTATTATACTGTTTGAATAGGGTGATATACTGTTCAAAAATATAAATACAATTCAGATTTAAGGTACAGGCAGAATAACCAAATGTAGTACCTACAAAAAAAAAAAAAGGACACCTGTTTTAAAACACTGGGGAGACACTGACTATCGTAGGCTGCACAGTATGATCAGAGGAGTCCACGTGCTCAGGGCTGTGGCCGGTATTCAGATGCTAGTGACCATGAGGATGAGTGGATTCAGGCCACACACACTCAGTGAGCACCTACTAAGGCCCACCTGACAAAGGCCGGTGTGGACATGCATGGTGTTCGTTCCTTCCTGGGTCCGGACAGACAAATGGGGGAGACCAGTCACTGCAGGGTACGTGGAGCCGTGCGCAGGCCAGACTTGAAAAGCTGGGCCGGCCTGCCCCTATTACACTCTTGTTGGGAGTGGTGGCTTAGTTTCAGCTGGACAGCATCCCCCATCACAGTGAATTAACATGGATGCTTCTAAAATCATTTGTAAGGATGTTCTGATGTAGAGCTTAAGGACTGGGATTTATACCTGATTCGAGGTTTTCACACATTTAGGCAACGTTCTGACAAAGCTATGTGGAAATGCGGTGGGACAAGAGCTCTACTCTCAAGCTGAGGGACACCCATGACAATGCTTTTTGTGAGAGACTGAAACAAATAATTAGGTGCCTGAGCCCCTGGCCCTTCACTAGGAAAACAGGAGAAATAAGGGTTCTCAGGGGAAAAGTGTGGCCTGACCCCCTGCTCCTCGGAGTGGCCCAACAGCGGCAGGGTCCTGAGGGTGCTTGCCACGGGATTCCTGTGGGTGCAGACCTGGCCCGCTCAGCCCTGCCAGCCTCCCAGAATCCCGAGCAGGAGAAGCTGGCAGATTTGTAACAAGGCGGCGGAAACAGCTGCCGGGAGGGGCTGGGGTTTGCACAGAGCCCTGTCGCACAGAGGGGCATTCAGAAGGAGTCGGCACCGGAGCACAGCTCCGGGCAAACAGAGCCCCCAGAACAAGACTCCGGGAGTAACAGGGAGCTGGCCACGTGCAGATCCCGGCTGGCTGGGCCCGCTGAAAAGAGGCTGGGTCTGCACCTCTCTTCTCAGACCAACCGGAGTCAGACCCACCTCAAACTCGAAACGGCCCAGGGACCCGGTGAGAAGGACGTTCTCTCAGCAAAGCAAATAAATACCTGGGCCACTGCAGAAGTGGGAACAGAGCTCTGGTCAAACGTCGGACTACTTGACAGTCTAATGAGATGGCCTGAGAGTCTGGACTGCTTGTAATAAAAATATTTTTAAAGTTATGTAACTGGGTCACCATGGAGTTTTTCCCTTCTTGTAAATATTACATAATTACGAGAAGGAAACACACTTGTTTAAGAGGGGCAGGCAGACAAATTGGCTCAAGACACAAATCTGGGAACTGAGGCTGCCACAAGATACCTTCCAGAAGGTAATCTGGGAACTAGAACCCTGACAATAGCCTTAAAAAACGGCCTCATTAGGGGAAGTCTGTTAAACCAAAATTGCTGTGTGTGTACACATATTGGGTCCCACAGTTTGGGGCTTATTTCAAAATGGCCAGGAATAGGACCCACACAGCCCACATTTCAAGGGTCTTTGGAACACTCCTTGGTTGTTTTGGAAACCTCAGTCTCCACAGTACACGTGCCAGGGTTGATTTATTTTTCATTTCTCCTTAAATTTCCAAGTACTACCATGAAGCAGATACACAGCACCTCTACTTAATGTCAGGAAAATAGAATCCCCTTTCATTTTTGTTATTTTATTTCAAGATGGGGGACCCAGAGAGAGAAGATGGGGCCATGTGGCCTGGGAAACTTCTGAAAGGCAGGAGCCCTCCAGGGACCCCCGATGTGTGGGGACACCAGCAAATGATCAAACGCACCTGCGACAGAAGGTAGAGAGAAACCGGCAGGCTGATTTTCGGTCGTTCTCCTCCCTAGGGAAGGTTGGGGGAAGAAGAGAGAAGTTTGGGTTACACATGTGAGCAGCACAAGATACACGAAGCCAAATGCCATCTGTCTGAAGGGGAGGCGCCCAGTACCCCGACTTCCTCCAAGACCTTGAGGCTCTTCTTTGCTGGTGGCAAAGTCTACCCTGCAAAATAAACTCGCAACCTAACCCTATCCACTACCATTTGCAAGGCCGCTGTCCTTCCACCTGAGAAACCTTTCACCATTAGTTATGGATTAGAGGCTGGACCCAGGAGAAGAACGAGCTCCTTAAATTACCAAGAATGTAAATTGCCCCCAGCTGGGGCACCGAGAGCCCAAAGCCCAGCAGGAGAGGCCCCGGAGGCCTGCTCTCAGGAAGGAGCTTTCAAAACAGTGAGGCGCAGGGACAGGCTGGGTGCTCTGGCCTCAGAGAAGCCCCTCATCTGTACAGGCTTCAATGGGCTCCATCTCACACCAACCCTGGGAGGATCTTCAGGACCCTCATTTTGCTCAGGGAGGTTACTGCCTTGTCCAAGGTGGCAGAATGAGGAAAGGGAAGAGGCAGAATTTGAACAAGGTCTGAAAACTCCGATTCTCATGCTTTCTCTCTGCCTATAGATCTCGTTAGGGTTGCAATTTTCTTTTATTCACTAATTTTTAGCAAGAATCCCCGTGTTCCATCACCAGAAGGAAAGCTATATTCCCTTGGGACATGGGTGCGGAGGCTGAAGCCCCTGCAGTGTAACCAGCTGGCTCTGTCCTGCCTCCTGTCAAGGGCTCTGGCCCTTAACTCTGGGTGGTACTGGTCTTCTCTCCCTGAAGTGGCACTTCTCCTGGGGGAGCTGAGACCACCCGCTTAGAATCACCTGGGGGCCAGATTCCTGGCCCACTCCAGACACACTGAGCCAGAATCCCTGAGAGGAGGGAGGAGGTCCGAGGATGTGCACTTCAACAGGCGCTATCCCCCCAGGGGCTTCTGAGCCCGTGACTGTGGCCAGGCGCTATCCGGGCTCTTTTCCTAAGTGCACTCCATCCCTTCCCGTCCGTTCTGTGCCAGTTTTGTGGCTGGCTGGATCTTCTCCAAATCAATTAGCTCTGGCAACTATCCGAAAAAGTTACCAGGGATGAGAACATCCCAAGAGAAGGACGCACAGAAACCAAGAACCTAAATTTGTAAAGGTTTCCTGTTTCCTTCTGATGTCAGTCATCTTTTCTCATTCATTTAAAGTCCGCACACACACACTCATACACACTCTCCCCCCACCCCAACCCCCACCTCCCCCCTTCCCTCTCTCTCTGTCTCTTTCTCCCACCCTCTCTCTCTACCCCCTCTCAGGAAATAAAAGGAAAGGAAAACCAGTGTGCTTTGAAAGGCACTTCCCTCAGGCTCAAAGCCTTGGAAACTTGCAAAGCCCGGGCCTATTCAGGGTGACTGCTCTTCCCCTTCTGAAGATGGCCCTGAGCCCACAGGGGCCAGGCCCCCGGACCCACCTTGTCCTGGTTCTCCAGCGAGTACACGTAGAGAGGCAGGAAGAGCCTATTGAGCAGGTGGTCTGTGAGCACATCGTTGAGGAACTCACAGTTGATGATCAGGATGTCATTGAGATAGTGCAGGTGGTCCAGGTGCTCCGCCACCAGGTCACTCAGTTTCCCCCGATTCCGGTGCCTGCAAGAGAAATGCCGGCCTCAGACCAGATGCCAAAGCTCAGAGCCTAGGATCGGTGGCCCGAGACTTAGGTTGCTGGCGGTGCTTCATTCACACAACAAATATTTGAGCTAGTCTTGAGAGATACCTATCCTGGTCCTTCCGGTGGATTACAGAAAGAGAAAACAGCCAGGTCCACTGCAATAGATTTTAGGGGACTCAGGAGTCCCCCACCTTCTGGAGCCCTGAGCACAACTCACACCACCACCACAGCCCGAAAGAAAATGGGTAAACAAAGAAAAACCCAGCGAAGCTCTTAGCAAGCCATTTCACACAAGAGCAGCCACTAACCAAGGTGGCAAGATCCCCTGGCTCTGAAGATAAGCAGCATTAACGGAACAATAAATTCTCGCTGATTAAAATGCTCCTGAGGAGCTCTGAAGGCAGCAGCAGGCCTCAGCGGCCCGTCCGAGCCACTGGCCCTGACCACATGGGGTGTTCAGCACAAGGACGTGACCTCCCATTTCTGGCCCCAGGAGGCCCCCGCCTCCTTCCTGGGAAGCAGCAGCACGCTGGTCACGGCCCACGAGTGGACCAGCGTCAAGCTCACCAAGGACGACACCCTAAAACAGCAGATGGGACACTTCCACCCCCTCAAAGCGGCGTCCTTCACAAAGAGCCACCTAGCTAGGGTAGGATGTTTTGTTAGCATCGTGATTATTACTCAAGTAACAGTCATTTTAGAAAGCAAAATTAATGAAGAAAATAAAAGCAAAAAGAAATCAAAGTCTCCTGTAGTCCCACCACCAATAGATAATATTTGGGGACTTGTGACCCTATGGTCCGTTTTTCACATTTCCGTGTCTGCCTACAGTCACGTCTAAACGGCTGGTGTTACGTATCTACCCAGCTAATCACACAGGCTTTAAAATAAAGTAAGGACAGGATCAACTCTGCTTCTCGTACTTAATTTTGGATAATTATTCCTTCTTACACTTGTAAGTATTTATAGCAAATACACGTTGTGAAGCCTAATAGTATAATGAGGATCTATGAACCCACCACCCATGAGATCTTATGTATAACGTTCTGCCTCCTTCTCCCTACTTAATAAGATACTGTGTTCATTTTCCTTTAGCAGAATATTTCATGCACTTCACTTTCTAAACCTGTAGTTTAAAAAATACCTAAGTAATATATGCAGATAAATTTAAGAACTAAATAGCACTGACAAGCTGATAATAAAATACGGCAGCTCCTGGCCGAGCCTCCCCCACCCCTGCCCACTCTCCAGAGGAAGCAGTTTTTAACTCTTTTAGCTGTTTCTGTGGATAGTTCCTCCCATATTTCTCCAAAATCTGTGAGGACCTCTGTTTCGCAATCGAGCCATTTTACGTATCACATAATGACCTTCTGTCACGACAGAATTCTTTGTGTGCCCTCTGTCCCCCACAGTCATCAGCGATTGGTGTGGACATTGTAATCATTCACTGCAGAGCCACACAGAGGACTAGGAGTTCGCTTCCTCCCTTGTATAACTTTTTGCTCTTCCTGGAGTTGTGTCTCTGCATGTTTTATATCCATGACTATTCATATCTACGCGGGTCTCTATTTTCCCATGTGCTCTGCAGATCTGTCATCCCCCTTGCCCTGCTTCCTTCCCAATACATGAGCTCACGTGCTCTCTCTCTCACCCCCGCCTCCTAGGAGACCTCCTTTCCGGGTCCCTTAATCGTCCTGGCCCCATCTAGGGGTGCCTCCTCTCACCAGACCTGTGCAACGCTGTCACTCTGCAGCAGCGGTTCTCAGCTGATACAATTTTCCCTTGAGAGAGACAATTTTGGTTTTCATACTTGGAAAGGAGGTGCTAACTGGCATCTAGCAGGTGGAGGCCAGGGAGGCTGCCAGACACCCAACAAAGCACAGCGCAGTCCTACAACACAGAATTACCCAGCTCAAAAGATCAACAGTGCCAACTTGGAGAAACCCTGCTCTGGATCCCATTCATCACCACCTCAATCTATTTATCTTTTTAAAATAAATTTACTGAGATATAATTTATAAACCAGAAACTTCTCTCAAAGTATACAATTTAATGTTTTTAGTATATTCACAGAGCTGTCCAACCATCATCACAATTAATTTTAGAACATTTTTATCCCCTCCCCCCCAAAAGGAGCCCTATAGTCTTAGGCAGTCACTTCCCCCACACACCCCATCCACCCAGCCCTAGGAAACCACTGATCTGCTATTTCTAAGCATTTGCCTATTCTGGGCATTTCCTATAAATGGAGTCATACAATACGTGGTCCCTTGCATCTGGTGTCTTTCACTGAGCATAATGCTTTCAAGGTTCATCCGTGGTTTAGTATGCGTCAGCATTTTGTTCCTTTTTTTCTGCCGAATACTACTCCACTGTGTGTAAATACATTTTGTTTATCCAGTCACCAGTGAAGGACCATCTTCATCTTTCTGTAAGCTGCCTAGCACCCTATCTACGGCCATAGTGAACTCACTTTCCCGATTCCCCTCTGAGAGGTTTCTGAGTTGTTTCCAACTTTGCGCTGTTAGGAAAAGCGGAAAGGTGGGTGGAACCTTTCAGAGCAGGGCAGTCCACATGCCACCTACACGCAGGTGAGTAAGTTTTGTTCTAGTGCCTGCTTTTTCTCAATGGAAACACAATTCTCCTAGAAGCACTCTATTTAATAAGCGCCCTGGGAGGCCACTTACTCCTCATCCGTCTGCACACAGTTGTCGAGCTCGATCACGTGGCTCCCGATGAACCAGACCAAATTGGAGAAGTAAGGGACAGCAGTTTTATCTCTGATATAGTGCAGCATGGCCTGGTTATCCACTGAGAAAATTTACAAAAGAAGAGGGGAAAAAAAGTCAAGCTACCAAAAATAACTTGGGGGAGATTAAAAACAAAAAACCACAATGAAAAAGCCCTCTACAATGAATCTTTTCTGTCTTTCCTGGAAATACTTAAAAATGGATACTTTATTCAGAAAACTATACTCATCGAGGCAGTTCTTATGCTGTTTTTACAATTAATGAGAACAATCAGTTGGGCTAAACATTAACAGTGCCTTAGAAAGCCCACTTGTCAGCAGTACGTTTAGCTAGGCTACAGTGAAAACTGGACCATTCTCAAGCAAGTTTCCTGTATTTACATGTACGGGTAAGTTAAGAAAGCAGAAAACCAGAAGTTATTAACTTACATGACACTGGAATAAGGAACACAGGAATCGTCATTGAAGGAAAGGCAAAAACAGACAACAGTTAGCGGGGTTAGGAACTGGGAGGGTGGGACAGCTGCTCAGAGGGGCAGAGGCATCTAAACGGAGAGACACTGGTTAGAAGAGGACAGAACGGGGGAACAGGAGGCGGAAGGACTGGGCTCAGACTGGGTTGCAAACTCAGGAGCCTGCGGGCTGGACAGTGGCTCCAGGAGTGAAGCTGGCAGGCCCAGCAGGTTATCTGGGGAGCATGGGCCTCAACCCTAAAGGGGGCAGCTGCTTCTCAGCGCCAGCTCACCACTGCCCTGCAGGACTGTGGGCCCACAACAGTCACATCTACACTTCCAAGTCAGAAATCCAGACTGTCACCCAAGAGCTCCCAAGTTTTAAATACTGGCAACTATATATATTTTTCAAAAAAAAAAAAAATCTAAGCCAATTAAAACCTGTCTGAGAGCTGAATTTGGCCCTCAGGCCCTCAGTTTGCGACCCCTCGACTGGGCCCCCTAGGTTCTTAGAAAGGCTCCTCAGTTTAAGGCAATCCCAGAACCAGACTGGAGTGAGTCCCCGAGGAGCTGCCTAGCACCCCCCCCCCCACCAATTAGGGGGCATCTCAAGTAACAACATGGTAACTTGTGAAGGTCAAAGCATTTGGCCCCTGAAAAAACCAGGTCCCAGCTTCAGCGTGATGACCACAAGGGAAACAGGCAGAGGGGCCATCGGAAGGCAACTCCAGGTCAGGAAACTTGTGTCCAGCCAGCCTTTGTGCCAGTGCGGGCAGGGAGCCACAGAAGGGCTTTCTCCCAGAGGCAATGATCCGGGCAATAAGCACTCTCGAGAGAAAGGAGGAATCTGCTGAGAATACAATATTGCCCCCTGCTGGTAGTGACATGTAATGGTTTTAAATATTACAGATAACATGCCCCCCTGGCTTGTACAGAAGTATATTTAACAGGCCAAAAGGCAAAAATGTACATCTCCCATTTCAAAGACAGCTTTGCTTTATCTAATTATCACATGGCCACTCTGAGTCCCATGTGTGCCTCTCTTAGGACATCACGACTTCTGTGTGTCAGCGCTGAGTAAGACTTTAACATGCAGAACTAATCGTGCACGGAGAAGGCAGTGGAACAAAAATTCATGTAAGAGGGGAGCTAAATGTCCGATGATGACAAGCTTTCATGAGACATGCAACCCAAGCTATGATAAATGAGCCCCTTGTTACCATCAAATGAGACCTGTTTGTGGGGACTCATGAGCACAACCATCAGCTGTCAAGTTAGGAGCCCGACGAGGCAGGAGCTCATACAGAAACGTACCTTTGTAGACGTTTAAAGTTATGGTTCTTACAGCAATCCTAACCATGCTTTCGGGGTGATTGAAAAACTTGATGGCTTCCGTGTACAGGGCGAAGTCATTAGTGTGCTAAAACACAAGTAGTATCAAAAAAGTTAGAGACCCAGAATACAAGCCTGCCTCCACCCCAACTTTCTGCACCCTGTCCGAGCCCTCAGTAAAAGCCAAAGCCAAACAAACAAAAAAACAACAAAAATGGTACCCATGTGAACCTTAAGCTAGTGGTTCATTCCCATTGGGGAATGTGGGAAGGGACAGGAAGGTGAGACCATGGAAGAAACAGAGGCAGATCCAGGCAACGCCAGGTCTGGCTTCATGATCTGTTCTTCCACTTCTTAGCTGTGTGATGTGATCTTTCTAAGCCTTTGTTTCTTCATCTGTAAGGTGAGGACAATAATTCCCACTTCACAGTTGCTAATGTTAAACGAGATTATTTCAGGTACAGTGCATACCCTGGCACCTGACCCCCAGCTCTCCGCAGTAATGCTTATTGTTACGATTAGCTGCTGCTTCAACTAATAAAAGGCCAGTGCAAAGTGTGACTACATTCAGAATCTTTCAGCTACTATATATTTCTCTATTTGGAAACACTAAAAGTGTAAACATTATCATGGAGGCAGAGAGACTTGGGAATCTTCTGCCATTAAAAAGGGGTCATCGGGAAAGATCAAAATAGTTCAGAACCCCCACTGACGGAGCCTGGAGGGAAAAGCACACAGGATCCGGGCTGGAACACACAGGGGCGTGCTCTGCTGCCCTCTTCTGGCCAGTTTTCCCACACAGCTTGGATCAGACTGGAGGGCACCCCCAGGCAGTGAGGGTGTGGGGAAGAGGGAACCTGTGACTCCACTGAGGTGACACCTGTCTAACAAGGGCAGTGCCACTCTGAGCACTAGAAGCAGGTGTACACGTAACAAGCGGTGGCTATTGCACTGGCCCACCTCCCACCACTCCTCGGGTGACCAGCAGGATGTTCTTCCAGAAGCATCACTCTGGCCCCAGAACCCAGGGTTCTGCCCTCCCCACTAGATACACAGAAGCCCAGTGGCACTTGAGTGGAGGGAGAAGCTGGCCCCCTATTCTGGTCTGGGTTTCATCTCACCTGGAGAGCCTCTGGGAGGAGAATGCAAACAGCATCCCTCTGGGCTCTGGGCACATTCAATGCGCACCTACTATGTGCCAGGCTAGTATTTCTTCCCTTTGAGACCATCTCTTCCCCACTTCAAATCTAGACAAAGAAAATCAAGGTGCAGGATGCTGTTGCCACATCTTATGGGGACAGCTGGATGAATTTTTGCAGAAACTCAGAGGAAACGTTTGCGACTATGGTCTGACTTCAAACACAGGCTGTGCATGTGACCACCGATCAGAAGACACCTGTCATGCAAACAACACCTGGCTGTGTGGCAAGCGGCCTCCAAGATGGCCCAACGCCCCTCGCCTCCTCTACTTGCCCTGAGTCAGGGCTGGCCTGTGCGGCCTAAAGGGTATGGTGGAAGCGGTGCTATGTGGCTTCTGAGGCTGGGTCAGGAAAGGCGGTACAGCCTGCTGTGGTTTCTCGGGATCAGTCATTCCAGGGGAAGCCAGATGCTGTGCCATGAGGACCCTCAAGCAGCCCCCTGGGGAAGCCCATGGAACCAAGGCCTCCTGCCAATGGCTAGCACCAAATGGTCAGCCATGAGTGAGCCACCTTGGAAGCAGATCCTCCAAACTTAATTCAGCCTTCAGATGACTGCAGCCTCATGAGAGACCAAGCCAGAACGGCCCTACCAGGCTGCTCCCAAATTCCAGACCCACTGTGAGAGAAACGTGACAGAATTCTGACCAGGGAGACTGAAGAGGAAGTCTGCTGGGAGGCTTCCGGGAAAGAAGATTTTGGGGAAGTTAGGAAGGGACACAAGAAGGGACGTCATCTCATCAGACAGTTTGGCAATGGCATGTGAGTGTGTGACATTTGGAGCTGCTACAGCCATACTGGGCCCATGAGGAGTTGGGCCTGAGGACAGATGTCAACTGCATGGTCAGCAGAGCAGAAGACAGAAAAGCTTGGGTTGCTGATGAAGTGGTTGAGCCATGGGATAAGCCAGCCTCAGGACAGCCAACATCTGTACTGTTTGGTGAGATAAATTGACTTAATTGTTTAAGCTTCTCCTAATTGTGAGAACAATAGCAATTTATTTATTTAAACTGCTAGTAATTCTCCCAAGGAATATCAGGATTTTAGCTTATAAGGAACAGCAATGGCCATAATTTTAGGGAGCCAGGTACATACTAGTTACTTTGAAGACATCATCTCATTTAACCCAATCCCTGAAAAACCCTTCAAGCTAGAAACTATCATCCCCATTTCTTAGATGAGGAAACCAAGGCTCAGAGGACTGGAACTTCTCTAAGGTCACATAGCAGAGAATTGGCAAAGCTGGGCCTGACCTGAGTTCCTGTTTTCCCAATAGAGCAACACGACTCAAGTTATTTCTGGGCACTTCTCCCAAACAAGAGTATAGTGATCTCAAGTAGCACAAATTGAATTTTACATTAAAAATAGAGAAGGTAATTTGTTAAATAAAAAAAAAAATTTAAAGCATGAGAAGGTCAAACAGTGTTGGTATGAAAATCAGGAAACAGTGAATGCACAAGGGCTTTGTAAACAGACACAAGGCCACCAGGACCAAAGGCACTGCTCTGATCGGAGAGCTTTCCACCCAAGTGTGTGCCTCTGGCAGTTACTTACCTCGTTGTAAAAGAAGTGGACAGTGTGGTTGTTGAGTTTTAATGAGAGCGTTTTCAGGAACGATATATAATAAGCCATAATCTCCTCATCAGAAAAGTCAAATTTATGGACGATGATAGAATTTACATAGTTATTAGAGAGCAAATAATCTAGAGGGAGAGGAAAAAAAAAAGAAAAGAAAACAGATGGGTTAATTATTCACGCTGGAGGAAAGACAAGCACAGAAAGTCGGGGAACAAGCTGATAACCACGTGAATATTCCTGAACCAGGCAAGCTCACAGTGAGCAGCTTAACCTTTAACCAGCAAAGAAATCAGCCACCACGAGAAGTCACTAGAAAGTTTAAGAGCAATGCCAGGGAAAGCCCGGGCCACCCCTCCCTCCCACACCAGAGAAAAGAACGCTTGAGCATTTTCTTTCATTGCTCGCAAAGTTCAGCAGAGCCGGGGGTGGGGCAGACGAGCTGGTACGTGGGCATTTCACAGACTACCCGCGGGTGAGGGTAGGCAGCGCTCTATCTTATAAAAAGCTGCCCCGTCTTGCCATAAAGGGCTACCCATGATTTTTTCTCCCTACAAGGTAACATGATTTCACAAAGGCCACGTGAGGCTGCCCCTCCACTACCTGCCCAGCGCCGGGCCGACTGCTGTATGTTATAATTCACTGTCATGATACTGCAGAGTAGGCCTCCTTCCCATTTTGCAGGTGAGTAAAAAAATGCTCGGGTTGATTAATTTGCCCGAGGACACAGAGACAGTAAGTCAAAGATGGAATCAAATTCAAGTTCTATGTCCTATGTTAATACCATGTGCTAATGGGGGCCACTAATGAAAACTGGGTGACGAGGGCCTGGGGGCACTGAGGCCACTGGGGAACGGCCACCCTCACTCAGCTCCCAGGCTTGGCCTCCACAGAAGTGCAGGCCCAGCCTGGCGAGAGCATCCAACTGGGCAAGGGAAGCTGGAAAACACAGGTCTCAGATTTTCAAGTGTCGGCCACTAGATCAACTGGTTTTGAAAGCTGTGCTGACCAGTAAAAACAGGTCTACAGACCAGCTGCAGCCCATGGGCCTGCTGTTGGCAACCTTGGCATTGGGCCCCTGCTAGACATGTTACCCCGAGTCCTTACCAACCACCGTGAAGCAGGCACTGTCTGTCCCTCAGGCTGCTGGCCTGTAAGCTCTGCACCATCCCAGCTGCCTCCCCACGAACAGTTAAGGCCGGACATCCCACCTGCACTCTGGGCAGAAACGGGGAGGCAGGAGAGCAGAGTGGTTCAGAGCCTCACTACTCAGAGTCTGGTCCTTGGACAAGAGCTTGCCAGACACGGGGAATCTTGGGCCCCAGCCCTGACCGCCCACCTGCTCAGATCTCTTGGTGGGCCCAGCGCCTTGTGTTAAGAAGCCCTGCAGGACTTCCGGTTGGGCTCCTATATCAGAGGTGCTGGGTCCAAAGGTAGACTTGGATCCTCACTGCCTCTGCCACTTCCAAGCTGGGTGACCTTGGGCAGGCCACTCACCCTCCCCACCCCCCAGCTTCTGAATCTGAAAACAGGAAGGACAAGACCTTCCTCACGGGGCACTGGGAGGACTGGAGGAGGGAAGGCAGGAAAAGCACTGAGGGCAGTGCAGGGCGTGGAGGAAGCACTCAATCTTCTTCTCACTATAATCTGGAGATTCCTAATTTCCATCACCAGCCCTCCAGTCACAAGGACAGATCACAGCTGCTCTCGGGCAAATCAGAAATAAACAAACCATTAAGTTATTTGGTACCTAACTTAGGCCAATCGAAGGATTACTGAAAAGGCTGGAGTCACCAAACACAACACGAAGAGCCATCCAGGGACACGGGGACCCCTGCTGGGTCCTCCTCAGAACATATACTCAGAGGGGCTTTGCAGGTAGGATGTGAAGTCTGGAGTTTTCCAAATCTCCTGACTGTAACAATTCCTCATGAAAATCCTGGGGCCTGCTCCAAGACAGGAGGCAGCAGGTCTGGGGTGGAGTCCTAAGAATTTTAACGTGTTTGTTTATATTTGGGGGGGGGGGTGATTAAGTGAATTTATTTTAATTTTTTTAATGGCGGTATTGGGGATTGAACCCAGGATCTCACAAACGTTAAGCACCACTGAGCTATACCCTCTCCTCCAGTAAGAATTTTAATGTGTTTAAAAACAAGGCCTCACACATATCACCAGTCTTAAGTATACAGCTTGATATATGAGGAAATGCACATGTATATAAATCTTAAGAACACGTACCTACATATTTGGTGTCCAGCTCACAAATCTCAGGTGTCCAGCTTGATGAATGTTTGTGAACATATACCCCATGTAGACACCACCCAGATCAGACACAGTACATTGCCAGCTCCCCAAAAGTCCCTCACACCCCTGGCCCATCCACATCCTCTCCCCAGAGACAGGCCCTAGCCTGGCTTCCAGCACCATAGACTCGTTCTGCCTGCTCCTGAACTTCCCAAGCGTGGAATCGTGCTGCAAGCCCACACCTGGTGCCTGGCTTCTCTCACTCATGACCAGGTCCGTGTTACCCACGCTGCTGCGTGTGTGCGGAATAGCGCTCCTTTTTTTTTCCTTTCTGCTATACAGAATTCTATTCTTTGTACAGTCCACAGTCTGCCTGAACTTGTAACAAGCAGCCAGCTGATGCTGATGCCTCAAGCGCTTCTTTTCATTCTGGCACTCTGGCTGGGGTTGGTTGGGGACAGATGGGTTGGTAGGAGAAGGGACTGTCAGCCCCGCTGTGACTGATCCGTGGCTTCTGGGCCACCAGAGGCACAGACGCCTATGCTAGCAGCTTCAGATGAGCCACCGCGGGCCTCTTGGCTGCACTCGAGCCGAAAGAGCCACGCGCTCCCAGCGGGGACTTTTCCAGGGCCCCCGCGACGTGACTCTGTGGGCGGCGGGGCCACCTTGGAGGCAGCGGAGGTGCCTCTATTATTCCACTGGGGTTTTTCTACTGCCCCCTCACTGTGTGGCCAACTTTCTGTGGTGTCCCTTCATAATAAACCCAGGAATCTACAAGTAATCTCAGTCTCTTGGGCCTTCTGTCACTTAGATCACCAAACCCAACAGGCAACAGGTGCGCTTGTGAAATGGCTGCTTGTCATAGTGAAAATCCGGAAACCACCTAGACGCCCATGGTCACATTAAATAAGTTATGGCCCAGGAAGATGCAGCTCTTAAACCAAACAAGGTAGGGATGCATGAGCGGACAATATGAAAACCTCAGATACACGAGTCAGTTGGAAAAAATAAAGCAAAGAGCAAAACGGTACATGTCCACTGAGCTGTGAGGGTGAGACTCTGCAGAACTTTTGCTTTCTATAGTTTGGTCATGTTTGACAATTTTTCGTTGTATTATAATGAGGACATTTCCTTTCTATAATTAGACAATAAAAATAAAACCAAAGTCACCTATCCTTCTCCCTCCCCATGCATCCAAGTTCTGTAAAGACGGAGTAACTTCTGCTGCTTTTGCAGGGCTTATAAAAGTGCTCTGGTGAATTCCCCCAAAGGCCAGCAACATCTGCCTGGGTTTCTCATAGCACAGCACCCTTTTTGGTCCTAGTATAAGAAAGGCCATGTGATCCAGAAACCCCGGTATTTTCCATTGTCCCAACCCTCCTCTTCATTCCAGTAGCCTTGGGGTTAGCTGGGCTACCAGAGAACAGACATTTGTGGGAACAATGAATTTAATAATAAAACCAACTCTACTGGACACTTCCATCTGCCAGGCCCCATACGACACTCTGCACACCTGCTGTCACACTTAATTTTCAGAGCACTCTATCCACCAGGTACTGGTATGATCTCCACTTCACAGATGCAGAAACTGCAGCTTGGAGAGTTCACTCCGTGGAACACGTGGGGAACGTGTGGTAGAACCAGGCCTGGGACCTGGCTGGCTCTGAGTCCATGGCCTGCACCACTGAGCTGCGTCTTCCCCTCTTGGAGTTTTCAGAAACCACATGCAATTCATATCCAGGGTAACAAAAGCTGTTAACAAGGGAAACCACTTAGGGAGAGTGAGTCAACTCATTTGTCAACTCAGACTCATGGGGAAGCACGTCAAGGAGTCTCCTGGGACAGCAGCACCACCCAGTGGCGTTTTCCGGGACAGCAGCACCACCTAGTGGCCGCTTCCTGGGACAGCAGCACCATCTAGTGGCCCAGAGCCACCAGTCAGCAGCTCTTCCCTACCTCTCCCTCCTCCCCCGTCCTCCTCAGGAGGAATGCCACCATCTCCACCTCTTTCCACCCACCAGAAACTTTTCTCAGACCCATCTTGGGGACCTAGAGCCTGCCTGTGACACAGACATCTGGTCACCTGTCATCACTTCCCTGCTTCTTGTGGGCAGGGCCTGGGGCTGGGTGCAGTCATCTTGGAATAATAAAGCCAGGTAGGGGTCAAGCATAGATCGGGAGTTAAACCAGGGTTTCCCACCCTCAGCACCGGTGACATTTTGGGCGAAATACTCCTTTACAGTGGGGCTGCCCTGCGTGTTGTACGATCTCAAGCAGCGTCCCTGGCCTCTACTCACTCGATGCCAGTAGCTCCTGGCCCCCATGACCACAGCCAGCAATGTGTCCAGACCTGACAAATGTCCCCCGAGAGCACAGTCACACGGGTGGTCGCTGAGCTAACTCACCTGGGGTGAAACCCCTTCTCAATTCTGGCCTCGCCAGAGCTGTCACCTCGGGCCAGCGACTCACAATCCGGCTTTAAATGAGGACACTGATGCCACCTGCCTCTCAGGGTGGTTGTTTCAGAGCAAGAGCCCCGGGCCAAGTGGGGGCAGGGAGTCGGCTCCGAGTCATGCCCTCTCCAGTTAGGCAGTGGGACTGAAACAGGCACGTCAGGTGCCACGGCCAGGCCCTTGCAGGCTCTGTGGCCGAGTTCTCACTCACCCTCCGATGCCAATGCTTATTCTGTTGGCTGATGATTTAGCGACCCCAGCTCTTCAGGAACAGGTTATAAAGAACTGCAAATACCCCCAGAAGCACTCAGCAGAGGGGTGCCCTCTCTCAGCCCTTTACAGCACCCTACCACGCAGGGATAAAAACGGCGTTAGGGACGGAACTGTGCACCCCCAAAATTCATATGCTGAAGCCCTAAACCCCAATGTGGCTATTTTTGGAGATGGGGCCTTGGAGGAGGTAATTAATGTTAAATGGGGTCATAGGGTGGGGCCTTGATCTGAGAGGACTGGTGTCCTGACATGAAAAGGAAGAAATACCAGAAATCACTCCTTCCATATGCACAGAGGAGAGGCCACGGGAGGGCACAATGAGAAGACGGCCATCTGCAGGCCAGAGAGGGAGGCCTCACCAGCAACCAACCCTGACAGCACCTTGATCTTGCACTACCAGCCACCAGAACTGTGAGGAAGTAAGTTTCTGCTGCCTACGCCGCCCAGGCTGGGGTATTTTGTTACAGCAGCCCAAATGCACCGAGACACACAGTAAGCACAGACACTCGAAAAGCAACACGAAAATCACGGCAAACATCATGCTTAGAGGTGTGGAGCCAAGTGTCGGGACTGTCCTTACAAAGTGAGGTCTCGTGACTGATGTTCTCAAAGAGGATGTTCAAGGTCTGCAGCAGCTGAACGCACACATAGCGGCCTGACTTCTGCCGCAGGATGTTCAGGAAGAAAACAAACATGTTCTTCTCCAGGAAGAAGCTGGGAAGAGAACAGGAAAGCGTCAGTGGTCTGCTTCCCCACGTGGAAACACACGTCGTCCCCGGGCTGCACCCAGGGTGCATGTGTGCGCCCCGACAGTGGTGTCCGCAGGGCAACCGGTCCCACCACCCGTGCAGCCTCGGCTTCCACGCTACCCGGCTCCCACGATGCCATCTTCCCTCGAGAAAAATGCAACCTTTCAGACTCTCTTCCCAGAATGTGAGAACAGTGCTGATCCTGGGAGGCAGTGAACTGCTGGATTTCTGACAGAAGGAGAGAACTTCCTGACTAAATGATTACCCAGTAATCTAGCTACGCGTATAAACCTAACATCAGCATTTTCCTTTGAATATTTTATAAGCTGAGTTTTCCTACTAAACCTCTTTCCTCTGCTTTCATATCTTTAAGTTTTCACCAACAACTTGGGAACCAGAATAATTTCCTGCAAAGGGGCAAGATTATGCTGGACATGAAAAGAGCTTGGGTTTCCAAGTTGTCAAGCTTGTAGTGTCCACATCTAGGGAAGGAAAGAAAGCAGGGAGGAGACAGAAGGTGCTGACGTGGGGATGGGAGCCCAGCCAGTCCCCAAGTCCGCTCCGCCTTTCTTGCCCTGGCCAGGACATCCGTCTGCAGGCAGCCTGGGGGCACTGACTTTTGGGGGCATGCCTTGGCTCTTTTAGTCTTGAAAAGGAGACCCCCTAATGCTTTTCTTTAAAGGGGGAAAATGATGTTTCTAGTTATGTGTTCTCTGTATTCAAGCTAAGACCAGAGAACCTCTCATCTGGGATACTCAGAGCCAATCCCGGCAGTCCTGTGGGTCTGCTGGTTGACAGTCTGGGGTGTCTCTCATCCCTCTGCTGTCACTGCCACGGTGGCAGGATCGTGGGCCAGGTGCTCTCTCAGTGCTGTATACCTTCTGTCTGAATCCATGAAAGAAAGGGTAAATGAATGAATAAATATGACCTAAAAAAGACCCCCAAAATCTTTTCCAACTCTGATTCTTGGGAGCCTGTGTGCCTACAAATGTCATCCATGTTGATCCCTAGAATATTTCTATCATTTGACCCATTTTATCTTCCTTTGCTTTAGGTTGTATAAATCAGTGACTCCCAAGTACCACCCAAAAAGCTCACTGCAGCCCAATGACCAACTTGGGAACTTGTTAAGACCCTTGTACCTAGATCTTGCCAAGGGATAGATTCCATTGGTCTCGCGTGAAATCCAGGAGCGTGGATTTTTAGAATTGCCTCGGGGAGTGAGGGGCTCCTTGGAAAAGTGGCCAATTCTAGGGCTGGGGCAGGGAAAATACAAGATAAGCCTGGAGCACCTTACAGGAGCAGAAAGGAAGGAAGTGCTCAAAAACCCAAAAGGATGGGGGCGTGTCAAAGGGGCGCAGGAGCCAACCGAAAGGAGCGCGCAACGCCCAGGCTGGAACAGTGCCAGCGACAAAGTAAGCAGCGTCCGACTGGATCATCAGACACTGGATCATGCCCCCAAGGATAAAACAGACACCCGTGAGTCTACCTTCACTCACAGGCGCACCTCGTTTCATTACACTTCGCTTTACTGCGCCTTACAGGTACTTGATTCTTCCAACTTGAAGGTTTGTGGCACCCCTGTGATCAGCAAGTCTATTGGCGCCATTCTCCCAACAGCACTGTTTCTAACTGAGATATGTACATCGTTTTTTTAAGACACTATTGCATACTTCACAGGCCGCAGCAGAGTGTAATGCACTCTGGGATATCAAAAAAATTCACATGACTCGCTTTACTGCAGTGTTCGCTTTACTGCGGTGGCCTGGAACCAAATCCGCAAGATCTTCGAGGGATGCATGTAAATAAATGACTGAATAAGTAAATAAATGAGAAGAGACAAGTCTCCCACGCAGAAAAATTTCAAACAGTATATGTAGATATTCTTTGCTGTCAGAAGGTGGGGTTTAATTCCTACAACCCCAAGGTGGTCTAGACTTAATGGCTCGCTTTCAATGAATAGTGTAGACAGAGAAAGAGTAACTGTAGAGTGGAAAAGCCTGACAGACACCGCCTTAGCCAAGTGACCCCTACCAGGGATCGTGGAGATCACAAATGCTGACATCATGGGATGAGAAGGGCACTTCATCTCTGTGACACTCTCCCCTACAACTCCAGGGTAATCCAGAGTAAAACATCAGAGAATCCCAGAGTGGGACAGCTGGTCAGCACTTCCCAAAACTATCAAGGTCATGAAAAACAAAAGAAGACTAAAAAAAAAGTCACAGGCCACAGGACACTAGGGAGACGTGACAACTAATGCATTGTGGGAGCCTGGGCTAGGATCCTGGAGCAGAAAGAGGATGTTAATGGAAAAACTGGCAAAATCCAAACCAAGTCTGGAGTTGACGTAATTGTAATGTTAGCTTCTCAGTTTTGAAAAATGCACTCTGGTCATATAAGATACTAACAGAGAAACAGGGTGCAGGTAAACGGGAACTTTCTGTACTAGCTAAATCTAAAATTATCCTCAAATTTAAAAACGGATTAAAAATGAATTCTCTCGGGGCCTCTGTGGAGCAGCCATTTAGGAAGCACCGGGCCTCTAAGAGCTCAGCAGTTTTTCTAAGACAACGGACTAAGAACGCCTATTCTAGTAAAGGGGACATGGTCCTTCTCATTTCCATAAACAGATGCCAATCAACAAACAGTAAATTCTCCCTGGATCCTTAAAGGCAACCAGTCCCGTTTACGAGCAATACCTACTTTATCACTCATGTTTTCCTTTGGGGGTCATAGCCAGTGTCACCGGTCTGCATTTTAAACAGTCTGCATCTTCCACAAGTAGCACTATCTTAGCTAACCTTACTGATGAAAATACAGAGCCATCCAGAAAATTAGGATGTCTAATAAGAAGCCAGGTTGGAAATGGAACACCTGTATTTGTTTTAGATGGGTTTTTTTTAAGTGGCCTCAGTACTTATAATTGAGATTATTTTATATAAAAATAAAATCCGTGTTTGGTAGTTGTCATTACCTAAATCCTTCTGCACTCAGACACTTGGACAGGTCTGTCGGCGAAAGCAGTTCATGGTCTGCAGCCTTTGCTTTTCAACTGGTCAGTAGGGACATCTTTTAAAATGATCACTTGCTGATATTCCTTGAGTGCCTACTTTGTACCAGGCACTAGGCAGGAACTTGCTCCCTCTCACTTAAAGATGAGGAAACCAAAGCAGGCCTAAGACTGCTCACCGAGGATGTATGAGGGTGAGGAGAAATCCCTCCATGGGCTCTGGCTGTGAGCTGCTGATTCTTCACTTACCAGCTGTGTGACCTGGAGCATAAAAGGGTATGAGGATGGGGCTGGGCTGGGGATGGAGATGAGGATGAGGATGGAGATGGGGATAGAGATGAAAATGGGGATGGGGATGGAGGTGGGGATAGAGATGAAGATAGTGATGGAGATGAGGATGGGGTTGGGGATGGAGATGAAGATGAAGATGGGAATGAGGATGGGGATAGAGATGAAGATGGGGATAGAGATGAAGATGGGGATGGAGATGAGAATGAGGGTGGAGGTGGGCATGGAGATGAGAACGGGAATGGAGGTGGGAGTGGGGATGGAGATGAGGATGAGGGTGGAAGTGGGCATGGAGATGAGGACAGGAATGGAGGTGGGAGTGGGGATGGAGATGAGGATGGCAACAGGGGCCTCCACCCTCCGGTAGTCAGGAGACTGAGAAGGGTTCTCTCTCAAGAGCTCAGCGCTGTGCCTGCCCATCAGTGAACACAAGAAATGTTAGCCCTTAGTGTCTCCCCTGGGGCAAGGTCTTTTCAGTTCACTTAGAATCTAACTATCCAAGACATTTTGTCCTTCCTTTGGGGATATAATCAGATACTATTTGGAAAATTATCCATGAAATTTTCAGATTTTCTAGAGACACTCATTTCCATAACTTTCCCATTTTCAGCAGGCATCTCTACTGTGTTTCAAGGACATTTTATAGAGATATCTGTGCAGGACCAAACTGGCGTCAAACCCTGACATCATCGGAATGACTCATGGTACATACTTAGAAAAATATTCAAAAAAGAAGAATCAAAAAACAGGAAACCAGAAACCCTTACTCAAACACAGAGCTGTCATTCTGATCCCCCCAGATCAGGATCTCAGTGATGGATCGGATGGTCTCCACCAGCAGGTTCCGGTTCTGTTCTGTGACGGTGGTGTTTTTGGTCAAAACGTGGTACAGATACCTGAGAGAAAGGAAAGAAAAGAGAATTAAAGGCCAACCAAAATGTAAGCCAGGCTCAAAGACCATTAGCAACACTTCGGGGACAATTTGGCTGTGCCTTCTTCAGACTCGGTTGTTAGCACAATTCCCCATCGGGTGAGCCACAACTCACCACCCAAGAAAAACGGCAGATAATGCTTTGAAGTGTTAACTAACCAGGGACACACCAACCCAAACTGAGGCAAGACTGTCAAGCTTTTGAAGACAGCGTCCTCAAATTCCAGTGCGTGCAAGAGAGCCACCTGGCCGGCTGGACAAAGGGGAGCCACAGAGCCCACCGGAGACTCAGATTCAGTGGGACTGAGGGCCGACCAGACATCGGCCTTTTTCACGCTCACTCCAGGTGATTCTGATGCTGGTGGAACGAGCGGAGACATCGCTCAGCGCCAAATGACTAAGATCCACAGCCCGGCTGATACAGAGGTTAGACACGGAGTCACAGATCAGGGAGGGTGGGTCCTACAGCCAGTGGCTGGGGTAAAGATCATGTGCAATCACAATTACCCTTGGAATGTCCATAATCCCCCATGATGTGCAGAATGCCCATCAGAACTGACGGCTCAAATGAAGTGAGTGGCTTGCAGTTCAAGGGCGCCGATCTTATTTGCCGAGTACAGATTACAGGGAAGTGGGTTTGAGAGGCTTTGGCACTGTGCCTCATCACCCACCCAAATGTGCTGGGCAGCCTGCGATGCCTCAGACCTGTGCCAGCTGCTGGCGCAGAGACAGGTGGGCCCAGCTCAGGCCTCGAGGCCCTCTGACGCTGGCGACGGCAACTGAAAGGATCGCAGAGGCCACCCTGCGCAGCATGGGGACCAGCAGCCTGGCCGATGCCCTGGGAGTGCCACCTGGCACAGCTTTTAAGAGACGGAGTCCCCAGGACCCACAGACTGAGGCAACTTCAGTTGTCATGGCTTGGGAAGGATGAGGGGACAGCAAGAGGGAGTGACTCAGGAAGTGTTACCTCCTGACTTCTTTTACAGCCACCTTCAGTTTGGGGACAGCAGAATGTTGAGGGCAAGGCAGGGAAAGGTTAGAGAGGACTGTGCCGTTGAAAATCTCTAAAAATGAGTAGGATTTAAACAGGTAGAACTTGCAAACGGAACAATAAGGAGCCATCTGTGGCTTTAGGGGGCTGGGTTTTATTTACGAGTACTTTTGCTGTTTGTTATATTTTAAAGACAAAGCAAAATCAGTTATTTAATCATTTCATTAATCTAATTAATTAACTATTGCATGCAGTACAAATAGCCAATAAGAGTTTGAAAAGATACTCAAGCCTAATCACGTTGGTAATCAGGGAAATTCAAATAAAATGACAATGACACATCTCATACTCACTAGGACTGACAACAATTAAGAACTCTGATAATATCCAATGAGGAACAAATGTGGCGTGGTGTTAGCTGGGCGATGTCAAGCAAGGGACTTAGTCTCTGTGCGTCTCAGTTATCTCACCTGTAAAATGCGAGCAGCAGTAGCACCTACAGACTTCAATACCTCCCGGCTGTGGTGCTGTCAGGAGTAAACAAGTAAAGACAGAAAACTAAGCTGGCAGTCCCTACCGGTAACAGCGCCAGGTGTTACCGCTGTTATCCACTGCCGTCATTTACCAGTCCCTAAAAAAACTGCAGTAACCATAAGGAGGCCCTTACATACAATCCCAGGGGAAGGGGCAGGGTATTAAGTCCTGAAAAGAAGATTCCACGCACTCCCACGTGCGGCGCATGGCCTCCATGCCTGGCTCTGGGCGGGCGCCTCCCGGGAACCTCGTGCTCACAGTAACCTGGGGACTGGCACATCGATGGCACTGCACAGGCCAGGATGGGAACTGAGGGACACTCAGCAGCTCATCCACAGTCAAACCGGGAGGCGGGGTCTGAGGGCTCCTGCTGATCGGCTTGCTGCCCTGGGCCTTTCTCAGTGGCGCCACCTGCTGGCACGTGGTGATGCTGCGCTAGGGTTTCGCTGTCTGACCACGAATGAGGTTGAGGGTCTTCTCATTAGTTCAGCGCCGTTAAAATATCTTTTGTGAGGTGCCTGGGCAAGTTTTTTGCCCATTTTTTCTAGGCAGTGTATATTCTTCTAATTAATTTGATAAGAGTTTCTATATTCTGAACACAAATCCTTTACTGGATGTACACATGGCAAATATTTTCTCTAAACGTGGCTTGCTTTTTCACATTTTACAGTGAACTTTTGATAGCAAAAGTTCCTAATTTCGATGTAGTCCAATTTATCAATCTAGCCCTTGGACAGTGTTTTTTGCATCAACCTTAAAAAATCCTTACCTCCCACAAGGTCATGAAGAAATGCTGTTTTCTTCTTTAAAACAGTTACACTTTTACCTTTCACATTTTGACTCAGAGTAACTCTGAAACTCATTTTTGTGTACAGCGTAAGCTACTGGCCAAAATTCACTTTTTCCATATGGCTATTCAGTTCAGTCAACATCATTTACTAAAAAGGTTCTCATTTCTCCAAAGCACTCCAATGTCACCTTTGTCATTAATCAAGTGACAACAACAGGTGGGATTCTTTATGGATGTTCTGGTTCCGCTGATACATTTGTCCACCTTTGTGTCAACACCACGTTGTCTTATTACTGCAGCTTTATAATAAATCTTGCTATGTGATAATGCAAGTCTTCCAAATTCTTTCCTTTCGTTTTGTCATCATTATATTGGCTATCCTTGGCCCTTTGCATTTCCATGTAAATTTAAAAATTACCTTCTCAGTTTCCACAAAAACTCCTGCTAAGATTTCCGTTAAGATTGCCCTAAATCTATAGATAAATATGGAGAGAACTGACATCTTTTTGAAAGTGTAACATGATGACATTTACATTTCTTTCAATGTTTGCTGGAAAGGGGTCTTGCACATCTTTTGTTAGATTTATTCCTAGGTATTTGACGGTTTTTTAAATGCTGTTATAAATGGCAGTGTTTTAAAATATTCATTTTCTAAATGTTTGTTGTTGGTAGGTAGAAATACTCACTAGATCTCAAGTGCTAAATTTCTCTGATGATCATACCTGCATGTACTCATCTCGCCCCCACGATGCCCTAGCATGTTGTTTTAGGTAATGTTTCAGGAAAAGACCCTCAATGTATATTTGCTTAGCATGACTGGGACATTGTGCTGTACACCAGAAATTGACACATCATAACTGACTGTACTTCAATTAAAAAAAAAAAATATATATATATATATATTTGCTTAAATGTAGCAGGGAAAAAAGAAAGTTGAATTGGTTAAGGTTTAATATTTTAATGCTGCATCTAATTCCAGAGCTCTCAAAGATCAACTAATTCAACTACCTCAGAGATACTAATTTAGTTTAATAACTTTCTGGTTTTAAATGTAACACTCATTTTAAAAAGGTTGGAAACTTCAACAACACCAGAAAGAGAAATGGCAATTGTCAGTCATGCCACTGCCCAGAGATGATCACTGCTGGGGCTGCAATGTATTTCCCTGGGTCCTTTTCTTTGCTATGGATATTTACATAGTTGAGCTGATGCTGTCTGTCCATCTTTCTTCCCCCCTCTGGCTAAAATAAAAGCATTTTTGTTATTGGTAAGTTTTTGCAAGCATCAGTAATGGTTACATAGTACACAGCAGCCACTCTTCTACTGGGCACTAGGATTTCTAATTATTTAGATGTTCAACAATGTTACGATGGCCATCTCTGTGTGCAAGGCTGCGTTCCCTATCTCAGATGTGTTTCCAAGGACAAAATGACAGATTTCTTCTCTTACAATGATCATAACTGTTACAATGGTAACATTTTCTCTCAAACTCTATGTCTGCACATTTTTATCATCATCATCATCATCATCACCAAAACAGTTATGGCCTCCTGCTGCCAGGCCCTGTTCTGAATGCTTCAGATGTATTTACTCTTTAAACCCTTACAAGACTCCTAAGGGGCTGAGGCTCCGGGGAGCTGAGGCTCTGGGAGGCTAGGACCTGCCCAGAGTTCCAATACAGGGACAGGGGACCCAGGCAGTAACCCCTCACTTATAACCATTATAGTATAGAAGATGCAAACAATGAGTTAAACGCTTTTATTGGCCAAGCATTTTACGTGAAATTATGAATGCCTAGCATACAAGAGAACCAAACAGATAAACAACAAACCAAAAAGGCATGAAAACACATAGCAGATCTTATGGTAAGTCCTTATAAGGGACCCTTGTTCCGTTCCTTTGGTAAAGAACCAGCATTATCATATCTCCAGTGGAAGCTATGCAGAATGTCAAATCCCAATTTCAGACTCTTGCACATGAGCAAATTCTACTTTGAGAGACAAGCTTAGGAGTGTGAAATGCCTGGAGACGGAAAAACTGCCTCCTATTACCAACATGCAACCAACACATTAGAGGCTCATCGCCAAGGACTCCGTCCTGTAAACAACCTCTCCTCCACAGACCCTGCTTTCTCAAGAGAGTCACTCATTTCACAAGTTAAACCATTAAGTGAATAACAATTATGTCTACTTCAGAGACAGACATACTAAGTTCAAGCTCATACAAGTTTTATGACTTGTGTCAGATTATGCCTCTTAGGACGCTCCTTGTGGAAAATACTGAAAGTGGTCCACAAGCTAGAGAGTGAGAAAGGCTAAGAGCTGTGACAGAGGCCAAGGGGGACTAGAAATCCACTCCCCCAGAGCACACGCCCCCAGGTAAAATGCCTGTGGGTGGGGCACATGCAGCCTGTGTCTGTTTGGCCTGCTCAGCACCAGAGCAGACACTTCCCAGAGGGTCCCACTCTGTGTCGTGAAAAGCTCCATTTGGTCAGTGTCCAGCCTTGGGGCCAGCAGACAAGGAGAAGCTCTCCACACAGGGTGGAATGAAACCAGAGGATTAGGGGTTATACGCAGTGCTTCTGATGAATCACCCCTGAAAGATGTCAAACTGGGCCAGTGAGTGAGGCGGGGTCTGAGACGCCAGGGAGCCGGCAATCACAGTGAGGATGCGGGCGGGACTTCCTAGAAAAAGTCACAGCTCCAGCACAGGCACTGTGACCAAACTGGCAGGAGCAAACTGTTGTTAAGGAAAGTCTGGCCAGAACTTGCCTCTTTCGTTCATCTTGTGACAAATAGTTGGTGACCCTTTCTTAGATGCCAGGCATCTGACAATTCCCAGGTGAACAAGCCACACAGGTCTCGGTCCTCATGAAGCTTACGTTCAAATGTGGGAGAAACAGACAGTCATATATCCCAGTAAGACCATTTCTGAGGAACCCTGGCCACTTCCTGGGGCTCTAACTCACAGTCGGGATAAAGCTTGAAGAGCCCAGAGAGCCTAGCAGCTGGTCTAACAGGCGACGGGAAGACTGTATGACAACGTGTTGGGGGGGACGGCGGGACCAAGAACAAATGCAGGCAGAGACCACAGTAATGCTTGTTGGCTGAAGACACGAGGGCACATTTTATGGAAGAATTGGTATTTTAAGGATATAGTTAGGCATCTGGACAGAGCCCAGATGTACTCAGGTGAGGTGTGCGTAAGAGAGAATAAGAAAAGGGCCATCAATG
Source organism: Camelus bactrianus (assembly GCF_048773025.1). Lineage (NCBI taxonomy): Eukaryota > Metazoa > Chordata > Mammalia > Artiodactyla > Camelidae > Camelus > Camelus bactrianus. Next base: position 33,909,549 of record NC_133556.1, on the reverse strand, counting down.
GGAAATGACATGAGAAACCTCCTCGGGATACGGCAGGCAGCTACCCTCACTTACTAGAATAGGGCGGCAGCCCCTGTGGGGATGTCCACCTCCAGTCTGACCCTCCTCCAATTCCTCCTCCAAACTTTGGCCAGACCACAGCGCTCCTCTGGTTAAAAAACTATTCAATGGCTCCCCACTGTTCTCAGCCTAATGTCCAAATTCCGCAACAGGATTTACAAGGCCCAGCGGGACCTGGGCTCTGCGACCTCTCCTGCCTCATGGCTCTGCTCCCCACCGCCCCACGTGCACCCCTCACTGAGTGACCTGTGTCTCTCTCTTGCAGGTTTCTCAAATGCTATGTCCTCTGCCTGCAGCAACCCCCTTCCAGCCTGCCCTCCTCCACCTGTAACAACCACTCCTCCTTTACATCTTCACGTAGATGGGTGTCTACCCACCAAGAATGCTCCTGGCCCCCTAGCTGGGTTAGAGGGCCCTCATCTGTGCTCCCAAACTAGATGGGTGGGAACAGAGTCTGGAGCACTCTGAAGGCCTGGAAGAACTTTAGACTTAACATAATGGGTGCCTCAGACTCACTATGAATGATACAGTGAATATATTCTAAGAAAAGGAATCCGGCAATATTTACCCCAAGCTCTAAAACTAATCAGTGCTATCTGCGACAAAAGTTGAATATACCAAGAGTAGGTAAGCGCCTGCCTGCTGGTAGGCATTCCTCTTCTCTTTGGGTAATAACCCCTGATTTTCCTGTGCAGAGCCACTCCTTTCTCTCATTCTCTGTCCACTAGCTTGGAAGGAGCTGATGCCACCCTGGCTCCAGGGAACGGCCTATTAGAGAACACCAGGCCCCTTGCCACAGTGACTAGCTCAGGGCCGGGCATGAGACCCCAGTGGTTCAATGACACTCACTTCTGGACTTCTCTGCTGGCAATACTAAGAAAAGAAATTCTCTTTTTCCCAGGGATTGCTAAGCAGATAGGATGTAAGCCTGGAGCCTGCTGAGAATGACGCCAACCCATAAGGAAGCAGGACAAGAACTGGAAGGAAGCAGATACCGATATGACAGCTTCGTCTGAACACCAAGACTCAGCCGACGCTTAGCTAGGACAGGCTGCGTAGCGGCAAGAGCCAATCAATTCCACTTGGGGCTGAAGGCAATTCCAGGTGGGTTTCTGTCACTTGCAACAAAGAATCCTGACCCACACACAAAGGTGATCAGAATTAAGGCAACAACACAACACAGCACCAAGAAAGTTCCAGCAGTTTGCAGACTTGCAGTCCCTAGTGAAGGTAATGCTTCAGTAGCGATCAGGCACCTCCATCAGTAAAGGTTCTACCCGTCAGTGCCGCAGCCTCGCCACTATTCTGGGCAATAAACCACCCATGATGTGTAGCAACTAACCTCTTACTATTTCAATCTGCCTCAACTAAATCCCTAACTCCATTCAGCAGACAAAGACCACAGTACACAGCTTTCCATTACTTAGCAAAAGTAAAACCCGTCTCACAGCAAGAGTCCTTTCCAGTTTGAAGTCTGGGAACATTACAAAGAATAATGTGGTTCAAAAAGGGTTTCCAGAGCTCTGTACTATCTTCTAAATTTTTCTGTAAATCTCAAATTATTCTTAAAAGTAGTCTATTTAAAAAAAAAACAAAAGAAAAGGAAAAGGGTTCCCAGATGCTTTGTGTGCCACCCCCCAAAAATTGTCAATTCTAAATTTGTTTAAATATCTTAATCTCTCCTCTCTACCCACACTGCCCTAGCCAGGGCAAGAGTGTATTAGGAACTGTCACCTGTCACTGGTAGGGTGACCGGTTTGTACCAGTTGTCCAGACTTTCCCAGTTTCAGCACTGAAAGTCTCACATCGAGGGAAACCCCTCAGTTCCAGGCATCCCAGGACGGTTGGCCACCCTGAGTGTCGGATGAAGCCCAGGCCCTGTTCTACCTCTTTCCTTGTTTCGCACAACTACCAGCCCCAACTGGACACTCCACAAACCCCAGGGTCTCCCTCCCACATCCCATTGCTCCACATGGTAGCTCCTAGGAGCTCATCTTTGACAACTCTGCTCTGCTGTTGCCTCCCCCAGAGAGCTTCCCAGAAGGGTTCCCACAGAGCCCGGAACCTATGGCGATCCCAGCACGGGTCACACCACGCAGTCCCTGGCTCTCCCCCACCAGCCTGCGAGCTCCCTCAGGGAATGGGCTCTTCTGTACCCAGGGTCCAAGATGTTTACCATCAGAACCAACTGCTGGGGTGGGCACTAGCTGTTTACGGCACTCCTTCCCAAGTCACTGTGGGATCGGCTAAGACCCACACGGATACACAAATTGCCAGGTCCTTTAGGTCATAATATGGATTAAGTGGATCTGCCTGATGCAGGGCAGGCAGCTCGGGTTTCCAAAAAGCTCCCGAGAAACAATGAACCCGGGCAGTTCCCAGGATACTTCAGAGGAACAGGAGAACCTTTACCATTTCCTGGCTGGCTAGATGGTGAAGATGCCCCATTGGGCAGTGGGACTCAGCCAAGCTGAGTCTTCCCAAATTGACTTTTAGGGACATTTTATTCAAAAAGATAGTGCAATAAGTGCAACCACTGAAGTCAAATTCTGGCTTTGACACTTTTCAGCTGTTGTCACCTTGGGCAAGTGACTTAACCTCTTTCTACCTTAGTTTCCACTCTATAAAATGCAAACAATAATAGTTCCCATTATGCACAGACCTGTGAGGACTAAAGGAAGTAACACACAGGAAGTCCTTGACAAGCACCGGGTACCGAAAATGCATTCGATAATTACTAAAGTAATTTAAAAGAGCTAGAGTCAGGCAGAGTTAGGTGGGAGCCTACAGGTAGCTGGATGCTGGCAGGAGGCCCAGCTTCCTTTAGATAACCATCCTCCCCTTCTCAGCCTCATCCACCCACTCTCTAAATTCCTGAAATCCTTCAGCCTCTCCCTTTCCCGTCCAGCTGCCCTCCCATTTAAGATTTTTGCTTCCCTGCACACCCCCATCCTTGTCCTAGGCCTCTCTCCTCCCCATGTCCTCTCTCATCACCACCCCTAAAACCCTTCCTCACGTGACAGTGATCCCTCCTGCCCCCTACTCTTTGAGACCCACTAACATTTATTAAATGCCTGCACCACGCTAGAAAGGACACAGCTGAGAATTACAGCACCCCTACCCCTGGCCAAATGAGAAGCCCCATCTAACTTCCCTCCTACCCATCCTTCCCAGGGGACCCTGTCTTCCTCCTACTGTTCCCTGCCTACCCCCCACACCATCATCCTTCTTTCCCTTTAGTAATCTTGGGAGATCCTTCTGGAAACCAGCCAATTTCTTACCACCAAAGGTTTGCCTACCCCAGCACCCAACTCCCTCCTTCCCCCAACACTATATTTTCCTCCCTGAAGTCATTCCCTACTGAAAGGTCTCAATTTTCCATCACTCCCCCCGCCCCCCCCCCAAAATCCTAGGCTCTGCCTGCATGTTCTGCACCTCTCCCCAATTCATTCACTTTTTTCCATTCTTTAAGTAGCCATTGAGCTCCTCCTATCTGCCAGGCACACTGCTAGATGCTGGGACTATAGCAGTGAGCAAAACAAGCCATCTCTGCCCTCCTAGAAGTACTAGTTTAGGAACAGGCAGAAAAGTAGCCAAAACAAACAGGATAACTGCAGATAGTGGAAATGAAACTAATGAATGAAATTAAGAGAAAGATCTAATGGAAAGGAACTAATGGTAGATCTAATGGTAGGCGAAGCACTTTATTTAGGTGGGGTGGTCTGGGAAGCCTTAGCCAGCTGATAAACACAGCTACTATTATTGGCTACCTACTGTGTAACAGACAGTGGGATCAATTTCTTTCCCGGCATAACATTACTGAATCCTTGCACAATGTTCACCATGCCCATCTGCAGATAGGAAACCAGAGGCTCAGAGAGGTGAAGCAATTTGTCCAAGGTCACACAGGATTTGAATGCAGGTCGCTGTGTACTTCTGCTTCTCAGGACCACCTTTGCCACCTATCCTCCCCCCATAGCTCTACTTCTGGCAGTCTCTCTTTAGACTCCGGCAAGAAACTAGGTTTTTAAAAAATTATTTTCCTTTATTAAGCACTTGTACAAGCTTCCAGCTTTATGTTCATTCTCTCATCCCGTCTTCAAAACAAACGTAGGAAGCAGGTACTGTCACTATATCCATTTTACAATTGAGGAAACTGAGGCCTAAATTCACATACTTAGATTTGAACTCACATCTGTCTGACTCCAGGATCCAGACTTCTGACCCGTAGGTTGTCCAGCCTGAGAAGTAACACCCCGGGAAAGCTTGGTGCCTACCGTGTGGCATCAGCAAGAACGAAATCTACATCCGTAAACTGAAATCTCATCTCCTTACTTTACAGATGAGGATACTGAGACTCTAAGAAGCGGAGAGACTTGCCCAAGGTCACACAGCGAGGAGCAACGGGGTCAGGGTTAGAACCCGGGCGCCCTAAGTCCAGAACCCTAGCTCTTAACCACCATACAGCTTTTCCCGGGCGCTCTCCCAGCCCTCCGCCTCCGCTTTCACACTTCCCAGCGCCTTCGGCCCGGCGCTATGCGCCCCCATCCCCATGTCCAGCCCCGCGGCCTCCCAGCTCCGCCCCCAGTACACTCACTTGAGGTGGTCCAAGGAGTGGATATTGCGGGAAGACTTGCCATGGCCCCCGCCCACCCAGCTCCGCGAGCGGCCAAACATGTCGGCGGTCCCGGCCCGTCGCTCGCCTCACGGTCTCATGCCCGAGCGGCCCAGCGGCCAGGCGCCGCGGCGGCACAAGCAGAGGAGGCAGCAGCAGAGGAGGTGAAGAGACCGCCAACCACCTTCCTCCCCGGCCCACAGCCCTGCACTGACATTCAGCCGGAACCGGCCGTTCGACCGCCGCGCTTTACGGCCGCCGCCACGAGGAACGCTGGGAAGTGTAGTTCGCCCGCGAGGCCCCTGCTGACAGGACTCTGCGAACGAACCACAAGGCCCGGCGTGCATCACACAACCGCGGGCCTGCGGCCTTGGAGATGAGGCGGAGCGAGAGGAGGAGAGTCCGTAGTTTCGTCGGGGTGGGCGGGAATGAGAAACCTATGGGCGGAACCCTGAGGACTGAATTGGCGAAGATGGGCGAGTAAATTACCACAGTGCTAACAATTATTAGCTTATGATGAGAATAAGAATAGCCATTGTTTGGCACTTGCTAAGTGCCACTGCCCTAAGCGCTTTACATATAATGTTTAATTCTCACAACCTTATGAGGTGAGTACTATTATTATTCCCATTATACCCAGGAGAAAAGTGAATCACAGAGGGGTTGAGTTGCCCAAGGTCATCCGGTTAGTAAGTGGCAGAGCCAGGGTTCAAACCTAGGCACCCTTATTTTCATTCCCCCAATAAAAAACTGCACCAAATCGGTAACGGGCTGGTTTGTCCTCACAGCCTTTTTCTTTTTCTACCTCAGTTAAAAAATAAATATTGAAAGACCTTCAAGCCACGATATACCAAAACTGAACGTCTTGTACTTTCAGAGGATTTCTCTGGTCTTCACCCAAAATCCATTCCATTTTTAAAACAACCACATTTTAAAAAATAAGGCAACACCCAGTTTCCAACACCAACCAAGAAGATGTATCTGAATTTCTCTCCTGGATTAGGAGTCGAAAACTCAGTGGAGGTGATACTGCCCTGTTCACCATTCATTCATTAATTTCTACACCTCGTGGTTATGAGAGGTCTACTGCGTCCCACTAACTGTGCTCAGGACAGAATTGGGCTAAAGGCCAATGTTTTCCCCAATGCCTAACACAAGGTTTGGCACATGATAGGTATTCAACAAATATTGGCAGAGTGACTGGCTGAATGAATGAAGGTTTATTTCACCTTCAGCAGTTGGAGGGCTAATGGTTTGCTCTGCAATTCATCTAAAAGGGCAAGAGACAATCATGGAGGAAAAAAGGCAGGTTCTGGCTTCCAAACACACACAGGCCCAGCAGCTTCCACGATCCTTCTGTTCCTTTGGGCCTCAGTTTCCTCATCTGTTAAAAAAGGGTAACATACTACACTGCCCCACCTGGCTCCAATTAAGCAATACAGCCCAGTGTGGCCTGAGATTTAAAGGTCTGTTGAACCGCTCTAGAAGGCGCTTTGGGCAAGATCAGTCTGCTGAAGAGGGTGAGTCAGCGAGTGGAAGAGACTCACTTCTGTGTACTTCTTAGTTGTTTGACTGTTTAACCACGTGTATTATTATTGTTTTAAAACATGGTTTACAAAGTAAAACCAAGAAGTAACCCTACTGCTGAAGGTCTGACCTGCTGGGAGCAGACCTTCCAGCAGGCAGAATTTGGATAGATGAAGGCAGCACTGATTGATCTTCTACAGCGTGGAAAATTGCTGCTGTAGGAAAGTCCAAAATTTTCACTGGTAAAGCCCACCGCCCTCCTACCCTGCCTCCTTTTCAACAGGTAAACTGAGTCCCAAAAAGGCATGGCGCCAATATTAGGTTTGAATTGTGTTCTGATTCTTTCCCCTCCCCCTACCCCGTCGGGGATTTGCAGAGCGAATTGGATTCGAGATCTGCGCTGAGTCCGGAACCAAGGAAGCAACTCAGACGCCAGCGGCCCGAGGGGCGGAGCGAGACGGTACCCGCCCCCGGACGGCTCGGGCCAATGAGCCCGGGCGTTGGGCGAGCCAATGAGCGCGGGCAAGAGGTGGTGGACCAATGAGCGCGGGGCTGTTTCGGAGGCGGTGCTCGGAACGCTACCAGGAGGGCGACGCGGCGGCGGCAGCAGCCATGGGCGCTGCGCCTCCGGGGGCGCGTAGGGGGCTCGAGAAACGGCCGGGCGGGGCTGAAGAGACCGTCGCGGGGACTGGCCTTTAACGCTTAGCTTCGGTGGGGTCCCTCCAGGAGCTGCGAGCGCCCGTGAGCGCGAGCGCGGCGTATCGGAGGAGCCGGGCAGCCGCCGGCCACTGCAAGGGGGCCTGCCTGACGGCTGGGAGGATCCATAGGGCTGTGTGGGCACCTCTGGGTGTGGGGTGACCCCGCCTGGTACGTTTCGGAGGCCGAGGCGCGTCCGCAGGGGCCCACTCACATCCCCAGGGGCGCACCGCCGGGGCCCGGCGCCGCCTCGGCCAGCCCCGGGGCGCCCCTGGATGGCTAAGCTGCCCCTTCGCCGGCCGCCCGGGCGCCGCAGCGGCTGAACTCGCTGGGATCGCCGGGCTGCCGCCGCCCTCGCCGCCCCCTGCATGCCCGGTGCCCGAGTCGCGGCCCACCTGGACTCGCTGGGCCCCCTGGTCCCCTCCGTGCCGCCGCCGCTGCTGCCCTCTATGTTCTACGTGGGCCTGTTCTTCGTCAATGTGCTGATCTTATACTACGCCTTCCTCATGGAGTACATCGTCCTCAACGTAGGCCTCGTCTTCCTGCCCGAGGACATGGACCAGGCTCTCGTGGACCTCGGCGTGCTCTCCGACCCCGGCTCGGGCCTCTACGATGCCGACTCGGAGCTCGACGTCTTCGATGGTTACTTGGAGTAGGCTTGGCTGCCATCTCCCGCTCCCTCAACGACCCGCAACCCTCGGCCCGGACCAACGCCCAGATCATGCCACCGCTGCTGGTTGAGGGCACCGTCTGGCCAGGGATGGGACCCCCAGGACGAGGCCCTCTCCGGCCTCCGAGGCCTGTAAGTGCCCTCTCTGTGCAGGATGAGGGCGGGTTGGGGCGCTGGCAAGGAAGAGGGAGGCATCCCAAGCTGGACACACACCCTCCCCCAGTCTTCTGATTCTCCCATCCACCTCGTCCAGGTCTTTTTGGATGCCAGGAATGGCTGGACTCTTCTTGGGCCCTTAGGGCAGGAAACCTTCCCCTTAGTGAAGGTGACAGCTGTTGAAGAAGGGAAGGGAAGCAGGACCTGAGTGGCTTTTGGGTTAGCCATGGTACCAACTGCTACAGCTTGTGGGGAAAGCCTTTGCACCCAAATCCATTTGAGGCAGAGTTGTCAACTCCTCCCCACATCCTCAGCGTGGCTTAATGGTGACCTTGGCTTTTTGGGGACTCTTCCTAGTCCTGGAAGTGTAAAGACTTGCAGTGTTAAAAGAGGTAGGAAGCCAGGAACTGATCATCTTTGCTCTGTGGCCTCTTAGGGGGCTGGGTAGAGACTGAGAGCAAGGACTCCTTGCTGAGGCTGAGAGGAGAAACCTCCTTCAGCACAGAACCCTGCACTTCCTTTGGCCTTGGCTTTGCTGCTGTTTGGGAGTCAGGTTTCAGGGTGCCCCAGCTCATCAGTTCCGCAGCTCGAATCTGCAGAGGCTGCCAGTTTCACGGGCTGCTTTCGCAGACCAGGCAGGCTGGGGGTTGGTGCCAGGGTGGCTTTGTCTGCAGTGTTTGCAAAGCCTCAAGGGGCTCCTGGGTCAGCAGAAGGGACCACAGGGTCACTGCACTGAGGTGTGAAAGTCTTGCATCTGGGCCGCCACCAGGAAGCTTGTACAGCCCCACCTTGTGTGTTGGTGGGAGGGAAATGAAGATCCAGAAAGGAGGAAGACTTGGCCAAAGTCACACAGCATGAAGAGAGGCAGCTGGACTAGAGGAGGGAGGGTCTGTGAGGGTTCACAGAGCATACAGGAACTCCTTGGCTGAGCCCCTCAGCTGGGCAGGCCTGGCATGTCTCCTGGCACAGGTCCTGAGTGGCAGTGGAGGGGAGATACTGAGGTGGGGGGCCTTTTGGAAAACAGACACTAGTGCCACTCACCTCAGGCATGCTAAGGTTGCCCCCTCCTCTGTTGCCGGTCTGAGCCAAGATGACCATAGTTGAGTGGTGCACGATGGGGCAAGACCTATTGGCAGTAGTGCTGGGGGGCAGGGGCTCCCCTGACAGTGAGATTTCTTTGAAGAAAGCTTCATTTGAGCTCAGGAAGACCTTAGCAAGAGCCAAGGGCCAGGTGGGGTGTGCATCAGCTACTCTGCATACCTACTTAGTCTGCCTACCTGCCTTCCATACATCATCTGTCGATCCTTCCATCAGTTTGTTCTTTTATTGAACAAATGTTTACAGATTACCTAATGTGCCTGGTGCGTGAACACAGTGAAAAGGACAGACTCAGCCCCGGACCTCCTGGCACTTGGTGAAAACGAAAAGTGGGTTCCCAAACAAGACGGATTTTTTGAGAACTACAAAGGCATGTAAGAAGTCCCCTATTGTGTTTGCTGCTATGTCCTCAGCACTTAGAAACGTGCCTGGCATCTAGCAGGTGCTCAAAAAATGCCTGTTGAGTGAGTAACACAGAACACTAGAGATGGGCTGCTTCACATAGAAGGGTCAGAGAAGTCCTCTCTGAAGAGATAACCCTTTTATGCTGAGCCCTGAATTGATGGGAGGAGCCACACAGATCTGGAGCAAAGCAATCCAGGCAGAGGGATCCACTAGTGCCCAGGCCATGGGCTGGGAGAGAGTTGGTTCTTCCAGCAACTGAAAAGAGGCCAGCATGACAGGAGAGCAGCCCCAGAGAGGCTAGTGGAGTGGGCAGGGCCTCATGCAGGTCCTGGGAGGCCACAGCCATGAGCAGTGGAAAGCCATCAGGAGGTTTTAGGCAGGGGATGACACAATTCCAGTCCGCATTTTTACAAAGATGACTGGCAGTTGTGGGCAGGATGGGCCTCAGGGACAAGTGCAGAAATAGGGAAGCCAGTTAGGAGCTGTTGCTCAGGTGATGGAGGCTTGGGTGAGGCCAAGTTGGTGAAGATGGAGACACACAAACAGACCAAGAGCACCTTCTAGAAGCAGAACTTATGGGATCCATTGAGAACTTGAACTGAGTATTGACCATAAATCATGCCTGGTTCCAGGCCCTTTGCATATTCACTCATTGGGTCATTCAACAAACTTTAGCCCTGCCTGCTCTTGTGCCAGGCCTTGGGGATCCCAAGATAAATGCCCCCAAGCCAAGCTCTTGACTTTCAGTCAGTGTAACTTGGTGCAGAATGTCTTATTTTATCTTTTCGCCACATCAACAGAAACACTTCCCCTTCCAAATGAAAACATTGGCATACTCTGAACCAAAAGCTGAAGCCCAAATGCTTCAACATGCTTTGCAGCACATGCTGTCTGAGCAGAAATACTAGGAAGTGTGTCTTGGAGACACCGTTGCAAAACTTCCAAAGTGACAGAACCTGACCTTTCGAGGTAGGGAGGCCTGGGGCTGTGGGACATACTCATCCTGGAGAAATAAATGGTGGGAGCCATGCACCATGTTCCTTCTTGCCCACTCCGAGATCTAAGCCTAAGTGCCCTTAGCCCCAAGGACTAGGGAAGCCCAGACCTGGTCGGGGCGAGGTGGCTCGCAGAAAGCAAAGCCCATGGGAAGGATTAAAGATGGTCACCTCATCTCTAGGCTCCTTTCCATAAGCAGAGGAACAATGATAGTCAAATCTCGCTCTTTCTGGCTCATTGCCACGTAGACACAGTATCATGTGACCCACTGGCCAATCCAGGAAGCACTAAGTTCGTGGGCATGCCAGAGAGTGGGGACTGGGGTGGATCTCAAGATAAAAGGTGTGCTTTCTTTCACCCCCTCCCTCTCTTCCCTTATGTCTGTACCCACGTAACTCAGTTCCTCAAACATTGGTTGAGCACCTATTTAAGGAGGCAGTATTAGGGTCATGATAAGGAGCCAAGTCCCTAGATTCAGATGACCTGGGTTCAAATCCCAGTCCTAGTTGACCTTGGGCATACTCTGTACCTCCCTGTGCATCACATTCTTCTTCTGTAAAGCAGGGATAATGAAAATCTACCTCGTTCTGAGGGTTGAGTGAGATAGATATAAAGCTCTCAGATCTTCCCTTGTGTATAAGTGATATATTCAAATTAACTATTATTGTTAACAGTCAGATACAATGGGAAGCGTGTACACCTAGGCCCTTGGAAATGCATAAACCTGCACACACGCTCACACATGAATATTTATATGCCATGATGAGTAAAAGAGGACTGGCTGCCTGAGTGCTGGGTGACTGCAAGTCTGGACAACCGGGACAGAATTCCCACCCTGCCTTCCCATCTCGAGACCCTCAGGTGACCTTTCCCACCAGCTCCGGAGCTTTGGAGAGCTGCCACTCTGTGGTTTTCCTAGAGGGTTAATGGAGGCCCAGGAACAGGGAGCGGGGATCAGGAGCTCCCTCCTTCCCGGGAGAAAGGGCCTGCAGCTGGTCTGGGAGCCGGGAGAGTCCTCACGTCCCAGCAGTTCCACTGCGGAGGCAGCTTAGCTGGATTGATTTGTCCTGGTTCCTGATGAAGGCAGCTGGTGCCTGCCAGTCCTCTCCTGGCACAGAGGGAGGGCTGGGGGAGAGGAACCTCTCTGCGTTGGAAATGCAGAGATGAGAATGTTGCTGCCAGAGTCAGCCTGGCCTGGTGGAGACCAGATTTGGGGCTCAGAGTAACCAGACCCAGTCTACTTATTACAGGGTTCCCCAGGCTTCAGTGTCCCAACTGGGTGCTACAGCTGCTCCTTCCTGATCTTCCTACCCTGGTCCCTTTGTGCCAGACTGCGGCCTGTGCCTTCAGCAGGACCCCCCGCCTGGGCCTATGGTTCCCCTGCTCAGAAACAAACCTTCCCCAGGGACGTGGGCACAGCAGATTCAAGTTGTGGGAGATCCCATGTGGAGCTCCAGGCAGGTTCAGGGCAGATGAGGGGAACCAGCTGGGAGGCTGTGGCTGTCGTCCAGGTGAGAGACGGGTGGTGGTGACGAGGGGAGGCAGGTGCATCCCCAGGCCCGGCTGACCATCTCTGTCCTGAGATGAGGCTCCCTCAGAAGTGTGCTGGCTGCCCCTTTGGACAGGAAAAGACCCCAGTATGTTGTCTCAAGACAACTGAGAAGCCAGGGGTCCCACCCCCTTGTGTCCGCGTTATGCAAACTGGAGGTCTCATCTAAGGAAAGCCCTCACAGCCCTTGCATCTGTTTTCTTGGACTAAGTAAGATATGAAGGACTCCTATCAGCCTGATGGATAGTGTTCCTGGTTTATCTGCTGTCTCCAGCCCCCTCCCCTGGGACATCTGGAAGCATAGTGTGCTTTTGGGAAACCAAGATCACAATGAAAAGGACAGGCATCCTCATCCCCATCTCTCCAGTAAAGACACTGAGACCCAGAAAGGGGAAGTGAGGGGCCAGGGGAACAAAGAAAGCCAAGTAAGACAGCTGAACCTCCTGACCTAGTGCAGAGGGAGGGTGCAGGGGCCTCCAGAGAGGGGCTCCCGGCTCCCATCCTTGGAATACCACTTACCTGGCTCTGTCAGGCCTACGTCATACATACTCTTGCTCCTTTTTTTATGAGTTTTTAAAAAAATTTTATTTTGAAATAATTTCACAGTTACACAAAAGTTGCAAAGAATTCCTGTATATACGTCACCCAAATTGGTCAATTAACACTTGCCACGTTTGCTCATGTGTACGGCGTGCTCACTGTGTGTACACATGGATTTATACACATATACATACATGGATAAATGTTCGGCTGAAACTTTTTAAAACAGATGGCAGACATTATGATCCCTTACTCCTAAATATTTTGGTGTGTATTTCCTTAGAACAGGGACATTCACTTACCTAATCACAATACAGCTGTCAAAATCAGCAAAATTACATGGATAAAAAAAACTATGACCAATCTAATCTCTGGTTACTCACATTTCATCAATTGTCCCAATAGTGTCCTTTCACAATAAAGAGGAGGACGGGGAGCTGAGGTCCAGGATCCAATCCCAGATCACTCTTGGTATCGCTTGCCGTGTTCCTTGTGCCGCCTTCAATCTATCAGTCTCTCAGTCTGTATCTTTCATGACGTTGACATTTTTGAAGAATACAAGTCTGGTATTTTGTAGAATGTCTCTTAGTTCGGGCCTGTCTGATGTTTAGTCTTGAAATTAGATTCAGACGGTGCGCTTTTGGCAGGACTACCACAGAGCAGTGAGTGTGTATCCTGAGTATGTCGTATCAGGAGGCACGTGATGTCTGTTTGCCCTATTACTGGTGACACTGACTCTGACCACTTGGCTAAGGTCTCGTCTGCTGGCTCTCTCCACTACAAAGTTACTGTTCCTTCCTTTATAATTTATAGTTTGTGATTAAGTACACTAGTGTTAGTGCTTCACTTGTTTAAAATCTACTTTGAGTTTGTCTTTATAAGGTTGTTTATGTCACTGAAAGGAGAAAACCAGCATCACTTGCATGGATAAAAATACCAAGTGCCAAAGTCATTAACCTCTGACCAAATACTAAAGCCAGCTAAAGGCGTGGGGCCCCTGGCTCTTTGTCGGCAATTCAGGTTAGTAGCTGTCACAGGTAAACTCCGGCACCCAAGCGGACCTTTCTTCTCCAAGTAGTCATAAGGATTGACCGAGAACAGAAAAGCCAGGTGTTGGCTAGCTGTGTGTGACTCTGTTATCAGGCCTTCTCTGTGTACCCTGAAGGTCGTTGCCCAGGAGCTTGCAGTCAGCTTTGGGTTTAAATCCCAGCTCCACTAACGCCTTAGATAAGCAACTTCACCTCCTCAAGCCTCAGTTTCCTTTCCTGTCAAAGGGGGATAATAGTACCTGCTGAAGGGTTTGTGCACATTAGATGAGATGGTTGGTTCTTAATAAACGACGCCATCAGGGTTGATGGTGCGTCAGACACAGAGGGTTCAGGCCAGGAAGACCTCCCCTTTCCTCTAGCACCCTTCCTCTGCAGGCGCCACTTACCAGGGAGGGTGTGTGTGTGCGGGCAGCCTTTGAAGCAGCCTGAGGGTGGTGATTGCTCGTGTCCTCATGGCCATCAATCCCTGCCCCAAGCCTCGGGGTGGCTGGGAGCTAGTTTCAGTTCCAGTCACCCCCAAAGGGGAGGGATCCATTCCTGAGATGCCTTCCTGGCAGGGGACTTGGCTAGGTAGTTAAAAATAACCAGCTCTCCCACATCTCCATAGCTTCCCCTGAGCATCACCCAGGAAGCAGGCAGGGCAGGGCTCATTAACTCCATTATAAAGGGCGGGAAACTGAGGCTTGGGGAGGTTCAAGGACTCTCCCCAGACACCCAACTACGAGGTGGCCAAGGGACCACACTCCCAGTTCTTCCCCAAGTGAAGTCCTTGTCATAGGCGTCCCCAGGAGGCAGTGAATACACCAAAGCCTAGTTCAACCAGGCTCTCGGTGCCCTGCCTCCTTGGCATGTGCTACTTTGGCCTTTTGAGCAGAGAAACCAGGCGCAGGCTCCCTTTGTGCAGGCCAGGCTTATCTGGCTAGAATGAATTGCATCATTCATTTTTAGTGTTGCTTTCTGTTGATGACAAATGATACTGTTTTTTATTCATGATAGTGACAGAAAAGTTTGGACTTGGAGAAAAAAGTGCATCAACTTAAAATACTAAATAACTAGTAGTCCAGGTGGTTCTTGGGTGTGGTACGAAGGTGTTGGGCACACGCTGCCCTTCTGAAGGCCTCACCCAGTCTCGGGCACAAGCCAGCTGGAGACACGTGCTGGACCAGGAATCTTGACAGAACCCACGGCTGATGAGCGTTGGCTGCCGACATGTAAACCAGAATCCAGGAACTAGTGGAGAAACTGGCCAGGACACTGGCTTCGATCAGGGACCCAGACCCAGGCAGCTGGGCAGCACCTCCTTTCCCAACCCCTTCCGGCCACGCACTGGTCAACCGGACAAGGCCGAGGCCTCCCTGTTGCGTGGCCTGGTGCTGAGATGACAAGGGAGACACTGGGCAAATCATATCTGGGTGGCATCTGTCTTTAGCCACTTTAATTGTTTGGTTGGTAGAGAAAGAGGAACGAGCAACGGGTTTCTAGCAGGCAGGGTCTTTGGAGGAGGACAGGGCTGCCCCTTTCATAAGACCTCCAGCACTGAGGAGACACCCTTGCCCCCCACTGGCCCCGGCCCTGAGTGTTTTCTAGCTGGGAACAGGTGGGGACGCGGAGGGGCGGGGCAGTGTGTGCTGGGTATTGCAGGCATTCCACCGACACGACTTCATGTAATCCTCGCAACAGCCAGATGAGGTAGGCATTATTTCAGAGGAGAACACAGGCCCAGAGAGTTTAGGTGACTTGCCTGAGGTCACACAGCTGGGAAAGGGTAGAGCCAGAATTACTAGAGATAAGCCAATTCCAGATCGTGCCCTGGCCGCCCAGAGGAGCAGGACAGTGGGAGGTCCCAAATGCAAAAAGAATCCCCTTCCAGTGTGTCCAGAGCATCACCCCACCAACACCTTTAAGATACTGGGTCATTTTCTCACTTAAGCCAAACCTCAAACTAGGCAGCTTCTCCACAGAGGTATCAAACTGAGACATTTCTTCTTAAAATGAATCAGGTGTCCAAATGTCATTCCAGTGACAGAAATGAGTCAGCCTGCCACTCTCTCTGGCCAACTCTGGAGAGTGGCCTGGAGTGCAAGGTTGCAGTTTAGAAGGAAAGGGAAAAAAGCCAAAGCCAATGGCTGCTGAACTGTCAGTCATGTTCTACTGATGTTAGAGGGTTGGAGAACCCACTGACTGGACTCTAAGCTGCAGCCCTAGGGTGCTCTTCCGCCCAGGACTTCTGATGCCCAAGGGAAATGGGGAACTAGATGCTGGGAGGAATTGAGACAGACGTTGGGGTCAGACATGGAGGTTCAAATCTTGGCTGTGCCATTTACGAGCTGTGTGACCTTGCTCAGTGTACTTAACCTTTCTGAGCCCCATGTGAAATTCAGGGGCGATGGTCCCACTTGGCCCCACCTCCTAGGATTGTTTTGAGGAATAAACGAGTTAAGCCATGAGTCGAAGCAGACAGTCCAAGGGGAATACCAAGTGCTTGATAAATGTCTGCAGATTTGCTGTGAGGCCAGGCTTGCAAGTCAAAGGAAGGAGGGGATTGAGCCTTAGCAGCCACGGTGTGTGGCACAGAGGAGAGGAACCAAGACATCCTCCAGGCACAGATACAGAGGCCTGGGGCCGCATCTCTGTCCGCAGCTGGCTGTGTGACTTAGGGCAGGTCACCGCCCTCTCTGGGTCCCTTCATTCTCTGTGGAGTGAGTAAGACCAACACAGATCAGGGTCTCCTAAACCTCATATGATGCTGCCAGCAATTTTTGCTCTGTCTGCCCACCGCCTGAACTGTTACTTACGCAGTTGTCCTTAAACCGGCTCTCTTTTTAAAGTGAAAGTAATGTTGTGAAGAGGGGAACTTTGTAGTATTATTATTAGAAGTGGAAAACTGGCATCACTTGCCAAAAATAGAAGGTGACCCTACAGATAAAGAAGGAGAACAGAGCGAGTTAGTGAGTTCCAGCTGGAGCCGGCGCCTGCAAGGCCCTGAGTCTGTTCAGATGGGGGAATAGGGTGCGTGACAGCAGCGCGCCAGCCAGACTTGCCTGGGACTCGATGCTGTTTGCAAGGACTAGGGAGGGGAAGTGAGTCCCTTCTCCGAGGGGGGTTCTCTAACCCCTCCCACCCAAGACTGAAATGGGATCCCCTGCCTTGGAGAGCGCTCAGTGAGCCCTGCTAAAGCTGAGTCAGAATAAACTATTCTGCTCCAGGTTCCCAGACACCAGGGCCCTCGAGAGCACCACAGGGAACCCCGGAGTCTCCTTGGAGGAGGGAGGTCCACAGAAGGTGGGCTCCTGGTGGGATGGGAGGGGACCCTGTGAACACCCTTCTGGAGGGCCAAGCTCTCCGATGCTCTAGCTGCAGCCCCGGCTTCTGCTCTCACCTGCCAGGTCCACGTGGGAGACCAGATGGGGTCCGGGGACGTGAGGACTTGCCTTGGTCATCAGTGGGAGCTGGGGAAGGTCTCTGAGCAGTGGAAGGGTATGTTCCCAGCTGGCCTCCAGGGGATAAATCTGGCAGACAACATGAGAAATTTGGCTGATTTGGCCCCTGCTCACCTCTCCAGCCATGCCTCCCCCATGGCCAGCCTTCAACCCCCTTCTCTCCGCCCCTAACAAAATACAGGAGCTTCCAGGACCTGGTTACCAGCCCACCCCCTACCTGGCATGTCCTTTGGGCGCAGCCTTCCCCAGACTCTAGGCTCTATCCATCCCCTGTGCTTCCTCCCGGGGTCAGTGTATTACCTTGGGCTGAAATTGCTCACTAGATTGTGTATCAAAGGCAGGGGCTGTACTCATTGCGTGGTCCCCAGTACCCAGCTCAGGACCTGGCACACAGGAGGTATGAGTTTATGTAATATGTTTAAAATCTCCAGTGGGACAAAGCCCTGGAGAGCTGAGCCTCCTTAGAGAAGTTTCTTACCCTCTCTTAACCTTAGTTAAGTGTCTTCATCTGTATCATGGAATCATAATAGTACGGAACTCCTGGGGTTGTTGGGAGGTTTGAATGAAGTGACCCGTGTAACACTCCATCTCAGTCATGCTTTCCCAGGAAGCAGACCCTGGAACAAGGATTCAAGTACAAATTGTTTATTTGGGAGATGATCCCAGGAACTAGCGGTGGGGAATGGGGCAGTGAGATGGGGAAAGGATGTGTCCTCGTGTAGGTCACCACTGTGGCCCTGGGCTTAGTCCTGCTCAGGAGCTCTGGGAACCAGTGTAGGTGGAGAATATGCCTCAGAGTTGTCCCAGATGCCAGGTGAGAGCTGGAGTATCAGTCTACCAGTTTGCTGGCCATCACTGGTTGGAAGGCAGCTGTGGGGAGACATTGGCTCTGCCTGGACTTGTGGCCTGGGGCCCAAGTAGGCCCTGGAGGCAGAGAGGCAGGTCCCTGCAGGTGGAAGCTGCCAGGTCAGTGTGCCTGGAAAGGGTGAGTGGATGTAATGTGGTGAGGCACCCACAGCTCTGCCTTGGGCTCGTGGCACATAGTAAAACTCAGGAAGTGGTAGCTGCCCTGATTATTTCCATCATTGTCACTATTCCAGTGCCAGCTCTGCTTGTCACAGTTGTGCAGCTTTAGGCAGGCCACTTGGCTTCCCTGAACCTCTGTTTCTTAGCCGATAAAATGGCGAGATGCATGGTTCTCAGTGGAAGCAGTTCTGCCACCTTAGGTGGCCTTGGAAATGGGGTGAGGGGGCATTTTGAGTTGCCACAGTGACTGGGAGTGCTGCTGGCACTTGGTGGTCAGGGACCAGGGATCCCTAAACACCCCGCAATGCCCAGAACAGCACCCTGCACATCAGAAAATTGTCCTGCCTGAAAGGTCAATAGTGCTCTGATGAACAATAGCACATGTCATGTTTAACATATGTTTTGTTCAATGCTCAGTGACGTTTGCAGAAGGGCTAGCCTGAGCTGGCAAAGGTGAGGCTCAGAACGGGGGCAGGACTTGTGGGGGCTGTAAGGAGGGTGGGCCTGGGAATATGAGATGCTGCAGATACACAAGCACCCAGCTGGACCCCAAGAGAGAAAGGAATGGGAGATGAGGGCCTGTGGGGAGCCAGGCATGAGGGTGATGCAGTGTCCTGGGGAGTCGAGCTAAGCAGAGCTGCTGAGTAGCTTGGCTCTGGCCGAAGCCTTCCTGTAGGCTGCAAAGCATTTTTCCGGCAAGGTGGGAGCTGCGCCAAGCCCCACCCACTCCCCGGGCCTTGCTCAGCTGCCCTGGAGCTCGTCAGCCAGCAGACCCTGGGTGCCCTCGGAGCGGGCTGCCCTCCTCCCTCAGGTCTTCTGGGGATTATCTCCCAGGTGCAACTGCCTTAGAAGTCAGGCAAATTCATAAAAAGGAGTTTTTAATAAAAATTACAGAAAAACATCTTTAGCCTGAATCTAGGGCTTCTAGTGTTTCCCCAAAAACGAGGGAGGAAGACCTGAGGGCAGCGGGTGGACAGGTCCAGATCTCCACCCCCACCACCACCACTGGGTGGCAGGGCAGTGATTCCATGCCAGTAACACTCTTTGTCCCTCTCGTTAGGCCTGCGCCCCTCAAAAGCTTCGTGCCAACAGAGAGGTTCCGGTCCTGACCCAGGACAGGGATAGAGAGATTGAGACTGAGTGCCGAGGTCCAGAAGGCACGGGCCCCTGCAGAAGGGGGAAGGAAAGGGCGCCCAGAGACCTCGCCTGCCTGCAGCATCACGCAAACGGCCTTGCCTTGGCTTCCCACCTTTCGCAGCTGCGATGGATGTTTACAGGAGCCCAGCCAGAGTCTGCCTCCTTGCTATTGACCCCTGACCGCACCTGCTTCCCCCACTTAACCTTTGGAGAGGACACTTCACACACAGAAGCGTCTCCCAGCTCTGTTTGATGCCAGCGGAGCGGCAAGGTTTGGCCCGAGGCTGGTCTTAGATGCAGCGACTGTTTCGGAGGGTGACTCAGAAGGAAAAGAAGAACATGTTGGGGGCCAAGGGTGGGGTTTGACTCATTCATTTCAAGTTGTTTGCTCTCCATCAGATTGCCAGAACTGATGATATATTGTGCCGGGGGGACAGCGCTCTTCCGGCCAGAAATATTTTTTTCGAAAATGTGAGTGGTATAAATACTTGACTTCGATAAACCTGTAAAAGCAATACTTAGGAGGCTGACTTCTTTCAATTAAAAAATGTATGCAACTCCAACCCCTGGGGGCCCTGCCTTTTTTTTGTTTATTTGTTTCCCCCTTTGAGCTTTGGAAAAGGAGCCCTTAGGCAGAACCTCGTGACTGACAAAGGGCAGAAGAGTCCAGGTCTCCCCAGCTGGAGAAGGACCCGGGTTTGGAGAGTAGATCCAAGATATGCAGGCGTGGGAGTCCCAGCTCGGCCCCCTCCCAGCTTCCACAAGCCTGACAAGCCAGGGCCCGCCTTCGGGGGTGTGGTGGGCAAGGCCTGCTAGCCAAGCTGGAAATCAGGCCTGAATTCCAGAGCTGTTGGGGGTGGGGGTACCCCGTGCTGGGTGCATGATAGACCTCCCCTGAAGATGAGGTGGGTGAGAGGGCGAGGGAAGGAGCAAACGAATGAGTGACGTTGGTTCCCCTTGCAGTAGTTCTCTCCAGTTTGCAGAACACCTGGTGCTTTCCAGAGTACCTTCACCTATGCACGATGTTTAACAAGGAGCAGGTGATTAGCTCCATTTCACAGGTGAGGAGACTGAGGTGTGGGAGAGGAAAGGTCCGGCAGAAGAAGAGAAGGCAGCTACAGCACCACCTGTCTTCATGTGATTCTAAGAAAGGGGATGCTGAGAGGTGAGGACGGAAGACGTTCAAGAAAAGGGGAACTGGGGAAATGAGGCCTGTTCTGTGAGAGAGACCTGAGGGGAAGGGCCAGGGTTTAAAAGATGCACAGGCTTGATAGCCACTAAAAGTGGAATCATGCTGCCAGTGGACAGTGTGACTCCAGACGTCAGATGCCCTGATTCCCCCAGGCATGGCTTCTCCCACCCAGCAAATGGGGCTCAGGGAGCAATTCCAGCACCTGGTGCCTGTGCCCACAGAGAGACCCTCCAAAGAAGTCAGAAGTGGAGTTTGCATCTTTGACTCCCTCGTTTATTGGGGTGTGACCTTAGGCAAGTCACTCATATCTTCTGTGAAATGGGGACAGTCATGTACCCACCTCATAAGATGACTTTGTGTTAATGATGAAGGTGCCCCTCTGGGCAGACATGCTCCACACCAGGATTCACAGCTTGGCA
The DNA here is from genome assembly GCF_048773025.1 of Camelus bactrianus. Taxonomy (NCBI): domain Eukaryota; kingdom Metazoa; phylum Chordata; class Mammalia; order Artiodactyla; family Camelidae; genus Camelus; species Camelus bactrianus. The sequence goes on along the minus strand of NC_133556.1, from coordinate 33,888,974 downwards.
AGCAGAGCCCAGACTGAATGACAGCCTTCATTTGCCCCCTTGTCCAGGTGCCTTTGTGCAGTGCACAGCCTACCCAACCACACCTGACAACCCTGCCCAGGGAATTCTTTTAATTTACTAAAATGCAAGACCTAACAGAGCAGGGACCTTGAGCATCTTACTGAGTATACCACTGTGTACTCACTACATACTTGTGGAATGCATACAGCAAATAAAGAAAGCAAAGTTGTGGCGAGGATGATTTGTTCATTTCACAAACATTGAGCATTTAATACATGCAGCACCTCCCTATGTGCAGAGGGCACAGCAATGAACAAACAGATAAGTTACCTGCCCTCTGAGAGCTTACATCCTCAGACAAGAGCAGACAACACAATGTGTAAGTGTGAAAAGATCAACTAGTGATGGAGTTGGAGGGGGTGTCTCTGTTTGGTAGGGTGGTCTGGTAGACCCTCCTGAGGAGCTGTCCTTTAAACTGAGACCCACAGGCCACGTGAAGAGCTGGGAAAACATTCCAGGCAGAGGCGAGAATGAAACACACAAATGTATGTAATAATGACAGCCGACAGGTATCGCGCCGTGTGCCAGGCTCTTGTTTTCAGCATATTCGCTCGTTGAATCTCCACGTAACCCACAAAGAAGGCACTGTGATCGTGCCCATTTTGCATATGAGGAGACTGAGGCCCAGAGAAATAATTTGCACAGGTAAGTGGTGAGCTGGGCATCAAGCCCACATAGTCTAGCTCTAGAGTCTGAGCTGCTGACCCTGCACTGTGGTCCGTCTTGAGGAGGAAGAGCTTAGCACAGTGCCTGGCCCAAAGTAATAATCATTGCCAATATTTATTGAGCGCTTACTGTGTTCCTTGGGTTGTGGTAGGTGATTTACATGTTTCAACTCATTTCATAAGTGGTAACTATCATTTAAAGTCACTACTACGAATGATTACAGCCTCTGACCTCATTAGTCTCCTCTGAATGGACCAAAAGTGAGGGGGACGTAGTGCCCCCCCACCTGGCTGAAGGGTGCGGAGGATGCCTAGACCGGGGGACTGTCTCAGTGCTCACTCCTGAGGCTGCACAAATGGGAACCCTGTGGACTACACCGAGTCCACGAGTGTTGGGACACCCTAAGGAGTGACGCTTAAGCTACAGGGTCTGATGCCCTTAGCTGCTGGGCCAAGGGGGAAGGCGCTGCCTTCCGGCCAGGTTCCCCAGCCAGGCAGCTGGGTCAGAATCCCTCTGACCCTCCCGCCCCTCAAGTCCCACTTGCTGGGAAAAGGAGGAGAGTTTGGGAACTGGGCATCAGGGCTGGAGCACTGGAGCCAAACAGATAGCTCCCACGGCCACCAGGAGAGAGCCAAGTTGTCCCAAACAGGGGCTTCTGACTGAGCATACAAAAACAACAGCCGAGCTGGCAGCTCTCTGTGTAGACAGCAAAGCTGCCAAGTCCCTTTCGGGCTCGCATGGCCAGGGCCAGATTCCAGCTCGGTTAAGAAATGGTTCCCAGGATAGAGGGGAGGGTCAGAAAGAGAGGAAAACACTCTGCAAGGCTCGTGGCCCTTCAGCCTCGCTGACCCACCCACATAATGAATTTTCCAATGAATTGTAGGAAGCCATAAATAAAATCCTCTCCCAAAAGACAGGTCTTGGGCCAAAGTAGACTCTGCTCTCTGTGCTGGGCTGATGGGGTGGGGAGTGGGGAGGGTAGGAAGGTAATGGCCCCTGTCAACTGGCCATAGAATATGGCAGAGGTGACACTGTGTGGCAGAGGTGACACTGTGTGACATCTAAAGCTGGGTTATAGAAAGGACACGACTTCTCTCCATGGTCTAGGTCTCCCCGCTCCACCTCTCTTCCTTTCGGGATGATCACCCTTCAACCCAGCCACCGTGCTGTGAGCAAGCCCAAGCTAGCCCACGTGGAGAAGTCCCCTCTGACACTTCCTTGGGGGAACCGAGGCCCCCAGCCACCGGCCAGCATCAGGGTCTGGACATATGCGACTGAGCCCTCCAGATGACCCCAGCTGACACTGAGTGGGGCAGAGACGAGCTGTCCCCACCAAGCCCTGACGCAAAGACAGCTGTGTGAGCAAAATAAATATGCTGTTTTGAGCCATCACATTTTGGGGTGGTTTGTGAGGCTCCAGCTAGCCAGAACAGTGGGCACCCAAAATGCAAATCATGGTATAAACTCAAACACTGGACCTGCCTGTGAGAATGAATGAGCCATTTATAATGTAGTGAAAAAAGACAGGAAATGAAGGCAAAAAGGTGGATGTGGCTCCAGTCCATCACCCCTCCCCTTCTCCATTAGTGTATCGTCAGCTCTTCTGCTCAAGTCCGCGTGTCTGGCCAGGCCTAGCTTTGGCCTCGGCAGACAAAGTGAGTGCAAACCAGGGAGCGCCAGAGACAGAAGGCAGCGCCATGGAATCCCAGCTGTCATGGTTTGGGAAATCAGCAGTGCGGGCTTGCCTGCTGGTACCGTCAGAGTGCCGGGTGTGCCCTGGGAGGGGAGCAGCGTGGAGAAGTGCTTTCTCCCCCGGCCGGCAGGACCCGGGCAGGCGGAGATGCAGCCACCTCATCCTTTGCTCTGGCCTGGCCACGGCTGCCTGCGGTGTCCTGCAGGGAAGGCCTCAGGGCTCCCGGTTGGACAGCAGCTGCCAACAGACAGACGCCCATCCATCTGGCAGGACCACAGCCGCTGAGCAGGGCTGACATCAACCTGGGCCCCGAGGAGCCTGGGGCCGTGCCTGGGTCTGTCCACAGAGCCGGACGTGGGTCCTTCCTGCAGCTGGGCAGGGGCCAACCCTGAGCCACCAGGGCTGGGTGCCAGGGCACTGAGACTCCTGGGACATGGCCCCAAAAGAGCTGTGTCCACAAACAGCCAGGTCAGGGTCCAGCGTGGTCCGTGTCCTTAGAGAACATGCTGCAGGAGGTCAGGAGAATGGGGAGGTCAGGGAGCTTTCGGATGGGGCAGTTCAATACATGGATAGAGTGTGGTGGGGACTAGGGGGAGGAATGGGGGAGGGGGACGTCATAGGTCAGGGGAACACGAAAGTCAGTGGACAGTCCTCTGCAAAGAGAGAGGCAGGAAATTTGTAGAGCAAATTCCTATGAGGACAGTGTCAGGCATTAGGGCAACCAACAGGCTGAAACAGCAGCGGGGGTAGCTGGGAGGTCCTCGGAGGAAGACCTTCCTATGCTAAGGGCTGTGAAGCATGCACGGCTGACCCGTCTGTCCTTCCCCGCCACCTCCACAACCACCCACAGGGAGGATCCTCAGGGCCCAAGTCCTCAAGCCTTTAGAAGACACCCTGCCGAGACCAGCACAGGAGGGTACAGGGTGGAGCACAGTCCAGTGGTGGGAGCTGGGTGACCGCTGCCCCTGCCTGCCCACTTTTTATGGATTCTGATTTCACAGGACATTGACCCTGGGGGCCCCGTGGTTCTCCCCTTCCACGCCCACCTCAGTTACCTTGTCCCAGGCACAGCTCAGATCATCTCAGGATGATCCGTGAGTCCAGCTGCTGCAGGTGTTCCTGGACTCCAAACGGGATGGTGGGTGTCCACATCCTATGATGGGGGCATGGCACCCAGAGGCCAGGTTAAAGGAGACAGTGTGGACTGGAGCCCCAACGCAAGCTGCCACCAAATCCCTCCTCCCACCCAGCCTAGTGTGGGGTTGTGGGGACACCAGAGGCCTAGGAGCCCCAAGACCCCTTCTTTTAGACCTGGTTCTGCTGCTGACTTGCTGTGTGACCTCAAAAGGGTTAGTTAACCTCTCTGTGCCTTATTTGTCTCATTTGTAAAACAGGTCTTATAAGATCCACTCTATTCCTCTTAGAAGATATGAGTGATTATGCAGACGAAAGTGCTTTGGAAGAGTATAAAGCACAATACTGGACAGTAAGCATCATGGTGACGTAATAATAAATAAGTTTGAACCATAAGAAATTATCAATTGTGTGCATCACAAACAGTTGAATATAAGTGGTTTCATATCATTCAGCCTAATATAGTGAGCATTTTTGTGTACCAGACCTTCTTCTACGTGCTTTGTATGTCTTGACTAATTTAAACCCCACAAAACTGCTTGGGGGTAAATATTATTATTGCTCCCATTTTATAGACAAAGAAACTGAGGCCAGAGGGAAGAAATGTCTGCTTGCAAGGTTGCACGCTGGTAAGGGGCAGAGTGGGACTGGGCTCAGGGCTCACACAATGAACCTCACACTGACTCTCCACCACTGCCGAGACTTACGCCAGCGTCTCCACTTGAGGGCACTTTCTCAGGCTGGCGGTGAGCTGCTGGGCCCCGGCGGCTGTGAACTTGTTGTACTGGACACTGGGGAAAGAAACCCGTTGTGGATCCTGGCCCTGGGGACCAACCAGCCCCAGGCCAAGGCCATCACCACGCTCTTGACAAGCAGACCTCAGCTGCCCACGGGGCCAGCAGGAGACCCCTGGTCCTCCCAAGCCCTGGTCCCCGCCCCCTGCTGTCTGGGCTCCCACACTCACTCCAGCACCCGGAGGGACACCATGTCCGGAAGCACATGCGCCAGGCTCTCGGCTCCCGCGTCGCAGATGTAGTTATTGTACAAGCTGCCGGGAACAGAGGTCAGGGCAGGGGCTGGGGTCGCTGGGGGGTCAGGACCTAGGGGGAGCCCACCCAGCCAGGATTACTGCCCCATTTTACAGAGGAAAAAAACTGAGTCCCAGGGAGCTGAGCTGCTTCTCCGTGGTCATGCAGTTAGTGAGTCTGGAGAAGCAGCAGGACTGAGTGGAAGTAGCTTCCTAACTGAGACTTCCTGAGTTCAAATCCCAGCTCTGTGGCTTGCTGCCTGTCTGACTTTTGATAAGTTACTTAACTCCTTTGTGACTCAGTTTGCTCCTCCATAAAATGGAGATAGTAGAGTAATTATAAGGAGGAGTAAATGAGTTAATGTTGGTAAAACATCCGGAACGGGGTCCAACACCTGGAACGAACTACATCTTAATTATGGTTATTACTACCTCCCAAGGGGGTTTGTGAAGGTTATACAAGTTACCGTAGGGGGTGTGTCCAGCCCTGGGGATAGCAGGGGAGAGAGAAACCCAGAGTCACTGGGCCGGCTTGGGTTTCAATAGTGTGTTCAGTCACCAACAGCAGTGTCAAAAATAGCACAACGGGTGTTGCTGGTGCTGACTTAAGCTATACACTTATTAACCAGCATCCTTTTAGCAAGCCAGGTATGGCCACGGTTCTAATTTTAAGGCTATGACTTTGCCATGACTCAGCCTCAGAGCTACACTGCAGGGGTACAGGTCAAAGAAGCACTGCAGCAAAGTGGATTCAAGCTAAACTCCAGGATCCACTGATGTCATGGGTCGGCCAGTACCAGGGCAGGAACCAGGCAGAGGTTTTATAATTTCTTCCTGGGATGGATCTTAGAACCCAGGAGGCCCTTCCTCCCTGCCACAGGCAGAGGTTTCTTCCCATATTTCATTGATGCCAAGATGTACATGTTCGCATTGGAAAATCACTGAGATCAGGGTGTGTCTGATAATCAATGAATGTCATAGTTTAATTAGCAGTGTTTTGTCCTCTGAATGGTGACTTATGACAGATGGCATCTTAGAGTTCATAAAATATAAGGTTTCTTAAAGTGTCAGTCAGATCATATACACCCGCACATGCCCCACCTACTTCTCCATTCACAACAGAAAAACTCCAAAACCCCCTCCTGACCTACATGGGCCTCCCTGCATGATTTGGCCTTCCCTGACCTCTCTCACCTCATCTCCCACAGCCAGCCACAGTGGCCCTTCCGACCCTCAAAGACCCAACCTCTTTCCCACGTCAAGGCCTTTGCCTCTGCTGTTCCCTTTTCCTGGAATGCTTTTCCCCGAGAGCTTCGCATAGACGGTAAGGGGTCACCTCCTCAGAGGTCCCCCCCCGCCTTGGTGAATTCAACACTCTCTATTTTGCCCTCCGGGGCCTTTGTTAGTTTCCTCCTTCCCAGTATGAATCACTGTTTTAAATATTTTGCTTATGCATGTGCTTTTTTATTATGCAAGGAACTTGAAAACAAGACCCACACTGGTTTTGTTCATAGTCATATCTCTAGTTCCTAGCACAGGTTCTGGCCTATGGTTGATTTTAGAGAATATTAAATGCCCTCACAACTCTAGGGGATGCCAATCACATAGACTACAACCTGTACAGCACACAACCTGTGCAGCTGCACGCAAGGACCTTGGCTGGAAGGATAATGGGCTGGAAGGACCCCTTGGTCCCACCAGGGGCCGGGCTGAAAGTAATCAAAAGCAAGACCTGCTATGCCAAAGCCGACCAGAAGGTGGCAGTGTAGGCAAAGACCAGTCTGTGAGTGACAAAAGCCTGCCAAGGCTGCCTGTGCATGGTGGTCAGCCTTTTAGAAACCACCACCCCTGGACTCCAGAAAAAGCTCAGTCCTGCCACCCATGGGGAAGGAAGATCAATATTTATTGAGCATCAGAGCCAGGCATTGCGCCAAGCCCTTTCCATAGGCCTTTAGGATGGTACCCATTTTCCAGATGAGGAAACAGAGGTTAGGAATACTTAATCGACTTGCCCAAAGTTTTCCAGACGCCCCTTTCCCCCAAGTGCTACTAATCCTCTTGTTCGGGGCGGTGGCATTGCCCTACTCCAGGGGATGTGTTCATATTGGATCTTAGGTTGGTGCCCCTCCACCCCGACCCCCACCAAGTTGTGCAACGACGACACAGAACAGCCTGTAGTTTTTGCTTCCAGGGTCTCAGTGCGACCTTACAGTTGGCATCAAGGGGGCTCTCTGCCCACCCCCAGCCCACCAGCTCAGCACCTGACCGATGGGGGCCACTCACCTCAGCCTGACGAGGGACGCAGCCAGTGAGGGCAGGGCCTTGGCCAGCTTGCAGGCGCCCACGTCGGTGATGTTGTTCTGAGACAAGCTGCAGGGGTACAACAAGGAGGGTAGGGCTCAGGACCAAACTTGAATGCCCCTCCCCATCAGCATCTTTCGTCCCAGGCTCGGGCAGAGCTGGAAAATCCAGCCTCCTCACAGAGTGGCCCAGAGCAGCAAGCAAAAGACAGTCTACTTGCATAAGAGTCGTGCTTTGGGTAGACTTGTGCTAATGCTTAACAAAAGAATGCAGTTATGACCTGAGGTTGAGGGGGACGATGGGGGTGAGGACGCAGATGAGGGAGATGGCTCTCCCCCAAAATCTATTTTATGATTTTGTAGCATCCCTTCTTTTCCCTTTGGAGCACTTTTCAGCACCGTCATTACATAAGAGTTCACATAATTTGTTTAACCACGTGGGGTCCACCGAGGCGAGGGGTCAGGTCTGTTTTGTTTGTTATTGTATCCTTGCAGCTACAGCAGTGCCAAGCACATAGTTCGTGCTCATAAAATATTTAAGTGGGGAAAAAAAGAAGGGAAGGAAAAGGAGGAGAGGGAGGAAGATGAGGGAGGGACTGAGGGACAAAGAGAGGGAGGGAGGGAGAAAGGGAGGAGGGATGAAGGGAGAGAAGTCTGGCCTATTCACAGCTGTTTCCTAAGATGCTGTAAATTGCTCGAGAAGTTTCAGTGTCCTACCATTAAGGAAATCCCTAAGTAAATTCTGGTGAATTCTGTGGCTGCTCTGATCCAGGTTATGGAGTGGAGTGTGGCTAGATTTTGATGATAATTTTTTTTTTTAAATTTGTTTGTTTTGGGGGGGAGGTAATTAATTTTAATTAATTTTTTATTTATTTTAATGGCAGTACTGGGGATTGAACCCAGGACCTCATGCCTGCTAGCCATGTACTCTACCACTGAGTTATACCCTCCCCAGCAAGGGGCTTTTGTTTTACTTAAAGCTGGGTCTCCAGGGCCTAGAATGGTGGCTGCATATAGTAGGTGCTCCTTAAATATTTGTTGATTAAGTGAATAAATAATCGGTTGATTGGATGATTAAATAAAGAAATGAAAAAATGAATGAATGAATGGGTAGATGATTAAATGAATGCACGATTGAATGGATGCATGAATGAAAGAATAAAAAAGCCAGCTGCACTCTGGGGGACAAATCCAGCAGAGACGCAGGCCTAGCCTACTCACTTGAGTGTCTCCAGGGCCTTCAGCTGAGGGAAGGTGGCTGAGAGCTGGGCGACCCCCTCGTCTCCGATCTTGTTCTCACTCAGGGAGTCTAGGCTGCAGGTGGAATCACATGGGGGGCCATCAGCCAGCACCCCAGAGGCCACTCGACCCTCCCCCTCCCTCTGACCCAGCAGGCGGCTTCCTCCCATCCCCCCACCTCTGGACACAACACATCTGCTGCAGCTCCCAGCTTTTGAGAGCAAATCTTCATCCCCCTGGGGGGCCAACTGGCCAGCCAGCGGACAAGGTTCTAACTAACTCCCCATGGACCTGAATCCCTGTTCTCCTTCCTGGGAGCCCCAGGAGCTGGGACAGCTTCCTTAATGACGTGAGACCTCATTTGTACAGTGGAGTCATGTTCCCTGACCCTGTCTCCCCACGAGATTGCCGGGAGCAGCGCATGAGGGGGAAAGAATTTCAAAGGTGACAAAAGGATTCAACCTATTTTTATTGGTGGGGATTTCCGTCTGCCGTCCCTTCCCTGTGGTGGGGGTACCTGGTCATTCACACCAGCCCCCCCCCCCCCACCACCACACACACAGAAATAGGGCCAGGGTCTGGGGCTGTCAAAGCCCGAGGTCTCTGGGAGAGATTCTGGGGATTATACTCACTCCAGATGCTGAAGGGAGGAAAAGGCCTCAAGGATCCTCACCAGTTTGGAGAAAGCCTGGGGGCCCAAGGCAGAACCCAGCCTAGGAGGCAAACAGCAGAGGTTAAGACCCTGAAAGAGTCATGGCCCCTCAATTCGGCCCCACAAAAGCCACGCCCATCTGAGGCCCACTCCCCTTCTCTGCCTCCCCATTGCCTTACATCCCCCCAACCCACCAGGTGGGACCCCAATCCCTTCTGCTTCAGGCAGATTTCACAAAGCCCACTCAAGAGGTCAGCTGGGCTCCCACCGAGGGCTCCCCAACTTTCATCTCTGAGTGGGGAGCAAGTTCTCACTCCTGCCGACATCCCCAGGTACCCTTCTCCCACCCTGGCCTAGGGGAGTGGTTCCCAAATGCTGGCCTGAGGATCACCACCAGTCCTGAGAAAGATGGTTTACTTATCTGCCATTGTTTTTTAATAACAAATAGAAACATTTCTTGAGCACTTATTACATGCTAGGAACACACTGGGTCCCTCACTCAGGTCAGATCTCATTTAACCCTCACAATGACTGAGCTAAAAGTGCTTCTTATCTTCATTTTACAGACGAGGAAACCAAGGCACAGAGAGGTTAATTGACTCACACAAGATCACACAGCCCGGATTGACGGGGAAACTGAGGCACAGAGAGGTTAACTGACTCACACAAGATCACACAGCCCAGATTGACATTTAGATCAGACTTCGAGGGAATGAGAAAAAGACAACATAGGGCTGTTTTGTTTTTAAAATATGGTTAAATGTACCATATATGGTTAAAATATAGTTAAATGATACTAAAATGTTCATTATGGCGCCAGTAGTGGTTTCAATGAACATATTTGATACTAATTAAAAGATGGTAACTGCACGTAGTCACTCAAATTCACTCTGAAATACTCTGTCTTTGAAAACCCAAAGTCTGGGAAACATTTGCTTCAGTGAAGGGCATCTGAAATCTGATTTGAGTCTGGGTTCTGCCACTGAGCTTCTGTAGGACCTATTGGGGCAGATCCCCTCACCTCTGAGTCTCAGTCTTCTCAAATTTAGCCCCAGTCCTATGAGGTTGTTAGCAGGATTAAAGAATTCATTCATCAGATACTGATTGCTTGCCTCCTGTGTGCCAGACCAGACAAGACTGTCACACAGACAGCGGTGAAAAAAACAGACAAAAATCCTTGCCCTCATGGAGCTGACATTCCAAGGGGAAAGATGGATGATCAAAGACATCGGGAAATTATCTGGTGTGGGGGATAATAAATGACACAGAGAAAAGGCCAGTGGTGAGCAGGGCAGAGTTGTACCTTTAATGTGGGAGTCAAAAAAGGCCTCTCTCAATGAAAACTGGAAGGAAGTGAGGATATGGGCCATGCAGATATCTGGGGGAGAGCGTCCTGGACAGAAGGCACAGCCCATTCAAAGGCCCAGGGGCTGGACCACGCCTAGTGAGGCTGAAAACCATCAAGGGGACCCACGTGGCTGGCGTGGAGTAAGCGTGGGAGAGAGCGCAGGCGTGAGAGTGAAGACGTAGACGGGGGCCGAACCAAGGAAGGACATCTACCAGCAGAGCCCCTGCAGGGCACTGAGTGGCCACGCAACCTGAGCTACAGGCAGATGGGAGCTACAGGATGCCTGGCCCAGTGGCTGCCAATCACACGCCCAAAATAGTCCCTTCCTTCCTCCCTTCTTTCCTCAGAACTTTCTCGGGGCTTCCGGTCTGCAGGTGGCTAGTCTCCTGGTTCTGGGCTGTTCCACCCCACAGCTGCTGGTTCCTGGGGCACAGTTCCGATGTCCAACTAGGGGCTTTTTAAGCTGAAAATAATTCAAAGCCAGAAGCGGCCCTTGGTAATTGTTTTCATCCATTTCCTCTTTTCAGCAACATTTTTATCACTGCACAAATTTGGCACCTTGTCTCTGTTCAAAAGAAGAAATGCTTGGCTTTTTTCTGGGGGCACGAGGGTAGCAGTGATCAGGAGGAGCAGCTTGTGGGTGACAAGCTAGGGACTGTGGGGCAAGTTATTTAATCTCACCAGGCCTCAGTTGCCTTATCTGTAAAGTGGGGAAGATAAGGACCAGCTCCCAGAATAGCTCTTGAAATTAATGAGGTTATATATAAAAGGCACTGGGTACACTGGAGGTGTTTAATAATTCCTGCTGAATTGCTAGGGGATTTTAGATTTTCGATCCATAAGAAGGACCAACCACGAATATAGCTTTTTCCTTTGTCGGAGCAAGAGCCAGGCTTACCTGATGTTTGTGACTTTGGACAAACAATTTATACTCTCTAGGCCTCAGTTTCTGCCTCTGTACAATAGGGAGAAAATAATAGTATCTCCACCCAGCATGGTTCGTTTCTATTCCTTTGTCAAGCTTCAGTGCTTCAGTCACCTCCTCCGGGAAGTCCCCCTGACCTCCTCCATGTCTGCACTCTCACATCCTTGACTTTCCTGCCACTAATCACAGCAGGTGGTACTTGTCTATTTACACTGGGCTGCAAACTCATTGAGAACAGTGGCCTCCGTCATAGAAGTAGGTCTGTTGAATGAGTGGATGTGAATGAGCATGCTTATTGGCAAATAGGCCAGTTAACTTCACCCTCAAGAAACTCCAGGACTGGACCAGCCGTGCCCCAGCTGCTGGAAGTTGGCTTCTAGAGTGGTGGGGCAAAAGGGCAAGAATGATTCTGAAGACCCATTTCCATTCTGGTGGCACAAGCCCAGTTAAGGCTGGAGAAGAGACCTCAAGGGGACCCCAAACAATTCACCCCTGTGCTTACGCAAACTCCAGCTTCTTTAGGTCCCGGACAGCAGGGAGTTCCCCAGCTGTGTCTTCAGAGGAACTTCTTGTCCTAGAGAGAAGGGGCAATGTTAGTGGAGAGCAGGCTCTTCGCCTGTCTCTTGAACCGCTTCCTGTGTGTCCCAGGAGGCCCAAAATTCCCTGGAAGGACTGCCTTCCTCAGGGCTACTGTTGCCCCACTGTTAAAAAGAAAAACCTCAGGACGATGTTAACCCATTACTGTCTGTTTCATGGAAAAGCGCCTCAGAGTAAGCGCTTATCCTCACCCCTCCCAGACAGTACACAGTAGGTGATCAGTCAATGTATGATGAAGGAATGAGTGAAAGACAGTTATGCGGTCAAGTTTCCTCTGCCCTCTGGACCTGAGACTTCTACCATCTATAAAATGGAGATGATACTGGTCCTGGAGAGGCGGCCAAAGGTGTCACTTCTGTTACTAGATACAGAAGGCAGTTCATGAAGCCTTCGCAGGAGAGAATATCTCCCTGGCTCTAGCTGAGAAAGAATTGGGCACATGGTGGCAAGTTTTTAACAGCACCAAGTGGTCAGTCCTGGAGAGGGGAGTACAATGAGAGATTCTGGGTGGTCACTGCCCAGGGGGAGGGCATGGGATGCCCCCAAAAGAGGAGGCACTGGAAGCATTAACAGCAAACTTAGTATTAGGTCCTTCATGATCTGAACTGCCTCCCATGCCCTCTCCCCCTCACCTCTGGATCTGCACGAGGTTGCCCAGGTCTTCCACATCCTTCATGGACGTGGCCTTGAAAGGCTCGATGGTGAACTTCTCCTCCACTGCCCGGAGTAGCTTGGCTTCCCCACGCTGCTGCAGGGACTCCCATAGCCCCACCGTGTCACTCAAGGTGGCCCTGTGGAGGAAGGGCCTCAGACCCAGGCACGATGACTGGGCTAGACCATAATGGAGGGGTGGCTCCATGAAGGGACCTCCTACCTATTTAGATACTTTCCTCCCTCAGCTTCACGCCTACCTCCTCTAGAAAGCCTTCCATGACCACTTGAGGCCTTATCGATTCCTCCTTCTTCTCCATTCTCCCAGTGGTTTTTGATTTCCTTTTTGCTTTGGCTACCAGGAAGCTCAGTGCTAAATTCTCAGCTGAACCATTACAGTGGTGTAGGATCTTACAGCTTGGATAAAGTATGCTTAGGGGAAAAGGAGAGTCTCTGGAGATCAGGCTTAAGTGATCAAACAGATTGCTAAAGGATCTAAATTCCTTAATTTAAATTAAGGAATTTTGACTTCATCCTGAGGGAAGTGGAGTGCTTCTTAAAGATTGTAAGCAAGAATGGAATATGATCAGATGCAATTTCTAGAGAGATTGCTCTGATGGTTAAATATAAAGTGGAGTGGAAGAGAAGAGAGTGGGGGCAGGGAGGTCAGGGGAGGCTGTGGCTTTAACTTAACCATGACAAAATGGTGACTTGATCAGGGGATGGAGAGGAGAAAATGAATTTGAACCCCGATCACTCTTAGATTCTATATGTGGCCCAGTGCCTGGCACATGGTGGGTGTGCAAATACTGGTTGAAAGAATGATGCTGCCCCTCACTGGCTGTGTGACCTTGGGCAAGCTACTATGCCTTTCTGAGCCTTGGCTTCCTCATCTTAAAAAATAGATAGAGTCACTGCTGCCCCCGCCTGGCTGCCGTGCATACTAAATGAGACCCCACAGAGCCAGCACTGGACACAGCCCCAAGACCACAGCAAGTGCCCAGGACAAAGAAGCCCCCTCTCCTGTCCCCAGTCCCCACCTGAAATGGGTGACACAGCTGAGTCCCACGAGGGTCCCCAGTCCCGTGGGGTCAATGCCGGTGCTGCGGAGGTCCAGGGAGAAGTTTCTGCCTGCCGCCTCCAAGGCGCTGCCCAGCACGTAGGTGTCGGGAGGCGAGAGCCGGGTGCCCAGGAAGGAGAGGCGGGCCGGGAGCCCGTGCAGCACGTGCTGCCAAAGCCCAGCGTCCAGCGCCTCGTGGGCGCAGTGCAGCAGCTCCAGCAGCCGCCCCACCTGCAGCGTTCCCGGCTGCAGCCGCTTCAGGTACCTGGTGAGCACCTTCTGCTTCCTGTCCGCCGAGGTGGCCGCTGCCAGCCCTACCAGGGCTCCCAGGCAGCGAGGGCGAGGCTGGAAGACCAGCCCGACCAGAAAGCGCGGCACGCCCTCCAGCCAGTTGTCATAGGGCCTCTTCTTCCTTGGGGTCAAGGCCAGATACTGTGGTAGCTCCTTGTCCTTGATTTCGCTGCTCAGAGCCAGCCACAAGGCCCCCAGGAAGCACTGCAGGAGGAAGCTGGAGAAGACCAGCTCAGTCTCTGGGCCCCCCCGGGTGGGCTGCACCAAGCCTCTGGCCACAGCCCAGGCCCTCACCTCTGCTGACAGGAACTGGTCCTCCCGCAGGCTGCTGTGGTGACGGCGGCCCAGGTCCCAGGCCAGTCTGGCCAGTCCCACCAGGGCCCCCGGGGGACTGTCGTGGGCGGCTGGGCCTAGTAGGCCAACATACAGGCCGGTGAGTGTGGAGGGCAGCTCGGCCTCATCGCCCAGCTCCAGGAGGGCCTCAGAGAGCTGACACACGGCCCGGCACACAGTGGGGCTGTGGCTGTGACTCAGGAGAAACGGCTGGGCCTGGAGGAGGGCCAGGGCTCTCTTTTGGTGCTCAGTGGCCCCCGAAGTCTCAAAGTAGCGCATCACGTAGGTCTCGGCCTGCTGGGCCGAGAAGCCGGCTACCTCGAACATGGCGTCAGCCTTGCTCAGGCTCTGGGCCAGGCGTCCTCGGGGCCGGGCCGTGAGCAGCAGGGTGCAGCCTCGTAGCACCTTGCGCTGGAAGAGGCCTGCCAGCAGCCCCCGGAGGGAGCGGGGTTCTGCTGACCCGGGCCCGCACGCACTGTGCAAGAAGCCGTCTTGGGTTTCGAGCTCCTCGAAGGCATCCAGGATGAGCAGAATGCGGTCAGGCCTCCGCAAGATGTAACTGAATACTTCATCCTCCACCGGCCGGGGCTGCAGGCCCGGGGAGAAGAGCAGATCCTGCAGGCGGTAAGTGTCCCCTCGATGGTCCAAACAGTGGCAGGGGATGCAGAAGACAAAGTCATACTGTGGCAGCTGGCCGCAAGCCCAAGCCCAGCTCACGGCCTGAGCCCAGTGACTCTTCCCCTGTCCTGCTTTGCCCAGCACGGCGATCACCTGCGTCTCTCGTGGCCGCCGGCGGTCACTAGTGGCCAGCAGCACCTCGGCCAGACCCCCTCGGGCCGGCTGCCGCTCTGCCCAGTCCAGGGTGGCCAGCTCTCTCTCCTGACCCTTGCTGCTGCTCCTCTCCAGCCGTACCCTCACCAGGTCCACCTCCACCAGGATGCCTTCCGGGCCTGCAGGCTTAGCCTGGTACTTGTCCCGTAGTGAGCGGCAGAACTGCTCCACGCTCTCTGCACAGGTCAGAGGATGCAGGGTTGGGGAAGGGAGGATGCTCGTGGCAGGACCAGCCACCATCACTAGCTTCTTCGTCCCTTCACCACACAGTCTTCCCTGACTGCTTTCTTTATTAGCTGCCTCAGTCAGTGACCCAGACACTCATTCATTAATTCAATTCTTCCTAAACTCATTCACTCATTCCTCTATTTACTCACTAACCTTCTTTGGCTCACTCACCATGGGGAGGCCATTGTGGGGGTGTTAAGATAGTGGAATCCATGTGTCTGATTCAAGTCCTAGCTCCACCACTTTAAAAAAAGTTTTTTTAATGGAGGTACTGGGAATTGAACCCAGGACCTCATGCAGGCTAAGCAAGGGCTCTACCACTGAGCTGTACCCAGTCCCCACCACTAATCTGTGTTATGTTGAGCATGCTATGTACCCCACTATGCCTTGGTTTCCTCATCTGCAAAACAGGGATCATATTCAGGTTGTTTGCAAATTTAATGGTTTACTGTGTCTTGTGTGCTTGGACGGGTACCTGGAAAAGAGTCAGACTCGGCAGTTTGCCATTCTCTCAGCCGCCCTTTCACCCCCACCTTCCATCTCTCCCACACTCGCCATCAACTCCTGCCTTCATCCACTCTCTCAGCTACCTGCCCTTCCCTCATTCATTCTCTCTGCCTTGCAAACAAGCCCTCCTGGTGTGGGCCTACGAGGGGCAGGTCCTCCATAATGTTGCTTAAGTGTAAGCACAACTGGCTGAATGAATGCTGGTATTCAATGTGTCAGATGGAAGCCCAAACCTGGCTTCCCTTCCCTTATTCATCCAACATGGAGGGGTCCTGCCACCACTCACCAGGCCATCTGGGAAGCTTGCTGGAGGGCTTGAGAGCTGCCGGACTTTGGGTGGGGGATGTTTCATCCTCTGGAGAGAAGAAGCCAGTGTCAGAGTTAGGGTGAAGGGTGCCCCGGGGACTTCCCTCCCTCCGGGGCATCCAGTCCTCTGAATGTCCTGAGAGCAGAGCTGATAAGGGCTGAGTCTCCCCGAGATGGAGGTTCCAAGGTGATGACCCAAGGCTGTATCCTACTCAAAGACGGCTTTCTTTGGCCTGCTGTAAATTTTAAAATGTTCACCAGTGTTTTCAAAATCACAGTGTCTATGTGAAAATCAAGATCCCCAGATTCTGCTGACACCTCAGAAGATCTGGCCACACTGAGCCTGTTTTCCTGTTGAGTGATAAACTGGTGAAGGCTGGTGGCCCCATTTAGGTGGGACGTGGATTCTCCAGTTGTTCCCCTCACCCACCTTCCCGGGCCCTCCACTCCCTGGAGACCCTCCCTGCCCTGTTTTACAGAAACACAACTTGGCTGTCCCTGCAGGCAGCTCTGTAGGTGGACCTCATTGTCTGAGGCAGTTGCTTCCCCAGGGTCTCAATCCTGCTGCCAAGAACTCTCCCTGGCCCCACTGGTTCTTACCTGTCAGGTTTGCACGGGAGGTCAGGGCTGGTTCGGGCATGCTAGGAAGGTCAGCTGCAGATGGGGCGAAGGGGCTGGTAGAGCCAGGTCGGTCTGGGGACTTCGGGAAGTTGTGGACAGGTGGGCCACTTGAAGTAGGTGTTTGGCTGGCCTGGGGCATCTCACCTACATTGGGAGGGAAAAGAGTGTAGGAACAACCAGGAACCCACCTGGGTCACCCCCACCCCAAATTAGGCTGTTAGGCTAGGAGTCTGCAGAGAGGAGAAAGAAACTTCCAAAGGAACACATTTCAGGGTGGAGTTGAGGAAAGGGCTCTGGAGTTACATCTATCTCCTGCAGCCTTGGTTTCCCCATCTGTGAAATGGACACAATCAGCTCATAGAGAGCTTAAGGCAAGTGCTACTAGAGTACTTTTCCCACTGTGTGGTCAGTACTCATTCTCCTAGATGTCCAGAATGCTTCCTTGCTCCTGAGGCACCAGTGCATTATATAAAAACTGGCATGCAATCTTGAAAGGGTGCTCTTGAGTTGAGTGAAGGTATTCCCCTAGCCCCACTCTCTTTCCCATCCCTGAGAGCTTAACATGCCTTCCCTGGGAAAATTCTCAACCCTTCAATGTGGCAGGTCAGCAGGGACCATTTTACTAACAGGGAAACAAGGCAATTCAGAAAAAGCTGTGCAAGGATCCATACCAAACTGTTCAAAACGGTATACTAAAAAAGAGTGAGAAAGAGACTCAGTAACTCTTGTATCTCACTATTTGCCTTGTTAATGAGCATTATTGATGTTCTGATTTTAAAATATAATAAAGTTTAATTTTTTTTGAAAAAGAAGGAAAAACTAAG
The DNA here is from genome assembly GCF_048773025.1 of Camelus bactrianus. Classification (NCBI taxonomy): domain Eukaryota; kingdom Metazoa; phylum Chordata; class Mammalia; order Artiodactyla; family Camelidae; genus Camelus; species Camelus bactrianus. The sequence continues at coordinate 33,871,681 of NC_133556.1, read as the reverse complement.
GCTTAGTGGGGGAAAGTGACAAATAGAAGGCCACATAGCTACGTGGTGGGTCACCCACCTGGACCATGTTAGGGAGCTCTGCCCCTCTGCTTTGACTTTTGGGAAATAGGGACAGAGGAGGCTGTTATGGGGGATGTGGATAATGAGAAGGCACTACGCTACAACTGCCGAATACCTGGGGTGGGGGGAGGGGAGGGTCAGGGAGCAGCCAGGGCACAGACAGAGGCGGCTGGGGGCCAGGCCGAGCACACTCACCTCGGTAGATGACTATACTGGAAAGCCCTGCCCCGGCCCCTGAGATCTGCCAGAGCCCTTGGGGCAGAGTGGAAACAGTGGGGATGATCTGGATGGATCCAGCAGGGAGGCTGAAGCAGCTCAACAATGAACTGGAAGGGGGCCCTGCAAGAGACAAAGGCAGTGAGGTAGTCTCCTCCATAGCACCTAAGTTTGTAATCCTGTTTAGTGGTTAATTAACATCTGACTCCCTTCTAAAGGATTCCCATCTCCCTGAGAAAAACAACTGTGATGCCTTGCCCATGGTGGTGTTCCTGGCACCCAACAGCGTAGCTGGCACAGGGAAGGCACTCAGTTCATAGCTGATGAAAGCATCGGGCTTGTGGGTGAATTCCCTAATTGGCGAGGAATCCCTGCTGTGTCTTTCAGGGCTGCGATTCCTTCCTGGGCATGTTGTCCAGCACAGACTGAGTCGATGGGGACCCTGAGGATGGGATGGGCTGGGACAGACATGGGTGTCTACACTATTAGGCGGGGAATTCCTGTCCCTGATGGCTCCTGCCTTAGCTACACTTCAGGCACCTCCAGGGAGGGGGGAAACCCACCCTCTCCAAGCCCCTAACCTACCGGGCATCAGGACAGTGTCCTCCAGCCGGGTCTGGCTGGATGCTGATTCCTTGTTGAACAGAGCAGGTGGTGCCGGGCAGGGCTGAGCCAAGGAGTCACTCACTGGCCCCACCAGGAAAGTGTCAGTCACCATGGGCATGGTGAGGGGCTCGGCTGTGAGGAAGAGGGCTGTGTTAGAGGCTGGGTGAGATGTGGGTGGGTGCCTGGAGGGGCCTCCCTGGCGTGGGGAGGACTCTGGGAGTGGATCTCTCTGCTGGCAGTGGAAGGAAACTCCTGTCCTCTTCTCAGCCCTGGGTGAAGCTGGTTTGATCAGCAATTGCTCTGTGCCAGGTAGTCCCCGTACCCGCAGCCTGCCCTTTGTGACTGGGTCCTGAGTGCTTCCTGCCATGGAGAGCTAGGGGCAGGTATAGCTCAGTGGTAGAGTGTGTGCTTAGCATGCCCGAGATCCTGGATTCAACTCTCAGTACCTCCATTAAAATAAATAAATAATTAAACCTAATTACCTCCCCACGCGGGGGAAAAAAAAAAGAAACATCATAATAAACAAACAATAAACTTTTAAAGAAAAGGGTGCTAATGTCAACTTGAAATTAAAAAAAAAACCCTATGAAATAGAAACAGACCTATGAATAGGCTGTTGGCCAGGGCCCCCACCACCCTCTAAAGTACCTCCCATCAGACTGGGCAGGAGTTTATCTCTTCCATTAATTGGGAGGTCCAGCAGGGTAAAGACTTGCCTCCTCCATCAGACTGGGAGCTCCTTGAAGACAGGGACTGCTTCTCTATCACCCTGGGGTCTTCATGGGCAGGGCCCCTGTCTCCCTCATCAGATGAGAACATTCTGAGGGCAGCGACCAGGCTTCCTCCATCAGACTAAAAGGCTTTCATTCCTCAGTCTGTTCCCCACAGAGAGGCTGGTCTCCCCACCTTTGCAATAATAACTGGGTGGAAGGGGAGGGGACAAGATGGGAGGGGAGGAAGCATCTGGGGAGGGGATGGTGAGCTTGGGGGAAGAGGCTCACTGAGGCATGGGGGCTCTAAGGAAGGCAGGAAGGCACTGGGTAACCAGCTGACTCCAGGTGATTCTGCACTGGGAAAGGAGAGGTGGGGCCTGGAGGGGCAGTGGAGCTAGGTGGGGTGGGGGCGGGTGTGTCTCAGGTCTGACTCAGAATTAAGAAGAGGGAGGGGTTAGGGGAGAGGCTTTGTAGGAGGAAGAGGAGCTGACTCTCCCAGCAGTCCTTGAACTGCAGAGCACAGGCTACGGAATCATGATCTTGGTTTGAATCCCAGCTCCACCTCTCACTTGCTGTGTGATCTCGGACAAGTGGCTTCACCTCTCTGAGTCTTAGCTTTCAAATGCCAGTTTCTTTCTTTCTTTTTCTTTTTTTTTTTTTTTTAACATTTTTTAATTGAGTTATAGTCATTTTACAATGTGTCAAATTCCAGGGTAGAGCACAATTTTTCAGTTATACATGAACATATATATATTCATTGTCACATTTTTTTTTCGCTGTGAGCTACCATAAGATCTTGTATATATTCCCCTGTGCTATATACTGTATAATCTCGTTTATCTATTCTACATTTTGAAATCCCAGTCAAATGCCGGTTTCTGTGCGCACCTGTGGAGGCCCCCGCTTTCCTGCCTGGCAATCTCCCTGGGCCCACCCGCCCTGCTCACCTAGCTTCCTGTGCTTCAGATCCGCAGGCAGCTCCTCTGGGAAGGCTACAGAGAGAACACCAGAGTCAGCAGCTTCAGGGAAAGGGTGTCCCAGACCACGAGGGGCTCGCAGACTCCAGCAGGCTGTATAACCTTGTCTTACATGGCTAGGAAGTGGCCTTCAGGTCCCTTTCCCTCTGCTGCTTCTGACCACTTCTGCCCCGACTCATCTGCTTAAGCCCAAGCCCCAACTTGAAGCACCCAGGGCAATGAGGCACTGGAAGAGGCAGAACCACAGAGGGCACACAAGATGAGTTTGAGTTAAAAAAATAAAATAAAAATAAAACAACCTGGTTTTGGTCCTTTCTTAGCTGTGAGTCTTTGCAACACAGCCTCTCTGAGCCTTTGCTCTCTCATCTGTGAAATGGGGGTGGCGATTCCCACTTTGCAGGGGTACACTGGAGGTCAGTGAGTGAGCATCAAGCAGGTAGCACTTCAACAGAGAAAAACCCTATGTGTCCCTTCGCAAGGGGCTGATGAAACCAATTACAGCTCACTCACCCAGTGAAATACCACGCAGCCCTGAAAATAATCAGGATACTGAAGGATGTATGAGGCAGTACTGGTGTCTGCAATTTACTTTGAAATGTGCTAAAAATAATCTACGGCCATACCACCCTGAACGCGCCCGATCTTGTCTGAAATGTGCTAAAAATAAAACGGATGGGTTGGTGGATGAATAGAGGGATGGACAGATGGATAGAGATGTGTTGAGGTGAATATAGCCAAACACTGACAGTATAATGTAAGTGGTGGGTATGTGGTTGTTTGTAGTACAATTCTTTCACTTTTCCTGTATGTTGAAAAGTTTCATAATAAAATATTAGGGAAACTATTTATCAAATAAAAAGGAAGGAAGGAAGGAAGGGAAAAAATAAAAGAAGGAAGGGAAATTCTTTGGCAGTAGGACCATGTGTTCTCCATCAGTGATACAGAAATGACCTACCAGACATGTTAAATGGAGAAAGCCAGGTATAGAAGACTGTAGGTAAATGTGGTCATTTATATGGATTTTTTTTTAAAAAAAGAGCTGGCTTTTAGGCAAATAGAATATTTCCAACAAGACAAAAAAGAAATTGGCAACATAGGTTGTCTTCAGGAGGGAAACGGAGGGGCTAGGGGACAAGGGTGGGAGGGAGATTTTTTTTCACTGAATAGTCTTTGCACCTTTTGAATTTTTATACCATGCACTTGTTTACCTGTTCAAATTAAATAAATAGGTACAGGGCTGACACACAGTCTGGCACGGAGCAAGTACACAATAAACACTTGATTAACTATTTTGCCTATTTTATGGAAATTTTCATTCAATGGATGTTCACTGAGGTGCTACTGCATCCAGGCATGTGCCAGATGCTGGGGGTGTGATGATAAGTAAGAAAGATAAGATCCCTATCCTCGTAGCAGGGGGACTAAGCAAAATGCTTAAGTAAAATAAGCCCAGATTATGACAAGGGCTACAGTGCCAGGAGAGACACCAACAAGGTAAAAATAAGTGAGGTAATTTATATGGAAAAGGTGGTCAAAGAAGGACTTCAGGAGGGGGTGACATGTTAGACAAGACCTAAAAGATTCAAAGGAGAAAGAATCAGGGGAAGGGCATTCCAGATAGAAGGAACAGTAAGTGCAAAGGCCCTGAGGCTGGAAATATACATGGGTTACAGGGATGGAAAGAAGCAAGGGTGGCTGGAGCATAGTGACTCATGCACATCTGGAGAGGTGGGAAGGGCCAGATCACACAAAGCTTGTGGTATGTATTTTGTAGCCATTAGAGGGTTAACAGGGGGTGCAAAATGATCTTATTTGCATTTAAAAGCCCATGTTGGCTGCCAAGTGAGGACAGATTAAGGAGGCAGGGAGACTGACAAGAAGGCTTAGAGAGATGCAGGTACTTGCCCAAGGTCACACAGACCATAAATAGTTGATCCAGGGTTCAAACCCAGTTCTTGCTGACTCCAGAAACTGTGCTTAAAGAGATCTCCCATAAACTCAGGGGTGACAACCAAAGTAGAAGGCGAAGCCAGAGCCCGGAGGTCCTTTTGGCAATGGCAATCAAAACAGCCAGGGACAGAGAGCCACCAGGAGAAGGGCCATCTGCTCCCTCCCAGGGTCACCAGGGAGCAGTGGGGAGGGGAGAGGTGGGTGGGATACCCAAACCCAGGTGGAGAAGACAGGAGGGAAGCAACTGGGAGCCACAACAGGTTTTAGAGCCAAGACAGGGCCAGGAGTCAAGCAAGTCTAGGTCACATCAGGGAGGGGCTCACTCACGTCTTTTCTGACTTTTCTGTCCTGCTTCCTCCAGCACTTCCACACTCTCACCGATCATTTCTTCCAGTCCTATGTGCTCGACTGCGGAGAAAAGCCAAAGACAGCAACATACACGGTCAGTGGACTGGTGAGCCACCATTGTCCCTACGTTGAAGAGGGATCTGACCACTCATTGCAAGGTGGTCGTCAGGTGTTATAGTGCTCCCCAAGGAACAAGGAAGGAAATGTAGACTGAGCCAAGAACCCCCCCAACTTACTGAAAATGTCTTTGCTCAGGCCCTCCAGCTGGGAATCCTGGAAGACGTACTGGTCCAGTTCCGCTGCCCAGACAAGGAAAAGTGCAGTCAATCACCAAGTTCTCACCGAATGCTTATTGTATCCCTGGCCTTGGGCTGGGCAGCAGGGAACTGTGACCTCCCAGACCTGGCACACAGTGGGGCTCAATCAGTGTTTGCTGAATGAATGATCACATTAATGAAGGAACACTGAAACTTCATGGGCTCTTGATCTATATCCATGAAAACTTATCTACTGCTATAAAGTAGTGCAATGCAGCATAGCAGAGTTGTCTTGGGTTTGAATTTAAATTCTAGCTCTATGCACCCCCTCTCCACTAGCCCTACTAGCAATGCAATCTCGGGCCAATTACCTAACCTCTCTGGACCTCCACTTCCTCATCTGTGTAATGAGAATAAATAATGCCTACAACCCAGGGATGGGTAGTGAGAATTAGAGGCTCTGCATTTAAAGCAATCAACACAGTAGCCAGTACACAGTAGACACTCAATAGATGGTGGTTAATTAGATGAAGTGGAACATGGCTTAGAGCCAATGGGAAGACAATTATGATGACAAGAGGTAAGAGGAGAGACTGTCTAGTGGGATGGGGCAATCAGGGAGGGCTTCCCAGAGGAAGGAATCCTGGAGACCTTGAAAGATGGGGGCAGAGTCTGGGGGCAAAGTGGAGGGCTTTCTGGGTAGTGGGAACAGAGTGAGGCAAGGTGTTTGGGAAACTCTAGAGATGGGTATCTGCAGTAAGAATTTCATGTTGGGGAAAGGCAGGACTTGATTTTATAGGCAATGGGGAGCCATATAAAGCTTCTGAGCTGAGGAACGGCTGAGGGCAGCAGTGATGGTGATGATGAGGATGATGATGAAGAATGTGATAATGATGATGGTGTTGATGGTAGTGGTGGTGTGGTACCTCACACATTGAATGCTCACTCTTTTCAAATTCCTGTTCTAAACATTTTCTGCAGACACTTCTTCAATTCTCACAGTCACCCCATGAGGCAAATGTGATTACTATTCCCATTTTATACATATGGAAGCCAATGGGTAATATTTCAGGATGCCTCAAATGACTGTATGCCAACGGCTTCTGGGAGCACAGACTCGAGGAACAGACTTGGGTGAAGCTGCCTCCTCCGCTTCCTCCCACTTCTGTGTAGATGCCCCTAAGGGGAAAAAGCCCAAATTACTCATTACTCCCCCCGGTTGTGATGAATTGTGAATATCCTCAGCCCCAAGCATTTCTGCTTCCCCCAGGTAAATTCTCAGAAAGGAAAGGAAGCAGGCAGGCTCTCAGTTCTGTAATTTTTGAGACACGTACGTTTACTGCTCCTCTCTGTTTTCTGCCCTTGTATAATGCTGGATGAGCCATATGCTAGGGAGAGACTGGCCACATTCTGTGCCGAGCACAGACTTTCTAAGTGATGTTCTTGGGTTGCCAGGACAGGGGCCACTAAGAACATCTGTGCAGGTTGTTCACTGTCCAACGGTGTTCAGCCAAGAGGGCAAATGGGGGGCAAGAATCCAGCTTGCACTTTAACAGCCAAGCTGTTACTTCTTAATGGGAGTTGCATCCTCCAGAAAGAGTGTTATCTTTTTCTAATTCAGTGAAGCCTCTGTATGAGACAGTGGTGACCCTGGTGAGGAGGAACTCTTTACCCCCCACCGCCACCAAAAAAACACAGCAACAGAAACACCTCTCCCCAAGAAGTTCTGCCCTTGTCTGAAAGCTGTAGCTCTTTTTAAAGCTGCAAACCAGCCTCTCAGCTTAAGCCTTAGCAAACCTCCCTACCCTAGATTCTTTCCTTTCTGTGGTTAATACTAACTATTAGTATCTACTTTCTTTGTTTTTGTAAGGATTCAATGTGATAAAACATGCTCAGGGATTAGCATACTACAAGTGCCCCCTAAAAGGTAGTTATTACAAATACTAGAGTAGTTTGACTTAGGAGTGGGGGAGAAAGAGAGGGAGGAGTGTGTGTTCTGTGCATTGTGAGAAAGAAGGAAGAAGAGCAACAAATAGAAAAAGGTATAGAAATTGAGGCAGAGGATGTAAAAGTGAGGTTTGTTTGCCTGGTGTTCACTAGTGAAGGGTTCTATTTCCCTTGCCATGTCCAATCTCCCTTCTTTCCCCAAGTCTCCATCCTTCTAGCCCTCGCTCCCCATCCCCCTTGCCCTGATTTCTGAAGAGCCTGCTGGCTCCAGGTGAATGGGTGAGATTAACAGAAGAGAAAAAAGAATCTTTCCCTTCAAAAAATTTTTTCTGGACTCAGACTGCTTCCTCACCGATATTGGCATAAGCCTCCTTGGTCTCTTCATCACCTTCCATGGCACACAACAGCCTGCTGAACTGTTCGCAGTTGATGGTGTCCGTATCGGGTTCTGGGAAGAAAAGCCACTTGGATGAAGCAGGAAAGATCTGGGAAGAGGGCTGGTGGGGAAGGAGGGAGAGGCAGGGCGGGCTGGGAGATGTCCCTATTGGGAGAGAGCCTCGCAGAGAGCTGGAGCTGTCCGTAGTGCTGACCGGAGCTCTGTGGCCAGCACTTTCCCTGGTTGCTATCTCCACTGTAGGCAGAGAGGTGGGGAGGGGCTTGGAAGGGGCCAGAGGGAGGAGAGCCCACCTGAGTAGAGCTCTGTCTCTTCTTCTCCAGCCACATCCATCCGGTCACAGAGGTGGTAGAGTTGCAAAGGGTCGGCATTGCTGTTGAGAAGCTCCAGGTACCCGCCTTCTATAGGTCCCAACTCCATGGTGGCACACTGTCCACTGCCTGGAAGGGAGACACACGTAGTTAAATTATGGGGTGTTGGAAAGATGCAGAGAACTAACATCTATCACATTTCCCAGGTGGGTCGCTCCGTGAAGGCCAGGGTTGGTGGGAGCCAAAGAAAGTGAGCAAAGGCTCTCATTCAGCACCTCTTATGTGGAGAGGAAGCCCTATATCCTTCCTCCAAGGAACTTACAATCACACTGGAAAGATGCCCAGGATACAGAAGAGGGAACTGGGGAAGTGTAGATTCAAGATATCTCACACCTGGGAGCTAGGAGACTTGAGTTCTGCTGCTGCTGCTGCCATGAATGATAACAGCTAAGATGTACAGAGCACCCACTATGTGCCAGACACATGGGCTAGCACATTTAACACTCACATCAACAACCATATGAGCTAGGAACAATTGTTAACTTTGCTTTACACATGAGTAAACTGAGGCTCAGAGAGGTAAAGTGGCCAACATAAGGTAACCCAACTCCAAGTGGAACCGGGACTTGGTACTGAGCAGTCTGACTCATGGACCTGTATTTTAGGGTTATGCTCTCCTGCCTTGGGTGATCTCGAGCAAATCTGTGCTCTTCTCCATGTTTCAGTTTCCTAATCTGTAAATTGAAGGAGTTGGGGCAGATTTTGTCTAAGATCTTTTATTATCATTTGTTGGAGAACGTATCAAAGACATTAGGTACTACTTCATTTAATCCTCAAAACAACCCTGGACGTATCCACACAAAAAATTGCATACGAATGCATGTAGAAGCATACTTCATAATAGCCAAAATATAGAAACAATTCAAATGGCCATGAGTGGATGAAAAGATAAACAAAATGTGGTCTATCCATACAGTGAACAGTATTCAGATCTAAAAAGGAATAAAGTACTGACACCTGCTTCAATATGGATGAAACTTGAAAACATTATAAGTGAAAGAAGCCAGACACAAAGTCCACATTTTGTATGATTCCACTTATATGAAATATGTAAAACAGACAAATCTTTGGAGATAGAAAGTAAATTAGTGTTTGGCTACAGTAGGGGGAGAGTTGTGAGGAAAATGGGTAACAGCTGCTAATGAATATGGGTTTTTTTTTTTTTCTGAGGAGATGATGAAATGTTCTAAAGTTGACTGTGAGGATGGAGCACAACTGTGTGAATATACCAAACATGCCATGAATTGTACACTTTGAATGAGTGAATTGTCTGATACTTGAATTATACTTCAATAGAGCTGTTAAAACAAACCACCGTCCCTGGAAGGTAGGCATTATTCTCTTCATTTTGCAGATGGGTAACCTGAGGCTCAGAGAGGCTAAGCAGCAGCTCTTGCTGGCGAGAGCCAGTACAAAGCCTCATCCACATGGCTCGAATGGCTAATGAATCCCTCATTCAGATAGTCCATGATCCTATGATGTGTTCATTTCCTGTTGCTACCACAACAAAGGTACCACAAACCTAGTAGCTTAAAGTAAATGAGTCTTATTCCCTCATAGTTCTGGAGGCCAGAAGTCAAAAGTCAAGGTGCTGGCAGGGCCATGGTCCCTCTGGAGGTTCTAGCGGGGAATTCTTTGCCTCTTCCAGCTCTGGGAATTGGTGTCATTCCTTGACTTGTGACCTTGTGGCCACATCACTCTAGTCTCTGCCTTGCTGCTCACATCGCCTCCTAACCTGGCTTTCTCTTAAAAGGACATTGGGGGAAGGGTATAGCTCAAGTGGTAGAGTACATGCTTAGCATACACAAGGTCCTGGGTTCAATCCCCAGTACTTCCTCCAAAAGTAAAATAAAAATAAGTAAACCTAATTACCTCCCCCTCTAAAAATATATACATATATTTAAAAAAACCTAATTACCCACTCAAAAAAGGACATTGATTTAGGGCCTCCCCAGATAATCCAGGATGATATTATTTGATGACCCTTAACCTAATTATATCTGCAAAGAACTTTTTTCCAAAAATCCCAGAAGGGAGTCCAGGGGTTTGATGTAGACATAGCTTTGCAGCAGAGGGGTAGGGGGCACAATTCAACTTGATGTACATGGGACACAGACACACGCTGGAAAGAATCATAGGAACCTTCTTGGAGGAGGTGAGAAGAGAGCTGGCTGTGAAGTCCAGAGGATCCAAGGTAGCTTTCTGAGTGCCCAGCCTAGGCCAGAAGAAAATGGAATCAAAGCAGAGAAAGGCTGTGAGAAACACACACAACTCACCACCACCTGCCAGCTGCTTCTTTTCCTTTCAGTCATCAACAGCTCTCACTAGCCGCAGAGGGTCTCGGCACACACCCAGATAGCACAGAGAATGAACTTTCCAGTCCAACGCAGGGGCCCTGACCAGGACTGACTCTTTATGATGGGTTGGGTGGGGGCCGCAGGAACCCAAACATAGCAGGCTTGTTTTAAAAGTCTAGCCAACTGTGACTGGAGGAAACAGAACTGAAAGACAAGGCGGCCACCCTGTTCTTGGAATGGGGCCAAGGCTGGCAGGCAGTGGGGAGGGATCCATCTCTCCCAACACGTTCCCTGGTAGCCAACCAAGCAATCTACTTTTCTCTCCAGGGTGGTGAGAGAAGATCTCCCTGCCCCAAACCTTGCCTGCTGTCTGCATCCCATTTTCAATCTGAGGTCTTTATTGAGAGCCTACATTGTAGCACACTGTCTCTTTTCCCAGACAGTGAGATCTAAAGACAACAGTTCCAGACTGACTCCAGCAACTCCATGAGTGAAATGTGTGACTTTGGTCAAGTTACTCAGACTCTCAGTTTTCTCAAGAGATCTGCCAGGGACCTTCAAGTTCAATCTCCTTCATTCTACAGGAGAAGATGAGACCCTGAGAGGGGACTTACCTTGCGCAAGGCTCCAGAGTCTGCCAGTGCCCAAGCCTGTACCTGATCTCCAAGCACAAGACTCCCAGTCCATGCTCTTTCCTGCCAATCAAAATGTTTCCATTCAAATGAGCACCCCCATTTATCCAGGCTCAGGAATAGGCGCCAGGTCCCATCACAGATGGGTGATGGAGGGAGGCATAGAGGGGAGGAGCCTGAAAAAGTCTAGCTGATTGACAAGCTCCACTTCAAACGTTGGACAACATCACCAAATCTGGTCAAACACCAGGGAAATACACCGACAGTACAGAAACAAAGCAACTCCCTTGAGCTTTAGAGTCAAATTGCCTGACTCCAAAACCATGCCTATCTACCAAGTCACCGCAGACTGGGCAAGTTCATAATATTATTTGATGACCCTTAACCTAATTATATCTGGAAAGAACTTTTTTCCAAAAATCCCAGAAAAGAGTCCAGGGATTTAATGTGGACATATCTTTGCAGCAGAGGGATAGGGGGACACAATTCAACTTGATATACATGAAAATCTCTTGGAGCCTCAGTTTCCTCATCTGTAGAATGGAAATAATAATACTTGGTAACTCATAAGGATTAGGTGAGTTAATTCATGTAGACCCCTTAGGAAGGTAACTGGCACTTAGTAAGTGCTTAATGCATGGAAGGAAATGCAGGAAAGCATTCAAGACATACATGATGAGCTCAGTATGGCTGATGGCCATTCTCACTCTCATTAATTCACCTCTTACCTCTGTGAGGTTGACAAAGGGACCTTTTCTCCTCCATTCCTGAATTACCACGTTGTGAAGCCGAGCTTTCTGGGTTTTTTGCATAAGGAGACTCCACAGCCTCCACAGGAAGAAGTAAGCCCCACAACCAGCAGTACCCCTTGAAAGGTCTGCTCTCAGACACTCCCAACATATACCTCAGGACCCTCCTGCGTCCCCAAGATGAAGCCTGCGCCTTGCACAGTTCCTCTTGAATAGGCATGGATTTGCAGCTCACAACAGATTTCTGCCTCCAGCTGCCCATCTGAGCTCACAAAGAGCCCTCTGGAGAAGGCAGGATGGAGAGTTCCAGCCATTTGACAGAGGAAGGTACTCATGCCTTGCTGAAATGGCCTGTCCCACGTCATTTCGTTGGAGAGCTTGAGTTTGAATCGTGGCTAGGAGGCCTTAGGCAAGTGACTTAACCTCTCTGAGTATCAGATTTCCCACCACTAGGCTGGGATAATGATGCTTATCTTGTGGCATCATCGAAAGGCCGAGAGAGGCTCTGTGTGGTGCCCCAGGCACACAGGAGGCCCACAGTCAAAGGAAGCCCATTGCATTGGGAGGCTGAGAATCTAGGCTTTCAGTCTAGAGCCCCCCACAGGAATGCAGTGCCACCCATTCATGCCCAGATCTCCTTGCATCTTGGCCTGGGATCTCCCGGTGTTCCCACAACCAAATTTCCTGTGTCTCTAGATGCTCAGGAAGTGCTTCAAAGGCTCCTAATTGGGTTCTTCCCTCCACCTGCAATTTCAGAGGGAACTAGGGGCAGGAGGCTGTTCAGTTGCCCCAGCACAGAGCAGATCCTATAGGCCAGGAGCCCTGCGAGGGCAGGACACCCCCAATCTAGCTCACCTACCCCTAGGCATCAGCACATGGTGGGCTCTCTCCATCAATAGGAATGACACACAACTAGCATTCATAGGTGCCCCCCAAGTGCCAGGCACCAAATGACATGATTGATAGATATTATCCCATTTAGTCGAAATTACACGTTAGCTATTTGTATTCCCATTTCTTAGATGAAGAAACAGGCTCATAGAGAAGAGTAGTGAGCTGAGATCTGAACCAGCTGCCTGGCACCGTTTCAGCTTCTTCCTGGCTCTTGGCCCCCGGCCACCCTGGGGAGGTGCCTTCAGCTGGCGAGAGGAGGCATGGGTGGCAAGACGATTTCTCCTTTTGAGGAGCTGTCAGGGGTGCAGCAGAAGAGTGGGCCATGTCTTTTGGGTAAACAAGCAGTATTTTTAGAAGGTCCTCTTTGGACCCGCCCTTCCTCCTGCACCACCATCTTCCACATCCAACTTGAGAAAAAGTTCCTGATCTTTTTTCCCCCAAAAGTCCTTCGGGGGATTTGTTTCCATCCCCACTTCATACCACACTGCAGATTTTGAAAGCTCATATGCACCAAAATGGTTTTTGAAATAAAAGTTCATTTCTCTCTCTCCCCTGAGGGAAATCAAGCATCACCAGAATGTTCTAGCTCAGACCTTGATATTCAGTTTCTACAGCTCTGTGTCTGCTGGGGAGACTCTTTTGCATTTGGGGCTGGGCTGGACGCTCTCTGTTTATTATCTTGTTTCAATCGTCACAGCAGCTCTGGGGGATGAGTATCATACCCATCGTACAGATGCTGACAATGAAGTTAGCCTCAGTTTATCAGCGGCTTTCTTCCCAGAAAGGGAGGGGGTATAGCCTTCCCAGAGAGGGAGGAAGGGGCTCCTTTGTGCCTTCAGCACAGCTCTGCACTGTGACAAAAGAGCATGAGAAGGCATAGTTCCCTGCCTGCTGATCGTGATCTTCTCCTCCTGAGGAAGGAATGGAAAAATCTCTGAACTGTGTGTCCAGAAACATGAGTTTGAGTTCCGGCTCCACCTTTGATCTAGAGGACATTTTTTTTACTCCTCCGAGCCTTAGTTCCACCAACTGGGTGTGGGAGCCCACTCAGATGAGGCATTTGGGGATTCTAGATTCCTCACTGGCCGTCAGCCTTCTCCCCTTCCTTTCCCCCAAGGCCTCCTAACCACTCTGCTCCCCAACTTCATGACAAGCTGCTTCCGGAGGCAACACGGTGGTGGGAAGCTGGGAGCCCAGGACCACTTATCTGCCATCGCCAGCCCCCAGTCAGCATCTTTGTGGAGCTTATAGTTCAAACAAGTTCCTCCTTTCTTCTTATACCCATAGTCCCCCAGAGAAACCCTACAAGATGTCTGGCACTTTTTTTCTCTCTAAGCCTGTAAAACTATGATTTACTGAGCATCTCCTACAAGAAAGTCACTGGGCTCAGTTCTCCAGGGGCAAAGAGGGTTAAAACACAGCCCCTGCCAAGAGGCTTGCAGTGTAAGCCCAGATGATATTTTGGAAATGAGACCAAATGTGATGATAGTGGTATAGTGGTTAACAGTGTGAGCTCTGGGTTCAAATTCCAGTTCCACACTCACTGTGTGACCTCAAGTAACTTATTCAGCTTCTCTGAGTTGCGGCATCTATTGCCTTTAGTTGGCATAGTGTCTGCCTCATTAGGTTGCTCTGACTTGCCTCAAGTGACATATCCAGGAAGAGCTACTGAGATGTAAGCTCCAAGTTGAAAGCAGCAAAGTGTCACCTGACACCATACAGCCAGCAAAAATTAGAAAGCTGGGCCAAGCCAAGGGGTTAGTGGGAGTGGACGCGTGCGGCCACCTGCAGAACAGCCCAGCACCACTCAGGATACCCAAGGATGCAGAGATCCAACAATCCAGCAACTCATTTCTCGGGGATATGCATCCTAAAGAAATGCCCCCACAGCTTCACAAGGACACCTGTCTGAGGATGCTCACCGCTGTGCTAGGCTCAGCAGGATGAAGCCTCTGCACTTCGGCCCCGTTTGCCAGCCCCGCGTGGGCGACCCCGGAAAAGGAGACAACGAGGACTTCTGGAATCTGCTGGTCTCACTCAAGACTTTCACTTCCTGGAAGGGCTTGAGGAGGTCACAAGAGACAGAGGCGAAACTAAAGTATGTGGCAATGCTGACGGGGTATGGGGCTGAAAGGCAGTTGGAAGGTCTAGTCACTTCTCCAGGCAGGGAAACTAGAATGGGTATGTGTGTGTGTGCGTGTGTGCACGTGCACGGGCATGCGTATGAACGTATGATAGGGGTCTGCAGGCCAGTGGAGAGGGAGGTCTGAAAATACCATTATCGGTTGGCTTTGGTGCCTGACTCTGACCACAGGCTTCTTCTCTGTGCCAAAGGAGGCTTGGCTTGTATGGATTGAAAATGAAGGGTGAGTCAGGCCCTTAGGCTTAGGTGTTTTGTTTCCTAAGACAATCTGAGTGTGTCTGTGTGTGTCTTAATTACCATGGCAACGTCTCCATGTAGAGTATACAACTGATTGTTGCCGATGTCCCTACTATGCCCTATTGCATTCTGCCTGGTCCCATTTCCCACAAATATGGCCCCTTAGGCATCTGGGTTTGCAAACCTCTGCTTAGAGGCCTTCTAAGATCGCTTTTACCTCTGAACTGCTGGAAAGATGATGGTTTGGGATGGATGGGTGACTGGGGCAGGGAGAGGCGGGACTGAATTCTGTCCTGCCCCACAGTGGGACTGGGGTGCACAGGAGGGTGTCTTCCGATAGAAGGGCTTGGAGGGGACTGGCTCTGAGTGCCCAAACTGGCCCATTCCACAAAGGAAGGAGCAGGCATCAGGGAAGTTGTGGTATCCAGTATGCTGACTGGGTCTCCGCAGCCCTGGTGACAGCTCAGAGTGAAAAGAGGTTAGGAAATAAACTGTCTGGGAATTGCAGCACAATTCCTGAAGTGGGTGCTAAACACACAGCAGCCTGGACCTCGCCCCAGAGGTTCTGACTCAGTCAGTCTGGGGCGGGGCAAGAATCTGCATTTTCCAGGGAGCATTGCCCTTGGTCACCCCTATCCCAACACACACGCACTTGCCTTGTGGTGATTCTGGGAGCTAACATAGGCTTTTTTTCCAGGACAACCTGAGTCTCCCAATTGCCAAGAAAACATGGCCTCCCAGTTTGCATGGCTTTCTTTCCCCCAAGGGAGCCTTCAGACCATTCTACTTCTCCCCCAGCTGGAAACCCTGGAATCAGATCGGACACCTCCCCCATTCCTATATTTTTTCCTTCCAGAAGTCCCTCAGCAGCCATCCCTTGACCTAGGAGCCCCGAGCCCCCTAGCCTAGGCTGTTACAAGAGCTACCAGATCTGTCCACTATTTCGGAGTCTCCCAAACTTCAGGCATTCACCTGCCTCCTTCACAAATTTTTGTGTGTGTGTGGTATCTGCAGCCACCTGTTCTATAATTCACCCAAGTATTCTCCTTAAATTAACTTTTTAAAGAAACAAATATATCTATTTTAAAAGAAAATTGTCTGGAATTGAAAGCAGGGATGCAAGTAGATACTTGCACACAAACTTTCATACCAAGGCTATTCGCAAAAGACAAAAGATGGAAACAACCCAAAGGTCTATCAACAAACGAATGGATAAACAAAATGTGGTCACTCCATACAATGGAATATTATTCAGCCGTAAAAAGGAATGACATTCTGACACATGCTACAACGTGGTTGAACCTTGAAGATGTTAAGCTAAGCAAAAGAAGCCAGACACAAAAGAACAAATTCCACTTACATGAGGCACTTAGAGAAATCAAATTCATAGAAATGGAAAGTAGAATGGTGGTTGCCAGGGGCTGGGGGGAGGGGAGGATGGGGAGTTATTGCTTAATGGGGGCAGAGTTTTAGTTTGGGATGATGAAAATTCTGGAGACAGATGGTGGTAATGGTTGCACAACATTGTGAATGTACTTAATGCCACTGACTTGTACACTCAAAAATAATTATGCTGGTATATTTTATTTTATTTTATCTTATTTATTTTTTTTAAAAGAAAACTTTTTATCACTACCTCGCATGGGGGAAAAAACACAGTATCAGGTGTCACTGAAAATAAAACAATGTTATCAAAATAATGTCAGCTGTGCTCCCACTTGGTTGAAAAGAAACATTAGTATTTGCTAATGATGCCTACACACAAAAACAGAGACGGAATAAAAGAGAATCAGAGTGGGTGAAGGTAGCGCTCCAGTGGTAAGAGTGTGCAACCAGCATTAAATAAATAAATAAGCCCACCCCCCAGTAAACAAACAAACAAACAAACAAACAAACAAATAAATAAACAAAAGACCCTTCTTTAAAAAATGAAAAAAAAATTTTTTAAAAATTAAAAGAGGGTCAGAAAAGCACCAATGTCCTCCCTATCAGTATCAATCAAGGCCTCTTTGAGAACTGTCTTTGGACCACAGGTCCTGTTTGTGTCAGAGTCTTTGGAAACCTCCCCGTGCCCATGACTTCTGCTCATCTGTGCAATCCCTCTAGAACCTATAACAGTTACTCCTGATTTTGGTGGTTTTTCCAAAGTGCTTCTTCTGTGCAGGTCAGGAAATCATCAAAAAAATGATCACATTTTATCCGTCTTAGACATGTGCCTCAGAGGAGGGGAAGTCACTTGCCCAGGGTGACTGATGCCAAGTCTCAAAGCCAAGTCCGTAAGCTTCACCGTCTCCCTCAGGCCACGTCCCTGATTGCCCAAGACTGACACCAGGCCTTAGTGCAGTGTCCCTGTGTTCACTGCTGGTTCTGCTCTTCACAGGGTGCCAGTGCCAGGTCTGTGCCATCAGACAGGCTTTGCGTGTCAAGTCTCCCTCTGACTGTCCATGTAATGGAAAAGAACAAATCTGACTCTACGTTAGATCTGTTCCTTTAGCTTTAATCACTGTGTCCTGTTTTCTAGGCTTAGTCTTGCTAGCTCTGCACTCAGGTAAAGATAACAAGGCTGCAGAACAGGGAATAACATTTGTTTTGTTGGAGGTTTTGCAGAAGCACCATGACCTGTCCATGTCCATGTGGACAGCCCCAGGAACAAAGAATTCCTACACCAAGAAGTTTGCAACAACCAACCACACCCTCTCCCTGTTTTTTGTTTTTGTGTAAAAGGAGCTTGTATTCTGACTGGAGCAGGATGGTTCTCCAAGTCATTAGACTGCCATCCTCTCGGTCTGCTGGCTTTCTGAATAAAGTCACTATTCCTTGCCCAACTCCTTGTCTCCCGATTTATTGGCCTGTCATGCAGCGAGCAGAACGAGTTTGGACTCTATAACAACCAGGCCCTGTCTTGCGTTTGTGGAGGCTCACAAGCCCCGCCCAGGCACTGAATGAAGACCAGAGTTCAAGTTCTGACTCTGCTAATAGCTTGGCTATGTGGCCTGTGACTAAACCTCCCAGGGAAATCCCCAGAGGTTTTGTAACATGGAGAAAGTACAGGGGTTGGACCACATAAGTGCCTCTCAAAGCATGTGTGATCTCTGGACCTTGACATAGGAATCACAGCCTCCCACCTCCACCCCTACCAGAGCTGGTTAACCTGCCTTTGGGAGCTCCACCCAGGCCCAGCCAATGGGGCCTGGGGATGGAGCCCAGGAACCTGCACACTAAACAGCCTCCTGCGTGATCCTTATGGATGGGAAGACTGGGACCCCCTGGCTCATTATCTCTGAGGGCCCTCCCACCCCATGTCTTGAGATCTTGGAGACTAAGTCCTTGCCTAAGGCTGTCTGCGGTTTGGAAAGTAATGATTTGCTGGGGTCTCCTCGTCTCCCCCTCCAGCTCCACCAAAGAAGCACTCATTTCCGTAACCTTCCGATTAGCTGGGGGTTGTATTTCTTTTGGTGGACGGGAAGCGACACGTAGATGGAAGACTCCCTGACAAATTAGGAACTCCTGGCTGCACTTGGAGGGGGGGAGCTTATGGCCCCTCCCCTGTGTCACCTTGGGTGGAGAGAGGCTGTGAGATTCAAAGGAGAACTGCAGGATTTAAGGGTCCGGGACAGAGCTAGACACAGTGGCTCCAGCTGCGATGTTCTGGGTCCCCAGAGAGCCCCACCTCAACCCCTTTCCAGGGACTCTTAGTTTCTCTCCTTAAAGGGTGTGACTCAAGACCCCAACATGCAGTAGAGAAGTCAACGGTCAAAGACATCCAGGAAAACCCCTGTTCCCCAAGATAGTAAAAAAGAAGTGAGGATTTCTCCAATCTGCTGGCTAAAGGTCTCCTTATAACCACCCCTGCGCAGGGGACCCCATCAGGAGGGCTAGATACCCACACTCCAGAATCAGAGTGGGAACATGATTCAAGCAGGGAAACTGAGGCTCAGAGAAGGGCAACCCTGGTCCAAGGTCCCCAGGTAGAGGGAAAGCCTGTGCCCCCTGCGTGCACCCCTGCACCCCTCTACAGATTCTGGGACGCATAGAGTGTCTGTCTACTGAGCCCGCTGCCTCTCTACTCTGCACCCTCCTTCTGTGTCCCAGTCTCTCTGCAGATGTTGCCCCTCCCACCAGCTCTTCCCATCGCCTGCCCTGGGTCACAGTGCTGTGGGCTCAGCAGACCAGCTCCCGGTTCCCTGCTCCCTGCGTGGAGTCGTTCCAGGGATTCTGGAAATGAGGGGTTTCTAGAGCATACACTCATCACGTTACTACCCCCCTCCTCCCAGCCTTGCTGGGTGACCTCTGGTAAGTAGCTACCTCTATTCCCAGTCCGACTTCAGGGGCTGCAGAGGGGGCCTTGGTTACCTACCGTTGTTCCCCTGACTTGCGACTTGTGCTGCCGGTGGCGTCTCCCTCCCTCCAGCTCTGGCAGCTGCCTGGCCACCACACCTCCACCCCCCTGTGGCCAGCTTTATTCTCTTTCACTTTCTTTCTGCTCCATGGGGCTTGGGCCAACCCAAGCGGGGGAGTAAGCAGGCACCCAGGCTTCCTCCTGCTGTGCCCACCACGTGGCTTCTCAGAAGCGCCTAGCCTACCCGTTACACTCCTGGGCACTCCCAAAGCGTCCAGTCAGCTCTTGGAAATAGCCAGTGCCTGGTTTGGGGGAAGGCAGCCTGCCTGTGGACATGTGATATGCAAGCCCTGTTGCAGAGAGCTCAGTCCCACCCCTGGCTGATCCTGGATTTCTCGGCAGCTCAGCTTCACCTTGAAGGTGGCAGACGACACCTGCAGAGCACAAGGACTCAAAGGCTTGCTTGCTGAGCCATTCACTGATCCTGGGAAGCCAGATGCCCTTGGCAGGAAAAGAAAATTCCTCAGGGACCTTCACTGGCTGGAAATTCAGCCCTGGCAACTCTGAGTTCCCATCACCACACACCCACTGGTGGCATTCCTCCTGCTCTCCCTCGTCCAGAGGTCCTGGATCCCTGCCCCACCCACTGTGAGACCCTGGGGAGGTCATTTCCCTTTCCAGGCTTGCATCTCCTCATCTAGAATTGAAGGGGTGTGTCAAGGTGACTTCTGACCTCTCTCATCCCCTGGAAAACTCCTTCAACAAGCTCTGGCTGACTTGTCCTCAATCTGTGATTTAGAGGGAGCTGCACACTTCAGCAGCATCTGAGAAAAGGAGTCCCTCCCCCCTCAACCACACAACAACAGCAACATCAATAACGCTGGGGTCCTGTGTTGAGCTTCAGATCCGACAGTGCACCAGGTGCTGGGCTAGAGCCTCTGATTCTTGGCCTTGGCCTTGTAATAAGAGTTTTCCCCTAATCCCATTTTACAGCCCAGGAAAACAGCCTTGGAGTAGGCTGGGGACACGTTCAGGGTCGCTTCACACACAGCCAACAGTGCAGCGGGGATTCAAACCTGCCGTACTGCCTTCAGAGCTGGTACCAGATGTCTGGGCTATGCTGTCTCTCACCGTCTGTCCCCTGTCCCCAGTTATTCCCCAAAACACCGTTTGGAAACTTGAGGGAAGGGCAGCATTTGT
The DNA here is from genome assembly GCF_048773025.1 of Camelus bactrianus. Classification (NCBI taxonomy): domain Eukaryota; kingdom Metazoa; phylum Chordata; class Mammalia; order Artiodactyla; family Camelidae; genus Camelus; species Camelus bactrianus. The sequence goes on along the minus strand of NC_133556.1, from coordinate 33,851,351 downwards.
CCAGGTGATTGGCTATTGCCCATCCGCTGGGGCTTAACATCTACACCAAGGGGCTGAGCCTGGCTTCGGTTTCCCTGCTTCCTGGGGATGGGGTGGGTCTAGCATCCTTTGAGGGCACCTCAGTGTTTACCTGGCAGAAACAGGACCTTGTGGTTGGCCGAGCCAGGCCATCAGTGCTGAGAACTAAAGACACGCCCCCTGGAAGTCAGCCCTCTAGTGCTCTCCAGGCTGATAAAGCCCTCTCACATTCCAGGCGTCTGGGTGGACCTGAAAGTCCCTCCGTAGAAGGAAATGGCAAACCACCTCACTTCTTCCAAAAGCCCCAGCAGGACACAGACCCCTCTCTCCACCCTCACCTCCCAATTCAGAGCAATGTCCCTGTTTATTTGGGATGGTGGGACCAGCTAAGACTTCATCCTAAGTGAAGAAGCATTCTCAGCCCCAAAATCCTCCACCCGCCTTTTTACCTTGGGGCTCTGGCAGGTAGGACCCGGCAGGGCGTGGAGCCAGGCAACGCATGATGTGGGAAACGCAGTGAAGTAGCAGCTCCTGGACTCCGGCAGCCCTTCCTGGTGCCCTCAGCCTGCCCAGCGATGCCTTCGGATGTCCAACTCTAGAGCAGGTAGACTCATCTCTGGCTGGTCTCCCCACACCCGACTGGAGCCCGCCAAGACTAAGCAAACATGCAAAGGAAGCAAGTAAGGGACTAGTAGAAAACTCTCCCGCTATGAGGTGATCTGAGTTGTCAGATTTTTCACATTTAGACATGTTCTAATTTGCCCACGCTCCCTTAAACCCTCCCTGTGCCTGCTGTTAATTTCAGTTCCTTGTTGTGGATCTAACGGGGTGACCACAGAAGGTTGTGAATCGTCTGTTGAGGGGTCTTCAACATGCTGACTTTCTGAAATGGTAAGAGACCACAGTGGAGCCATGCTGGTGCCAGCTGCCAATATCTACCATCCTCTGAGGGATGGGTCGGGGGTCAGAGCCCCACAGACACCTCAAGACAAGCTGAAAGCCCCTGCTGGATTTCAGCAGACTTCCTAGATCCCGCTGTCACCCACCACCCCAGCCCCACACCAAACTGACCTGAATTGCACTGAAGAACACGAGTGGTCCACTCATCGTTTTTATTCTAAGACGTTGGACTGAAACATGAATTATACACCAAAAATTGTTACCCCAAAGATAGCATACTCATAGCCAGATGGTTTGGGGTAACATGTAGTTGTGGCAGAGAGACAGTTCATCTCATGCAGGGAGAAAGTGCCCTTTCAAGTCTCTGCCCATAGTCCTGGAAGCCTTGAGGAGAAAGTCTTAGTTTGGGGGCTAAAGTATCTTTAACACCTCTTCTCATGCACGGTCCCCTCACTTCACAGAGAGCAGCCCTCAGCCTCAAGCCCTCCGTGGACAGAAGTATCTGGCTAGAATGGAATAACCTTACTCTGCTTTTCTGTTTAACAGTTACCTTTTTGTATGGCGTTCTTTTTCATTTATGGTGGACATAAACTTTCCTTGGCAAATGAAGTTGAATGAAAAATGTGAGTGGTTTGGAAAAAAAATTCTGTCGAGCTAGTAATAGTGTAGATGGGGTGAAAAACCATGAGGGTGGTACTGAACATTTGGGAAACAGTGACTTAAGCGCCTCCAGCATTTTTACTGCGAGAACACTGATTGGGAGTCAAGGGCCATGGTCTGGCCCCTGCGGTGACTAGCAGAGGGGTGGCCTTGGACTCATCACTTCCCTTGAGCGTGCTTCAGTTTCCCCATATGTGAAATGAGGATAATGGTGCTGTATTTGTACGGTGATTATTTTTGAAGCCGTTGCTGCTTTCAGAAGTCCCAGAGGGGTAAGTAGGCAGACAAATGAGAATGCTAAGAGTCAGTTTGAAACAAAGGCTTGCTCTGTTAGGCTAACAAAACAGAATATTAGAAATCCCAAGTGGTCTCATCTTCCTATGACCTGATGCCCAGGGAGAGGCACACCTGGCCATTCAGTGTTTTGGGGCCAACTGTGGGATCCCTTCCTGTCCTCAGAGGGGGCCAGCTCTGACGGCCGTGGCCAAGGCAGCTCTGAATCAGCTTTGTGGCAGGGCAGAGCTTGGAATGAGAGTCACTCAGGCCTGGGATGCACCCGTTTGGATGCCAGCATCTCTCACCTGGACTACAGCAGCCGTCTGCTACCTGGTCTCTCCTTGTCCTCCTTCCCCTCCCCTCATCCCAGACCCACGCTCCACAAGACCTGACTCTGGTCATTCCTGTGTCAACATGGGTTTCTGAGCAGGGTAGTGACATGTGCCAGCCTGTGTATTTCACTGACAACAGAGGCTATAAATCGGCACAAGGAGGCTGTGAGTATAGTGACCGGGGAGGAGCCACTGTGGGGCCCCTGCCAGGAGTTGATAGGGGTCTGGATTTCAGCAGAGGCAGTGGAGATAGACAGACAAGGAGAGGGGTGGGCTGGCGTTGAGGTAGAGTGACAAAGCTCGTGGACTGAGTGGACCGGGCAAGGAGGTGGTAGAGAGGCTAAGCCAATCCCGGGGTTTCTCCCTGTTAAAGCATCCTGCGTTCCTGATGATGTCCCTCTTCAGAACTCCCCCAGAGGTGTGGGGAGGGTATAGCTCAAGTGGTAGAGCACATGCTTAGCATGCGCAAGGTCCTGGGTTCAACTCCCAGTACCTCCTCTAAAAGAACATAAATACAGAAATAAACCTAATTACCCCCCTCAAAACCTCCCCCAGAGGTGGTGACCATTCTCCAGAGCCCAGGGCTGCCTTAGATGAAGCCAATCCCCTCCTGAATGAGGGGCTGCCTCAGCGTTGTTGAGGCCAGCCCTGCCCTGGACATCTGAATTTGTCTCAAGACAGGATCCAGCGCAATAGGATTAGCATTCCAGAAAGCTTGCCATCCCTTGCTGCAAGTCCCCAGACAGACCTTGCTCGGTGCCCCCTGTGCCGAGGCAGGGTTCCCCCTGCCAGCCTTCCCTGGGACTGCACTCCTGCCTCCTCTCATCTGGCTGTATTTTAGCCATCCTTCACGGCCCCAGCTCCCACCTTCACCACCCTTCCAGCTAACAAAAATCCTCTGCTTTACCCATTTTTAGCAAACCTGCTGCCGCGGATTTGGCAATACCTTGTGAACTTCTTATTTCATGGGGACAGCCCCTGCTGCCTCTGACTAGGTCACAAAGTCCTGACTGTCTGGGACCCAGTGTTTTATTTTCTTATTGAAAAGATACATGACTTAAAGACAGGTTGAACAAATGGATGGAATTGGGATTTGAATGAGCAAGGCAGACTCAGTTCCAAATGCATAGAGTCCTTCCTTACTAGGTTGTAAGTGATATTTCTTATGATTGTTTGCGATTCCCATGGTTCCTAGCAGATGCTAAATAAATGATGAAGGAGGAGGGAAGGAAGGAGGTGAGAAAGGAAGGAAAAGAGATCGGTGGACAGGTGGATAAATACACAGAATGATACTGGTATGTAGGCAAGTTGGGCATGTGGGAAGAGACATGAGACTGTAGCAACCCATGAGTAAATATACAGGTGGATTAGTTGGTAGGAAGGCAGGCAAATTAGGTGGTACATAAATATACAGGCAATGAGATAAAGAGAGAGACTGATAAATTGATAAGTAGATAGAAGTAGATAGTAGTTGTAAGTTGAGGAATTGATAAGTCAGTGTTCGTAGGTGGTTAGGTAGCCCAGGTAAGCGTGAGGGCAGGCAGGTGGGTGGATGGGCAGGTAGCTGGAGAGACCAGCGGATGTTAAGGAAGGACACAGGTGAGCTGCTCCAGGTAACAACAACAAAGAACAGAAACGGTCCCTGGGGTAACAACAACAAAGAACAGAAACGGTCCCTGGCTGGGTCAGGCCCCAGGCTTGGAGCCAAGCCGAGTACAGACTGGTCAGCCCGGGAAAACCCGTGGGGACCTGCCAACTTCCAGTGCATGTGCTTCTCCTTCTGCGGCTCCTGTGGGTGAAGGTGAAGTGGGGCTGGGTGGCTGGCAGCCGCTCAAGGTGGAAAAACACTGACGCATCTCCTTCTGGGAGTCAAAGGAGGCTCCCCGATCAGCTCAGAGCAGGGCTGGGTTTGGGGAAAGGATGGAGGAGGGAGGGGGGCACAGCCCCTCTCATCTCCCTGTCTGGGCTCTGGTGACTCTCATTCCAAGAACCAAATGGGGAAGGAAGCTGGATGAAGAGCTTGGCGGCCTGGGGTGTGTCCCTCCCTTTCCAAGAAATCTAGCAATATCCTAGAAGGAGACTTTGTTCTGTGGTTCCTAGAACAGTCTTCATGGGCAAAAAACAACCCCACATCATAAAAACACAGAGTTACACAACAACAAAAGAAAGCCAAAGAAAACAACAATAGGTAAGACCGCGGCAGGGGCATCCTACAGCCTCTGAGGAAGTGTCCCCCAAAGACGCAAACCCGAGGCCGGCTGGGCCTGACCCCAGTCATCCTTCTGTTCACATTCAGCCTCTGGTTGCGCCAAACAGCGCCCTCGAGGCTGATGAATCAGAATGGGGAGCTTTCCTTTTGCCAGGAATGCATGTTCCTTATTTTGGATGATGGTACTGAATTCTCAGAATAGCCACTCTGGGTACCAGTATCACCTCCATTTTATAGACGGGGAATCTGAGGCCCACAGGGGTCCCAGGAAGTGCTCACAGTCATACCCTTTGGAATCAGGGGGTCACAACTTGGCACTGAGGCCACAGCCCATGTGCTTAACCCATGTGCCAACCCGAGGGTGGGGGTCACATTGGCTCATTTCTCAGATGCACACAGCACCCAAGAACTCAGCCCTGGGGTAGGTGTCTACATGATGTGGGGCCCCAATGAGACTGCAGACTCAAACCCCTGGTTTATTCCCCACTCCCCATCCAATTCTCCTTGCTGTTAACCCCCCTCTAGAGTTATTTGTCTAACATCAAGCACTGCCTTGGAAAGTTTCCCACCTACCGTCTCATTTAATCCTTGCTATATAGCCCTGGGAGGTTTATGTCATCACTCCCATTTTAGAGATGAAGAAATCAAGGGTCAGAGTAGTTCAGTCACATGGCCAAGGTCACACAGTTTGTAAGCAGCAGAGCATGGTCTCAGAACCAGAACTGTCTAGCTTCCAGCCTGTTTCTTTTTCCAGCACTGCCATTCTCTCTCTTCTCTGGCCTCTGATTGCCCCCCCCCCACCCCGGTGTGACTGAGTGTTTGCTTTGATTCCTCATTGAGGCTGTCAGGACTCCTGGGCCTCCCCCAACTTTGCCTGGGGCTGGATGCACACGTTCTGCTCTGTGCAGCATGGAGTCAACCCTCAAGGTCGCGTTTCCAGAAGTGGGTTTCTGCACAATTGCAACTGAAGCATTGCAATATCTGAAGATGAGTTCTGAATCATCAGCCGCGTTTCTGTTTGAAGATGGCCAGCCTATTCTGGGTAGACTTACGGTATCCCTTTGGGTTATTCAGAAGCAGCAGCCAAGCAGAAAGTACAGTGATAGATCTGGACTCACGAGATCCAATAGCCTCCCATCCCCAGGCAATAACCGAGGCAAACCACTTAACCTCCCTGAGCCTCTGAGTACTCATCTATAAAGTGAGAATAATAGTGGTACATGAACCCTCCACCCTCCACTCATCCCCCATCCATGTATCCACCCACTCCCCTGCCCACCTACTACCCATTCACTTTTCCACTTACTCATCATCCATTCACCTCTCCAGTCACCCACCTACCTACCCGTCCCCCATCCACCTATCCACCCACTCCCCTGCCCACTTACCACCCATCCACTTTTCCACTTACTCATCATCGATTCACCTCTCCAGTCACCCATCTACCCACCTATCACCCATCCACCTATCCATCCACCCATCCACCCATTTATCCATCTATCAACTTAATATTCAACAAACACATATCATACACCTATCTTGTGCCAGGCACTGTGTTAAGCATTTGGGATGCGTCTGTGATGAAAGCACAGATCCCTGCCCACAGGGAGCTTATTTTCCAGTGGGTGAGTCAGACAATAAACAACAAGCATAATACAAAAATAAGATACATAGAAGGTGAAAACATCAATGGGGGGCACTCAGAAGCACAGGGGGAGTTGCAATTCTAAGTGGGATGGTCGAGGTAGGCTTTCTGGAGAAAGTGACATTTGAGAAAAGAGCTAAAGGATTCAAGGAGGTTGGCCCTGGAGAAGAGTGTCCCAGGTGGAGGGAACAGCACGTGCAGAGGTCCTGTGGCAGCGAGCATCCCAGGCCCGTGTCAGAGACAGCGAGGGTGCCAGCGTGTCTGGAGAAGACGAGAAGGCAGAAGCACAGGTTGCGGGCAGAGCAGTGATGAAAGACAGATGGTGAAGGGCCTTGCGGAAACCGTGCCGACTTGGCTTTCCTCGCAGTGACACAGGGAGTTGGTGCAGGGCTTAGAGCAGCAGCGGGTGAAGACCAGCACAGGGTTGCAGAGAGAGTTACAAAGCTTCACACATGTATTTCCTTTTCTGCACCACTTTTGAAACTACAGACAGTGCCCTTTACACACAAACCACGTGTTTCTCTTTCCCCTTCTCCTTCTCCCCCTCTGAAGGCTGCTCGCCCCCGTGCCCCGCAGCAGCACACCTGCCCTAGTCTGAGTTGAGTCTTACTGACCTGGAGGGTGGGGAGCAGCAGGGAAAGGAAGTGATTTGTCCTTCCCTGTCTCCCAGCCTGCTGGAGACCACACTGCCACGAGCCCAGTTCCCTTTCTAGAATCACGTGGGATCAGAAATAAAAATATTACATCCCCAGGGAGGAAACAGAGTTCAAGAACAGAAACCAGCCATAGAAGAGAGAGGAGGAGGGAGGGGCAGAGGTGTCGGGCAGGAGCAAGCGGTGTGAAGGAGGCTGTACTTTGCAGGGAGCATGTCTAGGAGGAAGGAAGGCTTCGACATCCCCCCAGGCTGGCACCTGCAGCTCCATCCAGACCACACGAGCTGCTTGCACTCCCACTGGGACAGAGAGAGACCACCTGGATGAGAATTCAACCACGAGGACAGCCAATACCACGTAAACTTGTATCTCGGCAGAAGAGCAGGAGAAATACCCACACCGCCCTGGTGTTCATGGCAAGGCCATCAAGAGGCTTTTTACCCCTCAGACTGAAGCTAAAAACTTGTCTGCTTTCAGATCCAGCCTCCACCACCTGCTATCTGGGGGCCAGTGTGGGTCACCTCTGGGCAGGCTCTGTTTTTTCTTTGTGTGTGAAGTAAGGTTGGAGACCATCAAAGGGCTTAGGGTGAATGTGAGAACCACCTGCTTAGATGGTGCCTGGCGCACAGTAAATACTCCGTAAATGTGAATCATTGTTATTATCTCAAGTTTCAAGTTACTCTGAAGCCATAGTGGGACCAAGCCACCCAGTCATAAAATTGGAAAAGCACAGATTTGCGACGAGGAGACTCAACAAGCCTGTGTCTTTAGGAAGAACGTTGTTTGCAACAAAGTGAGAAACTTCTTTGTAACACGGAAGGAAGACTTAAAACGTTTGCAGAGCCAAGGGTATGAGTGAAGAGAGTGTGATATAGGCTTGTTTTTTCTGATTTAAGATTCAAGTGTCATCAATACTCTTTAAAAAAAAGTAAGACACTCTTTCCCTGCAATCTGGCTCCTATTCTGTCTCTCTTTCATTCTCTCTTTCCCCCACCTTCTCCCTCCTTGTCTTCCTTCCTCTGTCTCTCCCTTCCTCCCTCCTATCCTGCCTCCCTCCTCGCCTCCTTCTCTGCATCTCTGTCTCTGTCTCTTTCTTTCCTGTCTCTCCCTTCCTTTCTCCTTCTCTGTGAGTGTTTCAGTTTCTGTCTCTCTCCATGACACAGATGCGCAGACACGCTCGTGCATGCCTGCGCACGCACACAAGTGCTTGCACATGCACGCATACGCCCTCACATATGCACACCGTGCTGGCAGGCACGCTTGCATGCACCCACACATACATGCACAACACACACGCTCACTCACGTGCACACGCATGCATGTGCACACACTGCAACCTCTGCTCTCCAGCTCTTGGGTCCATTTCTCCATCTTTCAAACACGCTAATCGTGCCTGCATCCACCTTCCCCACCTGCAGGCAGGAGCTGATCTGTCCATCTGTGTCCCGCACCAGTGCCCAGCACCGTGCCTGTGATATTAGGGCAGCTCAGAGAACGACCCAAGTGGGCATCTGGCTGCGTGCCTTTGCATCTGGCTTTGCTTCTAAGTAGATTGGGAAGTGCCCTGTGTTTCTCCAGCGTGTTCAGCATCACAGACTGAGTTCTCCAAGCGCTTGTCTTGCCAGCTCAACCAGAGACCCCGGTTCCTGTCCAGTCTGCCTTCCCAACTTGGTGCAGGGATGATGACATTGATCTCTCTTTCAGAGAGGAGAGGGAAAATCCCTGAGCTGCCTACAGCCGGGTATTGTCCATGCGCAAAGGAGATGCCAACTTACCACCAAGGTCCTTGTAGCCAGGGTCCTTCTCAGCTGCTGAGGTCGGCAGCCCACTCCAGACCCATCCCAAGAGGGCCAGCTCTGGGTCTCCTTTCTCCATCAGGGTCAAGGAGATCTTCCGGGCCAGAGCCTCACCATCTGGCTCCTGGAGCAGGGCATAGTGGTACTCCCTGGAGAGAAGCTCCTCTGCCAGCAGGTTGTCCAGGAGTGCCTGCACCTGACTCGGCCGATGACTGGAGAGCAGCATCCGGACCTGAGTCAGGATGGTCTGGAAGTGATTCATGGTAGCACTCGGAGGCAGGGCGGCTGCCCTGGCCCTGGCCAGAGCCTGGGATCTCTGCTCACCCAGCCTGCAGCATCCAAAATATGAAGTGAAAAACAGGATGAGGGAACCTCTGCAGTTTATTGCAGTTTATTCCTGCTTAGGAGGATTTCCTCATTTGCATGGTATGCTGGGGTGTCTGATGAATTGATGGAAGTGCGTTCTGAGGCTAATTTAGACCCCACAGATATTCGCTGGTACCACCTGTGTGCATGTGCCACAGAAGCCCACAGCCTTGTGGATTCCTTTAGAGCCAATCCAGTATTTACTAAGAGGAAGGGGACTTGCCTCTTTGAGGACCTATAAGGTCTCATGTTGTGTCATAACAAGAAGGCAATGAGGCATAGAAGTTAAGCAACTGAGTTTGGAGCTAATCTGCCTGGGTTCAAATCTCAGACTACGTGATGTTGTGCGAGTTACTTAGCCTCTTCTTGCCCCCACTTCTCCATCTGAAAAGGTGGAGTGATAATATCACTTACCTCTTAGAGTTGGAAGGAGGATTGAATGAGATAATGTATGTAGAGCACCTAGCAAGTTATCTACAACATGATAAAAGTTCAACAAATTTGAGTTCAACAAATATGAGCCATCATTATTATTATTAATTATATAATTATTAAAATATATGATAATAAATATTATTACTACTTTTTAAAGAACAGCTCCATTTATTGAGTGGTTATGATACACCAGGCATTGTTTTAAACACACTACATGGATTATTTCATTGCATATTCGCAATAACCCTATAAGGGAGGTACTGTTATTAGAATCATTTCACAGATGGGAAAGCTGAGATGCAAAGATGGTATGAAGTGGTCCAAATTATTAATGCTGGTGAGTGGAGGTCCAATTTTATTTATATCAGGCCTAGGCAGTCTGATCTCACCTTGGCCATGCCCTCAATCACTATTTCACCTCTCAGTGTTTGCCTCAAGCTAAACAGATTTCTCTCTCATAAATTCATTTTCACCCACCTTATTTCAGCCTGAGCCATTATTATTATTAATTAATCATGCAAGCAACTGTCACCTTGGGCTCAACCTCATTAAACCTCAGTCTGTCCCTCTGCAAAATCTCCCAATAAAAGTAATTCCATCTCATCAAGTTGTTTGGAGGATTAAAAGAGGTAATGCATTTTAGGGGCTTAGCACTGGACCTAGTAAGCACTTAATGACTATTGACTCTATATTAATATTATCCCCAATTTACCAACACACAAAACAGAAGCTTTGCATAGAAGCCAGACTATTGTAAGATTCTACCTTAAAAAACAAAACAAAGCCCAAATTTATTTTTTAATTCATAGCTGATTGCTCTTCCTGAGACACACTGTGACCTTGTTTCCTCTCCTGGCCTCAGCTTTACCATCTCTCAGATGGGACCATTTACATTGTTTATTTCAGTGAGACAAATAGGGATTTCCGCTTCCAGTATAACTGAGTAGCTTGTATCTGACCAACTCGACCATAGATGACAACTCTAAACTGTGAGAAACTGGGGAGTGACCAGAGCAGGCAGATAGTGGAAGGAGTCAGCATGTGAAGACAAGAATATGGCGGGTGAATTCCCCGTTCCTCAGTTCAACGGTCTCCATCAGTGCTGTGCAGGGGCAACTAAAACTCTGTAAAAAACACAAAATTTTACTGCCCTGAATAACCAGAGGACAGAATTTGGGATAATAATAGCTGCTGGAGGGGCCCTGGGAAGCACCCCGCCCGCAGCGCCAACGAGAGGCAGCCACGGTCCGCGGACCACGCGCTGCGCTTGCACTTCCGGCTGCTTCCTCCTTCGCAGCCGCCCCCGCTCAGGGCCAGGGCCACCAGGTGGGGCGGGGCCCGGGGGAAGCAGGGCCTGGGGAAGGCGGGGCTCCTGGCGAATCCCGGGTTGTCTTAGTTGTGGGAGGGGTTCTTCAGGAGGCAGGGGCCGGCGGGCCTCCTGGTGCCTTCGCAGGGCTGAGTGTGGCGCAGGCACTAGCTGGTGGGACCACCGAGGAAGCCACCATCTTCAGGATGGCGTCCTTGCAGGTGGCAGCGGCAGCGGGGGTGGGGAGGGGATGGGGGAGGAATTGGTGCTGATGATGGCGGACATCATGGAGGTGGTGGAGATGGTGGGGGAGGAGGAGGAGGAGGATGAGCACCAGGAGCAGGGGCCGGCAGAGCCAGGGTGGGGACCCAGGACCGTCCGCCCCCGCTGGAGGCACTGCGGGTTCTTCAGGTGGAACTGAGCACTGTGAATGCCTGAGCCAGCGGGGCCTAATCTCGGCCAAAGCACAAAATTGGTCAGAGACGGAAGCCTCATTTGGATCGAAGAAGGGCTATCATCCAGGTCATCCTTGGCTTCTGGGCCAAAGCCAACCACCCCTGGATGTCAGCCATGATCGGGGACCAAGATAAAGGTGCGCTCAGCTACACGATCAATTTGGAGGTGCAGGAACTGGGCCATCCCACGTACTGCCGCAGGTTGATGTTTCTCTTTCAGAACAACCCCTACTTTTGGAATGAATCCCTGCTTCTGGTCGTTAAGGAGTATCAGCTTAGCTTTGCTGGATATAAGGTGTCTTGTTCCACTCCAGGCTAGTGGTTCTGGGATTACGAACAGGGAGCCCCCAGCCACAGGCAGGACACCATCAGCCTTAACTTCCTCAGCTGGTTGTCAGACCACAACGTCCCAGGGTCTAACAGGATTGCTGAGATCATCGGCAAGGACCTGTGGCCCAATCCCCTGCACTGCTACCCGAGGGAGGAAGGCACCGGGAGAGAGCTGCAGATGAAGGTGACGGAGCATCAGAGTTTGGCCAAGTAGAAAAAGAGCCAGGAGGTGTCCACAGCTGCAAGAAATGGGTGGATGTGTCTACCAGGTTCTGGGGTACAGTAGAGAAATTAGGAAAGGATAGCCAGTGGAGGTTCCAGAGAGTGGGCACCTCTTACCTGGAATGATGCTGAGAAAGAGGTAAACAAGCTAACAAATGAAAAAAAAAAAATATATATATATATAGCTGCTGTAAAGTGGGAGTAGAAATTCCAGAAAGGAGAGAGACAGAGAGAAGTTGCTCCAAATTCTGTGTATAAACTGCCCAAAGATCTGGCCAATCTCTGAACCTTGTATTCATGACTCATGTTCATTCATGCATTCAGGAGCAGACTCCAGACAGCTCAACTAAAGCGAAAGGAACTGAGCTGAGATTTCAGTCGCAATGTACTCTGGGGTTGGGTGGGAACAGGAGATTATGCATTTAATTCCAGGTAAGATATGAGTTTGCTAAAACAACAACAGCAAATTTAACCCTGTTTGGATTATAACAGAATCCAGAGTGTTTACAACATATCATTCATGGTGTTTGGTATACACCCAAAATTACTTGGCTATAGAGATAGGAAAAGGGGGCCCACTCTCAAAAGAAAAGGACAGTTCATGAAAAGTGACTCCAAGATGACTCAAATGTTGAAATTAGCAGACAAGGATTTGTTTTAAAGCACTGGCTATAATCATGAATGAAAAAAATAGGGAGTGTAAAGGAAAATATGCTCCTCAAAATAAAAAGATAGGAAATTTCAGCAGAAAAACAGAAACCCTTTATAAAAATTACCAAATGGGAATTATTTTCAAAGTGCAAATTATAATATATGAAAACTTAAAAGTCAGTGGACGGGATTAACAGCAAAATGGAGATGATGGAAGAAAGAGAGATTTTAAGATAGAGCAATATAAATTATTTGATCTGAAGAACAGAAAGAAAAAGGGAAAAAAATGAGTTTCAAGGATCTGTGGGACAATGTCAAAAGGTCCAACTTATACATCTTTAGAGTCAAAGAAGAAGAGAGAGAATGGGATAGAAAAAAGATTTAAAGAACCAAAGCCCCAAACTTCTTAATTTTGGTGAGAAGAAAACCATGAATTCCAGCAAGACAAATACAAGGAAACCACATGTAGGCATGTCCTCGTCAAACTGCCCAAAGGTGAGGACAAACTTACAAAAGGAACACAGAACCTGCATGTGATTATCACTGACTTCTCCCTAGAAACCATGGAGGCCAGAAGACAGTGGAACAATAGCTTGGAAGGATTGAGAAGAAAAACATCGTCCCAGCCCAAATTTCTAAATACAATGAAAATATCCCTCAAGAATGCAGGAAAAAAATAAATATTTTCAGATTTTAAAAGCAACACGAATGTGTTGCAACAGAACTGCATTACAAAAAATGCTAACGTAAGTTCTTTAGGTGGAAGGAGAATGATAACAGTTAGAAACTGAGGTCTATAAGGATTGAAGAGCATCAGAAATAGTCATCTCTGGGGAAATAGAAAAGGTTGGCTTTTTCTCTCTTAATTTGTTTAAACACATAACTGCTTAAAGAAAAAGATACAGTATTGTCTTGTGAGTTTCAAGTATATGTAATAATAGATATATGATTGTATAAAGGATGGTATAGCACAGAGAGGTTGTTGGACATATACGGCTGCAAAGTTTCTATATTTTATACCAAGTGGCACAATATTACCTTCATGTAGGCTGGGTGAATGGAAGACGTATATTATAATTCCTTGGGCAGCCACTAAAACATAATGCAAGAAGGTACAGCTAAATAGCAATTTGAAATTAATACAGAATTTTAAATGAGATGGACTGAACTCTTGGCTTGAATAAGCAGTCCAATGAGATCATGACATTATAAATTTTATGTATAAAGGCAGAACGTAGACATTCCAAAGGCCTTCTCACCTAACAAAGTTTTTATACTTTTAAGCAAATGTAGATGTAAATATTATCCCCAGGGCAACAAATTATCAATTAAGATAATCAAAGTTGCATCCTTTTTAGGTATTAAAGGTCGTAATTCACAGGGCAGATCAAAAATTTTTGCAGGCTGGGTATCTTTAAACATTTCTTGGTACCAGTAATACTTTTAGGAACAGTTTTACATCATGAAACAAAGCTTTAAGTCTTTGCACAGGACTTCCCCCATTTTTAGCAGAAGGAGATGGATTCCTGGGCCAATGTTCTCAACCTGATCGGAACTAAGTTTGTGGTGCAGAACAGTGTCTGCTTCACTGCAGCTAGGGAGGTAGAGGAAATTTTCCCACCACTTCCCCTTTCTGAGATTTCTTTTCCCAGCAGTTGGAAGAGCACATAGTTTCTTGGACAAGGTGATAACGTCCATCAATTATCTCAGAGGGAAGAGGAGATTTGAAAGCTCACAACTTAGAAGTTAGGAAAGAAGGGGGCCCAAAGAGAACTTTAGCAGATGGAATAGGTGGTATGTAATCTTCAGCCATGGTTGTGGAGAAGCTGGCAGGTGGGTCAGTTGCTGAGAGGAATAAGGAAATGCTTCTTAAGTGCCTCAACTTGGAGGCACTTGAGAGAAAGGACCAGGCGAATCCATCCCCAGACGTCCAAGATGTGGCTGAAGACCAGGCCATGAGAACCCATCAGACACCCCAAGGTGGGGATGAGAACCAGGCCGTGAGAATCTGTCCCCAAGGATCCAGGGTGGGGATAATGGAAAATGAAGCAGCAGATGTTGGGTGCACAGAACCAGGGGAAAGGGTGGGTTTCCTAGCCATTTTTAAGGCTACCTTCCTCTTTCCTATTAATCCAGCCACTATGGGGTCATGGGCTTAGTCAGGAAAACCTGAATGCCAGCCTCCACTGGGCCACTGACTTTTCGCCACCACAGACAATCCATTTCCTCTCTCTAGGCCACAATTTCGTCACCTGTGAAACAGTGGGTGGGATTACACGATCCGAAATGCTGTTTTCAGGGAGGTGTTACGTAGCTGCAGAACCCACTGGTCCAGACACATGGTATTCCCTTGTGATTAGTCATGCGTGCAGCATTTCCCCTGTTGACTGTCATTTCAAGTCCCCCCTGCATGATTTTCTTCCCTTGTAATCACATGCAATCTATACTATTACTTACCTAATATTTTGATTTAATCTGGCTTTTAAATTTTATTTAATTTATCATAAAAGGAAGGTTCCTATTCCTATCACAGTTGGAACAGTCCTATCACTTGCCCAAGAACAGTGACAGATGGAAAGTAAAATGATATTTGGATTCTTCTGCTTGTGGAAGTTTCTTATCCTGAGGTCCAATCTCTCTGCGGGACAAAGGGCATGTAGCAGGTGTTCCAGAGAGGTTAAAGATGGACCAGCAACTAGCTGAAGCTGTCTGCATCAGAAAACTAGGAAAAAATTTAAAAGCTACCAGTAAGGATGCTGAAAAACCAGAACTCTCTTAGTCTGCCAGACAGCACTTAGAATGGTGTGGTCACCTAGGGTGACAATTTGACAATACCTATTGAAACGGGAAAAAGTGCACATCTAACATTTTCACTCCTCACTATACAGCCCAGGAAAAGTCTTGCCCACGTGCATTATGACACATGAAGCAGCATTATTTGTAATAGCACAAAATGAGAAATTACAATCAAGGCAAAAATAGATATGAATGTCTTTTACAAGCATTCTGGAATATGTGTGGCTTTAATGGATGAAACATAATGGACCTAATTAAAGGGAAGGAATTTAATGGCTGTTTAAAATGGAATCAGTCAAATCAATTACACATTGGGATATAGCACACCCTTTAAAGGGTTAGTGGTTGAGTCTCTACAATTTCCACTCCTTCTGTTTTGTAATAGCATGGTGTTACACATAAAAGTAAATCCACAAGCTGCTAAATCCGTGAGAGTGTTGTATTTCTAAGAAGAGAATCTTAAAACAGGTTATTCAGGGCTCTGAATTCAGGTATAGGCATTCCAGAATCTTCTCACAAGCTCAGTGGATTGTACAACCTCCACACCTTTTGTAGCATTGGTCATTCATGACTGCCCATCAGTGATTCCTTTCAGAATCACCACAAGTGATGAGTCATTAAGGCTATCTGACTGCACTTCCACAAAAAAAATGGTAATTTTAGCAAAAAGTGTTGTTCATCTTTATGTGTGTGGAAGAATAATGTCTTTAAATGATTTCCGATTGACAATCCCACAATGGTAAAATGTCCAAGTTAAACCTGCCTGGTGGATGGCAGTTCTTTGGAGTACAGTAAAGATGTTGGAGAATCTGAATTCTAGCCCAATTCTGGGGGTATTCTACGTTTCTTAAAATTACTTGATTATCATTACAAAGTTGGATGCTTTTTATGCTAATAGCAAATTTCTATATACCGTGTCTGTCCAAGGCTTCAGAATGTCTGTCTCAGAGAGATAGGCATTATATTTATGAACAGTGACAAATATGCTGTGCGTATCTATAATTTCAACTTCCGGTGTTTGTGACTTGATTAGCTCCATCCTGTGCGATGTTACCCAGCGGAGAGCCAGTTAGCCCTTGTGATGTTTTGTGTGGCTGTAGACCTTGGCGACATGAAAATGATACCCAAAGCAAGGCTTTATGATTATAGAATCAAAGTTACTGAATTTTATCATTGAAAGTAGAAACTTAACATGTATAAACAAAAACCAATGAAAGAAGGTAGTCATTTCATTGGCCCATTAAAAAGAATCACCCTAAGAACCTAGAGACAACATCAATATCCTTCCAAAGGGGAAATGGGTAAGTAAGTTGCAATATATCGCTACAATGGAATCTTACACAGCAGTTAAAATGCATGAACTAGGGCTATGTATGTGAACCTGCCAAGCTCAGAAACCTAAGCAGCAGAAAACCAGCTGCAGTCTGCAAAGTGCTGCCTCGGGATGGGGGAAGATGTGCAGGAAAATGATCAGCTGTCTGTTTTGGAGGCTGGCTATTTCTAGAGCAAAGCGTTGTGGCAGTGAGAGGGATGAAGGGGAACTGCATCAGGGAGGGATTCACAGGGGACTTAGAGAAAACTTCAGTGCTCCTTTCATTAGCAGAGTTGCGACTGCAAAACTACTCCTACGCTTATTTGTTATAGCTGCTTGGATGTCTAAGGTGCCCTATTAGGCTGGGTCATATGGCATTGCTGCTATTTGTTTTAATCGACAAAATAGCCACTTCATATGGTGTGACCTCATAGAATGTTGATGGTGATGATGATAAAGGATTGAAAGGGGGCTCTCGTTCTTGTCGTGTGATTCACTGACATTTCAGGCCTGCAGGCGCACCCCTCCTCTCCAGTTGTCTGGTTACCAGCAGGGCGGTGCGGGAGTCACACTTTGGAAAGCACTGATTTAGTAAAGGTTGCCGTGGTTCTGTCATAAATTGAGACCTGTGGTCTGGCCTTGGGGATGAGAAACTTGTGGCCTGAGACTAGCAACAGGGGAAAGAGAGGGTGCTGCTGTAGGGGCTGCAGAGAAGAGGCAGTGCAGCCGGGCCACAGGCAAGGTGCTCGCGCCCTAGGCTGCCAGATCAAGGTCAGGGCTCGGGTAGTCCTTAAGGTCACCTATTTGCTGAACGAGAGGCAATTGCCTTCTCTCTACCTCCTGCTCCTTAGGTTAGAGATCAAAGATGATTCAGATACCAAAACCTTAGTGAGAGTAGTGGGGAGCTAGACACTTTCTGTATATGCTCTCACCATCACCAGAGGCCCCGCAAGGTAGACATTAATCGTCTCAGTTTACAGACAGATGAGGCCCAGAGACGTGAAGTCGCAGAACCCGAGCAGGAACCTGAGGAGAAATACCCTCTATAGGTTTGCAAAAGGAGAAGCGGTCCTGGCTGCTTCCTCTTGAGAAGCCGGGGAGGGCAGCTTCCTGGCTCCATGGGCTTTGTAAGCATGGCAGGACTGCGCCCCGCGGCTGCCCTGTGACTGCCCACAGCAGACCAGGGCAACGGGCTGCTGCACCGCAGCCTGAGTCACCTTGCCCACCGCTCGGGGATGTGGACAGCTGCCTTCGCTTCTTGGGTGTGGGTTCTGTCCGGCAGAAGTCCCACCGCGACGGAATGAATTACTCGAGACTCTGGAAAGTCAAGAGAGCGAGAGGGAGTCTGAGACCAACTCCCCGAGCCTCTCAAACCCCTCCCATATTGATTGTGCACAATCAAAGAATGAATCACAAACAATTGTCACGGAATGCAGGAGCTTAAGGAAAAACAGTAACGGTAAGAGATCAGGTTAGAGATCAAATTTCACAATGAGTTCAAAGGCTTAATTTATCCTCAGGACAGTATTGGAGGGAGGGAAACAAGGTACATTCTTCAGATGTAAGAAGTTGATTACAAAACAGACCACCAGACCTCCAGTTTCTAGTCTTGGGGGCTATAGACTACTTAAACAGCAGAAAGCATCCCCAGTGTTTATAGCTGAGGGCATGGGTCATGAGTAAACCCTGAACTATGGACCTATGCTTACGATAAACAATCCATGTCCTGCGTTTATAGCAAGGGACACACAATGGCTTTGCCATTGTGGACGCAGCCCTAAGCTAAAACCTCAATTATGCAAGCAAGGCATTGTCTCTGCTTTTTATGGCAAAGAATGCAGATGCACAGGCACCTGCTAGCAAAGCACATTTGTTCTTCCTAAAGGTCACAAGCAGCTGGGGTCTGTTAGAATGTATTAACCCAATCATGGGCTCCCACACTTGGGTTTTCCCCTGACTCGTGACTGCAGAGGTAGTGGGGCGAGTAGGTGGGGACTGACAGAAAGTTTACAGGGTTGATCACATGACCCACTCAGGCTCATGGGAGCCAGAAGTTGGAGTCAGGAGACCCGGCCATGTAGGGTGCTGGAGTCAGCTTCACCATCTTCCCCTCCATCACCTCCATCATTCCCACCACTACTTCCATGATCACAATCACCACTACCCCGACCAGTTCCATCATCACCATGACTATTGCTACCACGTCTACCATTTCTACCGTCTCTACCTGTACTTTCACCATTTCTACTACCTCTGTCAGTATCACCCCCACCTTCACGGCCACCATCCCTCCCACCATCTCCCCCTCCAATATCAGCACCATCATCTGCTCCCTGCCACCTCCACGATCTCCACCACTATCTTCTCCTCCTCCATGTCTACTATCACCACCGTCATTTCCCTCTCCAACACCTCCATTATTCCTAACACTACTTCTATGATCACCATCACCTCCACCATCATCATCTTCCCACCATCTCTATCAATTTCTACCATCTTCACCACTACTTTTGCCACTTTACTACCTCCATCATTATCACCACCACCTTCACGATCACCATCACCTCCACCAGCTCCACACCTCCATCATGATAAGCACTGTTCCCCGCACAGCATAATTACTACTCTGGCACCATGCATCATCTACTTCAACTCAGAAATTGCTTCACCAGCCTATCAGGTGGGTATTATTATCACCATTATATAATGAAGCTTGAGGAAGAGTCAAAACTAGGTCCAGGTCATTCCTCTTGACACCCTTAACAAGGAGGTTTTGGGACCACCTGTTAACATGGAATATGACCCAATATGGAGATGCTGTTTCTTTCAGTGGGTCCGTTCTGGAGAGGCAGAGAAGAGCAAACAGTTCTCTACAAGAGGGTTAATACTTACGAAAGGAGTTTGGGAATCACAGGAACCTGAGGCTCAGAGACATCAAGTGTCCTGCTCAAGGTCATACAGCCAGTAACTGCCAGGATTTAATCAGAGGGTGTCTGCTGTCAAAGCCGACAGGATCACAGGCTTAACCTCTGCCTCAGTCACAGAGCTGGGGTGATGCAAGTTCTTTGCAAACTCTCAAGGCTGTGGCAGCCATGGAAGCGTGCCACTTGGCCCTCTTCAAGAGGGAACCTGCCGCAGGGTGTGCATTCAGCAGACAGCGTCCAGTCCTGGATGACTCAGGACTCTGCCTCAGCTGGTAAGTTCACGACAGGTGCGTCCCAGTGACTGAGCATGGCAGTGCCACAAGGTCCTGCCATTTCTGGGCAGTGTGGGGGTCTCCTCTGGGCAGTATAAGTGCCCAGGCTCCCTGTTGACCTGGCTGAGCCTTCTCAGAGCTGCACCAGTCTGAGGCTTTTCCTACACAATCCTCTTGTCCTCCCTGTCTCTTTTCAAAAGTGCCTGCCTTTTCCTGTTCTCTCTCCCCTTTATCTTTTGAAGGCACTATCCCCTATAAATAAATTATTTCCTTTTATTTAAATTTTTTTTTTTTTTTTTTTTACTGAGTATAGTTGACTTGCAATGCTGTGTTAGTTTCTGGTATATAGCATTGTGATTCAGTTATACACATATGATATATATATATATTATAATACACATATATATTTTCACATTCTTTTCCATTATACATTATTATAAGATATTGAATGTAGTTCCCTGTGCTAGGCTGTAGGTCTCTGTTGTTTATCTATTTTATATATAGTAGTGTGTATCTGTTGATCCCAAACCCCTAGTTTATCTCTTCCCACCACCCTCTTCCCCTTTGGTAACCATAAGTTTATTTTCTATGTCTGTGAGTCTGTTTCTGTTTTGTAAATAAGTTCATTTGTGTTATTTTTTTCAGATTCCACGTATGATATTTGTCTTTGTTTACTTCACTTAGTGTAATAATCTCTAGGTCCATCGTGTTGTTGCAAGTGGCATCACTTCATTCTTCTTACGGCTGAGTACTATTCCACTGTATATATAGACCACATCGTCTTTATCCATTCATCTGTCAAAGGACATTTAGCTTGTTTCCATGTCTTGGCTATTGCAAATTGTGCTGCTATGGACATTGGGGTGTATGTATCTTTTCAACTTGGAGTCTTCTTTGGATATATGCCCAGGAATGGGATTGCTGGATCATACGGTAACTCTAGTTTTTTAAGGAATCTCCATACTGTTTTCCATAGTGGCTGCACCAATTTACATGCCCACCAAAGCGTAGGAGGGTTCCCTTTTCTCCACACCCTCTCTAGCATGTATTATTTGCAGACTTTTTGATGATGGCCACTCTGATTGGTGTGAGGTGATACCTCATTGTACTTTTGATTTGCGCTTCTCTAACCATTAGCGATGTGGAGTATCTTTTCTTGTGTCTGTTGGCCATCTGAATGTCTTCTTTGGAGAAATGTGTATTTAGGTCTTCTGCCCATTTTAAAATTGTGTTCAGTTATTCTTTATAGTGTCTCTCTCTCTTTTGGGGGGGGGAGTGGGCAGGGCAGGTTAGAAAAGAACCGCTTTATTGCTTTGCCAGGCGAAGGAAGTCACAGCCTTAAAGACTGTGAGCCCATTATGGCACTGGGGCCTTGAGGTTTTATAGACAGGGTGATAACAATCAGGACATTTTACAGGGCGCTACACTCATCTTAACCTAATGACTCTTAAGGACAAACTCCGGAAGGTCTGTCCATTCTTCTGAGATTATCAGCCCGTTCTCTCCTTCCTGGAGTGTAGCCGCTGGGTTAAATTTATTCTCATTGAAGAGTGAATCAGCAGACAGTTTTCCAGGGAAGTCAGTTTGTTAGTTTGCTTTATACGCCTTCAAATCCCCACTGTGAGTTCATTGCTTCCATTTCTCTGGAAACAGGGAAACGGGTGTCTCCTCTAGCTGCTGAATTGGGGCATCATCTGGGGCACCTGAAAACCAGTGGGAGATTTTGGTACTCATTTCTGACGCATAGACCTCTGCGTCTCCTTTGTCCTGAATTTGAGACATCAAGTCATTTAAAAATAAGGTGACATTTCTAGATTCCTCAGGTATGGAAGTACAATAGGCAGCGTGAATCACAGCACAGGTTCCTCCTCGTGCAGCAAGTGCAATGTCTAAGCCCATGATACCGCCTTCCTCCTTGAAGACACCTTCGTATTCAGCAGAGACAGGCTCCACGGGCTGTCGTTTATAGCCTTTTGCATTAAAGAGACTTCAGTGCTGTGATTGGCCAGTTAGCCCCACTATGGGAATGATGGTCTTTTAAAAATTTTTTAAGGAATGATGGTCTTGCTTAAAGAAGCTAATTTACAATTTAGAACAGAATAGGTGGCTCCAGCATCCACCAAGAAATCCACTAATTGAGACCCCACTATTCATTGTGCCCGCTGCTCCTGAGAACCTGTAGTTACTGGGGTCTCTAAGAGGGCCAGGAACCCTGGGTTTTTATAGTCGCTAGCTCCCTTATAATTTTTTTTCCCAAGCTTCTCTTTAATCTTTAAATATATTCAGTTGTCTTCCAGTAAATGTTTGACAACTGACTCCCTCTCCAACAACGATAGAAAGGTAGATAGATGGATAGATACCCTAATTTATACTCACACCATGGCCAATTTTAAGCAACACCAATATTTTACTGAACATGGGGTTGGTCATGAGCTGGCATGAACTAGCTTAATAAGCACATCACTGATTTTAAACATGTTTGTATTTTTTTCTGGTATCTGAAGGCTGGTGGTCTATTTCTATTGTCTTTTGTTTCTGCTCATTTCTACTCAGGGTGCTGTACTTCCTTCTCTGTGTGTGTGATTTTTTTTTGACCGCGACCTGTTCATTTCTGTGGAATTTTATTATAGGTGATACTTGAGTTCTGGCGTAAAGTTAAGTTCCACGAGTGAGCAGTCAACTTTGCTTCTACTAATCCCTGGGGACTCTACTTTCAACTTGTAACATCTTAAATTAATTCTTTCTTTCTTTTTTTTTTTAGCATGAATTCAGGACACACACCAAGTGAGGACCGCTTTGTGATGACGAATTCTCAGTTGAGATTTTTTTCCCCTCCACTCACCCCTAAGATTGAGACAGGCGAGTTTCGTAGCTGTCTCCTCTGTCTGGCAGGGTTTTTTTCTTACTCATCCTTACAGAGAGGGTATAGTCCTTCGGGGTTCAGCTCTGTCACAGAATCTACTGTTAAATTCTCAACTTTCGGAGTTCCCTAGACTGAGTCCTGCCCTTATACCCTCTGCATCCTTTAAAGGCGAGGCTCAAATTCTACAGAGTTTGAAAGAAACCCTCAAGAAAAATCTGACTTCCATGGATGCTCACCACCCAATATCCCTGACCTCATGTCTTTGGAGATTCCATGGATTCCTTACCTTTGTGCTAGATCAGCAAAGTGTTTAAAAGATGCATTCAAGTATTTTATGCAGTATTTTAGTTGTTTCAGTGGCCAGAGTATTAGGGTGTCTAATCCTCCATAGGGCTAGAATTAGGAGTCTCTATATTACTTCTCTCTCTTTTTTTTTTTTTTGAAGTACAGTCAGTTATAATGTGTCAATGTCTGGTGTACAGAACAATGTCCCAGTCATGCATATGCATACATTATATTACTTCTAATATATAAATGACTTCATGGTGTGTGAAATTTCCTAGAATTTTGTTCTTCATCCTTTCCATCTTTGAACAAAATCCATTGTTCATTAGACTATAAAAGTTTGGCACAATTTGTAGCGGTTGAGTAGACACCACTGTTGCTCTGCTCTTTATGAACTGTTTACACAAACTTGCATGAAAAGAAAGCACTTTTGACACAAAGCTAACAGTTAATAATGTGACATCTCATGTTTCTATCCACGCTCAAAACCAAACCCACTGACTCTGAACTCAAAACCTGCTCCTCTGTCTTCCCTCTTGGAGCCAGTGAATGACATTCCCTCCACCCAGGGAGCCATGTCAAAGACCTGAAGTCCATCTTCCTCCTGTACCACATTCTCCCCCTACATGCAACCTGTTCCCTGTCATTTGATGATATGGCCCCTGTATTTCTGGAGTTTCTCACCCATCTTCATCCTCCATCTGTACTCAGCCTAAATTATAATCCTTAATTTAACCCTCCCCATCATCTCTCATCTAGCCTTCAATGGGATCCTCGTCTAATAGAACATTATTTGATGGTTAATCTTCCTGACAGTCCTATGAGGTGGGTACTGTTACTATTCCCATTATACAAATGAAGAAGCTGAGGCTTATAAAGGTTAAGCGATGGTCCCAGGGCTGGTCAGTGGTGGAGCCTGACTCCATGCAGTGGTCTAAGCTAAAGCCTACATCTTAGCCATCTCTACATTTGTTTTCCTACTGTCAGCCTCACCTCCTCTAATTCACAGTCGCAGCATCTAGGGGGATCTTTCTAAACTGCAAACACTGATCACATCCTACCTCAGCTCAAAACCCTCCAGTGGTTCCCCACTGACTTGGGATCGAGCATCAGCTCTTCAATCAGGCTGATGTGCGCAGTCTCCACTGCTTTATCTCCTACTACATAAATACCCCTTCCCCATCCCAAGCTGCTGCAGCCACCTCATGGCCCATTCCCAGTATCTGAAGGGAAGCCATGCTCTCCCATCTGTCTGTGACTTCAGCTCATACTGTTCTCTAACTACATACATTTTCTTGGTGAACTCCTACACATCCCTCAATACCCAGTCCAAATGTTACTTAATGGAGGACTTTCCTGACCTCCCCCAGGAAGAACTAGTCACTGCGTCCTTTGCCCTATAATACCTTGTCAGGAAATTCTCGATCTTTAAGGATCATTTGTACCAGAAAAAGTCAAATAAAAGCAAATCCAGTTAGAATGAAACTAAAATTTCATAGTAAATATCAAGAAGAAAAGAAGGATTTGATTGAGACTCTACCTCTAAAAATGAAACTAAATGGAACTACAATTTACAGGCATTATTCTATCATTAACTGACAGATTACAGTTACAATTCTGTACTAATTCTTAGAGTAAACAGATGATGAAGCCAGAGTTGATATTTCGTTTTCTTTTTGGGGTAATTTCCTGACAAAATTTTGCTTGAGAGCATGATATGACAGACTTTTCTACAAGTTTCACACCATGATCATACAGAGAGTCATATTTGCAAAAATTATTATCAGATGCTAACAGTTTCCCAGAAAGTCTTCCTTCATAATGAAATTATTCTCTTTTAAGCACCTGTCCTGTCTTTTCATCATTTCCTCTTCTTTAGTTGTATCTTGGTCTAGGAATCACATTGGCTAGAAGCCATCTGTCGAAATTTTTGGGGGTGCTTTGAATAGCTCCCCAATGTCACTTACATCAACTTCAGGAAATTCTGTAACTTAGCAAGAATAGCAGTTTTATTTTGCAAATGGTGGCAAACACTCAGACGCTGCATTCAGCAGGGAGGGTCAGCAGGTCTGTACCCTGGTTGATTCTTCTGGGGCAATGTCAGTTTCCTGGGTCTGATAATGCATTGTACTTAGCTGAGATGTTGCCATTGGGGGAAGCTGGGTGAGGGACGCACCTCGCTGCTTGATCCGATTTTGGCAACAGCTTAGGAGTCTATAATTATTCCAGAATAAAAGTTTACAGATGTAAAAATAATTCACAGCCAAGAGGAGCCTAAGGAAATACAGAGACTAAATAACATGAGAACTAAACTTATCCATTAGACTTACAGAGGATCAGATACTTCATTAAAATTTTCTTGCGATGATCACTTTTGCTTTCCTAGGCAACCTCATCACCAGGTGGGGAGTAGGAGTTTTCACTGAATACTTGAGTTTTCACTAACTTCTTTCATGAAACTATAATTATTTACTTAATTACTTAACTATAATGATTTACTTAACTACTCATTGGACTGTGAACTCCTTAATGGCTGGAAATGGATTTTTATTTATCTTTCTGTTTCCAGTGCCCATTTATGAGGTCTGGCATGGATTAAACCTTTGATAAAAACGTAACGCGAATGAATAAATGAATGAAGACGTGAACAAAGGGACTAGACGATTGAGTTTCTGATCTGGCCCTGGCACAGCTAAACCCTGGGAAGGGCCGGGCCATGCCAGTTTCTTCTGAACACCTTGGTCTGATTTTTGGATGTAACCATAGTCACCCCAGGTGATGTGAAGCCTGCCCGTAGGATACACTCTGCTTACTCTTAGCAGATGCAATCAGGTGATTTTGCCCACATACCCTTCTTGGCCCCCGCAATCAGTGAAGACAGCTTGGGGGATTTTTAGAAGTGGTATGTTTGGAAAAGCCCAGTTTGGGTGAAGCCGCCTTCCTTGCCCCCTGGAAGGTGCCCGGAGGCTAAGAATCAACTCCCCCCTCCCCCACCCCGCCCCGCACTTCTCAGCCCCAGGCTTCTTAAAGGGGATTAGGAAGTTCGACTTGTCTCCTGGGAACAA
This sequence comes from Camelus bactrianus, assembly GCF_048773025.1. NCBI lineage: Eukaryota > Metazoa > Chordata > Mammalia > Artiodactyla > Camelidae > Camelus > Camelus bactrianus. The sequence continues at coordinate 33,825,580 of NC_133556.1, read as the reverse complement.
GTCCATCTGCAAAGTGGAGGATCAGTTCCTACACTGTCTTTGCCTCCTTTCTTTTCCTTAAACTGATGAAAAATAAATCCTGCTGGCTATGCTTGTCCCTCTCCCTAGAGGCAATCTGGGAAGGTTTTCTAGTTCATACGACACGTACTGTTATGCAGCTAGGTTTTCAAATGTTTCATTTAATGTATCTTGGACATCTTTCTCTATCCATGTATGCGCATCTCTTTTCTTCTTTTTGATATTTCTGTAATATTGTGCAGAATGGATATTATCATTATTTACCTAACAAATTCCTCTTAAGAATGGGGATGGATGTTTTCCCCCTTATTTATTTATTTATTTATTTTTTTAAATTGAAGTATAGTCAGTTTACAATGTTGTGTCAATTTCTGGTGTATAGCGTAATGTTTCAGTCATACACATACATACATATATTCATTTGGTTACTACAAGATATTGAATATAGTTCCCTGTGCTATACAGCAGGACCTTGTTGTTTATCTATTTTACATATAGTAGTATCTGCAAATATCAAACTCCCAACTTATCCCTTTCCACCCCCTTCCCCTACTGGTAACCATAAATTTGTTTTCTATGTCTGTGAGTCTGTTTCTGTTTTGTAAATAAGTTCATTTGTGTCTCTTTTTTTTTAGATTCTATATATAAATGATATCATATGGTATTTTTCTTTCTCTTTCTGGCTTACTTCACTAGGAATGACGATCTCCAGGTCCATCCATGTTGCTGTAAATGGCATTATTTCATTCTTTTTTATGACTGAGTAGTATTCCATTGTATAAATATACCACAACTTCTTTATCCATCATCTGTCAATGGACATTTAGGTTGCTTCCATGTCTTGGCTATTGTAAATAGTGCTTCTATGAACATTGGGATGTATTTTTCTTTTCAAATCTTTTCAGTGTATTCTCCACTCATGAGAGTAGGTCATTCCTCTGCTTACCCATGGCTCTTATGGCTTCTGTCTCACTCAGATCAAAAGCCCAGCTCCTCATTGTGCCTGTAAGACCCTGCCTGACATTCTGACCCCCTGCTACCTCTCTGACCTCACCACTCCCAACCTCCCCTGCCCACTCTGTTCCAGCCCTGTTGACCTCCCTGTAATACCTCAACTATGGCAGGTGTGATCCACCTCAGGGCCTTTGCACTTGCTGCTCTCTTTGCTTTGAATGTTCTCCTCTGAGTTATCCACATGGCTCTCTCCTTCCCTACCCTCCTACTCTGCTTTATTTTTCTCCACAGCATGTGTCTACCACCTGAATGTGAGCTACCCAGGGAAAGGGATGTTTCCTGTCTTGTCCACTGTTGAATCCCTGGGGCCTGGCACCTGCTAAGTGCTCAGTAAATGTTGAATTGTTGAATGCATGCATAAGTGAAATGTACATTGTGTTTAGGAGCACCCCCAAGAAGTTGGGGACTAGGAAGCTGCAAGTGTGGAATATGCTTCTGGGCTTACAAGAGTTCAACACTGATTTTTTTCATATAATCCTCATAACAGCCCTGTGAGATAGGCAACTATTCAACCTATTTTTGGATAAGAAAACTGAAGTTTAGAGCTAAGTGCTTGGCAGAGTACCCAGCCAGCAGACAGCAAGCCTTCAATGAATACCAATGCAGTTGTGGTTGTTTTCATTATTTCTTCCCACATACCATTTTAACCCCACCTCAACTCACCTTGGCCCTCTCGCCAGGACCCTCCAAACAGAGACAATCTGCTTCCCCACCAAAGCAGAGAGCTTGCTAATTCCCCCCTCCCTGCCTTTGCCGCTGTCAATCCACCTACCTGGAATTCCCTAACCCTTTTCTCTACTTGTCAATAGCCCTAATCCACTTCATGACCTGACTTCACATCTGCTTCCTCCAGGACGGCTTCTCAGATTAACCCGCTTACTGCTTACTACTTCCATATTCTCCTTACCTCTGCTCCTTGACCCCAGTGCAATCACTGACAACATTGTAGCTTTGTTTGAAGCTTGACCTCTCATAAGCATTTTCACAGATCAATGAGCACACATTGGGGAGCCTGGTAGACCTCTCCCAAGCTGTGTGACCTTGGGCAAGTTAATTGACTTCTCTGAGCTTCATCCATGAGATAGAAATAGAAATAAGTCCCTCCCTCTTGGAGTTGCCATGAGGCTAAAATGAGACATGGTAAACGAAACAGCTGAGCCTAGCACATAGTAAGGGTCCAGGACAGATCAGTATTGGTTATTATGATCTCAAAATGGCCCTGAAAGGTAGATACTTTGGTCTCTATTATACAGAAGAGGAATGCAGGGAGCACAGGGATGGAGCAAGTTGTGTAGCTCACAGTAATGAGCTGAAACGCAAGTTTCTGCCTTTCTGCTCTACTTCACATCTTTTTAGGGATTCCGTCTCTGATACTTCACTTGACACTCACTGACATGTGTCTCATTCTCAAAGTTTGAATTTCACCCAACGGTGACGGCATTGTCTCGTGCTTCCTGGGCCTCCATGACTTTCAAAAGCACACTCATCTAGGTTTTCACGCTTAAGTCACCCAGCCACCCTGCAAGGAGGGTAAGGCACATCCTCATTTTGAGGACAGGAAGACTGAGGCTCAGGGAGGCAAAGTCACTTGCTCATGACCTCACAGCAAAAAAGCGGACCAGACATCATTAGAACTAGTCTAGCATTTGCCCCTTGCAAACTCGCATACCTTCTCTTTCCCCCTCTGTCCCCTACCACCAAAAGGTTCTGCATTCAGCAGGTGCTCTATTGGTGTTTATTTGAAGCTGCCACCTTCAGAGTGGGTCACAATAAACGTATGTGATGATCAACTACAGAGACATGGAGAAAGGTGGGTGGGGATGTGCTGCTGCCTTAGATTCACTCAACCCTGGAAATTCTTTGTCCCTAAGCCAGGCTTGTTCATGTTCCTCCATGTCCCCACTGGGGACGGGGGGTGGTAATTCTAAATATCCAACATATCTGGGGAGAAAGTATTTCAAAAGCAAGTTTTGTATTGTTTTGTTTTTTTCACAGAACTTCCTCCTAAGATGGAAAAGCCATAGTTCTTCTTTCCAAATGAATGCATGAATCTGCTTCTCCAAATTTGAACTGTGCAGGAGACAAAGATCACCCTCATTCCAGCAAAGTCCGGCTTCTCCTCATCTAGGAAGAAACCTCATTTAATGCCCACTGTTCTTCAATCAACAAACATGTTACAGCAGAGCCTGTAAATAGGCGGGAGGCAAAAATAATTGGCGTGTAAAATGAATTTTTTTAATGTGAAAGGGAATATACGCATGGAGAATGTTATGTACTGAATTGAACACCCTCCCCAAATTCATATATTGAAGTCCTAACCCCAGTACCTCAGAATGTGACTAGATTTGGAGATAGGGTCTTTAAAGAGGTAATCAGGTTAAGATGAGGTGATTGGGGTGAGCCTGAAGCCAATGTGACTGGTGTCCTCATAAGAAGAGGAGATTAGACATGTACACAGACATGTACAGAGTGCAGACACAGAGAGAAGACAGCCTTCAACAAGGCAAGGAGAGAGTGCCCTCAGAAGAAACCAACCCTGCTGACACCTGGATCTCGGACTTCTAACCCTGGAATTGTGAGAAAATCAATTCTTGTTGTTCAAGCCACCCATTTATGGTACTTTATTATGGCAGCCCTAGCAAACCAATACAGAGGCAATGTCCTTTTCAGTTGGACACAGTCCCCACCATTCCCTATTGCCAGACACTGCTTTACTCATTTACATTGCCTCTTTTTTCTTGATAGTATTTGAATTATATATACTAAAAGGCTACTTGTAGGAAGTTAAAAAAAAAAAAAGATAGCTCCTTTTTTTCCCAGTTTTTTTTTATCGTGGTAAGATACAGATAAACTTTATCATCTTAATCATTTTTAATCATACTGTTCAGTGGTATTAAATACAGTCTCACAATGTTGTGCTGCCTTCATCACCATCCATCTCAGAGCTCTTTTCACCCTGTAAAACTGAAACTCTATACCCATTAAGCAATAACTCCCTACTCTCCCCTTTACCCCACCTCCTGCAACCGCTGTCATACTTCCTGTCTCTATGAAATTGACTATTCTAAGTTACTTTGTGTAAGTGGAATCATACAGTATGTGTCTTTTTGTGACTGGCTTATTCCACTTAGCATCATGTCCTCAAGATTCACCCATGTTGTCATACAGGTCAGAATTCCCTTCCTCTTTACGGCTGAATGATCTTCCACTGTAAGTATATACCACATTTTGATTATTTACTCATCCATCAATGGACGCAGGTTGCGTCCATGTTTCCGCAATTGTGAATACACTGCTATGACCATGGATGTACAAATCTCTCTCTGAGACCCTGCTTTCAGTTCTTTTGGGTATGTAACCAGAAGTGTAATTGCTGGATCATATGGTAGTTCTATTTTTAACTTTTTTGAGGAACTGCTATACTGTTTTCCACAGTGGCTGTACCATTTTACATTGCCACCAACAATTCACAAGGGTTCCAATTTCCCTGTATCCTCGGCAACAGTTTTTGTTTTTTTTAAATAGGTACCATCGTAATGGGTGAAAGGCGATCTTCTTGTACCCTTGATCTTCATTCCCTTAATGGTTACTAATGTTGAGCTCCTTTTCATGTGTTAATTGGCCGTTGGTACATGTATTTTTGGAGAAATAGCTGTTCATTGCCCATCTTGGATTGGGTTGTTTGTTTGTTTTTTGTTGTTGTTGAGTTTTAAGAATTTTCTGTATAATCTGGATATCAATCTTTTATCAGATCTATACTTTACAAATATTTTCTCCCATTCTGTGGGTTGCTTTTTACTCTGTTGTTAGTGTCTTTTTTTTTTTTTAACATTTTTTTTATTGATTTATAATTGTTGTTAGTGTCTTTTGATGCACAGTTTTAATTTCTTTCCTGAAATTCAATTTGTCTATTTTTTGTGTTGTTTTTTTTTTTTTTTTGTAGTTGCCTGTGCCTTTGGTATCATATCCAAGAAATCAGTGCCAAATCCAATGTTGTGAAGCGTTTGCCCTATGTCTTCTTTGAAGAGTTTTGTAGTTTTAGGTCTTACATTTAGGTCTCTGATGCATTGTAAGTTAATTCTTACCTATGGTGTTAGGTAAGGGTCCAAGTTCATTCTCTGGCATGTGGATATTCAGTTTTTCTAGCACCATTTGTTGAAAAGGCTGTCTTTCCCCCATTGAATGGTCTTGGAACCCTTGTCAAAAATCATTTGACCATAAAACGGTTTATTTCTAGGTGCTTTGGTCTATTCTGCTGATCTATATATTTGCCTTTATGCCAGTACCACACTTTTGATGACTGTACCTTTGTAGGAAGTTTTGAAATCAGGAAATGTAGGTCCTCCAGCTTTGTTCTTTTTCAAGATTGTTTTGACAATTTTGGGTCCTTGATATTCCCAATGAATTTTGGGATGGATTTTTCTATTTCCTCAGAGAAAGGCCATTGGGATTTTTGATAGGGATAGCATTGACTCTGTAGATTGCTTTGGGTAATATTGACATCTTAACAATATTAAGTCTCTCAGTCCATGAACATGGGATGCATTTTTTATTTATCGATGTCTTCTCTGATTTCCTTCAGCAATGCTTTGAAGTTTTGATTGTAGAGGTCTTTCAGCTCCTTGCTTAAATTAATTCCTAAGCATTTTATTCCTTTGGATGGCATTGTGTTCTTAATTTCCTTTTTGGGTCATTCATTGTTAGCATACGGGAATGCAGTTGATTTTTGTGTGTTGGTTTTATATCCTGCTACTTATCTGAATTCACTTATTAATTCTAACATATTTTTTAGTGCAAAATCTTCAGGGTTTTCCTCATATCAGATCATATCATCTGTGAACAGAGCTAATTTTATTTCTTCCTTTCTAATCTGGATACATATTTATTTTCTTGCCTGATTGATCTGGTTGGCAAGTCCATTTCCATTTTGTGGAGGTAGAATCACCTTCTATTAGCTTTTATGCTCCAAAAATGCATTGACTTCTCTTGTCCTCTTTTATCTCCTCTTCCATTTCTTCCCCTATCCTTTAAAAAAAAAAAAAAATCTATTCCAGTATACGCTGTACTGATAAAGCCTGTTCACAGAGACCTTCCCAGAAGGAGAATGGGTAAAGAGACCCCCCAGTCTTATGTACCTGCTCAGGTGTTCTGCCCCAACCTCTCTATTGTCCAACATAGAAAACAGAATGATGGGAAGAAATAGAGAGAGGAGAGTGTAGTGGGTTGAATTGTGTCCTCCAACAACGTATGTCCAAATTCTAACCCCTGGTACCTGTGAATGTGACCTTGTTTGGAAATGGGATTTTTGTTGATGTAATGAAGGATCTGCAGGTGAGCTCAGCCCAGAGGTGGGGTGAGCCCTAAATCTAATGATTAGTGCCCTATCAGAGGAAGACGAGGAAGATCTGAAACACAGAGACAAAGGCGAAAGCCAAATACAGGTGGAGACAGAGACTGGAGTTATGCTGCCACAAGCCAAGTGACACCAAGGATTTCTGGCAGACAGACATCAAAAATGAGAAGATGCAAGGAAAGCTTCTCTCCTAGAGCCTTCAGAGGGAGTGAGGCCCTGCTGACACCTTGATTTTGGACTTCCGACCTTCAAAACTATGAGACAATAATTTTTTATTACCCACCCATTTTGTGGGAATTTGTTCCAGCAGCTCTGGGTGCTAAACATAGAGCTAGATTCAAATTCGTGCGACCTGGAGCAGTTCGTTCTCCTAGACACCTTCACTCCCACCTCCCCGAAGTGGAAACAGAGATGAGGACACCTCTTTCACAGGGTTGGTGGGCATTAGGGTGCCACAGAATTCCCTGGAGGGCTTGTTGCCACCCAGATTCCTGGTCCCTAATCCCAGACATTCTGGATCAGTAAGTCCGAGTGGGGCCTGAGCATCTGCATTTTTAACAAGTTTCTCCGTGATGCTGATGCTGCTGGTCTTGGGAATGCAAATGGGGAATCACTGCTGTAGAACCGGCCAATTAGAAGAAAGTAAACCCCAGAGAAACCAAGAAGAGCTAAGAGAGAAGGGAGGGAGGGAACGAGCTGGAAAGCCACCAGATGGTGTGTTGGGAGGGCGTTTAGTAGAGAATTTAGAAGCGTAGTTTTCAATCAGGGATGGCTTTGCCCTCAGGGGATATTGGCCATTTCTGTAGACATTTTGGTTAGTACAACTGGGGGAAGCGGTGATACTGGCATCTAGTGAATAAAGGCCAGGGATGCTGCCAAGCATCCTACAGGGTACAGGACAAACCCCCACAACAAAGATTGTCTGGCCTTGAACTTCAGCAGTGCCGAGGTTGAACATTGACTTAGACCAGTGGTTCACACTTCTGGTGGCACATTAGAATCCCACTGGGGAGTTTTTGTAAAACATCTGATACCCAGGCTGCATCGCACTCTCAGGGGTGGGACCTGGGCTTCCATGGGTAGCCAAGGTGAGACCCACTGATGGAGAGTGTTGAGAGTAATATTTAGCCACACACAGATTGCGCAGGGATTCTGTTAAATGCAGATTTGAATTCAGTGGGTCTGGGGTGGGGCCTAAGATTCTGCATTTCCAACAAGCTCCCAGATGATGCTGAAGAGGGCATTGCAGACCATCCCTAAGATCTGGGGCCTGAAGGGGGTCACTGGGATCTTTTGCTAGAGAGCTGTTTCTAAATCCTTTCTATGCCCTTTGCAATGTAAATCTACTACCCAAACCATTTCCTTCAGGAACTGGGTGTCTTCTCTTTGAAATGCAAACATTCAGGCAAGAACACTCTCTCTCCTAGTCCCTGTGGGAGGATAAGTACCTAACTTTTTGGGCACCTCAGTGCACACTGCATCACTGCCTCCTACCATAAAGGTGGCAGAAGTTTGTTTCTCCTCCAGACAGGTGTCAGTTAACAGATCCAGGCGACCTAATCTCATGGACAAACCCCCTTCCCAGCATGCAGTGCCTTTCCCTTAGGAGACCCAGCCTTTAAAAGTCTCCAGCCTTCTCTGTATCTCGGGGAAGTTGAGTCCTATTCACGCTGGGGACTCTTCACTATTGAAATAGCATCACTAAATAAACCCATCCTGGTCAGTTTAATGAGTGTCCGGCTTTGTTGACCTTTGATGGAGGAGCCAGGGGAATAACTATCTCAAGCTGTCTCCCCAATCCTCCAGTTTCCTGTCAGGGTCCCCCGGTGGCCAATGAAAGCTGGAGAGCTCTGAAGGCTGCCTGCTGATGTGGTCCTTGTGGGTCAGCGCCCTGCGCAGAGAGCAAGTGGAGAGGATGTTGAAGGCAGGAGGGTCCATCTGGAGGGCAACAGAAGGGCACACTCTGCTTCCTCTGGGGTCCTCTCATTGCAGTCTAACAACAGTCGTTTCACCCCTGACATCAGGCTCTCGGGGGGACTACTGATGTCAGACAAATGAAGCCACTCCCCCCATGCCCTCAGGCCACACGTGTTACAGCTCTGAAGTTACTGTCTGGCCTGTGCCCCAGTCCCAGACAAGAGAACTAGCAGCCCAGACCAAGCCCAGCTTTCGGTTTCAGGCTGAGTGTCGGAGCTCGAGGCCAAACTGAGATCAAGAAAATGTCTTAAGGAAACATCTCCTGGTTCTGCAAGTTCAGGAAAGCCCCTAAAACTCCCAGCGGGGCGGTCAGCAGTGGAGGCACGGGGGCTGCAGAAGGAAGGCCCGTGGGCCCCACTCACAGCCTCCTTCCCTCCAGATTTGGGAGTGTGGTTTACCTCCTGGCGTGTTCCCAGCCTGAGGTCACCCAGCCTCCTCGGAACTTCCTGCCTTCTTCTGGCGTTAGAAAACAGAAAAAGGGTTTCCTGAGAGGTGGGGCAAACTGCTACCTTCTTGAAGCTTGCCTGGCTCTCCCCACTCTGACCTGGGGGTGGGGGAAGGATTCCTCAGTGCCTGGACTGCTACAGGTCCCCACCCTGGAAGGGGGCATGTTAGGAACAATGGGCCACCAACCCTCCCCAGGATGGAGAACATTTTAAATCCAGAAAGGAACAGGAAACTATGCTATTAGATGGCAAAACAGTGGTTCCCTTGAAGGAGGGGACCATGAGGGAACTGGAGGGTTCGAAGCAGCCGGCTCCTTGATCTGGGTGCCGGTAACATGGGACTGCTCTGTTTGTGAAAACACACTAAGTTGTACCCTTATGATTTTGCACTTTTTCTGTATGTACGTTATGTTCTTCCATCAAGAAAAAAAATTTTTTTTTAATTCGTAAGGCTTTGGAGAACAGTCTGGCAGTTCCTCAAAAGATATATAGAAAAACCACATGACCCAGCACTCCCACTCCTACATATACACCCAAGAGAATTGAAAACAAATCTGTCCACACGAAAATTTGTACAAGAGTGTTCATAGCAGCATTATTCGTAATAGCCTGAAAGTGGAAACAACCCAAATATCCATCCAGGGATAAATGGATAAATCAAATGTGATCTCGCCACACAAAGGAATATTATTCAGACCTAAAAAGGAGTAAAGCACTGACGTGTGGATGAACCTTGAAGGCATCATGCTAAGTGAAAGAATGCAAAGTGGTCCACACAAAGGACCACATATTGTACGATTCCATTTACATGAAATGTCCCAATAGACAAATCCATAGAGACAGGAAGTAGGTTAGTGGATGTCTAGGGTCAGGGAGGATGAAGGTTTTGGGGAGTAGTGAATTAGGGGTACAAGGTATCTTGGACCAGAGTGGAAAAGTCCTAAAGCGGCCCATGGTGATGGTTGGACATCTCAGTTCATATACTAAGGCCACTGAATTGTACACTTTAACTGGATGAATTTTATGAGATGGGAATAACATCTCAATAGGGCTGGCATAATAATTCAGTAGGGCATCAGCATTAGAAGGGTTACCAGACCATCAGAATGAATGAACACTGGCTGGGCACACCTGCAGGGCTACACTGGTGCCTACCAGGTGACCCCAGACACTGGGCAAATATGGGTTGGTCTGTTGGCTTCTCAGGCCCAGGAAGACTTGGGGTCACAAACTGGGGCCGGGTAACCTGAACACAGGAAACAGAAGCAAAATGGGGCCCAACCTGTAGGCCCCCCAAAAAGGGATTCTGAGGTGAGGATATGGGTGGAAATAGTTTACTTGGGAAGGGATCCTGGGAAGGAAAGGAAGCTGAAACAGGCAATGAGTAACCGAGGCTCAGTCCCACCTCAGGGTGAGGGAGCTGGGACGTTTATCCTCCATCATAGGGCTGCTCCTGGGGCAGAAGGAAGTGGGGAAAGGCCTGGTTGTTCCCAGCTGACACCATTATCAATTTCTTACATACCTTTATTCATGCAACCTCTGTTTCTTGAGTACCTACTATGAGCCAGGCCCTAGTAAGGGACACTGAGGAGGAAACAAACCCAGCCTGACCAAAAAAAACCTCTCACAATGAGTCTGCAGTACCCACAAGCCACATGGGAAAATCCTTCTGTTAGAATCGTGCCTCCCTGGTGGAACGGGGGACTACCTATCTGTCATCAGCACCCACGGTGCCTGAGCCCTGGGCCCCGCCCCACACCCACGCTGCAGCCCTGCCCCTCTTTTCTGATGTCCATGTGGCTGGAACGGGCAAGCATGAGCCTATCCTCTAGACAGTGGGGATTCCTTCCTCTAAAAGTGGCCAGGGTAGTATGTGGCTGCCTGGCAGGAACATCATTCACGAGGCTGGAGGAACACTTAGACCAGCTCGTTCTGGTTGGCTGGGATGGTCGTGGCTTTAGCATGCAAGTCCTGCATCCCTGGACCCCCAACCCCTCCAGGCTAGGCAAACTGGGCTGGTGGGTCACCCTAAGAACTCTGACTCTAGTTTGGACCCCATCCCTCCCACCTAAACCAGTGCTTCCCAAGCCTGGCTGCCCATTGGCATCACCTGGAGGAACTTTCAAAAAACGCTGCTGCCTGGGACCCAACTTAGACCAATTTATACAGCCTCAGGGGTGGGCTTGGGCATGGGTCTTGCGGAAAAAAAAATCTCCAGGGGATTCTAACATGCCGCAGGTTGAGAGCTCTGGGCCTGGAGAGAATGAGGCCAGTTTAGCTGGGGATGGATATCTGTCTTCTAGATCAGGTGGGAGCTGAGGAGGAGTGGACAAGGACCACTGGACTGGGGTTCAGTGGCTCATTCATTCCTCGGTTCTGTCTAGACAGCCTGTCCTGTGTTAGGTGCTGTCCTGGGGGCTGGAGATAACGGGGTTTGGGGAAGAGGACAGTTAGGACCTGCTTTCGTTCTGGTGGGGGTATGGTCACCTGCATAATTTCCAGTGAAGGTGTTCCATTGAGTGATGTGTTGAGTGAATTGGGGTCTGTGGGGTGCAGCGCTCCTGAGGCCCTGCATTCATCTCCTGTGGCTCCCGTAGCAAATTCCCACCGACTGGGTGGTTTAAAACAACAGGAATTGATTCTCTCACAGTTCTGGAGGCCGGAACTCTGAGATCAAGATGTTGGCAGAGCTGGTCCCACGCCTCTCTCCTAACTTCCGGGGGCCACGTCGATCCTTGGTGATCCTCAGCTTGTACATGCATCATTCCAGTCTCTGCCTCCATCTCCACGTGGTGTTCTCCTCTGCGTCTGTGTCTTCACATGGCCTTCTTCTCTCTCTCTGTGTCCTCTCCTCTTCTTATAAGGACACCAGTCACTGGATTTAGGGCCCATCCTGGGTAATCCAGGATGGCTTTTTTTTAAATTGAAGTATAGTTGATTTACAATGTTGCGTTAGTTTCAGGTGTACAGTATAGTGATTCAGTTATATATATATATATATTATATATATATATTCTTTTTCATATTATTTTCCATTATAGGTTATTACAAGCTATTGAATATAGCTCCCTGTGCTCTATAGTATGATCATGTTGTTTATCTATTTTATATATAGTAATGTGTATCTGCTAATCCCAAACTCCTGATTTATCCCTCCCCCTCTTTCCCCTTTGATAACCATAAGTTTGTTTTCTAAGTCTATGAGTCTGTTTCTGTTTTGTAAGTTCCTTTGTCTCATTATTTTTAGATTCTACATATAAGTGACATCATAAGATATTTGTCTTTCTTTAACTTACTTTACTTGGAATGATGATCTCTAGGTCCATCCATGTTGCTGCAAATGGCATTATTTTATTCTTCTTATGGTGGAGTAGTATTCCATTGTATAAATATACCACAACTTATGTATCTAGTCATCTGTCAATGGACATTATGTTGTTTCCATGTCTTGGCTATTGTAAATTATGCTGCTATGAACATTGGGGTGCATGTACCTTTTCAAGTTAGAATTTTCTCCAGATATATACCCAGGAGTGGGATTGCTGGATCGTATGGTAAGTGTGTTTTTAGTTTTTTGAGGAATCGCCATACTGTTTTCCAAAATATCTGCACCAAACTACATTCCCACCAACAGTGTAGGAGGGTTCCCTTTTCTCCACACCTTCTTCAGCATTTACATTTGTGGACTTTATATATATATATATTTTTTTTTAATTGAAGTATAGTCAGTTTACAATGTTATTGGTTTACAGTATAATGCTTTAGTCACATAGGAACATACGTATATTTGTTTTCATATTCTTTTTCACCATAGGTTACTACAAGATATTTAATATAGTTCCCTGTGCTACACAGTATGTAATTTGCGGACTTTTGAGTGATGGCCATCCTGACTGGTGTGAGGTGATACCTCACTGTAGTTCTGATTTGCATTTCTCTGATAATTAGCAATACTGAGCCTTTTTTTCATGTGCCTATTGGCCATCTGTATGTCTTCATTGGAGAAATGCTTGTTTAGGTCTTCTGCTCATGTTTGGATTGGGTTTTTGTTGTTGTTGTTGTTATTAAGTTGTATGAGCTGTTTATATATTCTGGAAATTAAGCCTTTGTCAGTCACATCATTTGCAAATATTTTCTCCCGTTCCGTAGGTTACCTTTTTGTTTTGTTTCTGGTTTCCTTTGCTGTGCAAAAGCTTATAAGTTTAATTAAGTCCCATTTGTTTATTTTTGCTTTTATTTCTATTGCCTGGGTAGACTGCCCTAGGAGAACATTGCTAAGATTTATGTCAGAAAATGTTTTGCCTATGTTTTCTTCTAGGAGGTTTATCGTGTCTTGTCTTATATTTAAGTCTTTAAGCCATTTTGAGTTTACTTTTGTGTATGGTGTGAGGGAGTGTTCTAACTTCACTGATTTCCATGCTGCTGTCCAGTTTTCCCAACACCACTTGCCGAAGGACTGTCTTTTCTCTGTTGTATAGTCTTGGCTCTTTTGTTGAAGATTAATTGACCATAAGAGTGTGGGTTTATTTCTGGGCTCTCCATTCTGTTCTACTGATGCATAAGTCTTGTTTTTGTGCCAATACCACGCTGTTTTGATTACTGTAGCTCTGTAGTATTGTCTGGAGTCTGGGAGAGTTATTCCTCCAGCTTTGTTCTTTTTCATAAGTATTGCTTTGACAATTCTGGGTCTGTTGTGAGTCCATATAAATTTTAGGATTATTTGTTCTAGTTCTGTGAAAGATATCCTGGGTAATTTGACAGGGATCACATTAAATCTGTAGATTACTTTGGGAAGTATGGCCATTTTAACAATATTGATTCTTCCAATCCAAGAGCATGGGCTAGCTTTCCATTTCTTTAAATCATCTTTAATTTCCTTAATCAGTGTTTTATAGTTCTCCATGTGTACACCTTTTACCTCCTTGATCAGGTTTCTTCCTCAGTATTTTATTTTATTTTTTTGATACAATTTAAAAAAGAATTGTTTCTTTACTTCCCTTTTCTGATATTTCATTGTTAGTGTAAAGGAATGAGCTGATTTCTGTATGTTAACCTTGTATCTTGTTACCTTGCTGAATTCTTTTATCAGCTCTGGTAGTTTTTGTGTGGAGCCTTTAGGGTTTTCTATATATAGTATCATGTCATCTGCATATAGAGACAATTTTACCTCTTCTCTTCCAATTTGGACCTCTTTTATTTCTTTTTCTTGTCTGATTGCTATGGCTAGGACTTTGAATACTATGTTGAATAAAAGTGGTGAGAGTGGGCATCTTTGTCTTGTTTCAGATTTTAGCAGGAAGGCTTTCAACTTTTCACCATGGAGCATTAGGTTGGCTGTGAGTTTGTCAAAAACAGCTTTTATTATGTTGAGATATGTTCCCTCTGTACTCACTGTGGTAAGAGGTTTTTTTTAAAATTATAAATGGGTGTTGAATTTTATCAAATGCTTTTTCTGCATCTTTTGAGATGATCCGTGATATTTGTCCTTTCTTTGGTTGATGGGGTGTATCACGTTGATTGATTTGCATATGTTGAACCATCCTTGTGTCCCGGGATGAATCCAGCTTGATCATGGTGTATGATCCTTTTTATGTGTTGTTGGATTCTGTTTGCTAACATTTTGTTGATAATATTTATGTCTATGTTCATCAATGATACTGGCCTGTAATTTCCTTTTTTGGAATATACCATAACTTCTTTATCCAGTCATCTGCCAATGGACATTTAGGTTGCTTACCCATCTTGGCTGTTGTAAATAGTGCTGTTGTGAACATTGGGGTGCATCAGGATGATCTTATTTCCAGACCCTTAATTACATCCACAGAGACCCTTTTTCCAAATAAGGTCATGTTCTTGGGTTCCAGGGGTTAGGACGTGGACATGTCTTTTCTGGGGCTACAAGTCAGTCTCCTACAGACACAGTGGGCAGGGAAGGCCTCTGAGCGCGTGTCTTGGTGTGAATCATTCTAGAAGCTGACTCCAAAGCAAGGAAGTAGGGGGATTGCAGGAGACAGAGAAGGGAGGTATTGAGAAGTGGACACTGGGGACTCCATCTTGCTGGGACCTTTGGGAGGCTGCATAGAACAGCCTTAGGGTGGCCCAGCCACCTGCAGGGCGACTGGGGCATTTAGACACCAATTCCTGAAACTCATTGGTGTGGGGGGCTCCTGGAGGCTTTACCAACCCACCGCTGGGCTTAGCAGCTTCTGGAGGACAGAGGAAGCCCCCAGCAGAGATTGGAAGGTGTTTGCAAATGTGGGAACCACGAGTGCCAAGAGGTCCTGGTGAGACACCAACCACGGCTGTTCTAGGAAGTGACACTTGAGCAGCCACCTGAAGGATGTGAAAGTGCCGGGCTGTGATGAGCACGTTGGGGCATGTGGAGGACACACCAGCCACCGGAGACAGCCAGGCCAAAGTCCCCGAGGCAGAAGCAAACTCCAAGGCTGGCTCCAAGAACAGCCAGGATAGAGGTGTGGCTGAAGTTGCTGGAGGAGGGGTGGCGGCAGAGGCCAGGTGGGGAAATCTCCAGGGAGAGTCATGCAGAGTCTGGAGCTGAGGTCCAATTGTGTGGACAATGGGAAGCCTTTGGAGAGTTTTGAGAAGGAGTCTAACAGGATCCAGTTACTGTTTGACAACAGTCTCACCTCGGGTGGTTTGCAGGAAGGGTGCCAAGAACAAAATGGAGAACCTGAGTTATCCAGGGTCTCACATAGCTGTGTGGCCTCAGGCCAGTGCCTTCCTGTCTCTGGGCTTCAGCTTTCCATCTGAAAAATGAAGCCAGCAAGTCAAGCCTTGTCTGCTTCAGAAGAGCATCTGCTGACTCCATCAGAGGTCCCATGAGCAGAAGTCCCTCCCAGGAGTCCCAGGCCTTCTGGTTGTGCCAGTAGCAGAAGGAGTGGTCTTGACGCAGCCCCTCAGGCAGAAGTGGCCAAGTTCAGGGTGGAGCCTTTCTCAAGGCTCAGGGTGGAGCCTCTCTGCTGCGTGGTTGGGTTTTTCCAAAAGGGAACTGAGCTCAAATTGTGAATTAAGAATGCTGTGTCCTGGAGTCAGGAAGACCCAGTGTGTCTGGGAAATGAAGACTGAGTCTCTGAGGTATCTTGGCAACGTCCAGCCAGCCCTGGGGAGGCTGGTCATCTCGTTCAGGGCTCTGGAAGGCAGGCGCTGCGGCAGATTATTCTCTGTAACCGACAACACGATGCTCGCTTAGCGTTCACGTCCGAATGTGGAGAAAGTTGGACTGGATTCTGAGAAAGCTGTGTGGCTGCAGATGCGTGGGTTTCCCTAAGCGGAGTCCAGGTGTGGTCATGTTAATGCCCTGAATCCCCATATGCCCGACGCCTCCTGGCTGCTAGCAGGTCCAGCGTTGTCCGTGGTTCTCCTCCCTAAATATATCTAAGAACCCCAAGGGTGACTACAGGTATCCAGTCACACTGGATCAAATTCAGCACTCTGGGACCCTCATTTCCCTGCCCCAGCACATCAGCTTTGGTTCATCCTTGCACATCCGCTGGCCTCAGCCACCCTCAGCGGCTAGTGGGTTTAGAGTCAGGAGTGCAGAGGGTGGGGTCAGGGCCATTTCGCTACTGCCACTGCCCGTGGAACAGGAGAGGGCACAGCTGTCCCTGGTGGTGTTGCTAGCCAAGCTGGGACTTCTAGCTCAAACCTTGACGTTCTCGCAGGTCAAGGCTGCCATCGGCAGCCAGGTCTCCGGCTCCCTCCTGGGGAAGACGTCTGCGCACGTCTCCTGGGCAGCATTGTTGCCTCCTTCTTCAGGTGATGCTCCTAGCCAGTGCTCCACGGCCAGTCTGCCTGCACCCCCAGGAACACTGAACACAAGCACTTAAGTGCCCAGGTGGCTGGGGTGGGGACCGATTTGGGCACCTTTGCTCCTGGAGCATCACTCCTCCCTGACCCCCAGCTTCAGTGCTGAGTCAAAATCACCAGTCTAGGACCCCAATTTCCTCACAGTTCTCCTCATTTCTGGCGCAGATGCTGCATTTCATGAGCTGTGTTTGAATGTCCCTGAGTGCCCAGGAGGAGTAGTTTCAGAGGTGGGGCCCTTGTTTCTCCCCGGGCTCCTCAGCTTCTCTGTAGGTGAGGCCGGCAGGTATGAGGGCTCTGCACGTCTCCATCTGCTGACAGTCCTTGAGTGCCAGCCCCGTCAGGGTCCACATAGACTGGGAGTGTGTCCACTCCTGCCCCGGCAGCTCCAGTCCAGCTCATGTGGCCTGTGTGTAGATAAAAGAAGGCACTGAGAGGCCAAGTCACACCAAGCAGGTGGGTGGCTGATGCGGGCTGAAGGTGCGGCTTTTAGTGCGCCCAGTGGATGGTGGGCAGCAGGTGCCCACATCCCTCAGATCCCTCCCCCACCTTCGTGCCCACCAGCTCCCTGTGAGCTTTCACTCCCAACAGCATCACCTGCTCCTCTTTGCTGGCACACAGCCCTCACGCTGCCAGATCCTGGTTTGCCTGTGTGTGCCCGGAACCAGAAGCGCCTGGGGATTCCTATTCCTGCTGGGAGCAGCTCTTAAACAGTGGCTGATGCATGAGGGAGTATAAATGCTTCACTCCCTCCCCGGGGTGGAGACTCTAAGTCACCCTCTGTGATGCACTGAATTGTGTCCCCCCAGCTCCCCAAATTTATCTGTTAAAGTCCTAACCCCCAGGATCACAAAATGTGACCTTATTTGGAAATAAAGTTGCAGCTGATGTAATTATTTAAGATGAAGTTATCTTCATCTGGCGTAGGGTGTGCCTTCAGTCCAACATGACTGGTGTCCTTATAAAAAGGAAATTTGGACACAGACATGCCCTTGTGAAGGTTGGAGTTATACTGTCACAAGCCTAGGAGCTGCCAGAAGCTGGGAGAGAGGCTAGAACAGGTCCTTCTCTAGCGCCTTCAGAGGGAGCAGGGACTTGTTGACATCTTGATCTTGGGCTGCTGGCCTCCAGAACTGTGAGACCAAACATTTCTGTTGTTTAAGCTGCTCGATTTGTGGTCCTTTGTTATCTCAGCCCCAGGAAGATAATACATCTTCTGTGGGACTTTGCCTAAAATCTCATGCCTGCATGGCCGTCCTCCCTCCCAGCGCGCCTCCCCTCCCAGGGACACTGCCTAATACCTCATGGTCACATAGGTCCTTGTCACCGGGCAGGGTCTGCTTCTGGGGAGTCCTACCTAAGACTGGGTTTTGAGGAGCGATGGCAAAGTTTCCAGGGGCAGACAGAGGACAGAAATGAGCAAACTGGCTGCTGGGGGCAGTGTCCCAGTCACAGCTCAGCCCCTGCCACAAGGGATGCAGACTCAACAGCACCCGAGCTTCCAGTTTCTCAAGAGAAACCAGAAATGTGGTTTCCAAAAAATTAAAGTGACATTTGATTTTTAAATGTTGGTGGTTAATTCCACGAACTCCATTTGTTTGCTCTTTTAAACTACTTGGGTCTGACCCAAACATGTCTGGGGACCAGATTTGGCCCCTGGGGCCAATGCTTTGCAACTCAGGGTCAAGGGCTTGGTCAGGACTGCACACCCCACCTTTACGTGATGAGAAGAGCTCTGGGCAGGAGGCAGGAGACCTGAGATCTACTTGAGGCTCTACCATGTGTTAGCTGTGCACCTGCTTTAAAAACCCTCTCTGAGCCTCAGTCTCCCTACCTATAAAATGGGTACTGTCTTGTACACGTTGCTCACCTCCCAGGGTGGTTGTGACTGACCTTCATGACCTTGCTGCATAATGTATTTAGCAAACAAGGCGGCAAGCAATGTTCTGAGCACGTAGTAAAAGATTAACTCTTTCATTCATCCCACCTGCCTTCGGAAGTAGGTACCACAATTATCTGCATTTCACACCCAAGAGAACTGAGGCTGAGAAGTTTAGTAACTTGCCCACGATCTTCCAGCTGATGAGTACTGGAACTGAGCCTCAGCGCCAGGCAAGCTGATGGCAGGTCTGTGTTCTTAGTCAGCGCACTTGACTGCCTCTCAGGACGCATTAAAATGCTTTACAAACTGCCTAATTTTTTTCTGTAAATAGGAAGGAGGGGCTGGATGGATGGATGGGGCCCCTTGGCCTTTTTACAGAGCTCTCTGTCAGGCGGCAGCTGCTCCAGGGAGGAACTGAGCGTGGGTTGACAGAGTGGCAAACTTTCTAATCCCGTCTGGACCGGGGCCAGCGTTGGACCCAAACAAACTGCAGGGCATTTCCTCAGCAGAGCATTTCCCGTAAGTGGCGGCTCCCTGACTGCTGGCCCTCAGATCTCCCAGGGCCTCCTTCTCCACGAAGTCTGACCCTCCAAATGGGGGCTTGGGCCAACCAGGTCTCCACTGCTTGTCCCATTCCAATCTGTGTCTGTGATGTGTGTGTTTCTGAGAAAAACCTGATCCAGGTCGAATATATTGGGGCAGGTAGCGGGGGAATCCGGGCTTCTGTCTGCCCTGACCTGAAACATCCTCTTCTGCACGATGGGCAGAGGTCCGCTGCCTGGCACAGCCCCCAGACTTGTTCATCTCTTCACTCCCTTACTCACCAAACGCATCGGACGTCCATCGGGTGCTAGTTGGATAGAAGGGGCACCTGCTCTTACAGAGATAATATCCTAGTAGGGGGATGGAGAGAAAAAGGCTGTCTAACTAATAAGAAAACAAGATCATAGAGATCATGGAAAGTGCTAGAAAGAGAACGAAACATGTCTGGATCCCAGATCCCTGGGCGGTTGGGGAAAATAAGCTGGGAGTCAGGGAAAGCCTCTTGGAGAGAGACCTCACATTTTCAGTCCTAAGAAAATCTGGAGGAGTAGGGCACTCTTGGCAGGGGAGACAGCAGGTGCAAAGGCCCTGAGGCAGGAAGGGGGATGGGGTTTGTGGAAATCTTAGAGTCAGGCCACGGTTACCAGAGCATGATGAAGTGGGAAAGGGCAGTAGGTCCCCACTCAGCAGGGCCACTGGGTGCATGGCAGTGGAGGCCACCTTCTCTATCAGGGGATGACCCAACCAGACCTACAGCTGCTGAGGGAGAGACCAGCATTATGATCTTCCAGGCACTGGACCCCTGGGAGGGACCTGCCAAGCTCCAACTGCTCCAAGAGGAGGCCAGAGCTCAAGATGGGTAACAACCCCCCCCACCCCCAGCTTCCCGAGGAGGCCCTACTGTGCAGCTGACATTTCTGCCCTTGACCCAGCCCTTGAGTGATAAGAGGTTTTCTCAGTCCTGTTTGCCGACTCCTCCACAGCCTGGCGAGATGTCAGAGTGCTTGGGAGGCCAGGCAGGACACATCAAAGCTTGGCTATCTCTTTGTCCCGTAGTCTGGAACTACCCCTCTTGGGGGAGTGCCTGGCTGGCCTAGCAAAGCCCACCCCCACCGAGTAAGGGCAGACCGGAGCAAGGGGCATGCTTCCCGCACAGACAGGCAGCGTCAGGCGCTTCAGAGAAGGAGACCTCATTGGGGGGGGGGGACGACAGAAAGGAGGGGTCACCCGGCCGGGACGCACAGTGGCAGCTGCGGGAAGGACGGGCAGCGTGCAGTTCCACCATGCCCGCACTCCACACGGGTGCGTCTGTTAATCCTCACAGCGCCCTACCAGGGAGGGGCTCGGGCCATTAGGGCCCTGCCACTGGGGAAACAGTCACACCGCAGATAAGTACGTCGCAGACCATGCCAGGCTCTAAGCCACACGAACGTTCTGCTCCTTATCCTGCGGGACAAGGGCAGCGGGCACAAAGGGTTAAGTAGTGAGTGGCGGGGAGGGTGTGTGTGATCAGACCTGGGGCTGGAAAAGGCCCCGAGCTGCCCGCGTCCCCTCATCAGACACAGGGAAAGCAGCAGACCCAGGCCTGTGATTTTCAGGCCAACAGCCACTTCTCACCCTCAGGCTGGCCTTCCCCCTAGTCCCTAAGAGTTGCCCGTTGGGCACCTGGCAATGGTCCCATGTCCCCTCCAGGTTGCGCTGTCAGATCTAGCAAGTAAAAATAAGAAAGCCTGGTGAAACTGAACTTGAGGTAAGCAGCTTTTTAGTATAAGTATGTCCCATCCACTACTTGGGACAGACTTGAACTAAAAAATGATCAGTTGTTTAGCTCAAATTCAAATTTACCTGGTGTCCTGTATTGCAGCTGACAACCCTATGGCTTCAGGCCAGGCTGCATCCAGGCCCCTGAGGCCCGGGGCTCCCACACACATGCCCCTGTGCCTCTCACCTTCCTGCTTCCCCACAGAAGCTGCACCCGCTTCACAGGGCTCCTCCCGTCTGACCCAGGGAGAAGGGCCCTGTCCTTCTCCACACCGGCAGCCATGGCAGGTGCCCAGGAAGGCAGAGCAGAGGGCCCAGGGAGGAAGTTGGGTCCCTCCTGTGGGCTGCCCTCGGGGTCCCCATCCACCTTGCCAGGGGCAGGCAGTGCACCAGGTGAGCCCTGGACTTCTTCCCAGAGGGACCTCAGCTGTGCCTGGGCCTCTGTTTCCCCACCTGTGAGATGGGTGAGATTCACTGCCCTGCACACTCCTGGGTCCTTCATTTACGTGCTTATCCACCTCCTCTCTGTCTGAGTCTAGACAGAGGTTTCTACCCTCACTGAGCTGAGATTCTAGTTAAGAGAGAACAAGAATGACTAAACAGGGCCAGCAGAAGAAAAGAGTTAGGCGGGACCTGAAAGGTCTGTTGAGAACTCAAACAGAGCAAAGGTGTGGAGACAGTGGTTGGGTGGGACGTTGTGGGGGAGGTCAGGAAGGGTGGCTCGGAGCCTTACGTCTTCAGCCCTGTGAAAAATCGGTGTGAGTGCTGGGGAGCACTGAAGCAGAAGAAACAGCACATGCAAAGGCTCTGAGGAAGGAAGGACCCGGATGTGTTGTGATGATGGCTGCAGTCTGGCCGGCATACAGTAGCAGAGTGAGTCTCCGAGCCAGCTGGTTCTGCCCTGCAAAGCCTTATGGGCCAGGGTGGGAGTTGGGGTCCACCTGATGGGAGGTGGAAGGTGGGGGCCTCTGCTGAGGACAGAGACCCAGTCACCTGCTCCCACCTCTGCACAGGGCAGGATACAGCTGTGGCTGCAGAGGTGGGAGGGGTGAGAGGGCCCTGTGTTATCTGAGTGGAAAGATTAAGAGGGCCGTGGGAAAGTTCTGTTTGTTGGGGATGCTCTGGTCTCTCTGACAACATTCCTGTAACCATTTGCAGATAAGGCCCAGCCCTGGCTACTTACTTGGCACCCTGGCTCTGTCCCAGCCCCTCCCTTGCCGTGATATTTCTTTGGTAAGTCAGCTGCCCCTGCGGGTGGGCTGGAGTGGGGTGGCCCACTTGGCTGCCTGCAAATGTGAGGTCTCCCGCCCCAGGGAGACAACAGAACACAGACCACGGGAAGATGCAAAAGGCAGAGGGCCTGGGTCCCCCACAAACACATCGCTGGAGGAGAGCCGGGGAGAGGAAGCTTCCGGTTTGGAGAGATTGAGCTGTGTGTTAATCACGGATAGAGGGTCGACCTCATTGGGATGCGACTCAAACTAACTGTTCTGAAATAAAAATATTTATGAGACCACTGGGAAATGAATGCTGATGGGGTTTGGGATAAGATCACTGATGCTAAGGATTACTAGTCGCTTTTTTTAAGGCGTGATGATGACACCGCAGCTTTTAAAAATTGAGATATAATTTAAATACCATAAAATTCACCCTTTTAAAGTGTAATGTGTAGTGATTTTCAGGATATTCCCAAAGTTGGGCAGTCTTCACCACTATCGAATTCCAGAACATTTTCATCACCCCCAAAAGCAACATCGTACTAATTACCAGTCACTCCCTAGGCTCCCAGCAACTACAAATCTACTTCCCGTCTCTATGGATTTGCCTGTTCTGGGCTTCTCATATGAATGGAATCAGACAGCGTGCGGCTTTTTGCATCTGGCTTCTTTCACTGAGCATGATGTTTGCAAGGTTCACCCGCGTTGTAGTGTGTATGGGCATTTCAGTCCTTTTTATTGCCGAGGATTTTTCGTCGTAAGGATATGGTGCATTTTGCTCATTCCTTCATCAGCTGACAGACATCTGGGCTGTTTCTAACTTTAGGCTGTTGTGAATGATGCTGCTATGAACATTTCTGTGCAAGGTTTTTTTAGTGAAAAGATTTTCAGTTCTCTTGGGGATATACCTGGGAGTAGAATTCCTGTGGCTTTTTTTCAAGAGTCCATTTTTAGAGCTACATATCAAAATATTAGAGTGAAATGATAAAATGCTGGGGTTTGCTTCAAAATCATACGGAAAAAGGAAGCAGGGAATGTATTGATGCAAAAAGACAGGCTGTGTGAGCTGAATTTGGAAGCAGGGCAAGTGCATCAGGGTTTATTACGCTGTTTTTATCTGTTTAAATTTGGGCATAAACGTTCTTTTTGAAATTAAGGCTCAGTTCAGAAGGGCTTCCCTGTCCCCCTTTTTGAATTCCCACCCAGTCACTCTCTAGTATAGAAATATAACATGATATGGTATCACTTATGTGGGGAATCTAAAGAAAGACACAAATGAACTTATTTACAAAACAGAGGCAGTCTCACAAACATAGAAAACAAACTAGGGGGGAAGAGGGTGGGAAGGTATAAGCTGGGAGACCGAGATGTGCAGATACTAACTACTATATGTAAAATAGATAAACAACAAGGTCCTACCGTATAGCACAGGGAACTATATTTAATATCTTGTAGTAACTTATAATAGAAAAGAATATGAAAACAAATATATGTATACGTACGTCTGACTGAAACATTGCACTGCACACCAGAAATTGACACAACATTGTAAACTGACTATACTTCAATTAAAAAAAAATTAACAAAAAAGAAACGTAATGTGAACCACATGCGTCACATTAAATTTTCTAGTAGCCACATCTAAAAAAGTAAAAAGAAACAGGGCAAGTTGATTTGTACTTTAACCCCATATATCCAAAACATGATCATTTTAATATGTGAGCAATTTAAAAATTATGAGAAGACATTTTACATCCTTTTCTCCTACTAGGACTTCAAACCCCGAATACTGACAGAATATCTCCATCTGGTCTCGCTCTATTTCAAGGTCTCCATAGTGACTCCTGGCTCCCAGATTGGATAGGGCAGCTCCGTTTGGAGTATTTACTGCAGTTTTCAAATGCTCTTGTGACTTCTTTTTTGACTTGGTTGTTTTAGTCCGTCTACAACTAGAGCATTGGCCCATAGAGGGCAAACACTTTCTGTGTCTCACTAAATACCGTGTCCCTGTGTCTAGACCAGTGAATCCAGCCCAGAGCAGGTGAGGAGCGAGCAAGCAGAGAACTGAGGAGTGTGCAGGGCAGTGAATCTCACCCATCTCACAGGTGGGGAAACAGAGGCCCAGGCACAGCTGAGGTCCTTCTGGGAAGAAGTCCAGGGCTCACCTGGTGCACTGCCTGCCCCTGGCAAGGTGGATGGGGACCCCGAGGGCAGCCCACAGGAGGGACCCAACTTCCTCCCTGGGCCCTCTGCTCTGCCTTCCTGGGCACCTGCCATGGCTGCCGGTGTGGAGAAGGACAGGGCCCTTCTCCCTGGGTCAGACGGGAGGAGCCCTGTGAAGCGGGTGCAGCTTCTGTGGGGAAGCAGGAAGGTGAGAGGCACAGGGGCATGTGTGCAGGAGCCCCGGGCCTCAGGGGCCTGGATGCAGCCTGGCCTGAAGCCATAGGGTTGTCAGCTGCAATACAGGACACCAGATAAATTTGAATATGAGCTAAACAACTGATCATTTTTTAGTTCAAGTCTGTCCCAAGTAGTGGATGGGACATACTTATACTAAAAAGCTGCTTACCTCAAGTGCAGTTTCACCAGGCGTTCTTGTTTTTACTTGCTAGATCTGGCAGCGCAATTTGGTGCTGGCACAATCTAGCCAGCCCGACCCCTCCTGCCTCCCCTGGCCAGCTGTATTAGTCCACATCAAGCCTCTGCCTTCTGGTCTAGGGCTCCCAGGATCCTGTCTTGGGGAGAGGGCCATACATGGTCCTCTGTCCTGGCTGCCATGTGTTCTGGGTGCATGCAGAGTGGCGCCCACAGTTGGTGCTTGGGAAGCTGCTAACGGGGCTGGATATGCAGCTCCTGTCTCCCCATTAAGGCAGGTGTCCTCGAGCAGAAGGAAGAACTCTGGCGTGAGGCTCAGGTCCTGTGTGCAGCCAGCCCCCAGGGATTCCTTGGACCCCAGACCCCTCTGATGACTGCAGCCAGTTTCACCAGGGCCACTGTTTCTTGAGCCCCTACTCTGAGGAGAACATTTCACATGTTTTCTCTAGTCCTTATATCAACCCTGCCAGGTGAGGGGACGTGCAGTCCCATTTTATAGGTGTGAAGACTGAGGCCGGAGAAGTGAAGTCCCCTGCCCAAGGCTACCCAGCCTGAGAGTGGTGGAGCAATGTTCCCAGCCAGGGCCGCCTGACTCCTGAGGTTGACATCTGAGGGCCATCCAGAGGCCAGTGGCTGCCTTAAGCCTGGAGCCCCTTCCCTTGAGTTGTTCTGGCTTCAGGGCTGGAAGCCACCCTACAGGGATCAGAGATGGGGCTGCTTCTCAAAGGTCTGTTCCTCAAGGCCCTCCTAGGCCACAACCAGCTGAGGATCCAGTGACCATATTCAGTGGCACCAATGTAAGGCGGGAAGGTCAGGGTTTCCCAAAAGTCTCTGGACCCAGGAACTTCCCAGGACTAGCCCTGGAGTTTCAAGAGGCCTGGAGTGGGGTCTTGGAGTCTGCATTTAACCAGCAGCCCCAGGAGAAACCACTATAGCTGGTTTCAAAGCCAATGATGAATTCTTTGCAGACTCCTCAGGTTCTCAGACTGCTCCCCAGACCCTGCAGAGAGCCATCCTGGTATGTGCAGACGGAGGGTGCTTTCTCCTGGGAAGGGAATGCCAGAGGCCCCAGATGTGGCCCCAACCCCTGTACCCTCAGCTTGTGCCCCCTGAGGACAGCTCAGGAGGGAAGAGTGGCGTGTGACCTCCACACAGTGGGAGCTGGGGTTATGCTCCAGGTATCCCCAGCTCGGTGGCTGAGAATGACAGTTTGTCCCCAAATGGGGCTTCCAAGGGGGGTTTCCTACCTCCTCACCCCCATGGGGACTCTCTGAGCCCCAACTTACCAGATACCAACAGCTGGTGATTCTCAGAGGAAAAGTCCCTAAATGTTCTGTAACGGCTTCTCACCTCCACCTGCCCTCTGCTGTGGCCCCTTTCCACCCCTCCCCATATTATCTGTCCCAGGCAGATGGGTCCCAGCAGGAGAGGCGAGCTTAGGGCACCCCAGCCTCTCAGTGTGACATGCTTTTGTGCCTGGAGCCAGCTTTGGGCTGGAAGAGCCAACAGGCTTTTCTAGGAAGCCATGCTTTGGTGGTTTATATCCTTACAATTCAAAGAGTGGTCCAGAGGCCTGCAGAATCAGCATCACCCGAGTGCTTGCTAGAGATGCAGTGTTTCAGGCCCTGGCCAGATCCCCTGACTGCTGAAGATGGCATCCTGTCCCCAGGAGAAAGTATATTCTCCCTCCACACACACCTGGCAGACCGTTTGTGGGATCAGATTAGGGAATGGGGTGGGGGTGGAGGAGGCCCGTCTAGGGCCCAGAGCTTAGGTACGTCCGTCCTCTGCTCCCTACCCCTTTCTCCACCTGGGCACACCCCAGGCAGCCACTCCTGTGAGGGCCCGCAGTGGACCAATTGTGTCAGGATCTTGTGGACCCCTGGCCCTTTTCTGGGTCACCAGGGATGGCGCATAGATCCCTATTGCCCATGGCAGAAGGGCAAAGGCCAGGACTAGGGGCCTTGGCATCTAGACTCTCGGCCCTCTGCCCCTGGGTGGGTGGCCAGGAGGAGGAGAGTGCAGAAAGAAGAAGGGAAAAACTTTCAGGTGGCAAGCCTTTTTTCCTGGGAGATACCTGGAAAGGCCTTTACATCCAGAAACAGTACTATTCCCGCTAAGAATAGTTGTTTTGTGCTCAATATGTGTCTGGTACCCAGATGCGTGCAGATGTCAAGCCGTGGCTGCAGCAGATTCATGGGTTTAAAACACAATCCGCGGTCCCACTCCAGGTCTTCTGAATCTCCAGCGTGGGGCCTGGGAGACTGCGTTTAATGTGGGCCCTGGGGAATTCTTGAGCTCAGAGCTTCTGAGGAAACACTGACCTTTTCTGAGCCCTGAATGAGGCTGCCCAGCACTGACATTCATTCATTCGTTCATTCGTTTATTTGATGTTTACGGAACATCCACCGCATTCACTGACCCACCCGCTCTATTCCCCTCAGGATCACTGGTCACGGTTCCCGAGTCCGCCTCTGAGCCCTAATCGTCCCCTCCCTGCTGCCGTTCTGTCTTCGCCCTCCATCCCTCCAATTGGCGTCAGCTCTTTCTCGCCTAGGCTTGGTCCCCAGGGAGCTCGGTGGACGGGAGACCCTCCCAAGCCCCGCCCTCGCCGGGGCAGCCGAGCCCACCTCCCCAGCCCGCGACTGCGCTCTGGGCCCCGCGCGCCCCGCCCCCACCGGCGTCCTGCGCTGAAGCTGCTTGGAGGGGCTCAGGCTTCGACCGCATCGCTCCGGTTGCCGCTGCCCGCCGCCGGGCATCCCAGCCCTTCGGCGGAGGGGCGGAGCCGGAGGCTGGGGTGTGGGCTCCAGGTGGGCTCTGGGAAGGATGAAGCAGGTAGGACCGCGGGGATGCTGGGGATGGAAGGGTGGTGGCAAGGACAAGAGAGGCCTGCGGGAGCGCTGGGAGAAGCGGGGAGGGGGAGAGGTGTGCGAGCCTGGGCTTGGGCCTCGCAGGACCCCAAATGGGCCGGAGGGTGGAGAAGGCCGAAGGGGAGGCGTCCCGTTAGCAGAGAGGGTTAGGGCGGAAGGGCCTGTGCACCGCAGAGAGATCTTTCACCTGCCTTTTGTGTACCCCAGGCCCTGGTGGACGATACTGAGGATGTGTCCCTGGACTTTGGCAACGAAGAGGAGCTGGCCTTTCGGAAAGCCAAGATCAGGTGTGTTGGGACTGCGCGATAGGCAAGCATCTCCCAAAGCTGCAACTTAGTTTATTCACATTCATTCACCCACTCATTCAGTCATTCCTTCAGAATGTATTGAGTATGTGGCCTGTGCCAGGCATGGGGCTAGGGACACACCCTGGACAGATCAGACAAGGACCTGCCCTCCTGGAGCCTTGTAGTCTCCAAGGAGAGGGGACAACGTTGAACAGGCAAACGAAGATGTTAACAAGACAATTAGCGTGAGGAGAGTTGAGGATAAAATCAACAAGGTGATGAAAGAGAAAGTAATTGGCAGAGGCTGGCTGCCTTAGTGCAACCAGGGAGGGCCTCTCAGAGGAGGTGAATTTCAGCTGAGCCCTGAATGATTACAAGCAGTCAGCCTTGGGAGACTGGAGGAAGCATTCCAAGCAGAGGGAATAGTAGGTCCAAGGGCTGGAGGCTGTGATGGAAGGTCAGAGAAAAGCCTTTGCGTTTGGAGGGTCGCAGGGGAGGGGAGAGGGTTTGGCAGGAGGCTGGAGAGGTGGACAAGGGCTTGAATTTTTATTCTTATCCCTGTTTCAGCTGCAGCCAGACAGACATAGTATTGGCTTAAAACAACAGAAACTTATTCTCTCACAGCTCTGGAGGACAGAAGTCCAAAATCAGTTTTATTGGGCTGAAACCAAGGTGTGCATTGGACCACACTCCCTTTGGAGGTTCTAGGGGAAAATCTGTTCCTTGCCTTGTCCAGCTTCTGCTGGCCAAAGGGCTCTTCATCCTTGAGGCCAGCTGTAGCATCTTCCAATATCTCTGTTCCATTTTCACATTGCATTTTCCTCTGTGTCAAATCTTCCTCTGCATTCATCTTATAGGATTATTTGTGATTGCATTTATGGCCCACCCGTATTATCTTCCCATCTGAAGATCCTTCGCTTAATCGTACCCACAAAGTCCCTTTTGCCGTATCTGGTAACATTCACAGGTTCTAGGGATGACTGTTGATTGAGAAGCCATTATTCAGCTTACCATAATGACCAATGACTGGCTTTAGGGAAAAACACCGTAAGAGAACAGGTATCCCGGGAAAGAATTTTCTAGAACATCTAAACTCATTATATATTCAGTCGTTACTGAGCACCTCCTGTATGCCCAGCTCTGGGCTGGTGGCTGGGGATACACAGTATACAGGACACGCCCCATTTCCATGGAGTTACTTGGTCTGGGCAGGGATGGTCAGCCTCGACACTGCTGACAATTTGGGCCAGATACCTCTTTGCTGTGGGCTGTTCTGTGCCCTGTAGGATGCGTGGCAGCATCCCTGGCCTCTCCGCACCAGATGCCAGTGGCGCCCCACTAGTAATGCCTGCAGACACTGCCAGATGTTCCCTGGGAGGCAGACTTGCCTGCGGTTGAAAGCTAGTGGTGTAGTGATGCCCATGGCTGTTATTATTCAGTGCTTTAAAGGCAGTGATCGGCAAAAGCTGGGGCGCTTATCCTGGCTGGCGGAGGAAGTGGCTTCCAAGCTGATACCTGAAGGCTGGGTAGGAGTTAGCTAAGGGAAGCGTGGAGGGGTGTCACGTGTAAAGGCTTAAAGGTGAGATTATGAGTTTAGGGAGCTGAGACTGGTTTACTGGGAAGTAGTCTGAGCAGAGGCTGGGCCACACCCAGCAGGGCTTATAAGTGACGTTCTGGTGCTGTGCTGTCCTCCAGGACGTGTGGGAATGTACTACATCTGTGCTATCCAGTGTGGTAGCCACCAGCCACATGTGGCTGTTGAACTCTTGATATGTGGCTAGTGTGACTAAGGGACAGAGATTTGGATATTTTTAATTTTAATTGCCCAGGTGGCTACCATATTGGACAGTGCAGTCCTAGAGCTGGGTTTTCATGGGGCAGTGACATGGTCGGAATTGCAGGATGGAGGGTGGACTGTAGAGGCAGAAGGGAGCAGAAGTTGGCAGCTTGGACCAGGGCATTGGCAGGGGTGATGGAAGGAACTGGAGGGGCCCATAGGCACAGAGGAGGCAGACTGATCCGACCTTGGTGATGATCAAGATGTGGTTTGTGGGTGGGGATAGTCAAGGGTGCTGCCCAGGCTTCTGGCCTCGTAACCCAGCCCTTATGGGGGGAAGATGTTGAGCCCAGGGTTGCCTTTGTTGGGTTGTGGTGGAATGTTTTAATGGCCAGGTTTGGTGGGCGGCTGCGAAAAGAGGCTGGGAGCTCCGGGGAGGTCATCTGGGAGGCAGCAGCCCATGGACCTGTGTGTGTCTGAGAGCTGCCGATCCCAGAATCCTCTGGAGCAGATTTCTGGTCCAGCCCTGGACCTACTTAACCAGGGCACAGGGGATGGGCCGGGGAATTTCATATAGCATCCCTAGTTGATTCCGATGCTCAAGACTGTAGAGAAGGCTCTAAATCCTGAGCATAAATGAAGTCACCCAGTTAGCAGGATGGAAAGGGGGTTTGTAACTGGGACCCGTGGATGGACTTCACAGGGTCCAGGAACCCTCTGGAAACTATTATCTAGGTTTCATATGTGTGCTGCTTTAGGAAAAGGACTCAAACTTTAATTACATTATCAAATGGGTCCATGATCCAAACAAGTTGAGAATCACTACTGTAGGGTGAGAATTGATATTTGTAAATTCCACGTTGAAACAGATTCCAGGTTGACTTTGAAGGGAGGTGAAATTATGGAAGGGGCCCTATTAACAGGAGTCTGGGATATCGGGGCCATTTCTTCCTTTGCCACTTGCTGGCTTTGTGATTTTGAGCCATGTTCTCCTTGCCTTTATTGAGCCTCCATTGACCTATCTGTAAAATGGGGCAGCTGTACCAACCTGACCTCACCACGTGGTTGCTCTACAGTTTGTTCAGTACATATTTATGCAACATCTGTGTACAAGTGCTGGCTAAGCCCTGGGGTTAGAGACCTGGTCCCTGCCCTTCCTGTCCCTGGTTCCAGGTCAGTGAGGTGCAGCGTGGTGGGGAGGGCACCTTGCAGGATCAGTGGAGGATGATACAGCACACCGGGGCAGGTGGAGGAACTGTTGGTTATGTGCCGCTGTGTGTGTGTTTTCCCCTTTTCTATTTTACTTTTTTTAATTGTGCAAAAAAACCCACAACATAAAATTTAACATTTTAACCATTTTTAAGTGGACAGTTCAGTAGCACTAAATATATTCGTGTTTTTGTAAAACAGATCTCCAGAACTTTTTCATCTTGAAAGTCTGAAACTGTGTCCCCATGAAACACCAATTCTCCACCTCCCCCTTACCCCAGCTCCTGGCAATCATCCTTCTTCTTTAAGGGTCTCTCTGAATTTGGCAACTTTAGCTCCCTCATGTAAATGGAATCATAGAGCATTTGTCTTTTTGGGACTGACTTATTTCACTTAACCTCAAAGTTCATCCATGTTGTAGCATGAGGCAGAATTTCCTTCCTTTTAAAGGCTGAATAATATTCCATTGTATGTATTTAGCTCATTTTGTTCATCCATTCATCTGTCAAGGGACACTTGGGTTACTTCCACGTTTTAGCTCTTGTGAATAGCACTATGAACATGGATGTGCAAATATCTTTGAGACCCTGCTTTCAGTTCTTCTTGATATATTCCCAGAAGTGGAATTGCTGGGTCATATGGTAATTCTATATTTAATTTTTTGAGGAACTTCCATACTATTTTCCCTAACAGTTGTACCATTTTATAATCCTGTCAGCAATGCACGGGTTTCCAGTTTTTCTACGTCCTCACCAACACTTGTCATTTTCTGGGTTTTTTTCATAGTAGCCATCTTGATGGATGTGTGGTGGTATCTCATTGTGGTTTTGAATGACATTTCCCAAGTGATTAGTGATGTTCAGCATATCTTCATGTGCATGTTGGCCATTTGTATATCATCTTTGGAGAAATGTCTATCCAAAATCCTTTGTATATTTTAAAATTGTTATTAGATTGTTTGTTGTTCAGTTGTAGGCGTTCTTTATATATTCTGGATATTAACCCCTTATGAGGTGTATGATTTGCAAATATTTTCTGCAGTTCCATATGTTGCCTTTACACTCTATTGATTGTGTCCTTTGATGCACAGATTTTTTTTAAATTTGATGTAGTTCCATTTACCTATTTTTCCTTTTGTTGTCTTTGCTTTTGGTGTCATGTTGTGCATGTATATGTTTTTATTGAACTATTATTCATGTATCATAAATTCACCCTTTTAAAATATACAGTTCAGTGTGGTTTTCAGTATTTTCACAAGGTTGCACAACCATCATCTCTATCTAGTTCCAGAATTTTTCATCACCCCAAATGGAAGCCATGTACCCAGTAAGTAGTCACTTCCCATTTCTCCTCTCCCCCAGCCCCTGGAAACCACTAATCTACTTTCTGTCTCTATGAATTTGCCTACTCTGGACATTTCATATACAGGGGATCATACAATATGTGGCCTTTTGTCTGCTTCTTTCGCTGAGCATCATGTTTTCAAGGTTCATCCTTGTTTTGGCAGATCCTTCAATACTTTTTATGGCTGAATAATATTTCATTGGGTGGATAGAGTACATTTTCTTTATCCTTCATAAGTTGACAGACATTTGAGCTGCTTCTGCTTTTTGCTTCTTGTAACTAATGCTCTTATGAACGTTCATGTATGAGTTGATGTGTGAACATATGTCTTCCATTCTCTTGGGCATAAACCTAGGAGCAGAATTGCTGGGTCATATGGTAACTCTGTGCTTTAGCAATGCTGTATTGCAGAGCAACTTATAGTGAGTACTCTGGGCTTCCAGCTGTCTTGGGGAGCAGGGGGAGCCTGGATTCAAGGTCAGGCAGATCCCAGGTTTGAATCTTGGTTCCATCATTCCCCAGCCAACTAACTGTGGTTGTGGGTTCGACCTGGCAGACAAGCCTCCCAAGACACAAAGAGGCTTTCATATAGAACTGTGTACTTGGCTCTCTGGAAGGATGCAAGGCAGTGAGGCTGCATCTTCATCTCAGAGAGGGAGCCAGCCTCTACCCTCACACACAGCTTCTTTTCCTCTGTTACTATGTGGGCTGTGTTGAGCTCTCAGGAACAAGAGTCCAAGTGCTGTGTGAGTCACCTGGAGGTGGAGAAGCTTCGGCTGTATTTCCTGCTAATGTTTTCTATGACCCTGTACACTGAAGTCCAAGGTCTGCCTTCCAGCTCACAGTTTCTCCAACTCGGGGAATTGAGGGGGCAGGTTCCACGCACGAACAGGCAGATACGACACCTCCGTGGGATACCCAGGTCATCCCCAGGCAAGCCTGATGTTAACCTTTCACTCACAGTGACCTTGAACAAGTCAGGGCACCTCCAGAGCCCCCATTTTCTCATCTGTAAAATGGGGACGATATTAGCTCCATCATAAGTTTGTGTAAAGGGAGGACTAAATTGGGTGAATGTATACAGTGAATCCAGTGGGACCCCTGACACCTTATCCTTCATAAATGGTACCCTTTAAAAATCTGACCATAAGGATAACTTCTGTGTCCTGACTCTGGGCAGGGCCCAAGTGGAGTCATGTCCACAGTTGCAACAGGACATTGCCCTGGGGTTGTCCCTGGAGCTGGAGACTGTCCATGCTGTGGGAAGTTCTGTTTATGCTTTCGAGGCACTGTCTTCACAAAATGCATATGGACCCAAAGGTTGTGTTTTCCAGTGGATTCCCTCCCAGTGTTGGGGATCGACTCTTGCTCCAGGCAGATTTATCGGATCTGACTTTGGTCTTAGTTTTCAGGGCTGGTTTGTTGGTGGGGCTTGGTCGTTGTTCCCTGGTTGGTCCTCATTCAGCCCAGTGGGCATCAGATTGAGGGGAGCTGGCTGTCCTCTGGTCTCAGGGGCCACAGGGAGTCCATGTTAGTGGGGCCGGGTCCTGAGGCAGAAATCATGGGGAATCAGAACTAACCCTGCAAATCCCCAACTCGCCTGTCAGGTAGAATAGCGTTTTGTCTTTCAAGAAGTCTTCTATCTTCCATCTATTCATCTTCCCATGTTGGGTACAAAAGCTGTTCCTCAAAACAAGCTGCAGATGAAGGTATTGGCTGCTCTTTAAGGGAAGTTATATTGAATGAAAAATAATGGCAAACTCTTACCTATCACTTACTGTATGTGGGCACCGTCCTAAGGGCTTTACTCATAAAATTCATTTAACCTGTATTACAAATCTATGAAGTAGGTACTGTGATTTTTATCAATTTCAAGATTAAAGAAATTGAGGGAAAGAGTCGAGGGATTGGCCCGATGTCACACAGCTGTTAAGTTGCAGGGTGGGGATCTTAGCCTTTAGATCTGGCTCTGGAGTTGCATCTTACATGACGCTGTGCTTAGGGGAGCAGGCGCTCACGCAGGGAGAGACCCTCCAGACAAGCTCTGCCCTGTGCACAGCATCCTCGGGTCTTCAGCAAGTGCTTCCTGCTTCCTGTGGGGCGTACTTTACATTCCCCTCATGTAGATGAGCCTGCAGAGGTGCTCCCACTCTTCAGAGCAGACTTCCTCAGCCTCAGCACTGTTGATATAATTCTTTGTTGGGGCTGTCTCGTGCATTGTAGGATTTCAGCGGCATCCCTGGACACCACACACGAGGTGCCAGTGACACTGCCCCCCCCACAGTTGTGACAACCCAGAATGACTCGAGACATTGCCACATGTCCCTTGGGGCGAAAACTGTCCCCGATTGAGAACCCCGATTTAGATGATTCTCTCGCTCTCTGGGGTTTCGAATTGGAGAAATCACATTTGCATTTGCGGGAACTCGGAGCGTTCCTGAAGCCTCTTTGTTTGACACTGACCCAAGTGAAGCTGGTGGGGTGTGGGTAAGAAAGGAGCGGGCAGGTGATGGTACAGATGCGCCTGCGTGGTCATCCTTTGTTTCCAGAAATCAACACAGGTGCGTCTCTAATGGCTGCGAACGCACGCACGCACGCACACATCATGCTACACAGCACATAGATGAGAAAAATAATTTTGGCTTTTCTTTGTTGTCATTCTAGGAAGTCTGTTTGCCTCACTAAGTGAGGACCCCCTTGCCCAGACCCCTGTCCCTGGTGACTTTGGACAAGGAGTCACACCAACCCTCTCCCCACTCTAAAATCTATTCAAAAAAATATAGAAATAACAACACACAAGCAGGTCCCACCAAGAGCTGATTGTTCAATTTTAAGGAAGGCTCATGATTACCAAGGAAAATAACCCGCAGAATCAAGGAACTAGACAAATTTCAGTTCTCTCTGATCAGGGCACGGAATTACATGTTTTGAAATTAACCCCTTCCAGCTCCAGCCGCTTCACGTCCTCTTATTTATATTTCTTGCTAACACGAAATTGATTGCCTAAGCAGTGCCAACACCAGGACCACCAAAGAGAGATTTCTTCTGAACCAGGACCCACACAACTGGGGAAGGCATTTGGGACCAGAAAGGGACGTTGGTCGGACTCCTTGATGTTCGATGTTGGACGCCAGCTTGACCTCGTGGGCCTGGAGTGTTTCACTCACTCATTCATTTATTCCAGAGTTGACACTATTGACATTTGGGGCTGGGCATTCTTTAATGTTCCAGGGGCTGCCCTGTGCGCTGTGGGATGTTTAGCAGCATCTCTGGCCTCCTACCCACTAGATGCCAGTAGCAGCCCCCCTCCCCAACTTGTGACAACCAAAAACGTTTCCAGGTATTGCTGGGGGCAGGGGAACCTCAAATCACTTCTCATCTGAGAGCCACGGATTTATTCACTCACTCGGTTGTTCATTAAATCAACAAAAAGTTTCAAGGCCCTTTGTGTGCCAAACACTGTTCTAAGGGCCACAGAGAACACCAGACAGGCCTGGTCCCTGCCCTCATGGAGCTGACATTTTAATTGGCGAGAGACAGTGAGCCTATAAACAAATATCTAAACAAAATAACATCAGAGAGTCCCAAGTGCCATGAAAAAGGGATCCAGGGCCAGGGGGCCCCTTTAGGTCCTGGAGGGCTCAGGAGGCCTGAGGAGGTGCATTTGGACTGAGGCCCAAATGTCAAGGAGGAGCCAGGCATGGGAAGATCCACAAGAAGAGAGTTCTGGCAGAGGGAGCAGGAAGTACAAAGGCCCTAGGGATTGTTAGAGCCATGCCGGTGTGTAGAAAGTGGGACAGTGGGAGGAGGAGACAGTTGGAGCTTCATTAGGGGAAGGATGTGGAGGCCTTGAAAATTCCGATGGGAAATTGGAACTTTGTCTGCCTTGATGGGCAATCTTTGGCGAGATTTGAGCAGGGGAGAGCTATGATCTATTGACCCTTGAGAAAGGTGCCCGAGATGGCCGCGTGGCCCATAGGGCAAGAACAGAAGCAGAGAGATCTGTAAGGCGGCTGGTGGAGGGTCAGCGTGAAAGATGCTGGCGGCCTGAACTGGCTGGACTCCAGGGACACACGTGGCAACTTGGCTCAAATTGATCTCTGTCCAAATTCTGCCAGCTGCTGGGACTTCTGAGATTGGAGAGGGATGGCTGAAGGCAGTGGGTCCCAGGTGCAGGTCTCGGGCCTTGCAATCCCAGGATGCAACTTCATCAGCATCCCCAGGGAACTCAACAAACAAAGGGCCAAAACTTCAGGTTCTCCATCCCTGAACATGTTGACTCAGTAAGTGTTGAAATGGATGTGAAAGGCTCCTGCATTCTGATTCTGCTCTGCTCTGAGTGACTTGGTGTATTTTTCTAGATGGTCCATTTCTGGATAAGCAAGGAGTGCTCACGCTGGGGTGTGTGTGTGTGTGTGTGTGTGTGTGTGTGTGTGTGTGTGTGTTCATCTTCATTAGATTGAGGTAGGTGTTGATACAAGCCTGAGCCATATATTCTAGTAAGTCATGCTGATGACATTTCCTTAATAAAGACCAACTCAATAAATCTGAGTTGGAATCCAAGGGGAAAAGCCCAGGGCTGGCCCTAGTCCAGCACTGAGGAAATTCTCTTCACTCGGGCTCAGCCTTGGGTGTTGCACGGCCAATTACTCACTCCTCACTCATTACGGGAGTAGGGAGGCTTCCAGAATGAGTCAGAAATAGCCACAAATCATGTTAATGGATCCTGGTTTTTGTTTTTTTTTTTTCTGCATTACAATACAAATGTCTCTCTCCCCGGATTGTAAAACACTTTACAAATTGCAAAGAGACAGTCAAACTACTCCAACCCTCAGACATACTCCCTTAGGCCAGGGAGGTATTTTAAATGAATGTGAATTTAAATTCAAAAAATGGAATGGGTCCCATAAGAAATCTGAGTTGCTCAGAGTACACAGAAGTCACAGAGCACACAGTGAGCCACAGAAGCAGCTGGCAGGTTGGTGGTTGCCGGGGGCTGTGGGGAGAGAAAAACGGGGAGAAACTGCCCGACTGGTATGGGGATTACTTTGGAATGATGGAAATGTGTGAAGTGCTAAATGTCACTGAATTGTTCACTTTAATTTTTAAAAAATTCTTTTGTTGTTGTTGGTGGTGGCTTTTTTCGGGGGAGGGGGGAGGTAATTTGGCTTACTTATTTTAATGGAGGTACTGGGGATTGAACCCAGGACCTCGGGCATGCCAAGTGTTCTACCACTGAGCTATAACCTCTCCCATGAATTGTTAACTTGAAAACGGTTAATTTCATGTGATATGAATTTCACCTAAATAAAAATTTTTGTTGTATTATTTTTATTCTTTATATGTTAGACTTTTTTTTTTTTTAAACAGTTTTAGGTTCACAGCAAAATTAAGGGGAAGGTACAGAGATTCTCATCTGCCCCCTGCCCCCTCCCACACATAGCCTCCCCAAGTCTCAACATCCCCTCTGCCAGAGGAAACATTTGCTACAGTTGGTGAACCTACATGGACACGTCAATATCACCCAAAGTCCGTAGTTTACATTGGGGTTCACTCTGGGTGTTGTACATTCTATGGGTTTGGATGAATGTAACAACCCGTACCCACCATTACAGTGTCAGACGGAGTAGTCTCACTGCCCAGAAGAACCTGTTCACTTCTTCCGCCCTAACCCCTGACCTCCTTACTGCCTCCCTAGTTTTGCCTTTTCTGGAATGTTGTGTAGTTGGAATCATACAGTATGCAGCCTTTTCAGACTGGCTTTTTTCACTTAATATGCAATTAAAAAAATTTTTTTTTTTTAATCTGGATTGCTGACTTCTTGTGAGTGGCTGTTAGATTTGAAAGAGTGGACCTGCCTCTCCTGGGTGAGCCCCAGCTCTCACTCAGACTGACTTATTTACCAGCCCAGCTCAGCCCTATAAGCACCTGAATTTGCAGCCCCCCACCCCTCACCCCCCATCACCACCCCTCAAGGACAGTGGGGAGGAAACATTACTCCAACAATAGCGTTTCTACTATACTTTCTAGAGGTGCAAGAGGCTTTGAGTTGAAATTTCTCTCTAACGCTGTGTTTTTCTCCCCAGACCTCTTGAAGTCACCACCAGGTGATCGAAGGGCCTGTTTGCAGTGGCCCTGCATCGGGGGTTCAGGCTGGTGTGGCCATCTGAGCCCATTTACCTAGCGCCTCAATGCCCTGGCTCATCCCCTGGCCTTTTACATGCTTTGTTCTCTGCTGCTTAAATTTGTCCTTTAGATCTTAAACATTTTTGTAAATTCATTTATTTTTACCTGAGATATAGTTCATTCACCCCTTTAAAGGCTACAACTCAGTGGCCTTTAGTATATTCCAAAGGTTGTACAGCCATCATCACTATCTAATTCCAAAACATTTTCATTGCCCCCAAAGAAACCCTGTGTCCTTGTTTTTTTAAATTGACATATACTCAGTTACAGTGTGTCAATTTCTAGTGTACAGTACAATGCCCCAGTCATGCACATACATACATATGTTCCTTTCCATATTCTTTTTCATTAAATGTTATTACAAGATATTGAATATAGTTTCCTGTGCTATAGAGAGGAAACTTTAAAAATCTATTTTTATATATAGTGGCTAACATTTGCAAATCTCAAACTCCCAAATTTATTCCTTCCCACGCCCTTTCCCTGGTAGTCATAAGATTGTTTACTAAATCTGTGAGTCTGTTTCTGTTTTGTAGATGAGTTCATTAGTGTCTTCTTACTTTTTAAAAATTCCACATATGAGTGATATCATATGGTATTTTTCTCTTTCTGGCTTACTTCTCTTAGAATGATGATCTCTAGGTCCATCCATGTTGCTGCAAATGGCATTATTTTATTCTTTTTTATGTCTGAGTAGTATTTCATTGTGTAAATATACCACAACTTCTTTATCTAGTCATCTGTCGATGGACTTGAAGGTTGCTTCCATGTCTTGGCTGTTGTATCTAGTGCTGTTATGAACATTGGGTTGCATGTACCTTTTCGAATTAAAGTTCCTTCCAGAGATAGGCCCAGGATTGGGATCGCTGGATCATATTATAAGTCTATTTTTAGTTTTTTGGGGAATCTCCATACTGTTTTCCATAGTGGCTGCACCAAACTGCATTCCCACCAGCAGTGTAGGTGGGTTCCCTTTTCTCCCCAGCCTCCCCAGCATTTATCATTTGTGGACTTTTGAATGATGGCCATTCTGACTGGTGTGAGGTGATACCTCATTGTAGTTTTGATTTGCATTTCTCTGATAATTAGTGATATTGAGCCTTTTTTCATGTGCCTCTTGGCCATTTGTAGGTCTTCATTGGAGAATTGCTTGTTTAGGTCTTCTGCCCATTTTTGGATTGGGTTGTTTATTTTTTGTTATGAAGTTTCATGAGCTGTCCCATGTCCTTTAGATCTTCATCCTCACTACTACTAAGAAACATCCCCGACTCTGAGCTAGGTGCCCTCCTCTCAGTCCCTGCAGCCCCCGTGTCTACCCCAGCCTGGGGGCCAGCTGATGTGTCCACCTCTTGGATTTGTTAAAATGTCAGTAAATAGCCAAGAGCGTTGTGGACACCCTGCCCTGGGGGGGGGGGCTCTCACAGCTAAAGGATTAGCACCTGGAACAGCAGGACAGCTGGGGGGACCCCGCATCACTGTTCTGCCTGGACAGTGGGTGTGCCATGTGAGTGGTTATATATTTTGATTGTGACTCTGCTTATCCCATTAATGACACTTTTCAGACTGAGTTCAAATTGCCTGTTTGCTTCTTTTCCCTGCCCACCCCCCGGCCCCTGAGACTGGTGACGTCCATGAGGGTAGGGCTCGGTCCATTTGGTCCACTGTATTTCACTTGGATCTGACATGGTGCTTGAGAAACAGTAGGTGCTCAATAAATGTGGCGCCTTTGCTTTAAGCCCAATTTCTCAAACTCCCTTATTTCTTAAACAATTTTGAGGATCAATGTAAAGCATCTACATGTTGATTATGAACTTAATTTTATGTCGTTGGACAATTTAAATCACAGTTTCCATCTTAGCATTAAGCATCATTTTAAGTGCCAAATTAACCTGCAAACAATAAACACCCATGCACAGCAATCACAAAACTTACTGCTTTCAGTGTGACTGATGGAGAATTTTAGTGGTCGATGAAACCCCAGAAGAAAGAATTGTAAAACACAGCAACAAAGTGTGTTTTAAATTGGAAACTAATCAGTCGGGATCACCTATTGCATTCAGTTGCATCGAACTATTCTCAGGTCTTTTTTGTCCTTCATGACATGGGCAGTTTGAAGAGTACAGGCCAGCTACTTTGAGGAATGCATCTGAACTTGGGTCTGTTTGATGTTACTCATGACGAGTAACAGGTCATGATTTTTGGCAGAAATACTGCAGAAACGTTGTGTTCTAAAAGAACATTTTTTGGGGGGGGAGGGTGTAGCTCAAGTGGTAGAGCGCATGCCCAGCATGCATGAGAGGTCCTGGGTTCAATCCCCAGTACCTCCTCTAAAAAGAAAGAAAAAGAAACTTAATTACCTTTCTCCTGCCCCACCAAAAGAAACCCAAATTTAAAAAAATCACTCTTCTTAAAAGGGCATTTTTCCCCAAGCTCTGTCACTACCAAAGATGGCCCAGATGTGGCACTTTTTTTGCCCTCCACCACCTCATACCTGTACCCCGGCCCCCAGACTTTGGGCCTTGATTTTCTTTGCCTTTCAAGAACCCAGGCCTCCTTAGAGAGGAGCCAACCCCAAGTCTTGAGGCAGAAACAAGTCAGACCACATCTGGAACATCCTTTTGTTGCCAGAAAACATAGATTTTTTTTTTTTTTAAAGTGTCACAGGCTGTTCTAAAAAAGAAAGAAACCAATTTAATGAGGCTCCCACAGGCCAGGCTACAAAAGTGATTCAGTATTTGCTAAATGAATTAATAAGGATTTTACTCAGTTCTCCCATTAAATAACCCATATGGCTCTTTGCTTCTAAGATGCTATCATTTTAAGGTGCACTGGCCCAGTGATAGTTCCTAGGGGTCGGGAATATGTACCATCTTGATATTTGCAAACATTAGTGGATGCATCCTGATTACAGACACATTAAAATGGTCAAAATTTTTTAAAAATGCAAGAAAAGACAGGATTCTCTCCATTTTGCATATGAGGAGACTGAAGCTCCCAAGAGCCAGGTAACAGATCCAAGCTCACATAAGAGCTAT
Organism: Camelus bactrianus; assembly: GCF_048773025.1. Taxonomy (NCBI): domain Eukaryota; kingdom Metazoa; phylum Chordata; class Mammalia; order Artiodactyla; family Camelidae; genus Camelus; species Camelus bactrianus. The sequence continues at coordinate 33,784,242 of NC_133556.1, read as the reverse complement.
ATTCGATGCCTTCAAATCCTGCCCACTTTCTAGCAGAATCTAGTAGCTAGAGCACATAAATGGGTGAATTCTACTTTCTATTTCCAGTACAAAACCAACCAAACAAACAAAAAGCATCCCACTCAGAGCTAGGGTGAAGACAAACAAAAATACCTTCCTCAACCTCTCTGTGGCGCCACCTGCTCTAAGCGTCTTCCTGCTGGTTGACTTCTGCTCTCGCCTTCTGGAAAATCAGTCTTGGCCTCTCTGCTTCTTTCTCCCCCTCAGTTGATAACACTGAGTCTCCTGTTTAGAAGAGGTGAGTGTAACTGCAGTTGCCCTCCTGGTCTCCCCTGACCCCTAGCTGTCTTCAGCTAAGACTGGGACCCTTCATTTCACCACCTGGATTCTGAGAGGAAACTGGCTCTCCCTGCCCTTTGAAACCACCTGGCAAAACGCAGTATGGGTTATACAGAGTTAGAGCTCTTCAAAATGCGAGCCTGTATTAATTAGCTATTGCTGCATAACAAACAAGCCCAAACTTAGCAGCTTCAGACAACAAATATTTATGATCTCATACTGTACCTGGAGGTCAGGGATCTGGGGGCAGCTTAGCTGGGTGTTCTGGCTGAGGGTCTCATGAGGTTGCCTTCATGTCATAGGAGGGCTCAACTGGGGTGGTAGGAGCTGGAGCTGATTCCAAGAGAACTCCCTCACGTGGCTGTTGGCTGGAAGATTCAGTTCCTTGCCATGTGGGCCTCTCCATAGGGCTGCTCCCATCATGGCAGCTGGCTTCCTCCAGGGAAAGCAAGCAGTGGGAGAGCAAGAGAGAGTGACCAAGATGAGAAGCCACAATGTGTTATAACCAAACTTAGAATCACTTCTGATGTATTCTGTCAGTCATGCAGACCGGCCCTGGTGGTTCGTTGTTGGAGAGGACTGTACAAGGGTGTGACTACCAGGAGGTTGGGATCCTTGGGGCCCATCTCAGAGGCTGGCTACTTACATATTCCAGCCTGAAGAACGAAGAAATGCATGTGTGCCTTAGAGTGCCCACTGTGCTCCAGGCCCTGACATCAGGTGGATGTGATTATCCCCATTTTACAGGTGAGGAAACTGGACCAGAAAGGTTGAGTCACTTGTCTATGGTCACACAGTAAATGCCAGAACTGGAATTTGAAAGGCAGTAGTCTGCTTCCTTAAAAAAAATTATTAAAGAGAGTTCCAAAACGTATACCAAATAGAATAACAGAATGAACCCCATGTACCCATTACACAGCTTTGGAAATTATCAACTCATGACCAGTCTTTTTTCATTTATACTCTGCCTCTCACCCTCCGCCTGATTATTTTGAAACAAACCTCAGACATCACATCACTTCAAATGTAAATATTTTGATATGTTATCTCTAAAAGACAAGAATTTGTTTTTAAAAGCAAAACCACAGTAACATTTTCTCACTTTAAAATGATTAACAATTCCCAAATCTCATGAAATATCAAGCTAATGTCCAGACTTCCTTGATTGTCTCATAGTTTTATTCATTATTTGTTGGAACCGCAATTGAATGACTTCCACATGTTGCAATTGGTGGCTGGATTTCTTAGGTCCTTCTTAGTCTGTACTTTCCCCAGTCCTCTCCCTTCTCTCATTTTCTTCGCTCTTTGTAATGGATTTGTTCTGTAGAGCTCTCAGTCTGGAAACTGCCGACTGCAACCCTGATGCATCTTTTAATATTTGCCTTTGTTCCCTATGTTTCTTGTAAATTGGAACTGGAGGCTTGATGAGTATGATTTGTTTGGGCTTTTTTTTCTTTTTTTTTGGCACAGCCAGCTTCAAAGCTGGGTAAGGGGGTGAGTTCTTCCATTAGGGGCTCCAAATGCCTGCTTGTCCTCAGCTGCTGCTCCAGAATCCCTTGGTGGCTGGGGCAGGATGGCATTCTAATGCTGTCATTCCCCATTTGTGAAGCAGTGTATCCAGAAAGAGAAACTCCCCTCTCCAAATATTTAGTCACGGCAACATATACTTAATGGAGAAAAGGCATAATGAACGCTTGTTGCTTGCCTTTCATTTTTCCGTTTTCAAGCGACGGGTTCATTGCCCAGGACCCCCTGTAAGTGATCACTGAGGGTTTTGCTTAAGTATCACATGACTCATGGATTAAGACATTCTTCCTGCTACTCAAGCAGCCCCACCTTTGGCCAGTGGGAGCCTCTACCCACTGTCCTCCGAGTCTTTTGACCTGGCTCTTGCGGTCTGACAGCTTCCTTGCTACCTGGGATGTTCCCATGTCCCGGCCGCATGTATGCATTTCTCCATCTGTGGCCAGAACTGCTGTTTCTCCAAAGAGACCTGAGATCATCTCCTGCGCCAGCTTTCCGGCTCTGTGGTTATGGCTAGAAAGTGCATCAGGCAGGGCTGATAGCTTCCTAATGGATGTATTTAGGGAGAGAAGGGTTACTGTTGTCACATGTCCCTTTCCGTTGATCTGCAGTTCACGGGGGCAGCCGACAGGTGGGACAGCTATGAAACTGGGCTGAGATTGAGTGGGGCCCTTGGTGCTGGTGCTGATTCTGCCACTCAGAGCAGCTGCTGGCCCACAGGGGCCTCCGTGCTAATCAGAAAACACAACCCTTCCTGGGGTGGGTGGTCGATTCCCTTCAGGGTCTGCAGCTGGAGAGCCGAGCGTGCGCCCCATTCCAGCAGCGCCTCACCTAGGGAATTGCTTCTTTGCTCTGACCCCCGGGCAGTTAACTTCACCTCCCTGACCTTCCGACCCGTGTCTGCAGGATGGCTCTCTGTCCCTTTCCAACCTTGCTTATTTTCTTTGGGCTCATGTGTCCCAAGGCGGGTGTTATGGGTTGACTGTGTCCTCCCTAAAAGAGGTGTGTGGAAGTCCTAACCTCCAGTACCTCAAAATGAGACCTTATGCAGAAGTAGGGTCTTTGCAGATGTAATTAGTGAAGATGAGGTCATCCTGGAGTCAGGTAGGTCCCTGGTCCAATATGACTGGTGTGGCCACGTGAAGACAAACACGTAAAGACCATGCAGGCAGAGACTGAGGTCGTGCAGCTACCAGCCGAGGAACGCCAAGGGTGCCAGCTGTCTTCACAAGGTAGGAGGGAGGTCAGGATAGACTCCAGCTTAGAGACCTCTGGAAGGACTAACCCTGAAGACCCTATGAGCTTGGTGTTTTAAGTGGCCCAGTTTGTAGCGCTTTTTTCCAGCAGCCCTGGGCAGCACATCCAGCAGTGCCCGCTTTCCTCTGTTCCCGCTGCTCCGAGGGTAGTCCTTGGACTGGCAGCATCAGCATCACCTGGTGCTCATTCAAATGCAGACTCTCAGCCCCACGCCAGGCCTCCCGAGTCAGAATCTGCATTTAACAAGAGACCCAGGTGATTCGTACGTGGAGCAGCACTGCGTTGCACAATAGGAGGGCAGTGGAGTGACTGCAGATGCACCATTACTTCTGATAATAGCCGTACCGAGCTCTCACTGCCCACCAGGCAGTGCCCTAAGCCCTCCGTGTGCATTGTTAGTCTCCCGTAATCTTCCCAGCAGCTTCACGAGGTGAGTGTTTCCTGGCGCGTGGGCTGTTCGGTGCCAGGGAACACGATTCACACCAACTGTGATTGAACGCCCCCCCGCCCCAGGGTGTTGTGCAACTCAGGAGCCCTGACTCTTATCACCCCATTTTACAGGTGAGGAACCTGGGACGCACAGAGAGGTTAAGTCACCTGCTTAAGGCCACACAGGTCCTCAGTGGTGGAGCTGGGATTTGAATCCAGGCAACTGATAATTTGTGTCTGAACTCTTACCTGGAAACCTCTACTCACTGCCCCCATCACCACTCCACTGCCTTCTCTCTAAAGGAGAGCCTCTGAAGGCACGGTTCCCCACTACTATTTCTTCTCTCTCATTTATTTACTTATTTTATTATTTTTTATTGAAGTACAGTCAGCTACAATGTGTCAGTTTCTGCTGTATATCTTCTTTTTTAAACGGTAAAATATGCATAATGTAAAATTGACCATTTTACCCATTTTAAAGTGAGCAATTGAATGGCATTTGCTACATTCACATTGCTGGGTAACCATCATCACTATCTAATTCCAGAATATTTTTATCACCCCAATAAGAAACCCTACAGCTATTAAGCAGCCACTCCCTGTCCTCTGTCCCCCCAGCCCCTGGCAACCGCAAATCTGCTGTCTGTCTCCATGGATTTGCCTATTCTGGACATTTCACAAGAAAGGAATCCTAGAATGTGGCCTTTTCTGTCTGGCTTCTTTCACTTAGTGTGTTTTCAAGGTTGTAGCACCCATCAGTACTCAATTCAGCTTTTTAAAACCTGTGGTTAAACGTACATTAACTAAACCTTTACCATTTTAGCCATTTTCAAATGTATGGTTCAGTGACAGTGAGTACATTCGCACGTTTTGTAACCATCCCCACCATCCATATCTGGAACCTCTCTATCACCCCAGGCTGAAAGCCTGTGCATATTAAGCAGTAACTCCCCATTTCCTCCTCCCGCAGTCCCCCAGTCTGCTTCTGTCTCTGAATTTGCCTAGTCTGGGTAGCTTACTTACAGAAGTGCAATCATACAGTATCTGTGCTTTTGTGTCCGACTTCCTTCACTTAGCCTAATGTTTTCAAGGCCCATCCACGCTGTAGCTGGTATCTGTGCTTCACTCCTTTTTATGGCAGAGCAATATCCCATTGTATGGATGGACCACGATTGTCCGTCTGCTCGTCCACTGATGGACATCTGAATGCTGTTTCCACTTTTCAGTGATTGTGAATGTTACTGCTGTGAATGTGCATGTGAAAGTTTTTGTTTGAAGACCAGTTTTAGCTCTTTTGCTTTCCCATTTCTTAAGGAATCTGGTCCTTGGGTCCAGCAGCAGGAGGAGGGAGTGGGTGGCGGCAGCTGTGTGGGGGTCGGGACTGGGGGAGATCCTCCTGGGTGCCCCAGAGACAGAGGTAGGGACCCTCGCACAGGGCCCAGCCGGGGCTGAGTGGCCAGGGGCCCGCTGACCTGTCCCTGGAGGTTGGCTGGCATTTTGTTGCCTTGCATACGCAGCAGGTAAAGTTGGGGTGTCTCTTTAAAAAGAAATAAAGAACAGAAACGAGGGAAAACCGTGGAGACCAGAGGGAAGTCTGTTCTTTTATTCACGTCCACACTCAGACCTGTGTTGTGCTGACCTCTGAATCAAAGCTGTGAGGGCTGAGCAATCAGCAATCTACTCAGACGTCCCAGCAGCCCCAAACCTGCCCATTGTGGGCCCAGATGGAGGAGGAGGCGGGGGAGCAGGTGCTGTCATTTGAAGCAGGAAGCTGGAGTCGGAAGGATGATGGTGCTAACAGTGCATCTGGTCATTCTAGAGAAGAAAGCTCAGCTCAGCCCCGACGGTTCACACCCTGAATCAGCCAGTCTCTTGGGGTTTCTGAAGGGCTCATAGGGGCCTCTGCTTTGTTGGGTGTGAGTTCCTTCCTCCTTTGTTCCTCGAACTGAGTTAACCTTGAAAAGGAAATAGAGGGAGGGCTCTTGGTTGGCAACGAGCACACGAATCACCTGGGGTCTCGTTAAAATAGAGATCCAGGTTCAGGAGGTCTGGGTCGGGGGCCACCGATCCCGCATTTCTGAGAAGCGCCAGGCATGTGGAGAAGTGGCCGAGGGGCGGGCAGAGGTGGATTTAGCTGCCTCCCCCTCACACTTTGGGCTCGCCTTCCTCCCACATCTTCAGGAGCAGAAGAGCCACCTGACTCGAAGTGGATGTTGGGGCTGAAGAAATAAATAGCAGCACCCTACTTGCTTTTAACAGTGGGGGGAAACACGTAATGGAAGATCCAAAATGATCGTCACTGGCCAAGGCTGCTTCTCACTTTCTTCCGTTCTCAAAAATCCTGACCGTGAATGAGTCGGATGATAAGTACAGTGATATTAACCACAGCCACCTGAGGCCCCCTCTGGTCTGGCATCGTTGGTATTTTTTCCTCCCAGAAGCCTGGGGCATCTGAAGTAAATATTACTCTCCCATTTTAAAGATGAGCAAACTGAGGCTCTGAGAGGTTTACTACGTGGTCCAGGGCCATGTACCCAGCAAGGATGGAGCATGAATGTGGATCAGGGCTCTCTGGCTTTCACTGCACCCACAGTCCAGGAGGGGGCTGGGATGAGCATTTGTACTCCATAGAGAGGGGTGCTCCCCCCTTTTTTTTGGGCAGAGGGACTGGTAAGCCTAGATGAAAGGACCTGCATTCTGGAATTTTCCTCATGCACCCAGCTGTAATGACGAATTACTCAATTGGGGATTTTTAAGTCTGATTTTTTTTTTTTTATCACACGTAGCCCCCAGAATATTAATTGAAGAGCTTGGTTTATTCTGAAAGGCATGTTGCCTCAATGCAAAGTTGAGGCTGCCTCTGCTGATTTCTTTATTTTTCTAACTTTTTCATTCAAATTTACATAAAAGCACAGAGAATAATGACCCTGGTATTCCCACTGCCTGGGTTCACTCATGCTCAACACATGACCATTTCGTCTTCACCCCACCTCCACTCCCCACCCCCGGATTATTTTGAAGCAAATTCTAGACATCCTCTCAGATGCTATTTTAGTAGCAAAGTAAACCAAGGAGAGAAGATACTGTCTTTCCTCTACCAAGGTGAAAAGCAGCTTTCCAGAGGGTCTGTAGGATGACTAGAGAATTTAAAATAGGATGTTGGATGAGGAACTCAGTTTTCAAAGTAATATAAACAAACAAAAGGCAACTTTTAAAGATACTGTTAGATCACTGCTGAATTTAGGATTAAATCAGCCTTTTCCCCCCCAAATCAAATGTGCTCCAGAAGTTCGTGGGGAAGGGGATGTGTGTGCCTTGGGACGCTGTCCTCCCTACCCTGATCTGACTCTGCTGTCTAGACAGAGCACCACCCCCAACCTGTGTCCATTTTTTAGAGCAGTTTTAGGTTTACAGAAAAATTGGGCAAAAGTACAGAGTTCCCATGATGCCCCTCCCCCCCAAAGTTCCCCCTATATTAACGCCTTGGATTAGTATCATACATTTGTTATGAACTAACACGTTATTTTTTTTTTCCATCAGGTTTCACTCTTGGTGTTGTACGTTCTACAGGCTTTGACAAATGTATGATGTCATATGTCCACCGTGACAGTGTCATACAGACTAGTGTCACTGCCCTAGAAATCCCCTGGACTCCAGCTATTCACCCTCCCTCTCCTCTAACCTTTCAACCACTGATCTTTTTACTGTCTCCATAGTTGAGTCTTTTCCAGAATGTCATATTGTTTGACTCCTACAGTAGATATTCAGACTGGCTTCTCTCTCTGCGCAATATGCGTTTAAGTTTCCTCCATGTCCTTTCCTGGCTTGGTAGCTCACTGCTTGCTAGTGCTGAATACTACTCCACTGTGTGGGTGTGTGGTGGTTTATCCACTGACCTATTTAAGGACATCTTAGTTGCTTCCAATTTGGGGCAATTATGAATATAGGTGCTATAAACATGTGTGTGTGTGTGTGTGTGTGTGTGTGCGCGTGCGCGCGCGTGCAGACGTAAGTTTTCAGCTCACGTGAGCAAGTACTGAGTGCAACGGCTGGGCTGTATCTCATGTAGAATTTTTAGGGTGACTTGCCAAGATTTTTCTTTGGGCAATGGCTTCAATCAGAATGTTTAAATTGAGGTGTAGTGCACATAAAGTTAGGTGCACGGATCCTAAATGTACAGTTTGATGAATTTTTAATATGTGTGCACACAAGTGATCAAGATACAGAGCATCTCCAGCAGCCAGCAGGCCCCCTGTGTGCCTTCCCAGTCGCTGCCCCCTCTACCATCCCAGAGAGAACACTGCTCTGACTTCCAGCACAACCCATTCTGGCAGTCAGGCAGCTCCCAGCCTGCAGCTTTGGAAAGGAAATTTTTTTTGAAGGGGAGAAGCCATTAGTGGCAGTTTGCTTCATTTTGGTTTGTTTTGAACAGAGCCTAAATTCATCACCAAATTCTTCCTGCCGGTCAGGAGCAGGGATTGGCACAAATTCTGGGTGAATATTTTCGGCTGTGCTGGCCAGTGCATGAGTGAATTCCAATAAAACTTTATTTAGAGAAACAGGAAGTGGGCCAGATTTGGCCCTTGGGCCAGAGTTTGTGATTCCAGGATAGAGCAGTGCTTGTCCTTGGTGAAGTTCACGTCCAGGCCCCACTCTAGATCTGAACCTGCGTGCTCTGGGACTGGGGAAACCCTGTGCTCCTTTCAAGGCCTCCTCAGGTAACTGTGAAGCACAGGCCAGGTTGAGAACCTACTGGGTTTCCCTTCAAGGGGGAGACAACATGTGTCCTCGGCCCAGAAACTGTGAAAATAGATTTACACTTTAACAAGAGCCCAGCAAGCCCCTCCCTACCTTAACACTGAATTAGGTAATCTCATCTCCCCTTTCACTGTCTGTCATTCTCCCCTCCTCCTCTTGAGGTAACAGGCTTCTGCCTTTCCGGGTTGGGGGAGCGTGATGGATACTGACCGGCAAACACTCCCCACGAAGGCTGAGGGTAAGGAAGCTTCCTCGGTGAAAGCAGAGGGGCTGGGGGAATAGGGCAGATCAGGAGTCTTGGGGGATCCCTGCTCAGATGAAAAAGTCAGCCCCTGGGGAGTGAGAGAGAGTAAGCTGTGGTCAGAGGGGGAATTTTACCATTTGGCTCCTTGGAGGTGGAACAGTTTCGAGTGACTGTGAAGCTGAGATAACAGTTGTTCAGTTACTGAGTGTGGTCTGTGTTTCAGGCACTTTCTACGCGCCACCTTCACTTGATCTTTTTTCACTGAGTACCCTAGGCAGTGGCCATGGTTGCCATTCCCATTTTACAGAAGTGGAGACTGAGGTGATGAGTGGTTATATAGCTTAGGGATGGCCATGGAGATGGAGCTACTCAGAGGCTGAAGCCAGGATCTGGACCCTGGCAGTCAGGCACCTCTGTACCATTTGCCTCTCAAGGGGGCGACCAGGTAGGTGCCAGTGAGGGTGAGTTGGAAGCCAGTGGCATTGAGATATGGAGGGGACTTTGGTGCATCTGTGCTCTGTGGCTATGGAAGTGGCAGGAGAGAAGGCTGGGGGCACAGGGGACCCCATGGTAGGGAAGGGTAGGCAGGCTCAAGCCACAGCCTTCAAAACCCCCAAAACTAGAAAGCCGATCTGAGACCACATTCGTGTTCGCCGGGGGCACGGGCCAGGCAAACTCCAGAGGTAGACTGAGTCAGGCTTTGGAGGGTTGCCCAGAGAGCAGCCTGCATAAAACAGGATGAAAGCAGGATCTGAAAGTACAACGAGCATCCTTTTCTGCTTGCTTTTGGCTTGGTTTGAACAACAGCAGCAACAACTGTAATACCTTCCACTCAAGGAAACAGTCAGGTACCCAGGACCCAACTAAACAGAACTTTCCAACAACTGGAATTTTTTCTGCATTTTCTGTCAGGAAACCACAGTCTAAAAAAGAAAAACAGTGGGTGGGCAGGGGATTTATTCGAACGCATACCTTCCAGGTATCACCCTGGGTCAGTGTACTCTTGGGTCCGTCCTACACCTCTTCAGTCTATGCTGTCCTACAGCGAGGACAGGTGTTCCCAGTGGGCCTGCGCGGGCTGGTCTACATGGCCCGATACAAGGGACGTTTGCCGAGAACTGGGATGCCAGGCGCTCCCGGGGATACAAAATTATCTCAAACGTGGTCTCTGCTGTTGAGGGATGTTCAGCCACTAGAAGAGGACTCGTTTATTTTCAGGGTGAAGAGGGAAAGATTGTGTTAAGATAGTTGAAAGCTCCTCGGTAAGGTTTAAGGCGGAAAGGGTGTTAAGAGACTCCCAAGAGTCTTATCTCCTGTAACATTCCAGGTTTGCGACTTCTGTGTGATCATGTAGTTCTTAAATGCCAGGTACGGCTGCCAGGAGAACTCAGCATCCGCGAGGCGCAGGTGAGAACGTTCTGCAGAATTGCTGGTATCTGGGCACAGCCCCACCTTCCTGCCCCTGTATCTCAGTTAACATTCTCTTGGGAGTCAGGAGCCCCTAGTTCTACAGGAGCCTCCAGTGTACTTACTCTGACCGTGGTCCTTCTCTGGAGGATCAAGTGGGCTCGTCCCCTGCAGGCCCGCCCGCAGCCTCAGCTCCCCCAGACGTGGCACGCTGGCAGGCCAGTGTGAAACACAGCCTGCAATGTTCTACTAACATAGTCGCCATCATTTAAAAATCCGGTTTCCCTTTGCAAACCTGGATTTCTGGCTTCCTGTGAAGATCCTGGGACCTGGCAGTCCTGGGTGAGGTTTGCAGAGCAAAGTCACCTGCCCTCCCTCCCCTTCCTCCCCAGCACCGGGTGGCATTTCATTGTCCCCCATCACGGGGCTTCCATGGCTGCCTTGTTCCATCCCTGAAGTGCAGCTCCTCACCAGCAGTGTGGATTTGACCCGGCCCATTGTTCACACTTCCCTCCGTCCAGGAGCACGCGCCCCCCAGTGACGTGAGGCTTCTGCACCCGTGGGCTGCACGTGGATGTTCAGTGACTGGCGGAATAACCCAACCTTTCCCTTTGGGGAACTGGTCGCTGTCCCTGCCAGGTGGGAAGGCAGCGATCACCATCGGGTTTCACTCCAAAGTTTTGAAGAGGACAAGTAATATTTGGAATCAAATTAGGGGAAAGTACTGGATTCTTCGAGAGGGAGGGAAAAAAATGCTGGTGTGGTAATGACTTGTTTTGAGCCTTCTAATGTAGGGACGTTTCCTTGGAGCTGCAGCCTGAGTGAGTTTGGGCTTAAATGCACAGGGTGGGGGGAACACGAAGCAGCCAAACCGAAGAGTGGGTTCAGCCACAGCCTTTCGGGCCCTGGAGTGAGGGGCTTCTGGGCTCTTTCCTAGGCACCCGTTGGCCACTTTCTTCCACCTGTTTTTCCGGGTGAGCGCCATCGTCACCTACGTGTGCTGTGACTGGTTCAGCAGAAGCTTTGTGGGCTGTTTTGTCACCGTGCTTCTCCTCCTGTCCTTCGACTTCTGGTCAGTGAAGGTAAGGCCCCCTCGCCTGTGACACCCTCGCTCCTGAAACGCGCGGGCTGCCTTTCTGGAAGGTCGCGCTCTGGATGCAGGTGGCTGATTTGGGCCAAGAGGAACTTTGGTTTAAACTGCTGATATGTATCTAAGAATGCTGAGCCCATTTCACTTAAAATCAGAGGAAAAATACACTGTTTAAGTCAATAAATGGCTTTTGGTGTCCACTGTCATGGTTGCAATCATGTATCATATAAGGGTGACAACCCCATATGGCTTTGAATTTTTTGGTAAAATTTACATATATATAAGTAATATATTTAAATCTTGTATATAGTATGAATACATATATATATATATATATATATATATATATCTGGGGACTCTGTCCCTTTTTTAGGGTAAGCTTAGTTAAAAATTAGAAGCCTGGAAAACTAGTCTTGGGAAACCAGCCCCCTTCTCCTGCTCCCTGTACAAGTTCAGCATGAACTGGTGACTTATTTTATTCATCGATGAAAAGATGAGGCCTCTTTCTGGATCCGTGGCCTAGAGGTGTCCTGTCCATTGTCCTCAGAATGTAACCGGACGACTCATGGTGGGCCTTCGCTGGTGGAACCAGATAGATGAAGATGGGAAAAGCCACTGGATTTTTGAAGCCAGAAAGGTATTCTCCAACACATGTCAAGCCAGAACCGGGAAAACGGCTGTGAAAAGTTTCTGTGGGTTCCTTTTGAGCTGTGTGCGACCTGACCCCCGCTGTACGCAGAACCCACCGCTGCTGGCGCTCCACAGCCGCACGTGGCAGAAACGTGTAACCTGAATGAAAATGACAGCACGTGCCTTTGCAACCATTTTCACCTTTTTATACAGTTCATCCTTTTATTTTTCCTTTCGTTTTTTTCCCCGTAACAGAGGCACTGGGGATTGAAGGCCTCACCTGCTTTAATTTCTTTGTTTTTTTTTTAATGGAAGTACTGGGGACTGAACCCAGGACCTTGGGCATGCTAAGCACGAGCTCTACCAGAGCTATACCTCCACCCCTCGTTTTCGTTAGTTTTAAAACCAAATCACTTTCCTGCTACAGGTCTCTCCAAATAACACAGCTGCCACGGAAGCGGAAGCAAGGGTCTTCTGGCTCGGCCTCATTATCTGCCCGATGATCTGGATCGTGTTCTTCTTTAGCTCCTTATTTTCCTTGAAGCTCAAGTGGCTGGTAAGGCAGCGCTCGCTCTGACGGCTGCACAGAACCAGCGGTTGCAGGAGTGGGTTTTTTGTTATTACTGATCAAGACGGCCTTAGAGACAGAATTCACACACCAGGCAGTGCACCCATTTGGTGGGTACCATTCAGTGGCTTCTAGTCTCTTCACAGGGTTGTGCAACCATGACCACAATGTTAGGGTATTTCATCACCCCAACAGGAAACCCTGAACCCACCCGATAGCCATCACCACCACCTCGCCCCTGTTCCCCCAGCCCCTGCCACATACCGATTTCTCTGGTTTTATAGATTTGGCTATTCCAGACATTTTCTACAAACAAATCATACAATATGTGATCTTTTGTGACTGCTTTCACTTAACAATGTTTTCAGGGTTCACCCATGTTGTAGCCTATCAGGGCTCTCTCTCTTTTTAATGGCTGAATAACCTTCCATCATCTGGATGGGCCACATTTTGCTTATCCATCATCCACCGATGGACATTTGGTTGTTTCTACCTTTTGGCTCATATGAATAGTTGCTGGGAGTTTTTAGGAAAAGTGGATGACATCCTGCCTTGAATAGGGAACTCTTCCTCGGTAGCAATAAGCTAGCCTCAGAGTCCTGGAGTTGTGTTTTGGAGTTATCGTATTTCACTGCCATGATCTGGTTCAGTCAATGAGAAAACAAAATATCCAGATAGTGTGAGCAATAGCATAACTAAGAGTGGGTTCTGGAGCTTGGATCCTGGCTTAGCCTCACGCCAGCTCCAGGACCTCGGGCAGCTGTAGCTTCTCTGGGCTGCCGTGTCCTCCCTGTAAGATGGGACCATAATGGCACCAACGTCTTGGGTTCCTGGTGATTAAGTATTTAATATGAGTATTTCAGTGTGTTCCCTAAGGGTTGGCTGTTACTACTAGGCGTGGGTCAGAGCCACTCCTACTTGGTTTGGGAGGAACATTTCGATATATGCTCTTAGAAGAATTACCTTTCCTCTGTCTGAGTGCAGGCCCTCGTGATAGCTGGGATCTCTCTCCAAGCCGCGAACCTGTACGGCTACGTCCTGTGTAAGCTGGGAGGCGAGAGTGACATCAGCAAGGTCACAGCCAGTTTCCTGTCCCAGACGGTGTTCCAGACGGTAAGCTACTGAAGTCTAACTCCTGGACCCCTGGTCCCCAGATACTTAAAGTCAAGGAGGCCTGTTGGCAACTGCAGTTTAATGTTTTTCATATTAGCCAGGCTGCTGTTGGCTTTTTTTTTTAATTGTGGTAAAACATACACAGCATGAAATTTACCATTTTAACCATTTTTAAGCATATGGTTCAGTAGATCCATGTTGTCACGTCACCAGAACTCTTGCATCTTCCCAGACGGAAACTCTGGACCCACTGAACTCCCATTCTCCACCCTGGCGCCCAAGCTCCTGGCAGCCACCGTCTACTTTCTGTCCCCATGAATCTGACTACTCTAGGGACCTCCCATAAGTGGAATCACACAGTAAACCATAAACAAAATGTTTTCACCGACTATATTTCTAGGCATAAGAAACAGATCTTTTAAATTTGACCCAGTTCATCCTGGAATGGTTTGAACTAACTTAAATGTGAGCGGTGCGGCTTTATGCCAAGACCTGGAGAAGCAGCCCTGCAGGCCGTCAGTTCATTGTGGGTTTGCTCTGGCCTTGAATCGGCAGGACGAGGCCACTCACAGGTGAGAGAGTCAGGACTGACTCGTTCCCTTGCAGGCCAGCCCAGGCGACCTTCAGAAGCCTGGCCTCGAGGGCCTGGAGATTCACAAGCATTAGGTAAGAGGTGGGATGGAGGTGGCAGTCTGACGGTGCAGGGCTCGGGGGCTTTGGAAGTGCAGCTCCCCCTAGGCTCAGCTGTGCCTGTGGTGTGGGTGGGCTCCCCCCAGGGCCCCGCATGGCTGGGCGAGTAGCCCGGGGAACCAGCCTGTGCACCGGGCCTTCCCGGGCCGTGCAGCCCAGAGGTTCTTCAGAGGGATCCCAACTTCCTTGCCTTGAACACTTGCAGGTTCCACCCTGTGCAGGCTTGGGGGAGGTGTGGGGGGCCGCTAAGAGGCTGGGAGGGAAAGAACAAGGGGATATGCCTGCCCTTCCACTTCCGTGCCCAGGACAAGGTGGGAAACAGGATTTATTCTTCCCTCAGCTGGTCTCGGTTCCTGTCTCCCAAACACAGAGTGAGCGTCTCATGGCAACGAGAATCGTCCCAGAGTCTGCGTCTCCCTCCTTTCCATTTAAAGAACCCTGTAAACTGTCTCGTCCGACACTGGGAATGACTGGATACAGTGGACACACATTCAGATAGAGGGTGTCAACGCAGACCCCCCAGGTCTGCTCACAGGGGATATTTCCGAGCACAGCCCCAGCGCGTCGTGTGTGCTGAGCTCAGAACAAGCCCCAGCGTGAGGCTCCAGCACCGCCTTTATTTCTCCTCCATCTGAGAACACGGTTTGCACTACCCTGACTGTATGTATCTGCAGCGAAGCCACGCATTCATCCTTTCGGTTCTTTTTAAGGCTGATTTTCCGAGGCAGTGAAGGCTTCAGTGAGAGGTTCTGTAATCAAGTGAGCTTCTGACATGACCCACAGGCCGCTGGTTTTCCACGTGAGGTAGGTTTCGGGGCAGAGGTTTGATGAGGTGTTTTTATTTTTAAAATGGCACATCTGTAAAGAACGCCCTTTACATACATGTTCTAAAGAAAAGTGAACAAACGTTAGATGATTAAAGTGACTTCACACCAGGCTCAGGTCTGGTCCCTTCCTGCCTGTGACCCCCACCTCGTGCCCGAGCTAGTCGGGTGGGACAGACGTGCTGCTTGTGTCCTCCACGTCCTCCTGTGTTTCAGGCACTGACGCGGTCCTCTCCCTTCGGCTGACGCAGGCTACAAAAGTCCTGGATTCCTGGAAGACAGGACGCAGGCACAGAAGCACGGACGGCTCATCAGCCTCTCAGGAGGCCCTGCCCTGGGCTGGCGAGGCGGCATCTGGGTGGGGCAGGGCCCCCAGAGGGCTTAATCCCCCAAGAAGCCCTGTTTCAGCTGATGCCCTGAACCTTCGAAAGTGAGCGGGGTACTGCCGGCTGCCCACCGTGGTCATCACCACACGTGGGAGGCCTCAGGCCAGCACGTCCTGCAGATCGGGACTCCCAGAGATGGTGTCATTTCCCCTCCGCACCGTCTCACCGGGCCAGGTGAGCTCAGCCGTCAACCAGGAGCCTAACGTTTTACCGACCAGCACCTCTGCCTTAAATTCGAGGCCTCTACCAGCCACCTGCTGGCCGAGTCAGGCCTGCGCACGGGTTTGGTTTGGCTCACTGTGCTTGTCCCTTAATTTTCTTTTACAGCTCTACTGAGGTCTCCTTCCCATACCGCAGTCTTCACTTGCACCGTGCTTTCTGAACTGTGCTACAGTTCACGACGCTGATGTACTGAAAGATTTCTCACAGGCTCCTGGCTTCCAGGGCTGAGGGGGTCGTCCCAGACCCCACTGCCCCCACCGTCCCCAGCCGAGGCTGCATGGCAGTGCCCATTTACAATCCTGAGTGGGATCGCCTCATACCCAACCCACTGCTCACTCATGTCACTCCCTGGCCCTGTGGCCATCTGGATTCACGGACTGACCTGAACACTTACTCTGAATTATACTTCTGTAGGCTAAAGCGGCTGGTGAATCCGGTGCTTCAACGAAAAAAGACTGTCCTTTGTCGCAACTTTTACCTTAAAGAAATGAAAGAAAGTTAAATCCTTGAAGGAAGCACCATGGAGACATGAACTTGGGGCTCTTGCTGTGCCTGGGGCGCTATGACGATTGTGAGCCCACCTCACTTGACGTCTCCAGGACCTGGCCGGCCTCCCTCCACCCAGCAAGGACCCTGGCTCGCATCTCCTTGCGGCTCTGGCCACTGCTCTCCAGTGGTGTCCCTGTGAGTCACCTGGAATATGCAGCACATGCAAGCTCCAGGCCCCCTGAAGGATGGACTGGGCAGCTCCCGGGTGGGCCCAGGAGCCTGCAGGTGAAAGATCAACCCATTCCTTGGGTAAAAAGATAATGACTGCACACGGTAACAGAGCATGGGATGTAAAGGTCACACGTGAAAAGTGAGTTCAGAAGAGGCTACCAGTGTTTCAGGTGTCTTTCTAGAAACAGTATATGCATGTAAGTGTGGCACATATACACATTACACACTCACGCACTTAAAGCAACGAATGGGTGTGTACGGTGCACACGTTCAGCCCATTGCCGCCTCCGTGTGTAACTATCTGGAAGGTCGTTCCACAGTGGCATCAATCTTGGCTAGTCTGTCTCAAGCCTGTCCACTCCAGTGCCTCTGGACATGCAGGTTGTCTCTAGGACTGCATGTCATCGCAGCGCCCAGGGGAGCGTGAGACAGGGGCCTCGGGCAGGCGGTGTGCTCCCCTCCTCCTTCTGATCCTGTTCCCTGGATGCTGAGCTTGGCCGGAGAAGCAGGGTCAGTGGTTCCACAACCCATGGCTACTCCCCAGGCTCCAGGTGGACCCTGGCCAGGCCAACTGTGAGCTGTGGTTTTCTCAGCTCCCCAGCATGTCGCCCGGTGGGACAGGGACACCTGAGAGGGGGATGGCAGAGGAGGGGGTCCCCATGGCCCAGGTGAGGTGGGAAGCCCCATGAAAAAGACAGCAGCACCCCCCAGGCAGGGCCACTACCCTCCTGCCAGCACATTTGGTTCCCTGGCCCAGCATTATTTCGCTTTTTAAATTCCGAAACGGCTTACTTCTAGGAAAGAGGAACTTACCCCTAAGAGTCTATTGGTTCCCTGAGCTAACTTCTGATTGGTCCATTTGTAGTGCTTCATTTGCATGGAGCTCACTCCTGATTGGTCCGTTTCTACAAAGCTTCTTCCTAATTAGTCACCTTTGTTATACCTTATTTGCATATGATGTTACAAAGTGTGGCAAAGTCTAAACTGGTAGCCTATAAAAGCCTGTGTAAACCTACAAACGGGGTCCAGAGCTTGGAGTGTTAACTCCTCTGGGCCCGCTGGCGTAATAAACCCGAGTTCTCCAACTCTCTGAGTGCTGCTTGGTTTCTCACCCGGATCCAGGTTGCTGTCACAACTGAGCTGTAACACCAAGCTGTAACACTTTTCTGCAACACAGGCACTGTGGGAACGTGGTGGAAGCAGCTGGGGAAATTCTGTTCAGTCGCGGGACTCGGTCTGGGAAGTCACAGGTCCCACAGCAGGCTCGTGGGGCCACTGGCCTCTGCTCTTCCGCCAGTGTCCACAGGCTTCTTGTCCGCCCTTTCCCAGAGGGCTCACCCCTCCCCTCCCCTCCCCTCTCAAATGTGCCCTTATGTGCTCTGGTTGATTCGCCATCTTCACAAAACCTCCCCTTTCCTCCCTCTCCTAGGTAGCGCCCTTTGGGCCCTGCCCCAAGACCCTGCACATACCCCATTCCATCCGTGCAGCTCCCTGGTAGTTGGCTCCACTATCACCCCATCTTACAGGTGAGGCCCTCCAGGCTCAGAGCTGTGCACAGACCTGTCTGAGGCCCCAGCTGGCAGTGGAGCAGCGAGGGTCTGAAGCTTCCATGTGACCCTCAGGTGCCTAGGGGGCAGGACGGGCTGAAGATCACAGCACCAGAGGCATCTCCTTCTGCCACGAGTTCCCACAAGGGGCTGAGCACATGCCTTCATGCCTCCCACCCACCGTCTGCTCCCAGTAACGTGGCTATCACCTCACTGGACAGAAGTGGCTCCGGAAAGTCATGGTGACCTTACTCAGCCCTTGTCCACCTTTCCACATCACATGACAGTGTTAACCACCCTTCCCTTTTATGCTCACTGGCCTGGCTCTCTGCGGTTTCCACCAGAGATGAGGTTTGGGGACACGTACGTTGTCACAGAGGACTGCGCCCACGAGACGGCACATAATCTTCTGAGCTCAGAACTGAGCCTGGGAGCAGCTGCCTCCGCTTTGCCGTTACCTCTGTAAAGCGCTCTGAGGCCTACGGT
Organism: Camelus bactrianus; assembly: GCF_048773025.1. Classification (NCBI taxonomy): domain Eukaryota; kingdom Metazoa; phylum Chordata; class Mammalia; order Artiodactyla; family Camelidae; genus Camelus; species Camelus bactrianus. The sequence continues at coordinate 33,766,008 of NC_133556.1, read as the reverse complement.
GGCGGCACAAGCTGAAGCTAACGGCGATGACTATTCCTAGGCGGGCTCCATGGGGCCCGCCTGCCTCTGAGTGGGAGGTACCTGCTCTTACAACCTTGAGGGAAACTCAGTGCCACTCTAGTCAGCGTGAAGACAATGCCAACACTAGGGAGGGCTGGAAAAGTAGCTCTAGTTTTGTGGGGGAAGCCACGCAGCAGAAGTGCCTTTGGACGTGGGAACAAGCAAAGTGGGATCTCACGTGACTCTCTGGGCTATTCCCACCCTCTTCCGCAAGGCAGGCCCCCTCCTCACTACACCGGCTGCCCCAATCGCATGTGGAGGGGCATGGCCCCTCCACTCCCGCCGGCTCTGCTCTCCCAAGCCTGCTGTCAAACCCAGGCCTCCCGGCCTGACCCCCAGCACCCAAGAGGGAGCTGGCCCTTCCCTCGACAGTGCCTTCTGGGCTCACCACCTCTGGAGGGTGTCCCTAGGTCCCAGTGGCTCATGGGGTGCAGCACACACGTGTGTGACACCACTTTCTCCCCATCAAATCCGGTCACTTCCCCACTTCGTGTGTCCCTTCCTCTCCAAGCCAATGCCCAGGCCCCGGTCCAGTCCTCCCTTCCTCCCCCTGCCAGGGCAGCCGGCCCACAGGCCTCAGCCCCTAAGCACACATGGTGCCCACGCTCCAGAGTCTCATTTCCTCTCAACTGATGTCAGAGCCCGGACCTCTCTCTCTCTCTCTCATCTTCCCTCCAGCCCGGGCACCTCTGCTAAACAGAACTGCCCCACTTGGTGGGTGGGGTTGCGGCCCAGGCACATCTGACTGCAGCCAAGTCCAGCTCTGTTCCCAAGGAGAAACTAAGACTGGAGGTGGGCTGTAATTGAAAGGGTGTGGGTGGCCCTCCCCACCATCCACTCAGCAAGCTGATGCCCTGGAGAGTGTGGGGTGGAGATGGGGTCGGCCACCCCTCCTCCAGGCCCCACCAGCAGCTTGAGGGACCCAGGGGACTCTGGTACTTAGAGAGGAGGGTGGCCCCTGAAGGCAGGCCAGTGACTTCATCTCATGCTACCTGAGAGAAGCAGGGCACAGAGAGGGCTGTGTTGGGCTTCCCAGTGGACAGGACACAGGGCCACCTCCCTCAGGGGTTTCAAGGCTAATTCTGTCCATGATTTTCACGTCAGAACCTAAGCCCTGTGTGAAGAGGACTCAACTGCACACCCTTTGCATCCTCCCCCAGCTCAGCCCCTTCCTGGCCCCTCTCTTTGCTGAGTTCTTTGCCTTCCCTGCACCCCAGCATCTCCCTGACCAGTCTCTCCTCCACTCTTCCAGACCCTGCCCTTCTCTTCAAGGTCTTCATGCTTCCCTGGCTACACACCTGCCTGTTCGGCTCTTCTCGGCTAGCGGGCGGGCTCTGGCTCCAGTGCCCCGCTGTCCTGAGTGGCACTGTGCAGCTGAGATGGGGCGTGGGGACTCACCCACCTATGCGCGGGTCCAGGGGCACTCTGCCGAGGAGCGGGACCTGTAGATCCTGGCACATGACCTCCGCGCCCCCTGTCGTTGGTGGGAAGATCTGAGACTCTTTCTGGGAGACAAAGTAAAAGGGGAGGAATCATGATTTCGTTTCAGAATCATATGAATGGATCACATTTTAAAGAAACTTAAAAAAAAATGGTATTTTCGGGGGAGAGTGTACAGCTCAGTGGTAGAGCGTGTGCTTAGCATGCAAAGGTCCTGGGTTCAATCCCCAGTACCTCCAGTAAAATAAACCTAATTACCACTTCCCCACCAAGGGCAATACATTTTTAAAAAATGGTGGTTTCAATATGAAAAGAATTTTCATTAAATCAGCAGCAGCGGGCTCTAAGTGTGGCTCCGCTTCCCGAGGTGGTGGGGAAGCAGAGGTGCACGCGCAGCACCCCCTCGGCCCCGGAGGCGGGGCCCCAGCTGAGCCGCCCGCGCTCGCACCTGGCACCTGGGGCAGACGAAGCTGCTCATGTTCTCCACCACCCCGAGGACCGGCAGCTTCACTTTGCGGCAGAAGCTGATCTCTTTGCGGACGTCCTGGAGCGACACCTCCTGCCAAGGTTCAAGAAGATGGGTTGTTTCAGAGTCAGAGCAGAAGAAAGAGAAGGTCTGTGTGGTGGAGGGATGGCTGCTGTGCCCTCGCGTCACCACCCTGATGCTTCAGGGCCTGGGCCCCTTGCTCCGTACTCGTTTCACGCCGTCCACGTGAGCCCCGTTCCTGGTGCTGTTCACATCCCGCAGAACCCGCAAAGGACAGACCTGAACAACCCAGTATGACGCGTACAGTTACTACGGGAAAGTGGCCTTTAATGCGTTTCTGTGTTCCACCTTCCTGTCAACGTACTGTGCTGAGCCAAGCGGCCACCTCATCCTAGGTTGGGGCGGCCTGTGGGCTGTGTGTTTTCGTGGGTAAAGTTCCCCTGCAGCACAGCCTGGCCGACTCCTTCACACGTGCTGGCTGCGTCGCCCCACGGGGGGGGTCAGCTGTAGGGCTGTGACATAGACCAGTGTACGACCCACACAGCCTAAAATATTTACTCTCTGGCCATCCCCGAAAAGGTCTGCTCACCTCTGACCTTGATTATCACGAATACAAACAACTTGAGTGACAAAAAAGATATGAGGAATGTTACTGTATCTAGAGACTGCTTCAAATTCACTTCTGGACTCTGGATGTGGATCTTATGGCGTAAGGACTGGGGACAACTAGCGCTCAGCACCCTCACCAGTAACCCCATACCCCCGCTTAACGCTCCTGCAGACGTGTCCAGGTGTCTTGCTGCCGTCAAGTATGGCGACTCCTTAAGATCTGTGGCTTTAAGTCAAGGGCCCCCATAGGCTCCTGGCTTTGTGTCCTCTCTCCTCCTGAGGCACACATTTGGCCCTGGACCTCTCTGAGGCTGGGGTACAGACAAAAAGGAAACTGGCTAGAAAGTAAACTGCCTGTGACTCAGCGTCTCGCCTCAGTGCACCTCTGGGTCTCTCCTGGTGTCCTCCAGATAAAAGCCCTGCTGCTTGCCAAAACGACCCCAAAAGCAAGCCGGCTGCTGGATGTGCGAGGATCCAAGAAAGTGTCCCCAGCCTGGAGTCACCTTTTCCAGAGAAACTACATACAGAGGTACACAAATGCAGTGCGTCCACCTGCCTCCCTGGAGAAGGGCCAGCATCTGCTGGCCACTCCCCTCTCCCTGAACCCAAGGGGACTCTGTGTTTCTTTTCACAACAAACCTGACATTGGAGAGGCCGTCTTTGTGCCAGGAAGACTGTTAGAGTGGTTTAGGTTTACAGAAGGCAGAGTTTCCCACATGCCCCCACCCTGCATGGAAAGCCTTGGCCACTGGCAGCACCCGCATCAGAGTGGATGGTCCAACTCCACTGTCCCCCTGTAGGTCATTTCTTGGGGACCTGCTCCTGAGAGGACCGCTGGTTTCAGGGTGGGCCCCAGCCACTCTAAAAATTCAGCAGAAAACATTCCTAACAACAAATCCATCTTCCCTCTACCCTGTCCCCGGGGCCAGTGCCCCCTCCCCTGCCACCTAAGCAGTGTGCTGCTCCTCTCTGTGCCCCCAGGGTCCCTCCCCACAGAGCACCACAGGGACCTGACAGGCATGAACCCCCTCCCCTCCCTCCCTGACCCGGGCACCTTCGCGTGGCCCACTGAGCTTGCCACCCCACTGACACAGCGTCACACGTGTGCACCCACGTTCCTCAGTGAAGCACATAGGCCACGGGGGGATGGGGTGGGTGGTGGGGGTCCGGTCTGTTTTACTGCCCTGGTGCCGGCCCAGGGCCCGCATGGAGTATGTGCTCAGCCCTCACCTGAATCAGACTTGACTGCTCAAGGTATGATATTGACGGATTCAGAGGCTGACAAAAATAAAGCCCTGTTAATTGTGCTTTCTTAGGCGCAAAGGAGATTATAATGAAGAGAAGTAAAGTATAACTGAAGAGAATAATCTGTTGGTTTTTTGAGACCTGCTAAGCTCAATGGCAATAATAATAAAGCAACTGGTGGGGCCACTATGGAGAACAGTAGGGAGGTGCCTTCAAAGACTGTAATAGAGTTACCATGTGATCCAGCTATCCCACTCCTGAGCATGTATCTGGAGAAAACTATTTGAAAAGAGACATGCACCCAATGCTCATAGCAGCACTATTTACAATAGCCAAGGCATGGAAGCAACCTAAATGTCCACTGACAGATGGCTGGATAAAGCAGCTGTGATATGTATATACAATGGAATATTACTCAGCCATAAAAAAGAATGAAATAATGCCATTTGTTGCAACATGGATGGACCCGGAGTTTATCATACTAAGTGAGGTCAGTCAGACAGAGAAAGACAAATATTGTATGATATCACTTATATGTGGACTCTAAAAAAATGATTCAAATGAACTTATTTACAAAACAGAACTAGACTCACAGACACAGAAAACAAACTTATGGTTACCAAAAGGGAAAGAGTGGGGAGGGATGAATTAGGAGTTTGGGATTAGCAGATACTAACTACTATATATAAAACAGATAAACAACAAGGTCCTACTGTGTAATGCAGGAAACTATATGCAATATCTTATAATAACCTATAGTGGAAAACAATCTGAAAAAAGTTTATGTATAGCTATATCACTTTGCTGTGCACCTGAAACTAACACAGCATTGTAAATCAACTATACTTCAATAAAAAAATTAAATAATAATAAAGCATAACACAGGCCTGACTGCACTTGTTCAAGTTGGATTCACCCAGACAGTATGTCATCTCCTCAGCATGGGCTCAGCACAGCCCCTGTGACTGTCTCGAAGGAGCTGGACGTTGCCAAGGAAGGGGCCAGGCCCATGGCAGCTCATCGGGAAACCCCCATCTGGGCCCACGCTGGTTCTGTGGAAAGCTGGTGGGGGGTGCCTCAACTGTTCAGGAGAGTAAGCAGAGGAGCAGTGTGGACGCGGGGCCTGGTGACGAGCGCGCGGGGCACCGGCTGAGTTATAACAGCTCCAGCCGGCTTGCTGGCTTTGTGAAGGGGAATTAAAAAGGCGATTTTGAACCACTATTTCTTAATCTGTGGATGAAAAGAACCAAACAACTGTGGACTGCCTCCCTGTCAACTGAAAATGCCTGGCGCGAACATAAACATGAGGTTTGTGCAGATCCAACTCGGGTCTGCTGTGGAGCCCACATCCTGAAGAGCCGCGGAGACCAGGCCCCGGGGCCGTCGGGGAGAGAGAGCCAGCGCCGCCCGGGCCCTCGCTCACCTGCGGGGTGGTGATGATCACCGCCCCGTCAATGTGCGCCGCGGCCAGGTACTGGACGGCCGACAGGTGTTCGTCCGACGTCCCGGGCGGGGTGTCCACGATAAGGTAGTCGACCTCACCCCAGTCCACGTCGCGGAGGAACTGCTTGATCATGCCTGCAAAGAGAAATCGCAGTCATGCCTCCTCTCTCCTCTGCCCCCACGACGCTCTCTCCAGAAGCGCCGCTTGTGACCTTTCCGCACAGCTGGTCTGTGCTCTAGGGCAGCTGGGTCTGGCAGTGTCTGGAGACGGGTTTGGCTGTCAGGCCTGGGGTGCGGGTTCTACTCGCCTCCAGTGCGTAGAGGCTGGGGACCTGCTAACACCCCATGATGTGGCACAGCCCACCCCTCCCTCACAAGGGATCGTCTGGCTCAAAATGCCAGCAGCACCGGGGCTGAGGAGGCCCGGAGTGGCACTTTCACATCAATACCTGCGGCCTCAGTGCCCTCAGTCTGGCACTGACTTCACCCCACACACTTCTCTCCCTGACCAGTCAGAACACAAAACCACAGTGGGAATAATTCCAGGGTTATGCAGGCTTTCAGGAGAGATAATATCACGATATGATATTGTACCATGACAGATATGAAAAGTTACAAAATTCTATTTATTAAATAAAACTGGTATTTCTGTTCGCTCCCTTCACCCAGGGAAGAAAGATACAATCCAATGCTGAGAATAACACTCAGCGAAGCCCAGCAGGATGAGCCCAAGGCTGCCCTGACAGGACAGGGCGCCGTTCTGCCCTTGGGAGGACGGGATAAGAGACAGAAAGCAGAGTGGCGAACCATTTTTCTTTGGTCCCCTCCAGATGACAGCGTCGTCGGGACTGCTGAGCAAGAAACCCACCGACATCACCCCCAAGTTGTCTTCCAGGAACTGGAAAAGATGACGTGAGAAACATTTTACTTAAAACCACAGTGCCAGGTGATTCCCTATGTCTTTTGTCTGAACTCTGGCTGAAAAAATTTGGAGGACAAAATTACTATGTGATCTATGAGTATATTCACTCTTTTGAGTCTTCAAATCCTTTTTTTTCCCCCAAAAGAAATCATTGGGAAAAAAAAAGGTTACCATACTGGGGGGGATTGAAAGAGGCACCCCATGGCCCTATGCAGCAATGACAGTGAACGTGTCTGAAATAAATGAACGTCGCTGCCTTTTTTTCTTTAACCTGGGGTGGTCCCCTCTTCTGGTTTTGTACATAAAGTTTTATTGGAAAACAGTCGTGGGCATTCCTTTGCGTATCACTGCTTTTGAGCTATGATGGTGGCGACAGTATAGCCCACAAACTATTTACAATCTGAGTCTCTACAGAAAAAGTTTGCCAACTCCTGGTCATAACTCTGTTCCCTGGGCCTAGAAAAGTGTCTTAATAAATATTTGTTGCCTGATAAACAGGTTGAGAGAAATGTTGCCAGCCCACCCAGTACCTGTTATGTGCACACGACCCATAACACGCTACCTTGAAAAGAAGGCAAAGAGGTGGGCACTCACCACTGGAGACCAGCCTGAGCCGCTCTGGTGAACCTGCGAAAACATGAGCGGGTCCTGACTGGTGAGAAATCGTGCACCCCGGTCACACGTCACACATGACAAAGCTCATGCAGTGAGAGGACAGTTGTACAGAATACGACTGGTCAACCTAAACACTACCACTGAACTCTTCACAGGGAGTGGAGAGCTGGGGGCCGGGGGATGGGTTATGGATAATATAATTCATATGCTTTTCCCCCTCCCGATTACTTTGAAACTCTGCTTAGATATCAGGTCAGGGAACCAAAGTTACTGGAGTCCAAATATAATTTGGGGTATTTGAAAAGTGTGACCGAAATCGGTTGGGGGTTGCTGAGAAAATGCAGGTGACTGTGGAGCAGTGAGTTGGTCCTGGTAAAAGTCCAGGCGTGGAGGGATTACCTTTAGTGAAACGGGGGACACAGAACCTGCGCATCAGTGGCTGAGCTTCAGCACTGACCAGCCGCCCGCAGGGGACAAGAACTGGGGGAAGGGTGTCAGCAGGAAGCTCAGGGCTCCTTCAAGATCCAGGCTCCTTCCTCGCAGCTGGTGTTCATTAACTGCCAGGGTTCAACTCTGCACCCTCTTTATTATGAAACTGGAACTTATGCAATCAATCTTAGAAATTAGGCTTCAAGCAACACAGAAGCCAAAACAGAAAGCCCATTTTCCTTGATGAAATCTTTTTAAGAGTCTAGTGAGATTTAACTTACATGCCACACAACTCACTCATTTAAAGTGCACAATTAAATGGCTTCACAACAGAATTGTACATCCATCGCCACAACCAATTTTAGAACACTTTTGTGACTCTTTAGACACCCTGCACCCTTAAGTGTCACCCCCTTATCCTCACAGTCCCCCCACCATCCTCGGTGACCATGGATCTGCTGTGTCTACGGACATGCCTGTTCCTGACACGTCACAAATGCAATCACGTAATATGTGGTTCTTTGTCACTGACTTTGAAATCATACTTTAAAACAAAACCCATTCATTCCTATTAATACTCATTCTCTAATCACTGGTCTTAAAAGAGGGGTAAACATGGTGACCCTATGGCACAGGAGGAGGAAACAGTCGACTTTCTGCTTAACCTCACTGTTATTTAAATGCTCTGATTTTTATGGTCTACTTAAGTGCTGGCACAGGAAGGCGTACGTGCAGATGACGGCAGGGCACGGACATGCGGCTGGGGGAGGACTACCGAGACCATTACTTATGGGTGTGCAGTCAGGGTTGCCATCTTGCCTCCACCCTGGATGGTGCTGTGCCCCTTCCCAGCCCCTCAGAAGCAAATCCCAAGTCCTGAGCGGAGGCCTCCAGGACTGACCCTGCCTGCCTCTGGCTTCCCTCGGCTGCCTGAGCCCCGCGGGCCTCTCCTGCTTCAGGCATGCACTCCCTCTGCCCAGGGTGCTCTTCTCTGGGTTCCCCGCGTGGGGTGCCCTGGAGCACCCCCTCCCAAAGAGCAGCTTGCCCTGCCTGTCTCCTGACCCGGCTCAGTGTCCTGTTATCTCTCATCTGCCCCTCCCACGAGGGCAAGGTCTGTATCTGCCTTGTTCCCTCTGAACCCCAGCACCCAGAACAGTGCCCAGCGCTTCAGCTGAGTATGAACTGACAAGGAGGGAGGTACAGCTCAGTGGTAAAGCGCATGCTTAACATACATGAGGTCCTGGGTTCAGTCCCTAGTACCACCACTGAAATAAATAAACCTAATTACCTCCCCTGCTTCAAAAAGTGAATAAAATTTAAAAATTAAAAAAAAAAAGGAATGAACTGATGTCGACACCCCTGGAAGAGCCTAGCCTTCAGGGCACCCCTCCACCCATCCCCACCCCAGTGGAACCCCTTCTTGGCAGGCTTCGTGCCGCCTACAGCGGAGACCAGCACCTGCGAGACCGCGGTGGCCCTGCCCCCACTGCGTCACTAGTCCGCCTCGTAGTCTCACTTCCCCACTGGTGACCACAGGGGTAGAAATATTCCCTTGCTTCCAGGGTACAGACCCCAGCCAGCCCTGGTCGAGCTTCCCCAGTCAGGGCCGAGTTTCTGTGTCTGACTTCTGCATTTTACATGTTGTTTCCCTTCCCTTCTAAGAAGGCACTGAAACTAACACTTCTCAGATGGTCTGGATGGACTTAAATATAATCCCGCCACCTCCAAAATTCACGGCTGTTGTTCAAAGTGGACGGATGGACTAGGGAACATTTACCTGCTGTCATCACGCCCAGGTGAAAATGCATGGGCTCTGCGGACCCCGTGGCTTTGGGTTAGGAGCTCGGGGCCAGCGTGCCGGAAGAACGCTCTTCCCTGCGTTTTATAACGTAGCTACTTACCTGCTCGCCTTCCAATCCCATTATCTTGGGAATTGACGGCCCGCATATGTCAATGTCTAGAAGAGCAACCTGGGGAAAAAGAAGAGACCAGGCTGTGATGTCACTGGATGTACAGCCCTCCAGGTGTGCACGATTGGGAGGGGACGGGGTTCGGGGAAAAGGAGGGAGGGGAGGAGACAAAGAGAACCCGGGTCAAACTTGGACCAAGTGGAATCTCGTGAGGGAGAGTTACAATGTTCACCTTCCAGGCCACAGACAGACACTTTCAGACTCCTAATGAGACCCTGGCAGAGGACACCACCACCAGCGATCCTCCCTGCCCCGCTGCCCCGTCCCGCCGCCCCGGGTCTGGTCTAGCTCCAGGGTGATCTTATAGACCTGAGTGTCAGGTCACTTGAAGATTCAGGTCCAGCTACTGTTTACTTGGTCCTTATCATGTGCTGCGTGGGGTCATTAGAGTTCATTATCTCTGCTTTACAGGAGGAAACTGAGGTTCAGAGAGGCCCAGAGACTTGTTCAATGAGCAAGGAGCAGATCTGGGACACGGAGTCCGGAGATCTGTTCTAACACCAGGGCTCTTCCCACTAGCCCCTGGGGCCTGGCAAGGAGAGCAAGGGTAGACCCCCAGCTGAGCTCTGACCAAGCCCTGTTTTCCCGTGATGCTGAAGGTTAATCATGGCTTAGCCTCAGCTTCTAAAAAAGAAACTGAAAATGAGGAACTCTACAAAAGTTCTTTGCTAGTGACAACTGCAGCCCACCATGGGTGCAGGAGATGACTCCCTCCACCCCTGCACCCTGCTCTCCCCGTCTGAGAAGTGAAAAGTCTGAGACAGCCTTCAGAAACCCTCTGAAGAGCAGGGCTGGTATTCATCTTGAAAGCTCTCACGTCTTAGATCCAGAGTGCAGCCCCTCTGGGTAATTTTTTAACTTGCCCCAAATCCATCTCTTGCTTTCCTCTTCAATCCTCTCAACAAACCCCGACCTCCTACGATCCTCACATGACCTCACACTGCGGTCAGGAAAGCAGTCATACAGTACATCGCTGTTTGCCTCACTTGCCCCCTGCTGGATGTCGAGGAGAGTGCAACAGGACGACGCTCATCCTGCAGACTTGACTTCCCTGCCCTTCTTGATGCTTCAGGCTGATGTTCGTTAATGATCCAGGCATTTTACAGCAGAGACTCACGACTTGGGAAATTATACCATCACTACGACCCTAACAGAGACTTTTATCAACACTCTTTTATCAACACTTTCTAGCCGCTCAGTCTAGGAAGTCTCACTGTCTCTGGAGAACAATTTAATTAGTTTCCTTTTGAGGAATTACATTCCCCACAACCAAAGGAGTGTCTTGAGTGAAATGATGCAAGGAAGAGACGGCGTGCACTCACTCCGGCGGTGCACCAAAGAGGCTGCGGCACACCCCTGCCATCCAGATCTCCCAGCGGCCGTGTCCTGTCCCCTCCATGCTTCCTCCTGATACTGGCCGCTACCCCCATATCCTTCCAATTAATCTCCTTTCTGCTCCAGTGAAGCCAGAGAATCCTAGCTGGGAGAAAGACGCCTGCATCAATCCTCACCAGGGTCTCTGTGGAAGGTGCTAGAAGCCTGATGGGAAGAGAAGGCTTGGCTACACCTCTTCCAGCCAGAAAGTGGTGGAGTAGGCGCTGCAGGGCTGCCGGGATCCGCACGTTCTCCTACCCAGCGCCCCACACTTCCCCTTGAGAAGAGGTCACGGGAAGTGGGCTCTGTCCTAACTCGGCACTCCGAGGCCACGTCGCCTCATACCAGTTGCTTCTCCTCCCAACTGTCTGAGAGTCTGGTCTGTGAAACAAGGGTTTCAGGAGGTCACGAGGCCCCTTCCAGCCCTCCAGTCTACAAGCCCCCGAGACGGGCCTCAGACAACAGAGCCCTGCAGCCCCCAGCGTGCACCTTTTTTCATGACACAGTTTGCCTTCCAGATCACACGGCAAGACGATTGGTTGGTACCTGCGGGAGCTGCTGACTTTTGCAGTCGAAAGAAGCTGTGTGATCCTTGGATGTCTCAGGCTCAGGTCTGCAGGGTTCAGGCTCCTCCTCCTCCCTTCAACCCAACATGCATACTCCCGGGCCCACCTACGATTACTCAGGGGCTCCCCACTGACTCAGGGCCCTCTGCAGACTGTCAGACACTTGCCTGTCTCAGAGTGTGATCGTGGAACAGCCCTGCTTGGAGTTATTAACGAGCTGTCACCAGGCGGCAGGGAGAAAAGGACAGGGTGGTCTCCATCATCCTGCTGAATTCTGGGCAGGGAGGGAAGTGCGCCACCTGACTTTAACCAGCAAGACACTCAGCGTTTACTCTGTGCCCACACGAGGCACTGTTTGAAGATACCGATGTTTTCTGTCATGAGCAGGTCTGCAGGTGCAAGATACAGTTTCCTGAGTGCTGACCCTTTAAAAGCCCCACTACAAGAAGCAATCTGGCTTATCTAGCCATGTTTCCACACAGGTGATATGCTTCCCCTCAGCTCACTGCAGAGTCTTGACATGTGTGCAGCGGGACCTCAGAACAGAACCACACAGAAGTGTGACTAAACAGCTATCTACTCACAAGTGGTCCCTTGCAGCTGGCCTGGTTAAAGCACATCTCCAGACGGCTGTTTAAGAAGATGCCTGACAGCTCTGAAAAGCAAAGATTACTCTGGATAACATGGACGATCTCAGAAAACAGATCCCACTGGCTAATACAAGTTTGACCCTCAAATGGTAAGAGATTGTCGACCAACAGAAAAATGAATCCGCAAGTGTATTGTGAATCTGCCTGGCACTGTACTCTGGGCAGGCTACAAACTCGTGATCACTAAATTAGAAATAATCATCCTCCCTCCACATTCCAGTTAGTGGAATAAAGTAACAGTAACAATGGTACTCAGGGGCATTTACTGGGTATGCACCACACATCAGGTGTGGAGTTAAGCATTTTATATTTATGTGCATCATCTCAGTCTTGTGTCCCATTTTACAGATGAGAAAACTGAGGCCCAAGGTCACAGCGCTGGTCTAGGCGGAGCTGGGACGTGATTGTGGGCAGACTGCACCCACATTCTGCCCTACATGCTCAACTGGAGTTCTGACCCCTCCCTCTTCTCCAAGAGATGGATGCCCTGCTTCTTCATCTCCCCAGCTTTGCCCTCATTTGTTCCCTGCCATCTGCTCCAGCTGCTGCCCTGGTGGTGCCCTCGTGGCTTCTGAAGGAGACAAGAGCAACACCTCGTGCTGGTTCACCATCGCCTCTTCAGGACACTCGATCACGCACTCGGCTGCTGGTGCAGCCACACTCCTATAGCAACGCTCCAGTCGTGCCTCTTTCCTGCCCCGTCGTCCTCCCAGGGCAGTCGAGCCTCCAGGTCTGGCTCAGCCTCATGTCGCTCCTTCCCTGGGGCAGAGGCACCTCACTGCCGGCCCATCCACGCCTGCCCAGGCAGTCCCAGCTCTGCACCTCTGCCTCCGCCTCCTCGCCGCCACAACCCACCGCCCCCAGCGTAGTCCACAGGCCGCCTTCTCCCAGGAGCCTGCCCAGCTGCCCCCTGCCAGGGACTTCTCCCTTTTACCAAGTCCCTAGAGCACATCTTGGGTAGTGGACACCGGATTCCAGAGACGAGCACAGCAGTCACAGAGGCCAACGAGAGCAGCTCCACACGTTACGCAATGATCAGAAGAGAAGTGAGTTACAAGAGGAATTCAGAGCCTGAGTGACTGAGAGAAACACCAAGCTTTACAGATCACCTAGTCCAGCCTCTTCCATGTCCCAAGAAGGCCTCGGCCTCCACAAAGTCTCAGTCCAAAAAGTTTCTACCCAGCCAGTCCTAGTGCTCCTGGCGGGCAAATTACCACCAGGGGCCAAATCCAGCCTGCCACCTGTTTCTGTACAGCCCCCAGCAAAGAAGGGTTAGTACATTCTTAGAGAGTTGGGGGAAAAAATTAAAGGAATATTTTTATTTCACATGTTAAAATTACATGGAATTCAAATTATATGAAATTCAAAGTTTTATTAGAACACAGCCACACTCATCTGTGGACAGGCTGTCTATGGCTGCTTTCATGTTCAAGGGCAGAACTGAATAGCTGCTTCAGAAACTGTACATACAGCCTGCAAAGCCTCAAACACTTACCACCTGGCTCTTTACAGAAAAAGTCTGCTGCCCCTGAAGCCAACTCTACTTTCTTAACCCAATGATTTAAAAAAATGTACCCTTGGAGGTCCTAGGTGAGGTCTCTCAGGGGCCACTGTGTATCTGTGTATCTATGTGTGCACACCTGTGAATCTGTGTGTGCATCTGTATGTATCAACGTGTCTCTGTGCGCACGTGTGTGTATCCGTGTGCATATCTGGAGGGCATGTCAGAATGGTGGGCTCGATCCCCTCCACCTGCCCACTGTAGCTAGCTTTACTGGTTTTTTGTACAGGAAATAAAGTCTTTACATTATTAAGAACTTACAGTGCTATTTCATACTGGAGTACAATGGTTTACCTCACACAAGTAGAGAGTATTGACATTTCTCCAGTTTTGAGTTTAAAAAATATAACCAGCAACATGTGGCAGTTCTGAAATTTCCATATTAAACATACCCCTACAGTTCCTTCCAGTACTATCTTAAAAAAAAAAAAAGAAGCCAAACAAAAGTGAAGGGCCATTTGTCAAGAGTATAACAGAAATGTAAACTGAAAAGTCAGTTAGCCCTTTCACACAAAAATAACTTTCAACATTCAAAACGCATAAAGAAAAAACTAATTTTCAAAAATAAATCAATGTGCAAAAGAAGGCACATAGCAAGACCACCATGGAAAGAACTGGAATGGTCAGGAACAGCTTTCCACATGAACACAACAGAAGCGTTTCTACCTTACACAGAACTCCACTGCAGGCCCCGAACAGCGCTCTGAGGGAAAACCACCACTGAGCTGGAGATTCGCATCACGCACGGCGGGCTCTCTCGCCCAGCCCGCACACACACAAGTCGTGAGGTCTCTCGTTTCAGGGTTCGACGCATTGGGAAGTGGGTTTTGAGAGACACCCATGCCTCTCTAGCAATTTCTGGTATGCATGTGTATTTTGGGGGTGGGGGGGTAGGGAGTAATTAGGTTTATTTATTAATTTTTTTAGAGGAGGTACCGGGGATTGAACCTAGGATCTCATGCATGCTAAGCACGTGCTCAACCACTTGAGCTATATCTTCCACCCTGCATGCGCATATATATATATTTTTTTTTTCTTTTTTTAAATTAGAATTTTGAGCAAAACCTCATTTTGGCAAAAACAAAAAAGTTGAATGTTCTGTGTTAAACAAAAATAAAAAACTGTAGTCCTCTTGATTTTGTTAGGTATAAAATGGTATCAAAGTGAACAATGGGGTCATTTTCTAAGATCAATGCCAAACTGTCATAAGTCCCAATGAATAACCTGTATTTTTTAAAGTCACAGGTATTGCAAATTTCCATTTTACTGTTTTGGTAAAAGTATTTTTCTTGTTCCTCACCCTACCACCTCTTTTACTAAAGCTGAAATCCCGAGAGCAGCCGTGGGGAATCTGAGTTTTCGTGCTCCTCTGGGGAGTGGGTGTAAATGAATGGCTGAGGACCGGGGTCGGCAAGCGCTTTCTTCAAGGCCCGGATGGCAAGTATGTTAGGCCTTGTGGGAAAAATCAAGGATAACAGGTAGATACTAACATAACAACTTAAAAGCAACCATTTATAAATGTAAAAACCATTCTCAGCTCACAGGCCATAAAAAGACAGGAGATGGGCTGGATTTGGCCAAGGGCTACAGTTTGCAGACCCCTGGCCTAGAAAAAGGCAGAAGGGGGTTAATAAAGAGCAAGAAGTGTGAACTTAACGTAATGAATAACCAAGAAGCCAAAAGAGATGTACACCTGCTATTCCTGTGCGTGGCTAGAGAACCCAACGAGACACTGCATGTCACTGCTCGACTGCTTCGCACTACCGCATTCTCTCTGCAGGGACCGAGATTCCGGAGAGGCTAGTTCAACTGACTCTGATGAATTCGAGCCATCATGA
Organism: Camelus bactrianus; assembly: GCF_048773025.1. Taxonomy (NCBI): domain Eukaryota; kingdom Metazoa; phylum Chordata; class Mammalia; order Artiodactyla; family Camelidae; genus Camelus; species Camelus bactrianus. The sequence continues at coordinate 33,750,799 of NC_133556.1, read as the reverse complement.
GCCCTCAGACAGGAGCCTCTCCCAGTTTTCCCCAAGGTCCCACCTGTGTGTTTTCATCCGCTGCTAGGCCGTGGGCCAGGTGGGCACTGAATGTGCTTTTCCCAACGCCACCTTTCCCAGACAGCACCAAGATCTTGTGTTTCACACTCTTCATCTTCTCTTTGATTTCCTCTATGGCTGCAAAGAAAGCAATTCAGACGACAAAGCCCCTGTCAGTCTCGACTGTCACTCTGGGAAGCTAAGTCCTCCCGTTACTTTAAGGAGCACTGAGTGAAAGAGCACTTTGTCAACGGCAGTCAGTGCTGCAAAAAACAACGCTGCCGGCACATCTGACACGCCCTTACTTGCTGGTTTACTTGTCTCCCCAGCTAGAAAATAAACTCCATGAGAGGGTTCACACGATATTCCCAGCTCCAGGACAGAGCTGTGAATACAGCGATTCCCAGCCTGGGGGCAAACCCCACCAGGGCACACCTGGCAATGTCTTGGGACATTTTTGGTTGTCACAGGAAGGACACTATTAGCATATAGTGGGTAGAGGCCAGGGATGCTGCTAAGTGTCCTATGGTGCTCAGGGCAGAAAAACAGGGCAGACACCCTGCAACATAGAATTAACCAGCCCAGAATGCCAATTGTGCCGAGACTGAGAAACTGACAAACTGCAGGCACTTACTATCAGGTAACTATAACTATCAGTTATTATACATTTACTATGCTTTCAATATTTCATCCTATTTCATATCCTTTAAACAACACTGTAGCTATTTTCCCCCCATTTTTGATGAGGAAATGGAGGTTCAGAGAGGTTAAGACTTTTGCTCAGGGTCACACTGTGTGCAGTGGACCGAAGAACCAAATCCAAGTTTCTCTCTGAATTCCTTCAAAAGTCTTCTCCCAACCTGCTTCTGCTTTTAAAGATCCTTTTCGCAGGCTCCCAACCTCCAATTTCTCCTTCATAGTATTTACTACTGTGATGATTTGTTTATTGTGGGTCTCTCCTATTCAACTAATCTCCCGTAGGGCAGTGACCTCATCTGTCTCATTCACAGAACAGAGCACTGTGCCTGGAAGTGATTAATACATACTTGTGTTGAATTAATTGGAGAATTGTTTCCCAAAGGAAGAAAATTTTGTCCAAAGAAAGCAGCTGGCGGAGCCAGGATTTAAGCCCAAGCTCCCTGACTTAAAAATTTATACCCTATTCCCTCTGGTGAGGGCCTCCTCCCAATCACTCCTAGTTACTCTCAAACTTCTGGCCCCACCCACCCCTCATCCCCTCCGACTTTCTCCCATGCCTCGCCCCTCCTAAGACCCCTTTTGACTCCGAGCCAGTCACAGGCTCCGCCCAAATCCTGCCAGGTTTCTCCGCTCCTCTCCTTCTAAATGCCCTGCCCCTCAGGGTCCCGCGCCTGTCACTCATCCCTCAAGCCCCGCCCCTTACACCCCCCTTCCACGTCCTGTATCCTTTGGCCCCTGCCCCTGTCATTCATCGCTTAGGCTCCTACCCCATCACCATCATCACACGAACACACCCCACACCTCCCTCCTCTTCCGGGCCAGCGCTTTCCCCTTCCGGCTCAAGCCTTGCCCGTTACTCACCCGGGTCCGGAGCGGCACCAGCTCCAGATGCGCAAAGCCGCTGGTTGGGGCACCCCTGACATGAGGCCCCTCGGCCCGCCTGGGCGCTGCCGGTTCCGGGACAGTCTGCGCAGAGACAAAGTTACAGTTAAGAGTCGCTCCTGTCCCTTCAGACCCACCACCCACGCCCCGCTCGCGCTCACCATGAGGGACCTCCTCCATTCCGCTGCTTTGGGCGGCTGCGCGGTCACCGGAAGCCCCCGTTGCGTATTTCCGCCCTGTAGCACCCAATCTAACCCTCCAGCCACGCGAAATAAGTCTCAGAAAGAGAGGGCTGTGCGCACGCGCGAACTATGTGGCGGGAGCTTGGGATTGTTTTCTGTTCCTTTTAAAACTGAGCTGCAGATATCTAGCATAAATATTTCAGCATGTATCTACTAAGTGTTATCCTACACGACTTAAATGCCATTTTCATATCCAAGATATTTAACGTTGATGCAAAATTGTTTGCTAATATACAGTTAATATGCAAATTTACTCAGTTGTTCCAAATAAAACCCCACCCCAATCCTGGATCCAGTCGCACCTGGCCTTTTGTTCCGTCTCTATTCTTTAGTCTCTTTTTAGTCCAGAAGAGCCCTCCCCCTCAATTAGATTCAGGTTAGTTTTTGGCAGGACACACCAGTTGCATCACAGCAGGAAGCACGTAATGCCAATTGGTCCCATTATTGGAGATGTGAGGGCTTGATCACTTGATGAAGGTGGTGTCTGCCCTGTTCCTCCAGTGAATGGGACCACTTTCCCTTTGTAACTAAGACGGACTCCCTGGGGTGATCCATTGAGATCACGTGCATATCCTGTTCTCAACCAGCCTTTCACTCAGTAGTTTTAGCATCATTTTTACCTGGATCAGTTACATAGGTGTTTTCAAAACTGTGCTTTTTTTCTTCAGTCTTGCCATTATTTATTATCTCAATTAATTAACTGGCACCCCTCAGTAAATAAGAAGTCCCCCCCCCCCGCTTTTTTATAGAATCACTGTGGGCTCATGGATTTTTTAAAAAATAGGTGTACTGGGGATTGAACCCAGGATCTCGTGCATGCTAAGCATCTGCTTATACCACTGAGCTATACCCTCCACCCAGTTCTGTATTTTATAATTATCATTGTTCTTACTGGTTAATTTCCCTCCAAACTTGGCCAGGAAGCCTTGTCAAGCCAGCTCCTGTGTCTTGGACACTAATCTGACTTCTTTTGAGTACTTTCTTGCTTTCTGACACAGTAAGATGTTCCAGGCTCCAGTTCTACCTTCTTTGCTACAGCCATTTCTCCAAGGACCCCTGGTTGCTTTTCCTGGAGAATGGTGTTGAGAATTCAAGATGTGGATGCTAAGTGTGCTCATTGCTACTAGATTATCATTGCTTACAGGTTTGGGGCAAATTTTAATGAGTGAACAAATTTTCCCCAGCCTCAGTCACTAAGGATATAGAAATTCATTTATTAGACAGTAATGTGTCAGTTGCCTACTACTGCCACCAACTGTAGCTAGCATTTGTTGAATGCTTACTATTTGCCAGCTATTTGCTGGTGCTTTTATGTAAATTACCTAATTTATGTTCTTCCAACAAACCTATCCTCTAGGTCCTACTACCTCTATTTTGGGATGAGAAAACTGACGTTCACAATGGTTAAATTACTTTCCTAAGGTCACATAGCTAATAGTGGGGGAGTCAGACTGATGAACTTAGGCGTCTGGCCCCAGAGCCTTCATTCGCATCCACACAGGTGGTGTTAGTGGTACCCAACTGACCTGGTTCTTAGTCTCCTGGAGCCCAGCCTGGTTGGGACAACAGATAATGAATTATGTAATTACAGGGTGATAAATGCTAGGACAGAAGAGGACCTGGGTGATGGAGGTCAGGGAAGAATTCCTGAAAGCTGAGTAGGAGACACCCAGATTGGGGCAGGGTTGGAGTGGGGGCCAAGTAGCACTTCAAACTGAGCAAACAGCATGAGCAAAGCCTGGAGGTCAGAGGAGTTCCCTTACGCGGTAGGGACTGTCATGATCTCCGTTGTGCAGGTGAAAAGACAGGGTCACAGAGAATGACTTGCCCGAGGTCTTGGGGCCCTGAGGCTGCAGAGCTGGGATTCCAGCACCGTCTGGTATTGGGCCTGGGCTCTTAACTACTATGCATGACATTGGGAGGCAGGATGTAAATCATTCTCTCACTGAAGCAAGTGAGGCTCAGAGAAGTTAAGTGGCTTGCCAAGGGTCTCACAGCCAGCAGGCTCCACCGAACTCTTCTGACCACAAGCTCTTTTTCCCGCAGCCACACTGCAGAGGCCTGAAGCTGGCCCACTTCAGGTCGTCCCTTACTGATGTCCCCTAAGACACTTCCTGCGTGTTCCTCCCATTTGTTTTCAGCGGTGATGTCCCTTAAGAGCTCTTTTGTCCCTAACTGCACACGGCCCTCCCACTCAGTGGCAGGGAGAAATGTCTGCTGTTCTTGAACCTTCCCCTCCCTACACACGCCTCCTCATGAGGCTGTAAACATGATCATGTTTCACACCAAAAAGTCAAAGAAACTCAGATCAACCTTCTCTTAACTTTGCTCCAGGTTTCTCTCCTACTCTCCCAGCCAAATCTGTCTCACCTGGGGTGGGATTTTTCCATCTGTTGTATTTGGGAGAAGAAGGGTGGGAGCAGGTGGCAAAGCAGATTCGCGGGCACATCCCAGACCTCCTGAGTCAGAGAGCAGATGGTCGGGCCAGGGACTCTGCATCTTCACGTTCTCACCAGATAGTAATTACATACGATAAGATTTGAGGACTTCTTCTTAAGATGAGCACTCCTCAAGACTCTATTCTTGGCCCACTTTTAGTCGGACTTTCCACATCCTCTCTGTGAGCAGTTTTATGTCCACGGCATCCTGTTATCCAATATGAAATGTTTTCCCATCTCCAGCCCCCATTTCTCCGTAAGTTCAGACATGTGTCTCCCAATTGGTGCCTATTAGGTTTCACTGCGTGGAGGTCCCACAAACAGAACTCACACACACAACTTTTCTCCTCGAAGCACTTCCTGCCTCTGGAGCTCTCATCTCAGAGAGTGGCGCCACCACAGCTGAAGAACTCATCAGTCTGGGCATCAGCCTTGCTAAGTTCCCTCCATCTCTCCCGTATCACTTATCAATTGCTGCATAACACATCACCCTAATACATAGTGGTTACGATGACAGTGGTTTATTATTTCTCATGACTCCTCTGGTTTTATCTGGACTCACTCCTGTGGCTTCATTTAGACAGGAGTCGACTAGGAGATCCGAGGTTCTCATTCTCATGGCTGCCTGGATTCCCCATGCCCTCCTGCCCCCACATGGCCACTCATTATCCAGTGGTCTTTACATGGCAGCTGGACCAGGCTGGGAACTGGCACAGGTTCACTCTCTCACATTCTGTAGGTCAGAGCCAGTCACAAGGGGTGGGGAAATAGATGCCCTGTCTTGATGAGTGGAGTGGCAGGCAGGTACACAGATGGGGGTGAACACTGCTGGGTACCTTGGAGACAACGTGATGTCTCCCTTTACATCCAATCAGGCATTGAGTGCTGGGGATGCACCTCCGGGGGTTATAGCCCCAGTCTTCACGCCTCTCTCTTCATCTGTACCCTTTGCTGTCCGGCTTTGTGGTGCATTCTGTTCTACACCTTGACTCCTGGCTCAGGCTCGTGACTTATTTTGCTAATGAGACATTAGCAAGCATGACCGAAGAAAAACCTTGTAAAAGCGCTTGCCTGTTTTCACTCTTGACCTCCGCCATGGCTAGGAGACCCTCTCCGGGCTAGCCTGCTGAAGGTAAGGCACAGAGCTGAGCCGAGCCACACCCCAGTGCTACCGGCCACGGCCATCCCCACCCAGTGACCCTGAGACACATGGGAGCATCCAGCTAAGAGCTGCAGACCCACCGATGACACAGATGCGTGAGTGAGTCCACCAGAACCACCCAGCCAACCCACAGACTCACAAGCTAAAAACAGAACCAAAAAAACCGCATACTGTTTGAAGCCACTGAGTTTGGGGCAGCCACCGACAATTGACATGTCACACCTTCCATCATCCTTGGCTCAGGCCCTCATCTTCCTGGGCCTGCAAGTTTCTGTGTCAGTCAGGCTAGGCTAGGCTGCCAAAAAGAACATTCCCCAGAGTGCAGAGGCTCAAGGCAGCAAGGTTTATTTTTGGCTCTTGCTACATATAGCACTTCATTGACAGAGGTCCCTGCTTACTGTAATCCTCAGGGATACAGACAACAGAGGCTCCACCATCTTACTTGGCCACCATCTGAACACCAGGCTTCAGAGCGTGAACTGTGCCCTGCTGTTTAAATGCTTCCACCCAGATGTGACACCTGTTTGCTCACTTTCCACTGGTGAGATTTAGTCCCGTGGTCACACCTAGAAAGGCACAGGCAGTGCTGTCATGTATGCCTGGAAGGGAAGGGGACAGCGGTGGCCAGTGGCCCATCTCCCATAGCTCCTCCTGTGGTTTCTCTGCAAGTCTGCTGTCCTTTTCCCACACAAATCAGACCGTGTCACTCTGTTGCTCTTAAACCTTCAATGGCTCCCTATGGCCCACAGCCTAACACCCAATCTTCATATGGTTTTCAGTGGCCTCTATGCCCCATCTTACCCCTCCTGCCTCATTTTCTGCCGTGGGCCAGTGTGAACGCTGAGCCCTAACCACTGAACAGTGTGGAGATTCCTTAAAACACTAAAAATAAGGGTTACCCTATGATCCAGCAATCCCACTCCTGGGCATATATCTAGAGGGAACTCTAATTCAAAAAGATACATGCACCCCTCCCCCTTACTCCCCACCAATGTTCACAGCAGCACTATTTACAACAGCCAAGACGTGGAAGCAAGCGAACTATCCATCGACAGATGACTGAATATACACAATGGAATACTACTCAGCCATAAAAAAGAATGAAATAATGCCAGTGGCTGCAACATGGAGGGACCTAGAGACGATCATACTAAATGAAGTAAGTCAGACAGAGAAAGACAAATACAATATGATGCCACTTATATGTGGAATCTAAAAAAAAGAAGACACAAATGAATTTACAAACCAGAAATAGAAAACAAACTACAGTTACCAAAGAGGAAAGGGAAGAGGGATAAATTAGGAGTATGGGATTAGCAGATACAAACTATATATAAGATAGATAAACAGCAAGTCCTACTGTATAGCACAGGAACTATATTCAAAATCTTGTAATACCTTATAATGAAAAAGAACATAGAAAAGAGTACACATATACATGTATAACTGAATTACACTGTACACCAGAAACTAACATAACGTTGTAAATCAACTGTACTTCAATTAAAAAAAAAGAGTTTAGTTAATAATAATGTATCAGTATTGGGCACCAATTATAACAAATGTACCACACCAATGCAAGATTTAACTAACGGGGCAACAGGGTTGGGGAAATATATGGGAAATCTGAACTTCCTGAAAGGTTTTGTTTTTTTTTTCTGTACACCTAAAACTGCTCTAAAAACAAACTTTGTTTATACTTCTGAAGTTATTAGAGCTTAAATCTGCATGAAGACTGTTGAGACGCCATGTACATACTTCCTACAGTGGGGCTTCTCAACCTGGCTACACATTCTAATCACCTGGGATATTTTATGCCTGGCCCCCCTCCCCCACACCAGTTAAATTAGAATCTTATGCCTGTGGCCTGGGCATGTAAGGAGGTTCTGAACCTAGTTTCCTATGTGGGTGGGAAGTGATGCGGGGGGTTCCCCAAAGCAACAAAAAATGCCCCGGGTACCAGCTGGGTGTCCTACAATTCAATAATTTTGACACTATTGGAGACAGCATCAGATTCCATGGGTTAAAGGCACAGTCTTACATGACTGCAACCTGCCCCCAGGTGCCAGTCGCAAAAGCCCAGGTGGTTATATGTGTTTCTGACTCACTGACTATATACATCAAAGCTACCCATGACCTCCTCCCACTTTGGATGTGATTAATTTGCTAGAGAGGCTCGCAGAAATCAGAGGAACATTTTACTTACCAGATCCTGGTTTATCATAAAAGGTTGTAAGTCAGGAACAGCCAGACGAAAGAGGTGCAGAGAACAAGGCATGAAGAAAGGGAGCGGAGAGTCCAAGCCCTGTTTAGGCGCATCATTCTCCCCCAAACCTCCGAGTTCTCACCACCCTGGAAGCTCTCTGAACTCTGTCTTTTGGGGGGTTTTTATGGAGAATTCACTACGTAGTCACGATTGATTAACTCATCGGCGAGTGGTTAAACCTCCAGGTCATCTCTCCTCCCCAAATGCTGGAGAGGCGGGACTGAAAGTTCCAACCCTCCAATCACTGGGTTGGTTCCCCTGACCGTCCTTACATGAGGTTTAAAAGTCACCTAATTTACATAACAAGAAACACCCTTATCGCTCTCACCACTTGTTAAATTCCAAGGATCTCCAAATCCTGACTAACGAGCTGAATGACACTAGGCAATTCCCTTCACGTGGCCAGCCTCGGTTTGCTCACTTGTAAACTGGGGATAATAAGAGCATTTGCACCATGATGTTGCTGTGGGGATAAAATAATTTATGCAAAGCACCAAGCGCAGAGCATCCAGAGAGCAAAGACCCAATACACACTTGTGTTTAAGTAAACTTAGGGTTGCAGGTGAGTTGCAGAGGTGAGATCTACACCCCTGTTTACAGATGGGAGAACTGAGGTCTAGACAGGGAAAGTTGCCCCTAATCACATAGCAGGCTAGTGGACGAAATGAGACTAGCACCTGGGTCAAACTGGTTAAAAATTGGAGCGTTTTAAACACACTGCCGGTGGTGAAAGCACGACCCTGTGACATGCTCAGGAGGTGCCTGCAGTTTTGTGTTTTACCACTAGATGACAGTCTTTCCTTTTTTATGATCAAAATAGGACCTGGAAAACATTTTAAAGATAATTTCTTACCTTTCCCCTTGAATCCACCAAAAATATCTAACAAAGGACTACATACACTGCAGGCACTTAACATAATTGAGTCAAAAAATAAGGTTTGGATCCTTTATACATGGAGAAGTTGACTCGAGTGCTGGTTAAAAACATGGTTTTTTTGAATGCTTGGTGACTTGTGGTCACATTCCAGCTCTGCACTTAACCAGCTTTCAAATCTTGTGTTCATGCCTCAGTGTCCTCCTCCGTAAAATGGCAATAATAATGTTAACTACCTTAGAGGGTTATTGTTGGAAGGATTAAATATGTTAATATGAGTAAAATAAGTTTTTAAAAAATGCCTGGCACATTTGAGCCGTATATAGGTGTTAGCAATTATTAGCTTACTTCTTAAACAGCTTTTTTCGGGGATAACTGATAGAAAAAAACCTGCACATATTAAAAGCGTACAAAGTTTTGACTTATGTGTACACCTGTGAAACCATCACCACAATCAGGAGTAAACACACATACCCCTCCCCAATATTTCCTCATGACCTTTTGCAGACCTGCCCCCTGCCCCCTCGCAGGCAATCACTGCTCTGTTTTGTCTCCATAGATTCCTGTGGATTTTCTAGAATTTTGTGTAAGTGGAATCACATAGTGTGTGCTCTTTTTCACCCGGCTTCTTTCCGCGTACTGATTTCCGGTTCACCCGTGTTGTTGCGTGTATGAAGTTCATTCCTTCTGCTTTGCTGGGTAGTGTTCCATTGTATGATTATACATAGCTTGTAAATCCATTCACCTGGGGATGGACATCTGGGTTGCTCCTGGCTTGGAGATGTTACAAATAAAGCTGCTATGAGTGTCGTTATGCGAGTCTTCGTAAGGACACACACACCTTCATTTCTCCTTAGTAAATACCTAGGTGTGCAATGGTAGGAAACCATCGTGTTCTCCAGAGTGGCTGTGTCTCCCCACCTGCAGTGTCTGAGGGTTTTTGTTGCCCCATATTCTCACCTGCAGCAGGTGTAACCAGTCTTTTGGGTTTTTGCCATTCTAATAGGTGCGTAGTGATATCTCATTGTGGTTTTAATTTGCATTTCCCTGGTGAGTAATTATGTTGAACATCTCTTCAGGAGGTCATTTATCATCAGCATATCTTTTTCGCCAAATTGTTGAAATTTTAAGCCCATTTAAAAATTTTTTGGTTGTTTAAGTATTGAATTTTGAGAATACTGTATATATTCTAAATGTAACCCCTAGTCTGCGACTTAAGGATGAAAATTAAGAATGTCGTTTGAAGAGCAGTTCTCAGTTTTGATGAGGTCCAGTTTATCAGGTTTTTTTCTTTTATGTATTGTACTTCGGAAAACATATCTAAGAAATCTGCCTAAGACGATGTCACAAAGATTTTCTCCTATGTTTCTTTCTAGGATTTTCATAGTTTCAGACTTTACATTTATATATATATATATAGACATATATACATATATACACACACACCCCCCCAATTGTTCCAGCAGCATTTGTTGAAAAGACTATTCTTTATCCACACAATTAACTTTGCACCTTTGCTGAGCATCAACTGACCATGAATACGTGGGTATACTCTGGATTCTTTATTCTGTTCCACTGATCGTTGTCTTTATGCCAACACCATACTGCAGCTTTAACAGAAGTCTTGAAGTCAGAAAGTCTGAGTCCGCCAACTCTGCTTTTCAAAGTTGCTTTTGGCTATTTTAGGTTCTTCTTTCCATTTGAATTTTAGCATCAGTTTATTAATTTCTATCCCCAAAAGCATGCTGGGATTTCAGTTGGGTTTAAATTCAACCTAACCTTCAATTTGGGAAGAACTGACATCTTGACAGTATTAAGTCTCCCATTTCACACACGTGCTATATCTGTTTAGGTCCTTTTCAGTTTCTCTTGGGAGTATTTTTTAGTTCTGTTTCTCAGTCTTTTTATTTTTTTCTCTCTGTTTCATTTTGGGGAGCCTCTATTGCTGTATTTTTCAACTTCACTAATCTTTTCTTTCACAATATTTAATCTGCCTTATTATAGACTGAATGGTTGTGTCCCCCCGACCCCCACAATGCCCCCCGATTCACATGCTGAAGCCCTAACTCCCCACATGATAGTATGGGAAGTGGCCTTTGGGAGGTGATGAGGTCATTGGTGGGAGTGGGTGTGTGGGGGTTCCTGATGGGATTAGTGTCTCCATAAGAGGAGACACCAGAGAGCTTGCTCTCTCTCCACCCACAGAAAGGCCCTGTAAGGACACAGTGAATGAGAAGGAGGCCATCTATAAGCTGGTGAGAGAGACCTCACCAGAACCTGACCCAGCTGGCACCCTGATCTGGGACTTCCAGCTCCCAGAACAGTAAGGACTAAATTTCCGGTGTTTATAGTATTTTGAATGGCAGCCAGGGTTGACTAAAACATGCCTTTAATCTCATCCTATGTGTTTTTCACCTCAGACACTGTGGTTTTCATCTCTAGAAGTTCAGTTCAGCTGTTTTGTTGTTTAATATCTTCCATGTCTCCACTTAACCTGTCCCGTCTTTCCTCTAGCTTCTTGAACACACAGAATGCAGCTGTTGTAACTTTTAAAATGACCTTGTCTGCTAATTCTATTATCCGTGTCATTTCTGGTTTGGTTTCAATTGATGGATTCCGCCCCCACACCCATTATGGTTTACAGTGCCCTGCTTCTTGGTATGCCCAATCATGCTTCATGGGATGCCAGACATTGTGAATTTTACCTTATTTTCTGCTGAAAGTTTTTGTATTTCTACAAATATCCTAGATCTTTTTTCTGAGGCACAGCAGATGGACTGGAAACATTTTAGTCTTTTGGAGTCTTGCTTTGTCAGGTAGGACGAGAGTGGTATTAAGTCCGGGGCTAATTTTGCCCTAATACTGAGCCACACCCTCTGGGTGTTTGGCTTGATGCTGCACAAAGAATGAAATCTCCTGAGGTTGGTGTGACGGGAGGTGTTCCCAGCCCGGGGGAGGCGTGGGGATTCTTCCCTCTGACGCTTTTCGGTGGCTGTTTCCCAGCCCAGGGTTGTTTCCTGGCATGTGTGCCCTGATCCTGCTCAGCTGGAGACGGAGGGGGGCCTCTGCCAGTGTCCAGAGCTCCCTCTCTGGGCAGCTCCGTCCCACAGACTCTAGACACACCGACACCCACCTCCCCAGCTCCATCTCCTAAACACGAAACTCAGTCCAGGCAGTGAGCTGGGGCAGTCGTAGGACTCACTTTGTTTGTTTCCCATCTCTCGTGGAGGATTGTCCTTCAGGCCTGATATCCGGTGTCTTCAAATTATTGTATTATGGGAGGGGGGATGTATAGCTCAGTGGTAGAGAGTGTGCTTAGCATGCACAAGGTCCTGGGTTCAATCCCCAGTACCGCCATTAAAAAAAAAATTAGAATAAAAAAAAACTTTTTAACAAAGCAAAAACCAAAAATCATTGCTTTATGTATTTTGAGTGTTTTTTGAATTGTTTCAGTTGGGAGGGTACCACCAACCCGTACTACACCGTCTTGGCCAGAAGTAGATGTCCTATTACGTTATATAAATGAGTAAATTACATATATATTATTCTACATATCCTACATATATTGTTATATATAATATATAGATAGACACGAAAATAAAATTACAGGTGACCCTTGAACAATATGGGCTTTGAACTGCGCGGGTCCACTTACAAGCAAATATTTTTCAACAGTAAATACTCAGGCATTGCAGCACCCATAGTGGGTTGACTCCGTAGATGGAGAGAAACACACATACAGGCAGGCTCTAAGTTATCCTCAGACTTTCAACCACGTGGAGGGGTCAGCTCCCCTCATGCAGGTGCTGTTCAAGGGCTAAATGCATATATATCAGTATGGAAGTCTTAATCCAAAAATGAAAGTCTGTGACACGCTTTGGGAAAGATCCCCAGCTGCTCTTCTTGCTTGGTGAAAGTAATGCAACCTTGCTTCTCCCGAAAGAAAATTTTTAATTAAAAAAAAAAAAAAGTCTACCTCCACGTCCCCGTTCCACTCCCACCCCAGCTCAAAGGTGATGACCCTGGCGCTGGGTCCTACGCTTCCTTCCAGGAGTGTTTGTGCGTCTACACTTACCTGTATGCCTGCTTAAGTGGTATCATACCACAGAAACTGTTCTATACGTTGCCTTCTTCACTTGTATCTTAGAAATCTTTACATGTCACCAAATAAAGGCCTGACTTCTTTTCAGGATGAAGAGAACTCTATACAGTAGGTGTTCTGTATTGCGTTAGCGATCCTGTACTGAGGGACGTGTCGTTCCACTTTTTCCACTGCTATAATCCATGAGCACACGCGTGCATGTGGCTGAGCACACAGGTATGTGTGTATCCGCAGGGAGATTTCCAGAAAGATTGTTGGGTCATTGGACACCAGCCAGGGCCAGGGCTCTAAGCCCCAAAAGGATATCTTCTGAAATGCCAAGTGGAAAAAAAAAAAAAAGCTTTATTGGTAAAATGTAACTTGTGTTCTTGAATAATACAAACTGATGTGGATGCTGAATGGAAAGTAGATTTCAGGGGTTGGTGTAGCTCAGTGGTAGAGAGTGTGCTTAGCATGCACAAAGTCCTGGGTTCAAACCCCAGTACCTCCATTAAAAAAAGAAAGAAAGTAGCTTCTTTCTGGACTTTTTTCTGTCCTTCCTGTGTGTTTCCGTATTTTGCTGGTTTCCTAAGCACTGCTTGGGGCCACTTCCAGTCACTGATTTTGGCCGCTGGGAAGGCACAGGTGACAGATACCTACCCACCCACAGGGGGCAGCCAAGGGATGCTTGCTGAGTCGATGTGATGGCTGTGGAAAGTTCTATCCCTGGACAGCACTGCTCTGGCCATCACCTAAGGCAATCTCCCTGCCTGCCCTCTGCAGACAGATGGGTTTCACATTAAATTCACAGACGTGGAGCGGTCCCTTCACAGCCTGTGGGAGTCAGGCAGCCATCTCAAAACAGCAAAGTCCAGGCAGAGAAAAATGGTGCAGTGCCGAGTCTGCAGTCTCCAAAGGTTGGGTGGTGGAGCTGGTGGAGGATTGGGAACCCCAAGCCTGGGGTCAGTCTGGTCTTCCCTTCCCCATCTCCCCAGCCTCCCCTACTCCACCTCCCACAGAGATTTCAGAAAGAGAATGAGTTTTCCATCAGTGCACCTTACAAGAGATTGAAAAAAAGATCTTTTAGTGGTGGATGAGGGATCTTTAAGCAGTGGTGCGCCTCCTGTATTTGACACCAAAAGTAGACAATTTTTTAAAACACCTTCCTCCTCTACACAACAATATTGCCAATAACTATGATATTCTTGGTTCGTTTTTTAGTTTTGATACAAAACTGACAGACGCGAAGATTACATTTCAATGTCAAAGATACTGAGTTCAGTAAAAGATTTCCTGTGTGAACTAAAACGTCTCCTTTCCAAACAAAAATATTACGCCTCGCAGGTCCCATACACGCTGCTTTACTCTTTTACATTCCAGACACAAATAAAAGCTTCCAGTGTCACACAGAATGACAGAGTGGAAGTAGCCTGTGTTCTGGTTCCTTCGTCTTCCCATCACAGCCCACCTGTGTGTGTTGAGTCTACTTCTGGGAGACAAAGCAGCCCCAGGGCTTGGAGACACGAACTGCACCCAAAGAGATTCCCGGCCTTGAGGAACTGACTGACCAAACCTGCGAATGGCGGGGCTGACTGTGTAGTTGAGAGTTCTGTGAATTAACTTCTGTGGATAATACAATATTTATTTTTAAAAATAAGTAATAAAAGGGGGAGGGTATAGCTCAGTGGTAGAGTGTGTGCTTAGGATGCACGAAGTCCTGGGTTCAATCCCTGGTACCTCCGTCAAAAAAACACAAACAAACTACTACCAAATGAATAAATAGACCTGATGACCTCCCCCTCCTCCCACAAAAACAAAAATAATAAATAAGTAATAAAATGCACTGATACGAAACTCGCAAGCATTTTATTAAAACTCAACAGTTACCAAAACAGAGTTACCAGGCCCCAGTGGTTCTGCTCTTAGGTATTGATTCAAGAAATCGAAAATTTATGCCCAAAAAAAAAAAAAAAAAACCTTGTACAGAAATGTTCACAGCAGCAGCATTCGTAATAGCTAAAAAGTAGAAACAACCCAAATATTTATCAATAGATGAACAGATCAATAAAATGTGGTCTGGCCCTATGATGGGATAGCACTCAGCCATAAAAAGGGATGAAGCAGTGACACCTGAGACAACACGGTGAACCCCGGAGCCCTGCTGCCCCACCCTCTGGGAGGCAGCGCTCAGGGGTTCCCTCACAACCATACTCAAAGGGCCTTACTTTGAGTATTTTCACTTTCTCAATTTTTAGAATTTGATTTCTTGAGTCTTTTGGCCTGAGTTGTCAGGTTTTACTATTCCTTTTGCTGTTTTTCGGTTGAACCATAGCCAGCTGTTTTGAATTTACCTTTCTCATTTAATGGCATCTGAAATTCTGTCACTTCATCCAACCATCCACCCAACTACCCACTCATCCAACCACCTACCCACTCACCCAATCATCCACCCACCTGCCCACCCATCCACCCACTCACGCATCTCTCCATCCACCCATCCACCACCCACTCATCCATCCATCCGCCCACTTGTCCATCCATCCACTTACATACCTTCACACACACCCACTCATCCATCCAACCATCTGTCCATTTTTCATTCATTCAGCAAACCCAAATTGTGCACCTCCTCATGTTCCAGTTACTCTACTAAGTGCTGTGGATTCAGTGATGAGCAAAATCAAACAAGGTCCTTTCCCTCATAGAACTTATTTCAGAGCCTCGCTACTCCAGGTGTGGTCTGTGGACCAGCCTCACCTGGGAGCTTGTAAGAAATGCAGCATCTCCGGCCCTGCCCCAGGTCTACTCAATCAGAATCTGCATTTGAACACAACCCTCACACGGTTTGTGGACCCATTCCTGTGGGAGAGGCGCAGACTGAGAGGACTACATGGGAACTTAAGTCTGGGTGAGACACAGTATTGTTTTCAGAATAAAACAAATGCACCAAAAATTAACGAGACCTTGGGCCAAGCAATGGTTTGGGAGATGCTCCAGTTCTCACCCCCAACCCTGAGTCCTTTCACATTTGGACAATCCACAGCACAGTACTTTTGTCTGCCTTTCTTATCACCCAGAGTTCTTTTTAATGCTCACCTTGGTGGGCAGAATAATAGCTCCCCAAAGATGTCCATGTCCTAATGCCTGGAATCTGTGGATATGTGGCAAAGGGGACTTTGCAGATGCGATTAAGATCTCCAGATGGGGTGATCATCCTGGATTATCAGGGTAAATCTGAGGTGATCCTAAGGGTCCTGTGAGAAGGAGGCAGAAGGGTCAGGGGGAGAGAAGATGCTAGCTGCTGGCTTTGAAGATGGGGGAAGGGGCCACAAGCCAAAGGATGTAGGCAGCCTCTGGAGGCTGGAAAGGGCAAGGAATCGGAAGCGCCCGAGGAGCCTTCACAAATAACCAGCCCTCCTCACACCTTGATTTGAGCTCCTGGTGGCTGATTTTGGAATTCTGACCTCTTGAATAGTAGGAGAATACATTTGTGTTGTTTAAAGTCGCTGACTTTGTGGTGATTTGTGACAACAGCCATAGGAAACCAATATACCACAGTCACCATGATTCCAATTTTTTTGGAGGTAAAATTGGTATATAGCATTATATTAGTTTTATTTATTTATTTTTAGTTTGTTTTTGGTGGGGGGTTAAGTAGGTTTATTTATTCAATAATTTTTTAAAATGAGGGTACTGGGGATTGAACCCAGGACCTCATGCATGCTAAGCACGTGCTCTACCACTTGAGCTACACCCTCCCCCTATATTAGTTTTAGGTGCACAACATAATAACTTGGTGTTTGTATACACTGCAGAGTGATCACCACAGTAAGTCTACTTAGCATCCAAAGAAGAAAGAATGCCTTTTTTTTTTTTTTTTTTTTTTTTAGGAGAAGAGATAACTAGGTTTATTTGTCTACTTAATTTTTAAGTGGAGGTACTGGGGATTGAACCCTGGCCTTTGTGCCTGCTAGACAGACACTCTTACCACTGAGCTATCTCTTCCCCCAGAATGCCTTTTGATTATCATCACAATTGAACTATTTCTCTAGTTGATTAGTGTGACTTTAGAAAACCTGAGTCCAGCTTTTCCACTTCCTGGTGAGGTGACCTTTGTGCCTCTTCTTTTGTGAAAAGGGGAGGTGGGGGTGGGGGACTAAATCAGGGGCTTCCCTCTGAGCTTTGTGGAGCCCTAGGGACTCATGGGGAAGGGTCCCCCCACCTCCCACTCCCTCCAGCCAGAGCGCCTCCGGGCTTTGTGCCCCGTGGCCTGCTTCTGTGGGACAGTTTATTTGAAGACAACCTTCTGTACTAGAGAATGTGTTCTGAGACCACTGCATTTAAAAATGTTGGGGGAGAAATAGAACCGGACTTCACTGAGATGTTCCCTGAGCTCCCTGTCAGCCCTGCAGGAAGCACATCTAGGGTTTTTCTCTTTCCTTTTCCTCAGCGGGAAACAGAGGGCATCACTGGAGCCACTTCTGGGACTAGCTGTGTGCCCTTGGGCAAATGAATTCACCTCTCTGAGCCTCCGTTTGACCCCTTGGAAAGGAAGGGTATGAATAACGTCCACCTCCCAGTGTTGTCAAAAGGATTACATGAAATGATGGGGCAAAGCAGCCTATGACAATAGTAGTAGTAACACCAATAACAGTTGTTGAATACTCACTGTGTGCTAAATACCTTGCTGCACCTTCACTTGGTTCTTACAGCTTCCATGTGAAGGAGGCACAATCGCCAGCATCTTCCAGGCTGGGCAAGGGGGCAGAGCTGGCATTCCACTCGAGGGAAAGGCCTCCTCTGCCTTGACAGCACTGAACAGACTTCCCTACATGTGCGCTTCCTGGTCACATCGCAGTCACTCGCTGGCATGTTTGTATGCAGGCTGGAGAGGAGGGCCCAGGCTGTGCTCCGCAGGTCTGAGCACATGATTTGTTTATATAAGATCTCTCCCTAACTCTCTACCCCGACATAGATTCCTCTCTCTCTTTACAGAAAAAAAAAAAAAAAAAAAAAAAAGCAAAAAACCCCCCAAAAAAGCACATGGGTCATGCATATATGATACACATATACACGTAGATAGAACACACAAAGTCAAATCTCAGGACTTGGAGATGAATTCTTCTCTCCGAGGAACCCCCCCCTGCCTTAGGAAAATCAAGCCAGAGCCTCAGATGGCCGACAGGCAGGTGGGTTAGTTCCTCTAGTGACAGTTTCGCTTTGTGGATGGTAGGTATCAGTGGGGTTCCTCCCCAGATCATTCAAGCAAGCCACCTGGAGCCCAGGTGAGCGAGGCCCCAGACACTCCCAGCCTGCGGCAAGCTGTCCAGCCTCGAAGTCACCAAGGGACACTTTTGCCACCTGTCTGGGTTTTTCTAAGGCCCCACCCCCTTCCGCAGTAGCGCTGTAAGTGGTGCCAGGCGGGGGGCCCGTGATGTTCATGCCTGGGCTCCCTCACACAGCCAGGAGCCACCACTAATGTCCGTCTGTGTCTGAATCAGAAGCCATTCTAGGGCACTACTCCCCCCAGCGACCCAGAGATGGGAAAATCTTCAGGACAATATATTTTCAAGTGAAAAAAACAAATGCATGCTCTTCCATCCTATAACTTCTTCTAGAAGTTATGCTCAGACATGCCCAGAAATGTATGTGGAAGATGGTGATTGTGTTTACGCAGGACACAAAGGGAGAGAGGCCGGGCTCAAAGGACCGTGTTCTGCACGGTCCCTTTTACATGGCATTCTGTGGGGACAGAGGGCCGGTTGGTGGTTGCTGGGTTAGGGCCGGAGGGCAGAGCACCAAGGTCTTCCTGAGTGACGGGAACGATCTTGTCTTGGTGGTGGCGGTGGGTCTGTATGCCCTCATGAGCACCCACGAGACTGGGCACTGAGGGTGAACTGTACGTCCGGGAGCCTGGCTTAAAGAATGCAGGTGGAAGGACAGTTACTGCAGAGATGATTGTATTTAAAAAGACAGGAAACAGCTTCAATGCCCGGTCGTGGAGAATGATCGAATAAATACACCTCCATATAAGGGAGCACTGTGCAGCTACTCAATGGAAGAGAGAGATGCTTATGTATCAAAATGAGATGATCTCCGAGAGTTACAGTTATGAGGGAAATGGTGTGTATGGTGTTTATCATTTATGTAAAATAGATATAACAAAAAAGCAACCCAATCCAAAAATGGGCAGAAGACCTAAGCAGACATTTCTCCAATAAAGACATCTAGATAGCCCACAGGCACATGAAACGATGCTCGATATCACAATTATTAGAGAAATGCAAACCAAAACTACAATGAGGTGTCACCTCACACTGGTCCGAATGGCCATCATTAAAAAGTCCACAAACGATAAATGCTGGAGAGGACATGGAGAAAACGAAACCCTCCTACATTGTTGGTGGGAATGCAGTTTCCATAGTGGTGCAGCCACTATGGAAAATAGTATGGAGATTCCTTAAAAAACTAAAAATAGAGTTACCCTATGATCCAGCAATCCCACTCCTGGGCATATAACCAGAGAAAACTCTAATTTGAAAAGATACATGCACCCCAATGTTCATAGCAGCACTATTCACAATAGCCAAGACATGGAAGCAACCTAAATGTCCACTGACAGATGAACGGATAAAGAAGATGTGGTGTATATATGTGTGTGTGTGTGTGTGTGTGTGTGTGTGTGTGTGTGTGTGTGTGTGTATATATATATTTTTTCAGCCATGAAAAAGAATGAAGTAATGCCATTTGCAGTGATGTGAATGGACCTGGAGATTGTCATACTAAGTGAAGTGAAGAGAAAGACAAATATCATATGACATCACTTAAATGTGGAATCTAAAAAAATGATACAAATGAACTTATTCACAAAACAGAAACAGACTCACAGAAAACAAACTTATGGTTACCAAAGGGGAAGAGGGAAGGATAAATTAGGAGTTTGGGATGAGCAGATATAAACTATTGTATATAAAACAGATAAACACAACAAGATCCTACTGTATAGCTCAGGGAAAAATATTCAAGAACTTACAATAAACAATAATGAAAAAGAATATATATGTATAACTGAATCACTATGCTGTACACCAGAAACACAACATTGTAAATCAACTACACTTTAATAAAAAAGATATAGATTTACATATGCTTGTATATGCATAGACTATCTCTAGAAAAATACAAAAATCTGATAATACTAGTTGTATCTGGAAAGACCGGAAGTAGCTAGGAGTAACGAGAAAATCCAAATTTTACTTTATACCCTTAGGTATTTCTCACATTAATGTTTTTACCATGAACATTTAGTGCTTAAAAAATACCCTGAGTCCTTCTGGCCCATTTCTTGGCTGCCTCAATGTGCAAGAACTTCTTGTGTGGGACTTTGCCCCTTAAAGGATCCTGCAAGGTGAACATTGTAGGTACAGAGGAGCCCAGAGCCTACCCTGTAAAATGGGCTGTCAAGCTGCTTTTTTTTTTGTAGGTTTAAGTAAATGAGTCTATGTAAAACCCCAGGTATACAGAAGGTGCTTAATAACGTTATTTTTCTCTGCCTTAGTTCTCTCACACCCACTCCATTTTGCAGTCCTGGTTTTAGGCATTTGGGGAGAAAATTCACATTAACCATCACGCTCCGCTAACAAGGACCATTTGAGGGTTAGAGTATTTTCTTTCCCATTTCAAAAGGGAGGAAGGGCATCCCACATTAAGCACCTCTCCTGCTGTATATCTTGAGACTTTGTTGCCAGTCCCACCAGCCAAGGAGGGCAGCAAGTTTCCTGATGGGATAAAAATACTGGTAGAATAGAGGGTTGAATACTTTTACTGGTTTTTTGTTTTTTTTTAAACAGAGGTACCGGGGATTGAACCCAGGACCTTGCTCCACCATTGAGCTATTTCTCTCCCCCTTGAATACTTTTTCTGGAATAATGACACCCTTACTCTAGGTGCCCATTCACCCGTTCAGTACTGTGCCGGGTACTGGGACTTGTCCGTGAGCCGATTCTACGTGGCGGAGCCCTGCCATGGAGCTCTCAGTCCCTTCCCCCTTCCTTATTAAGTTCAGCTTTATTGAAGTATAATTTATGCAAAGTAAAATTCACGTTTTTTTGTGGGCCATTCCATGGGTTTTGACAAATGCAGATAGTCATGTAATCAATCCCCCACCACCATCAAGATGTAGGCCAGTGCTGTCACCATTCCCAAAGTTTCTCCTGCTCCTTTGTGGTCAGTCTTCCCCCCACCCCCAGGAAACCAGTGATCTGTCTTCTGCCCACATGGATCTGCCTCTTCCAGAATGTCCTCTGAATGGGAGCGTACAGGATGCGTGAGTCTAGCTGCTGCCACTTAGCTTAATCCATTTAAGATTCACTCCCATTGTTTTGTGTGCCAAGAGCTCATTCCCTTTTACTGCACCATCCCCAGCTGTGGACGGACCACTTTGGTGCCATCTTGGGGACAAAAAGAGAAGGAAGACAACTAACTGTGACCAAACTGGCCCCGAACTGACTGAGTTTACTGGAGCGGAGCACATTAAATCTTCTCCCAACGGAGGCAGAGTTAGGTCAGGAAAGGCAGATTCGATTATTATGGAAAAACAGATAAATGCCATTTCTTGCACCTCCAGCTCTGTGGACTGAAACACTCACATTCATTTTGTTCATTTTTGTGTGTGTTTTGATGGTGATAATAGGGCCCCAAATGGAGCAAGTGAGCAAGGGGCCCAGTATGGCCCCGCGGGCCCCCAGCCTTTATGACAACAGTGCTGAGTCATAGAGGTCCTGCCCGTCCCCAAGAGAAGCTTCTTCTCCTTCCTGTGATGCCTTGGCCCCCTTGGGCGGAGTTTTGCCCTAGCGGGGCTGATGGGGGAAGATGGAGTTTCTTGGAACCACTCAGACCGCCAGTTACTGTGGCCCCAAGAAAGCCTGTGGCATCCGTGCGCTGCCTCCGGCAGTGCCAGCCCCAGTGATCCAGGAGTGCTATCAGCCCTATTACCTGCCTGGGTACCGCTACCTCAACTCATGGAGACCCAGCCTCTTCTACAAGATCTCCAACGGCCAGACCTGCGGGGACAAGGGGGCCACGTGCCGCAGTGCCCTGCGGCCGCCCACCATCCTGCCTGCCGTCCGCTCCGCGCTCTTCTGTCGCTACAGCCCCCGCGACTGGGACCAGTCCAACCAGCTGCAGGTGCGCGGGGCAGAGGCCTCGCGGCTGTGGGCCGGCCGGCTGACCGGCGACTCCGTGCGGCTCATGCAGGACAAAGACCAGCTGACGCGCCAGATGCAGGAGGGGACCTGCCGCAACCTGGGCCAGAGGCTGTCGGACATCGGCTTCTGGAAGTCGGAGCTGAGCTATGAGCTGGAGAGGCTTCTGAACGAGAGCCACAGCATGGACGCAGTCAAGCGGCGGCTGGAGTGTGTGGCCGAGGAGCTGACCTGTCCCCTGCAGGTGAGTGTGGGGCGGGGCGGGGGCCTGGCGGCCGCTGCCACCCAACCACTGCAGGGTGGCCCACGCCCTCCCCTTGGGTGAAGAGCAAGGTGACAGGCACTTTGCAGTTCAGCTTGAACGCAGCATCATCTATAAGCAATTTTTAAGTAAATATATATACATAGATTATACATATAGAATCTTAGTCAATTCAGGATAATCCCAGTGCAATCAGTTCCTCTGTCTGAATGGAATTTCCTTGTCTCCTTGCAGTTACATCAAAATGACAGGGGTTTCATAAGACATTACAAGCTTGCGTGTGCATGTGTGTATATGATGGTCTTTAGAGGATGTCCTGCAAAGAGCTGCTTTGTTTTTCTTCATAGCCCTTAAGATCTGCTAACACACTCTGTAATTTTTGTGTTTACTTATTGTTTTTCTCCCCATGCTAGCATATAAGCACCGTGAGGGCAGGGATTTCTGCCTGTTTTGTTACCAGGGACTGCTAGTCAGCTGTGATGGACCAGTCCGTCTATGCTGGTCCTTAAGGACTGGTGTCCGTGCTGATTGCCTGTCGTCTAGACTGATGCTCTGAACATCCGCCCAGTCTTGCACAGGGTGTGGCACAGAGTGGATACTCACTTGCTGAATAAGTGATGGATATCTGAATGTGGACATCCTCCACCCTTCCTTGGTCTCCTAGTCTCCAGTCATATCCTGGAGCAGCTGGAATGGCTTTGGGCTGCATGCGAACAGATATCTGACCCACAGCGGCTCAGTCTGATAGGGGTTTTGTTTTCTGTCCTAATGAGAATTCCAGAGGGAAAGAGATGAGGCTACTGCAGCCTCTGCCTGATTCCAGAAGGGACCCAGGTTCCTAGCTTTCTGCTCGGCCGTCTTTAGCGTGTGGCTTTTGTCTTAACTACTTTCAAGGATGTTTCATATCTCACATTGCAAACTCCCACCTGCTAAGGAGCAGTTGGATAGTCTCATCTGAGGCAGGAAGAGGGAGGTAGGGCAGGGGGGACTGTATCTGTCCCTTTTTACCAGGGACTGTTGCTTTTCCAGAAGGCCCTTTATGTGATTCCATCTTTAGCCCATTCGCCCGAACTCCCGCGGGCTCCCTGGCTGCAGAGGAGTCTGGGTAAGTGAGCATCCTTCACTGGGTCCTGGAGTGGACATTGGGCGTGGAAGTGGCATTATCTGCCTTGCTCCATGGGAGGTAATCTTGGCCACACAAGACTGATGTTCTGCCGCACCCTGGAGCACGTCAGGGCTCAGAACTGCCTGCCTGGAAACTTCCTGTAGCTGTTTCTGCTTCATGTCTGGTGTGGGGACTTCTACAGTCCAGGTCCTGCCTCCAGATCCTGCAGGAGACATGGGACAGGCTCTGATCACTATGGGGTGGGGTCCCTACTGTTCCCCTCCGTCCCCAGGTTTCTCCCCGGGAAGGCGAGTGAGCAGGGCTGCTTCTCAGAGACCCATGGCAGCTACCCTCGCTCTCTCCTCACTCCCCCAGCCTTTCTGGAAAGCCCAGCTCTGCCTCATCACGTGTGGCCTCCTCTGATAGCCACGTGTTGGCACAGGGACTGCCGACATCTCAGTTCTATCCACTTGTCTCCAACTCCAAGGTCACCACCTCAGTCCAGGTGCCTCTCATGGGACAATGGTGACTGCTTCCTTCCTGGCCTCCTCACTTCTGCCTCCTCCAACCCATTTTCCAGACAGCAGCCACAGGGATGATTTTAAATATTAAACTAGATCACTGCATTTCCTCGCTAAAACCCCATTAGTGGCTTCCAGTGCCCCCTAGTTCACATCTGAATTCCCTGTCATGGCTTCTGGCCTCACTTTCTCCACTCTGGTCCCAATGACTTCCTGTCTGCTGCTTCTCCTACCTCAGGGCCTTTGCACCTGCTGTTCCATCTTCCTGGCACATCATTCCCATTCATTTCTGCTGCATCTCCTAATCCAGGTCTCAGTCTGTCACTTCTTTAGAGAAATCCTCCCTGACTACCCTGCTGGTTCCTCCCCACTCACCCACATCACCCTATTTTCATCACAGCCCTTTTCACAGTCAGAAATGATGGGGTTTCTTCCTGTGTTCGCGTGTGTGTGTCCTCTCTCCTCTGATGGAAGAATGGGGACTGTGTAGTTCACAGCATTATCCCAGGGACCTTGATCAAGTGTGACACAGAGAAGGAAGGGGTCAGTAAATTCTAAGTGAATCAATGGACCCTGCTTCCTTTTTGAATTTCCAGATGCATCTGCATCCTGACACCAGATGTTCTGCTCCCCTGCCTCCTTCTCACTCTGGCTGCTCTTTGTGACATCACAGGCTAATGGCCTGTCACCATTCTTTCTCAGCTGAGCTCCACTGAGCGTCTATTCTACTCTGCTTGTGTCCCCCTGATGGTTGTAAGGTCCATGGCCATGTGGCAGGGCTGCCTGGGTCTCACTTGTTCCTGACCACTTTCCAAAGCTCTCCCCCTATTTAGAGATCTCCAAAAAAGGATTTTCACATATATTCATATGTAATACTTACAGACAGTATTCTAAGTGCTTGACACGTGTCAAGCTGACTTAACCGGCACGGCAAACTGGAGATGTGCACCAGTTTTGCTTCCATCTGCCATCTCAGCATCCCACAGCCCTGACTGAGGGAGAAGGGGAGGCAGAAGCCCCACCCCCACCCCAAATGCACAGTGATGAGGCCACATGAAGCATCCAGGTTTCCCAGGAATGAAACAGACCATGGCAAAGGCAGACGTGAGTCACCCCTCTGCTCGGGGTCTACATACAGCCGCAGGGAAAACACAGGATTTCCCACTGCTCCCTGTAGATGGCTCTGGAGTGTCTGTACCAGCGAGAGAAAAGGATCGGGATTGATTTGGTCCATGACAACGTGGAGAAAAATCTTATCCGGGTAAGGTGCCTCTTGGGTCTGGCCAGCCAGCCCCCTGAGGGAGGAGGGAAGGTCAGCAGGTGAGAGAGGCTTCAGAGCTGCCTGCCAGGAGCAAAGTTAGGGCTCAGAAAGCGTGGGTGGGGGCCTGGGTTGCAATTCAGAAACAGTGAGAAATGAGGTCATTGGACCCTCAGTCTTTTCATCTCCAAAATGGGCATCATCATCATAATACCCCCAATAAATAACAATAGTAAAAGCTAGCATTGTTGAGCACCTACTGTAAGTCACATACGGTAACACTTCATATGCACTGTTTAATTTAGTGATAAAATAAGGCGTAAGTGAGGACTTGACACATAGTAGATACTGTGTTTTCTTTTGATCTGGAGGGATAGGAAAAGAAAAGAAAGTAGGGCAAAGAAGGTGGAGCTTCCACCATTGACTCTTTGTTGCCTGGCCCAAGGATCACTGAATTGAGGCAGGAAATGGAATTTCACCTTGTGGGATGGAGGGTGGGGAGAGAGATGGGGATGGGGGCGCTGGCCTGGGAGACAGGATGCTGTGAGTTTCTAAGGGGCTGTCTCTGACATTTTTCATTGCAGGAAGTAGATTTGCTAAAATGTTGCCAAGAACAGATGAGAAAACTAGCTCAAAGGATTGATCTCCAGATGCGGTAAGAGCTGCTTTCTCTCCTCTGTCTTCGAGTTTGTTTTGGGGTCTCCCAGGTTGCTGGGGGCAAGACAGATGGGTCCTACATCTCCACGTGGTTCTTTTGATTAGTGCTGGTAAGTGTTTAACAACCAGCTCGCCAGGAAAAGAAAAGAATCTTGATTTGCTGTATTTGCCAATTTCAGTGGTGTAAATGCTCCCGTCGTGGCTGATCTCAGTCTGCCAACATGGTGTTACTGAGATGTGCATGACTGACTTTCCTGAGTCAAAACACTATTGGTTGTTCCTGTTTGCAGTGAGGGTTTTGGCAAAAGAAACTGACCTCACTGAGGCTCCTCTGAGCCGGTGTCTTCCCCAAGCCAGTTTTGAATCTTGGAACATGGCAGAGAGTGGGTGGCCTTGGGGACCAAGATGAGGGGCCTGGGCATCTCCAGAGGGGAGCCAGTGGACACCTTGAGCCACCATTCCTTTGGGTCTTCAAAGGAATCAGCTTTTTGTTCTTGGAAGATTGTGTAACTGGTATCATGACAAGCCAGGAGGCTCCCCCCGTAATTAAAAGGAAGTTCAAGTTTTACAGGGCTTGGGACCCATTGCTAAGCCCTTGGCACCCAGCTTCCCTGGAGGCAGCAGCCTTCCTTCCTGGCTTTTGAGCTGGGTACTGGCCTTTAACTCTCTCTCTCTCTTTTTTAATGTGGAATGCTTCATGAATTTGCGTGCCTTTTACTCTTGTAGGGCAAACTGCTCTGCTGGTTTCTTCTTTTTGTTTACTCAGATGTAGATCACAGGTGATGAGCTGGCAACCTTGCCAGAGCTGCCCCTTCCTGCTGTGTGGGGCGTGTGGGCAGCCCGCAAGGGATGCTAAGGGGTCAGGAAGCTTGCAAAGAGGCTCTGGGGGCTTGGTGCCCTGATTGGTTGTACCCCGGAAACAGCAGTCACCCCCATCCAACACACGCACAGCAGCCCCTCAACTCCACTGAGGCAGTAACAAGGGGTAGCAGGGATAGGAGAGAATCACCCAGATAAAACAGCATCCAGGGCAGTGCTGAAAAGCTCCCAGCAGATCTAAGGGCGTGGCCGGCGGCGGATGAGCTGGGACGGTCCAGGGAGACACGAGAGGCGCAGGCCTGTCGAAATGAGGTGCAGATACAGCAGTGGCTGAGGCGGCAGTTGAATGGGTGAAAGCAGGGTCGAGTTCCACCATTTGTATGCCTCTGTCCTGGTTTCTGACAATTCAACCTATCATTTGGACTATGCTTGCCTAATATTGGTCTATAAATTAATTCACTTAAAAAAACCCTTAAATACTTGTATTTAAGCAGGGAAGTTTTAACAAAGGGTGTTCTTTGGGCAGGCGAATGCCTTGATTGTACTTTCCTTGCCCTTATTTTTATGATCACCTGCTACTGGCAAAAAAAATGGTTTTCCATCAGTGTTTGGCATGGGGCTATGACAGCTCAGTGTTGGCGTGATGAGAGGGCTGAAGTTTGGGACAGTTTGAGCCAAAGAAGGAGCAAAAGCCCAGACTTGAAATCGGGGAGCTGGACTCTGGAAGAGAAATCTTGAACCTGAGGTGGGTGGAGGGCTGCCTGTGTGACCCCAGGTGACGAAGCAAGAAGGGGGAGGGTTGGGAGAACTAGAAGAGACCAAGATGGTCTCATTGACAGGGAGACAGAACAGAGTGAGCACAGATGTCAGAGGGAGGGAGGGACAGAAAGGGAAAGACACGAAGCCATAATCAGAGAGAGGTGAGGGGCAGAGAGAGACACAGATATGGCAGACAATGAGAGAAATCAAGAGGGGAGAGAGACAGAGAGATGGAGAAGGACAGACACAGAGAAAGAGGAAGAGCAGGAGAGGCTGGGATGAAACCAGCTGAGGCAGAGAAGGTGGGGAGGGTTTGAGAGCAGGTGGAGGGGGGACCCCTCTTTGCCAGGACTGTAGGCCCAGGCACCCTGGAGAGAGGCTGTTTGACCTTGGGCAGTGGTCCGTTTGTCAGAGGATGCCTGTCATCTTGCAGGGAGGCGGCTGGTGCTGCTGGGGCAGCCTGATAGACTGGGCGCTGGCCAGAGCCTCAGCAGAGGGGAGGAAGTCAGTGCCCTTGCCCTGCGGGGAGGCTCTGCCACTGACCCGCCCGGGCGGCCGCCCTGGCCCCGGCAGGTGCTGGGCTGTTGATGCTCGGTTTTCTGGCTGAGGCCTGAGTCCCGAATCTGGGTGAGGCTGTGTCCTCACCTCACCAGGCGCCCCAGCCAAGCAGATAGGGCTTTCCTGACTGAGCAGGAGTCAAGTTCGGGCTCTTCCTGGTGGGCTGACAGTGGGGCGAACCTTGCCACTGACCAGGGTCTCCAGCTGGGGGAGACAGGGGCTGCTGCCTTCTTTCTCGGGGGCCTCATGAGCAGGATCCTGGACCAGCTGACCCAGGATTCTGGGGCTCCAGGTTGCCCTCTGATGCTCTGGCAGGTTTCTCTCCACAGTCTGGTCTTGCTTCATACTTCAATTCATTAGGCAAGATGGAGCCTCGTTTATCCATTGCTCTGCCAATTCTGAAGTCCCCAAGGGCCCCAGGATGGCTCCTCCTGCCCAACATGACCCCCTGGGCATCCTGATGGGTGGGGACCCAGTATTAGGATTTAATTTCATTGCTCCTGGCCTGTTTGAAACCCCTCACCAGCTGCCACTATCCATAGCAGAAAAAGAATGTAGCAAAAAAAAAAAAAAAAAAAAGGACATGGGGAGAGGAAGAGACATACACCGAGGCCCCAAGACAGAGAGAAACCAAGCAAGATGAGGCAGGAAGAGACAAAGATGAGAGAGACAGAGAGACAGAGAGAGAGGGGAAGGGAGAGAAGGAGAAAATGAGAAGCTGCAGGAGAGGAAAAAGAGAGACCAGCCTGGGAGGATGTGCACCAATCACTTCGGTTGTGTCTGGACATCAACCTGCTCAAAGTTATTCCTTTTGTCTTCTCGTTCAATTCCTCTGAGCATGCCAATGCGGAAGTCCCAGCTGATGCTTGTGTGTCTTTAACCCTAATTTCCTTTTTTTTCAACCAAAAGAGGAACAGAGAAAGGTTCAGGCTTAGAACCTCCTGGAGACAAGAGATTCTCGCTAGGATTCTGTTAGCGTTTACTTAGTATTTACGTGTCAGGTGACTGTCTATTAATGGAAAAAAGGGTTACTGGTTTTCTTTTAAAGAGTGTGATGTAGATTTTCCTTTTAAAATACATTTATTTACGTGTTTTACTTATTTATGACTGAAAAAAGAAAAGTAGAAAGTAAATAACAGTACAGGTCCTCTGGGAACATGGCAAGAATCACGAAAGTGGTTCTCCAATGTCTGGAGTTTGGCCAACAGTGGCCTTTAAGTCTAAGCGTCTCAGCCAAGATACCAGCCCTGCAGGCTCAAGTCCTGGCCCCACTCAGTTGTCCTCCCCTCTCTCAGCTCAGTCCCTGACTCCATCCAGTCCCTGGCCCCGCCCAGTCCCTGAATCTACCCAATCCCTGCTTCTGCCAGTCTTAATGAGCTACTTGTGGGTCCCTAAGCAACTGGATGTCTCTTGCTTCTCTGCTTTTGCACATGTCCCATCCTCGGCTTGGAATTCTCAGCCCCTGCCCACCCCACACCCAACTTTGTCCATAATATCTACTCCTAGTGTTATGAAAACTGAGCTCAGACACCTCCTCAGGAAGCCTTCCCTGACCACCCCTCACCCTGAGTTAACGGCTTCTTCCTCTGGGTTACTTTATATTCTTTTCAAATCTGTGCTGTCCCGGGTATCATTCTTTAGTCTGTTTATTTTTACTGTGTTTATTTACACAAATCTGTGAGCAACTTGAAGGTAGTGGCTGGGCCCTATTCATATTTTTTTTCCCTTCGTGCTGGGCATGGGGCCAGGCGCAGCAATTTGTGAACTGGTTTAAATTGACTCCAGGCTTTACCCCAAGTATGAATTCATATCTTCTCTATCAGAAAACTGCAGCTGGAGGGTCAGATCTGGCCCACCACCTGTGTTTGGAAATAAAGTTTTCTTGGAACTCAACCACAACCACTCATTTACACATTACCATTTGCACTGCTTTCCTATGTAGCTGAGTAGTTGCAGCAGAGTCCGTGTGACCCACAAAGCCTAAAATATTTAGCATTCGACCCTTTACAGTAAATGTTTGCCTAGCCCTGTTCTAAGTGACAACAGTGCTTGGCTTGGGGGGCGGGTGGGGAGTGAGGGTGGCCCTGGGTATGTAGTAGGGCATTGAGGTGGAAAGAAGGCTGGAAGCCACTGGGGGTGGACAGAGCACCCTCCTGGGGGGCCAGAGACTTGGCTTCCAGCAGTGGCTCTGCCCTGACCGCCCGTGTGACCTTGGGTGAGGGACTCTGGGTAAGTGCACAACCCAGGGGCACGTCCTTGCCCCCACAGGGATAACCGGGATGCTCAGCACGCCCTGGAGAGGGACCTCGAGGACAAAAACTCAGCCGAGTTCATCGATGAGAAGTGCCTTAACCTGAGGAACACGTCAGACTGCATCAGCTTCTTCCACGGCGTGGAGAAAATTGATGGCACGTAAGTACCCGGCTCTCGGTCCCCACCTGGCCATGCCTGATGGGAATGGGGTTTCTGGGTCTGCTCCCGCCAAGGAACCACAAAGGGGCGTCAACCTGCTCAAAGTTATTCCTTCTGTCTTCTCGTTCAATTCTGGTTGAATGGAGATCCTCGGTTGCAAGCCACAGAATCCGATTCTGGCTAACTGAGGACAGGATAGAAATGAATTTCCTAAAAGGCTGTCAGGGAGCCACAGGTTCCAGGGGAAGGCTGGAGGAGGAGGTTGCGGTGACCGGAACGAGCCAGGGTGAGGGAGCTAATCGGCTTTGTAGTTGGAGCACCACTGTCTTTCCCCTCTTGCCCCACTTTGCCCAAGACCCATATTCCAGCAAGAGAGCATGAGTGATTGGTTTGCGACGGTCCCACGGCCACTACTGCTGGGCGCACCAGGCAAGTTCTACAACAAAACAGCTGTGACCAGGAGGAGGAGGAATCCAGGTTCAGTGGGGAGAACCAGGCTGGTGGTGGGTTCTGGAGCCAGGCTGCCTGCCTTCAAATCCAGTCTCCATATGCACACTGGGACAAAGGACTTCATCTCTCTGGGCCCTGTGTCCTCACTTCTACTGCTGGAATAAAAATAGCAGCCACCTCCCAGAGCTGCGGAGAGCACGGAAAGGTGGGCGTGGAGCACTGAGCACAGAGCACAGAGCCTCGTGTAGGGAATGACAATGGCTAACATTTATTGAGTGCTTGCTGTGTGACCTCACTTTCTCGTCATGGTGGCTATGAAGGTGGAGACTTCTGTCTGCCTGGCACTGTCGTGGGCCCCGGGGACCCAGTCCCCTCAGCCCCAGCTGCCCATCTGAACAGGAGGAAGAGAATTCCCTTCCCAAAAAGGTGCCTCCCTGAAAGTGGGGCAGCCCGGCTGGCTGGCGGAGTCTCCGAGTTCCATGCCCAGGAGGGGCTGGCTATTTAAAGCCCCCCGTCCAGTGATTCAGCTGGAGAACTGAAGCTGCCATTTGTGGCGACTAATCGCTCCCCAGATGTGCTAGCTCAGGGCTTTGTACCTGGGGTTTTCCTAAAGCGGGGCCACGTCTGGGCAGGGAAGAGGACGTCTGGGGACTCTGCTTTGCCTGATCTCTGTTCACAGTTCTCATTGCCGTGGATTAACCGCTGATGAGGATAACGATGCTATCCGTGCCTTGTACCTGATGTTTGATGTAGCCTGGGCACTATGCTGGGACCTTATACAGCATCTCATGAATAATAAACATTTATCAAATGCTTACTATTGTCAGGTGCCGTGATGGGGGTTCCACATTTAGTCAGTCAACAACCCCAGAGGGGGTTTTATCCCCATTTTTATCCCCATTTTACAGTGAGGAGATTAAGACTCAGAGAGGTGCAGTGACTGGCCCAAGCTCACACAGCAAGTGGCAGAGTCTCCATCTGAGCCCACGTTGGACACTGGGCCTGTGTTTTGCCATGATGTCTTCCTGCCTCCCCAGCAAAGCCTGCTGTGTCCTCTGTTTTCAGAGGACAGGGGCTCCAGGAAGCACGTCCCCCCTACTGAGGCATGTCACCTGCCAGGAGACCGGCTGCCTTGGCGTATTCCCCGCAGGGAGAGCGTGATAAGGAGAGCTATTTTCCCCCGGGAGCTCAGCTGTCTGCTCCAGGGGAGGGCCTGGCTGCTGCTGCCCGTGACATTGACATTGTTCCATTGAGCAGTGGGAGGTACCCTCAGAGTAAATCTACAGGTCGCTCCCTGCTGCCTTTGGTGCCTCCTCCTTCCTTGATCCATGGTGAGTAGCTGTGTGACCTTGGAAAAGACACTTGACCTCTCTGAGCCTCAGGTCTTTGTTGGATGAAAGCTCCGGATCAGATTCAGTGCCCTCTCACATCTCCAGAACCCCAAGACTCTCCAGAAGCTTAATTTTAACTCCTGCAAAAGCCAGACAAAACAACCACATTTTGTATGTTTTTAAACATATTTCTATTCACCCTGCAATCTGAGGGTGCTTTAACATGTCCTAAAAGAGTCTTCTATTTCAGATAATTGAATCTCTTTTTTTCCTACTGCCTGAGAATAAAAATCTGCTTTATTTTAAGAACTAGAGACTTCTCAGCTAGAAAAGACCTTGAAAAGTTAGCTCATCTGGTCTCCCTGGGGACTGAAGCCAGCTCAGAGAAAGGCTTTCCAGAGGAGGAAGCTCCTGTATAAAAGTTGGTTGCTTGTTGCAGGGATTTACATACTCGGCCGGGAACAACTTTCTGTTGCCTAAACCAAATCCTTTATGTGCCACCGCCTCCAAGAAGCCCTCCTAGTCTGCCCTTTCCCCAGTCTGCCCTTTCCCCAGTCTGCCCTTTCTAATGTAGCCTGAATTGCGTTTGTCCTCCCAGATCCATTCCCCAGCTGCCCAGCTATGAGTCCTCTAGGGGAGTCTGCCCTCTACATACTGCCTTTCCCGGCTCTTTGCCATCTGGTTCTCAGATGGGTTCAGCCAATAGGAGGGTCACCAGCAGGAGACGGAGGAGAAAGATGTTGGGGATTCATTCTCCACGGCTCCTCCTCTCTTACCAGTTCCCTCTCTTGCCTTTCACAGCTAGGGTGGTGACAGCTTCCTGCATTTGCAAATCCATGAGCATCTCAACACCCTCCGAGTATAAATTCCACTGATTTCCTTTTGCGATCCTGACTGACGCATAATGACCCACTCCATTTGTCTCTCTTCCATCACCCTGCTTCTAAATTCCTTCACAGAACATAACACCTCGTGTAAACATCTTCTTTATTTATCGTCTACCTCCATCCCCCGGAAATTTATCACCATGAGGATGGGGATGTTGCCGGCTCTATCCCAAGTGTCTAGAATAAGGCTTGGCATGTGGTAGGTGTTCAAAGAACATTCACAGAATGAATGTCAGTGCAGGTAGCCTGGCCCCAGGCTCATCTCTGAATCGAAGGAGCCCTGCATCCAGCATCATGCCCAATGTCCTCTTCTTGGTCTGTCTCTGTGTTTTTGGTGCTGGTGGTGGAGGGAGGGTTAGAGAAAACGGCTCTTCCAGTGAATCTCTCCTTGCCTGCAGCTCACCACGTGCCCATTCGGGGAAATCAGCTGTCCTTGCTAGCCTGCAGTTGCCTCGTCTGTAAAGTGAGGGGTTTGGATCAACTCAATGGCCCTCAACGGGGGGCAGTTGTGCCCCCTCCCCCATTTGGCACTGTCTAGAGACATTTTTGGTTGTCACAACTGGAGAAGCATTGCTACTGGCTTCTAGTGGGCAGAGGACAGGGGTGCTGCCAAACGTCCTACGGTGCACAGGACGCCCCCTGTAACAGAGAATTCTCCAACCCAAATGTCAGAAGTGCCCAGGCTGGGAAACCTTGGATTCAGAGCTCTCCAAGTCCTGCCACAAACCCTGGGCTCCTCGCCTGGGTTAAATCGCATCTGTGCCTCTTGCAGGATCTCCGTGCCCGAGACCTGGGCCAAGTTCAGTAATGACAACATCAGGCACTCGCAGAACATGAGGGCCAACTGCATCCGGCTGCGGGAGGAGGCCCAGAACCTCTTCGAGGTGTTGTCAGACCAGATGTGGAAGCAGTTTACTAACACCAACCTGGCCTTCAACGCTCGCATCGCCGAGGTGACGGACGTAAAGAACAAGCTGCAGACGCAGTTGGCTAAGGTAAGCGAGATGTGTGTGAGGACCGTGGTCCATGCCGCCAAACCCCCGTCTTGCTCCCAGGGGCCTCAGCACCTCCCGGCCAAGCTGCCACTCACCGTGTTACTGCCAAGATGGTCCCACCACCCCACGGTCTACGAGCCTGTCCACCCCAAAAGGAGGCAGAGGCTATGAGCGTCCTAGAGACGCTTTGAGCATCTTGGGGGTACATCTTCCTTGCTCACTGGATGATGGAGCTTGGAGCTTGGCCTGCCTGTCACAGCAGCACCCAAAGAGGCTGCTCATGACCCCCAGGGCCCCTCACTCCATCTGAGGGCCAAGTGGCTGAGAGTGACCAGCAAGGGTGCGTGTTGATATCGGAGCCCCAGGAAATGGGTCTGAGCAGCCCTTCTCCACCCACAGCAGCATCTTTGAAGTGTAACCCCTTGACCTTCAAAGGCTTCAACAGCATCAGGACCCCCCTGGGGAGGGGTGGGTGCTTTTTATATTTGAGGAGCCGGAAGGACAGCCTAATCCTGCCAGTCTCTCCTGCTGCTCCCACGCCAACGTGCCCTTTTCCCTACTCCCATGCTTGAATGCGTCACGCTGTTTCCCACCTCCGGGGGAGTCCTCTCTGCGTGGAATTTATCCTCTCTGCTCAATTTAGAGCACCCACTGGCTGCCAGATGCTGTGCTAGGGACTGGCATGAAAAGAGGAGCCACACAAACAGTACCTGGTCCCTGTCTTCAGGGGATTTATGTTCTGGTTGGGGAGCAGTGACAGCTGTGAAATTTAGGTGCAGGAAAGACTTCGGATGACAATCTGGTTGGCAGGGGGTGGGGAGGCAGGGGACTAGACTTGAACCTGAACTTGCAAAACAGTACCCCTTTTTATTGTGTTTGTGTTTAGGGAGGTTTAGTGGGCTGCATGCAGGGTTTGATGGAAATTACAGGGGCAGACTGAGCCCACCCACCCACCCAGGCCACCCTTTGGCCTGGGGTGTGGAGGAAGCAGATAAAACAGAAGTCTCTCTAAAATTAACTGCAAGGTTGTAATAAGTGTTAAGAGAGAAGAAGCAAGGAGATTCACCGGAGATTCTCCTGGAGATCTTACACCAGGCGGATGAGACAGGCAGGTGACATTTACATCAAGAGCAGATGGACAGGGAGTCGGGTCGCCGAAGGACGGGAGCGGGTGGGGAGCCAGTGTTCCCGAGAGGATGTGAGTGGGGTGAGGCTGGAGGAAGGGGCCGGCTCGGCGGGTCACACGGGTCCTCCCTTCCTCCCCTCCTTCCTTCCTTTCTTGAAAAATTGTTCTATTATTGTGATAAACTATACATAACAAAACATTTGCCATTGTCTTAGTCCATTTGAGCTACTGTCACAAAAACATTATAGATTGGGTGGCTTATCAACAACATTTATTTCTCACAATTCCGAGGACTGGGAAGTCCGGGATCGAGGTCCTGGGAGATTAGCGGTCTGGTGAGAACCTGCTGCTTTGTTCACAGATGTTGTCTTCTCCCCGCGTCCTCACGTGGCAGAAGGGGTGAGGGAGCTCCCAGGGGTCTCTCCCATAAGGACACTAATCCCACTCACGGGCCTTCTGCTGACCTAATCCCCTCCCACAGAGCCCACATCCTGATACTGCCACAGAGGGGGTTGGGTGCCAATGCCTGAATCTGGGGAGACACAGACATTCAGGCCATAGCAACCACTACTGAGTGCACCGCGCCGTAGGGTTCCGCATCTTTACGGGGTGCAGCAAGCGAGCATCACCGTTACGCGTCTCCAGGACTTCCCATCGTCCCATTTGCAAAGAACCCTGTGTTTAAACTCTGTGCCCATGAAATAATGACTCCCCATTCCTCTCTCCCCTGGCAACCCACCACTTCTGATTTCTGTCTCGATGAACTGACTGCTCATACAAGTGGAATCGTGTGGTATTTGTTCTTTTGTGTCTGGCTTATTCACTCCGCACGGTCTTTTTCAGGTTTCATCGCTGTTTTAGGTCATGTCAGAATGTCCTCCCTTTGTTTAAGGCTGAGCAATACTCCGTGGATGTGTATGCCCTGAATCCATTCGTCCCTCCAGAGGCACTTGGATTGCTTTCACCTTTTGACTGTCGCCGAAGTGTTTTCTTTTCATGAGGCATTTCGTGTGGTGGATGAAGTATAGTTCATCGTCATGTTTCACAGCCTGGAGCCCAGGGCTTGGGGGTGACCTGGGAAGTCTCCTGTGGCGGGTCTTGGCGGCTGGTTTCTCCCTGGGAAACGGGGAGTAGGAATTCCTCCTTGATGACGCTGTTGTGAGGATTCGTGAGCTGAGCTCTGAGGAGCTCTTAAAGCCGTGCTTGGCACATGGTAAACACTCGATAAAAGGTAACTGTAAGGATTAACATTATTACTGATGGAGAGAAAAAGGATCTTTTAGGTGGGAGTGGGGAGCAAAACCTTTTCCCTTTCCACATGTCTCCAGGGAAATTTTGAATGCTTACTAACAGCCTCATCACTGCTGATCAGAGTGTTCTGCCACCACGTGGATTATTAATAGGTGCTATTGAATCACCAGCTGCTTTGCAAATAAGCCATAACCCATTTGAAATGTACCAAACCCCAAAATGACCCGACCGACATTTGATGTGTCTTCTGGTTGGTGACTACCTCACATGGTGTTTTTCTCAGATAGTAAACGAAGGAGTTGATGTAATGAAGATCAACATATAGCAACCATTTCGCCTTTTGACAGCTCGCTTCAGCGGGAGGATTTGAAATGCTCCCTTTAAATGTCTACTGTTAATTGTTGAGCTTGGCCTGATTCCCCTTGGCAAGAGATGGTTCTGGAAAATTCTAGGCCCCTATCCTTACCCATGCTGCAAAGCAATTCTTGCCCACGTGCCATAGGAATCCACTCTGAAAGACCAGGTCTACACTGTTCCCCACGCAGACTTTGAATGCCCCTGTGGTTTAGGGCTCCATAGACAGCCTTAGCTGTTCACCCTGATCCTGGGGTTCTGTCCACAAGCCCACACCCCAAACTTTGTAACTTGTCCTGGGTCCTTGTACTTTGGGACCCTGGAGAATCATTCTGTCAGATTGCTTAAAGAGGGGCTGGTGGCTTCTTTGGGCTGAAGCAGTTGATGGCCACAGAGTTGATGGCCTTTGAAAACTGATTGCTCCTGAGAACCAGCGCCCGGGGGAGGGGCGTGTCTTCTGGATAATCATAAGTCCCTGCCTGCAGCCAGTTACCCAGTCGGAGGTGACTTTTAGAGGGAGACTCGAGGAGGGGGAAGGGATGCGTGGATCCTGGGGGAGAAGACATGGGGGCAGGGACACTGCTGTAGGGCAGCACTTGTTCTAAAGTTGTGGGAAACGACAGTAGGTGTGTTAGTTACATGCATGCAGCGTTAATAGCATCGCATCACACGGGGAGGAAGTTATTCCTTCAATCCTTTTTCAAGCCTTGTGATGCCCTCAAGAGGAAAGTCTCCGTCAGATGCTGGAATGCCTTCCTCACCTCTTTAACACCAGCTGATCTCCGTTTTCAACCGAAAAGGCTGAGAGCTTTGGGCAGGCAGCTGTATCCCGCCAGAGTTTAAATCACGTGGTTTTACCTTCCTCTTGTTCATGCGTTTTTTTGGTTATTTCCATTATGGCAAATGATGCTGATTTTCCACTGGTAATAGTGATATAATGCTTTGTTTTTAAACAAATGTATTTCAGGTGTTTTTTTTTTTTTTTAAGCCAATGGTTTTGAAAAGATTGTTAATCGTGTTACGAGGGGTGTGAGGGGATGTGGACAGAGTGGAAAGGATGGTAGGTGAAATCCTGACTGTTGGAAAACAGCAATGTCAACCCGTGTGTCTCCAACGTTACGGCGTATGCAGTAATCCCCCGTGTTACCTGGGGACTGCATCGACGTGCTGGTTCTGACTGAGCGGGTCTGAGGCTGGGCCTGGGAACCTGCATTTTGAACAGCCTGAGGGGGTTGCCAATGTTGCTGTGGGAAGCAGGCAGAGTGTAGGTTGTGGAGCGAGTTGGCTTTGACCAAGTGGCCGTCTCCTTCCCTCCTCCTCCTCGTCTTCCACCCTTTCTGTCTTCCTCCTTTCCAAATACGGGGGGAACCAAATCCTTCCACAGGGCAAGGCTCAGTCCTCCCATTTGAATCAGATTTTCTCTAATTGCATCTTGCTTCCAAGCTTCCGAGCCAAGCTTCGAGGGATCAGGCCCACTCACCCCACCACACGGATCGTGTCCGATTTACACAGATGCAAACACCCCTCCGCGGTTTCTGTCACCCCTCAGCAATGCCTGCCCTTGAGTCAAAATCTCGTTTTCCCATCTTGGTTATGAATGTGGTCAGAGCAAATGACATTAGGAGCTGGGGGAGCAGGAAAAGCCAGAAGCACAGCCTCGACCAGATTGTAGGAGAGACGGAGAGATTTCTCTGCATTCTCTCAACTGCTCTCACCTTTGTGCAAGGCTTTCTTGCAGCCAGAGGGAGCGAACAGGAGGGGCCAGACCTTTCACCGTCCCGCCTACTCCACCTGGCACCTCCTCCCCCATTTCAGTGGATGGCTCTCACTTCCAGATTCTTCCAGAAGTTTCTAGGGACTCAATCCCAAATCTTGGAGTCCACGTGGACGTTTCTTTCTCTCCCACCCCACATCCACCCCATCAGCAAATACGATTGGTTCTACTTTCAGAATCTCATCACTTCCCACTCTCTGCTCTGCTTCCACCCTGACCCGGGCCTCCGTCCGTCATCTCTTGCCTGGATTCTCGCTGCTATTCTCCTGACTGCTCTGTTTTTGTTGTTTGCCAACTGATGAGCTGGTGGCCTGTTAAGAGGGCATTCGATCCTTGAGTTGGCCGACTAGATTCACAGAGAGGAAAAATAATTGCTTTAGATTCTTCAGAAAACTGTGAAGAGTTTAGCTGGAGAAGGCAGGTGACAGGCTCTCCCTGCCAGTGTCCCTGGGTCGCGACTTTCACCTTGGCCAGGCGGTGCTCCTGTGGGGATTTCTCTGCACCTCTCACCTTTGCAACTGCAGCGCCTCTCGAAATGCGTGGTGCCTGGTGAGGTCTAATTAAATGTGGATGGAGTGGCTTTTAAGTCAGAGGATAAACACTTGTAGTCCGTGGGGTTGAACTTGGCCCACATGTTATTTGGCATTCTCCTTTTAACAGCTTTATTTTTACTTGACACGTAATTAGCTTGACAGGTATTTCTAAGTGTAGACCTGGAGCAGCTGTGCCGTGTATATGGCATGAAGCCACCACCTCAGTCAAGGAAGTGAGCACATGAAGAGGGTTCCTTGTGTCCCTTGTCCTCTCTCCCTCCTGTCCCTGCCTTTCCTTTCCCAACACAACCACTGATCTACTGTCACTACAGATTTGTTTGCATTTTCTAGAATAATTATATAAAGGGGCCATGTCTTTTGCCTTCTTTTTTTCTCATTGGGCTTTGTTCATTCAGCGTGGTTGTGATTGTTAGTTTCTTCCTTCTTATTCCTGAGTCTTTTTTTTTTTTTTTAATTTGGGGTGGAGGGGGAGGTAGGTAATTATTAGGTTTATTTTTAAATTTTATTTTATTTTTAATGGAGGTAGTGGGAATTGAACCCAGGACCTTGTGCATGCTAAGCAAACACTCTACCACTGAGCTATCCCCTCCCCCTTGTTCTGGAGCCTTGTATGTCCTGTATGGATACAGTCTTGTACATAGACAGCCCTAGTGTGGAAAGTGTCCATACAGCCCAATTTTTGCTGATGGATATTAGGATTGTTTCTAGTTTGGGGCTGTTACCAATAAAACTGCTCTGAAGATTTGTGCACATCCATTTCTATGCACTTTCAGAGTTTTTAAAAAATATTTTGGTTAAAAAATGGAGATTTTAGGTAAAAGTTCAGGTTTCTAGAATCTCTTGAAAACTTGGTGGCTCTCACAGCTCTGAGCCCACATTTCTGCAGGGGAGCAGCGGGCAGGAGTTGAGTGGGCACTGCCTCCCTTTGGCCAGGGCCCGGGCTCTCCAGCTGGCCTCGGTACCCACCCCCCATGGGCCACTTGGCTTATTTGCACCCCCTGCCTATTTCCAGCAGGCTTGTGCCTTGGCCCGTTTTGTTCTGTGCGTCGGAGGAAACGCAGGAAAGCAGTCTGGCCTGGAAAGAGCTGAAGAGAACAGAGGGGCCTCTGAGTTTCCACATTGAAAGCTTTTGCTTTTATTGTGACATTTCTTTGGGGTTTTGACTTCCAAGTGGTCCTTAACACCAGCAGAACCACCCTCCCCTGGAAGGCAGCGCCAGAGCAGGAAGGCGTGGTGTCCCTGGGTGAGGGCCCACAGTTGCCATCTGGGGGCCCCAGTGCCTGCCGTCAGCCCGTCTGTTTGTCCAGAGAGGACTGGAACCCTTTGTAGAGTGGGAAATGCTTTTGTGCTTTGCAAGCAGCCAGATCTCTTCCAGCACCAGTGCCCGCAGCCAAGCTCCTGACGGCTGGTTTCTAAAACTGGCCCAGCCCAGGGGACGTGGAGCCAGCCCGCCTGCGCCCCAGCGGACAGTCTGGTGAGGACGGGGCAGGACAGGGCCTTAAACACCGTTGCATCTAGTGAGGGAGTTCTCGTTCCAAGTTCCCTCCATCAAGCAAGACTTGATGTGATGCTCGCCTGTCTTTGCTGTCTCTCTTTGGTTTGAGATCCCCTTGCCAGCCGGGCCCCAAGCCTCAGGCTGGCTTTGAACCTTTGAGAGACACAGAACTTAGAATTAATGTCTCCCTTTTTTTTTTTTTTTTTTTTAGCATCTTCTCTATTATGATGGTAACCTCTCTTAGTGGCAAGGCATTCTCGTTTTCCACATGTGGCAATAATATAAAGATGCCATATCAAATATATTTGTCCAACGCTGATAAAAGAATTGATTTGAAGAAACAGATTAAATAATTGTACAGACATACATGGGTTTGTGGGTATGTAGGTATGGCAGAGTAATTCTCAGGAAAAAAATATCTCAGGGCTGCACACAGTAGGTCTCTTTGCCTGATGCTCACTGAGTGCCAAGAGGAATCAAAGGCTCTCCCGTGTCACCTGGGCTCAGGTCTCATCACTGTACCTGGGCAGTGTGTGCCTGGGGACACCCAGCATGAGGGGTCCACGAGAGCTCAGATGTGGGCCATCCTAGGGCTTTGCTGAATGGTGGGGTGATGGGAGGGTGCTGTGTCACCAGTTATCTGTCCATGATGACACGGTGCCAAGTGGGAAAGGAACTGCTGGAATCAGGAAAACAGAGCCAAGGTTCAGAGCTGGGAAGGTAGCCAACAAATGCAGGAAGTTGGAGGGACCAGACAGGAGAGGGGGCAGAAAATGAGCACAGGTCAGCATGGCACGGGCAGGAACTGGGGACAGTGCAGATGAAGCTGTTCTGAGCTCATTTTGTGAACCAAGGAAGCTATTACTGCACCCTGCAACAGGGTAGCCAATCATATGCTTTGACCAGAAGCTCCGCGTGAGACAATCACTGGGATTGGTTACTGCTGACACCAGAAGAATATAAGACGCAGCCTGGCCGAGGCAGAGGGCTGCCTTGGCACCTCCTGGGTATGGGTGTGTCCCAGCAGTCTCCTAGTTTCTCCCAAGTTGTGACTTGTCTACCTTTGGGTCCTCAGCTCCTTGCCTGCTTGGGACCCGCTGCCCAGCCTCACACTCCCAGCTTTTACGTCTGCTTGCCCTGTCCTGGTCCAGATTCCCCTTCCATCTCAACACTCTTCATCTCCCACACTGAGCCCCAAAGTGCAGTGCAGATGGCTGGGTTCAATTCTGGCTCTAGCACCACCTGAATATGTGGCCAAGGTCAGGTTGCCCCAACTCTCTGTGCTTCGGTTTCCCCTCTGTCATGTGGGAGCAATAGTGTTTGGCAAATATTCGTTGTGAGAACATGACCATCCACACTGATCACCTCGCAAGTGCTCAGTGACTGTTAGCTATAAAAATGGTACAAAGCCATGGTCTGATTGGTGACCTGCTGATGGAGAAGGACAAGCAAAGTGACTGAAAGAACACGGCCTCTGAAATCAAAAGACCAGGGTTGAACTTGGTATGGCTAAAGGATCTTGGGCAAGTAACTAACTCCTCTGGACCTCAGTTTCCTAATCTCTGAGGAGTAATCCTACCAGCAGCGAGGATCAAGTGAAAAGTTGCAGCTGAGCAGTTCTCAACCTTCACATGTTGGAATCACCCCGATCGCTAGGGATTCTGATTTAATTGATTGGGGTTAGGCCGGAGTATCCAGCCTTTCAAACTCCCCAGCCAAGACTGAGAACCAGAGTTTCAGAGCTCAGGCTAATGGTTCTCAAGCTGTGGTCCCTGGACCAGCAGAATCAGCAGCACCAGGGAACCTGTTAGATGTGCACATGCTTGGGCCCCCTCCCGGACTTTCTGAATCAGAAACTCTGGGCCCAGCCATCCGAATTTTAACCAGTCCTCCAGGTGTGTCTCCCAGGTGTAGACACGCGACAAATGGTTGCCAGTCCCCTCCCCACAATGCCTGAGGTCGGTATTTACCAAGCACATCCTGTGTGCTAGACTCTGAGTTAGATCCTCAGGGCGAGGATGTTCTCATGGTGGAGACATTTTAAAACAATAAGTAAATAGACAATTAATTAAAAATTGTGATAAACATTAAGAAGGAGCCCCTCAAGAGCCTGAGAGAGTGGATTCCCAGGAATTTTCCCAGAATCAGACACGTGTCCTCTGTAGCAGGGAGCCCCCACCCCTCAAGGATTTTCCAGATCCCTCCAGAACTTTCAGGACAGCCGACCCCAGACGGCCTCTGAGCAGCCGATATTTGTATTGGCCTGGCATTGTCTGAAGGCAGCTAGCTGGCCGCCTCTGGACAGAAACAACTGTGAGCAGGGTTGACTCAACATCTCTTCTCCAGAGTAGTAATTCTCACCCAGTGGCATTTGCCAGTGTCTGGAGACATTTGGGTTGTTGCAGATTGTGGGCAGAGGGCGGAGGGGTGTGCTACTAACAGATAGTAGGTAGAACCCAGCGAGGCTGCTGAAGACTGCAATGCACCGGACAGCGTCCCACAACAAAGACGTTGTAGCCCCAAACGTCAAGAGTGCTGAGTTTGACTCCCTGCTTTGGGGCATTCATGCCCTGTGTTTCTGGCCAGGTCCCCCTGGAGCCCTCCCCAACTTGCTTTTCTTGCTCCTGGGCTTGGCTGTATTTGAAACCCTTCTACCATTTGACC
The DNA here is from genome assembly GCF_048773025.1 of Camelus bactrianus. NCBI lineage: Eukaryota > Metazoa > Chordata > Mammalia > Artiodactyla > Camelidae > Camelus > Camelus bactrianus. The sequence continues at coordinate 33,707,681 of NC_133556.1, read as the reverse complement.
AGAAAAGAATTCCAAGCTGCCTTCTCCTTTCCTGAGCTGAAGAAGCTGCACTGAGCCAGGCATCTCCTTGGAAACCCCTTGGCTTCATACAGTTTGGAAAACAATACATTTGCAAAGTTGCACATATTATCCAGGAGCCCAAAGCCGGCTAGCACTGCTAAATCCGTTTTTTCCCCTCTCTACATTCAAAATAATTTCCTGGCCCCAGAGGCTTTCTCTACTGTCACAAGACAAGATGCAGGCAGATAGTTTTACATGGCAAACAGCCCTGCCAAACACATCCCCCTTTTCAAAGCCTTTGGGTGGATTTCTGTTCTAGCCAGGAATATCAGCGTGCTTTTCCGCTGAGCTGAGGCTGGCTTCGTCTGAGGCAAATCTGGCACCTGCCTTTCACACCCCATTCAGGGCCAGAGACCATCTTCAGCACGGAACCCACCCTTTCCCCATGCTGGGGCCTGGGGCTTGCCCTCAGCTGGTCCCCTACAAGGGCTGAGGGTGGACGGTCATGGTCTAGCTTGCTGTCCTGTTGCAAGTGGAAGGAGAAGCGAAAACAATTCACCGTCACCACAGAAGACTCATTAGCCTTACTCCGTGCAGCCAGAGCGCCAAGTGCTTTCCTTACTTTAACTCATCGTTCCCTCCTACAAACCCATGAAGAAGGGGTTACTATTAGCCCCATTGTATGGATGAGGAAACTGAGGACACGTGTTTTTCCTCAAGCTTCCCACCCACACCCACCCCAACTAGTAAATGGCAGAGTCGGGATTTGAATCTAAGTATCCTGCTGAGTTCATTCTTTAAGTTAATGTGAACATCTCCCCCACTCCCACCACCTCAACCTAACAACAACAACAACAACAACAACAACAACAACAACAACAGCAACAACAACAACAACAGTAATATCTAGATCAATAGCCCTCCAATGGGGCAATTTTCTATCCCAGGGGACATCTGACAATGTCTGGAGACACTTTTGGTTGTTACATCTTGGCAAGGAGTGCTACTGGCATCTAGTGGATAAAGACTAGGGATGGGCAAAATACCCTACAGTGCACATCACTACCCCCATGGCAGAGACCAACTCAGCTCCAAATGCCAATAGTGCCAAGGCTGAAAAGCCTTGGTCTTCTGGCATTAAGGTTTGACTTAAGAAAGAAAAAAGAAAAATAAAGGATAAAAGGTAGTAGATAGACGGATGGATACATGGATGGATTGATGGATGAAAAGATGGATGGATACATGGATGGATGGATGAATGAAAGGATGGATGGATGAAAGGATGGATGGATGGGCAGATGGATGGATGGATGAAAGGATGGATGGATGGGCAGATGGATGGATGGATGGATGGATGAAAGGATGGATAGATGAAAGGATGGATGAAAGGATGGATGGATGGATGAAAGGATGGATGGATGGGCAGATGGATGGATGGATGAACGAAAGGATGGATGGATGGATGAAAGGATGGATGGATGGGCAGATGGATGGATGGATGGATGGATGAAAGGATGGATAGATGAAAGGATGGATGAAAGGATGGATGGATGGATGAAAGGATGGATGGATACATGGATGGATGGATGGATGGATGGATGGATGGATGAAAGGATGGATGGATGGATGGGTAGAGTGCTTGTTATGTACCAGCCACTGTGCTAAACATAGAATAGCTACATTAGTACTCACAGTCACCCTCTGAGGTAGACACTATTATTAACTCCATGACATAGATAAGCAAACTGAGGCTTGGAGAGGTTGGCAATTTGCCAAGGCCGCGTGCTCCGCAGTGTGGTGGGGGCATTTGCACACCAGCTGGCGTTCCCCAGCCTCTCCTTAATAGGAAGCACCTCCTGATTTTAGGGGCTGCCGTCTCCTCAGCACACTCTAGCCATTCCCAGTGCTCCCCATTTTGCCTTTTGTAAACTTCCGTGACCTTCCTTCCTGCGTCTGTCTATCCTGCCTTGGTGTGGGCCCTCATTTCTCTCAGGTCCCCACTGGCCATCTGCTCCCTGCCTCTGACCCTTTGTCCACTCTCCAAATGGCAGCCAGAGAGACTTGCTGCAACTGCAAACCCGAGCCCGTCCTCCTCCTGCCTTAAAACGTCTCGCGCCAATGATCACCTGAGCATTTTGTTAAAATGCAGATTCTGTAGGTAGATCTAGGGTGGGGCCTGAGATGCTGTATTTCTAACAAGTGCTCAGAATCCAGTGATGCTGGTCCACAGGCCACACCTTGAGTAGCAAGGCACTAGAGAAATTATTCTCTTCTCTAAAGGCGGGAAACCTCGGAGGAGCAGCAGTTTTGTGTGAGGTGGGCAGCTTACAGGCATCAGGACTTCTGTGATAGCATAGTAGGGGCCTCAAACTACGCCCCCGGGCCACATCTACCCCTGCCACTTGTTTTTGTAAATGAAGTTTTATTGAACACGGATCCCCTCCCATAGTTTAGTATTATCCATGGCTACTTTTGCACTGCAATGGCTGAGTGGTTGTGACAGAGACCATACGGCTCATAAAGCTGAAACTATCTACCACCCAGACCTTTATAGAAAAATGTGTCCACTGTCTACAGCATCTTCAAGGTGCTCTGGAAGGATGTGTATTGGGACTCCTGGCTATTTGGAGGGGGATGACTGAAGACTTAAAAACAAAATCACACACACACACACACACACATATCCAGAGGCATACCTGCAGCTACCAGCTCTCAGGCTGGAGCTCGGAGGAGGTGGCTCGGGGCACGTGGAGCGGGGGGTGGATGATGGACTGGACCATGTACATGGTCCAAGGGCACTTGCAGTGCCCCAGCCAGCAAGCAAGCACAGGTCTCAAGTCCTCATTTGCTGGACAAGGAAATCGGGCCCCCACACAGCCCAGGTTTCTCAGTAGGGGTGTCAGTTCCGCAGCTGGTTTGTGTTAGGGCTTGGATGGGAACCGGGCCTCCCGACTGCCCACTCAAGGCTCGTCCCTCCAAGATACCCTGCGTGGAGGCCCCTGTGGCTGGGAATCTGCCTGGAGGAGCGGTTGGGTAACAAAAAGATCTTTGGTTCCCCAGGCGGAGGGATGTGGCCCCTTTGAGCTGACTCCCTCTCTGAGCCACATTCCAGAAGCCGAGAGGACAGTCCTCCTCCATTGCAGGGCGACCCCTTCCTTGACCCCTTATGCTCAAATAAGTGGGTTGGTGGCGGTTGAGCCTGAGCCCTGGACTGGAGGCCTGAGGGAATTTAAGTTGCCTGCCAAGGCAAATTCTGTCAAATGAATCTGAGTTTCCTACTGTCCTACATTAAAGAAAAAAAAAAAAAAAAAAAAGACCAGTGGTCCCAAAGGACAATTCCCCTAGTAGACTGAACATTGCAGGATGGGGGTTTGGGAGGAGGGTGGGGAGGCTGGATAGCCCCACGGCATGTCAGGCACCGGATTAAACTTGTTGTTCACGTTATCTTATTTAAGCCTCACGGCAACCTGGTAGGTGAGTTATCACGTTGGCTTTACAGACGAGAACCAGTTCCCTGCACAGTATCTGGCTTCATAGATGGGGCTCAGTAGATGTTGAGTACATGATTGCATGAGGCACAGAGAGGTTAAGTGACCCATTCAAGGTCACACAGCAGGGGAGAGCAGGAGCAGGAATTTGAGCCTAGATCTGTGTGACCGCAGAGGGGCTCCGTGAGCTGAAGTGACCTGCCCTTCCTGCCCCCTATGCCCGGCAGTGGGAAGCTTTCAGTTGGCGGGCCTGCAGCACACAGAGCATAGAGCCAGGGCCCAGGGAGCGGAGTGAGGGGACACTTTCACTTCCACCCCCTCCTTCCGAACTGACTTCCAGCTTCCAGCCAAGGCTGCTGACACTCCGCTCATGGGGTGACTCCCCACCCACTGACCCCGCCCCCAACCTCCAGCCACTCAAGTGAGCTGAGCCAGGCTGTGCCCTGCCCTGGGGAGGGGCCTCTTTTTCCTTGCTTTGGCTTTGTGGGAGCAGGAAATTTAACATCTCTGGGGACTGAAGGGGAGGGTGCTTCTGTGGCTCAGGGTGGCCCTTCCCCAGCTTAGAGACTGGGGAGGGAGAGAGGGAAAGAGAGACCTCTCTCTAGCTGCCCAAGGAAAGATGGGGACGGGCACGATGAGTTTCTTGTGGCACTTTCCAGGGTGTGTTTGGGACATACACAAACACACACATGCACACACTTGCTTTGGGAAGAGTGGGACACGGCTCCCCGGTGCTCTTCACATGATTGCAAAGGAGTGTGAATGTCACTAGCTTTGCGTGCTCACAGCAAAGGGGTTTATACACCTGCTAAGGTTTCCAGGCGCTCCTCCTCCCAGGCCGGGCACCAATCGCCTCACCTCCACTCTGTGGGGTGGGAATGGTTGTGATCCCTGTTTTACTGGAAAGACTCAGAGAGCCTAAGACACTTACCTAAGGTCACCCAGCTTGGATGTGCTGGGCTGGGATTTGGAGACACTCAGGCAGTCCAGTGCCAAAATCTATATTCTCTTCTTAACCAGGGTCTTGTATTGATTCATCCAGGGAGCAAGTGTTCATTGAGCACTTACTGACTGGTTGATATATGCAAAGCCCTTAGCAAAATGCCTGGCACACAGTAAGCACTATTTTAAGTGTTCGATAGTCTTATGGTTGTTGTTATTATGATACAGTAATATATACATACACATAGTAATATTGAAGGCATTGATTGGTTTAGGAGATTCAGCAGTAAGCAAAACAAAAACCCCTCCTCACACAGAGCTTACTCTCTGGTGGGGGAAGATGAACAACACTAATGAGTGAAACACAGTGTTCAGAAGGTGTAAGGACTATAGAGAAAATAAAGCAGGGTTTGGGTGATTGGGAGTGCTGGCCAGTTTAAAGGGGTTGCAATTTTAAGGGAAATGATCCGGGAAGGTCTTCTGGGCATTTTAGCCACCACTGCAAGGAAACAAGGGAGTGAGTCATGTGGCTACCTGGGGAAAGAGCATCCCAAGCAGAGGGGATAGTCTGTGCAAAGGTCCTGCGGTGGGAGCATGCTGGGTTTGATATGGATGTATGAGATACATCAGCTCTGGCGGTAGGTGGTGGGTAAGTGGATGGGTGACTGCAGAGGGAGGTGGAGGCATCTGAGACAGTCAGTCATTTTGTGTGTGTGTATGTGCGTGCGCGGGCGTACTTGCATATGACAGGCGCCTTGAGTCTGAGGGCTCCTGAGCTGGGGAGCGTGTACAAACTTGCCCAGGCCTTCCCACCTTGGAAGGCTGCCTGTGCCCTGAGCTTCCCCTTTGCTGGGGCAGGGGCTGGACTGCCTGAGCCATGGTGGGATGAGGGCACAGCTCTGGGCCTGGGGGTTGGAGCACCACGGTTTCAAGTTGCTGACATCAGATTTCCCCCAGAAACCTGAAAACCCTGTGAGGAGGCAACTACCCCTTCCCCGGGCCCCTTCCTGGAAACTCAAGCCCGCAGCAAACAGATCACCCGCGTGCACATCTCCAAAAATATCTTCTACCTGCTCCGCCAGGATTAGGGATGAAATTTCTCTCTTGACTCCACTTGGGGCTTCCTGCCAACCCAGACAGCCTTGATTTACAAACCAACTCCCTAACCGCAGTCCTCTGAGACTTTTTAACATTTACACATCTCTGTATCACTCGTACCAATGGTTTGTAACTCTGGCTACACCTTTGAACACTCAGGGAGCTCCTAAAACGTCCTGCACCCAGGGTGTTCCCAAGACCAATGAAATCAGACCCTCTGGGGGAGGGGGCAGGCATCTGCAGTTTTAAGAACTCTCCAGGTGATTCTGACATGCAACCAAATTTAAGAATTAATATCCTTTACTATTAGATAGTATTTTTGTTTAATTGAATCTCTCCCTTAAAAAAACTAAAAACATTATTTTAAAAGGAAACTTTAGATCTGGTAGGGTTATGGGGACTTTTTTTTCTTTTTGAACCTGCTGAAGAGGTGAGTTTATCACACTCCACAGTTCCTGGCACATTTCTTTGTTTATCCTTTTTTATCCCCAAACTTTGTGGTCACTCCCTTTCTCCCATAGATGACTTTCCCATAGTATGAATGAATTTGAATGAATGACTATGACCTTGTTAATTTAATGCATATGGGCCTCTTGATTTAAATGTGTTCTTACAAAAGGTAGACGGCCGTTTATGTGCACAGAGTTTTAGTTTGCTCAAAGGGGACTGTAAAGTAGCTCGTTCTCTTGCCTGGTTTTCTCACCTTGCATCATTTTAAAGACCCACCCTTGTTCCTAGGTGAGGTTAATCCTTCATCTCTTGGCTGCTGAAATTTTCCACCTGCTCAGTTATATTCTCTTACGTGTCTGTCTCCATGGTCACGGGCACCCAGGTGCTGCCAGCTCACTGAACCGCCTTAGTGTGTATGCTCCCTGGTGGTCCTGGGTTCCTACAGTACAGACCCGCAGTGGGCGTGCTGGGATATGCGGGTCAGCCTCTTAGACTTCAGGCTCTTCTCCTAGGGGATGTCCTAGAATTTGGGGTCTAGGGACCAGACTGACCTGGAGCTCAGAGTTCAGTGTTGGCACCAAGCAAATCCTTACCTTCCTTTGAGCACGAAGGTCAAAGCTGCTCTGCCTCTGGCCCCTGCCTCTGGTCAGCCCACGTGGTCTCTGCCTCCCAACGCCTGGGGGTCACATTCCTCAAACTTCTGGAGGTTGAGTCACTACTCCCGGGGCTTCTGGAGGTGCAAAGGCTGGCAAGAGTGGGGTGGGTGTCAGGGGCTGCCCCCAGGACAGTGTGTGTGTATGTGTATCTTTTTTCTACCTTCTAGTGAAGAGGATCCTGGCTATGAGTGACAGAGGATGGACAGGAGGTTGCAGGGACCAGTTTGGGCAGAGTATGCACCCACCTGGGCAGACTTGCCTTGGGTGTGAGTCATCACTGGGTTCTAGAGCAGCCAGTTCTGGAAAACCCCTAGTGTTCTGGAAAATCCACAGGCAGGCCTGCTCAAGAAATGCCAGGAGCGGGACAGGGCATGGTGGCATGGAGAAAAAGCAACAGTCTGTTCCAGCCGCTCCCCCAGCACCACCAGAAGCCAGCCCTGAGGAGGAGATGGGGGTGGGGGCAAGGGACTTCACAGTGGCCCCCAGTCCTTAGCATCCTCAACCCGCTGTCACCGCCCGCTGAGCTCCCCAGCTTCCCCTCCCTTCTCTCTCCTGCTGGATCTAGCTGCCTGGGAGACGCCGCATGACACGTTGTTTCCCAGATGCAGCCACTCCTGAGCTGCCTTCCTGATTTTGCCATATTCCTGCGCCACCTGGGCTGTTATTTACTTTGCGTTGCTGTTTCAATCAAGCTGTTGAAAATGTATTTATATTACTTCTACAGATGGAAAACCAGCAGCACTTGCCATACGTGGAGGGCGGCTAGAAAGATCCATGAAATGAAAGCAGGGCAAGCTTGTTAAAAGGTAGCCGGAGCCTGTTGCCTGCAGAGCTCTTAATTCCCCAGCTGCGCTTTGTCAATCAAGAGAGAGGAATGAGTGCTAGAGAGGCGGTGCTCAGGACAGGCCCCCACCGCACTCCTGGAAGGGATCAACAGGCTTGAAAAGTAATTAGTGAGTTCCAGTTCTCCGGAAGCTCCCGTTCATTGTGTTGCTGTGTCCCTGTCCCTCCGCTGTGCTCCCACGAGAGTTCCTGGAAAACTGAAATGAGTATGTATCGGATGCCATTTAGGTGGCATCATCTGTCACCAAGGTCCTGCACACTAAAGGCTTCCAGTACCTGGTTTTGTTTTTTTTTAAATTGAAATATAGTTGATTTACAATGTTGTGTCAGTTTCTGGTGTACAGCACAGTGATTCAGTTATACATGTATATATTCTTTTAAATACTTTTTATAAGTTATTATAATAAGATATTGAATATAGTTCCCTGTGCTAGACAGTAGGACCTCAATGCCTGTTTTTAACGGTGAGGAAAGAACTTGAACTTCTGTGATGCTAAAGATGGTCACAAGCATAGTAAGGGCTTGTAGGTACTCGGTAAATGTTGCGTAAAGGAGCAAAGGAAAGGGCAAATAATCCACTAGACTGTAACTTGGCGAAGGTGGGGTTTCCTGCCTGTTCTGTTCACCGTTGTGTCCACCGCCTAGGACAGTGCTCAGCACCCAACAGATGCCGAGTGAACATTTAAGTCAATGAGTGAATCAATGAACCCATAAATTAAAGAGAGAGTGAATGAAGAAATGATTGAGCTCGTGAATGAGTGTCAGCCCCTTCCCTATAGACAAGAAATAGGATTTTGGTAAAGTTTCAGACCCCTGGTGAGGCTGGCCAGGCCCTGAGCTGGGGGCCAGAGGGGCGGGTGGAGACAGCAAACAGAAGAAGCCAAGGTGAAGTACAACCTCAGGTTCTCCCAGCAACAGCCTTCTTGGCGCGAGCAGAGCATCCTGGGCTGGGTACCACCAGCAGCCCCACCCTCAGTAATTCCCCCCAACCCCCAGTGGGGACATCTAGATGCTAGATCGAGGGGCTGTTTCCACACAGAGCAATGTGGCACTAAGAAGCATTTTTCACGTTTAGAAGGCTTAATTTCCTTCTCTATCACGCTGGGGTGCTGCTTTCTGAGTTTCGCATATCTACATACCCAAAGGGCAGGTTTCTAAGGAAAATCCTTGGGGCTTCTAAGAGAGGTATTCCCCCCACTCACTGATGTGTTTGTGTTCCGACGTGCTGGGCTCACTGGGGACCAGGTGAGGGGGCCAGCCTTCCGCCTCTGTGGGCTTTGAAAGAGGCAGTGCAGCTCCCCTGGCTCCCCATCTCAACCCCAGTAGGAAAAAGGCGTCCTTTTGTTCTCTCGAAGTCGTGAAATGTTCTCTTTCTAGGTTTTTTCCTTGAGCTAACAAGGAAGCTAGGACTTTCTTTGGGAAAAAGTGTCCTTTAAGCAATTTCTAGGCGCCCATAAAATATGGACCCCAAATAGTCATCCCAGTACCTGTTTTGATTTGTGAATATTTCATAGCTGATGGAAAAGAGTGAAAAAAACATGACTGTAAAGTCCTTGAAGGCAAGACTGGTTCTTCTACTTTCATTGAATGTTCCTTGAGCTCCTACCGTGAGTTGCCAGGTTTAACAAACAAAACTCCAGGATGTCCAGTTAAACTTGAATTTTAGATTGACAACAAATGAATTTTTCATCTAAATGTGTCTCATGCAGTGGTTGAGACATATAGTAAAAAAGGCTTTGCTGTCGGTCTGAAATTCACATTTAACTGGCATCCTGTATTTTATCCAATAGCCATCACTCTGCACCAAGCTCTGTTCCTGGAGATGAGGATACAGCACGCACAAAGCAAAGCCCCTGACCTCTTGGAGCTTATATGCGAGTGAGAGAGACAGACAAGCAAAGAAAGAGCCAAAGGAGGGATTCTGGGGGGGCATTGTGGCAGGGCACCGCTTTTAGGCTTGTCAGGAGCAGAGCATACATCACTACGCCGTTGGGTCCTGCCAAGTCTGGGAGGGACTTTAGCACAGCCTACCACAAAGAGCCTTCCTGCAGGGGAGGGACACCACGAAGAGAAGAACTGCTCACAGATCGAGGGCTGCCAGCGACGGTGGGGAGGACAATGGATGTTTCAGCCACAGTGAAGTGACGTCTGTTTAGTACACTCAGTTCTGGGTTGGATAAGTGCAAGATCAGGTTCCTTCTGATACCGCACATGTTCCCCGCAGACGCTGCAGGAGATCTTCCAGACAGAGAACACCATCATGCTGCTGGAAAGGTCCATCATGGCCAAGGAGTGCCCGCTGAAGGTGGCACAGACGAGGCTGGAATGCCGGACCCGGCGCCCCAACGTGGAGCTGTGCAGGGACATCCCACAGTTCAAGTGAGTGGTGGAGGCTGGAGGGGAGGGTCTCAGGGGCTCCCAGGAAACCTGGGTCTGGAAAATGGTCCCACTGCCAATCAGGGCATCCGGGCCCAAGACTCCACAGGGCACTGGGGTTCTGGGGTTGCCCTCGATAGCCCCCCATGATGGAGGCCACCCCTCTGCATGGCAGTCTTCTCACCTGCCTGTGTGAGGGTGGTTCTGTAGCTCTGTTCTCCCCCGGGAACTTTCCAGCTTTCCCCTAAAGGTCAACAAGAGGAACCGCCCAGACCAGAGACGTGGCCTCTGCCCTCGCTGGCTTCACCCCCTCTTTCTCCTGACTCCCATGAAAGAGGTGCCTAGCCCACACCTCCCTCCCCCTCCGTCACCCTTTTTGTGAAGTTCTTCTCTGCAAGCCTTGGAATAGACTCACCTTGTCCATCCTGGTTAGCTCAGGAGGGGCTGCGCCTGCTGCCAAAGGGCCTCCTCACAGGAGAGGGGTAAAAAGCTCACACAGGCCCAGGAACAGGGTTTGTGTGTGCCTGCGGTAGGGGTTTGGAGTGGGACAATGGCCACGCAAGGAAGGAAATGGTCATCAGACCTAGGGTACTATTTTCTCATGACAGTGCTGTGTGACTTGGGGCTGGCCACTCGGCTGCTCTGTTCCCTTCATGCGAGGGGCATTGTATTCATTCTCCATTGCTGCGTAACAAATTCCCCCACAGCTTGTCTTCCTTCTGAGCTGAGATGTGGAGAAGAGAGCTGGAGGAGTGAAGAGGAGGAGGAAGGACGTTCTGAGAGAAAATGCGGGGCGGTTCCACTTGCTGATGTTTGCACAGCCTCAGTTACCGCCCGAGATAATCACTTAGGAAACAGAAAAGCTGGGTGTGGCTAGGGTGGGGGTGTGGTGGATGCAAAGCAACCCCAGGCTTTGAGCTTGAAGGCCTGGCCACCTGCTCCTCAGCCTGCGGCTGGCCTGGAAGGTCTTCACCCTGGAAGTGGGTGCAGGGTGGCCAGGGTCCTGCCCCGCCTGGGCTGAAGGGGGGCCAGTCCTGGGTGAGGATTAGGGAAGCTCTCCCGACCCCTCCTCCACCCATACCCCTGTGTCTTAGATGCTCAGGCTGGGCTGGAGCGACCCCTGGGCAGAGGCTCTGATAGCCCACTGGTCCACCCTGGGGAGAGCTTAGGGGACTGACCAGATGTTGTCCTGGAGGACCTGCTAGCCTGGGACACGCTCCTGGCGTCCTTGTCCACCAGCTGTGCCACGAAGGGGTGTAGACAGAGAGCACAGACGGGGCGTATTTGGCTCTGGAGCCCCAGGCAGTACAGTGTGTGTGTGTGTGTGTGTGTGTGTGTGTGTGTGTGTGTACTATGTGTATGTATGTGTGTATCTGCACAACTATATGTATGTTGTGTATGTGTGTTGGGAACTGAGCAGGCAGTAGGACTCAAGCTGTCTGCCTTCTCCAGCAGCTGAATTTCCTCTTCCACAAATTACCTTCCTTGCCCCCTGCCCCCTCCTTTGCCACCTCTGGGCTGGAAATGGGTCAGTGGTCAGGGGCCACGTGTGGTTGGGGGCTACCGTACTGGACAGCACGGAACAGAGTATTTCCATCACTGCAGAAAGTCCTGTTGGATGGTGCTGGTCTAGAGAGCCCCAAGGAGAGACCCGTTTCCAAGTTGCTCCTGTCACCTCTCTCTGGCTCATGCTTGTCACAGGGGATGCTCACCCTGATACCAACCCAAGTCCTTCCAGCAGCGTGTCCTCCAGTCCTGAGCCCTGTTTCACTGTCCCTCCCCCATGAGGCGGGACCCCCAGTGCAGCCCCACAACCAGTCCACCATCACAGCTCGCCAGGTCTATCCATGTCCTACGGCTGTGACAGATTACTGCAAACTGGGTGGCTTACAACAACAGAAATGTGTCCTTTCAAACTTTTGGAGGCCAGACTTCTGAAATCAAGGTGTCAGCAGGATTGGTTCTCTCTGGGGACTCTGAGAGAGCATCCTTTCCCGGCCTCTCTCCTGGCTTCTGGTGGTGGCCAGCAGTCCTTGGCTTGTGGCCACATCACTGCATCTGCTTCTGTCTTCACCTGGCCTGCTTCTTTGTGCATCTCTCTGTGTCTTAAATCTCTCTCTCCTTTCTCTTATAAGGAGATCAGTTGTTGGATTTAGGGCCGATCCTAAATCTGGAATGATTTCATCTCAAGATCCTTAACTCAATTACATCAACAAAAAACCTGTTTCCAAAGAGCATCACATTCACAGGTACTGGGGTTTGGACTTGGACGTATCTTTGAGGGGGCGCTCTTCAACCTACTCCATCTGGATAGCAACAGAACCCTGGTCTCTCTCCGGCCTCCACTCTTGTCCCTGTCCAATCCAATCCTACCCCAGCAGCCTGGAGGTTATCCCCCAACTGGAATCAGCACCTCATCCCCTATGTCAACAACCCCCAACGCCTTCCCATCGCACTGAGGACAAAATCCCACCCAGTCGATTTCACACGTGCGCGTCTCTGCAGAACGGCACTGTCCAGTTCAATAGCCACCAGCTGCACGTGGCTCTTCCATTTATGCTTAAATGATTTAAAATGAAAAACAATGAAAAATTCAGCTCCTCAGTTGATCTCACCGCCTTGCAAGTTCTCGTGAGTTCCACGTGGCTGGTGGCAACCAGATCGGGCGGTGCGGGTGTAGACCATTACCAGCATCGCATGGAGCTCTCTTGAATAGCTGCTGTAGACCACTTCCGTCTGGGTCTTCACATGCCAGCTCATTCTCATCTATTTTTCTCAGCTCAAAAGTTCCCTCCTCAGACAGGCCTTTCCTGGTGCCTTGGGAAGGTCTCACAGAAGCAGAACTTCAGAAGAAGGGGTGCAGGGAGGCAGGAAAGGGGAGCCTAGCTTCATCCTGACCCCTGGAGTGTGAGTTACACCTCGGAGCTGGTTCCACCCCGAGACAGGGGATGGCCTTTCACACCCCCGTGTCAGGGAGCCATTGGCGTCCCTGGCGACGTGTGGACCAATGTTCACAGCAGCTGGGGCACCTGAGCCGAGGACCAAGACCAGATACCACCCCTGCCCATCTTACCTGCATGAGGCTGGCCCAGTCATCTGCTTTTTTTAAAAAAAAAAATGTGATAAAATACACACAGCATGAAATAACACGCCATTAGTGACACTTACTACGTTTACAATGCTGTGCAACCACCGCCACAAACTAGCTCCAAAACATTTCCACTCTTCTTTGACCCCAGAGGAAGTCCTGTCCTCATCAGCAGTCACTCTCTACCCGCCCCGCCCCCCCCCCCCCCCCCCGGCTCCAGCCTTGGCAGCACTAATCTACGGATTTTTCTGTCTTTATTGATTTGCCTATTCTGGACATTTCATATAAATGGAATCGGACAATATATAACCTTCTGTGTCTGGTATCTCTCACTCAGCATAATGCCTCCAGGTCCATCCATGTTGTAGCCTGCGTCAAGGCTTCCTTCCTTTTTATTACATCTGAATAACATCCCAGTGTGGGGCTGGACCACATTGTTTATCCATTCATCCATCAGTGGGCTTTTGGGTTGTTTCCACCTTTTGATTCTTTTTTCTTTTAATCTGAAGTATAGCTGATTTACAATGTTGTGTTAATTTCTGGCATACAGCACAGTGATTCAGTTCTACACACATATATTCCTTTTCCTATTCTTTTTCATTATAGGCTATTACAAGGTACTGAATACAATTCCCTGTGCTCTACAGTAGGACCTTGTTGTTTACCTGGTTTTGTGAAGATTTTCCCTGTAGTTCCACTTGTACAAGCTCTGCCAGAGTTCAGTAGGTATTGTGAGAATTGTTCCACATGTAGATGTATTTCTCTTCCCCCCCCCAAATTTTTCATTTTTTAAAATTAGACAATAGTCAGTTACAAGGTATCAATTTCTGGTGTACCATAAAAACACAATAATGCCATTTGCAGTAACATGGATGGATCTCTGTCTCTTTTTTAATGGAGGTACTGGGGATTGAACCCAGGACCTTGTGCATGCAAAGCATACACTCTATCACTGAGCTATATCCTCCCCCCATAGATATATTTTTGATGTATTTGTGGGAGAGGGTTAACGCTGGGTCCTTCTATTCTGCCATCTTGAAGCCCCCTGACTCTTGTTATTAGTGATGTACAATTATTTGTGCAAGTATTTGAGTGTCTGTTTTCAGTTCTCGTGGTGTGTACCTGGGAGTGGAATTGCCGGGTCCTGTGGTGAGTCTGCATTTAGCTGAGGAACCACCGGATTATTTTCCTGAACATCTCATCTGTTTCTCCCTTTGTGCTCATCACCCTCGGTAGTTCTGCTGGGTGTTCGCCTGTGTCTTCCCTGCCAGCTGAGCCTTGCCTTCCTAGCTCACCGCCTCTCCCAGCGCCTGGCACAGTTCCTGGCACACAGGCAGTGCCTCTGTGTTGCCGGATGAACCGTGCCTTCAGCTCTGCTCTCTCCGCAGGCTTGTGAACGAGGTCTTCACCATTGATGACACCCTGCAGACCCTCAAGCTGAGGCTGCGGGAGACGCGGGACACACTGCACCTGCTGGTCATGACCAAGTGCCGACTGGAGCACGAGCTGGCCATCAAGGCCAACACGCTCTGCATCGACAAGGAGAAGTGCATGAGCATGAGAAAGACCTTCCCCAGCACCCCGTGCATGGGGATCTGCCCCTGAGCTGCCACCAGCCCCTGGCGCCCTGCTCCAAGCAGGTTCCTTATGCAGCATAGAATTTGAAAAGGTGGGAAAACAAAATAAAAGAAAGTGTCATTTTCTCCCTTTCCTCCTATCATGAAAAAAAAAAAGTGTATATATATATAAAGAGCCAAAATAAACGTGCCCAAACCATGGTTCGAGTTCCTTGCTGCAGAACCCACCTCGTGGCTGATCCCAGGAGGAGACAGAGTGGGACTCCCTTAGGGACGGAGCAGGGCAAGGTTGTCAGCATCCCCAAGAATGAAAGAGGCCACAGTTTTTAAACCTGTTTGTCCACTTAGAAGCACAGCATAGACTGTGGTGTCCAAAGATTAGACATCAGAGACCAGCTGTCACTTAGGAGACGAGTGGCCTTGAACAAGCTTCCAACCTGCACGTGTTCTATAAAATGAAGTCAGTTCGAGGTGGAGGTGGCTGTCAGCCATGAGGGGCAGTGCAAAAAAAATAGGATTTGGAGACAGAAGTCCTGGGTTTGAATCCTAGCTTTGGGGTGTTTTAGAAATTGCAGTAGGGGGAGGGAGGTGGCAAAATCCATCCTATGGGTGGGGCAGGAGGAAGCAGGTTAGGGTTGAGGGAAAGCTCTAGGGAGATGTAACACTGCTTCTGAAAGTTAAACATGGACACCATTCGACCAAGCAATCCTCTCGGGTGTAGAACTAAGAACATTGTCAACAGATATGCAAACAAATACTTAACCCACGAACGTTCTTAGCAGCACTAATCACAGTAGTCACAAAGTGGAAGCGACCCAAATGTCCACCAGTGGGTGCGTGGGTAAACAAAATGTGGTCTATACACGCAGCTGAGTATTATTCAGCCATAAAAATGAACAAAGCGCTGACACCTGTTACCACACAGATGAACCTTGAGGACATTACGCTAAGAGAAGCTAGACACAAAAGGCCACATAGTGTCTGATTCCACCGATGTGAAATTCCTGGGATAGACTATTCCATAGAAATAGCAGATTGACGGTTGCCAAGAAGAAGGGGGATGGGAAGTGACTGCTTAGTGGGTACAGGGATTTATTTGGAGTGATGAGAGTGTTTGGGACGAGGTAAGGGTAGTTGGACAACATTGTCAATGTGCTAAATGCTGTAGGACTCTTCACTTTGAGTGGTTAATTTTATGTTATGTGAAATTCACCTCAAACAAGAGAAGAAAGAAGTACTGTTGGAGCTGAGTCTTGAATGATGAGGAGGCTGAGGCAGAAGAGGGTGAGAAGAACAGCGTGGATTAAGGCAGGGAGCTGTTGTCCTGGATGGGGAAGTCTTGGGGAGGCTGCGAATCATCTAGAAGTGTCAGCTGAGGCCAGATCATGAAGGACAAATAGTTCCAACTTTTTTCCCGAGATCAATGTTTCCCAAACTTCATTATTCACATCAGTGCTTCCCAAAGTTTAAAGCACATGCTCGGATCACCTGGCAATCTCGTTAACACGCAGAATCTGAGTCAGTCGGCCTGGGTGGAGCCTGAGATTCTGAATTTCTACCAAGCTCCCTAATGATGCTGATAGTGCAGGGACCAGACTTTGAGTAGCACTCAAATGACACCTCTGCAGTGTTTGCCGTGACCAAGTCCAGGCCATCATGTTTTAATGCACTTCACTTCATTGTGCTTTGCAGATACTACGTTTTTCTTGTTTTGTTTTTGTTTTGTGTTTTTCACAAACTGAGAGCTTGTGGTAACCCTGTGTCGAGCAAGTCTATCAGCACCATTTTCCCAACAGCATTTGCTTATTTTGTGTCTCTGTGTCACACTGCGGTAATTCTCGCACGTCTAACTTTTTTATTATTGTATTTGTTGTGGTGACCTGGGATCAGCGATCTTCGATGTTACTGCTGCAACTTGCTGAAGGCTCAGGTGATAGGTAGCATTTTTTTTTTTTTTTTTTAGCAATGAAGTGTTTTTTAAATAAGGTATGTACTTTTTTACACATAATGCTATTGCACACTTTAATAGACTACAGTGTAACGTGAACATAAGCTTTATATGCACTAGGAAACCGAAGCAAATTATATGACTTGCTTTATCGTGATATTGGCTTTACTGCAATGGTCCGGAGCAGAACCCGCAGTATCTCTGAGGTCTGCCTGTACCACCTCTACTGCTATTCACTCAATCTCTTAGATCTTTGCACTTAATTAAAAACTTAAATCTATTTTAAAGGCAAATATGTGGCATGACTGCAAATAGGAAACCTGCTTTGTCAGCTGTTGAAGAAACAAAATACTGCTAATGGTGTCTGGTTAGGAGTTATTGTCTGTCCAAGGTAGTATGTCTGAAGCCTTCTTTTGTTCAAAAGGGAGATAAGCAAGTCTTGAAGAGGTGTTAAGGAACACTTAGCATCCAGTGGAGACTCTGGATAGAGGCAGAGAAATACTGTTATCTTCCCTTCATGTGTGGAGTTTGCTTCATTGCCTGAGGGATGTCCGGGGGTACATATCTGACAGGCAAGTGGAAATGTGGTCTTGGAGCTCAAGGGAGAGGCTAGCGAGGCTGTGCTGGTGATCTGGGATCAGTGATCTGGGGATCTGCAGCCTCAGGAACAGATGGGCTGCGGCAGGAGATGCTGAAGTGGGAAAGAGGTTCACTGGAGTAATGTGATGCTGAGGTGAACAGAGGACCAAGAGGGGACGGAGAGAGCACACACAGAGGCAAACAGAGCCCGGAAGAAGCAATGTCAAGGGCACTGCAGAATTACAAGAGTGGGAATTTTCATATGAAGAATAAGGAAAGTCCTTTGGAAGCAGGCATCCTAAACATACCATGGACCTGGATACCTATGGGTGTACAATTTTGGAAAGCAACTTGTCAGTAAGTGCCAAGAACCTTAAAATATCCACACCCTTCAACTGATGAATCATAGAGAAGACTATCATTGGAGAACCATTCCAAATGCAGACCAAGATTATGCATTAAGGAGTTACTTATCATAGGTACCTTGGAAAGTTGTGCCCAACAGCAGAGAGAACAGCTAAGTAAAATATAGCACAACCAAGTCATGGAATACTAAGTAGCTGCCAAAATCATGCTCATCAAATGCTTGAATGCTGAAGGAATATGCTTATGAGGCTAAAAGTGCAGAGTACAAAATTGTGCACAGGAAAAAAAGATTGCACTGAAACACTGGAATGTTAATAGAGTAACAAGTTGATGGTAAGTAACTGCTGGTTTCTTATTTGTTTATATTCTAAATTATCTACAGTGAACATGTGTTTCTTTTTAATAAGAAGGAAATGCTGCTTTAAATTGACTTTTTATTGGGCAATAGGTTTAGATTCATAGAAAAGTTGCAAAGACAACGCAGAGAGTTCCCATGTATCCTTTACCGGCTGCCCCCTGATGTTAACATCTTATGTAAACCATTTGTTACGGTGTATTTGTCAAACCTAATGTTGACTGAAATAAAATGCACAACCTAAAAGCTGAGAGTTATGTTTTATTCAGCAGACTTCCTGAGGACTCAAGCCCAGGACAGAGCCTCTCACATGGCTCTAAGAGGCTGATCCAAAGTGGCAAGGTAGAAACCAGGATATATAGGAGTTTTTGCCACAAAGACCAGATAGAACATCAAAAGATTACTGTTAATTAAGGAAAACCAGATATCTCAAGTTAAGGAATTCAGCGCTTTTCTGTGTATAGGAAGGTACAAAGGTCTGGGCTCATTGAAATCATTCCTTTGATGTGCATCTAGCTAACTAGGGCCAGTGTCCTGTTCTTTCACATCCTGAGCTCCCTCAGGGTGCACCGTTGGAGGTGGCTGCAGAGGGCGGGCTGCCTGCTTATCTGCATCCTGAATTCCCTCCGCTCACTGGGTGGGAAGAAGGGTGCAGCTGATGACTCGATGGCTACAGAATCCTTTGTTTACTGATAGGCTGGCAAGATTTTTCATTCACACTAAGAAATTAACATTAGTCCACTACCATTAACTAAACTTCAGAATTTGTTTTTCCACTCTTTATCTTTGTTCTAAGATCCAATCCCAGGTATTATATTTCACTTAGTTGTCAGCCTCCTCTTTCTGCGACCATTTCTGTCTTTCCTTGTTTTTCATGACCTTGACAGTTTTGAAGAGTGCTTGTAATCGCAGGTATTTGTTAAATGTCTCCGAACTTGAGTTTGTCTGTTGTTTCTCTCGTGACTAGTGCGGGGTTACAGGTTTGAGGGGGAAGACCACAGAGGTAAAGTGCCCTTCTCATCTGCTGCTATGAGGGCATTCATGATGACCGCACGACATCCCTGGTGATGTTAACACGATCACATGGTTAACGTGGCATCTTCCAGGTTTCTCCACTGCCCGTTCACTCCTCTTCTCTTTCCATACTCCATTCTTCAGAATTGGGTCATTAAGTCCAGCCCACAATCAAGGACAGGGGTCATTAAGCTCTACCTCTTGGTGATACAGTATTTGTAATTCTTTTCTAAGAAAAGTATGTCCCATCACCCTTGTTTTTTCTAGTACTTATTTGTATCAATACGACTCATGGATATTTATTTTATACTTTGGGTTACAATCCAGCACTACATTATTTGTTGTGTTGCTCAGATTGTTCCAGCTTTGGGCATCGGGAGCTCTTGCAGGTTGGTTCCTGAGTCTCTTTGACACGTCCGTCCCCATCTTTTTGTTTTTTTGAGCACTTCCTTACTTTCTGGTCCTATGAGATGCTCCAGGCTCATCTTGAATTTTGTTTTTCCTGCTTCAGTGCTAGAATCAGCTATTTCTCCAAGAGCGCTGGTTCCTTTTATTGGAGAATGGTATTTAGAAACCAAAGTCTGGGTGGTGGGCATGCTCATTAAGACATTTTTTTCCCAATTTTTCTTATTGTAGTAAAATCCATATAACATAAAATTTACCATCTTAACCACTTTAAGGTTTCCAGTTCATTGGTGTTAAATTCATTCATAATGTTGTGCAGCCCTCACCACATCCATCTCCATAATTCTTTCTCATCTTATAAAACTAAAAGTCTATACTCATTAAACAATAACTGTGCAGACTCCCCACTTGCCCCTGGCAACCACTATCCTACTTTCTGTCTCTGTGATTTTGACTATGCTGAGTACCTCATATAAGCGGACTCATACAATATTTGTCTTTTTGTAACTGGCTTATTTCACTTAGCATGATGTCCTCAAGGTCCATCCATGTTTTGCATATTGCAAAATTTCCTTTTTTAAGGCTTAATAATATTCCATAGTATGGATATACTGCATTTTGCTTATCCATTCATTGACAGACACTTGGTTTGCTTCCACTTTTTAGCTATTATGAATAAGGGCTGCAGGGAACATGGGTATACAGATATCTTTCTGAGACCCTGCTTTCAATTCCTTTGAGTATATTCCCAGAAGGGCAATTGTTAGATAATATAGTAATTCTATTTTTAATATTTCGAGGAAGCAACATACTAGTTCCATCAACAAGGTTTTCAATTTCTCCACAACTTGTCAAAATGTTATTTTTGTGTAGTAGCAATCCTAATGGGTGTGAGATGGTAGTTTTAGTTGTATTTCCCTAATGATTAGTGATATTGGATGTCCTCATAGTTAAGAAAATTTTTAATAAGAAAAAAGAAAAACTATTGGGTTTGATGAGCTGTAAGAAGTAGTTTTGGCAGAGTGACAGGGGCAGAAAGCAAAGTAGAAGGAATGGGGATGCCCTGAGAGATTAGTCACCTCTGTGCCCTCAGTCCCTGTGCACAGTGGGTGTCTGTAAATATTTTACTGGACAAATAGTAAATGGCCAAACAAGTGTGTACAAACTGCATGTGTATCTATCTTGGACAGGGGGGTTATTTCGAGTTTTAGGAGAAAAAGAGTATAGTTGCATTTGGATGCGGGGAACGTAAGCCTCTTGACCTCTCTGCTGTTTACAGCCGAGGGGCCAGTAATGTGGGACCTCACTGTGTCTCTCACAAGCTGGCACGCTGACCACGGCCCCAGAGGGTGGCTCCTTTGCTGTAGCCCAGGCAGGAAATCCTGGAGACAACCCCCACTGCTGGCTCCCTGCCAGGCTTGAGAACAAATTGGGAGAACTTGGAGGATAGCCCAATCAACTTGCTTTCCCTGGGGGCTCAGGAGGGATGCTGTTCCAGCTGGCTCCACAGAACACACCACTCCCCACGCAGGCTGTGTGTGTGTGTGTGTGTGTGCGTGTGTGTGTGCATGCGTGTTAGCATGTGCTCACACTTGTAGCCATCTCCTGCCTACATGGCCTCAGCCAGCATTTCAGCATTTCTCAGAGACCAGACTTGTGCTCAAAATCCAGTAGGCTTTGGAGACAAAGTGAGAAACCACAAGAAAGGAGATGAAATTGAAGATGTAATACTGACAAGGCTGATGGGTGTGGACCTGAGTCTCAATTAATAGGAAGTCTTCAAAAATGTATTGAATTAATTGCCAACATTTAAATAATACATTCTGCATATATATATATACACACACACACACATATATATGTAAACACTTCTCTTAAAGATGGGATTATCTAGCTGCCCTGCACCCACTCCCCCTGTAGCTGACATACTGAGCTCGCAGCAGTCATTTTGCCGCAGTCCACACCACTCCCTATTGTCACACACTAGTCCTGCTTCACTCACATATGTCACCTACTGACCCTTTAGGCAGCTGACTTTGTCGCTCAACCTTGTTGAGGCTCCTGAAAGACCCTTTGATCCAGCCTAGAAAATTGAGATCCAGGGGGTGGAGAGGAGAAGAACTTCAAGTGTGGCCACACAACCAAAGAGGAGGCAGATTTAGGGTAGGGACCAGATCACTTGACTCCTGACCAGTTGACTCCCTATGACACTAGGCTTCTCTCCATGTGAATGCTTCAGAATGCTTTATTATTGGGCCTGACACCAAAAGTGACTCTGTCCTTGCAGTCAGTCTACTTCCCAATCAGGGTGCATTAAAAGAAGGGGCGTGGGGTCTGAGACATAAAGGCTGGAGCTGTTGGGGGCCAAGATGCTTATTAATTTGAATGCTATTGTATTTTCTTTTCCGATCCCATTTCACTAATTCAGCAAAACCAGGTCCAGGAAAAGTATAGTAAAACCTCAATAGCAATGTTCTAGGGATGTGAAAGTCCTGGGGATTTTTCATTTTCTGCTTAATGAGGGTGAATCAGAGGCCCCTTTTTGGTTTCAACCTTTAGAATTACAGGAGGTTTCTTGAGTGAATGGATGAACATATAGGTGGAGCTCACAAGGGCCTTTTAACCTCTCATTTTTCAGAAAAGCATATGCCCAGAGAGGCACAGTGAATTGCTCACAGTCACACAGCAAGTTAGAGGTGGAGCTGGTCCTCTGTTCTTTTTGGAACTCTTAGGCCTTGGGAGCTGCCTTACTTGATATGAGCTTGCATTCATTCATTCATTCACTCACATCTTCATTTGAAATATTCACCGAGCACCTGGCGCATGCCAACACTTGTGCTGGGCATCGTGGCCCCAGCAGGGACTCCCACCAGCCGCATCCTGCCTTCATGGAACTCACAGCCACAGTTGTCTGTCAAACATCCCAGGGGAAAACAATTCTGTTTCACTGAGGAATCAAATGAGATTTTAAACAATGTGCTCCAAATGTATTCTCATCTCTTGAAAAGGTGAATTTGCAAGGCCTTTCTTTTTCTCAACGGGCAGGGTCAGAAGAGGCACCTGGCTCTGAAATTCCCTGAAGCTGAGCTCTGCCTGCTCCACAGGGACCCATCCACCACCTGCTCTGCCTGGGCAGCATCTCCTGGTGCCGCTCCAACCCAGGCTCTGCCCCAGGTCTACTTGTTGAGCCCACACCACGCCCCTTCATCGCTGAAATCCACCGGCAGCTTCCCACACAACTTTTCCCAGCCTCACGGATGTGTAACTGACAAGTTGCAAATGCACATATTTAAAGTGCAATATGATAGTTTTAACATATGTGTTCACGCAAGAAACCACAGCCACTAATCAAGATAGTGAATGACTCCATCACTCTCCAAAGTTTCGTCGCTCCCCTGGGGAATCCTCCCTTAACCAAGGAATCACTGATTTGCTTTCTGTCACTATAGATTAGTCTGTGGTTTCTAGAATTTTTCATAAATGGAATGATACACCATGCATTCCTTTTTTGCCTTGCTTCTTGGGCTCAGCATATTTGTTCTGAGATTCGTCCATGTTGTTGCATGCATCAGTCGTTGGTTCCCTTTTACTGTTGAGTAGCCCACTGTCTTTCCCATTGTGACTTGAATAAAACCTAAGTCTCCGACTGTCGCTCCAGAATCCTGCATGATCTGCCCCCTGCCTCCCTCCACAGCCTCAGCTCCTACCCATTTCTCCCTTCACTTTGTGCTGACCATCCTCTATTTTTCTCCATTCCTCAACACATCCAGTTTATGTCTGTCCCAGGGCCTTTGCACTTGCTGTCCCCACTTCCTGGAATACTCTTTGTGTGTATGGCTCCAGCTTGTCATTCAGGTCTGAGCTCAAATACCGCTTCCTCTGTGAAGCCTGCCTGACCTCTCTACCTCACCTCCCATCTCTGTGACTGCCCCATTGCCTTATTTTCCAAACTTCACAGAACTTACCACCACTTGAAATCCACAAGAGCAGGATGACTTAATGAATGAATGATGCTTAGGTTTAGGTTAAAAAAAAACTCCAGTACAATCTCAGTAAGACAAAGATGGAATTAACCATCAACCACAGAGTTTGAAAAAACTTCAGAACATCTAGTTAGATGTCCACACTTGAACCAAGTAGTGCATTTTAATTCCCACTTCGGGAAGCAGTAACTAAAGACCAGAACCCTCCCCAGACTCGAACCCAGTTTTAGGGCTTTATTCAGTCCCACTGCTGGCTGTCTTGTACTCAAAAGGCCTGGCTTCATTCCACTGAGACGATCCCAGAAATGAGGCTCTTGTGCCCCCAGGATCCGTTTCCTGGGACCCCCAGCTCCACCTCTGCGCTCTCCCTCAGTTGTAGGTTTGATGATGCCCACTTTGTGGCCCACACAGGTGTCAATCAAAGTGAAAAGATTCATTTCCCACTCTGGAAGCCAGAGCCAACTACTTGGGAAACTGGGACCCCGGCTATTTAGAGTCTGTTCAGACATTTTTTTCCCAGCCTCTGACAGCAGCAGGCCCTGGAGCTGCTCTGTCCTCCTTCTCACACACATTTTCTGTGGGTGATCTCAACTGTATCACCCCATTAATCCCATTCACCTGCTACTGACTCCCAGATTCCAGTCTCCTCATCCCAGACACCCGTGTCCCCCGCCTGACAGCATCTCCAGGTTCACCTGTCCAGAACCAGTGCCACCACCTGTCGCTCCCTAAGTACCTCCCCCAACTCTCCCCACCTGGGGGTCATCTTGGGCTCCTCTCCTCTCACGCCTCACATTTAATCCATCAGCAAGTCCCAGTGGCTCTGCCTTCATAACCTCTTCTGCACTTGACCTCTGCTCACCTCCTCCATTACCATCCTGCACCAGCACCCATCATCTCTCACCTGGGCAACAGGTACAATAGGGGATGGAGAGGAGTCACCTCTGCCTATGACTTACAGGTGCCACAAGGAGAGAAAGAGCCTGAACACAGGGCACAGTGAACATTCAGTTGGTCATCTTTCAGAAAAGATAAACTTGGAAGTCACAGAGATCTGAGTTGGGAAGTTTCCCGAACTTCAGAGAGCCTCAGTCTCCTCATCTATATAATGGTCCACCTTTGTGCAGATCCCTTGGGAAGCCTCCGCACTATCAGAAGAGAGTCCCTTGAGCCCAGTGAACGTGAAGACATGGGTAGAAAAAATACGTAATACATTTCAAACAGCATTTAAACTACGATTTAAATGTTTGTCGATGCCATTGTGTTGAACCAATACATTATGGAATTGGTACTGGCCTTCCATTGCTACAGATTTTTCTTGATAAATTCTGAAAACAAAGACTCTTTCATGGGGGGATGGGAGCCTTTTGATGTTTAAAATGAGTGGTGGGATAATGTCATGGTAAAAAGCGGGGCTTTTGAATTAGATCTGGGTTCTAATTTGGACTCCACTACTCCCTGCCAGCCATGCTACTTTCAGGAGAGCTGCTTAGCCATTCTGAGCCTCAGTTTCCTCATCCCTAAAATGGGGTCAATAACACTCTTTCACTGTTGTTACCCAAACACCCCTTTATAGGGTGATTATTAGGGCTAAGTATGACTCTGTCTGTAAAGGGTATTCAGTAGTATTTTTCAAATGACATCTCACATTTATTCAGTGCTGGCTTTGTGCCAGGCAATTGTTTAAAGTACTATCTCATTTTCACCATCACTCAGCCCTGGAACATGGATTCTCTTTATCATGTCATTTTATAGAAGTGGACATTGAGGCCCAGAGAGGTTAAGAATCTCACTCACAGTCACACAGTGAATAAATGGCTGAGGCAGTAGTACAGAAGACCAGGTGTATGATGTTAGGGGCTGAACTGCTGACCCCAGCCTCCCAAATCAAGGACAAGCTATTGTTTAGGGTGGACCTAGAGTCCCGGAGGGGCCTGGCAAGGCTGCTGGCAAATCACCCCCTGCAGGGTGGTCGAAGGGGAACAGAGGCCCCCTACAGCCTTATTCACCAAGCAGCTGACCTGGGGGAATAGCATTTCTCTGTTCTCTGCTCACAAATAGCAATAATAATAATAATAATTGATGATAACACCTTGAATGCTTGAGATGCCAAACGCTTTCCCCTCTGTCTCAGTAGCTGCTATGACTATTCCCATTTCACAGATGAGGAAATGGAGGAATGGGGAGGTTAGGGAGGTTGTCCAAGGTTACAGAGATGGTGGAGCCAGGACTCACACCCAGACGGTCAGGCCCAGAGTCCGTGCTCCCAACCACATGTTATGGGGTGTCCACAGTGGCCCAGCTAGGACAAGCTGGCACTGGCCCCCAGGTGGCTCCCCCGACCCGGGCCAGCATCAGACCAAAGGCGCTGGGAGGCGGCTGCATTTTTCGCCTTGCCCAGAAATGTCAGTGCGTCACCATCACACAGAGTCCTGGCTGTTTGTTCCTGTGGTTCCTGGGGGGCTCTTGACAAGTGCCCCCTCACACAGGCCGAGGGGGGAGGGGCAGGCATGGGAGGCGGTTTCGAGGCACACAATTAAAATTCCTAAGGAGCTATGTGGAGTCCTTCTGTTCCTCCCCTGAACACACACACAACATTCTTGGTCTCTATATTGGGCTGGGGGCTGGGCTCTGAGCCTCTTGTGTACCTTCTCCGGCCCCTTGTGACTGCAGACAGGCTCCCGGAGGAATTCTATGTCCCAGAGACAGCCGGTCCTTCCCTCCTCCCCACCCAACTATGCTGCTTGGGATTCCTGGCGCTCCTCCGCGGGCAGGCATGGGTGTGGGCACCCATGGGGAGCAGAGCCGAGGAGCCCAGGATAGCCTGAGTTGGGGGGGGCAACGGGGGGGATCCTGGCATGGCCCCTCCCCTGCCACTTGCCTAGAGGGTTTGAGTCTGGCAGAGTGTCCATGCCCGTGTGTGTGTGTTTGTGTGTGTGTGTGTGTGTGTGTGTGTGTGTGTGTGTGTGTGTGTGTCTTGGGAGGCGGTCCCCACAGCTCAGCCCCAGGCTGTTGGTGGTCTCAGAAAATAAGGAAGACCCATCAGTGGAGGATGTGAGTCAGAGAACTGGCCTTTCCGAGGGGTGTGCAGCCTCCCGTCCCAACAAGGGGCCATCCTGAGGGGAACCGCGAAGGAGGCCAGGGAACCTCGCACCGTAGCAGGGCAGGGCTCTAAGGAGGTGTTCCCCCACGCAGGGTCTCCTCACTTTTAAGGGTCTGGGAGAGGAGGGGATGGGGAGTCAAAGGCTGCTTAGAGAGCTTAGGTTATCTTTTTGAAACTAGAAATGTGATTCTGCACAACATGGGGGGTGCACCAAACACCACTGAATTGTACACTTTAAAATGGTTCATTTCATGTTATGTGAATTTTGCCTCGATTTAAAATAAAAAGAAAGGAAAGAGAATCAGTTACAGCTGTGTGGCCCAGCCCGTTCCCTCCTTCCAACCCTGTTCTCTCTCATCCCCAAGTAAATATCTGTGTGGACGCTGGGACATCTCCATTAGATACAAGAACATGTATTAATCAAAAAACTGGAAAATATCTTGAAAATTTATGTACTAAATCAATACACACACTTAATAAGGGGCCCTCGGGCTCAGGCACCTGCAAGAACAAGTACAAGTACAGGGTCCACACCCCCAGGAGCCCCAGTGCCTCCTTACATTCAGCTCCTGGTTTGCCTTATCTGTCCTGGCCCCGCCCCCAGTCACTTCCTGAAGTGCTCTGGGCTATTGTCACCCCTTTTCCCCTTGGGTATAAGTGAGACGGACAACTTCTACGTTCTCTGTGGGTCAGCATGTAAAAGCACCCCTTGTGAGGGGTCCAAAGCCCCTCTGCCCGGGTTTAAAACCAGGCACTACAGCTCAGTCTCTTAACTGCTCCGACAACTCACTTAACTGCTCTGAGCCTCAGTTTCCTAATCTGTAAAATGGGAACAACAATTACTCACAGGGGCTTAGCTAGCTATTTGGGGGAAATGTCTATGAAACACAGGCCACAGATACTGGCACACTGCAGGGGCTCCTAGCTGGTCGGGACTGTTAGGCTGGTCCTGCTCACCCAATATCTGTTAGTGACCTCGGCCAGGCAGAGAGCTACAAACACAGGGGGCCCTTCAGAGGCCTGGCCAGTCCAGGACTTGATGATCCACAGGCCAATTTAGCAAAGTGTGGAGTGAGCTTGCTGACTGGGGAAGCACATGCTTCCCTGGAACAGAAGAAGGGGGAAGAGTCAGAGGCCCGCAGCAGGGAAATGAAGGGGGTGCCTCACCACTGAGGTGGAAGGATGTAGAAAACGCTGGTTCAGCCCTACCCTGCCTCTCCATTCTGGTTTCTCATAAACCCCAGTGGTCTCAACTTTTCCCAGAAATCTTCCCAAGAGTGTTTTCATCCATCTGAAAGATGGGCATCTTTTCTCCCCTCCCTTCTACCCTCCCTGGATTCCAGGAACTAGTCCAGGAACTTTAAATCTAGTCAAAGAGGAGATAAAGACACTGGATGGGTGGGTGATAGTGTCCCCTGGGCTATAGGGGCGGTAGGTCCAGCTACTGTGGATGTAGGGAGATGGTATCAATAATTACGCCAGCCACCTGGCCCCGCCACACAGAGTTGTAGGCAAATAAGGCGCAGTCCGTAGCCCTGCCCCATGCCCCGCGCCCCACCCCCCATGCCCCTGAGTGGATGTCAGGGCACTAGGCCAGCTCCGTGCCAAGCGTGCTTGGCAGCCCAACCCCTGTGGGCACTGTCCACTTTCTCCCACTGCCTCCTACCCAGCAGCCTCTATGGGATGGAGGAGGCGCTGAGGACCCCCCGGTCCCCGTCTGTCAGCCAGAGTGTAGGGTGTGTGGGTGGTGGGAGAACTGGCTCAGTCAGATGCTGGGTTGGGGAGGAGGGTCCCCTGAGGGCCTGAATGTCTGCTCTTCCACATTCCCTTGCGCCCCTCTCTTAGCACCTTGGCAGGTGACCCCAGAGGGCAGAGGAGGTGGGTGCAATGGGGAGAGGGGGAGATATGTTCTGGTACTGCCTTCTGAGGGGCAAGGGAGCCAGAGGTGGATCTTGGCAGAGGGACTGGAAAACAGCTTCCTTCTCTCCAGAGCTGCCCCTGACTGCTAGGCCTGATGGGATGCAGAGGTGGGCACAGCCTGTGAGAGCAGAAACCAAGTCCAGAGCCTCCTGCCTGCCAAGGTGGGCCTCCAGGCTACCTGTGCTCCCTTCTTCCCTCTGCTAGGGCCCCACGAAGGAGGCAGCTGGGAGAGAAGCCTGATTCTGCCAGAAGCTAGGTGGCCCCGTAAGGCTCAGTGTGTGTATCTGAAGAATGAAAAATCTTTTCAAAGAAGCTCCACCTCTCTAGCTCCCCTTCCCTCCTGCCACACTGGTCTTTCACTTTCCCACCGCAGGACCTTTGCACATGCTATTCCCACTCCAGGAACATGAGCCCATTCCTTCTCCACCCAGTTAACAGCCTTGTGCTTTAGTCCACAGCTCTCAGTCAGTTCCCCAAGGAAAGCCTTACGTAATCTCTCTGATGGGTCCTCAGCTTCCTTTCCTTTCCAGCTCTGTGTATAAATCCTGTTCTCTAGGGCAATGTTTCCAAACTCACTCAATAATTAGAACCTTGTAAAGTATTTTTCTGGGCCCTTCCCAAGCCTTAGAGACAGCAACTCCAGGAGAAGGGCGCTGGGCGCTGTTTAAGGAGCAAGCCCACCGGGGTGATTCTCCCCATCACCGCGGGTGGTTGGCTGATACATGTACACCCTCCCCCGCTTGGCTCTGAGGGCCCAGAGGTGGGCACCAACCTCGTTTTTCTATCAACCCTGCCTCCAGCACAGAGTCTGGTCCACGATTGGCCTCAAGAAATATTTGTTAAATGAATGGATGACTATAGAACAAATGGAATTAATTCTGGTGACTAATTTTAATTCAATTCCTAGAGTATTTATTACCCTGCCTATACAAGACCCCCACACTAGGAGAATCCCAAGGTGGGCTGATGTGCCCCCGAGCTGACAGCCTGAAGAGGATGTGAATAAACCCAAGCAGGGGACCCTGCCCATGCTGTGACAGCAGAGGACGGAAGTGTTCTGGAGATGCTCCTGAGGTAGCTAAACCCACCCCCTTTTCGGGGAAGACAATATGCCCCTAACACAGGTGGAGGTGGAGAAATGGTTTAGGGCCTGTGGGGAACTGAGGCCCCAGAGAGAGGTCAGGGGAACAACAGAGCCATAGCAGTAATAGTAATCACGATGAAGACATGCATTTTTGGCTTCCCTGTAGCGGGAGCCCTGCTCTGAGGTTGCACGAGTTAGCTCATGCAATCAGGTAGCTGTTTGGGCCGAGAAAGTACCTTGATTTCCTGCCCTGCCCCCTCTCCCTTTCCTCCCCCTCAACTCCCACCAAGTGTTAAGCTCTGAACTGGAGCAGCTCTGTCCCTCCCTCCACCTTGCCGGCTCCTGGATTTCACGCAGTCCCCTCCTTTCCCCAATCTCTCCACGCTGGCACGCCTGCCTCTCACACCGCGGTCTTGACTTTGGCTTCTGAAAACATGGCCACTGCCCTAGAGGAGGGGTGTGGGTCGTGGCGGGGCCCCTCTGTCTGATGCGAGAGTGAGGAGTGTAGGGTTTAGGGGAGGAGGCCCCATCCCAGCTCTTTCCACCCCAAGTCTGGGCATCCATGAGGCTGCATTTTGTATTTCAGGATTTTGAGCTTGGCAGGACGCCTGCGAGGTTCATTTCTGAGGGGGCAGGGAATGGAAAGACAGGGTGGGAGGAGCTAGAGGCTTTCCCTGGGCCCGGCCCAGGCTGGGGTGGACAGGATCTTTGAGATCAAAAAACCAGCTGGCCCACGCCCAGGCTGGCGGGGAGTCCCTCTCCCTTGATGAGGGAGAGGAGGGATGGGTATGCAAAGCAGTGGGAGGGGGAGGGGTCGGGGACCTACACTCACTGGGCCCCAAGGGGTTACTATTAGGCCCCACCCCAGGAAGGCAGAAAGGAGCGTTTCAGAGCTGGGTGGGCTGTGCCGACACTGAAGGCTTGTTCGCCTGCTGCCCACACTCGCTGGGAACTGCCTGCATGGCCAGGCACCCCGGGGGCTGCCACTTACGCCACTGCCTGTGCCAGTCAGCTGTCCCTCCCCTTCCCTGCCTGCACGCCTGCATCCTCAGGGGCAGCTCTGAGAGACTCAAAGGGCAAGGGCCTCCGGGTGAACTTGGGGCAGGGCAGGGAGGGATCAGAGTGACTGGAGCTTCTGGACTTTGCCAGGCCTGGTAAATAGCCCCTGGGAGGAAAGAAAAACTCAGAAGTCTCCGCCAGTTTCACCAGCCCCCCCTTGGAGGGGGGCCTGTGCGTGGCCAACTGGGTGACAGGAGAGGGGAGCGTGTGGACGGGCCATGACTTGTTCCTGCCTGGGGCTCCCTGGAGCAGGTGTTCCCTTGAAAGCAGGAACACTCAGCCCACTCCTGAACAAGGTTTCCCAGAATCAGCGTCAGCTCCCCAATTCCCCTTCCCAAACCTGGCACCCAGCTCCGGTGGGTCCAGAAAGGAGGTCTCCTAGGAATCTGGGGTTCAGGATTTCAAAAGGAAGCATGCAGCAAAGCGTCTCTTTGGCAAGAAGCACATCTGGGCCAGGGTTGCATGTGTCTGGAGGGGTAAGGTGTGTTCACAGCCAGGAGGTGACAGTGTTCCTGACCCAGGGGCGGGTGGAACAGGCTGGGGCAGGGGACAGGGAAGGGTGGGAGGGGTGGCATGGTTGGTGTCCTGGATTCTCACTTTGCCCTCTCGCTCTGTGGATCTTAAGCAGAGCCAGCTTTATGGGCGTGAGACCTACGCGGCCACACAGAAGGGCCCTGCACCCGATTTCATGCTCTGCCAGGCCCAGCTTGGAGTTCTTAAGTATTTTGAGGGAGGGGCCCTGCATTTTCATTTTGCACTGGACCCTGAAAATTAAGTAGGTGATCTTGGTCTTAAAATTCAAGGAAAAAGTGGTGGCTCTAGAGTTTCTATTTAGGGGAAGCTTGGAAGTGAAAACCTGGTTGGAAGTAAGAGCTGAGCAACTTGTCCTGAGGTTACGCTTGGATACCGTAATCATAACAAAAATAACAACAAAACGGCACGCTCTTACAGCGCTTACTATGTGCCAGTCGCTGTTCTAAATGCTTTACATAAATTAGCTCATTGAATCCTCACAACATCTCCACACGATCATCGCTATTATGCTCCCATTCTACAGAAGAGAAAACTGAGTCTCAGCGAGGTTTACATAGCAGCCCATCAATCCTGGGCAGTTTGGCTCCACGGCCCTTCACCTTCTGCCAGAGCTCCCATTTGCTCACATTTAAAATGGGTTTCTTGTAGGTAACATGTGGTTGAGTCTTGTTTTTTTCAATCCACTCTGACAGTCTGTTTTTTAATTGGTGTATTTACACTGTTCACATTTAATATAATGATGTAGTTGGACTGATATTTACCATGTTTGTAACTCCATTCAGTGCATTGTTCTTCCTTTTTAAAAAATCTTCCCTTCTTTTTACGCCTTCTGTTTTTAGATGTTTTATGTGATTGCTTTTTTTCTTCCTCCTTTAGCCTATTCATTATATATATTTTTTAAAAAATTTAGTGGTTGCCCTCGAGGTTTTGCAGTATCCATTACAACGAATCTGAGCCCACTTTCAAATAGCACTACACTGCTTCAGAGGGTTTTCCCTATTCCTCCCGCCCTTCCCTTACAACGTGGCTGCCACTCATTTCCCTCCGTGTGCTGCAACCGCCCAGCCCATTGCTGCTGTTATTGGTCATTTCTTACAGTTATTTGTTTCTTGAATCCTCATAACAGCTTCATGAGGTGAGGTGGGGACTGTCCTCAGCCTCCTTTTACAGGGGCATCTACAAAGGCGCAGCAGGTTCAAAGCCGCCCAGGTCACAGCCCACGCGCGGCAGAGCTGGGCTTTGAACCCAGTCATCCTCGCTCTGTGTGGCGAGCACCCTGCTTCCCTGCCGTTGTCCCATTCCATGTCAAACAGCGGAGCAAAGTTTTATAAAGAGACATTGCTTCTTATTTGCTGTGACCTTTTCACTTACTATAGTTCTGGTCGGTGTATTATTACAGGGTGGGGTGGGGCTCTGGGAGGGCTGATGGAGATGGCATGCCACCAAAAGAGAAATGGGATCCCAGTTTCACACGCTGACTCCGCCCCAAATCACACCCTGCTCCCTGCTGGCTTAGAACGAGAGGGAGGGGCTTGCAGTGCCGCCTTGTGGCGTGAGGTTCGAGGGCTGGGGCACCTTATGTAGAAACATAGGCGTCAGCTCCCCAAGGTTAACATTCTAGCCTGTGTTGCAAAACCTCTCTACAGAAGAGCCTAGCCTCTGGATTCTCAGGCTGTTCCCTAGTGGCCTTTGAAGAGGCGTTTGGGGGACCCTCCCTGCAGGAGCTCCGCTGCCTGAGCCAGCCCAGACAGCCCCATTCTCAGGGCAGGAAGGAGCACTTTCTGTTTGTTAACAGCAGCTATGCCCTGCTGGCCTCCTTCTCCCACCTCTGCCCCCTCCCGCCAGGAGCTCTGCCTCCTTTGGCAGGGAGAAGGGACCTGGCCAAGGGTCCTGGGGCAGGAGTGGGCAGGACGGTCCTCCCCAACCTCCCTAGACTGACTTTCCAGGCCTGCAGGAATTCCCCTACAAGGGCACTTGGGGTCAGACCTGAGTCCCTGGGGCAGGCACAACCCTAGCTGGTCTTTTGAAGGACAAGCAGGTTAGAACAGAGGGGATTTGAGGACCTCCCCCCTTCTTAAATGCCTACAGAGCTAGGGCTGTGAGGCACCCAGGAAAAGGCTAGGAGAGTACACGCTGTGGTAGACACCTGCCTGATCAGCATCCCAATTTCCCTTTGAGGAACCACCCTCCCCACTTTCTCAAGTGACCTCACCCCTCCACTCCAGATGGGGACAGGTAGGTCAGCCCTGGCTAGCTGGCACACTCCCTGCCACCATACTGGTTCAAGCTGCCCACTGAGAGCCAGGCCTGGGACTTGTGCTGGGACAGCGACAGAGGAGGAGACCTCTCTTTATGGAGCTTCTTGAGCTGGTCAGCCATAAAGTGCGACTTGCTGATGGCCGACTTGCCAGCCAACAGAGGGAAAACAGAGCCTAAAGAGGATTTTTTCAGTGGCATTTCAAATTAGGGGGGAAAGAATGAATTGTTCACTAAATGGGACAATTGGCTACACATTTAGGGGAAATTAAGTCAGCTCCCTTCCTCATATCACAAACAGAATAGACTCCAGTTAGATGAAAGAATTAAAAAGTGAATGTAGGATTATACTTTCCCCTGGGTTTGGGAGTGGGCAAAATCACCCCTAGCTTGACACCAAATCCAGAAACCCCCAAAAGGAGACTATTTGCAGGTTGGCTGCATAAAAACAGAAACCTGTATAATCAGATACCACAGAAAAAGTGGAAAGACCCACAACAACCGAGAGAAAATATTTGCAACACCACAACGGACAAATAGATGCAAATACCTCTAGTTACAAAGAGGCTTGACAATAGGACCAAAGGAAAAACCACTCAGACCCAAACTGGACAGAGGACATGAACGAGCAAATCACAGAGGAACAGCCAGCCAGACCGCTGTTCACTCCTAGAAGCACTGATCAGAAGGAGCAGCTCCGGGAGGGGGTTAGAAATGATGTCACGTGTGAACGGTTGAAGGCATGGTGAATATTTAGCCCAGAAGGAAATAGATGGGGGCAGTACCGTCCAATAAAATATAACACCAGCCGTATATGAAGTTAAAAGTTTTCAGTAGCCACTTTCAAGAAAGCAAAAAAGAAACCGGTGAAATTAATTTTAATAATATATTTTACTGAAACAAAATAGCGTCATTTCGACACATAATCAAGATAAAAATTATTCATTGGGTTTTGGGACTGTGTCTTGGAAATCTGGCGTGTATTTTACACTGAACAGGCATACTTCGTTTTATTGTGCTTCATTTTATTGTCCTTTGCAGTTATTGTGTGTTTCATAGATTGAAGGTTTGTGGCAACCCTGCAGTAAGCAAATTTGGCACCATTTTTCCAACTGCATTTGCTTACTTTCTGTCTTTTTGTGTCCCATTTTGGTAATGCTCACAGTAGTTCAAACTTTGTCAATGTGATTTTATTTCCTATGGTAACCTGTGGTTGGTGATCTTAGATGTTACTCCCACAACTCACTGAAGGCTCAGATGATGGTTGGCATTTTTTTAGCAATAAAGTCTTTCTATCTATTTTCTTTTTTTTTTTTTTTTTTTTTGGCGGGGGGAGGTAATTAGGTTTATTTATTTATTTTTAGAGGAAGCACTGGGGATTGAACCCAGGACCTCATGCATGCGAATCATGTGCTCTACTCTCCCCCTAGCAGTAAAGTATTTTAAAATTAAGGTATGTACGTTGTTTTTTTCGACATATGCCATCGCACACTTCATAGAGTACAGCTTAGTATACACATAACTTCTCTATGCACTGGGAAACCAAAAATTTGTGTGACTCGCTTTATTGCAATATTTGCTTCCTTTGAGGTGGTCTGGAGCTGAACCCGCAGTATCTCCCAGGGGTGCTCGTGCAGCACAGCTTGATTCAAACCAGTCACATTTCAAGTGCTCAATAGTCATAAATGGTTGGCAGCTACCATACTGGGCAGCCAGGTGTTAGAGGCTAAGAGAATGGGCCACAGACTTGGCCCAGTCACTTGCTAGCTGTGTGACTTTTTTTGGTTTCCCATGTCTTTATTTGAAAAATGGTGCTATAGGGCTTGTGTGAGTTTAATTTTTACATAAAAATGGGGGGGGGACTAGGTAATTAGGTATTTATTTATTTGTAACGGAGGTGCTGGGGATGGAATCCACAACCTCATGCATGCTAGGCATGTGCTCCACCACGGAGCTGTCCCCTCCCCAGCCTGGGTTTTAAATGGAATCCATATAACGGTGCTCAGCTCACTGGCTGGCGCAGAGTTAAGAACGTAACAAAATTATTTATTTGCAATTACTAATTATTACCGAATAGCTGGTAAGTCTGTAAACAGTGGACAAAATCAAAACCAACATGTAAAAATGGCAGGGTGTTTGTTAGATTTTAATTCAGCCTAAGGAAAAAACTCCCCGACTAAGAGCTGCTCTGTCCAATACTATAGCCACCAACCCAACGTGGTCATGGAGAACCGAAGTAGCTCGTCTGAGAAATGCTGATGAGTAAAATACATGATGGATTTCCAAGACTTACTGCAAAAAAAAAAAAAAAAAAAAAAAAAATCCCCACCAGAACCAGAATGTAAAACATCTCACTAAATTTTTAATGTTGATTACATGCTGATAGGATCACATTTTGGACGTACTGGGTTAAAGGAAATATATCATTAAAATTAATTTCTTGTTAAATAGACTCATGGACATAGAAGACAAGCTGAGGTGACCAGGGTGGGGAAAGGGGTGGGGGGGGGGACAGATTAGGGGTTTGGAATTAACAGACACACATTGCTATATATAAAATAGTTAAACAAGGACTGTTGTATGGCACAGGGAATTATATTAAATTTCTTGTAATGAGCTGCAATAGAAAAGAATATAAACTTATATATATATATGTATATGTATAACTGAATTGCTTTGCTATGCACCTGAAACTAACATTGTAAGTCAACCACACTTCAATAAAAAAAAATTTTTTTAAATTAATTTCTTTTTGCTTTTTAAAGTAACATGAATGTGCTCACATTCTATTTCTGTTGGACAGCACTGATTCAGAACCCTGCATCAATGGGAGGCAATGCTTGGTCGAGTAGTGAGTTCCCCATCATGGGAGTGTTTCAAGCTGAAGATGGGTGATCGGGAAGTAGGGGAGGCACATGAGGACTTCAGAGTTGGGGACTTGCGGGTTTCTTCAGCCTGAGTCTCCTCGTCACCAAGGGGCTTCTGGGGCTACAGCTCAGCGCCTGGCTGGCAGGCTGACCATCTGTCTGGAGGTGGCCTAGAAACCAGCCCTCACTCCTGCACTGCAAGACTCAGCTATTCCAAACAGGAGGCCAACATGACACACTGTTGGCTTAGGGGGCAGCGACTGGCCAGAGGAAGGACGTGGCCCTGACTGCTTTCTGTGTCCTTGTGGTTTAGACCAGCTCAAGGTCAGTCCATGAGGTCTCCCTTCTCTCCTGCTCCCAGACACTGTCTAGAGGGAGGGCTCTTGCTGTCCGCTAGGATCCAGATCCTGGGCAAATCTCCCACATGAGAGGAGCTCTTGGCTGCCTGGACACGTGGAGAGGCCCTTGGAGTAAGTATCTTAGCAGATGTGAACAGGGAGTAGCTGATTCCCCCGCCCCAGCGGCCAGCTAGCTTCCTACCCAAAGTCTCTGTTTCATCAGGGAAGGGTCAACCCTGTATCCCAGAGTAGGCTTGTCCGATGCGAGCCAAGCAACCAAACCCACAACCAGCAGGACGGTGTAGCCTGGAGGCTATGTTTTAGCCTTGATGTTCTCCCATCACCATGAGACCCCTCAGGCAAGTCCCTTCCCCTCTTTGGGGTTTCCTTAGTCATCAAACAAAGAGGGGGGACACCAAGTGGCCTTTTCAGTTTTTTAATTCAGGGATCCTTTGATTCCTAAACATCAGCTCCTCATAGCTCCTGTCTGTGACATCCTCTTATTTCTCACCAAGTCCTGTCTGTCCCAACTGGGTGACAGCGATGACAGCAACAACAAACAGCAGCTGGCATTTGTCAGTGTCAGCTTTACATGCAATTAACTTATTCAATCCTCCCAGCCGCCTTTCAAGGTGTGGACCACGAGCGTCTTCATTTTACAAAGGCAGAAACAGAAAACGAAAAGCCCCTTGTAATAGTCTGAGCCGCTGTAACAAAGTTTCAGTATCACGCATGGGGAGCTTGAAGAAGAGAAACGTGTCTTCTACCAGTTCCGAAGGTTGGAAGTCCAAGACTGCAGTGCTGGCAGGGTTGGTTTCTTCTAAGGCCCCTCTCCTTGGCTTGTTGGTCTTCCCCTGAGTCCTCACATCATCTTCCCTCTGTACGTGTCTGTGTCCTAATGTCCCCTTCTCATAAGGACACCAGTCCTACTGGAGTTAGGGCCCACCCAGGTGCCCTCATGTTAACTTAATTACCTCTTCAAAGACCCCTGTCTCCAAATACAGTCACATTCTGAGGCACTGGGGGTTAGGACTACAACATACAAATTTGGGGACTACAATTCAGCTTATAACACCCCTCAAAGGCAGGAAGAGCCTCTTTCCCCTGTACCCCTCACAGGCCTGGCTCAACTGAGATCCTCAGATGAACTTTGGTAAAAAGGTTAGGGGGATGGGGAACGACTTGCGAGTAGAGGATGGAAGGTGCCCTGCAGGGTCCTCCAGGTCCTCCCCAACAGTACCCCGTGTGGTGCTGCTGCCCCAGATGGGGGAAATGGCCAAGTGAACAGAAATTGCCTGCTTATCAAGAATGGTGCTGATCCCATTGGGAAGAATCGGGAAGGCTTCCTGGAGGAGGCATCGTAAGGAGGACAAGAATCCTAGCTGAGTGGAGAGGTTGGGGAAGAGCTTTCCCAGCACAAGAACAACAGGTGCAAGCTGCTGCGCAAGAGACGGGGTATCTTGTAATGGAGGCTTTAAGCATTAAGTTCAAAGCCAGGGGACAGAGGTGTCAAGGGAGAAGAGGGGGCATTCGAGGAAGGTCCTGAATGCTGCGGAATGTGGACTTAACCTGAGGGTTCCAAGAGTTATGGAATGATGTCAAGCAAAGGAGAGGAGGATAATTTTAACTTGTTCACCACAGTGGCGAGTGGGCTCCTGGCTGAGCTGCCACTTCCCCCACCCCGCCCCCCACCTCTGCCCACTGCTCTCCGGTCCCTCAGTCAGTCCTTTTC
Source organism: Camelus bactrianus (assembly GCF_048773025.1). Classification (NCBI taxonomy): domain Eukaryota; kingdom Metazoa; phylum Chordata; class Mammalia; order Artiodactyla; family Camelidae; genus Camelus; species Camelus bactrianus. Next base: position 33,669,620 of record NC_133556.1, on the reverse strand, counting down.
CCCCTTCCTCTGGGAATCCAGGGGCCCTTCTCATCTACTGTTCAGCCGGAACCACCCTGAACAGTTCAGCCTCCCAATCATTGGTCTTGAACAATCGCTTTGCAAACGTGACTTTTGGGCACAGAGTCTGGGAAGGCTGTGTCCTGACGACACTGAAAGCAGGATGTAATTTCTGTCTTTGCAAGGACAGCGCATGCCCTGCTGGGCTCCCCACATGCTGGTGGCAATGGATCAGGAAGCAGGGTCTCCTCTGGCTGAGCCATCAGATGGCAGGTAAGGGGAAACGCAGGGACTCAGAGTGGGCTAAGCTGGCCACATCCTGAGACACAGATATTCCCCCCCTTCAAGCTGCTAACAACAACAATAATAGAGCAAATCCCAAGCACTTACTCCATGCACACTTTACAAAATTAATTCACTTCATCATCACAGAAATCTTACAAGGTAGGAACTACTACATCTATTCTACAGATGAGGAAACGGAGACACAAAGTGGCTAAGTCACTGGCCCAAGGTCACAGGTTGAACTGCTCAAATAAAGCAGAAAGGGAGCCTTTTGCTGAGAACAGACTAGGAAAGCTACCTACAAACAGTTATACCAACAGTCTGGGGCCGCACGCTTCATAAAAATTAGAGGACGCGAGCTGCCACCTCCAGCTCTACCACACAACACTTTAACATTTAGAAATCAGATGCAGCGTTTCAGTTTATAGAAAAATCCGGCTCCTGGCTCCCTCTTGGAAAATTGTAAGTTTGGGAACCCTGGACCCACATCTCCACGTGGCAGCGGTTGGACAGAACAGCTGCTGGGAAGGTCTCCCCCAGCTGGCTGCACACCACGTGGTCCCACACTCATGGTGGTTGCCTGCTCCAGGGGTAGGGGCTCTGCGTTTGCTCCGTCCCCACCACACACACACACACCCACACACACACACACACACACACACACTGGATAAATACAGTCATAGAAAGCAGCATTAGACAGCCCTTCAGAAATTGGCTTCAACACTTTTATTTTACACACATGGAAACTGAGTCCCTGGAAGGCAACCACCAACGGTCATACAACAAATTACTCCGAATCTAGAAGACACACAGATGGCCAACAGGCACAGGAAAAGGTGCCCAGCATCCTTAGTCATCGGCAAATGCAAATCAAAACCACAATGAGATGTCACCTCGCCCCTAGCAGAATGGGGATCTTCAAAAAGACAAGAAAGAACAAGTGTTAGTGAGAATGTGGTGAAAAGGGAACCCTCGTGTACTGCTGGTGGGGAGGTAGATTGGTGCAGCCACTATGAAAACAGGATGGAGGCGCCTCAAAATATTAAAAACGTAACTACCATATGATCCAGCAATCCCACTCCTGAGTATTTAAGAAAAGAAAAACACTAATTTGAAAAAGATATATGGGGGGGAGGGCATAGCTCGAGTGGTAGAGCGCATGCTTAGCATGCATGAGGCCCTGGGTTCAATCCCCAGTACCTCCTCTAAGAATAAATAAATAAACCTAAGTACCTCTCCCTAACAAAAACACACAAACAAACAGAAAAGAAAAGCAAAAACCTTGGGGGGAAAAAAGAAAAAAAGAAAAAGATGTGTGCACCCTAATGTTCACAGCAGCACTATTTACAATAGCCAAGATGTGGAAACCACCTCTGTGTCCAGCAACAGACGACCGGATAAAGAAGACGTGATACACATACAACAGAGTCTAACTCAGTGATTTAAAAAAATGAAATTTCGCCATTTGTGACAACATGCATGGATGTAAAGGGTATTATGCTTAGTGAAATGAGGCAGACAGAGAAAGACACGGCATGTTTTCATTTATATGTGGAGTCTAAAACAATAAGACAAATGAACAAATATAACAAAACAGAAAGAGACTCACAGGTACAGAGAATAAACGAGTGGTCACTAGAGGCGAGAGGAGGTGCAGGAGGGGAAAAACAGGGGAAGGAAATTAAGAGGTACAAACTATCGGGTTAAAACAAGTTACAAGGATGTAATGTACAGCACGGTGAGTAAAGTCAATGTTTTATAATAACTTTGTATGGAGTACATTCTAGAGACACATTGATGCTATGTTGTACGCCCAAAACTAATATAATATTTTAAATCAACTCTGTATCAATTTAAAAAATTACACAGAATCTGCATTTTCATCCGTGAAATGTCATTGCCTCTCAAAATCACCTGGAAAGTAGTTAAAATGCAGATTCCTCCGCCTTTTCCCCAGAGGCTCTGATTCAGTAAGTCTTTCCCGAGGTCCAGGAATCTGTTCTAACAAGCATTCTGCTCCACCTTTCCCTCCCCTCTGTCCCCTCCCCTGCCCACCCCCCCACCCGCCACCACACACCCAGCGGGGATCCCCTCACTGGAGAGCCTGGGACCATACTTAGAGAAACGTTACTTTAGTCCCTGGGCCCTCGGAATTACTAGATGCCGCACTAGCAAACAGGAGTCCAAAGCCTCAAGTTTTATCCTGAGTGACCACAGACAAATCCACCTTCAGCTTATTGAGTATAAACATCTTCTAACACCAAAGCCGTACACAGGGCTGTTCTTCCCAGACTGCCTAGTCCGGGCTCACACACCTGCATTCCGGGGACTTCAGGCTCTAAGGACTCCTCAGCCCCTCCCCATCCTTACTCTCTCTACCTGCCCCGCCTCCCACCGGCAGCTGAAGGTGCCAGGTATGTGCAGAACCTGTTCCCCTGCATGTCGTGCAGGTTTGGATGAAACAAGTTTTGGGATGGGATGGGTTTTAGAGGAGGGAACCTGCGTGCAGCCCACTCCAACCTCTTGTGACACAAAGGGCTGGTGTGTAATCACGTACAAAGGCTTGCAGATAAGCAGTCAGGTGTACCAGCCTGCCCTGCCAGGCATCTGGGGCGATCGCATAGACAAGTAGGGCCAAGGAATTGTCCCATTCACCCCCGGACAAAACACACCTTGTTTACAGCAAGGAGTCACATCAGGCATGTGAGCAAAGGGATCCCGGAGTGCCAGCTCCCCAAGGGGTAGGGCAGGGCTCTTGCACACGCTCTGCTCCCTGAAGGTCCAAGTCAGCCCTTGGCATCAGGGTTCCGGTGTGTGATCACCATTCGGTACCAGGAGGAAAGCCTCTGTAGATGAGGAACTGCTCTCCTGGGCACGGGGTTTGGCCACCAGCTGGGAAGGAGAATGAGGATGTCATAGGGCCACTTCTCCTTAACGCTTCTCTTGTTTCAGCCACTCTTGGATGCTCAGACATAAATCCCACCACAAATAAATTTCATTTGTTCTGTTCTCCGGTACTCAGTACCCATGTTACGCCTAATCCTGACCTCCATGTAAACATCCTGAGAGAGATACTGCAATTAGCCCCATCACATGATGAGGAAATGGAGGCTCAGAGCTCATCAGAGGCCCTGCAGGGGGTGGTGCTAGATTTTTAATTACGAGAATGAAGGCTCATGTCTCAGTGAGACTCATTCTCTTCCCTGACACCCAGCCTTGGTCAAACCACCCTGGATGTCCCAGCAGGTTTCAGTAGCTTTGAACTTAACCAAATGGTAGCTGCACTGTCCAACACAGAGGCCACAAGCCAGAGGTGGCCACTGAGCGTCTGAAGGGTGGCCCATGAGAACTGAAAAGTGCTCTAGGTACAAAATACACACCAGGTTTTGAAGACTTAATACAAAAAAGAGGGATATAAAATATCTTATTGATCCATTTTATCTCGGCTGCATGTGGCAGTGATATTGAGACATACCAGGTTAGAGAAGGTATATTACGATTACTCTCATCTGTTTCTCCAGCTTTTTCATGTGGCCACTAGAAAATATAAAATTAAATGTGTCCATTGGACAGTGTCTCAATCGTTTCCCTTTCAGATGGCCCCTGAGTCTCTTATCAAAATGCCCTAACCGTATCCGAGCCACCTTTAAATTGCAAACACCGCAGGAGGAGGAGAGGTGATTCCTCTTCATCTGCCAACAGAACACAGATCAGAACCTCCACTAGCACTCGCTCCCATGCCCTCTTTCCTGCTCATAACCACGCTAATGAAAAAGGGACTGCATTAGCCTCCTGGATTGTGGTAACTTGTTACACCAGCCCTAAGTGGCTGAAAGCAACAGCAATCTATTCTTCTCCGGTTCTGGGGACCAGAAGTCAGAAACCAAGGAGTTGGCAGGGTTGGTTCCTTCGAAGCTCTGATGGAGAATCTGTTCCCAGGCTCTGGGAGTGGCCAGCATCCCTGGCATTCCTGGACTTGTAGCCACGTTACTCCAGTCTGCCCTCGTCTTCACATGTCCCCTGACTTCCTGCCCCCGTGTGTCTCTGTCCTACTTTCCCTTTTCTGACCAGGACACCAGCCATTGGATTGGGGCTTGCCTTAATCCAGTGTGACCTCATCTTAAACACTAATTTCATCTGCAAAGACCCTATTTCCTAATAAGGTTACATTCTGAGGTTTCAGTGCACCTGAATTAGGAGGAGGGGGGTGTTGTTCATCCCAGCACAGGGACCTACTCGAGGGGGGCTAATGAGGTCTTCTTCAAGGTGACTGTTTTGTTGACTAAAACAGGCAAACGGGGAAAAAAACCCGCATCATGGGCACGGCCCCTAACGGATTTGCATCATCTCTTTCAGGGACCAACAGGTTACTCTCAGGGCGCTGGGGAGGCCAGCCCAGTCCCAGAGTGGCAGCTCCCCACGAATGGAAAATTGGGAGACATCAGTTCTGGGACTGCCAGGCAGTGGGTTCTGAGACCTGCCTCCCCCAAACCTCCATGGCAGTGACCCGGGGCATGGGAACCACCAGCTGGGACCCAGTACTAGTCAGCCATTTCGGGGGCTGGGGACGTGCCTCTGGGTCAGGAGCCTCAGTGCCGCCCAGTCTGCACCAGACTCCCCGCGGGGACAGGGGCTGCTCCCAGCTGCAGGAGTCCCGGCCCCTGCAGTACCCTCTGCGGCAGACACGTCTTATTTCAATGCTGGACTCAGAGTGGGGCCCTGTGGCACGTGGGCCCAATGTCCATGTTTACTGGGAGGTAAGTGTAGGTCAGCATGACCCTGGGACCAGATGTGTTTCTTGGGCTTCCTAAGGGAGAAGGAATGCATGGGTTGGGAGGGGAAAAGCAACTTGCCTGTGAGGGAGGTGTGCTCTGGGACACAGGCATAGCACATTGTCCCCAAACCATGAAGCTGGATGCCCCAGTTACAAGGAAGACCCTCATACTGCTGGACTGTCTTCCTCCTGGTTTCCCACCAAGGCTGTAGGGGTATTTAATCCTCACCCCAAGCCTCTGAGGTATATATTATTATGGTCCCATGAATTGGTTAAGGGTTTTGGTTGCATATAACAGAATCTACTCTGGCTCATTTAGGCAGAAAAGCTTTTCCTAAGAAATATTAGGCTGCTCTCTGTATTCCGGGTGGGAGACAAAACTGAATTTGTATAGTAGTGACAGATAACACATACTATGGGGGGGTGCACTGACAAACACGCAGTGGCCCTGACGCCAGAACTCCAGCAGACACACGAGCCTGGCCATCACAGCCCCTAAAGACCCAGCTGCTGTTGCCCCCATGTGCATCAAAAGCAGATGGTGCCCAAGCTGACCACCCCTCGTTTGCATGGAAGTCTTCCAAGGCTGCATCTGGTTTATGATCCAGAGCGGGGGTCCTAGATAACTCATTCGAAACTGAGTTCTGCGTTGGTGAGTGCAGTTCATAATGTGGGTATTTCCCCAGGGACAGAAGGTGATTGCAAGATGCCAGGCACCACGAATAGGAGAAATGGCTCCAATGCTCTACGTTACAGATGAGAAAACAGAGGCACAGAGAGGTTGGAGGACTTGTCCAAGGCAACACAGCTAGAAATGGCAGAGGTTAGATTCAAATCCCAGCTGTCTCGTGACAGAGCTGAGCTCATATGGACAGCGAGGGTTGGGAACAGGTGGAGATGGGAGGGGTCGTGTCCCACTGAGAGACCTGTGTGGTCAAAGGTACAGGAGAGGGCCGCTCCGTGGAGGAGGACCCGCTGTTCCTAGTATTCTGCTGAAAAGGGCAATGAGAGGGCACCTGGGAGTTGGCAGAGAGCTTCGAGACCCACAAACTCCCGCTGCCTGACACCTATCGCTTACTTGATTCCAGGACCCTGAGTGGCCACACACCTGGGTTGGCTTCTCCAACACAGCAGATCATGAAGGACGCCAGCAGCTCCATGTGTGGCCAGATCCCGTCACTCAGCCCCATGTCTCTCCTACCCCCAGACCCTCGGAGCTGGATGCTCTCTGAGTCAGGTTGACATTGATGGTAAACAGAGACATTCCAAACCTGGAGGAATCGGAACAATGCATCACCATGGGCCCAGGGCAGGGAGGTGATGCTGGGCAGGGTTCCATCCAGGCCCAGCTGCAGTGGCCTTCGCAAATACCCTGAGTGCCTACTGTGTGCAAGACGTCGGGGGAGAGGCATTCCTGAGCTCCCTGCCCAGAAACCATGGCAGCCAGCCCGCGGGGTGCGGGGTCAGCCCCCTCTAGAAGGAGTGGGGAGAGTTTTGATCCAGCCTCTCCTCTGCCTCTCTGGCTCCTGGAGAGCTTGGGGAGGGGCAGGGCGGGGCGGTTGGAGCTGCCATCTCCGCGAATGAATGCTGGGCTGGGTCAGGATGGCCACCCCACCCCGTCAGGGAGCCCTGATGCCTACGGACTGGAGCCAGCTGTCCCTTGGCCCTGCCACTAGTGTGCATTCCTCTTGGGCTGGAATCTGAGCCAAAAGGTATAAAACAAACATCTTGAAAGAAGTGTAAGGACTCCAGACCAAAGTGGTGTGGTGGTGGCAGGCACAGAACAGGGCAGAGCTGCTCCCTCCTCCGAAGAAGCTTCCCCTGCGCCGTGGGAGGGCCCAGGAGGCTGGCTGGCCTGGGGGAGCCCTCCCCACCTCCACCAGCCTTGCCCCTGAGATTTTCTCCTCATTCCCACCCCTGGTCTCTTCTCCTTGCTGGCCCCCTGAGCAGCCGAACACCCAGCCTCTGGGGCCTTGGAGTAGCGCACAGCCCCCTACCCACCGTCAGGCATCACTGTCATCAGTGTGTCCAGAACTACCCAGCTCAGAGTGTGCTCTGAGCCCCCAAAGTGTTTACACCACACTGCTGCGACCTGCAGGCACGTGATTATTGTCCCATGTTATGGAAGTATTGGGTGGTGATGAATCGCCAAACAAAACCAAACAAGCCGAAGGGTTCCTCACCATAGATTTGCCAAGTGACCAGCTCCGGGTACCGCAGGGCAGGAAAAAGCTTCCGCTGGGAGATAGCAAGCCCACTGGCCCCACCCTCCTTCCCTTGGTCTCTGAGCTCAGATCCCTGGGAGCATCGGGACCCTCCAGAGCTTCCCCTCGAGGGTGGGGAGTGGGCACGGCTCTGCTGAAGTCTGGGGGACCAGGGCCGAGCTCCGGGAGCCTGGGGTAGGATACATAGGGGACTCCAGGAGGGCAATTAGCTGTGGGGTCTCCTCTTCACCAGTAGCCCCTTTCCCTCCCCTTGGAGCCTCATGGGGGCTCTCCCTGTGACTCCATCATTCAGTCCCGTAAATTTGACCCAGGAACTGCGTTAGGTACCAGATAAGACAAGGCCCCTGCCCTCATGGCTGGGGCAGGTGTCGGCAATGGACAAATCAGTGGATGAACCAGGTGATTTCAGGGAGAAATGAAACAGGACCATGTGACAGGCAGAAAATGAGGAACTGAGTGCCGGGGGCTTTGCCCTGCCCAAGTTCAAGGTCAGCCTGGTTTCTCTGCTTGCTCCCAACCCTGGAGGAGCCCAGCCACCTCTATGAGGAGAGCCACAGGCACGATGAGGACCTCCCCCTCTGACCTGCTCCCACCTCCCAAGTGGTCCTGCTCACAGCCGCTTTCATTCCCAGGGTCCCCAGATCTCGCCCTGGATGTGGGGTGTGGCCTATAGAATGGCACTGATCTGTCCCAAACCCCACGCCATCCCCTCCTACCTGCAAATCACAATAGTCCTGAGCGCCTTCTCTGAGCACGTGCCAACGTGAGTTCTGAGATGCACTGAAACAGGGAGCGGCAGCAGCAGGAAGGGGGGTGGTCTTGGCAGGGGGACCCTGGCCGTGCTCCTGCACACCTGTTTGCACCCGTCCCCTTGGCTGCTCTGTCTGCCTGGTCTCTTTGGCAACAGGCCTCCAACCTCATCCTCACTCTCTTCTTGGAGTCTCCCCGGTTCCATGTGCTTTGGGAGAAACCTGGTTGTGAGGGCTGAGGGTCAGGACTCAGCAGCTCCTTCTCCAGCTGTAGCAAGTGAATTGGTTTCTCCCTCTGTGTACATAACACGTTCCCACAAACTGTGAAGCCAAAATCATGCACTTATTAGCTCCCAGTTCCGCAGGTCAGAGGTCCAGGCACAGCAGGGCTAGGTTCTCTGCTTTGGGCCTCATGAGGCTGAAATCAGGGTGTTGGCTTTTAGCGGAAGGCTCTGGAGGGGAGGCTCTGCTTCCCAGCTCTTTTGGTTGCTGGCAGGATTCAGTTCCCTGTGGGTGTTGTCCGAGGGCCCCACTTCCTTGCTGGCTGTCAGCAGGGCTGCCCTCTGCTCCTGGAGCCCCCCACCCCTCACATTCCTGCTCACGTGGCCCCATTTTCAAAGCCAGCAGCAGCACACTGCGCGCTTCTGGAGTCTCTGATTCCCTCCTCTGCCACCAGCCAGCGCAAACTCCCTGCTTTAAAGGGCTCGTGCGATGAGATTAGTCCCACCTGGATAATCACCCTTTTGAGGAACTCAAAACTCAGTCCGGGCCTCTCGCCTTCTGAGAAAGCCCACACTCTATGGAGTGTGCATCTCCCTGAATAAACATACTTCCATTCTAAAAAAAAAAAAAAAAAGATAAATTCCTTTTGCCATGTGAGGTAACAGACACGAGTCATAGCTCATCATATCCACAGGCCCCCCCACGGCTAAAGGGTTAGACAAGGGCGAGCGCCCTTGGGAGCCGTTCTTTCAATTCTGCCCAAGTCTGCCTGAGTCTGCCTACCTGCCGCCATCTGGTCCCAGACGCACCACGCACCCCTCATCTGAGACCCGCCCGTCAGGGTGAGCTGCGCTGGCATGGCACTCGAGAGTCTTAGGTTTTTTGTTTGTTTTTTAACTTTTTCAGAGTGTATATTTTATTTTATTTTGTTTTGTTTTTAAGGCAGTATAATTATGTTTATTTATTTATGTGTTTATTTTAATGGAGGTACTGGGGATTGAACCCAGGAGTTCCACGCTTAGCATGTGCTCTATAGCTGAGCTGCCCCCCACCCCTGGGTGTCCTGGTTTCAGAGCTTGCCTTTACCACTACTTGGCTGTGTGACCTCAGACCCATCACCTTTCTCTGGGCTTTGGTCTCCCTATTCGTACACCAGGAGGATTGTAACAGCGGCTTTCCACCCTGACTGCCCTTTCAAGTCACCTGGGGAAGCTTTTAAAAACTATAGTTTTTACATCCCATCCTCTGTGATCCTGGCTTCATGGGTCCAGGGTGGGGCCCAGACACGGCTTTGTTAAAAAAAAACAAAACAAAACAAAAACCTGCCCAGAAGATTGAGAGGATCAGCCAGGGCTGAGAAGCACGGAATTAGAGGCTTTCTAAAGCAGAAGTTCTCAACCCTGGTGGCACACTAGGATCCCCCGGAGAGAGCTTTTTTAAAAGACCAGGGCCCAGGCCACACCCTAGAGCTGAACTGAATGTTTGAAGGTGGGGTCCTGGCAGCTGCATCTTTTAAAATCTCCCCAGGGGCTGCCAAGTGCAGTTGGCGATTGTAATTCCCCACATTCTGTCTTCCCTCTGCTCTACACTGGGTGGGATGGAGGCAAGAAAACCCCAGATTAAAGGAGGAGACAGGGACAGAGAGGCAAACCTGCGTCCTGGGTCAGCCCCGAAGGCCCCTCTGTGGGGTCACGGTCTTCCTCCTGAGCCCGCTTCACAGGACTGAGGGTTAAAAAGTCGTCATGTCCCTGATTGCTTGGCGCAGTGCTCCCAAAGTGGCATTAAACGGAAACTCTGGGAAGCTCCCTGGGGCAAGGTGGAGCAGGTGCCTAGCTGAATCAGACCTCCCCAGCACCAGGAAGCTCTTCTGATTTCTCAGCCACTGCACTCTCAGCCCTCACTCTCCCAGCTCAGTCCTGAAAACGTGCCGCAGCCCTATTTTCAGGGTCGCCACTGCCTCATTCTGCACCATTTCCTTCCAAACAAATGGCTTCCCCTTCAGGGAGGTTATCGGACCACGTCCAAGGTGGGCAGGGCCGGATTTCTGCCCTGGGCACTCCCTGGAGGTGGGAAGGACCAGAGGATGTGGCCCTGGCAGGGCGGACTGACCGCGGGCTGATCCTGGACTGGTGTTCCTGGCAAAGCTACTGCAGCTCGAGCTGTCTGCCCAGGGCACCCAGGAGGTAGGGAGTTCTCTTTCTGTCTTGGAATAACACAGCCTTGCAGACAAGGACCAGCCTGCTGGCTGGTGAGCCATGCTCTTCGATGGCAGCAGCCCAGGTGCCAGTCTAAATGCTCTGCAGGGACTTGAGGATGACTATCTCAACATGACCAGTCCCTCCCCTTCCAGCCTGGTCCCCTTCAACCTGTTTTCCCCACAGCAGCCAGAAGAACCTTCGCAGAACATGATTTGGATCAATCGTTCCCTTGCTGAAATTTTTCATGGGCTTCCTTTTGTCCCGAAGATCAAATTCAGACTCCTCCCATGTCCTGTGAGAGCTGTTCAGTGTGGTCCCTGACTTCTCCTCCCCTCCACCCTCCTTGCTCATTCCAGCCTGGCCTTTTCCTCAGACGCACTTGGCTTTCCCCTCTACCCCCAGAGCCTTTGCATTTGCTCTTTATTCCCTTGGCTGGTCATTCCTCTCTTGTACCTGTTATCCTTCAGACATCTTTAAAACTCTAATTCAATAGGATACAATCACCCCAATGTTCATAGCAGCACTGTTTACAATAGCCAAGACATAGAAGCAACCTAAATGTCCATCCACAGATGACTGGATAAAGAAGATGTGGTGTACATATATGTAATGGAATACTACTCAGCCATAAAAAAGAATGAAATAATTTCATTTGCAGCAACATGTATGGACCTAGAGTTTATCATACTAAGTGAAGTCAGAGAAATACAAATACATAATATCATTTTATAGGTGGAATCTAAAAAAAATGATACAAATGAATTTATTTACAAAATAGGAACCCGCAGACATAGAAAACAAACTTATGTTTACCAAAGGAGAAGGTGCAGGGAGGGCTAAATTAGGAGTTTGAGATTAGCGGATAGAAGCTACAATACATAAAATAGATCAACAACAAGGTCCTACTGTATAACACAGGGAACTATATTCAATAGCTTATAATAACTATAATGAAAAAGAACATATATGTGTATAACTGAATCGCTGTGCTGAACACCAGAAACTAACACAACATTGTAAATCGACTAGACTTCAGTGTAAGTATGTGTCTTCTTCATTGATTTGGTGTTTTTCTTCATGATCTGTCTCTACCCCGAGAAAGTAAACTCCTCAAGGACAGCGACCTTGTCTGGTTTGTTTGCTCTGAGTTCCTGGGCCTGGCAAGTGTGCAGTTAAGTGTTGGCTGAATGAATGAATAGACGAATGAAAGAAACTGACCGAGTTTCAAAGCATATAGGAATTTAGAAATGAATACATCACCATCCAAAATGGAATACACGCCAAGGAATGTTCTACATGCTCTAAGTATATAAACTCACTAAATCTTTCAACAACTCTGTAGGGTAGGTAGTAAAAGTATTATTCACATTTTACAGATGAGACAATGAAGGCATAGAGAGGATAAGTGACCTGCCCAAGGCCACAGAGCTGGTCAAACCCAGGCATAGCCAGCTCTCTATGCTGTACGTACCACCTACGAGATGTGATGCCAATCACTTAGATGGGTTGCACAAGACAGAGAGAACCCATTTTGTTGCAGGTGGCCACCCTACAAGGGTGTAATCAGGCTGCAGCAGAATCTCATGGTGGGGTGAATCAGAAGCCCCGCTGCTTCCTGCACCCCAGACTCAGTTTCCCCATTTCCAAAGTGCAAAGAGGATGGGACAGGCAGGGGAGATGACAGTGAGTGGGGCTCAGATGGCAGGGACAGGCAGGAAGATCCAGGTCAGAACCTGGGATGTGGAGTGTGGTGCACATCTCTAGTTTCTGCTCGCACAGTGTCCAGGCCCTCTTCCTCTGCTGCCAGCACCCATTCTCATTTAGGAACCACACCCTGGCAGGGTTGGAGGGAAGGTTGGGGGGAGGGGGCTGTCCGTAAAGGTGCCCCACCGTCCTCTGGCCATGGGGTGGGCGTGTGACCCAACCGAAGCATATCAAATCCGCTCTCCAAACAAGGGACCCTGACTCAGGGAAGCAGGAGGGAAGGAGGAAGACGTTGCTCAGTCCAGACTCTGCCCAAAGCGTGCACATCCCCCATCGCAGGGGAGCCCCCTGCTGTACTCATGATCCTCAGAAATCCCTGCCTCCCCGTCTGACCTCATTTCCTACCACTTCCTGATCACTTGCCATATTCCGGCAACACTGTCAATTTTCTATTCCCCAGGTAAAGTGTTATGGAACCAAACTGGGGTCCACTCACTCTCACGCACAGTAAAGCCCATCTACTGACACCGGGTTGTGGAGAAGGGAAGTGCAGTGCTGATTGTGAGGTGTTGTACAAGGAGTCCAGGACAGCTAGTGCTGAAAAAGCCCAAACTCTCCAACGGGTTTCAGCAAAGCATTTTTAAAGGCCAAGTGAGGGAAGGGTGTCCCAGGGTATGCAATCAGCTCCTGCGCGATTCTCTGATGGGTTGATGGTGAGGTAAAAGGCAGTGGGTGTCGTGGGAGTTAATGTTACCAGTCCTTAGACAGCAGTAGGTCTGGGGGCTGTGTGCTCACGGTCATCAAGTAGTTAACATCTTCCATTTGGTGGGGGGTTTCAGCATCTGTAAAACAACTCAGGAAACATGCCTGTAATCTATGGGCTTCAGAGAGGAGCTAAGGCAGAGGATATGAGGGACGGATCTGTCCCAGGAAGGCCCCGGAGTGTCCTCCTCGGTTACAAAGCCAGGCTCCTTCTCACCCCAGGACATTTGCACTTGCTGTTCTTGCCACTTGAAACATTCAGCTCCGTCACACGATTGGCTTCTTCTCATCATTTCAGCCTCCATCAGAGGCATCTTCAGAGAGGCCTTCCAAGATCACCCGGGTGAACCCTGTACCACCCAGCTGGTCAGCGTCTACCACTTTCTCCAGCTGTGAATTCTTCATGGTACACAACATCAGAGCTCAGCTTGTTTTGCTGATTTACTTGTTGGCTTGTTCCTCTCTGCCTCCCCTCACTTGTGGTCAGTCCCACGGGAGCCCACCTCTGAGTATCTCACCTCCCACTGCCACCCCAGGCCTGGCAGAGCCCCTGGAACTTGGTTGGTGCTCAATAAATTTGAATAAATTTGAATGAATTTGAATGAATGGGACCATGGGTTAAGTCTAACCCAGGGAATTCCCATAGGGAATACTTCAAGGAATGTGACAATGAGGGAATTCTTTGTTCTGTTTTCAAACGGGAAAACTGGGGCCCAGTAAGAGAAGAGGTGGCCATGTCAGAACTCAGTCCACTTGGCCTGCCTTCCCTGAGGGAGCAGAATTTCTCCACTTCGCCTGCGTGGGCTTTGGGGTCACTTCCCACACTCATGAGCCCGAGGACAAGGAATCCCCATCTAGAAGCCTCCCTTTCTCCTCTCCCTGAGCTTCCAGGAAGGAGTCTTTGCTTCTCTTCTTTGAGACAAACATGCGTGGAAGGAGGAAGCTTTGAACACGGAGACTGGAGGCATCTGGGACGTGGGGAGATGGGAGGACAGGCAGCCAGCGAGCTGGGTCCTGCCGTGTGCCTGTCGAGGCACATTGCCTGGCATGTGGGCGGTGTAGTCCGACTGGTTGGGCGAGGATAGGGTGTGGGCTGGCAAGGGTGCCAGCCAGAGAACTGTGACGATCCCACCCTAGAGATGGGTAGGGACTCCAGGGAGACAGCTGGTTTGCAGTCTCTCCAGCCCCCGTCAGCACCAACTCTAGGTTTGGGACCCTCAACCCAAGAAGCCCAGAGATTCCCTGGCATCCTTCCAGGAGCCATGGACATGCTGGGCCAAGGGCTAGTATTCTTTCATTTGTAAATGAGCAGAATTTGCCACCCTAAAATCTGTCTCTTTGGCATTTTAATTTTTTTAAGCTGGTTCTTTTTTGTGAAAACAGAAGACATGGGGAAAACTCTGAAAACCAAATAAGAGTTACCCTTTTGCAAGAAAAATTTGGAAGGGAAATCTTTGTTTGTAACGGCGTCTCTGTACCTGGAAGAAGAATGGCCAAATCTCTAGAAACTCTTATCAGTGGAGAAAGCAGTGACTTGTATTTGCATAACAACCTTACCCTTGTTTACTATGCTCTCCCTGGTCACGACCCAGAACTGACTCTCACCACCTTCAACATCCTCTTTTGCCTTCAGTTGAAGATCATATTTAAGGTGAGGGCTTTGGCCATTTGGGGGAGTTACTCAGATTTCCTGGGTCTCTACCATGTAGACATGTTATTAAACTTTTGTTTGATTTTCTCCTGTTAACCTGTCTCATGTCAATTTAATTCCTAGACCAGCAAAAAGGACCTAGGATGGTAGAGGAGAATTTCCTCCTCCCTCACGCATTCATACGACAGATTGTTGTTGACTGCCTACAGTGTATCATGCCTTATAATTGCTGTTGCCCTTGGGGGCCTCCTTGGTGCCAATTATTGTTCTAAACATTTCATCTGTACTAATGTGCTAAACTCCCTCTATAGCCTGTAAATGGGCACCATTATCCCCTTTTATCAGATGAGCAAACTGAGGTACAGAGAGGTTGAGAAATTTGTGAAAATTCCAACAACTAGGAAGATGATTATGGGCTAAGTTGTATCCAGCCCCCAAATTCACGTAGGTTAGGTTGAAGTCTTAACCCCCAGGATCTCACAATGTGACTGTCTTTGGAGATGGGGTCTTTAGAAGGGCAATTAAAGTAAAAATGAGGCCATTGGGTTTTCCTAGGAGAAGAGGAGATTAGGACACAGACACATACAGAAGGAAGGTGATGTGAGGACCCAGGGAGACGATGCGCACCGACAAGCCAAGGAGAGAAGCCTCAGAAGAGACCAGCCCTGCTGACACCGTGACCTTGGACTACCAGCCTCAGAATTATGAGACAGTCGGTTTCTGTTGTGTAAGCCAACCATCTGTGCCCGTTTGTTATTGCAGCCCAAGTGGGCTAACACAGGAGCAGAGCCTGGACGTGGATACGTGGATACAGGCAGCCTGGAGTACCTGTCAACAACCAAGCTCCATTTGTAGGTGCTGAAGGCATCCTAGCACCCAACTGAGCCCTCCTCCTCCTGGTCATCAGAGAGACTGAACAGGACTTGGAGAGAGAACAGCATTCTTAATCCATAATTTAGTTATGTATTAGTTATAAGTTATTAGTTATTAGTTACTAAGTGTATGCCCATGTATCCCCTGAAACCATCTCCAGGACTGCCAGGGTGTATGTCCCTCACTTTGGGAAATGTAAAAACTGGACCAGTTACCCAGGACTATGGGTATAGTCCCCAGTTGCCCAGTGGTCAGCTCTCACAGGCCTTTGCTTGACTGCTGAGTGTCTTTAGATTCTCCAGGCCAGCACTTAGCTCTCCTGATCTGTGTGGATTTGACCACCGTAAGCCGTCTTCTGGGATCCGACGTGTGGACTGACCCCTGTGTGACCTCACGATGTAGGACAAGTCTTCTCAGTTTAGTGTGCATGCGCCTCTTCTGGGGATCCTGTTAAAATGCAGCTTCTGACTCAGCAGGTCTGGGCGGGGCCTGAGATGCTGCACTTCTCACAAGCTCCCAGGGGATGCTGATGCTGCCAGCAGGGAGGGAAACTGACTCAGGAGCTGGGCTCATGTGAAGACTTCAACAGATGCTATGGGTCCCCACCATGCATCGGAACCCACTGATCGGAGAGGTGGTTGGTAGTCCTGAGAGTGGGGTTGTTTAGAGTCCATTTCAGTAAAAAACAAACCATCTCAATGGCTTCTCTTTTTTCAGCAATCATACAATCTGACCTCTGACATCCCAGGTTCCAATTCACCACATGATCCTGGACAAGACTTGGGCATCCATTCTAGAATCTTCCAACTCCTTCACTGAGGATCACCCAACTTTCAAACTCAAAAGACACCTCTTCAGAGAGGCCTTCCTCCCTTTGATCCCTCTGACTCTTCTGTCTCATACAACTCCTTCTCCAAATCTGTTGTTTGTCTTACAACTTTTTTTTGGACTTTTTTTTGATCACTAATATGTTTCCACTTTCTTAATAGCAGTTGCCACAACTTGTAATTATATGTTTATTTGTTTACCTCTTTATCCCATGACTCCTCCACCAAATTGTACCTTCCACTGGGTTGGGGACCATGTCATTTTCATTTATCCTTCTTTCATGCATCTCCCGACACTGTATGGAGCCTGGCCCTCGGGAGGCCCTTAATAAATAGTTGTTGGATGAAGGAATAATGACACCAGGACTTTAACATGCACATGATTCAACTGGGGATTTTGTTAAAATGCAAATTCTGATTCAATACGTCTGGTTGGGGCCTGAAAGTCTGCATTTTTTACAGGTTCCCAGAGGATGCTGAAGTTGCTGGTCTGTGGCCACACCCTAAGCAGCAATGACCTAAGGGAAGTCTGTCCTAATCAGCCATCCAGCCTACCCTTTCTCATTGCTCAATACCTGAGGAGAGGTCTCAAGCATTTCAGAAGCAAGGAGGTGGCTAGTGAAAGCCAAGAAAGGATTAACAGAGAAGTAGGAGAAATTACAAAGGAGCGCAGAATTAAAAATGCTGCAGGAGCTTAGCTGAGCAAAGCACATTGGGCTTCAAGAGGTTTCACAGCCTAATGAGCTGGTTTGTCTAGACCTGGGGGAGCTGGACAAAGATGGTCCCACTCTGCCTGCCCAGGATCTCTCCTGGGAAGGAGAAAAGTTGTTCCAGGGCCAGAAAACCTAGCCCTTTTGCCTCACCTGCTTGTCTCCATTCTCAATGCCAAGTTCACCACGCACATCCCAGCAGTTGAACACACCTGGCCTGGATATTCCAGTGGCGGGTGCTCCACATTGCCTCAGTGACAACACCTGCCCACACCCACCTGAGCGCTCATGCAAAGCCCTCTATAGCAGCAGAGAGATGCGACTGCAGGTCCAGGTGGTTAAAATGATGCTCTCCTGGGACCCACCTCTGTGGGGTAGTAAGGTGGTCTTCCACCAGCCATCTTGTACGATGTCAACTCACACGTGCCCAGGGTGTCAGGAAATCCAATGTTAAATTCGATGCTCAGTGACTATGGCCATGCTAGGTTAAAGGACTAAGGCAGTGTTTCTCAAAATGTGGTCCACACACCATCAGCATTAGAAACACTTTGCAGTTGGGGTGGGGTGGAAAAGAGCTTGTTAAATGTGCAGATTCCTGGGATCCACCCCGGGCCTACAGGGAGCCCAGGAATCTGCATGGCTAGTAGACTCCCCCAGGTGATTCATATGTGCTGTTGTCTTTCAAAATCTCTGGGCTCCTATATGTGCTTCCTCCTCAGTCTCTGTAGTTTTTATTTCCTTTTGTGTCAGCTCTATTGTGTGCATGTCTTTGATCCCAAGTTGCCTTAACTTCGTTTGGAAGCCAGATAGTAGAGTAAATAACATGAGATTTCAAACGTGACTAGGTGCCCCAGGGAACCACCCCTGCCTCTTTGATGTTCCTTTTGTCCGTGAACTCACCATCAAAGCACAGCTCATACAGAAGCTGCCCAATGACACTTGCTCAAGTACCTAAGTTGCTCCAATTGGTCCCCGAGTCTTTAGGAATCACGCCCAGCTCTTCAGAAAGCACCTGCACCCTCGGACATTCCAGTGGACCAGCCACGCCCTTCGCACTGGCCCAAGAGAAGCTGCCATTACATGTGACCTCCAGACCCTTCAGACCTCTGTCTAATGTTATTTCCCTCATGCAGCTCCCTGAAGGGACTTCTGAGCCTCCTTTGGGTTATTCATCATTCTAAAGCATGAATAGAATCTTGGATTCCAAGTCACTGTCATGTCTTACCTCCTGATTTCTCTGCCTGAGCCCCCTCTGGCCCTCCCAACCTTCTTCACACAACAGTCAATCAGACCCTGTTGCTACTTCATTGCTCCATCACTTCTGGAGTGAAGTCGCCAACCTAACTTAGCCCAACCGTCTTCCCTACCCTCATCCTCATGCTCCCCTTTCCAACCGCACTGGCTTCTTTCAGACCCTCTTGCCCACCATGTTCCCACCCACAGGGCCTTTGAATGTGCTGTTTCTGCCTTTCCCTTTTGCCAAGCCAACTCCTACTTATCCTTCAGCACCGCCCCCTCAAAGAAGCCCTCCCTGATGTCTCTACCTGGGTCAGATTCCCTCACCGCAGGCTCAAAGAACACTGGTTTCCTGGTCCTTCATAGCATGCTTGTCACATTTGGTTGAGTAATTAATTAAATTCATTAATTTGTTACAATTGGGGTGCTTGTGCACCCCTGTTTCCCTGGGACAGTTCTTATTTAAGATTATTGTCCCACTGCAATTATTAATAGCACCCCTTTCACTTAGAAGTGTCTTACTGTGGGTGATAAATTATATGGCGAGGGCCCACCTCACCAGACTGTAAGCTTATGAGGACACTGCTCATCTTTGTATTCCCAGCACCTGGCTCCAGAGAACCAAGCAGATCCCACATGGCTATTTGGGACCTACCCTTGAACATGACATAGCATCACTTCCCCCCTTTTCCACTGGTTGACTGGACACTAGTTGATGAGCCCAAACTCTCAATGAGCTGAGTGTCAAAGAATTTGCAGATGTATCTTAAGACCACCACACATCCTCAAAGACTTGAATTTCATTCATTGATTCATCCATCAAATATTTATTGATTCCAACACTCCTGCCTCTTGTGTAGTTTGGGCAAAAGAGTTCCTAGCTGAGAGACAAGGGGGTCAAATCTATAGCCTACAGACTGTTCAGCAAGCCATATGCCTGGCTTGGGGTTGTGTCTGCTCAGAAGAAGGGGCGTTTTTTGTTTTTTTCTTTGCATGAAGGTGCCATCTTTATACCAAGCTCTATGAGCTGAAAGGACATCTTTTTCTAAATCATCTGTTTGGAAGGGGCATTTCCCCCATTAATTTTCATAAAGGCATCGTAAAGACTAGCAGAAACCCCAGCTGATCACGTGCTACGTGTCAGACATGGATGAAAAAGCCATGGGAAAGATAGAGGGGGCGTCTGCTCTTAGGGAGATTGTGTTCTACTGGGGAGTGAAGACAGTGAATGAGAAAGCACAGTAATAAAGAATTAACAAATACAATTACAGATCGTAAACAGCCTGATGGGAGAAAAGCCTCTCCTCTGAGCATCTCCTCTTTGCTGGTTGCTGGAGGCAGAGGCCAGAGTCTGGAGGCCAAGGCTCTGTTATCCGGAGCTACCACCTCTCAGGGGATGTCACTCAGGGGAGCAAACAGAAATGGGCTGTGTCCAGAAGGATTATAATCCCATATAAGGAGGAAATTCCAGACTGTTCAGGTGTAAGGACTTTAAGATCAAGAGTCTCATTTGCCCGGAATGGTTCAAATACCTTCTTGCACAGAGGCATAGAATGCACAGGAATTTCTAAGTCTCCTCCTGCCCTGTCATTCTTTGAATTTTGATGCGGGATCATGAGTTGCGTGCGTGTGTGTGTGTGTGTGTGTGTTTGTGTGTGTGTGTGTGTGTGTGTGTCTTCCATTGGAAATAGAAGACCTCTTTATTTCCCTATTACAGCAAGATTCATAAGGTTTTATGAGTCTGGCCTGAGTCCTGAGGCTGGGGTTCCTTGGCTGAGAGTCACTTGGTTGGGGATGCTTCCGTGGTCTTAGAGCCTAAGAGACAACCTGCGCACACAAACATATCCAGGAGTCTTAGAAAGCAAAGCAAAATCAAACCTGTATTGGGGTCAAGCAAGATAATGAGTAGAACTGACCAGAGTTGGTTAGGAAGTTCCAGAGGGCAGAAGTTCTTTGACAAGTTTGTTCACTGCTGTCTCAACTTGTGTCTGGCACACGGGGCAGTCACACCAGGTATACTTTAAATGGATGATTGGAAAAATACTATTTCCCTGAGCAATTGTTTGGCAGAAAGGAAGGAAGGAAAGGATTTTTTTTTTTTTTAAAATTAAAGATATTCAGAAAAGTACAAAGGATGCTCTCATGGACTGAAGGAATAATATTTATGATTGTGCTTAAGATCCCAGGAAAATAAGAACACACCCTGAGACACTATTAACAATGGGAAATTTTTTCTTCTCCTTCCCCTTCTCAGTGCCAAACTGTACTTGGTCTTTTCAGAAGATGGGTCAAGAAAACTGGCCTCTATTCACCTTGTGTGCTGGGAGACACCTGGGGACTTTCTTCTGCGACTTGCCAAGAACATCCCGTAGGACTCCTGGCCTCTAGACATTTGGGTGGTAATGACATTGGAGGTGGGAGCAAATTCCCCTGCTTCCTGTTACTCTTTCTGACTGTATTTCGGGGAAATCCAAATCTGGGAGTGCTCTGAAGCTCTGTCCCTATGGTGCCAAAACTCCTGGTGCAAACTGGGAACCCTAGTCAAACAACCAGATGTTTGGAGTCTCAATGCCAAACATTCCTATAATGGGGAAAACCCACACTCAGCCCTCAGGTTCTGCTCACAGCACATCTGTGTTCATTACACGGGGTTGGGGGGGGGACATGAAAGCCCCAAAGATCATGGTTACGGGCTGCATCTCCAGAGGCTTGGAAATTCTGTGGCCGTTGTCTTTGGTGATCAGTCAGACGTCAAATGGACAACATTTGTGTTGTGAATTCTTCTTGCCCCGGCAGGACATTTTATGACAAAGAGAAGTGGTCGGACCCAGAGCTCTCAGCTTTACATGGGAGGACACCAGGGCTTGTTCCCCTGCTGGGAACCATTGTCTCCACCCCACCCCCAACCTTGTCTGTGGAGGTGGGCGACAAGGGAGGAAATGGTTTCAAGAGAGCGTATTTCTCAGATCCCACTGTGGGAATTCAGATTCTTTGACCCTCTACACAGCAGGCACCAGCGGCTTTCCCAGATGTCTCTCTATGGCGAGCTGGGCAGCCAGCTGAGCATCGTCTAGAAGTGCTGATGGCAAGACCTGTGGTTTGGAGGATCCTACTGCATATCTGGAGGAGCAGCCAAGAGAAAATGTTGCTTGTGAGGCCTTTGGATATATTGGCTATATTCCTACATCCAGCAGCATTCAGAGTGTAAGCCAATCTCAAAGATTGCTTTGGACCCAGAGCGATGAAGTGACTTGCCAAGATAACACGGCTAGTGGGAGTTTTTTTTTGTTTTTTTTTTTTTTTGCTGCTTGGCTTCATGACTTGCTTTGCCAATGAAATGTGAGCATGCAGAAGCTTTTAATAGCCAGTGGGTGGTTTACCATCTTATCTTCCCAATTCCCTGAGACCAGCAATGGTCCATGGAGAGGCTGCTCCACCTGCCTGCATCCCAAAGATGAAAGGGACACATGGTCAAAATCAACCCACGACGGACATATATCATGCGCAAGGTGTATCCATTCTTGTGTTGTAAGCCACAGCGATTGTAGGATTGAGGGACCACACCATAACCTAGCCTATCCTAACTGATACAAGGTCTACAATAGAACCCAGCCCCTCAACCCGCAAATCTAGCAGCTTAAAGCAACACACATTTAACTCACAATGTCTGTGGGTCAGGAATCTGGGTTTGGCTTAATGGGGTTCTTTGCCTCAGGGCCTCCCACAAAGCTTCCATCGTGGTAATGGCCACAGCTCCGGTCTCATCTGAAGGCTCAACTGAGGAAGGATCTACTTCCAAGATCACATGGTTGTTGGCAACATTCTGGTCCTTGGGGGCTGTTGGACTGAAGGCCTCAGTACCTGGCTGGCTGTCGGCCAGAACTTCCTTTGGTTCTTTGCCATGTGAGTCTCTCTAACATGATAGCTTATTTTATGAAGTCATGCAAGCCTAGAGGGCAATGGAATGTGCTGAGACAGAAGTCACAGTTTTTATAACCTAACCACGGAAGTGACATCCTATCATTTTTTCATTTTATTCTAGTCATTAGAAGTCATTATGTCCCACCCACTCTCAAGGGGAGGGGAGTACACAAAGGTGTGAACACCAGGAGGCAGATCACATGGGGTCATCTTATCTACCAGTTTGTTTTCAAAGGAAATGGTTATTGAATAGATGTTAGGGAAACTTCTGACATCTGTGAAACTGGCCCACTAACCAAAAGCAGGTTTTGATGGTTGAATCACATTCATATTTGATCCATTCCCATCATGACTTTAAGCATTTAGATCACATTTTCTTTTAGAGTTCCATCCTTTTTGACCAGAGCCCACATATTCTTCTCTATCCCCTCTTCTGCTACAACTCCAAGCTCTCTCGGGCTGTCTTAAGCCTGGGGATCAGGTTTGCCCCCAGGCATGCACACCCCAAGTCATTCCTTCTGAGAACGGAAAAGAGTCAACATGAACAGGTCATAAGAAAGTGGCAGAACCTTAAAATGTTCAAGCCAGAAAGAACACACAAGAGATCACTGAGTTCTCAATTACCTTCCTTCTCCAACCCTGAACCAACTTCCCAGCCTTCTCCATGGCCTTCCATGCCTTCAAGTACCTTCCTTACAGTCCTCTCTCTCTCCATATGAGAAAATCCTTTTATCCACCAGCTACAGGTGTGAAATAGACAACCAGGATGCCTCAATGACAGGCAACAATAGACATCGTTTCTCATTCATGTGTCTGCAGCCTGGCTGGAGCAGCTCTGCATCCCAGATGGAAGCTCTGCACGTCATGGAGGGACGCTCTGCTCTCTGTGTCTTTCATTTTTCTGGGGCCAAGAGGCTATGGGAGGTATATTCTGCTTATGCTAATGAGAAAAGCACAAGAGGGCAAGCCCTACTGCCCAAGCACACTCCCAGCCTTAGCATGTGTCACGTGCACTAATATTTCATTGGGCAAAACCAGTCACATAGCTTAGCTCAACGCCAAGGGGGCAAGTGTGCTCTCCTGGCCATGAGACCACAGCTGCGGTGTGGATATACACTATTCTACAGCGGGGTGAAGAACTGGGACCCAGAACCCAATCAAACACACTCTTACTTTTCCCCTTGCATCATGTTGAGGTTTCAAACTTATTACTGAAACACCAGGAGTGTTGTATTACTGAAACAGTTATTACTGAAAAACCAGGCAGGTTTCTGCCTCCATCTCCCTGGAGAGCTAAGTGTGTATTTATAGAGAGGAAACTAAGGGGTGTAAGTAGCAGGTGAATTGCACAGGTAGGTGGGGCTCTGAAGAAGGTTTGGAAACAAGTGAGAGAGGCAATCCGTTCCTTTCTCTGGGTCCTAGAGAGGCATCTTGATGTCGGGCCAGGTTCTTCCCAGTGTGAGGCACACCCCACCAGCAGGCACATGGGAGGTGATTTTAGGTGATACAGGGAGGCGGCCTCGCTCAGCCTTGAATCATGGAGTGAGAACGTAATTCCTTTTTCCAGTGATCTTGCAATAGTTCTGATTACAAGAAGGAGAAAGTCTTCTGTGCTAGTGTGTCTCTGACACCTCGTACCCTTGCTGATCTTCCTTTTTAATACATTCTAAACCCTAGGTTCATGGACTTTCTCAAGTAATAGTCTCTGGCTAGAAGGTACTAACACTGTTTTCCCTGCATAGTGTTTACATTTGTAAGTTTGTCCTCTGTTTTTGGTGGCTGGCATTGGTTTCCTGTTTACCATGATGATACAGGGCTTCCTTTTGAAAAATAAATATAGTTAAATAAACAGAGTTGATTTAAAGAAAAACATTAAGTGAACACTAGTTCAGGTGGCCCGTAACTATGGCAGAAGTCATGGCTTGACCCTGGTTGGCATTTTGTAAATAGCAGTATAATGGGAAGAGGAGAGTGGGGTTTGCTACAGTTGGTCTGGGTTCAAATCCATGCTCCAACACTCAACACTCATACAGGGCCTTTGGACAAGTTACTTAGGTAGCTTGACCCTGGTTGGCATTTTGTAAATAGCAGTATAATGGGAAGAGGAGAGTGGGGTTTGCTACAGTCGGTCTGGGTTCAAATCCATGCTCCAACACTCAACACTCATACAGGGCCTTTGGACAAGTTACTTAGGTAGCTTCTCTGAGCCTTAGTTTCTTCGTGGGCTGTAGTGTTACACTGATGGTAATGTTTGCAAAACAACTGTCATAGAGTGAGGGCTCAGCAAAGGGCAGAAATCCACCTGCTCCAGCCTCTACCTGAACTGTCCATTCTGGGAGAGCCTTTTGGGTTTTCTCTGTCCTCCCGGTGGCCATGAGATAAGCAGGTATCATTGTCCCTGCTAGGGGGTGGGCCCTGCATGGTCCTCCTCTGAAGCAGCCAGAACACACTCTCCACCCCTTTTATGCGGGGCTTTAGTTCAAATGAACATCTTCTTGCTCCCTCTCCAGCCCTACAAAGAATCTCTTCCTTGAGAGATGAAAGTCTTGATTCACCATAGAATTTCAGAACTAAAGAGCAGTAACAGACAGGTCAGACACTGGTCCAGCTGGGGAACCTCAAGACTTGGGGCATGGAGTGGTCCTTTGGAAGGGGCCTCAAATCTCTGAAGGATCTCTAATTTAGACCCAAGGAGGCTCTTCCCTTGCAGAGCCCCCCCAACAGGACTGAAAAAACACTGGCATCAGAAAATTTATGCATGGTGTACCAGCCAGACCAGTTACTACACAACAAGTTAGCAACAAGTTTCTGAAAAGGCTTTCTAATGCCTTTGTTATTGGCACAGGTCCATTGCCTTATATTTTGGGGTGTGTGCAAATAATATGTTAAATTAAAAGCTTAAAAATATACTGTAATATGTGGTGGCCCTGTTTTGGAACTTCTTCACTTCTTCAATACAGTAAATCCTATCCCCTGCCCAGCCTGCACCCCCACAGACAAGGCTCCCGCCTCTCTACCTTTTTCCTCCATCCCACCAGAGCCTCCAGGGCACATTAGCCCTCTCAGTTTCCAGATAGAGAAACTGCGACTGGAGAGATAGACAGTTCCCTGTCTTTTGACGCCATTTGCAGGGACAATAAACACCAGGACTATGGGTTCAAAAGATAGGAGTGGTGGTTTGTGTGAGGGTGTGTGTGTGTGAGGGGGCATGGAATAGGCGGACTCTGGAGGAGTCCTAAGACCAAGTTCCAGGTTGCCCTGCCACCTCTCAGGAAGGCAGGGGATTCTATGTCAGATTAAAACAAACAAACAAACAAACAAACAAACAAACAAAAAACACCAAAAAAACCAAGAGCTAAGATTAATTGAGTACTAACTCTGTGACAGACACTGCCCATGTACAACACTTTCAGGTCCACAACCACCCAAGAAAAGCGGTCCTAATGAGACTCCCATTTCCAGAAGGGGAAACTGAGGCAGGAAAGATTAAAGAAGATCACTAAGGTAAGAAAAGTGCCAGGGAAGGGGTTCTAAAGCAGGCAGCTGGATTCTAGAACCTTCGTCCTCAAGCCTTACCCAAAAGGGACGAGAAGAACAGGGGGAAAGACTAGGAGGGGAGGAAGGGGAGCTGGAAACCTGTACGGGCGGGCACAGCGGAGAGAGCCTTCCCGCTCTGCGGAAGCTCGGACTTCGCCGCTCTTTCCCCCCCGAACTGCGTGCGCTCCTGGCTCCGAACTAAATTTGGCCAGAGTCGTGCAGGGAGGCGGGGGCACTTCCCAGGCTCCGGTCTTTCTCTCCAGTGTCCCCCCACCCGCCTCCTGCAGTCCCTCCCACTCCGCTCTTGGGGCTCCTGACATCACGCCCCGGGAGGCGGGATCCGGGAAGGAGGGGGGACGTGGAGAGGAGGCTCGGCGCCACCGAGAGGGAGGAGAAGGGAGGGCGCGCAGTCCCAGCCCAGAGCTTCAAAACAGCCCGGCGGCCTCACCTCGCGCCCCAGCCCGTCGGTCGGTCCAGCCGCCAGCGCCCGGTGAGTCGGGGTCGCGCTGCCCGGGAGCCGCGGGCAGGTCGGGGGGCTCCGGGCAGAGGGGCGCGAGCCCCTGCACGTACCGGACCCAGGGAGGTCCCGGCACTCGGTGGGGGGCAGGGAGGGGCCGAGGCCCATCCATGCCGAAAACCCACTGTTCCTCGGCCAGATTGTGAGGGCGCAGTGTTCCTGCCTGTGCCGAGCTGGCTTGGGACCCCGAATTCCACCTCCCCACCCCCGGACTGCTTCCTTCGCCTTTTGCGCCGAGGCGGGCGGGAAAAGTTTGGGGAGGAGTCAGGGCGACTCCCCTCGCCCCCGCTAGCTCCACTCCCGGAGCTCTCGGAGTCCGGGACGGCCCCCTCGCTCGCCGCATGAAGGTCCCCGGCGCCGTGGCGCACGGCTCCCCGCCTCACCGAGCGCGCGGGACCGGCGGCGCCCACACTGGGTCAGTGGGTCCCGTCTCGACTCCGGCGGCGGCTCCGTTGCGCCCCCCAGCGGCGAGGGGCAACTGCCCTGGGTCTGGGGCGACAGAGGAGCTGGAGGCGCTGCTTGGATCATGACTGTACCCTCTCCACGCTGGCTGGGCTTGGGGGCTTTTGACGGCCCCACCCATGGGTCCCGAGGAAAGGGAGCCTAGAGCTCGTGTATAGAAGGACACTCTTCCCAAATCCAGGGTCCTAAGTGCACGCCAGGGAGGCCCTAATTTGGGGCTGATACGGGAACCTCATAAATGGGGCCTAGTCGGGGGCACCTGAACCCGAGGGAGACCCCACAGAGCAAATCCCTCCCTCCAAGCCACAGAACCCGCCTCTTACTTGGAACAAGATTGACAGCCAAGTTCCGGGTTTGCCCTGTCCCAGGCTCCAAAGATGTGTATGAGGGGTGAGGTGCGATGAACTTTTAACTTAGCTGGGTCTAAAAAGCAGAAACCAGCCTAAAAAGTGGCAGGCTGAGTGAGGAGTAAGGAAAGGGGCGTGGAGAGGGTCTTAAGAAGCCGGTAACCCAAATTTTGCGTGATTTCACTGATGTGAGGCACCTGGAATAAGCAAATTCATACGGTCCTAAAGTAGCACAGAGGTTCCCGGGCTGGGGGAGCAGGATGGGGAGTTATTGTTTAATGGGCTCGGAGCTATTATTGGGGAGGATGAAAACATTTGGGGTGTAGATGGTGATGATGGTTGCAGGACATCGTAAATGTTTTTAATGCCACTGAATCCTACACTTACAAGTGGTCAAAATGGCCACTTCATGTTATGCATATTTCACCACAATTAAGCAAAAGGAGTCTCCAGCCGCCTCGGTGCTTCTGTCTGAATCAGTTAGAAATCCCAGAGGCCACTCATGGTTGCTGGCCACCGCTCCCTGGAATTTGGCCTCAGTCTAGGGAAGTGGGAGGAGGATGAGGAAGGGACTGGAGCCGGGTTTCCCCAGGAATCTGGAAGGGACAAGGAGGGGAGCCGAAGCTGCTGGAGCCTCTGCAGGGTGCTCCTGGCAGCACCCCACTGTGCCATGGCTGCCCCCACTCCCAGGCGGCAGGTGGGGAAAGCCAGGCCAGAGACCTGAAGTCAGTTTCTCAAGGTCCCTGAGCGAGGAAGTGCCACGAGCCAGACTTTGAGTCTCCATCTGCTGCTACCCCCCAAACCGCGCGCCCTCTGCTTTACCACCTGGAGATGCCCTGGTGGGCTTTGGGGAGTTAAGGGGGGAGACCCTTCTGGGGAAATCAGGGCCCAGATGCCTACGGGGGCCTTGGCAGATGCCAAGCCCACAGCAGAGGGAAGGGCGTGGGGGTGGCGGGAAGGTGCAGAACCTGTTTTCCCACTGAGGGTTTTCGAATCAGCCCATCCGCCCCTGCCGGGACCTGGGGAGTGGGAAGCAGAGAGCAGGCCACAGAGCCTGTAGCCACCTCGGTCCCTCCAGTGGGGAGACTGAGGTTCACTCGAAATCTGGGGACAGGTGTTTGCGTTGGAAGCCACTGAGGTGGCTGGCGGGATGGATGGGGGCAGGGCCAGTCTGGGAGGGGAGGCTCGGGGCTGACCCTGCGCTGTCCCACCCAGAGGGGACCTGCTGAGCCCTCTTCTGGCTTCATGGCCCCAGGTTAAGACACAGCTCATGAGGGACTGAGGGGTCGGTGGCATCTAATTGTAAATACAGGCCACAACCATTCTGTCCTTCCCGTTGTCACTCCCCTACACACACGAGTAATTTCTAAGGCCCTTTGTTTCTGGAATGGGAGTGAATGTTTCACCTGGATTTCCTTCCTCTGCCTTGTGCAAAATATCTGCAGGGCAGAAGCTAACACCATGCACCTGTGCCCACAGACTCTCACTATTCCAGCAACAGGTGATTCGCAGGGAAGCTCACCTGCCCAACGTTTCATCCCAGGCTCAGGCTGACTCCCCTGCCCTCTGTGGCCTTCCTGGTTGACTGGGGCACAGCCGAGGCCGGCTCTTTGTCATAGTAAACTCTGCCAGACGTGACCAGGAAGGGAAGTCTGTCGAGACAAAAATGTAAGAATGCCTTTCCAGGCCAGATGGGGTGGCGGTGGATTGCTGGTTGCTTGGCAGGATTTGTTTGGGAGGCAGGAGTCCAGCCACCCTCGTTGTGGGGGGAATAGATAATTGTGTGTGTGTTTGTGTTGCAACGTGGGGCCGCTGCCCAGCTCTGGGGACAAATGGGGTGTCTGACACAGGCTTCAGGGGCTAACTCAGGGTGGGGCTGGGCTCTCCAGCCACGGGGAGCTCTGGAGCGGAGGTGATCTGAGCCATCCCCCAAAGGTAGGGTGCGGTCCCAGGCATTGGGACCGGGGAGCAGAGCCCTTCTAGAAGAGGCAGTTAAAGGTCGGCGACAGGACACCGGTGCAGGAGGATGGGCTCCGGCTTACTGAGCTTAGGCGATTGGCAGCAGCAGCTGGAACGGGGAACGAGGGCAGCTGGCACTGTAGACAGAACTGGATACCTGACTCTTGGATGTTGGCTTCATCTTGTCCAGGGAAGGATGGGGTAGTGGTGGGGTGGTGGAAGAGGAGGCTCCCCTCCTCACCCCAGGACTGATGGAGTTGGCTCCCTGCAGGAGCTAGCCAAAGCGCAGTTCTGGCAGGACCGACTCATGGCGAGAATTGTCTGGTGCATCTGGCTCTTGTTAGGGACAGGCCAAGGGGGAAGTCTAAAAATATCAGAGGCAGAACTGCCACCCAGCGAGAGCGCCGGCCTGGTAACCCGACCCCGGTGGTGGCGGTGGCGGTGGCGGTGTTGATGACGACAGCAGTAGCCTTGCTCTGCTCCCGAGTCACTTGGACCCTTCCAGGCAGCCAAGCCTCGGGCCGAGGCCAGGAGGGGTGAGAGCTCTCTGCGTTCAAGGCTTCTGTGGGCAGGATTGGAGAATTCCAGGGCCATAAACGCTTTAGAAAGTCCCAGTTTGACAGCTAGGGATGCTCAGAGAGGTCTGAGCAAGGTCACCCAGCAAGTTGTTGGCAGTACCTGGACTAGGTCTGAGTCTGGGGACTCACTGCTGAGGAGCTTGGTGGCTGAGCATGGTCAGTGGGCTTCTAGGCCAGGTCCCCAGGGTCAGGGACCCTTATGGCACGTGTCATCCATCTAGGATGCTGAGTTTCCATGCTCGCATGCTGATTGGAGAAAGGTGGGCAGGGAGCCATGCTCAGGCAGTGGGTCACTTCCCATTGGCATCAGGTCGCTACTGGCCACAGCTATTGGGCTCTGGGAATGTCGTCCATCCTGGGGCAGGAAGTAGGGAGCAGGGGGCCGGAGGAGAACCATCTTTCTATCCGAAGACACTGTTGATATGTTCACACGTGTGTGTAGTGTGTTCACACTGTTGGTTTGTTCACACGTTCAGCACTGGAGATATGAGGAATTGTTGACCTGAATAATTGAATTCCCAGGGCTCTCTCCTTCCCTGGGAGGCTGGGCTTCTGTTGATCTAAAAGAAGACTGAGGGTGAAGAGACTGCCCAGCTTCCTGCCCTCTGGATGACATCGGCTTTTAGCTTCCTAGCACTCCTGGGTCTAGAGCTGAGGGAGCAGTCACCGGGATGATATCTGGCATCAAGATTGTTCTCAGAAATTTGGATGTGAAATGCCTACCGCCCTGCAGGATGCAGAGATGGACAAGTTAAGTCCCTCAGTGCAAACTGCTTGTAGCCTAAGATCAAGTGTGTTTGCCCCATAGAGAAATGGCTTTGAAGATTTCTCTTTCTGATGCTTCTGATCATAAACTTCTCTGGAGAGCTGTCTTTCCTTAAAGCAAAATTAGTGAAAAAAAAATTTTTTTTGCAGTGAATAAATATGATCCAAAGTTGTCTCATTGATCTTATTCTGATGAATGTTTCCCAAAGCACGTTCTCGCTGGTGGTGACCAAGATCATTTTAAAAAGGTCTACAGCTGATGGAAAGGATAGAGCTCAAGTGGTAGAGCACGGGGTCTTGGGTTCAATCCCCGGTACCGCCTCTAAAAACAAACAAACAAACAAACCTGAAAAAGAAAAACTTAAAAAAAAATGTCCATGGCTGCACATGAAATAGAAAGAGTAATTACGCCTTTTTCTCCATTGGTATTTGAAAAAAAAAAGTAAACAGCACACAAACTCACAGTTTCACAGCTACTCCTGTGTAGGGTGAAACTGAAGTTGATGTTTTAAACTTGAAGGCAGTTTTTAAATAACGGAAGAGTGTGATTGATGAGCACAGGTGATCCTTGGGTTTGGCAAAAATCTCAGCCTGGGAATGACTGTCTTTTGAGAGACGGCGTAACTGAGGCTGGGGTGTTCATCCTTTCGACAACATGATTAATCCTGAAATCTCTATGAGCTCCCCTCCTGGGCTCCTCTTCTGCAAAAAGGCCCTGATGTTCAGCTTCAGACCTAACCTGCCAGTTGGCTCCCAGGGGAACCTCCCCATCTTTGATGAGGGTCATCGTGCTGCCCAGATGACCTTGGGCGGTTGTTCTGGGGATCCGGGGCATCGATATATTGATGTACATGGAAGTGGCTTGAGTTGTTTGTGGTTTGCTTGAACCAAAGGAAAGCCGAGGGAGGGGCTGGCTTGCCCACTTTCGTCCTGATGGGTGTTATTGTGCGACTCTGTGCAGTGAGCTGTGTAGGCAAAGGGGGATCCCTTTCTTTAAAGGAGGCTACAGTCCAGCAAAGAGGATGATGAGTCCAAGGATGTATGCACCAGGACCGGGGTCATGAGATGGGGTTTCAGGGAAGCCTGTGTGGTGGGGTGCAAGGGTATCCTTAAGGCTATAGGACTGGAGATGGGCTTAGAAGAGTCCCTAGAATTTTTCCGAGCAGCAGTGGTTCCAGGTATGCAGAAGGGAACATCGAGAGAAAAGGCAGAGGTTGCAAGCAAAAGCCCTGCTTGAGAAGCAGGGAGTGTCCAGTTTGCCTGCCGTGCAGGTCGCAGGAAGGGAGGGCAGGGCTGGGATATAGAGCTGGGAGGGCAGAGGTGAAGGGGCTTCCCTCCACATCCCGATGACCCCGGCTAGGATGTAAGGTTCACACAGCAATGATGGAACGAAAAAGAGAGAGAGAAAGGAAAAAAGTGGAAGTAACCTAGAAGCAACCTAAATATCCATCAATCATGCTATGGAGTATTTTATGGAGACATTAAAAAGAACGACGTTCAAGGTGGGTGGGAGCAGGCAAAATAGGTGAAGGGGATTAAGAGGTATGAACCACCAGCTGTACAATAAAGAAGCCATGAGGGTGTAAGATACTGAACTTACCACGGTGATCGTTTCCTGATGCGCACAAACGTCAGATCACTACGTTGTGCACCTAAAACTAACATACCGTACCTCAACTGTATTTTCAATTAAATGCCAATATAGAAAGATCTATAAGACATCGTTGAATTTTAAAAAAGAGAAAGTAGCAAAACAAAATGTGGAAAAATAGGCTACTTATATAAAAACAAACAAGACCTGTAATTCCCATGACCTTGTATGTATTACGTAGACACAAGAAAAGGGTTTGGAAGGACATGTCAGAATCAATTAGTGTGGCTGCCCATGGGGAGAGGGAGAGAAGGGAGTGGGCAAAGGGACTCCAGTCTTGTCTTCAATGGAGAGAATATCTTCTCGGGTATGGGTGTACCTGAAGTTCCATAATAATGAAAGAGTCTTCCCTGAATCGGGTAAGCAGTGTGAGTTTTGTAGGTTTTGGGGTGGGGAGCTTAAGGAGATGGGGGACGTGGTGGAGGCACGGTGAATGGAGTCTAGGTGGGGGCTGTGCAGTAATCCAGGAAAACGTTCATAGGGATTTAACTCAGGAGGTGCCATCCAGCCCCCGTGGAACATTCCCCTTGGACCATCCCTTTGAGGATGTTCTGTGGGTGTGGTGAGTTTCCTGCCTGGGTGCTATGAACAGTGATTCGGAGACGGGGCAATGTGAGTACATTCAGGATGTGTCAATAGGGCCATTATGCATATAGCCAGAGAAAACTCTAATTCGAAAAGACACATGCACTCCAGTATTCATAGCAGCACTGTTTACAACAGCCAAGACCTGGAAGCAACCTAAATGTCCACTGACAGATGACTGGATAAAGAGACTGTGGTGTACTTATACAATGGAATACTACTCAGTGATAAAAAAGAATACAATAATGCCATTTGCAGCAATATGGATGGACCTGGAGATGGTCATTCTAAATAAAGGAAGTCAGAAAGAGAAAGAAGAATGCCATATGATATCACTCATATGTGGAATCTAAAAAAAAAAAAAAAAAAGAAAGAAAAAAGAGGACAGTAATGAACTCATCTACAAAACAGAAACAGACTTAGACACAGTAAACAATTTTATGGTTACCGGGGGAAAAGGGATGGGAAGGGATACATTTGGGAGTTTGAGATTTGCAAATGATAATCACTATATATAAAAATAGATAAAAACAAATTTCTTCTGTATAGCACAGGGAACTATACTCAATATCTCGTAATAACCTTTAATGGAAAAGAATATGAAAACGAATATATGTATATATATTATGCTGTACACCAGAAACTGACACATTGTAACTGACTGTACCTCAACTTAAAAAAATTAATTAATTAAAAAAAACCAAAAAACCAGCCATCTGCATCCTCTTGAAACAATCCCAGTCCTTTGGGCCAAGAAACTTCCTTTGCTGCAGATGTGCTGGTGGGTGTCTTGGATGCCAGCATTCTCCCTCTAGAGTCAGCCATCTCAGCCCTGAGAGTCCTGGACCACACGAGGGTCCTTTTCCCTCCATAGCCAGGACACAGAGAATAGAACTTACGTCAACGCCCTACCCCCTGCAGGTCAAAGCCGTCTTGATTCCCTTGTTTCAGGTGTGTGTGGATGGAAGAAAGACGTTCTACCCTGTCTAAACCGTCCAAACCATCATCACTTCCATTACTTCTGCTGGGGTTTGTTTAAGGGAGGCAGGGGCTCCTGGTGCAGGGACCCAATCCGCTGAGCTCACCAGGGTACCTCCAGCATCCAGCACAGAACCAAGTGTGCAGTAGGTGCTCCATCAACGTCTCAGCTGTGTGAGTCGCTGAGAGAGGGCTTCCTCCTGGAGTCCCTGGCTTCCTGTTTTTCAGCAGACCCCAGGGAGCAGTCACAGAAGGGAGGCCCCTACGCCTTGGAGAGAGGAGCCAGCGGGAGGCTGCAAGGGGTGCGGAGGGAAGGAGGGAGGGAGGGCTTGAGGCAGCTGCCCCCTCCCCCTCCTGCACTTGGCTCTGCCCGGAGCAGCATCAGTCCCAACATCCCTTTGTTGTCACTGTGACACGGGGTCACATTCTTCTAGGCCAGAACCCAAAACAGGCTTAAACGCTGGCACGCCCAGAGTGTGGTCTCCACACACACAGGCATTTGGACATGATTTCTATGGCACAGAGGCAAGGTTAAAAACAGTTAACATGCTCGTATTTATTTTAAAGTGTATTAGTAAAAATGTCAGTCACTTGGCAAGTGATACTGATTTTCCATTTATGGTATAACACACAGTTAAGAGTTAATCTAGTTGAGCTAATGTGTTTTAAAGACAGTTATGGGCAACGAATAGTACAGGTGGTACCCAGACAGGGCAGAAGTGATAAGGGTGATGCTGTTGACACCGTGGGTGCCCCACCCAGGCCTCCTTTGCTGGGTGATGTGCCCACACCCAGCTGCGGTGAGCACTGGCTGCTTAAGACACACAGCTTCCCTTTCTCCTGGGAATTTCGAGAAGCCCCTCACCTGGAGATGCCTGGGAAGTTGTGCTCCCCATAACCCTGGCTTGTGGCCCCAGGTGGGTCCCAGAACTGGCCTGAGCCCACCTCCCCCGCCACACCCTCTCCCATGTCTGTCTCCGGTGCTTTTTCTGCAGTTTCCCGCAGGGGATGATGAGCTTTGGAATAGTCCTGCTCCTGCACTCCAAGGAGAATGCTTAGCGCACGAGATTCCCCAGGGAGAGGGGGATGCTCAGCCTTCGTCACAAGTGAGCTCCTCTCACTGGAGACTCTCCTGGTCACCACCCCCTCACAGCTCTGGCGCTTCCTGCTGAGGCCTGAGTGAGCTTCCTGGAGAGCTCCTGAAGGTCACCATCCCTCACACCACCGTGTGCCAGGCACTGTGCTGTGCCCCGGGGACACAGCAGTGACCAGACAGGCATAAGTCCCTGGCAGGACCTTCCAGTCTAGAGGGAAGAGACAGAAAAAAAGAAGGGACTAGAGATCAAAAAGAAAATAGCAGATGATCTGAGTCAGTCAAAGAAAATCAAACAGGGTCACTTGGATTGGATGGTCTGGGAAGGCTTCTCTGAAGGGGGCGCTTTGGAATTGAGGCTGAGTGAAGAGAAGGAGCCAGTCACCCCCCAGATCTAAGAACTTTCCAGACAGGAAACGGCTTATGACATGCAAACATCCTGGTGCCCTGGGTGGGGGTAGGGAGAAGGAAGGGCACTGCTTGGGGTAAAGACACATCCCAGAGGTTCTCTGTGAGGATCAGGACTGAGTGGCCCATGTGCTCATGTCCTCGTGTGGTGCCTACTGGACGCTCAGGACAGATGGCTGGAAATGGGGTCCCGTGCTCCCCGCCTCTTGGGGTATCCTGGGAAGTGAGGGGCTGGCTCAGTCCCAGCCCGGGGGAGGCTGGTCAGTAGTGGATGTGGGATGGTCACCTCTGGGCCCCGTGGTGGGTGGGGCAGGACTTCTGGCTCAGACCAGCTCCAGGCCCAGCTTCCTGAGACCTGGTTTCTAGCCTCCTTCCTGCCTCAGGGGTCACAGTGCTCCTAGGGGTCCTTGTAGTGTCAGACCCAGGGTGGTGGAGGCATTGAAACACCAGCTCCCAGTGAACTCAGAGCTCCCTCATTTTATTTTTAAAAACCTCTTTCTTAATGAGTTTTTTAAAGTGTACAATTCAGTGTATTGGCGTGTATCCACAGATAAGTGCAACCATCACTGCCGTCAGTTTTGGAACGTTTCATCATGGCGAAAAGAAACTCCATACCCTTTAGCTATCAGCCTCCTGTTTTCCCATCCCCCTCAGCCCTGAGTGACCGCGAATCTGCGTTCTGTCTCTATAGATTTGCCTATTCTGGACATTTCATATGAATGGAATCATAGGCTGTGTGATCTTTCGGGTCTGGTTTCTTCCACTTGGAACAATGTCTTCAGGGCCCATCCATTTTGCAGTGTCTACCTGGGCCTCGCTCCTTTTTATGGCCTGATACTACTCTCCTGGGCGGCTCTAACCCATTCATGAGGTGCTGGACGTTTGGGCGGCTTCCACCTGCGACTGTTGTGCACAGTGCTGCTCTAAACACTCGTGCCCGCAAAGCTCCTGTTGGATGTGTGTTTTCACCTCTCTTGGGTGGAGACTCAGGAGTAGTATTGCTGGGTGCTGTGATTGCTCTGTGTTTAGTCATTTGAGGACCAGCCAGACCGTTTTCCAAAGCAGCCGCATCATTTTACGTTTCCACGAGCCGTGGATGAGGGCTCTGGTTTCTCAGCTTTCCCCGGTTTTAATTCAGTGCCCAGTCTGGTCCTCGTGTCTGGTTCCTAAGAAGCTTCCAGTAGTGGAATTCCTCTAGGTCTCGAGCAGGTTGCTGGGGACCAGGGCTCCTGGGTCTGAACGAGGCCCCTCCAGAGGTTCTGGGACAGGCTGAGAGGGCTTGGGGATGGAGGGAAGGGATGAAGGGCACCTGCTCCACGGTTCCCTGGACGAGGACCACTTAAGAGAGAATTCGAGTCAGGGGAAGACAGAGCCCTCTGTAAGGCTGTTTTCCTGCACGATGCTGGAGTGTTTTAGGTGGTACTGGATACAACATTAAATGACATTAAATTGCTCAGTGAGAAACTGGTTCCCTTTGCAAGTGTCTTTCAGTTCTTCTGATTCCATCACGAGGACGACACATCTGACTCTAATTTTCCTTCTTTAACCAGACAGAGCAGGTCTTCACTTAGCCCCTGGTGGACAACAGCATCGAACCAGAATTTGTGAACTTTGCTGGGGGTGCCTATTAATTTTCATCTTCAATCTCTGTGGCAGGTCATGCTGATTTTCCATTTCCAAGGAACCAGATTTCTTTTTGAAGTACATGTATTTCTGTTAAAGAGTGGGCTTATTTAGAGACAAATACGAGGTCACATCTCACAGTGGTCCTCAGGAAGGTGGTCGGCCAACAACTGAAGTTCAGAAAACCTCTTCCCATGTTTAGGGCCCAATAATTTGGTGCTGTGTCGGGAAGTGGTGAGGTCTCCAGTCCCAGGGCCGGTACAAATGGAAACTGGTTGCTATAAAAAATAATCCAGGCAGAGGCTGTGGGGAGGGGCGGCTCTGCATGAGCACACAGCGCCTCTCAGCTGAGACTGCATGAGTCTGCGATTCTCATTGTGTCGGATCAGTTTCCCGATTCCACGGCTGGACAGTGTCATAAGCGGCAGATGCGACATCGTCAGAGATGCCCCAGCTGGAAGGGCAGGAGGTTTAGGGGGGCTGCCTTCCTTTCCACTGGGGCAACCGCACAGCCCCCCGGGGCATGCTGGTGGGAAGGTGTTACAGTGTGATTCCAGGTTTATGGGGAAGACTCCCCAGCTGGCTCTGCATCTGCCTGGTCTTGAGTGTTTAACAGCGGGCATCCCTTCCTGGTGGTGCAGACCCCCTAGCTAAAGGGCATGGCCTGCCAGCTCTCAGGTTAGTGAGTCCGTATGGGCTGGATACCCCAATGGAAAGATGCTGTATTAGGCAGGGTTCTCTAAGAAACAAAACCAATAGGATGGATATGTGTGTGTGTGTGTGTGAGAGAGAGAGAGAGAGAGACAGACAGACAGACACACACGCACACACACAATTATTTATTGTAAGGAATTGGCCCATGCAATTATGAAGGATATCAGGTCCAAAACCAGCAGGGTAGGCTGACAGGGCTGGGGACCCGGGGAAGAGGTATGTTGCAGTTCAGGTTTGAGGACCGCTCGGGGGAAATCAGTGTTTTGTTCTATTTGGGCCTTCAACTCATTGGCTGAGGCCCACCCACATTATGAAGGGCAATCTGCTTTCCTCAAAGCCCGCTGATTTCAGTGTTAATCTCATCCAAAGCATCCTCACAGATACCCCAGCCAAATGTTCATGGGAAATGGATGATCACGGATGCTTTATTAGGTGGGCCAGACACACAGCATGAAGTAAGATAGAGTACCTTTTAAATCACTGCCTTTTAAATTCCCTTCCAACCCTCCAAGGAGAAAAGCTCATTTTTGTGCTAATCTGTCTTTCATAAAACTTCCCAGACACGTGTGACATCCTGCTTCAGCAAAGAGAGAGAGAGCTGGCCTTGGACTCAGTCTTCTGCAGCAACAGTTTTTAGCTGGGATTGAATAACATTTTTCTGTTTCCATTGTATTCCTGTTTTCCAGCACCCTCTATTTATGGCAGGCAACTGCTAACTTTCCATTTCAGCTGTGATACAAGGTTTCCTTTTATAAAGATGTAAGTTTAAAAAGCGAATAGGCTCCTAGTGACCCTGCTGGTGCACAGATATTCCCAAGATTCTGCACGTGGTGCAGGAATGACTGATTCTGGGAAACACTGACGTGAGCACAGTGAGGACGGTGCCTGAAATATCCCCTCACCGTCCACACGCCCTGAGCTGCCTGTTGTGTGTTTGTACTTCTCCCCTGGAGACAGCTGGCTGGCTTATTTCCACTTGGTGACTGCCACCCGAGAGTAGGGGCAGTGGACGAGGGGAGAATGTAGGCCCTGTGGGGAGGGGAAAGGTTTAAGGGTGGCAGTTCTAAGAAAGTCCTTGACCATGAAGCTGGCCTTGATTGTTGCACATACATAGCACTTGTTTTGTGCCAGATGCTGTTCTAAGCACTTTCACTCTGTTAACTCCCGGTGGTGCTAGGAGGTAGGCATACCATTGACATCCCCATTGTACAGATGAGGAAACTGAGGCACTGAGTTGTTAGGCTGCAAGGCTGCAGTCCAGCCTGGGTCTGTCTGTGCTCCTCTGTGTTTTGCACGTATTACTTCCTGCTTGTCTCCTCCCCTTCATCACCTTCGTGTGTTAACCTCATGGAGGTGGAGGCCTGGCTTCCTGGTTCCGGGGCTCCTTGGGTCTGGCTGAGTTATAGGTATTGAGTCCCAGCCCCTAACTTGCTGGCAAAATTCATCCACAGAAATGACAGTTTAAGAAAGAATGAGAAGGCTGTTAGAGTGAGCGCCACTGATCTCCTGGGGATAACTTGGAAGTCACTAATACCAGGTGCTCTGGAAAGGAAAGAACATGCCTAGCCTAACGGCTGTGAGGACAGCAAACACCCTGAGCCTGACACCGGCCTCACCCCAGCCACCTAATCCAAATCCACCTCAGCCCCAGGCTGACAGGTTGTGCGCCTGCAGGTACCAGTCTTCTTTGGGCTAAGGTGTGGGTTTGCTGGGTGGCATAATTACAGACAGCTCCTTGGATGACAGCAGCCAACAGGGAGCTCTTTAATCGACGGGGTCATACAGAAGTCATTGGCAAAGTGGTGGTTATTGGCTCTTCTGCAGAAGCTGTGCAAACCAGCAGACATTCAGCCTATGTTTGCTGAGTAACCTTGGGCACTGGGGATGAGTAAGACATGGTTTCTGTCCTTGGGGAACTCTGAATCTAACAACACAGTTTCCCCTGTATCAGTTAGCTCTTGCTGTGTAACGAACAATCCCGAAATGCACAGGCACGTCTTGTTTTATTGCCCTTTGCTTGGCTTGTGCTTTGCAGATATTGCAGTTTTTCTTTTTACGAATTAAAGGTTTGTGATCACTCTGCCTTGAGCAAGTCTATTGGTGCCATTTTTCCAACAGCAATTTGCTCACTTTATGTCTCTGTGTCCCAATTTGGTAATTCTC
This sequence comes from Camelus bactrianus, assembly GCF_048773025.1. Taxonomy (NCBI): domain Eukaryota; kingdom Metazoa; phylum Chordata; class Mammalia; order Artiodactyla; family Camelidae; genus Camelus; species Camelus bactrianus. Next base: position 33,630,103 of record NC_133556.1, on the reverse strand, counting down.
ACAATATTTAAAACCTTTCATTATTATTCTACTTGTTATATGACCTGTGATCTTTGATGCTCCTGCTATGACTTGTTGAAGGCTTCAGATGATGGTCAGCAATTTTTATAATAAAGTATTTTAAAATGAAGTTATGTTTTTAAGCCATAATGCTATTGCACACTTAGTAAACTACAGTGTAGTGTAAACATAAGTTTTCTTTTCTTAATTTTATTTTTTATTGAAGTGTGGTTGATTTACAATGTTAGTTTCAGGTGTTCAGCAAAACAATTTAGTTATCCATATATACACATATCTATATAAATGTATTTTCAGATTCTTTGCCATGATAGCTTATTACAAGAAATTGAATATAGTTCCCTGTGCTAGACAGTAGGTCTTTGTTGTTTACCTATTTAACCATAACTTTTCTATGCACTGGGAAGCCAAAAAATTTGTGCAGCTCACTTCATGGTGATACTCGTTTTACTGTGGTGGACTAGAAGGGAGCCTGTGATATCTCCGAGGCTGTAATGGCTTAAAAGAGAAAACATTTATTTATTTAGTTCATGATCCTGCAGGTGCGCCACATGGGCTGGGCTCAGCTGGGCTCTCTCACATGTCTGTGGCCAACTTGTGGGTCAGCTGGGGGCTGGCTGGTCTCGAGTGGCCCTTGCTGGAAAAGCTCACCTGCACCCTGTGTAGTCTCCTACTGTCCAACAGGCCAGGCTGGGCTCGTTCATGGGGTCGCTGAGCAGACAGGGAGCGGAATTGCATGAGGCCTCCTGAGGTCCGGGCTCAGAATTGGCACATTGGTGCTTTTACTGCCTTCTCTTGATAAAAGAAATCGCAAGGACAGCCAGGTTCAGTGGGTGGGGAAGTAGATTCCACCTCTTAAGAGGAGGATTCAGTTTGCTGATATTGTGTTAAAACCTTTTGCACGTATGAACATGAGAAATATTGGTCTGTATTTTTCCTGTCCTGGAATATCTTGCCTGGTTTGGGGATCAGGGTAATGCAGGCCTCACAGAATGTGTTGGGAGATATTCCCCCATCTTCGATTTGCTGGAAGAGTACGTGTGGGGCTGATATTGTCCTTCCTTAAATGTTTGGCAGATTTCATTGGCGATGCCGTCTGGGCCTGGAGGTTTCTCTTTGGGAAGCGACTCCAGAGCCTTGATAAATATTTCTTCCTGCTTTTATTGCGAAACTGGAAGGGAAAGTCTGGCTCTATTTCTTGACTTCTTAGTGCTTTAGCCCCTTAAAATCTGGCTCCTTCCTTCCTTCATCCAGCGCATTTATTGAGCACCATCTAAAAACTAGGCACCATTCTAAGTGCTGAGAATACTGACCTGCAGAAACACACCACAGGGGAGGTAGTTAACGCCCAAGTGAACAACTATAATGTTAATATTGGCCCGTTAGAGGTGCTGCTTCGAGAAAAACAAAGAAGGGCTTTAGTTTATGTCACTAAAATTGTTATTACCAAGTTTGCCAATGATTTAATTTTCCATCCTGATGCCTTTTTTTTCTACTCTCTCCTCTCTTGGCTTTGGGGTCACACCGTCCCCTCCTCTCTCCCAGCCCTTTCTCCCTGGGCGGTATTTCATAGTTACTAGTGGCTTCCTCTCCCATGCACACACCGCATGACATGGGGATTTCTGTTCCTGGCTCCTGTTTTCTCCGGGGTGACAGTGCCGCCCCTATTTCCAGCTGCTCGGATGCATTGCCACCTTTGGGAACCAGACGTTTCTAACACCGCACGAACTGCCTCCCTCATCCTTCAAGTGTGCGCCTCCTGCTCCAAGCCATGCACGTTAGTGGAACCGACACCCACTCTGGGCCCCCAGAATCCGTTGTCCGGCCCCCCGCCCATCACCAGGTCCCGTCGATTCTGCTTTCAGGGAGTCTCTGTCTCTCCCTTCTATCCTTTTCCCAGTTTTTATCTTCATCTGGACCCTCTCTGTTTCTCACCAGGGATGCTCTGACAGCTTCCCCCAGCTCGCCGCCTTCTCATCTCTCCTGACGGTGGAGAGTTTTTCTTCTAGAGGCAGATCTTACTCCTTTCCCGCTTCGGAGCCTCCCCCATCTCCCCGCTGCCTCCAGGAGAACACCCAAACTTCCAAGCCCCATCAAGCTTCTCACCCGGCACAGAGTTCTGGCTCAGCTCCAGGCCCTGCTCAGCTCACACCCTGCTCACACTTGTCATGCTTCTGTGCCTCGGAGCGTCCCGCTCCCTCTGCCTGCAACACCCTGTCCCCATGGCTCTGCCTGGCAAACCGCCCATCCGCTGCTACCCGGCCTGGATGTCACTTCCTCCATGCAGCCGCTGACGCTGCCCACACCCCAGCATGGGGCTCATCACACCTTCCTTTGCGTTCTCACAGCACACATGTCATCAGGTCATGTTTATTTATTTATACGCCCTGTTCTTTCCATACCTGACAGCTCCCCAGGGGACCTGGAGCTTGCCTTACTCACCCATGTGTCACCAGGGCCTGGTACACGGGGGCCTCAACGAATGCTCATTGCCTGAATAACCACTTCCTTTTATTTATTTCTGTAATGGAGGCACTAGGGATAGAACCCAGGACCTTGTGCATGCTAAGCACACGCTCTACCACTGAGCTATTACCCACCCCCTCATAATTGCCCCATTTGAAAACAATGAGTGAGAGCTAGTAAGCTGAAAGCTGGGGTTTGCTAACTGGGTGATGTGGACAAATCTGTCACTTTGACTTCTCGCCTGCAGAATGGGTCCTAGTCTTTGCCCATCCTTACAACAGGGCGGTTCCCTCACTGACAGGTGTTCACCCTGCATGCAGTGAGGGGAGGTGCTTTCCACTTGGAGGACTTGTGGGTGACTTTGTGCTCTTCCACTGTCCCCAGTGTGCTTCCCAAAGTGTGTCCCACTCTATGGGTCCCAGACTAATGACATATAGCGATGGCCAGCGTCCAAATCCACACATGGCCCCAGGACTTTGAACCGATCTCCTGATCAGGCCATAAGGTAACAGGATCCCAAAAGGGAAAAGAAATTCAGATTTAGGGTGGGCAATATGGTGGTTTCTCTGATGCCAGATGGTCTGAGTTCAAAATCCCAGCTCTAGCCTTTACTAGCTGTGTGATCTTAGGGAATTTGCTTAACCTCTCTGAGTCTCATTTTCTTTATTTATAAAATGAGGCTAATTATGACACCTACATCATAGTGTTTTTGTAAGGAATGAATAAATTAATACAGGTAATGAGCTTAGAACAGTGCCTGGCACATTCCAGGCAGTAAGTGCTGGCTATCATCATTGTGGGTGTAATGGCTGTTATTATTCCTATGGCCTGAAAGGCTCAGGCCTGCACAGGCAGAATCACCCTCAGCGGCTTCTGCCCTGGAGCACTGCCCAATCCCAGAGTCCTGCCTGTTGCCATTTCTGGACAGAGCCAAGCACTGGCTTTGTGCCCAGAAGCCCCAGCCGCAGCGAGTGCGAAGCTGGGCCGCCCAAGGCGAAGGGGCTTCCGCCAGCCCCAGGGCATCTTGGACGCCTGGCCATTCCGGGCTGGCTGTTGTCCAGATACTAGGGCAGGAGGCTGAGCTGACCTCTGCTTTCCTGAAAACAGGCCACAGCCACTGTCCCCTCTGAGTGCTGTGGGCGGTGGGGGGTGGTGGTGGTGCTGGGTTCCAGCCAGCCAGGGGGAGAACCACCAGCTCCAGAGTGGGCCTTGGATTCCCGTGTGGCCTGAGTGACGGCTTACCAGTTGGCCTCCCCCAGGGCTCCGTGCCCAGAGCCTCCCTGGCCCCCTGAGCCGGACCTCTGGGTGGAGCACTCCCGGGTGGGGGGATCCAGCCCCAACTTCCGGACGCCAAACATCTCAGGCCTGTTTTGGAAGGCTCCACACCTCACGATTGTCCTTTTGCTTATAATTCCGGGAAAAGGCTCCAACTCCGCTGAGAATGGGCCGTGGTTTAAATTGTTGGAAGAGCTCCCGAGGGTGAGAATAGAACCGAGTGGGCCGAGTGGTCATCTTCACAGCGTGTTCTCTCCCTGCGGGAAGCCGCTGGCTCCCTCGCTCGCTCCCCTGTGCGCAGCGGAGCGTGTGCCAAAGCAGCTGCCTGGTCACAGCAGCCCGCAGGGGCTGGGGCACCCTGCGGCGGGGGCTGTGTTTTTATGAAGGGAAGATGGGGGGGGACCCCCACACTGCCCGTGGGCAGGTCCTCTGGCCTCCTCTTAACCTGTAAGACCCTGCTGGTGACGTCCCACCATCAATGACAGACCGCGTGTTGCTTCTCGGGGAGGGAGGACCAGTGAGTCAGCAGCAGGACTTTTCCACACCCAGTGAGAGCTAGACGGGCAGTGCACACACACACACACACACACACACACACACACACACACACACTCTTCAAACAAACATTGGACCAAGGTAGAGCCGGACAGAACCTTGACTTAGGAGGCAGTGGGGAGATGCCAGTCCCTGTTTGTTATCTGAGGTCTAGATGGGCATTTCTGAGGGTACCATCCCTTATCTCAAACCATCAGCCTTTCTTTTTCTTTTTCTTGTTTTTTTTTTTTTTTAACCATCAGCCTTTAGAACTTGAAATTCACTGAACCACAAATGCTCCATTCTGTGTGCAGAATTTCCATAGCCCCACCTGCATCTCCCATAGCCCACCCTCCTCCCACCCCTCCTCACTCCCGTTCTGATGCCCAGAGGATGCTGGCTCCTGCTCAGGGGAGCCCATTTGCTGCTTCTCCTATTCCAGCTACTGATTCTTTCTCCTTTAAAAAAAAATATATATATATATATATATATATATATATATATATATATATATATATATATATAAATATATAAAAATAAAACCTTAGGTTTGACTATCCTGTGTTCTATAGTATTTTCTATTATTATTTTTATGGGTATTTTAGAGAATGGGGAGTATTTAGGCCTTCAGTCTGAAAATATTATCACCATGGTGCACTAAGTCAAGGTGGGGGAGTCCAGATGCTGTACCCTGCAAAGTCCAGCTGAGTTTCCGGGTGGGAAGGGGGCACATTGAAATAAATTTAGAAAACAGAACTGAGTCCATTCTACTGTGTCTGAATAAATCCTTTTAGTGATCGAGGAAAAACTCTGTCCAAAGTCCAAACCAATCTCAGAGTAGATCAATAAAGGCAACACAGGGCTCAGTGGGCCAGGGAGCTAATAGGATTAAAAATGCAAGAAACTCTATTTTTAGTACAAATGAAGACTAAAGCGTAGTTTTTAATCAAGCTGTCTCTTAATTAGACCAGTCACATCTCAACTTCAGCTAATGGCCCGGGCAGAGAGACGCTGCCTTCCCTAATCCCCACTGCCTGGTGCAAAGCTTGAGGGAAATCCAGCCAAAGGTGAAGGAGACAAAGATGACCTGATGCAGCCTGCGCACTCTCGCCTGATTTTAACTAGGCCGCCATGTGATTTTCGTTAGGCCCTGAGCATGGGAGCAGAAAAGGGGGTAGTAGGGAAAAGGTCCTGGATTTGGAGTCGGAAAACCAGGGCTTAGAGTCCCAGCTCTGTGAACTTTGGCATATCACGTGAAGCCTTTGTGAGCCTCAGTCTTTCATCTGTAAAATGGGGATAATGCTACCTTGCTCTGCCAGCTTCACAGGTTTGACATGCAGATGCAACACAAGACGCTGTGTAAACTGCAGCTCGACCTTTAATCATGAGGAATCTCATTTCATGTGGGACGACCCCTCTGGGCACCCCTCCCGCCGTCCCCAAGGATCTGCTTTATCTCCTGCGTGTCTTGAGTATGCTGGCTCCTGTGCCCTGGTCACAGCGAGGAGCAAATTTGCTGGTCTTTCCTGAAGAATGTTTGTCTTGCTTATCTTGGGACAGCAGCAGCTGCTGAGGACAGGAGAGGACAGAGTTGGAAGAGAGGGACTGGCTGGAGATGGTACACTGCGGAGGATGAGCCTAATCACAGGCTTGTAGCGTGCATTGCTTTGCATCTGGGGTTCTGCAGAAGTCCTGGAATGATAAGAAATTTGAAAAGAACTGAAGAAACTGGGGAAGAGAGATGGAGCCACAGAGAGAGCCGGGAAGAGGCAGTAAGTGTTGCTAGGGAAAAGAAGAGTTTTAAGAAAAAAGCACAATCATAGTACACTATTTGGCTCTGCAGTGTGCAGCATTTACACGGTCACAGTGTACCGGGCAATTACTGATGTGACTATGACAAGCCTGTATTGGGATGATGGGAGCAGGAAGATGGAGGGTTAGGGTTAGGGTTAGTGTATGAATATTGCTTGGACATATAGAACTACGGTGGAAAAACAGCTGAAAGGGTTAACAGTGATTGCATCCAGGGATCAGGACTGGGGTAGGGCAGAGACTGTGGTTTTCGTCCTATACCTTTTGTTCTATTATCTTCTTTTTCTCTTAATCATCACATGTATTACGTAGATCAAAACATATTTCTAAAAGAGAAGTTCGGCAGATCATAAGACTTTGATTTCTAGACAGGAACTTGAAAAGCTCATCCAGTACAATCTCCCGCCTTCAGACAGGTGACCGCCCCAACCCAGGTGGCCTTTCAGAATGTCCCGCTCAGCCCCTGAGGAAATCACCAAAGGGAAAACAACGTGGTTTGCACTGCTTGGTGAAAACTGTGCTTGAAAGTGCCAGAGGCCTTGGGGAAATGCTCATTGACTATTGAAATATTGTCGTGCGCCCTCTGCAGGACCTCCCACTGAGGTCAGAAGGGCAGTTGGAGTGGGGGCCCGGGAGGCCCTCAGTCCTGCTCTTGCTCCTGCTCTGCTGTGGGATCTGAGTGAGTCATGGCCCTTTCTGGCCTCGGTTCCCGCCTCTGCACAATCAGGGCTTTGAGTTTTCCCAGGGCCTCTCCAGTTCTACACTTCTGGAACTGTAAGTGACAGCGAATAGCTTTCCGTGAACTGGGCGCAGCAGGGAACAGAAGCGTATGGATAACAAACGAGTGAACGAGTAAGATACTTCCAGACAGTGAAAATCCTCTGCAGAAAATAACCCGGGGGAATGGGATGGTCCTGACGACAGCCAGTGCGGGGGGCATGGCTACTGGGGGATCAGGGATGCTTCTTGGAGGAGCGGATGCTTGAGCTGAGACCAGGGCAGTGTGAGAGAGCCAGCTGAGGGTGGAAGAGACACTGAGTGACCTTCAGGGAGCTCTGCTCCAAGGAACTGAGACCAGGCCCAGCCAGCAGAGCGCTGAAGCCCACAAGGACTTCAAGGGGAGGCAAGAGGGATCAGCATTCAGTGTGACATTTTGGGAAGGGAAAATAAACTTCTGTGAATGGCAAAGATACATTTGATGCCACCCTGGGATTGGTGGGCCAACCTTCATCCAACATCTAGCCCAGGGAGCTGTCTGCTCCTCAGTGTCTCCAGAGAGGGTCCACAGAGTCCTTGGTGCAGGAGTAAGACATGGGACGGAGAGAGCACCTCTGGGAGGACCCCTGGGGATGGCAGAGGCCAGAATTATACTTCTGGGCGAGCTCAAGGGTGTTACTAACTCAAAACACACGACATCAAGGCTTCTCCACTCACCAACCCAGGCTATGCATAACAATTGGGCCAATACTTTACATCCTTTGAAGACCCTCTGAAGGTCAAGGCTTGCACAGCAATAACAGTATCCAGTATGCTTTGCAGTATATTAAACTTGACTTGAAAGTTTAAAAGAAGTTAAACATACTTACCCTTTGACCCAGCACCCCTACTTCTAGGAGTCTGCCCCTCAGAAATATCAACACAAGCATGCAAAGAAATAAGTGCAAAGATGTTCACTGCAGTGTAGTCTGGAGTAGCAAAAGGTCTGGAAGCACCCTCAGTGGCCATCAGTGGGGAACTAGGAGATGGTGGCATAGCCACCCAGTGGACCACCTGCAGCCACGGCAAGAATGAGGTCGATTCACGTGCTGGAAAGGAATGATCTCTGAGGGATATTATCAGGTGAGAAAAGCTGGGTTGGAGGCTCAGCTCCACACTCCTGTCTCCCACGAGCCCTGGACTCCTCTCCCCCAACCAAGGGAAGTTTGAGCTCTAGGGGACAGACACACTCACTCCCTAGTCTAAGGAGAAGGTGAGGGGAAGGACAAAGTGCTGGGAGGTAGCCTGTCAATGGCTGAGCTCTACCAATCCAGAAAGTGGACACTGGATGCCCCCTCCAATCAGGATCGAAGGAGTGAGTGAGGGGCGGAACTTGAGGCCGGAAGTGTTACCCAAGTGCAGCTCCCTCCACGGGGAAACCTGAACAGGGGGAATAAGTGTTCCCACCTAACAAATATTTCCAGAAGGATGTGCAGGAAACTGGGAAGGAAGGGAACTTGAAGAGTGGGTCAGGGATAGTGGTGAAGGGAGACTTCTTTTGATATAGAGATGCAAAGGTAAAGGGTCATTTTTAGTCCCTCTTAAAGTTTCATGGAGTCTCTTCTACTTATGAATAATTTCCTCCAAATTTCCTGCTGAGGTCACTGAGCAGAGCCTTATGTCTGCAAGTTCCATTGTTGATTTACCCCGTTTTGTTTTTCACTGGGGATCTGAACTGCAGGCATCATCACAGGAGAGAACCAAGTAGGTGACATTAACTTCCTTATTCCCCAATTTAACTGGATGCCTAATAGGGTAAACCCATACGTAGCCACCCTTGTGTGCCCCTAGACTTCTAAAAAAATTCTTTGTTGGGGGTGGTAATTAGGTTATTTATTTATTAATGGAGGTACTGGGGATTGAACCCATGACCTTGTGCATACTAGGCACGCACTCTACCACTGAGCTAGACCCTCTCCCCACCCCTAGACTTTTCGCTCACACTAGGCTCAAGATCTTACTTGACCTCTTGTAAAAACTTACTCTTTTCTCTGCGGGAGCTTATTTCTAATGTCTGGAATTCCAACTGAAATCACTCCCAGGTGTTAAAGCAGTGCCTTCCAGACAGTAGGCATTTGAGAACTACCTTCTGGATTTTTGCTTTGGGGTGAACACTGATGACCCCCTGTCCTTTTATTTACATAATATTTTTCTTAAAGGCCTCACTTTAAAACTTCAATAAAGTCGTTTTAAGAGGAGACTTTCTATCACTACTATAAATGGTATTACTTCTTAAAAGGAAGAACCTTAAAAATAAATATAATAAAATCTAAACTAGTGCTTTTTCTTTTTGTTTAAAAGAAAATTGCTAAGTGTTTGAGACAGGGTAGCTCCAAACTGGGCCTTTTTCCTTGATGAGCTCAGAAGGATTAGAATGAGACTGTCATACTGTGTGGATTGATGTTACTTGGGGTGGGCTGGGGTAGGTAATTAGGTTTATTTAGTTATTTTTAATGGAGGTGCTGGGGATTGAACCCAGGACCTCGTGCGTGCTCAGCACACACTCTACCACTGAGCTATGCTTTCCCCCAACTCAATGTTATTTAATGCCGTATCAGTGCACCATCCAAAATCATGCCCTATCACATCTAAATTTCACACTTTGGAATAGAGTTACAGCCTTTCTTCCCTTTTCTAGAAAGTTTTAACTATCTGTCATTATGCATTTGTGTCGTCTGAGCTGGACACTGTGCAAAGCTATTACCACCCTGGCGTTTTGGGCACTGTCTGTGATTTTGGCATTCCAGCTGATGTCCAAATAATGTGGCATTCAGTGTGGGGATGCACCTTTTTTTAAGGGTCAGAAACATCTAGTTGGAGGCAGCTTATGATGGCTGCTAAGAATGACGCAGGCCTACACAAAGAGGAATTTGTCCTTTTTAAAAGAATTGGAAGAATCTCTGAGCTGGTTCACTGGGTTCCTCCAAGGGATGCTGCACAGAATTGCAGCTGGGACCATCCAGGCTGAGCTCTGCAGCCACACAGCTCCTGGCTCATTGTTCAGGAGTCCTGGGTCTCAAGGCCTGGCCCCTGTGTGAGCTCCTGAGCCTTGGTCAGTCCCAGGAGAAAGTGATGAGTCCCAGAAGTGAGAGTGAACCTGGCCAGAGAGGAGGGCTGGTGGAGCGAGGGTGGAGGGTTGTGTGCAGTGCAACTCTCTCTTGTGGGAGAGTTGGTATCAGAAAATGTCTCTTTTAAGTGATTCTATTTTAGAAATACTAGTGGATGCTCAAACTTTTGGGGTAACATTTTGATCAGAGATTGGACCTTTACATCAACTCAAAATATCTCCCTACACATGCTACAACATGGCTGAACATTGAAAACGTTGTGCTAAATGAAAGAAGCCAGACACAGAAGGACAAATCTTCTGTCGTTCCATTTCTATGAAGTGTCCAGAATAGGGAAGTCCACAGATGGAAAGCAGATTAAATCTGTAATTTGCCAGGGGCTAAGTGGGGGAGGAATGGTGAGTGACTGCTTAATGGGTACAAAGTTTCCTTTCAAGGTGAGGAAATGTTCTGGAGCTAGACAGTGGTGATGGATGTACCACTCTGTGAATGTCCTAAATGTCACTCATGGTAAAATTTTAAATTGTGTGCATTTTCCGAGTTTGAAAATGCCTCCCCATAAATTACTTTTTAATTACAAAGGAAAAATGTGCAATGGAGAAATCTGGTGAACCTTAACCCTTTAATCAAAGTTCGCATCACCAGGAATGGCCAACCTGACATCCTGTGCCTTCTGGTGGGACACACTGAGAAGGATACATCACATATGCAGTATTCCTGCCAAAAAAGCATACCCTGAATCCACTCATTAGGGAGCATTAAACAAATGGAGAGACAGTCTATAAACTAAATGGACAATACTCTACATAATATCAATGCCATGAAAGGCCAAGAAAGGCCAAGGAACCATTCTAGATTAATGGAGACTGAAGAGACATGACAACAAAATGCTATGCATTATTTTCGATTTGTCTTGGACCAGAAGGGAAAAAAAAAGCTAAGGCTATTACTGAGATTATTAGAGAAATTTGAATATCTGTAGGTGAGATACTAGTATTGTATAAAGTGAAATTTTTGTGATCATCAATATTGTAGTTATATAAAGGAATGTCCTTGTTTTTCAGAGATAGACACCAAAATATTTAGACAGAAAGTATGGCGTAGGCAACTTACTCTCAAATGATTGAGAGGAAATATATGTGTGTGTGTGTGTGTGTGTGTGTGTGTGTGTGTGTGTGTGTGTGTGTGTGTGTGTGTGTTTGGAGGGAGAGAAAGAGATTGTTAAAAATAAAATCAATCCACTTAAAACTGGCAACACAATGTCATTATAAATAGCAAAAACAAGGTCTGGGTTGGACTCTGTTTTTAAAAGTGCAACTAAAAATTAATTAATGTTCTACAAAATTTTAGTAATAGTAGCTTGTCACAGATTATTGGAATGAAAGAAGAATAAATCATGTGTTGATTTGGGGTTTGGTAGCATTCACTTGTCCAACTGGATTGGCTCATGTGACATTTTCATTTGACATTTGCATGTCGTTCGACTAAGGTGATGGTCATTTTTGCAAAAATGTTCAAAGACTTCCTCGTCTTTTAATCCTTTCGATACTCAGATCATTCTTTTGAATGCTTTCTTTCTTTGCTTTCTTCTTCTTCTTCTTTTTTTTTTTTTTTTTTTTTACATTATTCAAGTTTATCCACTTTCTCTTTTATTGCTAGCTAGTTCAGCCCAGACAGATCCTCACGTATTAACCCCTCTGGTGCCTTTTGAGCAGTTGTCCGGTGTCACCTTCATCAACTTGATACAACCCTAGTTCTTTTGCAAAATTTCCAGTTTCACTTTGTCATCGCTTTCTGTTGTTATATTACTCAGACTGTCCAACCTTAGTAAAAAATTCACCTTAGTAAATCTCAGGGGTTTAACATCCAAAGACTAATATGTTCCAGTCACAGTGTCTGTCCAAAGTGTGAGGCTTCAACATGTCGTGGCTGCACCAACCCCGCTACTCCATCAGGGGGAGGGAGCACGGAGAAATCATACCTGCTCTTCAGCCGGGAAATGCGCCAGCCCGGAAGTGGCGAATGCTAATGTTGCTTACAGCCCTTTGGTCAGAATTAGTCACAAGGCTCCAACCTAATTGCAGGGGAGGCCGGGAAATATTGTCCTTTCATGACCAAAGAGTGGAAAATCAAACTGCAGCAGTCTGCCACACATTGGTTGCATTTTGTGGTTGGACGTTATTCAGATGCGGTTAGATATTGAGGGGTGTTTGAGTAGGGGTTAATTTTATAAATGGTCAGATCATTAGGAAGTATTTTCCTATCTGATCACTTTTGCCTTGTTACACAGCAGGGACTGTAATGACGAATACTCAGACAGTGAGCCTCCTCTGGTGCTGTGAAATCCCTATGGCACTGCTTGGTGGGCAGAAGATCGGGAACAGAATCTTAACACACACAGAGCTATTCCTTCCTGCCCTGGTGCCTGTGGTGTTCAGCTTTGAAGACTTGCAATTCTTTTCTGAATCAGGGATTTTAATCGGTCCTCACCCCTTCTCCTCTACAAGGAGTATTTGGCATGTGGATGCAACAAAGAACAGCTCCTCGTGCCAGACCTTGTTTTATAAGTCTCTAGGCAAAGGAGAGATGGAAAGAGCTGTTTAAGATGTTTTGAAGCCCCATGAAAATTCACTTATTTTTCATTTTCCTATTGCTTTGTCACTGATAAATTTGAATTTCTTTCGCCCTCTTTAGCACGTCTCTTCCTCTGGGCTTTCAACGCTTCTCCACGCCCCACCGTGAAAATGTTGGTGCTTCTGGCTTTCATCATCGTTTTCCACATCACCTCCGCGGCGTTGCTGTTCATTGCCACCATCGACAATGTAAGTTCCCTTTCCTTTTGATCATCCCAGAACCCCTGGATCCTAGAGTCAATAGAAGCAGGACTGAGAACTTCTCCAAGGTGATTGCAATTTGGGGTCATCCTCCCTTCCAGGGCACACCCATTGCCCGGCCTGAGGACTCTTGGGCTCAGTGTGGGGTTTGAAGCACCCCATATGTCAGTCTGGTTGGGCAGGGACTTTGGGCCTCTCACCCCTGATTCCCCCGCAGAGCCTGGCATGATGCCTTGCCTGTAGGATGTCCTTTGAGGATGTGGCTTAAATTCAGCCCTCTTGAGGAAGTTTTCTTAACCTCGGCACTATTGTCATTTTGGGTGGTGAGTCATACAGTGTTTATTATGAGTTAGGAGTTGTGCTTGGTGCTGGGCACATAGTGGGAGCTCAGTGAACGTTTGCAGACTGGATGGGGGGAGGAGATTCCAGTCTTTGGGTGAATGGGATGCAGAAGGAAGGCCCTCTGGGGCAAAAGAGCAACAGAAGCACAGAGAGGAATGAAAGCATTTGGACGGAAGGTAGGAGAGTCTTGTCTGATCTTTCATCCATAACAGGCTTCCCTGCCCCCAGATCTCATCCTTACCTCCCTCCCCTCTGACACCACCCTCTTCTGCACTTACAACCACCAGCTGGGCCTCACCTCCTCGCCCATACCTGTCCCCTGAGGCCAGGGACCTTCCCTTCCCTTTCAGCAGACCAGCAGTGGGGGCGTCACCTGGGAGCCTGTTAGAAGTGCAGGCTCTCAGCCCACCCTCCCAGACCTCTCGAATCAGAATCTGCATTTTTCCTGGACCCCCAGATGATTTGCGTGCATACGACAGGTTGAGAAGCACGGATCCCGAATTCTCACTGTTTTGCACCAGATTAGGAATCCCGTGTTTTTATAATTAACAGACGCCTTTCCGTGTGTTTCCATTTTGTGTCACAGGCCTGGTGGGTAGGAGAGGAGTTTTTTGTGGATATCTGGAGAGTCTGTGTCAACAACACAAACTGTACAGAAATCGATGACTCCTTTCAAGGTGAGTGTGAAACTGATTGGAAAGCCCTGAGGGAAAAAAAGACCCCTTGGGAGAAAGGCTTCCCTGCGGTCTGACTCCTTGCCCCCCTTCCCTCTCCAGCCTGCGCAGAGGGGCCTGGCTGCTGCCCAGGGCACGCGGAGCAGGGCTGAGGGTCAGCACAAGCTGGGGCCGGGAGGGGCAGAGAAGCCAGAGGCCAGCGGTCACCAACCCTGGCGACGCCCCACCCTTCTCTTCTCTCTTGGCCAAGCGCTCTCCTTCCTCACCCTTTCTCAGCTTCAGCCCTCATCTAGAATCTTCCCCCTCCTCTTTTGTCCACGCTCTGCCTCTGAGTCGGCTCAGAGACACCTGTGTCTCTTCTCGGCAGAAGCCCGAGAGCGGGCTCCTTTGTGGGCTGTGTGACCCTAGCTGGGTGAGGTCGCCTGAGCGCTCAGACGCCCGGCATCCTCTGCTGTAAACGCAGGTGAAAGCACCGGCCCTGCCATGGCGGCCGCCTCGGGCACGAGCCGAAGCAGACAGGAGGGCTTCGCAAATACAGGAAATCCCACCTGAAAATGTTCTTAACCCCTCCCCTTCACTGTGGAGCCCACGGTTCGATTTTCTGTTGCAGAACAGATGGAAGAGGCACTTTGGCCTCCAGCACCTTGCTCGCGGGGTCCTAAAGTCTCACCAGCCCATCAGTGGCAATATCAACGTTCATGATAAAACCAAAAATACCAGTAGAAGGCATTGTTTGCTGAGGGCTTACCGCGAGGCACTGGGCTGAATCCTTTACGTAAGTGATCTCATAGCCCGATCCGCCAGGGACCATTGGCCCTGTTTTAAGATGGGGAAACTGAGGCATGGGGCTGAAACCCACGGTCACAGAGTCAGGAGTAAGTGATGGAGGCAGGATTCCAGCCTAGATGTGACCAGCTCGGAAGCCTGTGTTCTAAACCACCTAATGCCGTCCGTGCCGCCACCCGGCTCCGTCTGTCTATCTGCTCTGCTAACCCTTGACCCTGGCCACAGCCATCCTTCCCTGTTGGAGCCCTAACGTTGCCAGGGTGCGTGGTCAGCTGAGGGCACTGGCCGTCCTCTGTGGCAATGTTTCCAGGTTTCTGTCGTTTGGGTACCACATCCACTGTGTGCAATTATTACCTCTTATTTTCCACTCATAGAACAGGGGTCAGCAAACTACCAGCCAGATTCAGTCCAATGAGCTATGAATGGCTTTTGCATTTTTAAAGCGTTACAAAACAACCAACCAACCAAAAGAACAAAACAAGACAATGCCATGCACCCCATTGTTCACAGCAGCACTATTTACAGTAGCCAAGACATGGAAGCAACCTAAATGTTCATCGACAGATGACTGGATAAAGAAGATGTGGTGTGTACGTATACAGTGGAATACTTCTCAGCTGTCTCTTCACCCTCATGACCTAATAACCTCCCAAAGACCCCACCTCCTGATACCACCCCATTGGGGGTTAGGATTTCCACATGTGAGTTTTGAGGAGACACAGACATTCAGTCCACAGCAGCAGCCATGTTTCCCATATTTGCCCTGTCGCCTGGGGTGCTTGCTAAAAATACAAATTCCTAGTACCTGCCCCAGAATGACTGTATCGCAATCTCAGTGGAGGAGGCCTCAGAATGTGTCTTGTTAACAAGCCCCCAGGTGAGTCCTGGGGTGGCACCAAGTTGGGAAGCACTTCTCTGTTCTAAGCCAGAGGGTCACGACCTCGGCCCCACCTTGGACTTCCCTGGAGGACTTGGCCTGCCCCACCCGCCTCTTGTCTGATCCCAGAGCCAGAGATTCTGATTTCTTTCACCTCAGGGTAGCCTGCAGGATTTTTATTTTTAATGGAGCTGTAATTTACAAACAAGAAAATGCCCACTTCTTCAGGACTGAATTCAGAGATTTGACAATTATGTATATACCTGCATAACCACCATCCAAAGCAAGATAGAGAACATCCCCATCACCCCAGGAAGTTCCCTGGGGCCCTTTTATACTTAGTTCCCACCACCCCCTGCCCTGAGCGCAGCCGCTTCCAACTTCTGTCTCTGTGATTTCCTCTTTCCTGTGCTTGGGCTTCATGGCAATGGAGTCACGGTGTGTATTTGTAGGTGTGCTGGTCTGGCTTCTGTCCTCACCATAGGGAATGGGGAGGGGGCAAGATGCTCTCCAGGAGATCCTGATGTGCTGCCAGATGGACCAGGATCCATTGCTCTAAACATTGCATTGAAGTGCTTACAAATCATGCTTATCCCCATTTTACAGGTGAGGAAACTGAGACCCATACTAGTGGCTCCAGTCGACGCACTTGATCCCTTCTCTACACATAGCCTCACCCGTGTCCTTCCCACATGCCATGCCCTCCACCCAGGACCAGTTCCTTTCTCCACTGAAATGTCCCTGTGCTGAGCCTCAGACTTTCATGTCCTCCTCGCTAAGGCTAATCTAGGGGGAAAAAAAAGACCTCCCTTTCTCTTTTCCTAAATTGCCATCACAAGGCTCACTGCCTTAGACGGAGAGGCCTTTTTGTGTCCACGGAGCACTTTCAGAAGGTCACCCAGCCCCGTGAGCCCCGTATCTTCAAGAATCCTTCTGGAGGTCTTTAGAAGGTACAGAGCCCCAGTCCTGACCCAATCGTCCCATCCCTGCCCCTTGAACCAGGTTGGAACCTGAGGGTTTGTACTTTAAACCTCCCCTACGCCACTGTGCTCCTGACCATAAGCCAGGCGTCTGGGGCAATGCCCAGACCAGGAGTCTGCAGAGTGGTGGTTCTTGCTCCCTAGTCCAGATGAGGATGTTGAGGATCATCCGGTCCAGCGCACAAGCGGACACTGGAGGGAGGGGTGTCGGGAAGTCTCCTGACTGCCCCTGTGCTCGCACTGTGCAGATGGGAGCCTGGTGCCTTTTCGCCTCCTGTCATCCCCACTCTGGAGCTGTCACTGTGCCCTCCGGAAGCCCGGGTGGTCTGCGGTCCTCGGTCACCCACTCTTGCCCCTCCTTTCCCACAGAATTCTCCACGATACAGGCGGTGCAGGCCACCATGATCCTGTCCACCATCCTCAGCTGCATCGCCTTTCTGATCTTCGTGCTTCAGCTCTTCCGCCTCAAGCAGGGAGAGAGATTTGTTTTAACCTCCATCATCCAGCTCATGGCATGTAAGTAAAACGACGGGCTTCCCAGAACAAACACTTCCTTCCCAGCTGCCCACCAGGAGGAGCCTGGCAGGTGAGGACTTCAAGAGGAGAGGTTGGCTGCTGCACTGTGGTGGGATGTTTAATTCTTCAGTATTTGGATTTAGTTAGAGGGTTGGGGAAGGCGTCCTGAGGACATGAAGCGTGAGCTGGGATCTATGGGGTGAGTAGGAATTGCTGTCTAGAACGTGCTCTCTTGATACAGAGGGAAGAGGCATAAGTCCCCCGAGGAAAATCTGGGTACTTAACCTCATCCTATCACAAATGTCTCTGAATATTGGTGATTCAGTCAGGGTGTTTTTGGCTGCAAGAAAGAGAAAAATCCAATTAACAATGACTTCAGCTGCAAAGACCTTTACTTTCTTAATATAACAAATAGCTTGAAGGTGGAAGGTGCCTTCAAGAGTTGGTTTGGCAGCTCAGCAGCATCATCAGGAACCCCCCCACTCTTTTCATCTTTTCATTTTATCATCTTCAGAGTGTCAATGATGACCTCCTCACAGCCCCAAAAAGGCTGCTGCAGCTCCAGACATTCATCCTGACCTAACAGTTTCTAAAGCAGTAAGCAAGGGAAAGTATAGCAATCAATCAATCAATCAATCAATAAAAATTTAAAAATTAAAAAAAAAAAGTGCTTTCTCCTCCCTCATCTCCCTCTTTTCAGGGAGTAATATTTTTCACTGAAGAATTTTCAGTGCCCAGAACTGAGACACATAGAACCATAAACCATAACAGGTAAACAGGAACAGGATTGCCAAGGTGGGATTGGCAAACTATGCCAAATCTGGCCCACTGCCTGTTTTTGTAAATAAAACATTATTGAAACACAGCTCGGCCCATCATTTAGGTACCGTCCGTGGCTGCTTTCACGCTCCGATGACAGAGTTGAGTGGTTGTGACAGAGACCATACGTGGCCTGCAAAGCAAACTACTTCCTGTCTAGCTAACCTGTGACCTGGATCCACTGTGACTTACCCTCTGGGCTGGGGAGATGGCTTCCCAGACAACTGTGAATTCAGCTAGCAGAATGGCAAACAGAATGACTACAGGGTAGGCAGCAATATTCTGCCCCTAAATACTAGTTGTAACCTCTTCAAGAGACTACAGATCCATACCTTCTAATAACAAGGGCTGAAGCTCGTCCTCAGCTGCAGCCCTAGTCCCCTCAGGTCCCCGGCGCCCACTGGTCTGTGATTTATTTGGACCCTGGCTTTCTTCCAACAGGCCTGTGTGTCATGATTGCAGCTTCCATTTATACAGACCGGCGCGAAGACATTCACAAGAACAACTGGAGACTGTATTCCCAGACCTCGGACGGCACATACGGCTACTCCTACATCCTGGCCTGGGTGGCCTTTGCTTTTACCTTCATCAGCGGCCTCATGTACCTGATACTCAGGAAGCGTAAATAGAGCCCCCAGAGCGGGGTCGCTTTCGCTGCAGTACAGAGTCCACGTGCAGATAACCGTTTTGTATATAATCAATTTTTGTGTGTGTGTGGTTTTTCTAGCAAACATATTGTTTCCTTTAAAAGCCAAAAGAAGACGAGAGTTTTTGCATTCTTGAGATCAGAGACTAGACTTGGCAGGCTGGAAGCAGAACTCCTGCCCATCCGGAAGCCTTAACGCGACAAAGCCAAAAATCCAGCAATGCTCAAGTGCAAAAATGTTCAGCAGGATGTGTCTTAACCGCGGGGATGTGATGTGATGTGACATGAGGTGGAGAAAACCGGGTCTCGGGGGACAGCTTTCCCTAGCTTTGGGCCATATGGAACCCCCCCACCCCACCTCAGCTTCCCTTCCCAAATCTCTCTGCATTCGCTGTGGAAGGTGGGGTGAGGGGGTCTGGGTGAGGGAGGAAACCTTGAATGTTTAACCATGTTCCATGTGAGAAGCAGGTATGGCCCCTGGTGTTCTGTCTACATCCAGACCAGAGCCCCGACCCTCCTGTAATGGGCTGGATCCAGAAAGTGCCACCGAAATTTGCTGACGTCACCTGCTTGCCTTCGAGAAGGTGATCTTTAACCTGGGGGTTAGATTTAGGCTCAGCCTGATCTCAACATGTGATCCCTAGGGCACCTTGTTAAATGCAGGCTACTGGGACCCTTCCCTAGACCTGCAGAATCAGAGAATTCAGGGATGGGGCCTGGGAGCCAGCATTTCTAACAGGCTCCTCGATGATGCCCCAGGTGCCTTGAAATTGAAGACCACGGTCCCAGGGCCAGGTGAGCAGAGCTGCCCTATCAATGTTAAAGATCTGGTGTAGAGATGGGGGGGCAGGCATACCCCCACTGCAGGCCCAAACTTCGGCCTCCACCAGCTCTTCTGCAGCTGCTCACATCTGGACCACCCAAACTCCAGCCCCAGGCCTTGCATCCCAAGAGCCAGACAGCCGGGTCGGGGTGGGGGGGGGGGGGAGTTGCAGTCTCCTTCCTACGCTAACTCAGGAGGCCACTCCCTTCTCTTCCTGCCCTGCCTTCTAAGGCTGCCTGGCCTCTACTGACCCCCGTTTCTGGAGCCTCAGAGGGCCATCTGCCATGTGTTCATTCATCCATCAACATAAAGTATGGGATGCTTGTGCAAGGCACAGGGGAAACCATATCGAGACACTCTCTCTCCTCGTGGGGCTCGTAGTCTCACGGAGGAGACAGATTAAAAACCAATTAGGAAAATGAATTACAAACAGCGATTAAGGCTGCAGAGAACACAACCAGGGATTCAGAAGAGAGGCCCGCGGGGGCGGGAGGGAGCCTGCTCTGTGCCTGCCTGTTTTTAAAAGCTCCTGGAGGCATTTAGATCAGCCTGAACTTCACCCCTCTCAGCCCGTGCAGGTGGCTTTGATGGGGCAACGCCATCTGTGTTACACCCAGAGAACACTTCCCTCTGCAGAGGGGCCCAGGGTCCTGACAGCGAACGAAGCCCTGGGAGGGTCCCAGATTGCCATGGTTCTCAACCTTCAGTGAGCACAAGTGCCACTCGGGGGGTGCCACC
The DNA here is from genome assembly GCF_048773025.1 of Camelus bactrianus. Taxonomy (NCBI): domain Eukaryota; kingdom Metazoa; phylum Chordata; class Mammalia; order Artiodactyla; family Camelidae; genus Camelus; species Camelus bactrianus. The sequence goes on along the minus strand of NC_133556.1, from coordinate 33,610,139 downwards.
TGCCAGGGTCTGAGTGAGCCAGTGCTGCCGGCAATTCTGAGACCGTACAGAGAAGCAGGGCTCTAGGGAGTTGTCCTCAGCCCTGCGAGGTGAGCAGCAGTGCAGGGACCCCGGGAGGTGCCTACGGAAGAAGTTCTTTGCACCTCACTGTCTTTTTCCTCCTGTATCATGGGCCTGAGGCTGGGAGGTGTGGCTGGGACCTATGTGCACATGTCAGCACTGGTGCCATGTAAGTGACCATTAGCTGAGTAGAGTGATGATTTGCCATGAGTCCAGGTCCAGTGGAACTGGGGAAATACCTAGTTTGAGTTGTTCTAGGGCCACTGTAGACACGGCTTTAGTGCAGGATTGAGTTTTCCCTTCATCTACCCATACACTCATTCATTCATTTTCAGCAGCATAGTAAATGCTTACTGTGTTGCAAGGCTCTGAAAACACAGGGTGAGCAAATCCAGACATCCTGCCTGAGACAGGAGCCCCTCCCCACAGAGAGGCCACCAGCACAGGGTCACGGGGCCAGAGGCAGGGCAGGTGGTCACCTCCTGCCTGGATGGAAAACTGTCATTAGGCATGTTTTGAGTAGAAGCATGGGTCACACCCCTGAGGTGGGCAGGATGCTACGTAAGCCTAGCGGAGGTAGGTGGCTCTAAGTGCCTCAGCTTTCTACTCAGGTGGCTTTTCTATAGTTCCCTGGTAGCCACGATAGAAGCAAACAAAAACCCTTAGAACCAAAAATCAGGAAAGCCTTATTCCCAAGCAATGCATGAATTTCCATCCTCCAAAAACTTCAGGAGTGAGTGTTTGAAATGACCCCATGGACTCTCCTGGCTGGTCTCCACTGCTGTTTAGCATTCAGTGCGCACATCCATCTGTGATGCCAAGGTTTTGTGAAACAGGAGAGCTGCCTTCCCCCGCTCCCCATGGTGTAACATGCCCTGGGGAGGTGGGGAAGAGGTGATGGCATAAGGAAGAAAATACCCTACTTCCTCACCCATCGGTAGATTCAGCCCTCACTTGGTGCTTATGATCAGTTATTCAAGAACAAAAACAACAGCAAAGAAAATGAGCTGAGACATCCAAGACGCAAATATTAGGACCAAATATGTTACTGGTAACAACGGCATTTGAGGGAACTGTAGTTTGCATATGTTAGGACATTTTTACAAAGTACTGTAATTCTTTCATTGAGGGGCTAGTGGATGGAGACAGGCTAACTCCTTTTGTTATCTGCATTAAAATTACTTTGGGTCTCTGTTCAAATGAGTTTGGAGAACGGCTTGATTTGTTGCTCTGCATGAATGTGTATACTCACACCTGAATGCAGGAATACTGGAGACATCCCCCGCCCCACTCTGCACTCTCTGCCTTGGGTTATGTGCGTGTGCGCATCCCTAATCAACAGGCTGAGGTCCTAGGATGCTCTACGTTAACTGATGACGAAGAAACCCAGACTGCCCCCCTCCGCCCGGCCCCGCCCCGCCCCGCCAAGCCCCTGTGTAAGCACACTAAATATGGCAGCTTAAGTAGAAGCTGTAGCATCATTTAAAACCCACCTGGATGGGAATTACTAAACTCGCTAATAGTTGAGAAAGTTTACTTACAGTACAGCAGGTTGGATAGTTTTGTATATTGAGGGGGGCAGTGGTGATGGGGAGATGCTAGGAAAAGGCTTAGAGGTTAAGTTTGAATCTTGGTTTGGGGACAAATGTGACTTTAGGGTAATTAGAGACTTTCTACTTCATGTGCCTTTAAAGTAGTCCATTTTTCTATGTTTTGTATAATCTGAAACTGTACATGAAAAATAAAGTTTAAAACCAAATTGCCCAGAGCAACGGACTCTGATGTTCCCAACTGTGCCCATGTCCAGGGCGAGAAGCCGCCGTGTGGAGTGGCAGGGGGCCATTTGATTTCTCCTCGAGACGACAGTGTGTGGATTTTACAGTGAGCCATGGACCATTGGTCACAGGATGAGTCCCTCTCCCTCTGCTGCTTTAATGGGTCAGCTTCCTGGACGAGTAACCTGCCGTGACACACAACCCCATGCCTCGAAGCGCCCCCCTGCTCGGTTAACGGTCTGCTACCGCCATCTTAAAAATCGTAATGATATTTGGACAAACAGTCCCACATTTTCATTTTGCGATGGTCTTTGCAAGTTATGCAGCTAGTCTTGTTCTTTAGTTTGTCTTCAATAAAGGCTTCTGCTTTAAAGGGTTGGGTGGTGATGAAAATAAGACTACCATGATAGCACACACGCCTTAAAAAAAAAAAAAAGAAACATTAAATCAGAGAGAGCGCACAAGCTTTACATTTTACCTAAGGGATGTCAAAAGTCGTAGCAGCTCTTGGGAGCCCACACATCCTGGTCTCCACATAGAGGTTGCAAACAAAACCTCCAGGGGCTGCTGTCCAGATTCCTTGTGTTTCTAGGTTTTTTGGTTTTTGTCCACGTGGCAGGTGGCTGGTTGTCACCCCAGAGCACTGCACTGTGTATCTCTTCCAATCAAGATATTAGCCTAATATTTGTGGCCTAATGTGTGGTTTATACTGGAGAATGTCCCATGTGCACTTGAGAAGAACGTATATTCTGCTGCTGTGGGGTGCAACGTTCTGTGTATGTCTGTCAGCTCCATTTGGTCTGAAGTGTAGTTCAAATCCAGTGTTTCCTTACTGATTTCCTTTGTTTTTAAAATTCTTTATTATTATTTTTTTAATGAAAGTCCTGGGGATTGAACCCAGGACCTCATGCATGCTAAGCACACGCTCCACCACTGAGCTATAGCCTCACCCCCCCACCCCTCTGCCTTACTGATTTTCTGTCTAGATGATCTATCCATTGTTGGGAGTGGGGTATGCAAGTCTCCTACTCTTACTGTATTGCTGTCTATTCCCCCCTTCACATCTATTAATATTGGCTTTATTTAGGTGCTCCGATGTTAGGTGCATGAATATTTATAATGATGAAGGGGTCAGTTCATCACAAGGAGTTTGTAAGTATTTATCCACCAAATATTTCTGTACAGATTATAGCGTAAGCATTGTGCTGGGTGTCAGGTGTAGCATGATAAACTTCGTCCCTGCGCTGGTCTAGACTATTTTAAGCCAAATTTTCAAAAAACAAAAAAGTGAAAAGAATAATACTTGGTGACACGTGACAATTATATGAAATTCAGATTTCAGTGTCCATAGATCAGGCTTTACTGGAGCCCAGCCATGCCTGTTTGTTTAGATACTGTGTGTGGCCGTCTTCCCGCTGTAACGTCAGTGTCACCACCCAATTCACAGGGTCTGCAAAGCCCTCACCTCTCTCTGGCTCATAGAAGTGTTGCCATTCCCTGGTCTAATCAAGTCAGAAGGGAACTGTCTTTTTCTAGGCTTTTTTTTTAGGAACAAGGAGAGATTTCCCAGAAGCCTTACAGCAAGTTCTTCCTCACGTCGCTGGCCTGAGGATTCCTGTTTTCACGCGCAACCCAGTCACTGGCAGATCAACCACATGCTTAGCATTGACCTCCGAGCCGGGGGTCAGATTCCTTCGGTGAGGGGTAGACTTATGAACCACGCGCTCTTAGGAGAGAAAAGAGGGGCTTGATTGAGTGAGGGAGGCAACCAAAGTGTCTGCGAAAGTCCACCCCTTCGCTGCCTGACATCCATGCACAACTCCTTCAGAAGTTTAAAAATTCTTATACATTCATAAGATGAGCTAACCCCTTCCCAGGAGGTACACACCCCGAAGTCACAACCACGCCAGGCTCGCTTGGTGATGAGCCAGCATCTTCTCTACCAGGGCCGGGGGCCGTGGCCCATCATGGCCCATCAACCTAAGGTAAGTCCTAGACTCCCAATGCACCCAGTATGGAATAGGCGGAGAGGAACAGGATGCCTCCAATATATGTCCCCTTTGGAACAACAGATGAGCAGAATGAGAGACAATGCCCAGTGGTCACAGCTTCACTGCTGGTTACAAATACCAAGAACACCCATCCCGCGATGAGATCAGTGGTGGTCAGTGCAGGGCCCTTGGTTCCACTCAACGGAATGATCTCTGGGCCACAGGCCTCCCAGGCCGTATCTAAGACGGGCAGTGGGGAGAAGGCCCTTCCCTCCTTCCTGTGGGCACGAAGCCTAGTGTCTCAGAAGCACCTCAGGGTTGGATGGTCAGGTAGGAGGTTCTGGGTTCCTTTGACCAAGCAAGGCCAAGTCAGCCAGAGATCTTATCTGGATTTTTTCTTTTTTAAACAACAAACATTTATTACCACACAGGTTTTGACAGTCAGGAAGGAATCCAGTAGTCATGTAGCTGGGTCGTTTTGCTTTACAGTCTTATATGAGGTGGACACCATCTTTGAGCCTGCGAATTCCTGTCTCCTGTCCTGTGCCTCTGTGTCTTCGAGCCCTCAGTCCAAGCTGCGTCCCCAGGCTTGTCCCTCTGTCTGGTGAAGAATGCGAGGGGATCTGGCGTATCCTTTCCTGTGATTCCATACATCTTCCCTTCTGCTCAGTTTTTGCCTCCACACCACTGATCCTTTCTAGAACAGGGCTTAGCAAACCACTGGCTTGCTGGCCAAAGCCTGGCCTTTTTTTATGGCCTTCAAGCCAGGAGCGCTTTTCCACTCTAAAAGAGTTACAAGAAAATTGCAAAGAAGAATACGCCACAAAGACCTTATGAGGCCTGTGGCGTCGAAAATATTTACTGGCCCTTACACCCAAAGTCCACCAGCCCCTGGCTCGGAATCTGGCTCTCATCCCTGCGCTTCTCCAAATCGCTGGGCTCTCCACCAATTTAGACTGCAGGCCTCAGGCAGAAGGAGGCTCAGGAAAGCCACATTTTCTTCCATTTTTGTGGTTAAATGGATAATCTTTGCCTTTTTTTTTTTGCCTTTTTCTTGCAGGAACCTACTGAAGACTTGAAGAAGCTGGACATGGTGACATCCTGACGTGTTTCTACAAGTTTTTCTGATATGACATCCACGGGTACGTGGTTGGTGTGAAATGGCTGACAGTTTGAACCGGAGCTAAACCGTGGCCCTCGGCGGGAATCCAGCCCACCACCTGATTTGGTAAACACAGCCACGCCCACTAATTTACATATCCTTCCAGGCTGCTTTCAAAGGCAGAGTCGAGTGGCTGCGGAAGGAGACCCTATGGACCACTGAGCAGTTCACCAGCTGGCCCTTTACAGAAAATTTTGCCAAATGTTTTGCCATCGCACTGCCGGGGCCGCTGCTTCCCAGCCCGGAACAACAGGTCCCCGCTGCCCTGTGCTCGGCCACCTGTGTCTGAAGCTTGTCCCACCCAAATTCCATATTTGTCCAAGGTTGTTAGTCACAAGCAACAGTGACTCTGGCTTGAGATAGAAAGGAATTTATTAAATTTATTATCTCTGATTGAGATAGAAAAGGAATTTATTAAAAGGAAATGAGGTAGCCCCCGCTCCCCCCCACCCCCACCACTGCCACGGATCCTTCCACAGGACACAGTTTGGTAAGGAAACCACGGTTGTCACCACAAGACGGTGCCACTTTTACCGAGAACTTGATCGTGGGTGCTGCCCCTACCTCTTCAGCCTCAGAGCCTGGCATGGTGCAGCTGATTGGTGAAGACGAGAGGTTAGGGAAAAATTAGCAGGCATCTTTCGGTTTCTATAGTGGGAGGTAAGTTCTGTAACCCACCAAGACGCAGAGGGAAGGCAGTGCGCCAAACAAAGGAAGGAAATTCAGATGCTGGGCAAACAGGCACATGCCTGCTCGGTTCCCAGCAGGAGCCCACAGGTGAGCTCGTGCTTCCCAAACGTTACTGATCCATATCCCAACGATGTGCTCTTTGCTTGTGCGTGTGTTAGTCATGGAACGTTTTTCCTTAAACGAACAATTTTTTTATATAAATACATTTACTCAAAAGAAAAAAAGTAAGTTTATAATTTATTTCAAACTTTGCATTTATACATGTTGAAGATCAGTATCAGCTGTTGTACGTGACCCAGTTAAAAACCAGATACGATTCAAACTAAGAATGTACTAAATGCATATTTCAAATGGTTGTTTGCAGGAGGTTTTAAGCCTGAGGACTGCTCTTTCCTAATTAAGAAAGGAGGTTAATAACAGGTGTGTAGGTGTTAAACGAAAAGGATTAGGGCCATAGCTGCTTGACGTAATCACCTCTTACATGATGTGACCGAACTCAGTCGGGTACCACTGGGAGATTTTGCCTTGTAGTTTCCTGTTGCTGCTTTAAGAGATCACCACAAACTTAGTGGTGATTTTTAATCTCACATTTCTGCAAGTCCAGAGTCTCAAATCAGTTTCAATGACTGTCAGCAGGGTTCCTCCTGGAGGCATCTGGGAAGAATCCATTTCATCTCTTTGGGAGCTTGTGCCTTGTCCCCTGTCTAGAGTCCACCTACATTCCTTGGTGTACGGCCCCCCCTCCATCTTCAAAGCATCTTCTCTTTTCTCTGAACTTCCGCCTCCCCATTGGAAGGACCCTGTGATTAGGCTGGGCTCACCCTGACAATTCAGGATAATCTTCCTATGGCAAGATTCTTCACTTAATCACCTCTTCAAAGTCCCTTTGCCATGTAAAGTAACATATTCAAAGCTCCTGGGGCTTAGAAGGTGGACATCTTTGGGGGGCCATGATTCCACCTACCACAACCCCCTCCAATCTCATCTTTCTACGAGTCCATTTGTGGGGCATATAAGTAACATAAGAAAGCATGACGCCTCATGTCCTCACTGGTGTAAGGGATTTCACACGTGTTTTTGTTCCTCCCTTGTCAGATTTGCCTGAATCTCCTCTCTCTGAGCTGGGTTTCTGCTCTCAAGCTGGCCTAGGAGGATGTCCCGATCCAACAGGAGATTAGAAATATGTATTTTGAATTATCCACACCTGGGTGTAAAATCAGATGCTTCCAGCCTCCAAGAAAGCCCATCACACCCCATATTCTGACCCGCTTCTGAGCACAATTCCTGCTCAAGCTTTTGGGCTTGCAGGGACCCAGGCAGAAGGGGCTGGCCCAGCCCCCGTGTGCAATCCAGCACAGATGGCCGGCGGGAGCCCTGTCTCTGCCAGGTGTCTGGAGCGCACTAATTACAGAGTCTGGCTTTAAGGAGCTGAGTTTTCTGAGTCATCGCCTGGAGGCCAGGAGCTTTCATTTGTCTCTTTCTGTTCTGATCACTGCATATCTTGCCTCCACCCAAGGCCAAGACCCAGTACATCTGCAACCCACCAAATCCTTCCTGGGAGGCAGTGTAAACCAGAGTTCCAAGCTGACTTTGCAATTAGGAGCCAAGAAGCTTGAGCAAGCTACTTAGACTCTTCAATCCTCATGTCCTGATCTGCAAAGCGGGGGTAACACTTATCTCTGAAGATGGTCCCTTGGTCTCCCAGTCACCCAATATTTGTTAAGCACCTACTGTGTGCCACACACCAGGCTAGGCACTGGAGACACAAGGATGTACCAGACAGAAAAGCCCCACGCGCTCTCGGCGCTTACACTGGAGTAGAGGAGGGCAGACATCAGCTAGAAAAAAGATAAATAAAATTATAAATTGGGACATAGTCTTTGAAGGAAATAGTGTAATGTAAAGGGAGCAACCCGGGCTGGGTGAGGACTCACTGATGAGATGACATTTAAGCTAAGACCTGTATTAGGAGAGCGGACAGGCTGAAAGGACTGGGGAGCGGAACCAGTTAATAAACACGGTTGTGAGGATTAAATGAGATAATACATATACAGGACTTGGCACGGTGTGGGGAACCTTGTGCTTCCAGAGATACCGAGAACTCCAGTTCACAAAGCACCTTCGTACCAATTGCGTCATTTAATTTGATTCTCAGGACAACCCATCAGAGAGAGAGGGCAGACACAGGAGTGCCCATTTGACTGGTGGGAAAGTGATGAGAAGACTAGTTAAGTACAGCAAGGAGGCAAAGCCATTCCCTTTGGTCTCTCTTCTCCCCCGAAAGCTGGCTCCTTTGATTGACTGTGGACACTTGCAAGATAGCAGTGGATGAGTTAGCTACTGCTGTGTAACAGCCATCATGCAAGGTGGCATACAACAATCAGTGTTTATTGTTCACGTGTCTAGGATCAGCTGGAGGCTGGATGGGCAGCTCTGCTGATCTTGGCTGGAGATGCTCACAAGTCTGGGTGTTGGCTGTTAATGCCCCTGTTAATGAGCTTGTTCATATGTCTCTTGTCCTATATCAGATTGACTCAGGTATAGTCTCACGGTGATGGCACAGATACAGGAGAGCGTGTGGAAACATCAGGCCTCTTAAGGACTAGGCTTAGAATTAAGATACCATCACTTCTCTTTCTTCTACTGACGAAGCAGTTTACAAATCTTTCCCAGGGTCAAGGGAGGGGAAATCACCTCCCTCCTTCGGTGAGAGGAATACAAGAATGAGGGTGGGGAGGTGAGGAGCAAAGAACTGGGGCCATTAATGTAATCTGTTACTTTAGGCTTCCAATTAGGACCCTAAAATAATTTTGTGTGTGTCCATGTGTGTGTGAAACATTTGAGCCATTTAGAGCACAGATGGAATAGATGCGAAAGTGCAGATTCCAGAGCTGTTAAGTCTCTAAGGGCATGACCCAGAATCTGAATTTTGTAAAGCCTTTTTATTTTATTCTGATGATCACAAAAGTTTGCAAACCATCATATATGTGTACATAGGTCAAGTGAGTTTTCATTTTACATTTGGAGGTAAATACCGGAACAAGAAATATTTTATATAATTACATGAATATGAATCTCTACTCCTCCCTCCAAAACAGAGGTATCCCAAAATTATCCTGCTTCCAATGCATTTGCTTTACGGACTCAGGGAGGCCAAGTGGCCAGAGTGGTAGAGCGGGTAATACTACCGCCCCCTAGTGGTGGTGTGTGGCATCACAGCGGCGCAATGAAAACTAGCAGATGCTTTGTTTCATAGCCAATTTAGCCAAATGCAAGACAGCTGATAAAAGCTAATGTGAGTTATTCCTCATGGCTTGACAGTCAAATCTGTTACTACCAGTACATTGCGATGTAGCTATTTTCATTGAGCTCAATTTATTAATTTCCAGCTCAACTGAAAAAATTTGTACTCTTGTTTTCAGTTAAGAGAATATTACATTGAGACAGATTTACACTTTGCAGCTGAATGTCAGTGTGGAATTTACTATTCTTACATGAGAAAAAGACTGTATCTTAAGTGCAAAACCACTTTGAAGTTATTTTGAACAACTCTGTTATGAAAAGTACTTGTGTTTTCTTTCAAAATTTTTCCTTGTGAGAGCGCCCTATTATATACCAGGGTTTCTCAACTTTGGCACAATTGACACTGGGGGCTAGAAAATTCTGTGTTGTTGGGGCTGTCCTGTGCATGTCAGATGTTTAGCATCAGCCCTGGCCTCCACCCACCAGATGCCAAGAGCACCCCTGCCCTCAATTGTAACAACCACAAATGTCTCCAGACATGGCCAGATGTCCCCTGGGGAGGGGAGGCAAGATTGCCCCCAGCTGGGAACCGTCCCCCACCACCCCTTCCACTGTAGGGCTTTACATACCAGGAAATACGGTGATTGGTAACCATAAGGCGGCTGTAAGCAGCCCTGGGAGTGGCTCTCATCATTGGGAGAGAAACGGGGGTGAAGCCAATGACAGCCTGCCCCACCATGGCCCCTGCCCGGTCTCTGAACCGCACAGGATGTTCCTGGTCCCAAAGCTTAAACTGCCCATTGGCTCAATATTTGTCATCGACTAGAACAAACAGAGACCAAAGGAACCAGGAAAGAATTGTCTCTCCATGTTTATAGAAGGACAACAATGTAACTTCACCAGGGACTTAGACACAGGCGAGGAAAGAGAGGTGTGACTTGACTTTGGCACAGGGTTCCCTTAAACAAATTTTTTTGTTTTTTGTTTTTTGTTTTGGCCAGGAGGGGAAGTTAAATTGCCATGACGTGCTGCTGCCTCATCCGGAGAGGAATGCTGCGGGAGAGGAGAGTCCAGCCAGAAGAGCATCCATGTTCCTGGTCTGACCTGAGCTGGTGGTGAGGGATGGGGATAACAAGGTGGCCACCATGCCTCTGTCCTCTTAGCTGTGCTTGGCTTTGCATTTTTCTGAAGCCTGCTTTTCCTCTTTGTCACCCTCTGTCATCCTATGGCAGCCTGGGACGGATGGTCTTTTGCTCCTTCCCCCAACCAAAAGGACCCTGAAAGGTCCCCAGCCCTTCTCACAATAAGGTGTGACATCTGGAAATACCTCACTAGGACCAATGAGACCTGTGCCCCAGGGCTAACTCTTCCCAGTGAGCTGGCTGCCTGTGTTCAAATCCCATCCCAGCGTTTCCCGCTGTGGGACCTCAGGCAAGCTGCTTGACTTCTCTGGGCCTCTGCAGCCTGTAAAATGGGAACAGCCATGCCAGCAACAGCCGGGGAGCCTACACGCAGGGCTCAGCGAGGGCTGTGAGTCTCATTATTTTCATCACTGGCCACGTACCAGGTGAATGGCAGATTCAAGGCTGGAAATCAGATTTTCCAACTCCAAATCCTGGGTTCTCAGCCTTGCTACATGCTGGGACTGCGTGGGAGACTTTGAAGCCTGGATCCCACAGAGGTTGTTGCCATTTCATTGGTCTGGGGAACAGCCGGGGTGTGAAAGTTGTTGAGACTCTACAGGTGATGCTCGTGCAGGTCCTCCAGGTACAGCCCAGCTCCTACCACCATATAACTCAGGTGCAGTCAACCGGCAGTCAGGCTTGGGCAGAATCTGACCTCCTGCAGGTGGCTTATCTCACTGAGCATAACGTCCTCCAGGCTCATCCACGCTGTAGCATAGGACAGGATCTCCTTTTTTATGCCTGAATAATATTCCATCCTGCATACAACCATATTTTCTTTATCCATTCATCTATCGATGGACATTCAGATTGTTTCTACCTTGGTACCACTTACATGAGGTATTTAAAAAAGTCAAACTCATAGGAATAGAAAGGAGAACGGTGGTCGCCAGGGGCTGGGGGAAGAGAATGGAGAATTGCTATTTAATGGGTACAGAGTTTCAGTCATGCAAGATGAGAAAGTTCTAGGGAGTGGCTGTGTAGCAGAGTGGAGTTAACAGTACTGTTCTGTACACTTAAAACTTTAAGAGGGTAGAGCTCATATTATATGGTTTTTGTTTTTGTTTTTTACCAACCACAACTTAAAAAAAAAAAAAAAGTCAAATGGACGGTTCAGGGATGTGCTGAAGTCTCCAGGGTGGGCAGAGGCCAAAAACAGCAGGACTGAATCGGTAGGGGCTTCCTGGAGGAGGTGGTGACTTTGCTCACATGGAAGATGGACCTTCTGGGAGGAGGAGTTCCAGGGAGAGCTGAAAAGTGTGGACCCAGGATGTGGAGCAGCTGCTGGAACTGGGATTACTGGGAAAGCATGGTTGCCAGAGTTCCAAGCAGGGATCTGGAGCCTCCAGCGGGAACTGCAGACCAGGATCTCTGAGAGTTGCTTTGCTTGTTAGCAAGGTGTGGCCTGCAGGCTCCTGCTGCCCAGCCTGTGGGTGAGTTGACGCAATGACCAGAGTGCTATTAAAGGTTGGATGACTCAGCCTCCAGTTCCAGGCTCCGTCTTGCTTGGCCTGTTTTCTGGCAACGGAGGCAGACAGCCAATGGGCAAAATGCGGCAAAATGTGCGACTTGCCAGATACCGCCAGCAGCTCAACTGATTTCAGATTTAGCCTAAATTTCTGTCTCACTGTACATGGAAAAGTCTTTATAATTTGCTGGCAGGAGAAAAGGGATTTCTTGAAGTCTGGTTCAAGGACTCGCCACCTTGGAATTCCCTGGGGAGCATGTAGATAATACAGGTTCCTGGGCATGTCCCAGACTTGTGGAGTGGGACCCTCAAGGGGTGGGGCCCTGGAATCTGCCAGCTGCATGAGCTCTCCAGGGGTTTGGACTGAATGATGTTGGTGGATCGCAATTGGGAATATTTCACGGGATGCTTAAAGCTGTAAACTAGGCCAGACAGCCCAAATTAGGTGGCCGTGGTCCATCCCACCTAAACCTCCTTTCTTCTCTGCTGGTTCTCGTCTTTGTCTCACTGAGCAGGATAAACAGTGTGGACCTCAGAGGTGGTTTGGAAGTGCAGTGACCTGACTTCAGTGTAGTCCAACCAAAAATGATAAATTGTAAAAAGAAAGGAAATCCACCCCCTGCTCATGGTCTATAGGTTTTCAAAATATCTATTAATCATGTTGACAGGGATTTTTTTTTTTTTTTTTTTGGCCGTCTAATATGCAGTTCCCCTTGCTTTGGTAACAACACCCTGAATTCCTTTTGGAATCATCTCTCCCTGCCTGTGGGCAATCTGATAGCAGGTTGATCAAGGTGTCTGGTGGCATGTGACCCAAGCCAGACCATTCAGTGTTTCTCTCCTAGACCCTCCTAAGCTCCGTGAGGGTGAAAAACGCAGCCCTCGAGCAGATTCGTCTTATTCTTTCCATCAGCCCCCGTCCCTCCAATTTTCTCTGGGCCCTTTTCTGAGCCTTCTCTAGCCTACAGCACAATTCTGTGTTACCCAGGTCCCTCCCACAAACCTCCCTGCTGCTTAAATTCTGATCTACTTAATCTATGGTTTCTTAATCTATGTCTTAAATTCTGGTCTCTTAATCTATGTCTGCACACTGCTGCAAAGTTCTGGAAAGCTTTGTCCTGTTCTGATTTATTATGGGGAGAGGGGAGGGGCCAGATGGGGACGATAAGGTAAGTTTCTATACTATTCATTTTGCCACTTTCAATCCAGTCCCTCAGAAAAGCTTTACATTATTTTCGTAGACAACATAGTGTAAATTGCTTCCATAGTCTCACTGAGATTTGAGTCTGTCTCAGCTTGCATTGTGTTTTCAGCTTAGACTAACTGCCTTTAATCTACATCAATTCCAATTTGACGCAATGAATCGAGGATGGTAGAATTCACCTGCAAGGGCTTTTGTCTCTCGGTAGAACGGAAGCGCCAGAGTGGAGAACACAGACAGGGAAGAGCTTCAGACCTTTAAGTTTAGAAAAGCAATTTCAGTTTAAAATTTTGCCTCAAAACTCAAAATCAACTGAGAATCAATGTGGAGGTCTGGGAGGAAAGGATCACATTGTACTTAGGTATTAGCTGAAGTCTTGCTACACTGGTACCATATTTCAAATTCGTTGTGTGGTAGTGTTATGACCGTCGATTGGGTTTCAACCCCAAGAAAGCCAAAAAGGTTTAATTTCAATTTCAGAAATGTGGAGAAGAGGCACTACTGCCACCTGGTGGCCACTTCCCAGATTGTTCGTTCAGGTCTTGAAGGGATGAAATTTGTGGCATTGAACGCAAAGCAGTAAACCGCGAACATTCCAAAGCCTCAACATTTGGTTATTGAGCTGGACTCTGTACATTTCTCTGTTCAATTAAAATATCAGTCATAAATCAAAACAATTTGTTTTCATCTGGTCAGATAAAATTTCCTTCCCCCAACCCCCAAATCAGATATTTCCCAGAGAAATCATCCCGGTGATTGCTTTTGTGGTCATTCTACATTTTCTTCTGCTATGTTATTTTTTTCCTGGAGGAAGAAGGGTGAGCACATTTATTCTGGCCTCCTTAGTGGCCTGGAGGCAGAATAACTGAACCCTGCGGTCTGGGGCTGGTATCTGCTTTGATGTTTCCCTGGGAAGTATTTATCCTTCAGTTCCCCTGCCCCTGGACATCACTTCCACAAACCCAGCCCCAGGGCTGCTGTCGTGTTGCCCTGACCACTGAGACAGACTTGTAATTCATCACCTGGGTTCCCCCTCCCCATCACCACCCCCACCTCCGCAGCCCATTTTGTACATGGCAACCTAAGTGATCACCACCTCCGGTCTGGTCCTGTCACCCATCTGGGTTGAGAGCTTCAGTGGCTCTCCGTGACTTCTGAGATTACTAAACTTCTTAACATGGACAACAGTCTCTGAAGTGTTCCAGATGCTGCTGCTTCTTCATAAACAAGCCCCAAACTTAGTGGCTTAAAATAACTTACATTTTTGCCCACAGCTTTGTGGGTCCAGAATTCAGACAGGAGTCAGTTGGGCTGTTCGTCTGCTCCACGTGGCTTTAGTTGGGGCATTTGCAACCCAGGATCTGCTCCAAGGATGGTTTTCTCACTCACCGGTCTGCCTCTTCACTGCTCCCTCTCTCCATGTGGCATCTTGTCCTCCAGGGTCTCATGGCCTGTGCTTCCCACAGCCTGGTGATCTCAGGGTGGTAGCACCTCCTACGTGGTGGCTGATGTCCTGAGAGGCTGCCTGGCCAGCCCCCAGAGATGGCACAGCATTGCTTCCATCGTCAGTTGGTCAAAGCAATCCTAGATTTCTCCAGAGCCAGGCAAGTGGAGAGACAGACTCCACCTCCAGGTAGGGGAGAGAGTCAAGGCCACGCAGAAGGATAAGTGGCTTGGGAGGTCCTCCGCATTCTGCTGTTCATGGTCTAGCCCCTGCCACAGCCCCCAGACCACAGACTGTCTTGAACCCACCTGCCTCTTGCAAATATGCTTCCCTGTGCTCTTAACCTGGTGAGTTCTACCCATTCTGCAGATTTCAGCTAAATCAGGATTTCCAGGGGTCTTACCTGACCCTCCACAGACCCTAAGAGTTCACAATCCATTGTTTTATCCCCCAACTGCTTATTTTGAAAATTTTCCACCTACAGAAATGTTGCAAGAATAAACTAATGGACAGTCATATACTTTCTACTTAGATTCACTGACTATTAACATTTTTGTCCCATTTGCTTTTATCTTTGTGTGTAAATATTTTATGAGCCATGTGCGAGTTAGTTGCAGACAGCAAGGCACGTTGCCTCCAAGGACTTGGGCAGTATCTCCCAAGAACAAGAGAATCCTCCCACTGAAGCCTAACACGACGATCATTTTCAGGTGATTTAACGTGGATGCAGCACTGTTATCTACACAGTCCGCAGTCAGACTCCACCAAGGTCTAAATAATGTCTTCTAAATCCAGGGTCTGCCAGGGTCATGCACTGCATTTCATTGTCCTGTGGGATCTCCTCTTTCAGCCAAATCCTCTTCCTTCAGGGGACTTTCCTGATGTGCATTAAGCTCCTCGGTCTGGTACAAGCCCTTCTTCCCCCAGACACTCAGGCCTTTCTCTTTATCATCCGTCAGGCCTCAGCTTAAGTGCCTCCTCTTCCAAGGAGCCCTCCTTGACTAGCCTGTCTCTCATAACCTCCCTCTACCCCCATCTCGCCTCACCAGATTTCCCTTATTTCCCCACGGACCATATGAATCGCTCTCCGAAAATCTCATGTGTACACTTTTTATTTGTTGAGCTCCTGTGTCCCCGACTAGCTCCAAGAGGGCAGGGACAGTGTTCGGTTCTATTCTCCATGTTAGTGCCTGGCACGGTGTCTGGCATCTGGTAGATTCTTTGATGAATGAACACATGAATATTTCATTGTGAAAATTTAACCAATGAGTTAAGATCGAGTTTTGGGTTGCCTGAGCTGCATGTCTTGACCAAGCCTTTGCCAAGTCATAAACCTTTTAACACTGCTGCTAAGAATGTCTCCTGTGTCTTGGGCTACAATCCAGCTTATCCAAGCCCGGCCTCTGTTTTGCTCAGAGGAATAACCCCTGCCCACAAATTTATCAAAAGATTCCACATATAAGTGATATCATATGGTATTTGTCTTTCTCTGCCTGACATACTTCACTTAGTATGATCATCTCCAGGTCCGTCCAGGCTGCTGCAAATGGCATCGTTTCATTCTAGGGAAGGACTTTTAAAGGCAACATGAGGGGTTAGGGTTGCAGGGTGCACGATCAGCTCATTGACATTCTTCTGATTGGTTGGTGGTGAGATTAGGGAAGGTGTTCAGGGAATCAGTCAACCTTCTGACTCCAACCAGTCTGGGGTCTGCTTGCTTGTGGTCAGCAGTTTCTATGCAGTGGGGCCCTGGTTTCTGTAAAACAACTCAAGGGTGTGTACCAGGCTGTTCTGTCTGTCCCTGGAGGAGGAACTGGGGTCCTGCGGCTGGTTCACGGCTGACCTGTTGTTTAAGCTGTCATTACCTTTCTTGCTTGACTGCTTTTCCTTTGTTTCTGGTTCCCTCATTTCTCTAATTAGTAACTGCTTGAGTCTGCTCTTTGGAACCTGGGGAAGGCCTAGAAGACCAAAGCGTTTTTTCCTACAAACAAGAAACAGGGGACCTGGAGGGTCTGCCACCAGAAACGCCCCATGGGGTCCTACTCGGTTTCAATCTCACAAACCCCCAGCCATAACTTTAAAATGATAAGAAATTGTTCCTTTCAAAGAAATTTGAGAAAAACATCTTGGTGTATAGATCATTATTTCATTGTCTGTGTGTAAGAGCTGTTGCTTGTTGACCGCTGATGGTTTGAGTTTTAGCTGAGTTTTGTCCTTTTCCACCATCTAAACAGCTTATCTGTTAAGACCTACCACCCATTGTCATGCCTGTGGCCACTGTCGTCTTAGACGCTGCCCATGCGTGTGGGTGCTCAGAGCCCAGCGAGTGGCGGTCTTTGCCCCAGCATAGTTCCACCACCCACAGTTCACTTTGTAGAGGAAGAAAACTTCCACTTCCCTTTTAGGGTCCATGAACGGAGCTTGCGAATTAAACTGACAAGAGACATTAACAGGAGAAAAGGAATACAAATTTTAATATTTTTTATAGGCACAAAGGTTTCAGAGAAAATAAGTGAAACTGAAGGAAGATAAATAAAATGGCCGCACTTAGGCTAACAGATTGCTGCTTCTTATGCTCGCCCTTAAAACGGTCAACTGACCTGACTGACCGGTCGCTACTCACAGTTCCAGGCCCACTGTTAAAACTAAAGCTGTTGATCTCACTGCTTCTACTTTATTCCAGTAATCAATAGCTATAATCATGCTTGGTCTCTGAGTCGATCTCCAAGGAGAAGGTCGCAGGACTGTAACCTTACAAAATAGCCTGAATTACCAAGAAGACCACACCTTAAGTGCTTACCAGATAAAGAGATCTAACCGCTGGCCTCTACAGAATTGGTCACCTGGAGGCATCATGACATCGTCCTGTCTTCTGATGGGAAAATGATTCTGTTGATGGTTATCGATGCTTTATTGTTTGAGCTGTGGCTGTATAACCACCCCACCCCATCCCCAAGGAGGGGGTCACAGTGTTGAAGGCACCAGCCTGCTGTGAGTCTCCTTTGCCCGCCGAAGAAATAAAATTGCCTTTTCTTCTAAGCTCCAAGACCTTGTCTCTGGGTTATTTGGCTCGTCAGGGACCGGGGCGGGGGGGGGGGGGGGGGGGGCGATCTTTCGGCAACAAAACCCAAAGAAGCGGTTGGACTGGAGGTCTTTAAATGAAGGGAGATAAATTATGGAGAAGTAACAAAGGAAAGGGATTTTGGGCTCCCAGGGGTGGTAACGTGTGGGTAGGTGACTAGGAAATATACAGTAAATATGGGTGGTTTAGTAGGGTCTGTTATGCAGGTTCATCCCACCTCATCCTGGTACTGGAGCAGACCTTTACAAAGGGAAATTTATGCCCTGATTTCAGGCAGAAAAGGGAAGGGGAGAGAGCTCCTTCCGTGTCTCTGGTTTTCTCGAATGACTTCAGCTCAACATAATCCTTATTGCCAAAGTGGCATATTTTGTGGTGGTAAATTCCGATCTCTCTCAACATGGATAAAAAAAATCGAGAAGCTGCAATCCTTCCCCGCAGAAAATCTCATGAGGCTGAAAGGTAGGAACTGAATTAGATTTGTCTGCATTATAGGACTCTCTTGTTTTTTAAAGTTCAATTATTTAACTCCATCCTCTGGATTTGTGGTAATAGGTAATGTGAGTGTATCTCGGGGCTTTTGCCACTTCAGCTGTGTCAAAGGAAAATCAGAATGGAGAGAGTATTGCTAAAAGAGCTCTCTGAAATGGAGCTGGGGGGCCTTTGAGGAAGTGGGACTTAGCAGGACTCAGCCTGGATGGAATCTGACTTTTTGACCACTTACTGTGTTAACACGGGCATCCAGAACATCTGCACAATGTTCCAGGAACTCAAGATATTTATTGGACCCTTACCCTAAATAACTCGTTACAGCCTATCCTTTAAGGGCAAATATCTCCCTTTTGTGTCAATCATAATTCTCGCCAGACAGCTTTAACAACCTTGTGGCTTTTGCCTTTATAAACCCCTGCCCCACCTCCTCCCTGAACACTCATTCGGTATCACCTGAATCTCTCCTGAATTGCAATTCTTAAGACCTCTAATAAGGCTCTTTGTTCTCTGAAGCCTCGATA
Source organism: Camelus bactrianus (assembly GCF_048773025.1). Taxonomy (NCBI): domain Eukaryota; kingdom Metazoa; phylum Chordata; class Mammalia; order Artiodactyla; family Camelidae; genus Camelus; species Camelus bactrianus. The sequence continues at coordinate 33,591,829 of NC_133556.1, read as the reverse complement.
TGGATTATTGTTCAACAGCTGCCATCTGCCAGTTAAAGATAAAGCCTTCATCTGATGCCATGATGCTGGGCACATCTCGCTGAAGGAAGACACTGTGAAATGACCGACAAGGGCTTTGCCTCTTCCTTGTTGGGGGCGTACCACCACCTCCCAGCCAGTGTGCGTGTCTGGGGGCACCCGGATGCCCCACCTCCCCGGCACACTGGGTAGGGCCAGGAGTCATCGTTTTAAACATATCGTGGTCCCCAGTGAAGAGTGATTGTGTTAGCTTTCCTAGGGCTGCTGTAACAAATTACCGCAAACTTCGTGGCTTAAAACAGGAATCTGTTTTCTCACAGTTTCAGAGGCTAGAGGCCTGAAATCAGGATGTTAGCAGGGCTGTGCTCCCTCCAAAGTCTCCAGGGGAGAATCCTTCTCACCTCTTCCAGCTTCTGGAGGCTCCGGGCGTTCCTTGGCTTGTGGCTACATTCCTCCCGTCTCTGCCTCTGTCTTCACACTGGGACTGTGTTCACATTACGTTGAGTTTTAAAAGGATTTCCTTCTATCTCCATGGCCTCCTTTGACATGCCGTCTCCTGCTGACCCTCTTACCCCAGTAAATGAGCAGTTACCTGGGAAAAAAGGTATTTCCATTTTCTACTATTTACGAATAAGGCCTTGTTTTGTCCTAGGTATTCTATATTATCGTGTTAACTCCTTGCAATGACCCTGAATCTATCAGGGTTCTTGATCTCAGGCAGCAGAACCAGTTAAATAAGGAAAGAAAGAGAAAGGGAGACACGAGTCAGCACTGTCTTTGTTTTACACATTGAGAAAAAGGAGGCTCAGAGAGATGCCCACACCACAGTAAGCGCTGGAACTGGCTTTCAGACCCAAGGGCCTGTCTGTGAATTCCTTGTGCCATGAGGACAACGTACGAGACGTGCAGTTTCCAGGGCAGTTGGACAAGCTACTGTCCTGCTCAGCTCCCAGGGTCAGGCCTTGCTCGCCTCCTGGGTTGGGGGCCCCCACGGTCTTGGTGAGGGGACCACTGAAGCTGCAGACCTAGACTCATCCCAGTGTGGGGGAGCCAGCTGAGAAGCCTATGCAGACTGCTCCCTCTGGTTCTAGTGTCGAGTCTGAAGTCGCCAGCAGTCAGCTGGGTGCTGTCAGAAAGGACGGACGTGGACAAGAGGAGGTACAAACTGGAAGCGTGTCTGTGTGTCACTGCCTCTGGCCTCGAAGCCACAGGAATCACGGATGCGCCCTGTGCTTGGACAGGCTCCAGCAGAGGATGGAAGTAGCCACGGTGATGCACCGTATCCATCTTCAGAATGTAAAGCAGAGAACTGCTGTTTCACTTCTGCTCCGAATCTCATGCCATGTCTCGTGACCAATGTTAAACTTGAACCAGCCAGGGGAGGACATCCTGGGGACAGGTAGTTCCAGCGTAGGGACATGGACATGATCCAGAGCTAACAGACCCACGCTGAGTGTCAAGAGAAGCTGGCTACACCTCCCGTTGACCAAAAGTGCCAGAGGCTTGCTTTCTTGTTCACCTTGCAGCTTTGACACATGCTCTAGGATAAGCCAATCAGATGTGTCTGGGATTTCGATTCTGGATCCACAAGGCAGCAAGGCTGGTGGGAAGGTTTTCTTGTTCGCCCGTCGTCCCCACGAGGCAGCACCGCTGGTGGAGCCCGGGACCAGGGCGCTGTGTTTCAACAAGCGGATCTCCGTGACTTGGGCAAGCCGCCTAAGCTCCCTGGGCCTGTCTGCACGTCTTTAAAACGGGCAGAAAACATCTAAACATATCATCATGTGGTAGACTGTACATTGCATCAACTGTCTCAGGTTTGAGACCTCATGAGAATTTGTTGCAAAGGGTCTTTTTTTTCCTTTCTGTTTTCCAAGCCCGAGTCGCTCAGCTCCCTGGTGATTCCATGAACTGCCCCATTGCCTTTTCTCAATATAGTCAATTTTAGCTCATCAGAGTTTGGTTCTGTTGCTTAAAGGAGGTATAAAGTTTTCCCACCAAAAGCATGTGAAATGTTTCCTGGGTGGAGGTGCAGGGTTTTGCTCGGTACTGTGTGACTGTGCCACGTCCTGGGTCTTGTCCCCAGACTGCTCTCTTCTGGTGTCCCTGATGGGTAACAGCTGAGGATCTTGCCCTGTCCCTCCAAAAGGCAAGGAACATTAATGCTTTCTGGAGCCACCAGCTCTAAGATGCTATCAGCATTCCTCCTCCTCCTATTACCATGAAAAGTACTTTTGCTTAAGACCAGTGCACCCATCGACACTCCAGAAGATCTGCTGGTTGGGATGCAATTTGACTCCGGTAGTTCACACCCAAGTCTTACTTACAGTGTCAAGTCTCCGGGCTTTGCTTAATGAGTGAGCATCTCATCTATGCCAACCCAAGCGTGCAGCTGTCCCCAAACTGACGCCCTCCACTGCTCTGAGCCTGAAATGGGACCTCACAGAGGGCAGCTCATTTCGGCAAATTCAGTTCAGAATCTGGCTGTTTCAGTCATCATGTTTTAAAAGGTAAGGACACAGGAGACTGAAAAATAACAGCTTTATTTATGACTGAAGATGTGAAGGCATTCACAAAATGCCAAGGAAAACCATTTGCTGTTCAACCTCACGGTCTCTGAGGCCCGACCTTTCACTGTGTACCAGGAAAGAGTGCCTCTTATGAACAGAAGCTCACACTAATGGTTTTCTTTTTTCTCAGTGTCCTAGAGCTGCTCATCCACAGTTGTCCCACTGGGTCCTGACTGACTTCCGTCGAGTGAGTTTCCTGGGCTCCTTGTCGAGCCACAGCTCACGTCAGCGCTCCCTCAGACGGAGGTAAGCAGGACGCGTCTGCGGGAGCCCCTGAGCATTATGCTCCTTCTCCAAGTAGTGAGGCAGCCAGGAAATGAGCAAAGGGTCGCACCACGGTGTCAGCAAAGTAAAGCCTTAAATCTAAGGCAGACAACTCCACTTTCCAACTGAAATAGTAGGCTAGATTTTTTATTTCTGTATTTTTTGTGTACCCAGCACACAATTTTTAACTAATTTTATTACATATGTAAGTAGACAAACCAATTCAGGGAAACCTCTAGACTACTTATTTCCCCAAATGACTGACATGGCCCAAAGCAAGAGGGGGGGGGATGGGGAGGGGGCACAGATTAATAGCCCTCAGAATTTGAACAGAATGGGAAGACATCTATTTTCATAACTTCTTGGTGGATATGCACCCCGCGGATGATCTGGCTTCAGTAAAGAGCTGAATATTCCTGTACCTACACTGACCACAAGCAAGTCACTAAAAGCTGATTGTCAACAGAGGAAATGGTGGCTACCTGCATCTAGCGCTTCTGACATAAGCAGCAACTCCATACACAGTCAGTCACCAAACGTAGTGTACCTAACACAGCTTAGTGACACAGGTCCATGATAGTGTATGTCTTAGAACAGATCCACTGGAAGGACTTCCTGAATGCAAATCATGAAACTAGAGGCCACTTACAACATAGGGAAGAGGACTGTCCCTGTACAAAGGGTTCACAATCTGAACTGTCCCTTTAAGACATCAATAGTTTTAAAGAAACATTGTAAACAAACAACTCAAATATGAAACAAAACAAAACAAAATGTAGTACAATATATAACTATTGAATACTCTTCCCTTAGGTAAGATTTTCAGAAAATCCAGGAATAGATTTTATATCACAAAAGGGTCCATATCGCCCAAAAATGTCTTTTGATCGGACAGTAAAATAATATTTGTTGGAAGATAAAAACTGAGATAAAGTACAGGCCATTGGGAGTGGTAAAGCTTTAATTTCTCCAATTTTCTTCCAAATCAGCTTATTATTAGGGTTCTCATGGCACAGGAAGAGGTGGTAGCTATCCACGGGGGCACACTTGGGATTGATTTTGGCAATGTTCCAAGTCAAGGCAATGCCCCTGGGTCTCAGGACCCGTTTTACTTTGAGCTCGGGCTTCTGGGGAGGAAGTGTGTCTCGGATTTTGTCTACCAGTTCAGGTAACAGCGGTGGTGATTCTGGGAGAGGTGGCAGGTGTTCAAAGGAGTCAAGAACCTAAAACACATTTATAAAACAATTTAGCAAGCTGAATTGGTGGGTTCTGTTTTCAAGTGGTCAACCGCAGTTCTACAATATACATTTCCCATTCCTCAATCCATTTATCAAAATTCTAAGAACAAAAGGATGCTTCCAGGCTGGATGTAGTCTTTTTTAAGCATAAGCGTCTCCTGAAGGTAAGATCTCTACACTCTGGAATATCACTAATCCAGAATGGGTTAGGTCCCAGACATTCTGGAGAAACATTCCATCTCAATTTCAAACTGTGTTCCCAAACATTGTGCTAATTTACATGAGAAGTGTGAGGGTGCGAGAGTACCCATTTCTGTCCACTGTCATCAGCAATGACTATTACTCTTAAAAATCTTTCTGAATTTGTTGGATTAAAAATGTATTTGTTTTAACTTCTGTAGTTCTGGAAAATTTATTAAAGTATTTTAATCGAGTAAGTAAGTAGACTCACAATAACGTATTTAAAAAAGTGTATCAAAGCACTTTCTAAGCTGAAATGTGACTCAAATGTTTCTTCATGAGTAAAATGGGTACTTGCACTCAATTTGGAATGCACATCCCTTACAGAGCATTTAATATTAGTACCTGGGCTGCACTTTGCACCACTGGGGTTGTCTCTTTTGAGACTGAAACAGCTTTTGTAGGCGACTCAACGGTAGATGTGGGACTTTCTGTGAACAACACAAGGTTTAAAAGTAAAATTTATCTGCAATAATCAATCCCATAGCCTTTAAGCAAGCAGCAGTTTATGTCTTAGGTAGTAATTACACATGCACTAAAATTATAAAACTGTGATTATTTCAAAAGATAAACTTTTGATAAAAGCTCAAGACCCAAAGGTATAAAACATATAGAGAATCTTCCTCTAATGTGACAAAAAGTCCCCATTTAAGGTAAAACACTTAAGTCATGATGCAACTGGGAACTAAAATTACCCATGGGAGAGGGATTCCCACAGTACTGTTAGAGGCAGAATTCTGCTATTAGGTCAATGAGGATGTTTGCAAACACAGAGCCATTTACAATCCTGTATGAATGTGTGATACACACAAGACCTGGGAATTCAAACTAAAAATCACGCAGGCTGGGGCTGAAGGTATCTCAACTGCTGAGATCCACGGTAGCTAGCGGGAATTAGCTACAAACTGTGGACTGCTGAAAGGGAGAGGAGAGGGAGGAGAGATAGAAGAGAGACTGAAAGAAAGAGAGATGGTTAGAAGAAGAAAGAAAAGGAGGAAAATAGAGAAAATGTGGGTGTGAGAGAGAGAAAGCAGGTGTAGTAGGTGCAAGGATGGTTTGAGAAGAACCAGAGGGAGTATTATGGGGATGGTAAGAAATGGGGCTCCATGCTGGAAAGTGGTAGGGCTGGGTAGCTAAAAATTTCAGAAGTCTGAATGCAGCTAATAAGCAGTAAAAACCATTTTAGATCCATTGTATGTACAGTGATACAGCTGTTTAATATACTTTATGAATCTCCCCAAATCAAATTTACTTGTATTTTTCTTTTAACTGACAAGGATAATTAAGATTGCACTGTTTTTCAAAGTTAACTTATTAGTCACTTTGCTTACTGATGTTTAAAAACCTTTTTAGAAGAGGTAATGATTTTATGGTTTTAATTTAAAGAGAATCTGTAATGCCTTTTTAACTAGTTTAATTAATTAGAACTAGATTTGTGAAATCATAATCTGCAGGTTCATCAGTGTAGAAGAGCTGATACAAATAACCCCCTTCAAATTTTCAAGTGAACAGTTTCATACAAAAAAAAATTCTACTATAACTTCCCATAACTAACATCCTTTCTTTCAAGGTAAGTAAGTCAGGCTAAGACAGAAACTCAACTTTATGATGACAAGATGAGACAAAACAGGACTTTTGTCCCAAACCAGTTAATGTCTACATCCTTTGTGTCATCAATGTCAATGTCTTGTAGATACTCTGCAGCTTTTATCCTTACCTGTATAAAAATGAGTAATGGTTACTTTAGCAATTTGTATTCTCAAAGCAACAGTAGCTAGTACCCCATTATTTATTTTAAGGTTCCTCCTCATTAAACTGCTATGTGAGAATTTAGACTTGTGGCCTCAAGTTTCAACTTAACCCTTTGGTGTTTGACCTTCCAGGACCTTTGCTGCATATGTATGCATATGTAAACAAACATTCACTCATGAAAATATTTTTATCATAGACATGCTTTTTAAAGCCTGCATTTTAAAAGTAACTATTCAGATATAATTTACATACAATAAAGTGCATTCATTTAAAATGTGCAATTCTTTGAGTTTTGACAAAGGTACAACTGTGTAATCATCACCAAAATCAAGACAGTTTTTATTACCCCAAATAGGGTCCCTTCCTGTAATTGGGAAGAATAAATCTGACTCCATAATGGATCTGTTTACTTCAACCACTGTATTCTACTGCTTTTGCTACAAGAATGTTGCCTTATATTCTAAAATAAACAGGGCAGCCCATTCTCAAGGCCCTGATGTTTAAAGGTATAACACTTTTCCATTCTTATAGAGATAAAAGGCTGCAGAACAGAGAGTAACATTTATCTTGTTGGAGGTTTATAGGAACTTGTGACTGGACATGGACCTACGTGGACAGCTACAAGACCAAAGGATTCTGGCACCAGGAAGTCTGCAGCAACCAACCACACGCCCTGCCATTTTAGTATAAACAAAGCCTGAATTCTAACTCGGAGAAGATGGTTCTTTGGGACACTGGTCCACCATCTTGGTCTGCTAGATTTCTGAATAAAGCACTATTCCTTACCCTAACAACTCATCTCGATCTATTGGCTCATTGTGTGGCCAGCAGTAAGAGCTTGGACTCGAAACATTCTCAGTCAATCCCCCTCTCACCGCTGGCCCATGAAACCACAGGTCTGTTGCCACTGAAGATCAGACTGGTCTTTTGTAGAATCTGACATAAATCAAGTCACCTAGTATGCAGAATTCTTTTGCCCAGCATTTTGTTTCTGAGATTCACCCATGTTGTATACAATAATATTTTGTTCATTTTTATTATTGAGTAGTACTTCACTGTACAGATAGATACGCCACAACCTATTTATCCATTTTTCTGTTGATGGACAATTGGGCTGTTTCTAGTTTGGGTCTATTATGAATAAAGTTACCATGAACATTTGTGTAGATGCAGGCTTTCATTTCTCTTGGGTAAATACCTAAGAGTGGAATAACAGTGTCATTTGGTAAGAGTACAGTTAATGTTTTGAGAAACTGCCAAACCATTTCCAAAGTGGTTTCACCATTTTACACTCCTACCAGCAAAACAGGAGAATTCTAGGTCTCTCCACATCCTCACCAACACTTTGCCTATTTTTAGTTGTTTTCATTTTAGTGGATGTGTTGTATCTCATTATGGTCTTAACTCCTCTAAGGAATAACACTGTTGAGGATGTCTTCTTGTGTTTAACTGCCATCCCCACATCTTCTCTACTGAAGTGTCATCTACTTGCTTTGGGTTTAATTTGTTATTTTTAATCCTAGCATTTTAAGGCAGAAGCTTAAATTGTTCATTCTAGACTTTCCACTTCTAATATAAACATTTAATGCTAGTAATTTCCTTCTGAGTCCTACTTTAGCTGCATCCCTCAGATTTTGATATGCTTGTTTTCATTTTCATTTAGTTCAAAATATTTTTAAAACATTTAATATTTTAAACATAAACAGACATAAATATGGTTATATTGCCATAGACAAGGCTAAAGATGATATAATTCTGAAATAAGGAAATAAATGGACTAGATCTGTTAGCTTTTCAGGGGACAAGAACTGATGGACTTGAAAACTGACCAGACAGTGGCATGAGGAATATTGATGAGTCAAAAGGGACTCTTCCTCTTCTGACCTGGGAAACTGTGTGAGCTGGTGATACCATTCATGAAGCCTGGGAATATGGGAAACAATCCAAGACTGATCTAACTATATACCCTTATTCAGAACTGAATATTTTACAAGATAGATTCACACTGACCATGAGTAAGCATCATGAATTAGCATGATCCTTCTTTCTAACTGCTTGATTTCAAACTGAAGCCGCACCCCACCCCCAGTTACAGGTATGACTTATTAAGCACTGAATGGGGGGAGAGTACAGCTCAGTGGTAGAGTGCATGCTTAGCATGCACAAGGTCCTGGGTTCAATCCCCAGTACCTCTGTTAAAACAATAAATAAGCCTAATTTACCACCCCCCAAAATATTTTTAAAAAACCCATAAAGTATGGAATGAATCTGTGTTCTTTTTATTTTACTGCATCTCAAATTCTGTATCATGTAGTTTAAAGAAATATTTAGTAATCTTAATGATTAAAGTTAATGTTAAAATTGTTAATTTTAATCTATTAATGATTACTTCATCATGGACTTCAATTCATTTTTCAGATTTATAATTCTAATCTTCATCATGAAATTGGAAACTAAAGTGTTTTTGATTCTATTATGAGGTGCCTGAAGATCCCAATGGTTTCAACCTTTGGATCCACAGTTGAGACAGGAGAAAGAACTGGACTATGTAGTTGCTACCATAATCTCCATTTTTTTAATATTACAGAATTTACTGATGTTAGTAAGTGAATTCAAGTATTTCATCAAAAGAGCACAGCAAACACTCAAGCGCCAGTAGTAAGAGATGAGACCTTACATAACTGATCGTCAGCCCCAGAGACTGTATTTCATTTCTTTTTGTTTAAATATGAGAAGGAGGGCACTGTTGTGACTCTCCCTCTACACACGTTATGCCCTAGACTCCTCTCACAGCCACTATTGTTATGGTTAAGGAAAAAGGTGTGTCTCACAGGCAGGAAAGAGATTTCTAATAGTCTCAAGCAACACACATCTTTCAGTGAAAGAAGAGATAAACTATTACACATCCACATCATGGAATACTACTCAGCAATAAAAAGGAATACTTATACAACGACTTGGATGACCCTTGGGAGAAATGCTAAGTAAAAGAAGCCAATTTCAGAAGGATGCATATTATGTCACATTTATATAAAATTCATGAAATAACTTAATTATAATGGTGAGGAACAAATTAATGGTTGCCAGGATACAGGGACTGAGGGAAACCCCTAAAAATCCTATAAAGGGATAGCATGAGGGAATCTTGTAGTGATGAAACAGTTGTGTAATTTGATTGCAGTGGCAGTTATACAAATCTACACATGTGATAAAAGTACATAGAGCTATTAACATACACACAACTAACACACAAAGTTAAACTTCAAAAATGGGTCAAATGTATTTTAAGTTGTTACCTTTCCCTCTGTCTTGAAAAAGAAAGACAATCCTTTACCTTTGTTGCGGTTTGACAAGCCTTCTTTTGTCAGATCAATCACAGAATCAAGTTTCTTCTCTATAACCTGAAAAGTTGTTAAGGATTATGATTTTGCCTTAACAGAAAATGTTTTTAAAAAATAGAACACATATCTTTTAAAATTACCATTTAGAAGCTAGAGATTGAAAATTCTCTAAGTCTTATGGTTTAATTTTACTCCACTATGAAAGAGAAGCTCATGCAATACTGTATATGGTTTCTGAGAATATGATTAAGCAGAGTCTAAATGAGTTATTTGGTAATAACTATGGTTGTGAAATATGTTTATCATTAGCTGTTTGCTTTTTAATGTTTAAGCTGGACTGGAACTTGGTCATCTTAACTAGTCAGACATTAGTTTCTCAGAGAATGAATCTCTCAAAGAATGAATGACAAGATAAGTCATCCAACATGTAGCAACACTCAAGATCCTACATCTAACATATTCAAATAAACAACATTCAGAGGCAATATTTAGGACCTACCACAGCTTCAGTTTCAGCATCAGGTGAAATGTTAGAATTTCCTGATGTAACTTTTCCGTTATCTGGAAGAATATTATTAAAATATGAACATTTGACAAGTTTATTAACTATTAAATATTTATAGACATTACAATATATGAAATGCTGAGGACACAATAATGGGGATGCTCATTAACCATTATATAATTATAAACAGTAACTTAACTGACTTTACCTATTCCAAAGATCAATGAATCAGTCCAAAAAAAATGCAAAATCTAATTTTGGTTCAAAAGATTTTGTCCTTATGTAACTTCATAACAATATTAGTAACTCTTCTTTTAAAAAAAAATCTGTAAATTACTACAGCATTTGAGGAAATAAACTTGGAAATGTACATTTTACTTGTAGCATCTTTAGACCACCTGAGATAGCTAAGGAGGCTTCTTCATAGAACCAGTTAAAGCCTCAGATAAATGCTTAATATCCCTTAATTATTTGATTTACAATCTTAACAGCCCAAATCATGGGGTCAATTAAGTAGCTATATAAGTGGAGACAAAGTTTTTTGAAATTAAGATGCAAATTAAATTCTCTAATATATAGTAAAAATGAAAATGAAATGGGGAATTTTGAATAAGAAATTATGGGCCAACAAGATAGCTATTTTAAGAGAAAGGAAACTTATTGGAAAGCTAAGGTTAAAAATTTTTACATAAGTGTAATGAGAAAAACTCTAAAGAGTAACAAAGTATTGTTTTTAAAAGTTAAAAAAAATTAAAGATACTAAAGATTAACCAAACTTTAAATCTTAATAGACTATAAGATAACTCAAAGACAAAACAAAAAGACAAATAATAAACCACCACTACCATCAACAAGACCAGAGCAAAAAAGTAAAAACGGATAAGAAAAGTAAGTAGTCTTAGAATTTACAAAGCCATTAAACAAACGTGGTAAAGAGACAAAAGGCCATAAATTGATAAATACAAGGTTAAAAAGAAACCTCAATTTTATTAAGGAATCACTGATTTATTCAGGTAGTATTAATCACAGATATAAAATAACTCTGAGAGTAGAATTAAAATTTTTATTGTATTAAAAGATAATATTCAATTTTCAATTTTAAACAAATACTGATTAGAGGCTTTCTAATTTGACAGGTCACATTTTAATCAACTTAGGATACCTGTTGGATTTGATGTAATTGGAGTTGTCAAATCAGGACTTTCCACAGAAACCAATATGACATCATCACTGTTACTAAAATGATTTAAAAAAACAAAAAATAAACTAAGCATGCATTATTAGGCTGAAACATGCAATCTATGGTTAGAATTATTCTAATTTAATATTTCATAATTGATATGTTTTAATCTTACAATTGGTGGGGGTGGATGAAGATGATAAAACCAAATACCCAAGAAACTCCATGTATTACCAATTAATTATATGGCTAAAAGTTCATGATATCCAATAACAACAGGTCCTTAAAACTTAATAGAGATCCATTTACAATGAACCCAAATGTACAATCTGTAAGTATACAATATACATAAATGTAGAAAATATACAGAAGTCACTCTAGCACATATACTAGCCTTCACGAAAATGAAACAATGATAACTAAAAGAAACCCATTAAAACTCTTTTGACTCTTACAGATATAGAACTGTAAAAAATAAAGATATTAAAAAATTAATTCTGCCCTTACTCTATATTATATCACTATAGCAGCAATATTTACCACACATTTACTAAACTGAGGCAATGATGATAAGTGATGCTGATCATGGTTACAGATTATTCTGAGTCAGAAGATTGTCTCTGCTCCCATTTGACTCCGATTCCAATAGGAGTTTGACATTTAAAATCAGAATTTTTGTTAAGAAAATCTTGACATAAATTTCAGTAAGTCCATAAATTTGCTGCATGAATTTTCTATACACAGGGATGTACCATTTTTTATTAGGTGTTTTAAATTTTTTAGCTTTTGTATTTTTTTTGGAATGGTGTATGATCCATTCCAAGTTATTTTTGTATACGGTGTGAGGTAAAAGTTGAGGTTCACTATTCCCCTCTGGTTATTCCAGGAGCATTGTTTGAAAAGACTATCTTTTCCCATTAAATTACCTTCACATCTTTGTTGAAAACCAGCAGACTATACCCATACTCTCTAATTTGTCTGCTGATCTACACGTCTATCCTTACACCAGCACCATTGTCTTAATTACCACAGCTTTATGGTAAGTCTTGAACTCAGGTAGTGTATGTCTTCCAGCATTGTTTTCATATTCTAAGTCTTTTGCATTTCACACAAGTTTTTGATCAGTTTGTTACCTTCTACAGAAAAGGATGCTGGATTTTGATTAAGATTGCTTTAAATATACAGAACAATTTGAGTGAAGTGACACTAACAGTGAATTTTCTGATTTGTAAACATGGCATATCTCACCATATATTTATGTCTCCTTTAATTTCTCTCAGCAATATTTTCTACTTTGTAAAATTATTAATAAACTATTTTTAGAGAAGTTTTGGGTTTACTGCAAAATTGAGCAGAAAGTAGTTTTCTCATATACCCCCTTATCCTCTCCCACACACAACCTCCCATAAAATCCTGTACCACAGTGGTACTCTTGCTGTAACTAATGAAACTACACTGACAACATCATTATCCCCAAAGTCCATAGTTTACAACAGGATTCACTCTCAGTGTTAGACAGTCTATGGATTTTGACAAATGTATGACATGTGTCCACCATTACAGTATCATACAGAATAATTCCACTGCCCTAAATATCCCCAGTGCTCAGTCTATTCATCCCTCCCTACTAACCTCTGATAACATTTGATCTTTTTACTATCTCCATAGTTCTGCCTTTTCTAGAATGTCATATAGTTGAAATCATACAGCATGTAGCCTTCTCAGATTGGCTTCTTTCACTTAGTAATATGCACTTAAGTTTCTTACATGTCTTTTCATGGCTTGAGAGCACATTTCTTTTTTAGCACTAAATAGTATTCCACTGTCTGAATGTACTACAGATTATTTACCCATTCACTTACTGAAGAATATCCTGGTGCTTCCAAGTTTTGGCAATTAAGGATAAAATTACAGTTTATATGATTCCATTTTCTCTCCTTTCTTAGCACATCAATTACACTTGGTTTTAGTGGTGCCTTAGGGTTTGCAATATACATTTACATTTACAACTAATCCAAGTCAATTTTCAAATAATACTATACTGCCTCACAAGTAGTACAAGTACCTTATAATAACAAAATATTTCTAATTCCTCTTTCCTGTTCCTTGAATTATTGCTACCGTTCATTTCACTTATACACAAGTGCACGAGTGTGGGTGTGCACACACAAGCATCCATAACCAAATACACTATTGCTATTAATTTGAACAAACTCATCAGCTAAATCAACTAATAAGAAAAATAAAAGGTTCTATTTTATCTTCACTCATTCCTTCTCTGATGAGCTTTTCTTTATATAGATCTGATTTTCTGATGTATTTTCCTTTTCTGTGAAGAATTTTTAACATTTTTTACATGGTAGGTCTACTGGCAACAAATACTCTAAATTTTTGTTTGAGAATGTATTTCTTCACTTCTGAAGAATAGTTCCGCAGCATACAGAATTTTAGGTTGGTAGTTTTGTTCTTTCAATACTTTGAATATTTCAAGCCAGTCTCTTCTTCTTCGCATAGTTTCTAAGAAGTTGGATGTGAGTCTTACCTTTGTTCCTCTATACTGTATAGGTAAGGCGTTTTTACCCTTGGCTTCTTTCAAGACATTATCTTTTGATTTTCTGAGGTTTAAATATGATATGCCTCAGTGTACGTTTTTTAATATTTATCCTTCTTGGTGTTCTCCGAGTTTCCTGGATCTATGGCTTGATGTCTAAATTAATTTTAGGGAAATTCTTTGTCATTGTTACTTCAAATACTGCTTTTGTTCCTTTCTTTTTTCCTTCTGGTATTCCACTTATGCATATGTTACTCCCTTTGCAGTTGTCCTAAGTTCTTGGATATTCTGGGTTTCTGTGTTGTCTTTTTTTTTTATTTGCTTTTCCATTTTAGAAATTTCTATTGTCATATTCTCAAGCTCAGTGATTGTTTCCTCAGCCAGATCTATTCTACAATGAGTCCATCAAAGGCATTCTTCAATTCTGTTAGTGTTTTTGACCTCAAGTAGTTCTTTTTTTTTTTTTAAAGAATGTCCATATTTCTGCTTATATTACCCACCAGTTTTTGCATTTTTGACTACTTTTTCCATTAAAGCATGTAAGTCATAGTTTTAAAAAACAATTTCTGGTCTGATAATTTGAACATTCCAGTCATATCTGACTCTGGTTCTGGTGCTTGTTCAGTCTCTTCAAGTTGTGTTTTTTGCTTTTTAGTATGTCCTGTAATTTTTTGTTGAAAGGTAGACATGATGCACTGAGTAAAAAGAACTACGGTAAACAGGCTTTTAGCGAAGAAGTGGTAAAATGTGGGGGGAGGGAAGCAATCTACCAGTCCTATGATTAAGTGTCAGTCTTTTAGGGAGTCTGTGCCCCTTCAGTGTGAAATTCACTGATGCATCTCAGTCCTCACACCTTACTTAGGTGGGACAGGATAGCCAGAGGCAGCCAGAATTGGGTATTTCTCTTCCTCCTTGTAGAAGGCTAGAGGGAGCAGGTGTTGGGTATTTCTTTTCCCACAGGTAGGTTAATCTCTGGTAACAGTTTCTCCTGAGGGCAGGCTTTGTTAAGACTGCTCTGGTGTATTTCAAAAGGTTCTTTTTACCCTGCCTCCTGCTGGAAGCATGAGGGGATTTTTCTCCAATATTCACTGTGAAGATCAGTGGAGCTCCTAGAGGTAAAGCTCACAAAATTGCGCCCCCCTCCATAACAGGGCACCCCCCTACCCTGGAGTTTCTAACTCTCAGATGTATCTACTCTGATAAATTACAATGTAGGTTTACCTACCCAGCAGTGGTTGCCATTGAGGTTTCTGCTACAGTTCCAGGATGTTTTAATTCTTTGTTTCTGCTTGTTTCTCTCTTCAACTTGGGGGGCGGTAATTTGCTCTATGACCTTACTTCTCTGGTGGATCAAAGAAAAGTTGATTTTTCAGTTTGTTCAGCTTTTCACTTGTTGTTAGTATGGAGTGACGACATCTTACATGCTGGACTAGAAATCTGAAGTCAACTTTGTAGTTTTGAAGTTAAGTCATATATATTTTGGTAATTTTACCTCTAGGAATATCATATTCGTTGATATTATTGTAAACGGCATTAATCTAAAATTTAAAATTCCAACTGTTTGTTGCCCATACATAGAAATAGTATGGAGAAATAATATTTTATATATATAACATACACCCACCACATAGCACAGAGGATATACATATATATATATATATATACCTCTATATAGGGCACATATATATGCCCTATATAGAAATACAGTAAAATATTTTATGTTTATCCACATGTTTATAATTTCCAGCACTCTTCATTACTTTACCTTTGCAAAGATCTAAATTTCCGTCTGGTATAATTTTCCTTCTGCGTGAAGAAACTTCTTAAATATTCATTGTAGTGCAGGTCTGCTGCGGATGTACTCTTTCACTTTTTTAGTGTGAAAAAGTTGTCTTCTCGTACATGTCTGAAAGATACTTTCACTGAGTGTAGAACTGTAGACACTGTAGACAGTTTCTCTTTCAACGATACAGAGATGTCTCTCCATTTCAGTACTTTAGAGATGTCTTCTCTTCGACATCTCTAAAGTTTAACAGTTTACAGTGAGAATTCTCATCTTATTTTTTGTTCATTTCTATGGAATGTGTCTTTTCTCTCTGGCTGCTTTTAAGATTCTCTTGTCACCATTGACTTTTAACAACATAACATTTGGTTATGATGTACTTTTCCTTTATGCTTCTTCTGCTTAGGTTTGTTAAGCTTTTTGTCTATCTTTCTATTTATGGATATTTTAGAATTTTCATCAAATTTGGAAAAATTTTAGATGTCATAGTTTCCTGTTCTCCTCCCTGCCCCCTGCCTACTGATGACTTCAATGATATATACATATATTATATATATCAGACTGCTTGATACTGTTCTACAGGTCTCTGATGCTCTGTTCATTTTTTGTTAATCTTTTTTCTCCACATGTTCTGTCTCAAGTTTTTATTGCTATTTCACTAATTTTTAAAAAAGCCAGTAATTATCTGTTATTAATCCTGTCCAATGTACTTTTCGCTTTAGTCACTGTCTCATCTCTAGAAGTTTAATTTGGGTCTTTTTTTTTTTTAATCTTCCATTTCTCTCATCATGTTGACATTTTCCTCTATACTGTGGACATGAAGAGTTTTATGCTATTGTCTGCTAAGTCCATCAACCATAGTAATTCCAGGTCAGTTTCTATCATTTCAGTTTTCTCCTTGTTACGGGTTATATTTTTCATACTTTGCACGCATAATTTTTTATTAGATGTTGGACATTGTAAAATTTACACTGTTGGATGATGTTTCATTTCTTCAGAGAGTGCTGGACTTTGTCCTGGCGTGCAGTTAAATCACCCAGGATTAGTTTAACTCCTTTGAGTCCTTTTAGTTTTGTGGGGTAGGTCCACTGCAGTCTTTAGTCTAGGACTAATTTAGCCCCACTACAGCAATACCCATCTAAGGAATCCACTTGTCGTTCCATGATAAGTCTCGTCTTATAGCCAGTGAGAAAGCAAAATGCTCCTGTGCAACCTCCAAGAAATGTTTGGCCGCCTTCTTTTCAATGGTTCTTACCCCAGTCTCTTGCAGTTTCATCCTTTGCACGTATAGATCTATATTCAGCCAATGATACAAGGGGTTCCCTTTGTAAACCTTCAGAGCTCTACCTTTATGCAATTGCCTCTCTTCATTGCTCTGCCTCACAAATTCTAGATAACTCAGACTCCACAATATCTGATCTAAACACAGCAAGACCACCAGGCTGTTCGGGCTCCTCCCACCCCTGCTCTTCAACCTGGGAAATGCCTCCAGGCAGTAAGCTGGATGATGGCAGGGTGTATTTCATTTGTTTCCTTTCTCATAGGGATCATAGTCTAGTGCTCCCTGTTGAACAATGTTTAAACATAATTCTTTTTTTTAAGTCTCGTTTTCTGGTTGTTTACAGCAAAAGAACAACTCCTATAGCAGTTAAGACTTCATGAACAGAAGATGACATTTCCTACACACTGATTTCCATTTTGTGAAATCAATTGTTTTCATGTACATTTTTTAACAAATATTTAATTCAATCATTTTCTCATATCAAATTTATCAATAAGAGATTCTAACAAAAGCTATTATGTCTAAGTTTAATAAACAAAAAAGGTTCAGATCTAATTTTTATCAATAGTATTTTATTCTTCTGCTCATTTTTGGTCTCTAACAAAACTTACAAAGTTTATTTGTATATACTTTTTTCTACTAGTAATAGTCACATAATGGATGAAAGATTGATACCTATATTTATTTTGTTGCTAAAGTACAAGAAAACTATAACAATTCTTTTCACATGTTCATTATACTATAGTCAAAATCTTTTATCAATCTCAAAATTCATCATTTAATACTTCTATAGTTCTAATGTTTTTAATATTTTTGTTTGCTGCTATAGTACATCAACTATAATGATATTTAGGAGTCTAAGACATTAAGCAGAAAGACTTAAAAAAGCAGAGTTGAATTTTTGGCAATCTCATTGGAATTATGGGCTGAGGAGGTAAGGATTAAGATTTAGAAGCCACCAAGATGGAGAGGCCCAGGTGAGTACTTCAAGCTTTCAGCTAGAATCCATTGAGGGCTACATCTTAAGAGCCAGTGTGAACTAGAGACAAAAGGAGACTTTTCAACAAGCTTCAATTTATATCACTCCCTGAGCAGATTAGGTGACCAGGCCCTTCTCTATCTGCCAGAGGACAGAATAGTATAAATCTTGTCTATAGGAAGATACTATTCAGAGCCTCACTAATTCTTCAAAAATTATCAAGCATGCTAACAAACAGAATCAAATGACTGGAAACTGAGAGAAAAAAAAACATATGTACATATAATCAAGATACTGGAGTTATAAAACAAGGATATTAGAAAAAAACTATGACAAAGTTTTAAGAATATTGAGGGAAAATGGAGAAAATTGTTAAAACCAGATGAAACATTCATCAGAAAAGTATAATCTATAAAAAAAAAAAAGACTACACTGAAATTAAGAAGAGTCAATTCATATAAAGGCACTATTCATATAAAGGCACTATTATGAAGTTGAAAGACTTGGAATGGGAAAAGATGTTTGTAGTAAATATATCTGACAAAAAAAAAAAACAACAAAAAACACTGGCAGTGCAAAAGTAAAACATTCAAAAGTCTTAGAGAAACTTTATGAAAAAAGATACCCAAATGACTAACAAACGTTGCTTAATTTCATTAGTAGAAAGAAATACAAATGGTAACCAATGAAGCATTCCTCAGAGATATTGTGGGTTCAATTCCAGACTACCACAATATTAAGTGAGTATCTCAACAGAGTGAGTTACATAAATTTTTTGATTTCCTAGTGCATACAGAAATTACGTTTACTATACATACTGTACTGTATGCTATACTACAGTCTATTAAGTGTATAGCAGCATTATTTTTAAAAGAGAGTGTACATACCTTAATTAAAACATAATTATTGCTAAAAAAATATTAACCATCACCCAAGCTTTCAGTAAATTGTACCTAATTGTTTTGCTAGTATATGGCCTTGTGTCGATGTTGACAGTTGGTAACTGATCAGGGTGGTGGTTGTAGAAGGCTGGGGTGGTTGTGGCAATTTATTAAAATAAGATAATGAAATTTGCTGCAGAGATGACTTGTCCTTTCACAAGTGATTGATTTTTCGGTAGTATTCAATGCTGTCTGATAACATTTTACCTACTATAAAACTTCTTTCAAAGTTCGAGTCAATCTTCTCAAGCCCAGCCTCTGCTTTATCAACTAAGTTGATGCTAATATTCTAAATCCTTTGTTGTCATCTCAACAGTCTTCACAGCATCTTCATCAAGAATAGATTCCATCTCAAGAAACCACTCTCTTGGCTTATCTGTTAAAATATTATCATGAGACTACAACAATTCAGTCACATCTTCAGGCTCCACTTCTAATTCTAGTTCTCTTGCTATTTCCACCACATATGCAGTTACTTGAACCCCTCAAAGTCATCCATGAGGGTTAGAATCAATTTCTTCCAAAGTCCTGTTAATGCTGCTATTTTTAACCTCTTCCCATGAATCATGAATGTTCTTCATGGAACCAGATGGTGAATCCTTTCCAAAAGGTTTTCAATTTACTTTGCTCAGAGATCCATTGGAGGAATCACTATCTATGGCAGCTATAGCTTTACAAAATACCTAAAAGAAAGAACTTGAAAGTTGAAATTATCCTTTGATCCATCAGCTGCTGAATGGATGTTGTGTTAGCAGACATGAAAACAACATTAATCTCACTGTACATCTCCATCAGAGCTCTTGGATGACCAGGTACATTGTCAATGAACAGTAAAACTTCGAAAGGAATCTTTTCTGAGCAGAAAGTCTCAACATTCATTTGCGTAAAATATTAGTAATTCAAGCCTGGATGTGCTGTCAGCCAGGCTCTGTGGTTCCATTTATAGAGCACGAAGTAGAGTTAGCATAATTCTTAAGGGCCCTAAGATTTTGTTACAGTAAATGACCACTGGCTTCAACTTAAAAGTCACCAGCTGCATTAACCTCCAGAAAGAGAGTCGGTCTGTCCTTTGAAGTTTTGAAGCCAGCCATTAACTTCTCCTCTGTAGCTACCAGTCCTAGATGGCATCTTCCTGCAATATAAGGTTGTTTCATCTACACTGAAAATCTACTGTTCAGTGCAACCCCTTCATTAACCACCTTTGCTAGATCTTCTGGATAGCTTGCTGCAGCTTCTACATCAGCACTTGCGGTAACTGTCATGTTACCGCTTTTGTATTCTATTTGCTGTCACTAAGTATAGCCCAAGTCAGGAATTAGGCTCCACCTTTTAACAGGAGGAGAACTTATGGGCATATTTTAAAACCATCAACAAAAGAGGCTGTGTGCCTCTCTCTGCTGCCTGCCAGAATATAGGGTGTATTCACTCTGATAAAAGCTAGTATCATTTACAGCCTCCACAATTTTCAATACACAATGTCTAAGATTCAAAGAAAAAATCAGTAGGTGTAAGAAACAGTGCAAAGATGAAAAAGAGTGAACAGACACAGAGCTCAAAGTGACCCAGATATAAGAGTCGTAAGAAATAAATCAGAAAATAACAGTGATTAAAATGTTCAACATGTGGATGACAAGGTGAAGAATTTCACCAGGAGACTTGAATCTATAAAAATGAATCTAATGGGAAGAGGAGACTGGAAAATTTAACAGACTGAAACTAAGAACTCAATACATGAGTTTAACATTTGGATCCAGCTGAAGAGAGAATTAATAAATAGTTTAGTAAAAAATATCCAGACAAAAGCATGAAGAACAAAAAAGACAGAGTGTACAGAGAAGTGTGTAATGGGAATATCAGAAGGAGGAGATAGAATGGTGCAGGAGTATCTAAAAAGATAATAGTGAAGAATTTTCCAAAGATAATGAAACATACAAAGTAACAGATTCAAGAAAAACTATAAGCCCCAATCAGGATGAATTAACTACCCCTGAGCATCATACAGTATACTGGAGAAAACCAAAGATAAGTAGACTATCTTGAAAGCAGTCAGAGAACTACAACCACTATCCTCAAAGAAGGAACAATAAGATCCATCTAACTTTTTAACAGAAATTATAAAAGTCAGAAGACAACATAATGACATCTTGAAAGTGCTGAAAATAACTTCCAACCTATAATTCACTATCCATGTTAAAGACAAAATGAAGTTATTTCCAGACAAACAGAATTTATCCAGAGAACTAAAACAAACAAACAAACAAATAAATGGAGTTCTTCAGAGAGAAGAAAAATTATCCCAGATGGAAATACAGGAAGAAATGAAGAGCAAAAGAAAGAGTAAATACAGTTGACCCTTGCACACTGAGGGAGTTGGGGTGCCCAACCCCATCACAGTTGAAAATCGAAGTGTAACTTTTGACTCCCCCCAAATCTACTAATAGCCTACTGTTGACCAGAAGCCTTCCTGGTAAGATAAACAGACGATTAACACATATTTTGTATGTTATATGTATTATATACTGTATTCATATAATAAAGTAAGCTAGAGAAAAGAAAATCCTAAGGACGAGAAAATACATTTACAGTACTGTCCTGTATGTATTGATACTGTAAGTTTACATTGTCTGTCAACACGACGAATTGTCTGTCAGTGCCTACCTCAATGTTGTCCTATATGATACAAAATACCATAGATGCTACATGTGTTATTAAGAGTAGACATCAAAAATGAAAAGAAAATGTGAAAGAACCTGTTTTTATTTAGAGGTACTGTATTTATTGGAAAAAATCCATGTATAAGTGGATCCGAGCAGTTCAAATCTTTGTTATTCAAGTGTCAACTGTATTTGGGTAACACTAAATGAGTGACTGTACAAAGTTATGATATTGTCTTACGAGATTTAAAATAATGTAAAATTTTAAATGCATGAAACAATGCAGAGGAGCAGTAAATAGTTAAAAGTGTTCTAATGTCAAAATTGCCTATAAAATGCTAAAAGCAGCAATTCATATTAGACTCTAATATTAGAGTCAAGAATCTATATCATGATCTTTAGGATAACTTCTAAAGGTACAATAAGAAAGGTATAATTAATGAGGTAATAGAGAATGGGGAAAAAAATCCCAAAAAAGGCTAAAAATGAGTAGAGAGACAGACAGATAAGGGAAAAGGACCATAAAATAATGGGACAAACAGAAAACAAGTATTAAGATTATAATTATGAAACCACATATATCAGTAAGATTAGACAAACAATCTAAAATTTCTGATTAATAATTATTTTCAAATTGGATTAAAAATACATGTTCAGCCGAATAATTACAAACCTAGCATCCATGTAGCCACTACTCAGACAAATACATTTTAAATTATCAGCACTTCAGAAACCCATGTGCCTCTATCCTGAATCATAAATCCCCTCCATAAATAGCATTTATGGTAATAATTTCCTTGTTTTACTCTTTAGATTGATGATGTAGCTTTGAATTCCTAAATGATACACTTTTTGCTGGCTATTTTTAAACTTCCTTGGAATAGAATCATAGTATTCCTTGCATCTGCTTTTCAATGATATTTTTTGTGGGAGTAACTTATACTGTCACATATAACTGTAGTTCTTTTGTTTTCATTAACATACAGAATTCCACTGTATGGATTTACAGCAATTATTTTTCTTTTCCACATGGATGGACAGCTTTTTCCTTCTGGTTTTCGGCTATTATGAAAAATGCTGCTAATAAACTTTCCTATATATATGTCCTACTGCACATGTGTACATGTCTCTAGCTAGGGTACATATCAAGGAATGAAACTGCTAGGTCAAAGGATATTTAGATCTTCAATTATTTCTAGGTAATACCAAATTTTTCTAAACTACTATGCCAATTTACTCACCCAACAACAAAATATTAAATAAAACCAATTCCCTTTATTTCAAAACCTCACCAATACCTGGTATTGTCAGATTTTTTAAATGTTTTACTTTTCCTTACCTGATATGAAATGGTATCTCACTGTGGTTTTAATTTGCATTTCCCTGATTACTAGTGAAGATGAGCACCTTTTCATATGTTTACTGGCCATTTGGAATTCCTCTTTTGAGAAGTAGATGTACTTTGGCCCATTTTTCTTTTGCATTATCTGGCTTTTACTCATTGATTTGTTGAAGTTCTTTATATTTACTCTGGGTACTAGTCCTTTATAGGTTATATGTGCTGTGAGTATCTTCTCCCATTCCATGGCCTGTCTTCCACTATCTTTATAGTGCCTTTTGAGAAAAGAAGTTTCTAATTTTAATGTGGTAAAATTGATCAGTTTTTTCTTTTATGGCAAGGGCATTTGTGTCTTAATAAATCTTTCTTTATCCGAAGTTCATGAAGACATTCTGTGTTACCTTCTGAGAGCTTTATAATTTCCCTCTAGATATTTAGTTCCTTAATTCACAAAAGACTGATGTATAGCCTGACACAGGGATCCAATTCTTTCATATTTCCCCCAATATGAATAGCACCATTTACTAAAAGTCAATTATTTCCCAAATGATCTGCCATACAGTCTTCAACACACATCACATATGCATATATGCATGGGTTTCTGGACTCTCTGTTACACGGCTCTATTTGTCTAGCACTTGCCAATATCACATGATCCTAATTACTGCAGTTTCATAATGTCCTGACATATGATGGTACATTCCTTCCATCTTGTTTCTCTACCTAAAGGGTATCTTGGCCTCTCAACCCACAGTATTTACATATACATTTTAGAATCAAATCAGCTTGTCAAGTTCCATAAAATTATATACCGGGAAACTGACTGAAATTGTACTCTATAAATTAATTTGAACAAAAGTAAAAACATTTTCTAATATTGCATTGTCCAAACCATATACATAGTACGTTTCTCCAATGAATTCTTCTTTGATATCTCAAAGTTTTGTTATTTTCTTCAGTTATTACATGCCTTGTTAATTGTATTTCTAGGTACTTGATATGTCTGATGCTATCACAACACTATTAGATGTTTATAAATTTCTTATTTCCTAATTGCTCGTATCTCGTATATAGGAATACAACTGATTCCTTATATATTTGAGTTTGGCAATCTTGCTGAACTCTTATCAATCCTAATAATTTATCTGTAAGTTCCTTTGGATTTCCTACATACATGCCCCCAATCAGCTAAGAATAGTAATATTTACTGCTCCTTCTTTTCGACTCTTTTACATTTTTCTTTTTTTAATTTTTATTTTTTTGCATTAGCCAAGATATCCAGTATAGCATTAAAGTGGCAACAGCAGGTATCCTTCCATTTTTATCTCAGAGGGAATATTTCCAATATTTCACTATCAAATTCTTTTTTAGGGCTTTTGCAGATATTCTTTATCAGATTAAGGAAGTCACCGCCTATTCCAAGTCTGCTAAAAATTGTGCTTTTAATCATAAACAGATACTTTATCAGATCCTACATCTATGTTGAGCTGATGATGATTCTTCTCCTCGCACATTACGTAAGTTGACTTTTTCTTGTAAACTAACATGGCAGCATTCTTGGAACAAACTCAGCTTTTATAGATTGTTGAATTTGGTTTACGAGTTTCTTGTTTAGGATATCTGCATCTATTCCATGGGTAAAACTGTAATTTTCCATTTCTGTAAAGGTTTTAAATTGATTTTATTATCAGAGTATCATTTTTACTAAATTTCAGTATCTAGCCTCATAAAATGAGGAATAATCCCTCTTTTTTTATTCTTTGGGATAGTTTATTTAAAATTGGTATTGTTTCTTCCTTAAATGTTTTATAAAACTCACCACTGAACCTACCCATCAGGGTCAAGTTACACAGTTGTGACACATATTCTCACACTCACCAGGGGCTGACAGTGCTGCCTGAAATGGTTTCATAAATTGCACATTCTTCCTTCATTACAGAGCACAAGGTGAACTGTTCATGTTACAGATATAAGCCACTGATATTAACATAGCAGTCTATAAATTACTCTTTTAATCATGTCTTCACTTTTTCACTTCCATCAACAATATTTTATTTTTCTTTTTTGTTACTTTATGAGTTTCAGCACAAGTATCAATAAGTGGTAACAACAAACACTCACTGAAATGTGATTCTTCTCTTTGACAACTAAGTAAATGCCTTCTTCATAACAGCTTCCTGTTCAAAACTAAAATGCAGGCCTCAGTATCATGGAATATTAGGATTTCTTCTGAAGAGTCAGCACTGCACGTAAATTCCCAAATACCAAGAATCTCCTATAAATGGTGAGGATTCGTAATGCTTCTCCTTTGTTTTATAGCATCCTTGAGCATGCGTAGTGATTTGGGGGAAAGGGTGGTGTTCTTCAAACAATGACCACCGTTTAATTCACTTGTTTTTGGCTACATATTTTATATATATATATATATTATATATATATGTATATATATATAGCCTCTTTTTAAAAGCTGAGGTATAATTTAACATATAAAAGCAAAATCATAGGACATTTTAATGAGTGAGTGTTAAGAATAAATAAATAATACTATAAAGCTCCAAAACTGTTGAGAATCACCAGTGAAAAGAATTCATTAAAATTTCTCCCATCCCCACACCCCCTGACCCTTGAATATCAATCCAGGCTAGGATTTATCAATCATGTTTCTTTGTTAAACTAAACTACTTCTTCCCTGTCAGCCCCAAATCTTTTACTAGACTAGATTGGAGGTTAGGTGCCTCAGCTGCTTTGTGATCAACTAGACGAATAAGTTAACCTGTTCACCGTAATTTGAAGTTATCATGATACTACTTTCAACATGCAGGGAACTAATTTTAGACACCTTTTTCCTAGTCTTACTCTTCTGTGTAGTTTTTTAAAACCACTGTTTCATAGGGCTGTGAGTCTTCCATGTATAGAAGTAGAAACTACTGGAGTGATCTAGTTGATCAAACCAAAGATGGAAAGCATCACAGTGAAAAACCTGATCACCTAACCAACTTAAAATTTTATTTAGTACTGTTAAAACGACAATAAAAGCTTTAGAGAACCAATTCCATTCCTCCATAATGGACAAAATAGTGTTCATATAAATATGAAGCTTTAAGCTATTTTAATTTAAGCTTTAAGCTTAATTGAGAAAAAGAGTATCTGTGTTTACAAACATATATTTAGATTAGTAAGTTTATGCATTTCTATAGAAAAGCCTACCTTTCAGAAACAGCCTCATTATGATCCTGTGATAAATTAATCTTTTCACTTGCTTTTTCTGAAGAGTTAGAAGGTTCAGAGTTCACAGAAGTCTTTCTTTCCTGTGGACTATTAACTGACTCTGGATTCTTATTCAAATTCATAGTCTCTGAATTTGCAACCTGTTAATTGAGTGAGGAAAAAGCAGTTGAGGGGAAGATTACCAACTGTGCTCTTCCACACAAAATTGCTGACAGGTAGAATTTCATTTGGAAAATATTCTCGCATACATATGGCAAAACATATATTAAATTCTATCTGTTTCAATGGCTGATGATCATGTTTACAGTTACTCTGCCAAAATGAATTTTTTAAAATATTTCAAAGAAATGAAAATAATGATAGCACAAATCAACTTCCTGGCTTAAAAGGAAAGAAGGAAAAACAAATACCTAAGTAGTTACGAGACAGGAGGGAAGGGGGCAGGGCACAACCATGAAAAGAATGACATAGCCATTGAGGATAGGACATAAACTGATTAGAACCAACTAGGCCCAAGATGGTGGAAGGTTTGACTTCCAGGAGCACGCGAGCCTCATTACAGGCTCACTGTAATACATGAGCACACTAAATGGCACACCCACTGGCACCATAAAAGGCTGAAAAGTGGGCAATGGCCCAATTCCTGGAAATCCTTGTTCCTTCCCCAAAATAGCTGGAATAATCCACTTGTTAGTGAATGAAATTACCTAGTGATAAAAACTAACCCACTCCCACAACCTGGGGCCACTCTCCCTTCCGAGATAGATCACTTTCTATTCATGGAATGTGTATGTCTCTAAATAAACTTGTCCTCACTTTACTATGGCTCGCTCTTTAATTCTTTTCTGCAGGAAGCCAAAGACCCTCACTTGGCTAGGTGAGTCCCAGGGACTCACCCGAGACATGGGACATAAACATCGTCTTGTGCCCCATTTTCCTGCAACTCTTCAACAACATTTTAATCCTATTATACTAAGTTTTAGGAACTAAAAAATATTAGACTTTAACAAGGAGACTTTCACTTTTGCTATACTTTTAATAAGACTGAAGACCAGAAATGAATCAATTTTCCAACTTGCTCTTCTAGTTGATGAGTTTTGGACAGCTTCAGAATTTCCCAAATGAAATCCTGGTTCCTTTGAATAGTTTCTCCTTCAATTTACTTCTTCTCCCTCACATTTTACTATAATAAGCACGAAATCAAGCCAAACCTCCAACACTGCTCAAAATTCTCATCAACCTTATAAAAATCCAAGTTTGTCACTTACAAATTCTGCTCACTGCTGGTCACATTTCAGCTAAGCTTCCTGCCACTGTGTAACAAGAATCTCCTTTCCTCCCCAATTTCCAGTAGCACATTCCTCATTTGAGTCCTCACCAACAATGCTTTTAAATGTCCATATTTCTACCAACAGTCTGTTTATGAAGATTTAGGTATTCTCTTAGACTATATAGTGTTTCTCTAAGGTGTTCTGCATTTCTGAGCCCTCACCTGCAGTCTTTAACATCTATATTTCAACTAAGCCTGTTCAAGGCAATCTAGGCTTTTGAAAATCATGCTCCTCAATATTCTACCAGCCTCTACCATTCCAAATCCACTTGCACATTTTTTAGGTATTTGTTACAGCTACACCCCATACTTTCTGGTACCACATTCTGTATCAGTTTCTTGATGCTGCTATAACAAATTACTACAAACTGGGTGGTTTAAAACAACAGAAATTAATTTTGTCATACTTCTGGGAAGCCATAAGTTTGAAACCAATTTCATTAAGATCACATTGTCAACAGGGCTGCATCCTTTCTGGAGGCTTCAGGGGAGAATCTGTTTCCTTTTTTTCCAGCTTCTAGAAGCTGCCAGCATTCCTTGGCTCATAGCTGCTGCCTCCATCTTCAGTGTAATCATTCCAACCTCTGCTTTCATTGCCCTATTTCCATTTTCTGTCTTTGACTTTGTTGACCCTTTTAATAAAGCCCCTGTGATTATATTGAGCCTACCAGGATAATCTTCCCATCTACAAGCTTCTTTTACCATGTAAAGTAAAATACTCACAGGTTCTAAGCATTAGAACATGGACATCTTTGGGGCCATGATTTACCACCACCAATCTTGACACATTTAGCATAGAAGTATTATTTATAGAATACTACACCCAATACTCTTGTCAAGTGTACAGGGAACGTTCACCAAGGGAAAGCTTATCTTGGGCTATAAAGTAAGTATTAATAATTCTCAAGACTAAAATTTTACACAGTATGTTCTCTGACCAAAATTAAATTAGATATCAATAAAAATACGATACCTAGAAAAATGTTTGAAAATTAAACATACACTTCCAAATAACCCATTTGGGGTCAAAGAACACCACCACAACGAAAGTTAGAAATTATTTTGAACTGATGGAAAACAAAAATACTATATAATACAGATTATATTAAGAAGATGCTTAGAAGGTACTTAGAAAAAGCAGTGCTTAGAAGGATATTTATAGCGTTAAATGTTTTCTAGAAGAAAAGGTTAAAAATCAATGCTGCTTCTCACTTAAGAAGCTGGAAAAAGAAAAAATTGAATCCAAAGCCTGATTAAGAGAAAAAGGAAACATAGATTATACTAGTATCAGAAATGAAATAGAGATCAATGAAATGAAATTTATTGATCACTACAGATCAATAAATATTAAAAGGACAAGGGAATTTTTATCAATAACTGTATGCCAAAAAATTCAACAACCTAGATAGAATGGACAAATTCCTTGCTAAGATAACTTACAAAATTAATACACAAAGTGAAGTAGAAAAATTGCTATATACCTAATAAAGAATTACATTTTCAGGAAAAAGTCTTTCTACAAAGAAAGCCCCTTGCCCAGAAAGTTTTCAGAGGTGGATTCTATCAAACATTTAAGGAAATAATAAAAACCTTAACACAAATTTTCAAAGAACAGGGAAGGAAATGCTTCTCAAATGATTTTTTGAGGCTAGCACAAATATGATAACAAAACGGTATAAGGACACTACAAGAAAAAAATTCAGTAAATGTACACTGAAGATTATTTTAAATGTTATATAAAAATATAAACAGATACTAAACTCTGTTTAATGATACTCATGCTGAAATATTTTGAAAGTGTACACTGCAAAGTGTATTTCGATACAAAATACATTAGTACTTATGAATGTACCCAATATAAAGATGACTTAGGACAAGACTAGACTGACAGATATATGACAAAAATAAATATATTAAAACAGTAAAGGAGGAGAGGGCATAGCTTAGTGGTAGAGTGTGTGCCTAGCATGCACAGGGTCCAAGGTTCAATCCCCAGTACCTCCATAAAAAAATCCAAAACCTAATTATCTCTCCCCCCAAAGTAAAAAATTAAATTAAAAAAAAAGAATCTGCATAAGCAAGTACAGATGTAGAACACTTTGGGAAAAAAAAGCAATAAAGGTCGTCTAGGCACTGATGATACAAGTGTTCACTGTAAAATTCTTTCAGCTTTCCTATGTGTGTCCGAAACTTTTCATCACAACAAAATGGTGGGAAGAGAGGCAGTCCAGGCAATCACAAATCATTTCTCTACTCACTTAATAAAAGAAATACAAATGGTATTTACTTTTTGCTACCTGAGGGTATCTTCTCCAGAGATAAGAGTAATAGAAATGTTCCAAGTATAAGTTTATTGTCTTTTAAACTTCCTATCTTTGGAAATACATTCCATCCTTACAATCCAACTACTTACAATGTGAGTCAAGTAAGTTATTAAAACTCCTATATGTTTATACTAACCTTACAGGCTATGTTACTGGATACCACGTTTGGTTCCAAACAATTCCTTTGTGACAACAATACCCTTTTAATACGTCTTTGAAGTTTTGTTATTTTTGCCTAGAAGAGAAAAGCAAATAAATACAAAGCCAGAGTACCAAATAATATGTCATACAGAGATGGAGAGAAAGCTAGTTGCCAATGTAGTTTTGTGAGACTTAGGTATCCACCCAAATAAATGAGAAATTCTTATGTAAGCCAAATATTTAAATCAGGTTTTATGCTAGTATAAGACATTCAAGAATGGAAGATAAAACAATTAAATTTCTAACTGGTCTACAATAAACTGAATGTTGGTAGAAACACCAATCAGCAAGTAACTCTAGAAGGGTAAAACAAAACAAAAAACTTTGGGAAAAAACAAGCACTTGAAACAGGTTGTACAAGCTCTAATACAGAATACATTTTGAATGAAAAGAAACTGCTTATATAATCAAGCCTGTCAATTGACACAGAATGGCTGATAGTTCTACAATTATTTCTCAAGGGCCAATATTGCTGAGATATAATAAATTCTATTACCTATTGTATAGCACATCAAGCTTGTGGCCAGAGATCAGATGTGGTCCACTTTTATTGTTTTTTTCTTTCCTAACATGTAAAATATTAAATTCTACTTTTTAAAAGGACTCACATGAAATCAAATGAATTTAGAAACTTACGAAGAGTTCACCAGCTATTGCTTCATGTTTATTCCTGCACTGTGTCTTCCCAATGCGTTCAGTCAGTTCTTTCAGTTTGTTATCAAATAGTTTGTAATTTATACTACAGATCTCCTGTTGAATCAAATGTCTGACCTAGAATTTTAAAATAAAAACCAAAACACCCCATGTTTCAAATTTAAAAGAAATTTTATCTCCTACTTCTTAAAAACAGCTTTGCTCTTTTTTTGGATTTACTGTAATCAATAAAATATACTTTATGTTTTTATGTTTATATTTATGTTACTATACCAGTAAGCTTTATAAAAGTTAAATATCAAATTCAACAGAACACATCTAACATTTAAATAAATAGGTAAGTTAGAAATTAAATTTATTCTCCTAGTGCTAATTTTAGTTTCCTATAGTTTCAGTTGAATTCCATAATACAAATTAAAGGAACAATAAAAGCCTATATATACCCCATTTATAGTTTCTAAAGACCGTAACTGAAACCTAGTATTCCATAAAAAGAAATTTCACTCATCTGAAAACCAGAACCCATTGAAAACAGCTGGTTGATCTGCAGTAGTTATACAGCAATTTTGAAAATTTGAGACTTGACCCTGTCATTAACAAGCTATATGATCTCTGGGAAGTCACAACACCTCTGGAGCTTCATTTTCCTTGCGCACAAATCGGCAGATGTCATACAATGTTGCACAATGACGCTCATAGGATTTTTATAAGAACATGAAAAGATAACATGCATAAAAGCTCCATAAAATGGAAAACACTGAATTGTAGGAAATAAATATGTACGGTTATCTCCTTTACTTTAGTTTTTTTGGGGTGGGGAGGGTGTCTCCTTTATTGTTAAAACTGAAGAAGCCAGGGACAATTATGTGACTAATGCTATCTGGCACAATGCAAGCTGTTCTATTAGACTGCAGAAGTTAGCACATGAAACATTAATGCATTTCATTATCTGGCTGGTTTTTTTAAGATAGACTGGCCTATTTTCAGGGAGCATAATTCATCTCAATGCCCACTGATATGAACAGCTCTGCTGAGGGATACATTCAGAAATATCCACTGTAGTTTTTTGCTCAATGTGTATCCTCCTTTAAGCAACTTTCATAACAGACTAGACAGTCTCTCTTAATAATAAAACCTGTCATGATATATTTATTTATTAATATTTACATCTTTCCCCTAATATCTTCCTTCTTGGTGCTCAAAATTGGAACACACAGATTCTATGATAAACTCTTTTTATACTGATATCATCTGGATGATTAGTCCTATTCAGTAATTTGATAATCCCCAAGGTTTTTCCTTTTCATTCCCAATTGATCGTGCTCTTCAACATTATCATCTACTTATTCTTTCTGCAATGCTTCAGTATTTCTTCACTGGTTTCTCAACATTATTAGATTATGGTTGTCATTTTTACTCTCATAATTTTCAAGCAATTGATTAAGTCAATAACTGCTCAACATATATGTATTATGTAAATAAATGCTCAGACACTCATACTATTTTTACTGACAGCTATTACCTGTCACCCATGTGTGGTTTTTATGGATCACTGCATGTTTGCCGGTCCACTGCCTGGGGTCAATATGTGAAGCTCATACCCAGATGAACCTTGGAAAAACAAATCTAACTGTTTTGAATGGAAATAGTTTTGCTAACAAGAAAAAGCCACACAGTGTTCATCAAACTTCTCTGGTGAGGAAGAATCACATGGGATACTTGTTAAAATCACGAATTCCTAGGCCCTACCCTGGATTTGCCAAACAATTTCCTGGAAGGGGACCTGGAAAGTGGCGTATTTAACAGGCACCACTAAGGATTCTTATCAGGTAAGTCTGAGAAAAAAAGAAGTCTAAAACAACAGTCTTCAACTGCTACTGAGCTCAAGAAACTACAATTTAAACAAGTACGCCTGGTGATTCAGATGGAGGCAGGCTCTCAAAACTTATTTTGGATTAACTGCCCATCAAGGGGTGATTCCTCTAGTGTAGAGTAGACATTTGTTCTCATTTAGTGCTGATGTTCTTTATACAGAAGGAAGACACAATAATCTCCACCAAATACCTCATACATATCTTCTGCTGATGGTAATGTGTCTAAAATTATAGAATCAGATGAAGTCCTAGCTACAACTTGCAGATGGCAACCAAAGTGGCCTAAAGATTGGAGAAAGACTGGCAATTATACATATACAATACATACATATACCCAACTACCTAAGATGATGGGTAGCCTGAATAACTTGGACTTTACAAGAAGAACTCCTCCACTTCAGTAATTTAATTGGAATCAACTAGGCCAAGATGCTTATGAAACCTCAAAGGTAAGAGTCAACAGCTCTGCGACTCTCTCTATAGGGAAGAATAATGTCAGAATGGGAGGCCCTATTTCACTGGGCTTCAAATAAGAAAAACAGATGTGGTTTAGAGAGTTAACTGTTTGGACAGGAATTAAAACATCAAGTGAGGGAAAGCTAATTACTGAGAGAGATAAATGACAGGAATTAGCTAAACCTAATCTTGTCTCTGAACAATGTGCAAGAAACCTCCAGTGGTAGTGAAGAGGGAGGATAACAAACTGCATTGTCTAAACCTCACCGGGGAGGATCACTCTGTGTCAACTTGGACCAAGTATTCTGTGAGGTAGATAATAGCAGTAAATGAAAATCCCGATTTTTCTATGCCAGTGAAATTAAAATGTTCATAAATTAAATTTTATCCATATTAGAACTTATTTCTGAATTCAGCTACTAATCACTGAGAAAAAGACACAGCTGGAATCCTCAACCTCTTAAGTTATATCCATGTTTAACATAAACCTGCAACCGCTTCGCTGCAAACAATATAATATTTACATATTTTTTATTAGTGTCTCCTTTGGTCTTTATAGAAGAAATTAAGAAGGTGAAAGGGAAAATTGTTGACTCATCTTTTAAGCTGATTCTGCATGAGTCTTTCATAAGGTTTCCCTTTATTATGCAAATATACGTTCATATAATATGTAACAATATAACTGTAACGGCCTGTTTTAGAAACAGTCGTGGTTTGGTTCCTGAAATAGCAGAATAGTTTGGTTTGCGCCATTTTGGTCCATTACAGCTGATGACAGACAATCTACCACATAGTGACTTCTACTTATGGCATTTCAATGGTTAATAAAATAGCAAAACAAGATGATCAAAACAAGTCCTGATTATAGGACCTACTAAAATTGAAGCTCGTTACACTTAAACTCAGAGTTGATCAGACATGTATGGAAAACTGTAGTCTAAAGAGATGAAACGGGGAAAAAAAAAGAAAACGTGCATTTAATGATATAAAGCAAAACATTGGATAATGCAATGTATCTGTGTAAACTTGGAAATGAGGGCAATTAGGCCTGAACACAGCAGGACTTTGCAACGGACTTCAGGGTTGCCTCATCTGCAAAGTAGTGGTCAGTTTGATAAGGTCTACAAACAGCTATAGCTGCAGATCAAAGAACCCAGTGACCAGTACAAAAGAGAATGGACTGTTTTCAAAGCTCAAGATCATGCTTGTCCGACTGGAAGAGATTAGAACATAATACTGACTGAAAAGCCCATTCTCTTTCTACCATAGCACTCTATCCCACACATGATTCCGTGGGTTATCCTGCATTGGCTCATTTTCAAGAATCTAGAGATGTTTTGGTAATGAAAACAACTATCTTTCTCTAAAACCTCCATCTGCTAATTCAGTTTTCATATACCAGCTCTGCATCAAGTGAAAGTCGTCTGTACTCATTGTGTAGATCAATTAACTTTTATCATTTTTTACTAATCAAAAGTAAAATTTTCTGAAGCAAATATTTAGGCTCCAATATTTTACCTGTTCCAGCAATGCTGTTTGCCTTTCCAGAACTACACAAATATTTTCATTAATTTGCTCTGAAGTTTTCACCCGCTTAACATTTTCTTTGTTTTCTGAAAACATCCTCTTCTTTTGATTATGGCCTTGGGGAGATGGAAAGATCAGAGATAAAAATATTCCTTCTAATGAAGGAAACAGGGGAATTCTCTATTTTAGGGACCCCTAAGCAAATAAAAAAAACTAAAATGTGACCATGGCAGCATTTTTTAGAAAATGTAATTATACAAAAAATTCTGACAAACCAATCCTTAAAAAAAAGAGTCTCTTAGATAGGGTCCTGGTCTCAGATACATTTTCCCTTCAACCTTATTTAATACACATTTACTATTTATTCAGTACCAACAAAAACTGAATAAATTAATAGCATTTGATCTTCTTTTTACAATTACTTAAATGGTATTACATTATTTTTATAAAGTTACTTAGGCAGTCCTATGTGTTTTTGACAGGTGACCCTAAATTATTTTTAAGCAATTTAAAATTCATCTTGTTAAATGACCACTCTGTAGCCTACGCAAGAAAACAAATACAACTTATCCTATGAAATCAATTTTTTCCTATATTTCATTAACCTACAAAAACATCCTGTTTTAATGAAATTTACTTTTGCTATTTTAATTATTTTTATAACCCTAGAACTTCATTGGTTATTTATTTATTATTTAATTATTAACAGTTATTTGATGTGTTTCTCTCATTCTACACACATACCTATATGTATGTACACGTGTATATATTCTTACTATCTATCAGCTAATACTCGGCATGTGATATACAGGTCAATTCTATGGAAAGAAATGGATTCACTAACAATTAAAAAAACCCACTTTCTCAACTAGGCTCCTTATTAATCTAATAAATAAAACTTCAAAAAAAGAGAGAGAAAAGATATAAATGAAATAAACCAAACAATTGCCATAAACCACACTTGGATTCTGCTGTACTTTCAAAGGAAAGTAATTGATTCCTTCTTTGCCAGAATTTACTTCCCTTTGGACATGGAGGATACCATTCCCCTTCTCTGCCAAGAATGGTTCAGAAACAAGATGCTCTGAAATAATTATCATTTACTTTTTTCCTGTCAATATGTACTGTTTCTATATCTGAGATTATAAACTCCCCCAAAAGAAAATAACTATTTTAATTTCTCAAAGAGTTGCATAAGTATACACTTACTGTTATTACCATCAGTGTCAAGTGAGGACAGCCATGTTGCATCTGTATTTTCACAATTTAAAATGCTGGAATGACAGGTTCTACAGGATTCTTCACTTTTCAAAATGTCAGCAGCACAGTTACTGGAAATGACTGAATTCACCAACTGAGGTATTTTATCAACAGGCACTAAAGGGGTATCTGAACTTAAAATTAAAATGTCATTCTGCCTTTTATCATGTGACTGAGAATTGGAGTTTGTTTCTAAATGAGAAACTATCTTGTCCATTCTCTTACCATCCAAGGCATTGGTTATTGTACGCTGTGGCATTTGAACTACATCACTCAACACACTGGATGGACGGAAAATAGATTTCAGATTACAATTCTCTTCATGTTCAAAAGAAGATCTTGTTACATTTGCCTGACAGTCAAAATGGTTTTCAGAAGTATTTTGTGACTTTTTTGCCTCTTGTTTTAAGAGTTTCCTGGGAGATTCTGTTGCTTTACTTGGCTTTTCATAGGGGTGCACAATTTGTTCTTCAGTATGTTCCAATCTTGTTTCTGAATCAACAATTTCTAGTGGTTTTATTAAATTCTGAGAAAATACTTTACTTTTTGGTGCACATACTGAATTTTTCATAGAGTCCAATGAGGAAGCATCATTTTCAGAATGCCTACATTTGCTACTTATGGCACCAGTACTTGAATTCTGATTACCACTTGACACGTTATTCCCAGTTACTGCTGTTTTCAGTGCTTCAACATTCTTTGATTTATTCAGGAGCTCCATTTGCTTCCGGCAACTTGCAGGCATTGTTTTTTTGGCTTTTAATATCTTCCGTTTACTTCTATCTGGGCTTGCCATCTTTCACACCCTAGAATTTAAGATACTACATTTAAATGCATTTCTCTAGCAGACAAAGTCTAACTTATTTATTTACAATATTAAAATGTTGAAACTATCTTTCCAGATTTAGATAATTATTTCAATTAAAAATTACATTCATTTTCATCTGTCACTGATAATTTTAATTCTGTTCTACAACTCTAGTTATACAGATTCAAAATTTGTACTGCTAGTAAGCCTCTACCTGAAACTAAGTCTGATAATTTATCCGGCCACTTTTTGTTATATAACCTCACTGCTATAACCATTAGGTTCTCACTTAAATAATCCAAGCAGGCCAAACTTTAGACAATCTAAAGATTAAGTTGTATTTCTTCAAAAAAAGAAAACCACAAAAAACAATGTTTTGTATGGAACATTCCAATTTCTACATACAGTGGCACCTTTTTAGAGCTTTCCTAATCTTCAAATTTCCAAAATTAATGGTACTACAGGAGTAATTCCCAGCAGTCACAGTAGAAAATGAGCACTAAGATACACCACATGATGCCAGTTCAAATAAGAAAGCCAAATTAGGTTTTAATACATTCTTAATTATTTCTGATAACATAAGAAAAATCTACTACATAACAAAGAAAAATATTTTAGTATTTATCTCTCAGTATCCACATCAAGTTTTCTGAACTACAGGTAGGTAAATGGTTTAAAAAAAAAAAGGAACACTGCCAAATTACAAGACAATCAAAGGCATAATATAAGCAAAAAAAAATTACATCAATACATGATAGACCACTTACCTAACAAAATATAGAGTATTTTTTAAACTCAAAGACTGATCTAAGCCCTTTTAAGGCACAAATAACCCCATCAAAGCTATCTGAATAATCTTTTGATTTATCATTACCTATTTTCTTCCTTGAAACTTTCATTTACTATATTCTTTTTATTCAATATATCATTTTATGAGGAACAGTTCCAGGATTTGTGAGACCTGAAGGTTGAGGTGACTATTTACTTAGAATGACAAAAAATCCCCCACAAATTCAAACTGAAAAACCTGTCATGTATAAACATCAGAAAATCCAGAAAAACTGCACACGTTCATTAATTAAGGGCCTGAAACAATAAATATGTTTTCCCTATATGACTACATATTTGATTGCCTTATGATTACAATTTTTGTAATGTTCCCCATAGAGAGAATGGACAAAGTCTTTTTTCTATCAAGGTTGATCAATTTTTAATTTAATTTTTTTTTATTTGTTGGTTTTCTTTTCAAACTTTTTCTTGAAGTAAAATACACATACAGAAAAGTACGCAAGTCATATGTGTTCAGTTAAAAGAATTTTCATAAACTGAACACATCTATTTAACTAGACTCTAGATCAACAAGAGAATGATCTTTAGGTTCATCAATTATAACAAATATACCACTCTGGTGGGGGATGTTGATAATGGGAGAGGCAATGCATGCAGAGCAGGGGATATATGGGAAATCTCTGTATCTTCCTCTTAATTTTGCTATGAGTCTAAAACTATTCTAAAAAAATATTCTGGGGGGAAAAAAGACCTATAAAAACAAAAAAAATTTCAAAGAAAGAGAGAATAGTTCCACTCCCACAGAAGTCCCCTCATACTCTTCCTTCTAGTCTCTGGCTCTCCTTCTCCCAGGGGTGATTACTCTCCTGCCTTCTAACAGCATAGATGAGGTTAAGCCTGTTTTTCATACTTGATAGAAATGAAATTATAAAATACTTTAATATCTGGCTTCTTTCACTCTTCCTTATGTTTGTGAGATTCATGCACATTGTGTGTGACTGTGGATCATTCTTTCTGTAAAGCATTGTTGCCGTACAGTGTTCCATCATTTGAATATGCCATAATTTATCTATCTGCTCTGGGTTGATTAATTTTTAAATTGATAATCAGGGTGCACAAAACAATCAACTTCACCTAAAGACACAAATTCTTATCGGTATTGCTATAGCTTCGTGTCCTATAAAAATGAAGAATTAATAAAATGGCTGCACTTAGGCTAACAGATTGCTTTTTCTTATGCTTGCCCTTAAAACGGTCAACTAACCTGACTGACTGGTTGCTTCTCACAACTCCAGGCCCATTGTTAAAACTAAAGCTATTAATTCTTCTACTTTGTTGCAGTAATTGAAAGTAATAATCATGCTTGGTCTCTGAGTCGTTCTCCAGGGAGAAGGTCACAGGACTGTAACCTTACAAAATAGCCTTAATTACCAAGAAGACCAAGCCTTGGTTACTAATAAAATAAAGAGATTGAAAGAGTGACAACCAGTAGCCTCTATAGAACTGGTCACCTGAAGACACCATGATGCCACTCTGAGTCTCACGAGAAGAAAATAATTCTGTTGATTGTTATCAATGCTTTATTGTTTAAAAGCTATGGCTATATAATCACCCTGCCCCTTCCCCAAGATGGGCTCACAGTTTTGAAGGCACTAGCCTGTTGTGAGTCCCCTTTGCCCAGCAAAGCAATAAAGCTGCCTCTTTTCTTCTAAGCTCTAAGACCCTGTCTCTGAGTTTCAATTTAGATCATCAGGGATGGGGGGCCAATCTTTTGGCAACAAAAACACAAAAATTTTAATTTTATTTCAAAGGTACAAATCCTATCAAAAAGGAGAACAGTGTATGGTGAATTTCTAACTGAATATGCTATGTTACGGAGTACCTTTCTAACAAGGGAAAAGTTCTCTTTTGACTGGAAATCTATGAGAACTAAACCCCTTACTTACAATTTTAAAAATCAAATAACTGGAAAAAAGTTTCCTATCTTCTGGCTTCATAAATTTCAACCCTTGACTTCTTCACTACTCACATATTTCAGGTGCCAGGTACCACAGAACACATTCTCATTACAATCAGACTGATAGTCAATAACTGCCTACGTTCAAAAGTGACTGAATCACAAATGTATCCTATTAAACCCACACTAAGTATTTAATCCCCAATCACAAAATGCCCGAAGTCATTTACTGCCAGGTGATGCAAAGGTAAGGAGAAATCAAGATGAAGAGAGACAGCAGTCTTACATGATTACAGTTAAAATACCTTACTTTTTTTTGTTTTTTGTTTTTAAATCTTACAAAAATATCCAGTCGCGTAAACACATTGCTATGGTCCTTCTCAGGGCCTCTCAAAAAGGCCCAAAGTAGGAAAAAGCTCTGAAAACTTTGAGATAAATATGCCCCTATGCTTGATGGATTAAAAAGAAAGACATGTAATATACATTAATTACGAAGTCTAAAAACATACTGAAAATACTGAATATCTTTGAACCACCCATCATTCAAACAAATACTACGAGTTACTTGCATTTGCCTATGTTTCCCCATACCATGCCACTCCCAGCTCTTCCCCGTCCTGAGGTAATCTGTATTCTGATTGTTGTTAGTTGGAGGAAGGGCTCTAATTCCATTTTTCCCTCAGATACATACAGGCACACCTAGGAGACAGTGCGGGTTTGGTTCCCCATCACCACGAATATTGCAGTAAACAAGTCACACAAACTTTTTGTTTCCCAGTGCATATAAAAGATGTTTACACTATACTGTAATTTCCTAAGTGTGTAACAGTACGTTAAGCTATTAAGAACAATGTACATACCTGAATTCTAAAATACTTTATTGCTAAAAAATGCCAAAACAACTCCAATGGGAATGTCAAAGATTACTGATTACAGATCACCATAATAATGAAAAGGTTTGAAATATTTTAAGAATTACCAAAATGTGACAAAGTGAGCAAATTTGCCCTACAGACTTGCTCAACACAAGGTTGCCACAACCCTTCAATTAGTGAAATCACAGTATCTGCAAAGCACAATAAAACAAGGTATGCCTGTAACTGGCAGCATCGTGCTAATTTTAAACTTTAAAAACCTTAATCTAATCTGGCCCTTTTATTCTATTTTATCTGATGAAGTAACTCATGCTGAATATATTGTTGCCCATCCCACGAATTTGTTTTAGATGTCTCTTGTGAACTTACTGAAAATATTTTAAACTAATGAATCTATCTTTTAATAGGAGAATTTAATCCAATTATATTTATTATAAATGATATATTAAAGCTTCAACTTACATTTGGTTTTAAATCCTCTGATTTTTACAACCTGTTGCTGTTATGTTTTACTTGTTATTTGTAAACTCCATGTCATTTTAATATGAAAATGTCCTATTTTTTAAGGTCTCCATATGCTTTACAATTCCATGGAGCTTAGTATATTTAAAGATTTCTTTAAAAGCATTCTTCAGCCAACATTTCATTAACTTTTGAGGTCAAGAGTGAAGCAATATAATTTGAGTATACTTTTTAAAGTTAACATTCCCTTACTTTATTCATTACCCCTTTTAGTATCTCTTTTCATTGAATTTAGAATTTTATAACCCAGGTTTTACCTTTTACTTTATACACACACACACACACACACACACACATACAGTTGATCCCTGAACAGAGAGGTTAGGAGCACCAACTCTTCGTGCAGTTGAAAATCCACATATAACTTAGTTGGCCCCCTGTGTAAGCAGTTGCAATTCCTTTGTATCTGCAGATTCAACAAATGCCAATCATGTAGTACTACAGTATTTACTATTGAAAAATATCTGCATAAGTAAACCTGTATAGTTCAAACTTGTGCTGTTCAAGGGTAAACTGTACTTTCAAGAATAACTCTGGATATTTACATCCTGTTAAAGAGACAAATTTAGGTATTATGAATAATGCTATGAACATTCATGTACAAGGTTTTCTGTGGACAGGCTTTCATTTCTCTTGGGTATGTGCCTAAGGATGGAATTGCTGAGTCATACAGTAAGTAACTCTACATTTAACCTTTCGAGAAACAGACTGTTTTCCAAAAGGTCTGGACCAATTTACATTCACACAAGGAATGTATGAGAGATCCAATTTTAACATCACCTCATCTGTCAACACTCATTATCTGTTTTAGTATAGCCATCTTGGTGTGAGTGATGACCTCATTTTCACTTTAATTTGCATTGTCCTCATGGCTAATGATGACAAGTATCTTTTATGAGTTTATTGGCATAACTTTTTTGGAGAGGTATCTATTCAGATCATCTGCCCACATTAAAACTGGGTTGACTTTTCATTGTTGACCTTTAAGAGATATTTATATATTCTAGATTTAAGTCCCTATCAGCTATGATTTACCAATTTTTCTCACATTTTTGTGGGTGTCTTTTCAATTTCTGAATGGTATGCCTTGAGAAACTAAAGTTTTCTTTTTTTTTAAACATTTTTATTGATTTATAATCATTTTACAATATTGTGTCAAATTCCAATGTAGAGCACAATTTTTCAGTTATACATGAACATATGTGTT
Source organism: Camelus bactrianus (assembly GCF_048773025.1). Classification (NCBI taxonomy): domain Eukaryota; kingdom Metazoa; phylum Chordata; class Mammalia; order Artiodactyla; family Camelidae; genus Camelus; species Camelus bactrianus. The sequence goes on along the minus strand of NC_133556.1, from coordinate 33,550,183 downwards.
CATTGTCACATTTTTTTCTGTGAGCTACCATAAGATCTTGTATATATTTCCCTATGCTATACAGTATAATCTTGTTTATCTATTCTACAATTTTGAAATCCCACTCTATCTCTTTCCACCCCCTGCCCCCTTGGCAACCACAAGTTTGTATTCTATGTCTGTGAGTCTATTTCTGTTTTGTATTTATGCTTTTTTTTTTTCTTTCTTTTTTTTTTTTAATTCCACATAGGAGCGATCTCATATGGTATTTTTCTTTCTCTTTCTGGCTTACTTCACTTAGAATGACATTCTCCAGGAGCATCCATGTTGCTGCAAATGGCGTTATGTTGTCGGTTTTTATGGCTGAGTAGTATTCCATTGTATAAATATACCACTTCTTCTTTATCCAGTCATCTGTTGATGGACATTTAGGCTGTTTCCATGTCTTGGCTATTGTAAATAATGCTGCTATGAACATTGGGATGCAGGTGTCATCCTGAAGTAGGGTTCCTTCTGGATATATGCCCAGGAGCAGGATTCTTGGGTCATATGATAAGTCTATTCCTAGTCTTTTGAGGAATCTCCATACTGTTTTCCACAGTGCCTGCACCAAACTGCATTCCCACCAGCAGTGAAGGAGGGTTCCCTTTTCTCCACAGCCTCTCCAGCATTTGTCATTTGTGGATTTTTGAATGATGGCCATTCTGACTGGTGTGAGGTGATACCTCATTGTAGTTTTCATTTGCATTTCTCTGATAATTAGTGATATTGAGCATTTTTTCATGTGCCTATTGAAAATTTGAGAAACTTTTAAATTTTGATAGTCTTATTTTCATTTGTTGCATGTGCTTTTGGTGTATATATATATATGATATATATATATATGATTGGTATCTTAAAATGTTTACGTAGAAAACGTACGTAAATTTGGTAGAATTCAACAATAAAACCATTTGATATTGGGCTTTCTTTTTTTTTTCTAATTAAATCTCTTTACTTGCTATAAGCCTATTCAGATTTTCTATTTCTTCTTGAGTCAGTTTTGTTCATTTGGGTCATTAAGAATTTCTCTATTTCATCTATTTAACTGATTGGTATGTAAGTGAATTGTTCTATAAAAGTCTCAATCTTTCTAACTTCCAGAAGATGAGTAGTAATGCGCCCTTTCATTCCAGATTTCAGTAATTTGATTCTTTTTCATAGTCATTCTAAGTAAAGATTTGTCAATTTCATTGATTTAAAAAAAAGCTACTTTTGAATTTTTTTCTATTTTTTCTCAATTTTATTTATTTTCACTCAAATTCTCATCATTTCCTTTATTTTGCTGACTTACGTTTTCCTCTTTTTGTATTAAGGTTAAAAGGTTTTTTTGTTCTGGAATCCTCTTTTTAAATATAGGCATTTATCACTACAAATTTCCTTCTATAAAAAGCTTTAACCACACCCAAAATGTTTTGTATGCCTTCATTTCCATTTATCTCAAAGCACTTTCTAATTTCCCTCATGATTTCTACTTTGACCCACTGGTTATTTAGGAGTGTGTTGTTTAACTTCCACACAGTTGTGAATTTCTCAAACTTCTTGTTATTAATTCTAATTTCATTTCCACTGTGGTCAGAGAATGTACTTTGTTATGATTTCAGTCTTTTTAAATTTGTTGAGCTTTGTCTTATGGCCTAGCATAATGTACATGTTGGAAAATGTTCTATGTACATTTAAGGATATATTCTGCTGTTGTTTGGTTGAGTAAAGATATTTCTTAGGTCTAGTTGTTCACAGCATTATTCATGTTTTTTCTTATTGATCTTCCACCTAGTTTTCCATTATTGAAGTGCTGTATTGAAGTTTCCAACCATTATTGTTGAATGTTCTATTTCTCCCTTCAATTTTTGTCAATATTTGCTTCACACGTATTTTTTTTTTATTGAAGTACCATCAGGTACAATGTGTCAATTTCTGGTGTACAGCACAATGTCCCAGTCATGCTTCATATATTTTGGTACTGTTACTACATACATGTGTTTTTAATTCTTATAACTTCTTGAGGGACTGCACCAAAAATACTATAAAATGCAATACATAAGTTTTACAGTATTATAAAATGTCCCCCTTTCCCTCTAACATTTCTTATTTTAAAGTCTATTTTCTCTGAAATTAGTATAGCAACTCTAGTTTCCTTATGGTTGCTGTTCACATGATTGTTTAATCCATTTGCACTTGACATTAACATTGACGTACCTGCCTTTATGTCTGCCATTTTACCTTCTGTTTGGTATGCCCCATATCTTTTTTCCTTTATTCCTTTATTCCTTTACTGCGATAGGTATCCATTTTTTTTAATGCTTTGTATGTAGTATCATTTTTCTGCCTGCTATCATATAAAAATATAATCAATGCTTTTTTATTGATCACATCTCCAACTAATTCATTGAATTCACTTATTATATCTAATAAATTCTTTTGAACTTCCTATGTAATGTCAATTTTCTTGCTAATCCTTATTTCATTAGTTTTCTTATTGCACTAGTTGGAACCTCCAGTATGCTATGAATAGGTATGCTATTAGTGGGCATCCTTCTCTTATTACCAACCCTGGAGAGGGTGCAGTGTGTCACTAACCACTGAATATGACTTTTGCTATAATTTTTATAGATGCTCTGTATTGGATTAATGAAACACCCTTCTATTCCCGGCTAATATTTTATCATTAATGCCTTTTCAATTTTATCCTTTTCATATCTACCTAATCATATCTCATTTATTCAATTAATTTATATTATACTAATTGATCTCTTAAAATATTAAACATAGCTCATTCGTGAAATAAACCTGTCAATCATAATATGCCTTTTTTCTTTTTCATGTTCTTGTATTCACTTTGCTAACATTTTGTTTAGGTCTTTGTATCAATGTTATGAGTCATATTTTTCCTTTATCAGATTTTGAAATCAAGGTTATTCTGGCTTCATATAAAAACTACAAAGTCTTTTTCTATTCTCTAAAGAGTTTGTTTGCAAATGGTATTACTCCTTCCTTAAATATTAGAAATAATTCATCATAATGCCATTGGGGCCTGGAGTTAACTTAGTGATAAAGGTTTTCAACCGTAATTGAATTTCTAAAAATAAACACAGGACCATTCATATTTTCTATCTTTTCCTTTTAATTTTGTTTTTCCACTCAAAATTTCAAAACTTTCAACAGAATTTCAAGTTTATTAAGTTCTTCATACTATTCTCTAATTACATTTATAATATGTGCGAGATCTGTAGTGATGTCTCTTTTCACTCTTGATGCTAGTGATATGCTTTGTTTTTCTTTTTAACACTCTTACCAGAAGTTTATCCATTTAATCAATAGTTTCAAAGCACTGACTTCTGGCTTTGACTTTCTGTTGTATGTAGTGTTCCATTTCATCATTTCCTATTAGTTTTATGATTCAGTTTTCCTCAGGCTTGATTTTTGTTCCAGCTTGAGACGAAAACTCAGATCTTTAATTTTCAGTCCTCCTTCTCCATTTTTTGCATTTAAAGCCCACAAATTTTCCTCTGAGTCCTGCTTAAGTTGAGTCTCACAAATCCTGATAAACTCTCTTATCATTTGGTTCAAAATACTTTCTAATTTCCCTTGTAATTCCTTCTGTGACCTGTGTATTCTTTAGAAATACATTAATTTCCAGGCAATTGCAGCTTTCCAAGTTACATTTTTGTTGTTGAAGGCTAGCTTAATTCCACTGTAATCAGAGAATATCCTCTGAATAATTTCAATCCAGTAGTATTTGTTGAGGCTAGTTTCATGACCAATTTTTCCAAAAGCTCCATATGTATTTGAGCAGAACATGTATTCTAACACTGTTGGGTGCAGTGTTTTTCTATGTCAATGCCAACTAGTTCAAATTTCTTAGTTAATGCTATTCACAATCTTCCAGGTATTAAAACAGGAATGTGTTCAGAGTGGTCCACTATGATTGCGGATTTTTTCTATTTCTTTTAATTAAATCATTGCCTTTTCTCCTTATATAGTTTGAAGCTTTGGATACATACTGATTGAGTTTCTCTGTTCTGGTGGTGGATTGATTTTCCTCGTTACAAAATGTCTCTATCTCTAGTAGTGCTTTTTGCTGAGAAAGTACCTTAATACATTATAAATACTATATAAAGGGCAATTATTGTTACATTTTTCAAAAATCCACTGAACCAAAGCTTTTGTTACCTTTGCTTTTTCTAAAAAGTAAAAACCTTAAAAAAATAAAAAACCCCAAATGAATTTAAGCTAGGTTGTATAACTTGTTCAGGGAAACACAGTTCAGAGCCAGCATTTAAACCCAGGATCTCAAGACTCAAAGAAATCTTGTATCACAAGTATAAATCAGATAAGGTATTATGAAGAGACAAGATTATCTTAAGGGATATGTAGTGGTCAATAAAATGACAAGACATGGCCAACTTGTGCCAAGTGACAATCTCATATGAACATGAACTTATTACTTATCTCCTTATTACTCTAAGTATAGTCCACTGATCAGCAGCATTTGCATCCTCTAAGTGCTAGCAGAATTTTGTTTCTACTTAAAAATTTTTTTATCAACAGCATAAAATGAGGCAGTATAAAATGCTCAAAATAAAGTAGTTGCTTTTTAGCATTCAATGCCTAGTTGCAATCACTTTTAACTAATTAACTTTTTTTTTTTAAATCTCAGTGTAAGATATGTTCACAGTAGTATTTCTTGAGTTACAAACTTTAGCCATTAACTATCAAGGTCCCATAATTACAGATGAGGATCTAGCACTTTTCTAGATGCTATACACCTTTTCATCACATTTATATTTAAATCAATACTTGTTACAGGCAAATGTTCCCTGTATAACCAGATAATCATGATTGCATTATCTTTCTTATATTTCCTTTTTCTCGAAGCTATCAAATTTTATCTCCAAATATCTATATGCTTATCCTTCACTTTTTCCCAAATTCATCAGAACTATCATATATCAATGTTTTCTCTTATGCCCCACTCCTTCAAGGTCACGTTTAAAGAACATCTCTTTAGAGAAAGCCTTCCCCCAAGAGAATAACTTTCTTATCTGAATTTCCTATTACAGATATATATTTTTAGTCATGATCTTTGAAGCCAGAGATGTCTCTTATTTTTATATCCTCAGTGAGATGCCTTTCATATAGAAGCTTTATTAAACGCTCCTTAAATGAATACTCAACTTACAAAACCAAACTTCTGGAAAGACACCTACGGTTATTTTTTTCTTAATAAAGAGTACCAGAACAGGCTTCAGCAACCTTTGCCATAGCTTTATCATAAGCTATTTCATATCAGCAGCACTATACAAAGTAGAGCCTCAAAAGTATACTAATAGTACCACATTTAGTAGACATACTGCCTCTATATAATTAACGGTTAAATTTAGTGAGGTCTGTATACAAATGTTCCTAATTATCCCTAGAAATTTAATCAGTTCAAAAATTCAAATTATATCCAATTATACCCTCTGTCCAAAGAGTAATGGTTATTTCCCTTTAAATACTGCCTGACTACAATCCTTCTGTCCTACTTGGACTGGCAAAGCTAGAGAAGAATGCGAAGTACCTGAGCCTCTAGTAGTGCATTTTAAAGGTAGGGGTTGAGGTTTAATTAAGCCTCAGAGAGTAGAGAATTTTAGTGATACTAAGAATATGGTTTCTTGTATTTTATATTTAATACAATCTCACTCAACTTAATGAAAATACTCTTGTGCATTTAAAATTAAGTTTATTTTTAACAACTATCCAATATATTATTTAAAATGTAATTACATCAAATGAAATACATCTGTACACACCCACTATAAGAGAACTACATGATATGCACAGGCAAAGATGCAGGGTTCATGCAATATTTTCATACTAGAATTGAAGACATTAAGTAGCAAGGAAATACAGCGGAATTGAAGGCTGAGGTGAAGTACGAGAGTCGATAAGGTAAGCAGAGCAGAAAATTCAAGATGTACCTAGATAAATCAGTTCTTAAAAGATGCAAATCATTTCCAGTAAGACATTGTTCATGCTTTTCTGTTGAGGCAGAAATCAATCTTAGGATGTGGTCTGTACAAATCTGCAGATAAGACTGAGAGTTAAGTAGATTAATTTGATTTGGGTCAGACTCAACATTTCCAAAAAAAGAACTGAAGGATAAACTACGTAGACATACTTCGCAGGAGCTGAATTCAGTGTAATTAGTCCTTCAGGCAGACGCTTCATTTTTCTATTTTCAATAGCTTTCCTGTGATATAAATTATCTTTATCTTGAACGTTCTTCCCGATTTGTTTTGCAAATAGTTATGTCGCAGGTCATTTACTGGCTACAAGTAAATATATGATAAAATCATAATGAGAGTATTAAATCCCAGTCTAGAATAACAGTCTGTTTAAGCGGATTTCATATAATTCTTCTAATTAAAAACGTTTTATTTCTAATGGCTGCTTCAGTACGATCATCTTTTTCTAGGCCTTCATCAATTGTGAGTCTTCAGAGCCGTAAAAACCAGCTAGCTCATCATAGAAGAAGCCACACGTGCTGGCTTATATTGAAAATTTCATCTTCAACATAGTAACACGGAAAGGTGGAAGTCAGTTTTCTAAGCGCAGCAAGGTTTTAGACAAAGTAAAGTAACTGCTTACTCTATACAGGACACATTCTCCAACTTGCAAAATTGGAGAAAAGTAGGTGGGGAAGGGGCGATACGCAGGAGATACATACATATATATGTATAATACATACACATATATATATATATAAATTTTTTAAAATAAAAATTAACTGTGTTAAAGAATCATCTCTGCCCGCACACAGATTTCATCAATCACAGCATCCCTACCCTGGTGAGCTCCACAGGTGTACCTGACACGTTTGTGCTCCAGGTTCTTTGATGGAAAAAGGGCACCTGGGAATAATATTCAGAATTGTACATTTTCGCTGATGTTCTACTGCCTTCTTTCAAGCAACTAAAGCCTCCCCGCCGCAAGTATACCAAAACCCGTGAACGGTTTGGCAGCTGGTTTCTTCAGATAAATTATGACTAAAACAACTCCTGAAAATTTGGTCCCGGAATCCCAAAGTTAGAGCGGGGGACTACATTTTATCCGTTAGTTTCTAAAAGTAGTCCGGTCGGACCCAACGCTCGTACTTACTCGGCGGTACAAACCCGAGGCAACGTCCCTCCGCGGCGCCGCCTCACCGCCGGGCCGCCCACGACTCCCGCTTCGCCCGCCACCCGCTCTGAAAGCGAGTGGAGACGCGTCCTTTCGCCCTTCGGTCTTCCCAGCCGAATCAGAGCTCCAGCGATTCCGCGGACACCTTTCAGTCGGCCCTGCCGCAACTGCCCGGCGGGGGCGGCGCTCCGAGGCTTCCGAGGGCCGGCCCTCAGAGAGGCGCGCGGCGCCCGAGCAACCGCCGTCCCGGCCAACCGCCGCTCGCGGGGGGCTCTCGCCCGGCCCCAACGTACCTAGAGCGGCGCCGCGCCCGCCGCTTCTCTCCCCACAGCCTCTGCGAGCCGCTACCGCCGTGCACAATAACGCCCCCGCGCTGGCCCGCTGAGGTAAGTTTCCCTGAGCCCACCCCCGACGGACTCCGGCCAATGGCAGCGCGCACTTGCGGCCTCTCAGCCAATCAGAGACGATCGGGTGGACGGGGTGGGGAGAAGAGCGCTGGAGAAGTGGAAGTCGGCTGAGGGGCGCTGCAAGTTCGCCTGTCTTCGTGCGTCTTTCTGTCAGACGGTTGGGCTTACCCGTCAGTCGCGCGACCAGGCGCTGAGCCTGGTCCTTCTTTTGAGTGACTTGTGCGAAGATTTGCAAAAATTTCCGAAAATCACTATTAATAAATCTGGCTTTACAAAAACAGGAGGCGATATGCAGGCATTGGCTAACCCATTTGAATTTTTAAAAAATACCTCAATAAAATATCACTGATTTTGATTATGGAGTTTTGTGACAACTCCTTAAGTTTTGCGACCCAGGCGAGTGGTCCTGGTCCCGTTGTGTTTTCTTGAGTTTCCCAAATCGGCCCAGGGACCTGGCACCTTAGGCTGTGTCAGACTTTGTGAGATCTACCCTGATGCCGGATAATCGCCCTCTTGGTGATTATCCCGAGATCACTGAATAGTATTAAGCACCCTCACTGTGCTCTGTGGAGGAAATACAACCGTCAGCCATTTCAGTTGAGGCCCCCGCGTTATGGAGGGCAGAGCGGCTTGCCTTATACTAGCAACTACTGGCCACGAGAAAAATGAGACAACGTGGAACAATCTAGAACTCGGTCATTCATGAAATAACATACTCTAAACCAGTATCTTGCCAAGATATGGTCCAGGGATCCTGGTGGTCTGCAGGGTCAATACTATTTTCATAACAATGGGAAGGTGTTATTTGCCTTTTTCATTCTCATAGTGTCAGAAGTGTTCAATAGAACTTTCCAGAAGCTTCTAGAAAATTGGCATGTATTTTGCAACAGATGGAATGCAGAAAGAGATGTGAGAATCCAGGTGCTTTATATCATACACCAAGGAAATTGGCAAAAATGTAAAGCAGTGCCAATCTTTACACAATTTTTTTGTTTCGGGAAGTAACACTTTTTTTCTTCGAGTTTTATTGAGATAGAACACTGTTTAAGTCTAGGGTGTGTAGCATAATGGTTTGACTTACATACATCTTGAAATGATTATCACAGTAAGTTTAGTGAACATCCATCATACATAAATACAAAATTAAAGAAATAACAGATTTAGGGGAGAGGGGATGAGAACTCAGGGTTTACTCTCTTAACTTTCATATATAAAATACAACAATATTTATCATGTTGTACTTTACACCCCTAGAACCTATTTATCTTACAACTGGAAGTTTGTACCTTTTAACTGGCTTCATCTGATTCTCCTAATCCCTCCTCCCTCACCCCTTCTCTGGTAATCACAAATCTGATCTCTTCAGAAAATACAATTTTGAATATAATTGAAGGGTATAGATGGGGTTGCAGAGATAGAAGGATGGTGTGGGAAGGAGTGCAAGGCAAGCAAATTGGAGCCAGATAAGGAATTTAGACTTAATTCAGTTCATAATAAGTAGCCATGTCCTGTCTATTTAGGGTAATTGAATATCTGTGTGCCTTTTAACAACGATTGATATTCACTAGGCATTATGTCAATCAAGTTCATTACATGCTCTGTTTTCCATTTACTTCCACATTTTAAGTTGGACAATCTGTATTCAAAACTATGCTGGGTCTCTTATTAGTTATATAGTCTTGGGCAAGTTAGGTCACCTCTCAGAGCCACAGTGATCTTATCTCTAAAATGGGAATAACAATAATAAATGACTTACTGAGTTCTTAATTGTTTCAGGCACTGTGCTAAGCACTTATCCATGTTATTTAAGTTAATTCTTATAGAACGGTATATGAATACCCTGAAGTCTCTCAACTTGCCATTTGATTAAAAAAGAAAAGAAATACGTAGGATAATAGGGATTCATCTTCTTGTATAGGTTCAGACTTTTAGTAGACACTTGGTACATTGTAAATATGATTATTGAAATTGATAATGCTGGGTAACATGAATGATATTGAGCAAATCTCTTAGCCTTTTGTGTTGGAATGTTTTTTCTTTGTTGTTTACTCTAATGACTGTGGTAGACAGAATTTTGACCCTAGTGATCTGTCCCCTTATGTTCTTCTCGTGGTTATGTTACGTTACATGGCAAAGGGACTTTGCAAATGTAATTAAGGTTACTCATCAACTCACCTTAAGTTAGAAGGATTAGCCTGGATTTTCCAGGTGAGCCCAGTGTAATCACGTGAACATCCTTAATGTAAAATAGCAGGTCAGAGAGGTGCAGCAGAAAGGAAATTCATAATGATTTGAAACAGGAGAAGGACTCAACCCACAAGTGCTGGATTGCAGATAGAAGGAACCACAGTACAGAAATGAATTCCAGGGGTGAAAAATGGGCGACAGTATGGCTCAGTGGTAGAGTGCACACTTAGCATGCATGAGGTCCTGGGTTCAATCCCTAGTACCTCTATTAAAAAAGTAAAGAAAGAAAGCTAATTACCACTCCCCACACACGAAAAGAACAAACAAAACAAACAAAAAGGAATGAATTCTGCCCACAACCTGAAACAGCCCGGCAGCAGATTCTTCCCCCAGAGACTTGTCTAGCCAACATCTTGATTGCAGCCTTATGAAACCCTAAACAGAGTTCCCAGCTGAGTCCACTAGGCTTCCAACTTACAGAACTGACAATAATAAGTGGGTGTTGTTTTAAGCCACGAAGTTTGTAGTAATTGTTTATGGTGACAAATAGAGAACTAACACTAGCGTTCATTCTTATACCCGTCAGCTCTCCCCAAGGCATTCTGGAATGCTGGGAGCTGCATTCCCCAGATGCCCTTACCGCCAGTGTTCTGGATTCACTTTACATTTTGTCAAGTGAAATGTACTTCCTGAGATCTGGGAAGTGGCAGAAAGGCATAAATTACTGTGCAGTGTTTTTTTTACTTGGGCTTTGACTTGCTTCCCTGCCAGTCCTTGCCTCAGTGATATAATTTAGCTGTGACAATCAACAGTGGTTTTCTGAACTTTTTTGGCTTCTGAGTGGCAGCAGCAACAACTTTTCTATTCTCTGGACTGACCATGGAAGCACTGGCACAAATATGACAGTAGCTCCTTCAGCCCTTCCAAAGACTTAACACCATATTTCTGTGCTGAATACTATTATGCTCGAAATATCTGGAGCAGTTTCTATTTTCATGATTGCACCGTACTGATAGATCTTCTCCATGCCTCAGTTTCCTCATCTGTAAAGTGAAATTACCAATAATGGATGACACGAAGTAAAAAGTAACCTCTTAGAATTATTGTGCAGATTAAACCACATAGATTAAATCCACATAAAGTGCTTCATATTTAACACACAGTAGGTGCTGAATAAATGTTTGTTACTATTTTTTCTTAAGTGTTATTCATGTGATTACTAAATTGACACTGCCAAATGCCAATTTATTCTGCCTTTTTCCTAATCATCAACATTCCTACCTTGAAAACACATACACATTATTACTACTTTATCTGTTGGGGTGTCTTAGCAGCTATTGTACTTTATAACATAAAAGGTCAGGATTATATGTGGTTTGCAGCACTGTCAACTGTGAAAAACAATTCTGGGATTAGACAGTTTGTTTTACACCAGTCTTTATTGGATGTTTTTCAAAAGCCATAGGAGAAGTCTGGAAATACAGCAATTGTAGAGAGAAAAAAACACTTTAGTGGTAACTTTCCTGAAAAGTAACCTCTGCCTAGCTTACCATTCTTATTTCTAGCCCCTTGATCTCCACTCTTTCCAGAGGCTCTATTATTATTGAGATAATGATACTGTATTATATCAAGACTTGGGAATTTGCATTTGTTACTACAACTGCTTAGAAAATCTTTTTCCTCTTCTTCACCTGGCTGATGTCTATTCACAGTTTAAGTGGTTTGACCTTTATCCACACCATAATGCTTACTACACTGTGTTGTCTCCTTTTTCATTTGTCTCTTCCCACTGATGATGAGCATCTTGAGGTCAGTGACTGATCTTTTATGTATTATGTTAAATAAGGTGTGCCTGACCCATAGTAAGTACTTAATAAAAGTTTATAACTTCTACTACTAATAAAATCGTCATTGCCACCCTCTCATTATCATTATATATTCTTAATTCCATTATCTGATACATAATAAGTGCTCATTGAAAATCCATAAAATGAAAGTAAATGAATGAATTCATTCAGGAGTTTTTCAACATATCATTTATGATATCATTTCTACTAGCATAAATCAAAATAGAAAAACTGAATTTTGTTTGAGGAAAAATTACGGACAAAAACATAATTGAGGATTATGAATATAACACTAAGTTATAGGATAAAACTATTATCTTGAAGAAATTTTTTGGTGTGATTGTTGTGATGGTTAAATTTTATGTGTCAATTTGGCAAGGCTGTGGTACTCAGTTGTTTGAGCAGACACTATACGAAGTGTTGCTGTGACGGTATTTTGTAGATACAATTAACAGCTACAAAATCAGTTGACTTTAAAGTCAATGTGTAAAAATGAAATTTGTGATAATAGCAACAGATGGGGAGGGAAAGAGCTGTATAAAAGTAGGGTTTCTATATATCATTTAAGTTAAAGTGGTATTAATAAAAAAAATAGATTGTTATAAGTTTAAGAGTCTAATTGTAATAACCTAGAGTAACCATTAAGAAAGTAACTTTTAAAATGTTCACAGAAAAGGAAATGAGGAAAGAATAAAAATGCTACACCATTAGGAAAATAAAGACAGAAGAAGGAAGTAATGGAAAAACTGAGGAAAAACCAGGAAAAAAAAAACCAACAGAAACCAAATAGCAAAATTATAGCATAAGGCTTTCCTTATCAATAACTACTTTAAATGTAAATGGATTAAACTCTCTAATTAAAAGCAGAGATAAACTGACAAAATAGATGAAAAACAACTACAACCATGATCTCACTATATCCTGTCTATAAGAAACTCACTTTCGATCCAAAGACACAAATAGATTGAAAATAAAAAAGATAAAAATAAATATTTCATGCCAATAATAACCAAAAGAGAGGTGGGGTGGCTATGCTAATATCAGACAAATAGTTTTTCAGTCAAAACCATTGCAAGAGACAAAGAAGGTCATTGTAAGTTGATAAAAGGTAAATCCATCAAGAATATGTAACAATTACAAACATATTCACAACTAACAACAGAGCTAAAAATATGAAGCAAAAATGTATGAAGATCTATGGAAGGGAGAAATAGACATTTCTACAATAATTGTTGGAAGTTTTAATACCCTACTTTCAACAATGGATAGAACAACCAATCCAAATGTCTAAAAGGAAATAGAGGACTTGAACAACAGCATCAATCAACCAGATCTAATAGCGATATACAAGATATTCCACCAAAGTAGCAGATTAGACATTTTTCTCAAGTGTATCTGGAACAATTCTCCAGGATAGACCATATGTTAGGACACAATACAAGTATCAAAACATTTAAAAAGATTGAAATTACACAAAGTAGATGCTCTGGCAACACAGAAATCAATAACAGCAGGAAAACTGGAAAATTCACACCTATGTGAAATTTAAACCACATGTTCTTAAACAGCCAGTGGGCCAAAGAAGAAATCATGAGGGAAATCAGAAAATACTTTGAGGCAAATGAAAATGAAAATACAACATACCAAAACTTATGGGATACAGCAAAAACTGTACCCCAAGAGAAATCTATACCTGTCAATGCCTACATTAAACTACATGAAATATTTCAAATAAATAACCAAACTATACACCTTAAGGAACTAGAGAAAGTTCCTAAACCAGACCAAAAGCCAGCAGAAGGAAGGAAATAATAAAAGCTGGAACAGAGATAGATGAACTAGAGACTAGAAATCAACAGAAAATAGAGAAAAATCAACAGAACAACAACAAAAAGGTTATTTGAAAAGGTCAACAACATTTACAAATCTTAAGCTAGACTGACCAAGGGAAAAATAGAGAAGATTTCAAGTTACTAAAATCAGGAATGATTGTGGGGACATTACTACTACCCTTATAGATGTCAACTGAAAAAAGTGCACAACCTTAAAACTGAGAATTATGTTTTATTTGGGGCTTTACTGAGGACTTAAGCCCAGATACAGCCTCTCAGATAGCTCTAAGAGACTTTTCTAAAGAGGTAAGGGAGGAGCCAGAATATATAGGAGTTTTTGCAACAAAGACCAGGTAGTTGAAACATCAAAAGACTACTGTTAATGAAAGAAAAACTAGGCATCTCAAGTGACTTTAACACTTTTCTACCTATGGGAAGATACAAGAGTCTGGGCTTAAAGAAATTATTCCTTTGATATCCCACTTTTACTATATAGAGCTAGTATCCTGTTTTTCTCCATCCTGAATCCCCTCAGGGTACACCTTCAAGGGTGGCTGTAGTGGCTGATGGCTTGATGACCACAACATCCTTTGTTTAATGATATGGCAGGTGACATTCTTTGTCCACGTAGAAATAAAAAAAAATCATAAGAGAATACTATGAAAAACTATATGCCAGCAAATTAGATAAACTAGATGGACTCGACAGCTTCATAGAAATCCACAAAGTACCAAAACTGACCCAAAAGAAGTAGAAAATCTGAGTAGACATATAAGAAGTAAATAAATTGAATCAATAATCAAAAGCCTCCCAAAAGAGAAAACACCAGGACTAGATAGCTTCCATGATGAATTCTACAGTTATTTAAAGAAGAATTAACACCAGTTTTTCTTAAACTCTTTCAAAAAATAGACGTGGGAACATGTTCTAACTCATTCTAAGCCAGAATTACTGTGATACCAAAGCCAGATAAAGACAGCACAGGAAAAGAAAACTATAGGCCAATATCCATTACTAATATTTGTAAGGCATAAGCAAGCTGGCTGGCTGCGAAACGAAACTAGAGTTGCAAGGCAAACGGAAAGTAAAGCTTCACTACAGGGTTGGACCAGCAAAGAGTATCTGCTGACGTCAAGCAAAACCTGGCCGACCACAATAACCACAGTAACCACAGGCAAGCAAGCCCAGCCAATAGACAGTTGCCCCACATCCGCAGGCCGCTAGATGTCCCCTAACACCTTAAAGGTCACCAGTCAAAATGAACCACCACCCTGTTGCCCACCCCAACCCGTTCTGCCTGATTGTTGTGTAACTCAACAAAATGCCGGGGCTGTAGGAGACTTGGGTCCAAGTACTGCTAGCCTTGAGTCTTTTGGGTCACGGAGAACTTCAAGTACTTGTCTAGTTGAGCCTCTTGCCTACCTCCTTCTATCCCGAGCCTGTCTGGCTTGCACCTGAACTCTCGGCTCCTGGCTCTTTCTTCGCGCTGCACTCAAGCAACAGGGGACTTCAACGTCCAGCAGCCCGCTGGGTGGTGGTCGTCAGGAAACAAGGTACCTGACCTGCTTCAAGGATCCCCGGGGGGTTATTAGGCTAAAGATGCTCGGAACCCAGTGGGAGGCCTGATCACCCTTGGCCCAGCAGAGCTATCGAACCCTGACAAATATTAACATAATATTAATTTCATTATTAATATAAATGCAAAAGTCTTCAACAAAATATAAGCAAACCACATCTAGCAGCATATTGAAGGGATGATACATCATAACCAATTGGCATTTATCCCAGGAACTCAAAGGTAGTTCAACATAAGAAAATCAAAATGTGATCCATCCTCTTTACAGAATGAAGAAAAAAATAATTGTGATCACTTCATTGATGTAGAAAAGGCATTTGGAAAAAATCCATCACCCTCATCATAAAAACTCTTGCAAACTAGGAATAGAAGAGACCATCCTCAAGATGATAAAGAGCTTTTATAAAACAATCCCCAGCAGGGCTCTCTCTCATCCTTTCTGCTTTTTAAGGACACACTGAGAAGATAGCCATCTGTGAACCAGGAAGCAGGCATTTGCCAAACATCAAGTCTGCTGGTGCCTTGATCTTGGGTTTCCTAGCCTCCAGAGCCGTGAGAAAGTAGAAGTGGGTGAAGGCCATTAGGACCGGAACATTGTCTTACTTTAGGCGGCCTTCTTGCTGAATTTGCAGACAATGTAGCATTCCTGTTTCATGTCTAATCTTGATAAAGCCTAATCTATCTGTTTAGCAATTGAAATAGAAAGAGCTAATGTATGTTTAGAATGCACTCAGCCTGCCAACTCTGAAATTATTCCATTCTTGTCAAAGGTTTAGTTTCGGGGGGATTCCCAACATATGGGTATCAGATTTGGGGACTGTGATGTGATTAAAAGATGCCCACAGATAGTTTTACAGACTATAAGGTGTCTTTGACAGCGAATTTGCTGGAGCAGGCAGTTAGCCACGTATGAGCAGAGAAGGGAGGCATGGGTCATGTGACAGGAGACCACACATCTGGTGACGACAGGGGTCCTAGGGGTAAACAAAGAAAGGCGGGAGTCTCTGGTTTCTGGAAGTAACCTTTTGTTCATCGTGCCCTCATTTCAATAGAATTGGCATTGCAACCAGAGCAGTGCACTATGACAGATCTGAACAAGACCCAAATAAGGACAAAATCCCCTCTCTGGAAGGTGGAGCTGGGACGAAAACCAGGAAATAACCCCTCAATCCCCTCCCTCCTTGATGAATATTCCATCCCATCATTTTCACACCCCATATAACCAGTTCTCCAGAAGGAACTCAGGGCAGCTGCTCACCTGAGCCTGCCCCCTCTCCCTCCTGAGAGTGTTCTTAATAAATCCTTGTTTGATCTACTTGGCCTCCCTGTCTGTTCTCTGAATTCCTTCTGTGATGAAACAAGAACCTATGCTCTGGTAACAAAGTTTATGGAAACATTCACAGAGTGATAATACGTAAACAGGTAAAAGTACTAGATTCTGGTTTCCTGGACTTCCCCAGTGGTTGGCTACAGATGACTTTACCCCTCCTGATTTGAGGGTCTGTCACCATTTATGGACCTTCTTTAGAGGGAAGGCTTGTATGTCTGCTTGTTTACCATATGCTTATCACAAGTCTCTGGTCTCCAACGTGTGGATGGAAACTCTATACAGCACAACCCAACACATTTACATTACTTTATACGTGTCAGTTGGTAACAAGCACAAATCAACTCAGAAGTTCCTGACCATTTACTTAAAAAGATCGAATGTTAGTCTCCAAGGCACTTATGTCAGAAGTAGGCTTCAGACCTGAGGTCCATTTCTGCATAGATAACTGCAAGTATTGTCCTAAAATGAGACTTTGCTTTAATATTTATTTCTATTCTATGAGCTCAAGTTTGATTCACTAAAAATCTTTTTCTTAATTTAAAACCCACTTTATGGATATTAAAATTGCATAAAATAAAATGTACACATTTTAAGTGTCCAATGAGTCCTGAGAAATGTAACTACCACATGGTCAAGATCACCCCCCAAAATTCCCTATGCCCTTTGCAGTTACCCCCAACCTCTGACCCTCAGCCCCAAGAGACGCCTAATCTGCTTTTAATCAAGATATATTAGTTGCACCTCTTCTCAAATTTTATATAAATGGAACTATACAGCATATACTCATTTATAAATCTCTCATTCAGCGCAGTGTTTTTGAGATTCATTCCTATTGCTTTGTGTTTGGTAGGTTTTTTTCTTTTTAAGGGGAGTAGAGTTTTATTGTATGGATGAACCACACTTTGTTTATCCATTCACCTGCTGATGGGCATTTGGGTTGTTTGCAGCTTTATCTATTGGGAATAAAGTTGCTTTGGACATTTGTGTACAGGTATTTCAGGAATCATATGTTTCTTTTCCACCTGAGAAGGCATGTAATGAGTATATGCTTAGCTTCAAGGACTGGCAAAAGTTTTCTCTAATCCAGAAAGTAAATATTCTAGGCTTTGTGGGCCATATGGTCTCTATTACAACTATTCAAGTCAGCTGCTGTAGTGTGAAAGCAGCCATAATTGAATGAGCATGTTTCTGTCCCAATAAAACTTTATTTACAAAAACGGGTGGTGGCTCAGATTTGGTTAGCAGTCCATCGTTTGCTAATCCGTGGCAATCATGGTTGCAAAGATTCACACCTATGTTTTCTTTTAGACATTTTATAGCTATAGCTTTTATATTTAGATCTAAATCAATGTTGAGTTAATTTTTGTCGATGGTGGGAAGTTAAGATCAATGTTCATATATTTGTCAATACTGTTTTTTCTTGTTGTTTCAGTAACATGTATTGGAAAGACTATTCTTTCCCTCTGTGAATTACTTTGGCATATTTATCAAAAAGCAATACATGTTTATTTCTGGACTCACTATTTGTCTCTATTGATTTATATATTTATCCTCATGCCAATATCCTATGGTTTTGATTACCATGGCTTTATAATAGGCCTCAAATTCATAGAATATGAATCTTCCAACTTTGTCCTTCTTTTTCAAAATTGTTTTGCTTATTTTAGATCCTTCTCATTTCCATATAAATTATGGAATCCACTTGTCACTTTACATAAAAAAAGGCAGTGATTTTGATTGTATTGAATACATAGAAAAATATTGAGAATTGACACCTTAGCAATACTGAGTCTTCCAATCCATGAATAGCACTCTGACATGTATAATTTTTATTTAAAATATTAATAGTAATCATCTGAGGGCTGGGATTATAGAATACTTTTGTTCTTTTTACTTTTCTGTCTCAAAAATATTATTTTAAAAATATTTAGCTAGACCAAAAAAAGATAGTAATTTTGGTTATGCAACAGCTCAATTTAATTTGAATGATTCAGAGACGAGTAACTATATTAGAAAAAGAAAGGATAATTGTTTCTGTCTTTCCAACTAAAATAGAAGATTCATTACCGAAAGAAAAAAATTATTTGATGATGTGTCCTTAGCAACTAAATTTTAAAAAGGCAGTTGGAAAAAAAAGAATGGGAAACTTCATATCCATCTACATCATGAAAGCACCTACATCCAAATAACTCTTTTTTGGTACACTGTGAATTCATATTCTATTTTCTCTTTTGAGAAACAAAAGAAATATGTATTTCTAACTTTCCCTACTGAAAAAGCCAAGACACAATGACCAGTCTAATGGCAATGGACTCCCTCAGTGTTCAGTTTACATGTTATTTCCCACTCCAAGAAACCAGAGCTTCTTAGAAAAGAAATTGATTCGAGTTCTGAGCAGGAAAGTACAACTTAGCCTGGAGCATCCCACATCCAAGAGGAAGGGAATTAAATTTTACCTCTTAAATGGAGGAGGATTATAGAATTTGTAGGCTGATTTTAAAACCACCAGCACAAATTTATTAAATGATTTTGATTTTTTTAATGTACCCAATGATTATCTATATGCATCCTTATGAAACATAAACCATATACAAGCATATTTTACACAGTAAACTTGAAATCCCCTCTTTACCACTAAACTTACCCATATCCCTGCTCTAACCTTCCTACCATGACTTTATAGACTTTTTCCTATTTACTTACAAACACACACACACACATATACACACACACAGACACATACATCTATACAAATACATATACAAATTTAGAGTTTTTATTATTACACGAAGGGGCTCATCCCACCATTCTGTTTATCAATCAAGACATAATGTCTTGAAATTCTTTCCATGTCAATGTAGACGTAGCTCATTCTTAAAGCTACACTGTATTCTGTTGTGTTGCTGTACAGTAATTTATTTAGCTAATTCCCAACTGGAAGACATAGGCTGATACGCCCTCCTATTTTCTTTTATAAACATTGTGAAATGACTATCTTTTGGTCTTGTTCCCTAGTTCCATAAATTAGGGAACCAGAAGTGAAAAAAGTGCTTTGTAGAATGGTATCTGTATATTAAATTTTGACAGTAATCGCCAAATTGTGGGTTCACAGGGGAGTTGCTCTAAAAGGGAAGTTGTTCCAGGAAGAAAGAACAGACTTTTATCAGGACATTTTGCAAGTAACAGAAAACCTAAAGTAGCCCAAACATTTAGGAAAAATTAACAATTGCAAAATATCGTTTCCTTTCACGTCCCCAGGGCAGTGACTAAGATCCTCTGGATTCAGAGGAACTCGAAATTATGGGGCAGAAACGCAAGGTTATTTAGAGCTAACAATGTCAGACGATTGTGTTCGCTCTGTTGCAGTTAAAAAGGTGTAGGGGGACGTTGCTTCAATTTCTGGCAGACAGCGAGGTAAGAAGCCTGGCAACACCTAGGGCTGCCGCCCCACCCACCCCACCCCTTGGTCCAGCCCAGACCCTGAGGCAGCGGTGACCCCTCCAGCCCCATTGCCTGATGGCCGCAGGCCTCTCTGAGCCTGGCCTCAGTGCACAGGTTGCCCTGTCTGGGTTGGGCCAGGTGGGCCCCTACCAGGATGCAGAGGGTGCTGCGCCTTTGGGTGGCATGCATGGTGGGGCAAGGAAGGGCACAAAGGGCAGAGAAGGATGGTCTAGGCTGGCACAAGATTGGCCTTCTCAGTGTCAGGCCAAGTTGCCACATGGTCCAGCACCTGGGGTGACTGTTGAGTCCCAAACAAGGTGGACGAAGGCCTTTGGGGCCCA
The DNA here is from genome assembly GCF_048773025.1 of Camelus bactrianus. NCBI lineage: Eukaryota > Metazoa > Chordata > Mammalia > Artiodactyla > Camelidae > Camelus > Camelus bactrianus. The sequence continues at coordinate 33,530,040 of NC_133556.1, read as the reverse complement.
GAAGTGAATGGAGCTTGTGACAAATATGGTTGGAACTTCTGGTGGCCATCAGATTTTGACATTGGAAGCCAGAAATGGTAGAAAAACATAGAGCATTGAGCCAATAAGAAATGCCTACCATCCCTGGGGGAGATTTGGTGGCCATTTATACAAGGCCTGTGCATGGATTATGAAAAAGCTGCCCTCCACTGCTCCCAACATTTCAAAAGAAAACTTTTGCCACATCTAGGCCTTCTGACTGTAAAGAGGTCGGCCAGCATAGGATAAAGTAGGGTTAGAACATCTCAGGACTTGAGCATAACCATTTGTTTTAAGAAAAAAAAAATTATAGAAAAGAAATGTCTTTTGGAGTGACTGTTTGAAATGGAATTGTTAGACCCCTAGAAGCCACATCAGGTGCCACACACACGTCCGTGTTTGTTCCGTAGTTTAGAGGACACGGAGCAGAAGGCTGTGAGGAGGAAGAGAAGAAGTTTCTATGCCAGGCTTGTCATGTTTGGAAGATATTTTCATAGTAAAACCACTGTTCCATATGTGCATTTTATTCCTCACTATATATAGTTGACAATGCTGAGCACTTTTTTGGAAATATCTAGCCTTTCTAGCGGTTCTGAAATGCCCATTATGTATTAGAAGTAAAGGTGGTAAAATAACACATTTCGGGGGCAGGGTAGAGCTCAGTGGTAGAGTGCATGAGGTCCTGGGTTCAATCCTGAGTACCTCTATTAAAAAAAATAAAATAAAACCTAATTACCTACCCCCCCATGTAATAAAGTAAAAAAATAAAATAAAATGAACACATTTCTTAAGTATCTTTTTGTTCAAATTGATAAGAAATATTGCTTGTTTGTTTGTTTGATTTGGAATGGCCAAACCCCTTCTTGGAGCACACAATGCCCTTGTGCACTGGTTTGGGGGAGGAGAAAGGAGCTGCAGATGCAAAGGGCTCTAAGCAAGTGTGTTTATTTTCAGGCGGGATTAACCACTGTCCTTTAGGGTCATATGTTTTGTTTTACGTTGCTGTGTGTGTAATAGTGCATGTAATGAACAAACGGTTCCTGCTTTACAGCATCTAGTCTTTCTAGATGTTAAAGAGATTGCCAACCTATGACAAAAGCATAGATGTTATATTAGTATATTTTCTATATTGTGTTAAAATGCCTAGGAAAGACGGTCTCCTGAAAACTTGAGTGTTATCGTTCATCAGGTCAGTGGAGAAAGGAGAGAAGAAAGAAGGATTCTAGGCCAGAATGTTCATATTTAGAAGATGCTTTTAGATTATAACTGTTGTTATACGCGTGCGGTTTGCTCAGGACTGCTGTGTATATAGCAGACAAAGTCCTTATTTGAAACATTTAATCTAACTAGATGTTTTGAAGTGCCCGAAATATGTTTAAAGTAGAGGTAATGAAATATCGCTTTGTGCTGAAGTTCATAAGAAATAATTATATTTTGGAAGTGGAATTGCTAAACCACCTCTGTGAGCAGTGTCGACCGAAAAAAAAAAAAACCAAAACGCAGAAGACTGCATGTAATAAAAGAGTTTCTTTGGAGTCTTAAAAATTGCAATTTGGAAGACAGAGATTCGGATAAAACCAAGAGTGTTCTGGGAAAGAGAAAGAGTCAAGGGCTTATAAAGGCAGAAAACACAAATCTGTACTCTGACACAAGAAAGGAAATAAGTGATTGGCTGTCATGAGTTATTTTGGATGAGGGTCTGATAAGTATCTTGAGTTTCTGGAACATTACTGCATATGTTCTGGATGCCTTCTTTAAGACAACAGTGGTCAAAAGGTCAGATTCAATTGGGCTAGATGTGCATGAGTCACACTTCATCAGTGGCCTCCTGGCTCCGTTTTAGAGCAGTCTCTTAGCAATACCGACTCCATTTTGGTTTTCCTTTCACAGCAGTATACTGTCCAAATTGTTCAGTGGTTTAGAGGAGGTGGGAGGGAAGGAAATGCAAAAGGTAATAATATTAATACGTTTCTATTTGCATAGTTTTGGGCAAAACCATTTTTGGTATGTTTTATGCATTTTGTTTTGCTGTATACATAGCGTATATAATAGACAAATGTGTTGTAATTTTGTAACATCAACTCCGTAGACGGTTAAGAGGTCGCGAATGTATGACAAAGTTAGTAAAATTAGCACGTTTTACGCAGTTTGTATTGAAATTCATAAATCTAGTCTTCTATATGTGACTTCTGAATATTAATTTCTTCAACCACCTCTCAGCTTTAATGTGTGCCTATATGCGCCGACTGGATTGTGGTGGAGAGAAGGAAGTAAGGAAGGAATGATTCAAGGCCCAAATGGTCATATTTGGAAGATACCTCAATTATAACCATTGCTATGTATGTGCAGTTTTATTTAACAGCACTATGTATATAGTCAACAATTAAGTTCTTACTTGAAATATCTAATCTTTCTGGATGGTTAGAAGTGTTTGATGTATCTAAAATTGGAGGCAGTGGAATAACATTTTGTACATAGCTCTGAAAAATTGATGGGCATACTGTATGTCTCTACTTAGATGAGGTACTTGGAATAGTCAAATTCTTAACAGAAGGTAGAATACTGCTTATCATGGGTTTGCGGGAGTGTGCTAATGGGGAGCTATTGTTTAATGGGTACAGAGTTTCAGTTTGGGATGATAAAAAGTTCTGGAGATGGATGGTGGTGATGGTTACGCAAGAACGTGAATGCAGTTAATGCCACTGATCTGTAGACTTAAAAATGGTTGTGGTAAACTTTGTGCCATGTGTATTTTACCACAATAAACAGGTTTTTTTTTTTTTTAAATGTATGGGAAATATCATCTTTGCAGATGGAGTTGTTAAACCATCTCTGTGAGCAGTACACTCTTTGTACTTGCTCATTGAGTTGAGGGAGGTGGGAGGGAAGCAACTACAAAACATGTTTTGCTGGCAGGTACTAGAAGATTTCATGTTCCATGTTTCCCAGTGTGTTATGTGCATTTCATTTAACTTTTGTTGTACTGTGTTTGAATCCAAGAATGTCTTTTTCAAGGGCCTGGGAACCTTCTCTTTGAAATATAATTATCAAGGGAAATAGCCCCTGCCCCTCAGTTTCTGGGAGAGGGGAGGAGCCTAGCTTCAGTGGGTTCCACCACATTGCAAAACTACCTTCCAACATAAATGTTCAAAATAAGTTTATTTTTCCTTTGGATAAAGCCGATTAGCAAACACTGATGACCACCTCAATTACCAGGTGAACTTAGGATGGACTACATATGAGAAATGGTGCTGTCAAGTCCTCGCACTTGAACACTAGTTATCATCTACGTTGAGAACATGTATGTGATAGGTTGTATCTACTTGGCATGAGCAAGGATGCCGTGAAGAAACAACACTGAAGTTTCCTCTTGTCTTTCCAGTCTCTTAATAGATTCCCTGTGATGAGCATCACGTTCTGGTCTAATCCTTATTCAATAAGAAAACTGTTTTCTTTCTGTTATGTTTATGGAGAGGATTTCTGGGCTGGGAGTAGATTTCGTTCTTAATTATATTTCCCCAACCGTGACAAAAATAGAGTTAGTAAACTAACACGTATTGTTCACTTTATGTTAAAGTTCATAGAAGGATTGTCTTCTGAAAATGGCTTTTGGGAATGAAGTCGTAAAACCACATGTCATTCAGTTGGTCATTTTTGGACAGAAGGAGTCGAGAGAAAAGGAGGACACTAGGCTGTAATGTTCCTGATTAGAAGTCACTTCCAGGTATAACCATTTATTTATTTATTTTTTTGGAAGGTAATTAGGTTTATTTATTTATTTTTAATGGAGGTACTGGGGATGGAACCCAGGACCTCCTACATGCTAAGCACGCACTCCACCACTGAACTAGACCCTCCCCCCCAATATGATCATTTATTATAGTTTATTCAACACTGCTGTGTATATGATGGACAAACTTAAGTCCTTATTTGAAACCTCTCGCTTTTCTAGATGTTTAGCAGTACATTCAGTACATTCAAAGTGGAGGTAGTGGAAAAGCATGTTTTGTGGATATCCTTTGGTTAAAACTCATATGAAATAATGTATTTTGGAAACGGAGCAGTCAAAACTACCTCCCTGAGCAGAACACATCGTGTTTGTGCCGGTTCAGGGAGGAGGCAGGAGAACAAAGGGCAAAGGGCAAAGGGCTCGAAGCCGGTGTGTTTATAGTTAGGCAAGATTAACATCACCCTCTTATGTTCTGCACATTTGGCTCTGTCTTGTGGTGGATCTAGTGTATGTAAAGGACAAACGAGTTCAAATTTCATAACATCTAGTCTTTCTAGATATTAAAGAAGTTGCTAGTATATGACAAGAGTAGGGTGACTAAACAATTTGTTCAGTTACTTTTTGGTACTAGATGAATTTCTGTACTTAGTCATTGAAATGGTGGGAGAGGGAGAAGATGAAAGATGAAGAAAGGGGGCGCTCTGCTAGTATCTCCAAGATAGTCTTGGATTATATCCATAGTCCTATATGTGTATTTTTTATAAAGTGCCTGTGTTTATTGTGGATAAAGCTCATTCCTTATTTTACCACATCTAAGTTTTTTGCATATCTTAAGCTGACAGTGTATGATAAAAAGTAGAGCTAGTAAATCGTAAATATCTTAAAAAAATAATTAATAGAAAAGAAGCATCTTAGGCACAGAATTGTTAAACCACCTCTGAGCAGTGAATGTCAGGACTTGTACACGAGGTTGGTGGTAGGGAGGGATGTAGGCAGATGTGTCCATATTTACATTTTGATGATAACAATTGATGTATGTACACAACTCTTTTGGCCGTACTGTAGGAATGTATTGTTAAATAATTCAGTGGAAACACACCTTCTTGATAATGTTTTAATAGACTATATCTGATGATGAATTCTCTTAAAACCATTGTTCTCTATTGCTTTATGTTTCATTTAATATCGAGCATAAGGGAATGCAATATTTTAATTGTAATTCTATCAATATCTTTATCTAAGAGGCCGGCTGCTATTTTTGTCTTTTATGACATTTTTGTCCACAAGTGTATGAGTCAGGGTTTTCCAGAGGAACAGAACCAGCAGCATTGATTGATTGATTAGAATTGGCTCAAGAAACACCCAGAAATCACGTTTACTCTGGGTACCCCATGACCAGTCAAGTTAACACAAAAAATTAACCATCATACAAAGAAAATAAGGATTTTATTTAATTTTTTCCTGTTTGAGTTGGTGTCGTGTATTCTTGTATTATCAAAATACTCATGACTTTCGGACTTTGAATATTTATGAATATTCATGATCATGGTATGCGAAAATGCGTGAAATAGACTGTTTAATCTCAATCACGTAGAAATGTGCTTAGTTCTGTGTATACAAACCCAGGACCTACAAGAATGCATCAAGCTGTAAAGTGCTTATGATTATAGGTGATGTTTTTGTACCTTGCTTCCTGTGTTCTTCAGTTTTCCATAATGCATATATTAACTTTTAACAGTTTAAAAATTAAACCAGTGTCTCAGCGATTCCCAACAACAAAGGTTCATTACTCACTTGCTCATGTTTACGTTGGCTGCTATATAGAGCTGCCATAACAAAGTATGACAAACTGGGAGCCTAAACAATAAATGTATTCTCTCATGGTTCTGGAAGGCAGAAGTCTAAAACCAAGATGTTGGCGGGGTTGATTTCTTCTGGAGGTGCTCAAGAAGAATCCATTCCATTCCCCTCTCCTGGCTTCCGATGGATGCCAGCAACCGTCAGAGTTCTCATCTTGTAGCTACGTCACTAATCTCTGCCTCTGATGTCACATGGACTTCTTCCCCATGTGTCTCTGTGTGTTCTCTCCTCTTATAAGGGCACCAGTCATATTGGATTGAGAGCGCACCCTAATGTAGTATGACCTCATTTTAACTAATTATATCTGCAAAGACCTTCTCTCCAAATAAGGTCACATTCCCAGTTACTGGGGACTTATTTCGGGGGACACAATTCAACCCATGACAGTTGCGGTCAGTGGTGGCTCTGCTCCTGCCAGACATGTTTTTCCATTCTTGGGCCCAAGGAGGGGCCCCTACTTAGCATGTGTCATTCCTGTGGCAGGAATGAACAATAGCTCTCAAAACATCCATTCAGGTGAGGCCTGTATCAAGTTCGATTACGTGGCAAGTTTGATCATGCCATACCTTGCTCTGCATCACAAGTTCCTGACTCATGTGTTTGTCCAAAGCCTGCGTCATTTCGCAGTCATGGAGTTCCTGTACACAAATCAGAATGGCCATCATTCAAAAGTCCACAAACGATAAATGCTGGAGAGGCTGTGGAGAAAAGGGAACCCTCCTACACTATTGGTGGGAATGCAGTTTAGTGCAGCCATTGTGGAAAACAGTGTGGAGATTCCTTAAAAGATTAAAAATAGACTTACCATATGATCCAGCAATCCCACTCCTGGGCATATATCCAAAAGGAACCTTAGTTTAAAAAGATACCTGAACCCCAATATTCATAGCAGCACTGTTAACAATAGCCAAGACATAGAAACAACCTAAAGGTCCATTGACAGATGATAAAGAAGTTGTGGTATATTTATACAATGGAATACTACCCAGCCATAAAGAATAATAAAATGATGCCATTTGCAGCACATGGATGGCCTGGAGAATGTCATTCTAAGTGAAGTAAGCCAGAAAGAGAAAGAAAAATACCATATGATATCACTCATATGTGGAATCTTAAAAAAAAAAAACACAAATGAAGTTATTTACAAAACAGAAACAGGCTCACAGACACAGAAAACAAACTTATGGTTACCGGGGGGAAGGGGGTGGGAAGGGATAAATTGGGAGTTCAAGATTTGCAGATACTGACTGGTATATATAAAATAGATAAACAAGTTTATACTGTATAGCACAGGGAACTATATTTGATATCTTGTAGTAGCTTTCATTGAAAAAGAATATGAAAACAAATATATGTATATTCATGTATGACTGAAGCATTGTGCTGTACACCAGAAATTGACACAACATTGTAAACTGACTATACTTCGATAAAAAAATTTTTTTTTAAAAACATCAATCTGTTTTAGTTCCTGTTTTGTTTTGGTGTTAGTTGGTTTATAGTCATTCCTCTTTTTTTGTAACTGTAACTAAAATATCCTCTCTTCTGACAACCCTATTAGAGCCCACGTCTTTGTAGAAGTTTGAAATTTTTCTTAACTATTCAGATGTACCTTCTAGAAAGACTAGATGTTATAAAATTTGAACTCTTTTGTCCTTTATATACACTATATACACCACAAAATAAAACCAAATGCAAGAAACACATGAAAAAAAATCTCAGCACTTAAGATTCTCTCAAGAAAAGGTATCAGTTTCAGAAATATATTTAGGATATGACAGTGTTTAGACAACTCAATGATTTCACTTACACTCTGAATATTTTAACGTGAAATGTTTGCACAATGGCCACATCAGTGGGACAGACTATCGATGTTGCTTTCAAGCCTTGGTCTATGTGGTAGTGAGGGCAGCGGGACAAGAACCAGGGGGTTGTCTGCATTACAGCTGGTTCCATTTTGCAAGGCACCTTGGGTGCAGAACTGTAGCTGTGGCACAGTGTTATCTGAGTGGTGGAAACTGCAGTCATTTCTAAGAGTGAGAGAAGCAAAGCAGGAAAGAGTTCACCACACCTCTGAACCTCAGGAAGTGGGTGAAGTTATTAGAGGCAAGTGGCTTTTAAGCCCATTGCCCATTGGTTAGAAGTTTCAGGGCGTGGATTGGAAGCTTGTGGGGTTTTTAAAATTTGTTTGTTTGTTTTTTGTTTTGCCTTTGGGTTAAAGTTCATTTATCCCACTTCACCTAGGAATGACCTATAAACACATGAAAAGGTGCTCAACATAGTTGGCCATCAAGGAAATAGCACATAGAACCATGATAAGATGTCATTACACAACCTCTAGAATGTTGAAAATTATAAAGATGCACAATAGTTGGTGAGGATGTCCAGCAACTGGATTCTTACCTTATGCCCGTGTGAGTGTAAAATGGTACCACCACTTTGGAAAACAGCTTGGCTGTTTGGAAAACTGTATTTTACATATCTATATCTTCTATCTATCTATCTATCTATCTATCTATCTATCTATCTATCTATCTATCTAATTAAACACATTTATCATACCACTTAATAATTCTACTTTTAGATATCTGACCAAGGGGCCAAAAATTGATTATTAAGAGACAAAAAAAAAAATCTTACCAGCTATCTGGGCATGCTTTAGCCCAGTCAAGCTGACCCATATAATTAACCATCACATGTTGCAACTAGAGTAAGAGGCCAGAAGAGGAATTATAAAGATTTTTGTTAGGAAATAACTCAAAGTGTCACCCTGTGACAGTGGCTTCTCACACTGTACTGGTCAGTTTTTAGAATTATAGAATTATAGGTTTGTTTGTATGTTTGTTTGTCTGTTTTTCTCCCTCCTCGCCCCAGAATTATAGGTTTTGATGGAAGAAATGTTCACATACTGAGTTATGGGGAAGTCACTCTGGCGTCTGCATAATTTGGCCTGAACTTTGTGTGAACTACGACAGCCTGACTTAGAGCCTGACTTACATACGTTGCCTGCCTGCCTTAACCATTAAGGTAAAGAGTGTCCTCTCTGAAGACAAGGATAAATGACTCCCTTCCTGTGGGTCCAGTGTCAGCATTCCCTTGAAGATAAGATTCCCTTCCCAGACCCCGGGGTCATACTGATTTGCCGTATACGTACTAATCCATCTCTTTTGAAACCTTGAAGAATGTATCCCTGTCATGTTTGATGTATGTTCTTTGTTCTGATAAAGTATAAAACTGTGCTGAAAACCATGCTTCTCTGGAGCAGTTATGCAGAACTACTGAGAGACTGCCTCCTGGGCTGTAGTCCTCAGTTTGGCTTGAATAAAAGGCTCTTCTTTTCCTTACTGTAGATTATTGATTGTTTGCATCAACAGTTTTTTTTATTCATTTATTTCTTTAGCATTCTACATATATTTAATGATCATATGTGTGGTGTGCCAGGGTCACGGTGAACAAGAAACAGTTTATGTCCTCAAGGAATTTATCACCTGAAATTAAGGTGGATACTGCCAAAATACATAGTAGAGGAACACTGTAGACAAAAGGCATGAGATCTATGTCTTTCTATGTTCCCTGTTCATATATGGAGTCTTTGGTTTAATACTGATATTATGATACACAGGGAATGTATTTGGGTCAGGAATTCAGAGACAGCCACTCTGAGATATCTGATTAACAGAAATGGGGAACAGCTAGTGCAAAAGCCCTGAGCTTGGAGCATACTGAATTAGAGGTACTGGAGGAAGGCTACGTGACCGTAGCGTAGTGAGTCCCGGAGGCCAGATCACAGTGGTGTCATTTGGGGCAAGGGGATTGGATTTCATTCTAAAGGCAGCGGGAAGCCATTGGAGCACCTCAAGCAGAGAGGAGATCTGATGCGCATCGTGCCCGCGGAGGTGGAAACTCACTCGTCATACTCACTTTACGCAGCTTCCTTAGTGAGGCAGAACTAGCAATGCTTTGAACTACCAAACTTTTGTGGTTTGCGCTAGCTGACAAATTCATGGTTACATCTGTTTCCTTAATTCAGAAAAGTAGACTCTAATCAGTTTTTCTTAACTCTCACGTCCGCTTTTCCTAGCCCAAACCAACCAACCAACCAACCAGCCAACCAACCAACCAACCAACCAACCAACCAACCAAGCAAACAAAAAAACCAGCAGCAGCAAAAACAACAACAATGAAAACCTCAGCAGAGCTCTTTAAGAAATCTTTTCACATGGAGGGAACTCTTTAGGGTAATGGAAATATTCTGTATCTTAATTGTGGTGGTGATAACACAGGTGTATATATTCATCAAAACCCCATCAAACCATCGACTTACAATAGGGGAATTCATTTTATGCAAATTACACCTCAGTAATATTGATTTAAAAAAGGAAAACTCTACACGCTGTAGGTAAATACGAAGGAGGAGCACTTTGCACTCTTTCAAGAAGTACAGGAAACTTCTCAGAGGGGATGGTGTTGAAACTGCTACTTGAAGACTGAGCAGGAGCAGTAAGGTCATTTAAAACACGGCGTCAAAATTCTGTGACGCTCCTCCCATCAAGATCCAGGACTGGTGACCTGTAATGACTTGACAGAAAAGGTGGAAATGATTCTGTGCTTCACGAATTGATGGCTTCCACTTCCTGCTCCTCAATCCCCTTTTGGAACTGAGCCATCATGCTGTGAGGAGGCATGTGCAGCCCATGAGGAGGGGCTGGTGGAGAAGCTCCTGGAACTGAGGCCCCCCCCCCCCCCGCTCTCAGCCTTGGCTGAGTTCCCAGCCAATAGCCAGCCCAACTTGCCAGCTGTGTGAGTGAGCCATCTTGGAAACAGGTCCTCCAGCGTCCAGTCAAGCCACCCCAGCTGACCCGGTGGAGCAGAGACCACCTCTCCCTGCTGAACACTGACCAAAATGCAGGTGTGTGAGCTAAATCAGTGATTCTTGTTTTAACCCACCAAGTTTTGGGGTGGATTGTTATGCAGCAATAACAACTGATCAATTAGCTAGATTAAAAAGAATGGTGATAGGGCACGTATTCTGGGCCCAAAACAATTCCAGTATCTGCCACAGGTCCACATTCACTTATTCAGAATCCTCAATGTGAGCTGTGTTTCCAAATTCGAATTCCTTATCCTAGAATGATAATACAGTACCTATACCATATTTTCATAACGTTCCTAGTGGATAATGCAAAATATTAATTCGTTTGTAGGAAAATGTATAAATGTGTGCACTAAATGTGACAAATTTAGACCATGAATAGCCACCAGTCATTTTCTACCAAATAAATTTGCTCCAAAAGAAAAGAAAATTTTTAGTTGTTAAAACTATTTTGGATTTTGATTTTGGAATGGCACTGAAGGGATGATGGATGGATCTGTAAATTGGCCTGCCTATAAAGTAAGGGAAGAAGGGAGTGGGGGAAGAGAGAAGGCAGGAAAAGTTAGTGAGTACAGAAGAGTCCTTCAGCCTGATTTTACTGGGCTATCCTGCGGACGTGGGGAAGTGTATGATCTGGGGAAGGTTGTTGGCTCTGGGGTGGAAGGTGGAGTGGAATGGCAGGCTTGACGTAGAAAGATGACACACGGTGGGGACCACAATCGTGGTGGCAGTGGAGATGGAGAGGAGAGGATGCATTTTTCTAGGTGGCAGAGCACACAAACATGATGACATTCATCCTGTGCCTTGGGGTACTTGGAGGACACTGCTCACAGATTGAGGCCACTGGCCCTGGGGGATCTGCCCCTCGCCTCCTGCAGCTGTCACTGAATGAAAAATGTTGCCAGCCATGTCAGTAAACAAACAATGTTGCAGCCATTAAGCCATTAAAGCCGCTCCTAACTGTGAACTCAGAACGGAGACAAAGGACTGCCCGCTGCCAAGCCCTGAGCCACTGCATCCACCCCACCCTCCAACTAGTGGTGCCCCTTGAGGGGTCTCAGGATGGGGAAAGAACAGAATACTGGCCCTAGATGGCTAAGGTGCATATCAAAGGAATGATTTCCATGAAGACTCTTGCCTCTTCCCATACATAGAAAAGTGTTACATTAACTATTAATTTATTTATATATTAATATATTAAATTCATAAATTCATTTGAGATGTCTGGTTTTCCTTTAATTAACAATAATCTTTTCATGTTCCAACTACCTGGTCTTTGTTGCAAAAACTCCTGTGTATTGTGGCTCCTCCCTTACCTCTTTGGAGGTGTCCCTCAGAGCGATCTGAGAGGCTGTCTTCCAGACTTAAGCCCTCAGAAAATTCACTGAATAAAACATAATTCTCAACTTTTAGGTTGTGCATTTTTTCAGTCAACACCCTATTGTTGTGAAAGATTGGCCCCCATATCTAACCAGCCAAATAACACAGAGAAAGGGTCTTAGAGTTTAGAAGAAAAGAGACAGTTTTATTGCTTTACTGGGCCAAAGAGACTCATAGCAGGCTAGTGCCCTCAGAACTGTAAACCCATCTTGAGGATGGGGATTAGTGTTTATATAGACAAACGGGTTGAAGCGTAAAGATGGGTCATGATCAACAAGGGTCTCTGGTGATGTTTCTCCTAAATCTTGAAGAGTCAGTCTGGCATCATGGGATCTTCTGGTGGTCTGGAAGGTCATCAACCCATGACCCTCTTTACCTGGTTAGACTCATCTTGCACCATGGAGGAACTCTGAAGGGTCTGGTCATTCTCCTGAGTTTATCATTCCATGACTCTCTTCCTAAAAAACTCCTCAGAAAACATGACTATAAATTTTAGTTGCTGGATCAAAGTGAAAACAGCAAAGTGAACAACCTTAGCTCTAACAATGGGCCTGAGGCTGGGAGCAGTGTCTGGTCACTCAGGTCTGCTGATCATTCTAAAAGCAAGCAGTAAGCATAAGGCCAAGAATTCGTTAGCCTAAGTGCAGCCATTTTATTTTATCTCCTTCACTATTGGTAACTCATCCCACCCTAACCAGGTCCAGGGCCCAGCAGCGTGCAAGGCCCACTGGTTGGGAAGCTTTGATTTAAGAGCTTTCAAGGAGGTCGAAGCTACTGGACTTGCCAATTGATTTGATGTGGGGGACAAGGAAGAGGGTGAAATCAGGGGGTGATACTCAGGTTTCTGTTTGGACATTGGTGTGGATGGTGTCACCACTCTTGGCTACCAGTCTTGCTAAGACACATCTTGGCTACAAGTTGGATCCAGGGGAGAGCTTCAGAGTTGTCCTAGTGAAGGTGATAATTGAAGTCTTTGGCATGTGTGAGATTGGCCAGGAGGAATGCAGTGAGGAGGGAGGGAGGGGGAGAGGAAAGAAGAGGCATTCTTAATATCCTTTAATATATCAAAATTCATCTGTACAAGCCTAGAAATCTTAGTCAGACTGCACCTCCATCACAGATCTTCTCGACTCATGGATCAAGGTCAAGGTTATTGTCAAGGTTAATGTCTGGCAAGGTTTGACTTTCAGATAAAATTCTTTAAACTAAATGAAAGACCTCAGACAGAAGTGGCCTTCAAAGCCCAGAGACTTTGATTTGAGGGCTCTGACGTCTTTGAGGTGCTAAAGACCCAGGAAGCCAGATACTCTACCCAACCTGTCAGACCACTTCTGCCTTTGCTTCCCAATATACATACAAAAAAGGTCAGAGCCACTTCTGCAGGGAGGTGTGGGGGCCAGGGCAGGCTGTGGGGGGAAGGTGGGGGAAGAAGAAAATGTTACTTTTTAATTCTATACATGTATGTGTTTTTGAAACACTTTACAGGAATATATTTGTGTATTACTTCTGTAAATACGTAAAGACATATACCCTATAAAATCGGTTCCAGCAGTTTCCTTATGATGAGCTCTACAACTTGATTAATAGTAGCTGCAGGAAAGGCAGGAGCAGACCAAGTCAGGGTAGGATGATTGATACAGGAAAAGCGAACGTGGGGCAAGAGGAGGGCCAGGTCCTAGACCTCGGTTTGCACGAATCCTAACCAGCCAGCCTTGCTAAGTTTCCCTCAGTTTACTACGATTAGATCTCACACTCCTTACCTTATCCCCCACGACTGACCACTCTTCATCAAACCTAGCATATAAGCACACAGGTCCAACTGTCTCTCTGGGTCTTCATTTCCTTATGAAGACACCTGCATCACGTAAAACTTACATTAAATAAATTTGTGTGCTCTTCTTGGGTTAATCTGTCTGTCTTGGCTAAATGTTTAGACTTAAGAGTCTCTAAGAAGAGACTCTCCTCCTTAGGGTGTCTCCTGGAAACATAATAGGCCCCTTAGGAGGTCCAGCCATCTGACTTTGCAATGCAAATCCCTGGGCTTTCTGATCCTCTGAGCTGTAAACACACATGCCTAACTTTGAAGGTATGTGGAGACTAGAGAGGAGGGTAGTTTTAATTCCTCTTGTCTCTGCTTTTCTTAACCCCTTGGTGTGAAGCGCTGTTCAGACTTTGTAGTCACTTTCGTGTTGCCTCACATGTGCGTAAATACGACGATGCTTACTTGATAATAAACTGTGTGTTCTCCTATTGCTATTGATACAGGGAAAGCAAATGTGGGGCAAGAGGAGGGCCAGGTCCTAGACCTCGGTTTGCATGACAGGCCAATAAATCAGGAGATGAGTTGGTGGGGCAAGGAATAGTGACTTTATTCGGAAAGCTGGCAGACCGAGAGGATGGCAGACTAATGTCTTGGAGAACCACCCTGCTCCAGTCAGAATACAGGCTCCTTTTATATAAAAAATAAGGGAGGGGTAGGGAAAATAAGGAAGGGGGTGTGGTTGATTGTTGCAATCTTGCTGCAGGCATTCTTTGTTCTTGCAGCCATCCCCCTGGGCTAGGTCGTGGTGTCCCGGTAAACCTCCAACAAAACAAAGGTTATTCTGAAGACAAGGGAGTGAGAGAGGCCATGAGGCGTGGTGCTGCTGGTGTTTTTACGGGCTCTGTACCTTCACACGCCTACAAGTGGGAGGACCATTCCAGCTACCCTGGGGAAGGGGCTAGAATTCCCAGGAATTGGGCCACCACCCACTCTGACCTTTTATGGTCAACCTTGAAGCTGTCATGGCATCTGTGGGAGTGTCATTTACCATGCTAAAATATTACAATGAGAATATAATGAAGCTCAGTGTCTCCTGGAAGTCCAATCTCTTGCTATCTTGATCCTCAAGACCTACTGGGAGTTGAATCTTCTGCCATTTTGGTGTTAATTGCTGTGTCATTCCTTGAATGGCTGTGCCCTGTCCCCTTCCCTCCTGTCTCAGTATGGTAGGGTTGTTTTTCTCCCCTAATTGATAGAGAAACTAAGATAAGCTAATTAAACAAAAAAGAGACTGTCAGGTAAAATCATAGGATAGACTTCCAATTTAAATAAATAAAGCTTAGGTGAGAGAGAAAAAGACAGAGAGACAGAGGACCAGCAAGAATACTACAACTGTTGCCCACAATTCTGCTCCACTTTCCACTCAATGGCCTGTGTCCTGTCCATCCTAAGCTTGAATGGGAGTCAAGAATCTCTTGTAATTCCCAGGCCTCACTTTGGAAGTGGTGCTCATCACAGGATGACTATCTATCTCGTCACCCTGCATGGGATCCTAGTTTGTGAAAAGGGGCCATTTCTGGTTGGCATTCCTCCAGACACAAGCCGAGCACTCTGTCTGATGTTCATGAAAATACAACCTAATCTAAAGTTGGAGAAAAGGCTCGCTATGTGGATTGTTTTAAAAGAAGGCATGTCAATCTCCTAGGGGAGCAAAACTTGCCACACCAGAATGTCTTTTTGGCATGTGGATTATTTACAGCTGAAAACATTCAAAGCCCAAAAGACTCAGGCAGAAACTTTGACCTTTCCCCTAATTGCCTAAAAGAATTTAGATGGAAGGCCTGTTCCCAGAATAGAGCTATCACCAGAGATATCTGAAAAAAATACAGGCTGGGTGTGGTGGGGGAAAGTCTTAGAGATTAAGATCCCTTCTGTGTCCCATTGTCTCTGTTGGGCCCAACAAACATTTGTTTACCAAACATTTGCTTTTCTACCTCAATGGCAATTGCCTTCCTCACTTTTGAAGTCCCAACCCACTACCCCGAAACCCTCTTCTGTCTTTAATCTCCTTTTTTGTATTTAAGTTCAGGGTTTTAGCCATTTTGGTGAGGCACTCAGATTTCCTGAGTCTCTCCATGTATACATGTTATTAAACTTCTATTTGATTTTCTCCTGTTAATCTATCTTGTATCATTTTAATTCTTAGACTAGCCAAAGGAACCTAGAAAGGTAGAGGAAAATTTCTTCCTCCCTGATAGCTTCCAAGGTGGGACATTAGTCTGGAACCGGATATGGAGGGCGAGAGTGGTCACCATGCCAGGGTCTGCTCCCAGCACCCCTGGCCCCTTGGCACACTCTGTTGCGTTACCCTACCCAAGGCCTGCCAGTCAAACTACCAAGAATGGACCCAGGCCCAGGGCCCAGTGGGTCCTATAGAGCACCTTGTCCTCTCAACAGGCCAGGAACGCCCCCTAGTCACAGCTACAGATTCAGTCTTATTCAATTGCTCAAAGTTTATGCCTACCAGTAGAAACATCTCTGACAATGACCATGAATGACTGTGACGTCCTGGAATGGATTATCTGTCCTTGGGCTATTCTAACTGTCTAGACAGATAGCCATTTCCAGTTTGCCTTTAATGAATATGATCTTCACTACAGAGTAGTCATCCAAGTTTTCTGGGAACTCCCTCCCAGGATCCACAGCCATCCTCGGGCCTGGACGTGGCTGTTGTACATAGTACATGATACTACAACTCCGTGGGGGCCTTCATTTCCAGATTGGAGGATTGATGAACTGGTGAGGTCCATGTGAGTTCTCAGCTGCTAGACCAAACAGCAAGTGAAGTGGTTCAAGTCTTAGGGTCCTGGCAAATCCGCCAAGGGGTGGATTGTACCCTGACCAAACTGTGTTGTGTTAACACTGGTGGCAAGGTAGAACAATCAGACTCCTGGATATGGAAACAGGTAGAATGGCTGACTGAGGTGCCCTGACCAGTAGCCTGGAACCTCACCCCCTGCCTACTCTAGGATCCCTTGGTCCCTGGTTTTGGGGAGATCTTTGGGGAAGTGTTATTCATGATCTTCCTTTTCCTGCTCAGTGTTCTAACCATCCTTCAGTGTCCACTACAGCAAAGCCAGAGACCAGCTTCACAGTCCTTTGGGTTCAGTGGGTACAGGTACAAATCCACTAGTGGAGTAAAATGTGACACATAGAACCTATCCTTTGAAATCAGAGAGTGGACTGAGAGGCAGGGATTAACTTGTCCAGACATTGCTTCCTGCAGACTGGCCTAAGGAGGAAGTTGGCTTCCTATGGAAAGAGTCTGTTTGGGTTACAGAAACTAGTTAAAGCAGAGAGTGAATAGAATAACCATTCTGGTGGCATGCTGATGTGGCGGAACAGGGCTGAGGTGGTCTGTCATATCACATGACTGTATCTGCAAGACTTGGACCATGGACCGGGTCCATCAAAGGGAGGCTGATGCAACCTTAGCCACAGAGCTGGTGAGGGTTCATCTCCTGCACAGTTATCTGGCTCTGCTAAATCTGTTTTCTGCCCCTTGTGGAAATGGGCATTGGAGGGGAATGGACACACTTGCCACTGCCCCATCTCTATTATTTCTTCCAGTAAACATTGTTCCAGGCTTGGAGTGTGTACTGTCATCTATCCACTCCTTTTTCTCCAGGGCTGTAAAATAATTTCTCACCTTCATCCTGAATTCTTGGCATCCAAGACACATCTAACCCTTCTTATGAATGAGAAATTGTCTCCAAATGGTTTCCTCCAAATAAATTAAGTAGAAAAACAGTGAAAAGAACATGGCCACATGGCATCAAAACAGATTTAACAGAGGGCAGGGCTCAGGGCCAGCGGGGTCATTTGATGATTTAACAGAAAGAAAGACTTTTATTACTTGCATATTCTCGGAGGAAATGAGAGGCAATATATGGTAAATACAGGGATTGCATTTCTCCTTCACTCACATGTGATATGGACAGAACTACTTTTTAAAAAAAGTGAAGTGTAGTTGATTTGTAATATTATATTTGTTTCAGGTGTACAAGGTAGTGATTCAATATTTTTATAGATTTTACTCCATTTAAAGCTATTACAAAATAATGGTTGTATTTCCCTGTGCTGCACGATATATCCTGTTGGTATCCATTTCATACATAAGCAGTTTGCATCTCTAAATCCCATACCTCTATGTTGCCCTTCCCCTCTTCCCTCTCTCCACTGGTAACCACTGGTTTGTTCTCTATGTCTGTGAGTCTGTTTCTGTTTTGTTTTATATATTAGTTTGTTTTATTTTTTAGATTCTACATGTAAATGATAACATAGAATATTTGTCTTTCTCTGGCTTATTTCACTAAGCATAATACTCTCTAGGTTCATCCATGTTGTTGCAAATGGCAGCATTTCATTCTTTTCTATGGCTGAGTAATATTCCATTGTATACACACACACACACACACACACACACACACACACACACACACTCACCACAACTTCTTTATCTGTTCATCTCTTGATGAACACAGGTTGCTTCCATATCTTGGCAATTGTAAATAATGCTGCTAGGAACATTGGGGTGCATGTATCTTTTTGAAGTAGTGTTTTCATTTTCTTTGGTTATATACCCAGCAGTAGAATTGCTGGATCTTATGTTATTTCTATTTTTTAGTTTTTTGAGGAACCTCCATTATCGTTTTTGAGCAGAAGCACTTTTACAATGCTTTCCACCAATATTTAAATCTTTCGTCCCAATATGTTTTTAGAAGGTAGAGATAGCCTATGGAATTTCACGGTTAAAAGTTAAGCTGTTATAATTGAGCCTTATTTCTTGCTTTCCGTTCCTTCCCATTGGCATCAGTCCACTGGATTTTCTTGAACAAAATTAGCCAAACAGTTTAGGTAGGATTGACCCCTATCTAATTCCAGGGTGTTACCTGATCAGCTTAAGGCAATCAGCAAAAAAACAGTTTCATTCCTCAGGATTCATGATTGTCTCAAGAATGTGTGTGTACATGACCAGACTTGGGCAGACAGGAGACAATGAGATGCTGGTGAATTCTGGGAAACAGGTTTCCTCCCTTTTCCAAGAAAAATTCGAGGAAAGATGTTTATCTAATTGGAAAGAAAGAAGAATGTAGCCCGGGGGCTCTTGGCAGGTATCCTTTGACCACACTGGGAGGCAGATGTAGGGTAGAAAAAACTTCCTTCTGCCCTCTTAGGTCCTGTAGCTGGGCCTAAGAACTACATTCACATTAGACAGATTAACAAGAGAAAAGCATACAAATTTTATGCAATATTTTTATGTGTACCTGGGAGTCTTCAAAAGGAAAACAAAGACCTAAAGAATTTGTTAAGCCCAAAAGCTTACAGAGGACAATAAGTTGTGGGGTTGTGACAAGAAACAAATGAGGCTAGGCTGGCAGCAGTAAATTTTGGAGCAGTGATTTAGCAAATAAATTAGGGAAACTAACGGAAGATAAGGCTGGTGTTAGTAGGTTGGTTTGTGCAGGTCCATTTTGGTGTCGACTCCCCACCTCTGGTGGTAAGAATGTTCTCACCCCAGTGCAAGGAGGGCCCCCTTTCTCATGGGAAAATTTATGACATGCTTTTTAGGTAGAAAGGGGAGGTCAGCGAGCCCTTCTTGCACCTGCTGTTTCTCAAGTGCCTATAGCTCAAGATAATCAATATGCCAAAGGTGCTTATTTTGGGATGGCACGTTCTGAACCCCTTCATTGCCCTTAGTTTGAAGCCAGTTCTAGAGAAAACAGAGAGTGTCCGAAAGAAACCAGGTCGTCTGTGACATGGCTGAGCTGCTGTATCAGGTCTCAGCTGAGGTCGGCTCCACCGCAGGGCTTATCAATTTTGTGGAGTAATACATTCTCATTATTGTTCAAGACAGTGAATACAGACCTCCATTGCTTGCTACTCAGGGGATCCTAACAGACATCGCCATTACATTTGATGTGATGACAAGAAAACTGCTAAAAACAGACCAAGAAAGAAGTCAGAAAGGCCAGGATACTATGATTCAAATTTTAATGTGTGCTATATTTCTGTGTAGTATAAAGAATCAAGAAATACTGCAAATCAAGTTGCTTGGTAGGAAAGATTTTACGTGTTGTATGTTCAACAGGCTTTAATTTTCACAATGGTATCTTTATCCAAGAAGCTGGGATGTGGGAAGTGGCTGGGGATATAAAGAGGGTTATATGCCGAGAGGATGAAAATTGAGAGAAGGCCGCATTATACGGTGCAGATAACTGGTAACAAACTTGAGCGACTTGTTGACAGAAGTGGAATTTTGTTGTTTGATGTCTCTGTTAATTTTGTTTTATCTGATTAACGGCCCTGTCTGTGAAGTTAACATTTACCCCAAACAATGGAGTCATGAGTTTTATTGCCTAATAATCTTTAACCAGCTTCGTGACTACACTCACAATCTTTAACCAGATGTTTCTTTCTAGAGCCTAATCTTGCAATAGAATCCTCCCCCTTTTTTTGCATCAAGACCTCGCTCTCTAAAAGCACCCTGTGTCAGCTTCTTTTTGCTTCTGTTGGTTCCTTCTGTTAACAGTTCTACTCTACCGTCAGCACATGATCTGTGATAGTTTGCAGGAATGGCTGTGACAGTTCCTTCCTTCACCCCATGTACACATGCACATTTGCAGCAGATACTGTCTGCATCAAAGGTGAAGTCTATTTCTTCACCTGCCCCTGAACTGGACTGGCCTCTGACTCACCTTGATCGATAGAGCATGGTTCTGGAAATGTTGTACAACTTGGTAGCCCAGGCCTCAAGATGTCTCGCACCTTCTGCCACTTGCTGTCTTGGGATGCTGCCGTGACACCACCATGTAAGGAAGCCTGCAGATGAGAGGTCCCAAGAAGGAGCATGAAGGTGACCAGGCCAACAGTAGCACCAACTACCTGACACGGGAATGAGGCTACCGTGGACCATCCAGATTAGCTGACGCGTCAGCTGAATGCAACCATGTGAGTGACCCAGGGTGAGACCAGCTGAGAGAATCGCCCACCCATCTCACTGAATCATGAACCATCATAAGTCAACGGCTCTTTAGGCCACTGAGTTTTGCTGTGGCTTGTTAGACATCAATAAACAGCTGAGGCAGTTCTCCAGCTCAGTACTGCTGAGAAGTCTGTTTAAATATAAAGGCATCGTAAAGTTCGGATACCAGATGTGATTAAAATCTGAAGAAATAAACTTGTTACAACCCGACATAACCCGTTGTCCCAACCCTTTAGGCTGAAAACCTCAGAATGGAGATAGCAGGAAAGGTGGACACACCGCAAGAGTGGTCTTCTGTATAAATTGAACCAGGTTTCAATTACGTGTTGCTTCGCTGTGCAAAAAGACTGGATGGATTTTCACCAAACAGGAAGGGTGTGTTTAAGATGGTCTGAATTGTGTAGGGGAGGCAAAAATTTTTTTCCATCTACCCATCTTAGAATCCCCAGCTGGGACCCTGTAAATGAGACCAACAAAACGCAGATTAACAAGGGAAAATCAAACAGAAGTTTGCTAGCATGTGCAATCGCACATACATATGGGAGAAAGGTAAGTGCTCAAAGGTGTGGTTAAAATTTGGGATCTATATTTCTAACTTTGTAGGGGAAACAGAAGTGAGAGAAAGAGTATTTATAGCAAAGCAAATGATGTTTTAGAAAGCTAAGCAAACCCTTAGGAGACTAGATGGGAGATAGGACAGCTTGTGACAATGTCTATTTGGATGTGGTGCCAACTTCTCATCTCAGGAGACATTAGAGTTGCTCCTGGAGAGGGAACTTAGGACAACTGATTCCTTGTAGGAGGTTCTGCTTTTAGGTAGATAAGGGGTTTCAGGAATGTAAGTGCCTTCAGCTCAAAATAATTCTTACGCTGAAGCGGCATATTTTGGGGAGGGGTATATCCCGATCCCCTTCACTTGAAAAACACAACGAAGAATATGCGAATTTCCCCTCGGGAGGTCTTGGAGCACACCTCAGAGAGGTAGTCAGTCATTCTCCAAGTAGCTGAAGTGGAGGTTCAAGGAAAGGGTCATGTGATTGCTGATTGGCAAAAAGTAGCCATGTGTTTAGCAGATTAACGTGCATTCACCACTCCCTCTGTAAAGGACACTGCCTAAGCATGGTGTGCTAATCCATGGCTAGCATGCCTCTCTACACCTCCAAGCTCTCACTGTAAAAAGGAATAATACTCTCTGTCTCATAGAGGTACCTTAAAGGTTGACAAAGACTTTTCCTTGACCGTCTCCTCTGAACTCTCTTCCCAACTAGACTTCAACTTTTGGGCTTCCATGTTCTTCTTTTCATGGCCCAATTTTAGCATGAATTCTGTCAAGTCAGCTTAGCCAGAATCCCCCATCCTCAATATCTGATCACCATTGGTGTCTGACCAAATTCCTCATCTTCCCCTTCACCCTACCAGGTGATGTCTGATATCCTTGGCCCTCTGTAGCGAGAATCCTGTAAGGCTGGTTTAGCCAGAATCCCCAAGCCTTCCTCTTAGTAATTTTCCAGCCCCTAATCACCACCTTCCTTCTTGGCTATAAATCCCCACTTGTCCTTGTTGTATTCAGAATCGAGCCCCATTCTACACAGAGGTCCCTTTCCCTCTGTTCCAATAGTTCTGAGTAAAATCTGTTTTTGCCACTTAACTTTCCAGCTCTGGGTTTTCTTTGACAGGGTTAGGTTGAGTTAATGTATGGAAAACAGTTAGAATAGTACCTGGCACACAGTCTTAGCTTTATTATTAATTTTGCAGCTTTTTACATCAGTTTCCCAACCGATGGGAATAAAGATGCATCCCGGCTACTGAGGTCCAAGCAGCAGCTGCAGGCATGGCTTCCAGAGCCTCCCCCCTCCTCCCTTCCCCAAGTTGCTCTTCCCTGGGCCATTCAGACCTACCCCATCACCTCCTCCTCTCCCTGCCCAAGTGGTGAGGGGTCCTGCTTTCTCTCCCAACAGAGGCTCTGAGTGTTTACTTATCTTGCTCTATAATGATCTCTCTCTTTCCCAAAGACACATGATTTTTTCAGCTCCTTATTTCTCTTTCAAGGACGTTTATCTGCTCCGCTCCCTTCTACCCAAGGCCAAGCACACTTGTTATCTTCAGAGACGTGTTTGTTTTCCATTTTCCTTGGGCAGAGCAGCTGGCCTCTAAATAAGAGCACTAAGTTCTCCTGCAGCTTTAAGGAAAGAGGCTTGAGAGAAGGGGGCACTGAGAAACTATGAAACTGGGGGCTCCTTCTAATACATCTTCAAAGTCTGGGGTCCCATGGAAAGCCAAGGGCTTTATAACAGTCCTATATTCCTTTTTGAGTTTCCATGGCTGGCAGGGTCGCTGATTTCTCTCCCCTCACTAGAGGGCCTCCGCTCCTCCCTCCTTTCTCCCCAACCCTGTTTTTTGATTACAGGTGAATTGGTACAGACAACATCAGAATCAACAAAAGTCTATAGTTATGACCATGGTCAATAACCAGTTCTGGAGAGTCTCTGTGGAAATACCGTATTACCAGAGAGAAAACTTGCCTACGCATAGGAATTCAGTTGTAACCTATTGAAAGACATTAAAATAGAAGAGTGTATACTGCTACCGCCACCAGCAAAACAAAAACAAAAACAAAGAAACAAACAAAACCCCATATTTAAAGTTGTTTTTCAATGGAAAAGGACAGAAACACAAGCTAGACTGGTGTCAGCAAGAAATATAGAATTTTTGACTCACATTTTTGAAAAGTCTATTTAGTATATTCAGGTACAGCTGGATCTAGGTGCTAAAATGATGTGATCAGATGTCTCCTTTCCTTCCTCCCTTCTTTCTCTGTTTATTTCTTGGCTGGCTTGACTTTTTTCTTTTTTTTATTGAGTTACAGTCAGTTTACAATGTTGTGTCAATTTCCAGTGCAGAGCACAATTTTTCAGTTACACATGAACATACATATATTCATCGTCACTTTTTGTTTTCTCTGTGAGCTACCACAAGATCTTGTATATATTTCCCTGTGCTATACAGGGAAATCTTGTTTATCTATTCTACATATGCCTGTCAGTATCTACAAATTTTGAACTCCCAGTCTGTCCCTTCCCACCTCCCTTCCCCTTGGCAACCACAAGTTTGTATTCTATGTCTATGAGTCTGTATCTGTTTTGTGTTTATGTTCATTTGTCTTTTTCTTTCTCTTTCTTTCCCTTTCTTTCTTTCTTTCCTTCCTTCCTTTCTTCCTTCCTTCCTTTCTTCCTTCCTTCCTTCCTTCCTTCCTTCCTTCCTTCCTTCCTTCTTTCAATTCCACATATAAGCTATCTCCTATGGTATTTTTCTTTCTCTTTCTGGCCTTAGTTCACTTAGAATGACATTCTCCAGGGACATCTATGTTGCTGCAAATGGTGTTATGTTGTCATTTTTATGGCTGAATAGTATTCCATTGTATAAATATACCACATCTTCTTTATCCAGCCATCTGTTGATGGACATTTAGGCTATTTCCATGTCTTGGCTATTGTAAATAGTGCTGCTATGAACATTGGGGTGCAGGTGTCTTTTTGAAGTAGGGTTCTTTCTGGATATATGTGTAGGAGCATGATTATTGGGTCGTATGGTAAGGCTATTCCTAGTCTTTTGAGGAATCTCCAGACTGTTTTCCACAGTGGCTGCACCAAACTGCATTCCCATTGGCTTGACCTTTATTGTTCATTTTATCCAACAAGTATCTATTGAGTTTAGGTGTAGCAGGCACTGGGGATATTTCAATGAACAAAACTGACAGGGTCCCCATTCTCATGGGAGTTATGTACTGTGAGGAGAAGGACAGTAAATTAGTGAATATAATATCCTTAAAATTCAGGGTAATTATAGTGAAAACTGATGAGAGCTGGGGGAAGACTTCTGATATATAGGGTGACAAGGAAGGCTTTTCTGTAAAGGTGAAATTTTCTGCCACCTGAGAGAGGAGTAGAAGTCATCCGTGCAAGGATTTGGGGGGAGAGCATCCCAACTGGAAAGAACAGCTATGCAGAGGTAGAGAGAACCTTCCAATGATGAGCAGCTGAATTTGGGAAGACTGGTACCAGGTAAAATGACTGAGAGAGCCAGGAGCAGGTTATGGAGGTAAGGCTGATCTAGGAAGCTGGCCTTGATGGGTTTTGCCAACAGGGGTGTGATGGTGCTTGCTGCCATGTGAAGAGTGGGGTGGAGCCAGGTGGGAAGAGGGGGACTTCCTGATTATATCAGCCAAAGGACGCTGACGTCCACCCACTTCATCTTGTTACAGCATTGACTGAACTCACCGAATCATGGTGCACTTGTCCATCTCACAAAGGGAAGCGATTGTCATAGCAACAAAGAAAACACTCACAGCGCATCATCCTACCCCTGTCAATAGAAAACCCAAAATATGTCACATCACACAATTTTCTGCTCATAGAGCACACCTTTTCACATTTACTGACTTGGTACAATACGGCCATTTTTCAAAGTGTCAGAGGCCATTATCTTAAACGTTCAGGATCCCAGGAAAGCTCCTTGTTCTTGTGAACAGTGTGTGAAGGTTTTCCAATTATAGCCCTTCTGAATTCCTTGTCCTTTCCTTTAAATAAAGTGTCTAGCCATATGTTCAATGAGTAGTATTCTAAGTTTTATACCGTGCCTCGTTTTCCTCAGAATCCGTCAATGTCAGAGCTTTTTACAGCGTTACTGTAAAAATGTACTGAGCCTTGTTTAAGAAAACTAGCTTTTCTGAAGATAAAGTGATTTTTAAAAGAGGTTGTGTGGGAGTCTGTGTCCTGCTTGCAAAAACAGTGAAATCAGGCCTTTCAGTTAATTCCCTACCTAGAACTGAGCTAGGCTTTTCCAGTGTTGTGTTGACTGTTTTGCCTGGATTTAAACACATGTTGTTTGCAGTTCAGAATCATTTCATACTTTTGAGAAGTAAGGTCCTGGAATATTTCACCTGGAGACAGCTGGAGTTGGAGAAAAGTAGGGGATAAATAAAACATGTTGAATATATATGAGGACGGAAACTGACATCATTTCCTGTGCCTGAATTAAATGGTGCTGGGACCAGGAATATGTTTCCAGGCTTATATTAAATAACTCAGAAACGAGGCATAAAACAGTTGGCTGTTGATTCCAGGAGATGTTTGCTCTTAGAAGATAAGATAGTGAACCAGCTACAATAAGTAGTTCATTAAGCTTTGCTTCAAGACTTTAGAATCAGGGGGCCCACCTGCCCAATCCGCTATGCCCAGTCCTAGACGGTTCTCAACCTTAAAATCACCTGGCCCAAGCCCTTGAGTCCTACAAATACCCTCTGCTAATAAAGGGGATCAGAATATGCCTCCCCAAAATACACCGCTTTGGTATAGGATTATTTTGCATTGAAGGCGAAGAATCAACAGAGGCAGGAAGAGTTCTCTGCCCTCTCCTGATCTGACTGCAAACGGGGCATAAATTACCCTTTAAGGATGCTGCCCTCCCCCTTTCCCCGCTACTAGCAAGAGAAAAGCCATTCGTCATTGAATGTGAGAAGTCTGTACCAAGATGAGTTTACACAAATAGACCTTACTAAAATAGCTCTTTTCCTCCCTTTAGTTCTCTCCAGATATTTTCCAGTAATTTCCCTGTAGATTATTGTCTCTTGAAGCCCAAACCCTCTTTCCTTTGTTAAAAGGGCACATAAGCCCCCAGCTCTAACCACTTCCCTGCCTTTTCATTTCTTTTCTGTGAAATCCTGTGCACTTAAACATTAATAAAAATGGTGTGACTTTTTTCCTGTTAATTTGTCTTTTGCTAATGTAATTCACAGACCCCCAGATAAAGAACCTAAAAGGCCAGAGGAAACGTTTTTCTCCCCAACACTATTTTCCCCATTTTGAGATACTACCAAGACTCTGTTAAGATGATGATCTTCTTCTACACTATATAGCAAATCCAATCAACAGCTTTGCTTGGTCGACAGACTTTATCAGCGGTCCTTGGAGAGTCACTAGCCAACTTATATATACTGTGTGTAAGTGGTGTGTAAATGTGATAAAATCCCCACCAAAATGCAATGGTCCAAATGATCTGATTACATAAAAATGTGGAGTTGTGTGATTGCGAGGCTAATGAAACTCCCTTTTGCACGGTCAATTTTTCCATCTCAGTTGTAATCCATCTACACGTGTAAACGTGATCTAGCCTTACAATTACAAGCATGCTCAATGTTTATACTAAAAACGTTATGTGGCCTCTTGGTTGCGAAAATGATCATAACTCTTTATTTCTTCCTCTAACACCACCTTTTACAATGTGACCCTGCAGCTCCTCCCATCAAGAGATAAAACTGTTTTCCCAGCCCTTCAGTCTGAACTGCCCTAATGAATTGTTTAGGCCAATGGAATGTAGCAGAATTGAGGGTGTGTCAGTTCTGGACCTAGGCTTCAAAAGGGCCTTTTCGCTTTTGCTCATTCCTCTTGGAATCCTAACTCTGTCATATGAATCAGCACAAGTTAGCAAAGAATGAAAGACCATGTTGAGAAATTAGTCAAGGTACCTCAGCCTACAGCCAGCCTACCTCTTATCATGTGAGAAAACACAGCCCAAGTCAGCAGTGGGACCTATCCAGCACACACCTAACACTGATGTATGTGTGAGCCCATCTGAGACCAAAAGAACCACCCAGCTGACCTATAGACTCCAAATGTCCATTGTTATAAGTCATCCAGTTTTGGACTAGTTTGTTATGCAGCAATGGCTAACTGATACTGTGGATGAACCATACTGACTCTATTTTGTTATCTCCATCCTAGGCCCTCAGTCCTATTGCCCACCCTTCTTATGTGACTGAGCTTTCCCCTACTCATAAGGAATGTGCCCAAGCTGGATAAGTTCCCTGTCCACTTTTACCCTTGCCTTCATCTGTTGTGAAAACTGGAAGAATACCTTTGCTGAAACAGATGGTTAATGGTCACGAGACCCCTTGGGGCAAGGGAAAAATTCCTGATTCCCGTCGTTGTGGACATGCTTCTCCCTTGGTAGTCAGAGTCTGTCTTCAGCTTTGGCCCCTTTAACTCCCCCTGTACCCCTTTCGACAGCAAGGAGCACAGCTATGAATGCTTCTGGATTGTGGTCTGCCCGACCCTGCCTCTATGTAAGTTACCTGCAATAAATTTCGTAACTGCATTTCACGGAGTTGCCGGCTTTATTTTTCAATCTCAAAGTTCCTTCTCAGTTCATAGAATATTATTCAACATCCCCACCATCCACAGATACCTATAGTGTGGCAGACATTGTTCATTGCCTAAAAACATTTATCTCCCTCTCTTCTTGCCAGCTGACAATGTAAATCTTGTTCAGGTTCCTTGACCTTGGAAAAGGTAAACGACGCCCACGTTGCTGGCTGCAAGTAGGGATGGCACACTAGCCATCCTGGCTCCTCATGAGACATTCTTATGGTCATTATGATGAGCCAGAGATGAGCATGTGAATCACGTTATGTGTCTTGGTCTGTTTGGGTTGCTATGACAGGATACCATAGACTGGGTGACTTAAAAAACACTTATTTCTCATGGTTTTGGAGTCTGGGAAGTCCAAGATCAAGGCTGATTCAGTGTCTGGTGAGAGTCTGCTTCCTTACTCATAGACAGTTGTGTCCCTTTATGGCAGAAGGGAGCTCTCTGGAGCTTCTTTTTATAAGGGCAATACTCCCATCCCAAATTTCCCACCTCCTAATACGTTTATATTAAGGTTAGGATCTCAACATACGCATTTCGGGGATACATAAACATTCAGTTGGTAACAGTATGCCAATCAGAATTCTTCCCTAGAGTTTTATATATGGAGGTTAGAAATGAGAAATATGTGACTGCGATGAAGGCTAAGTCAGATTGATCTGTTTTAGAATAATGCATGAGTGTTGCATTTGACATCTGAATATTTTAGAGAAAATTCATATGTGTGTAACAAATTTATGAGAACAGTAAATTTGAATGTCACCTCCGTCAACATACAAACTGCACAATAAGTTAATAGTCAACCATTAGACTTCTGGAAAGACAAATGCCACATTAAAACAAGATAATACATAATGATTTTTATGACTCCCACTGAAATTTTCCTTTTTGCCAGTTGAAACCATGGTTGTTTATAATCGGTAGGAGAATCAGGTCAAATGAGCTCATCTCCAAGGAGATTCAGAATGCCTTCAAAACCTTCCAAATGTTACATGTTTTCTTTGAATGCTATCCTTCTGGGCCCTGTTTGCCAACTGGTCTTTGCATTCGTGTTTTAGACTAAAGCTCCATCTTCTGGAGGAGAAATGACATATAACCACTGCTTGGCACATCGACTAACAGTCAAACGCAATTTGGAAGTCCCTGAGAAGATGTCTCTCTCAGTCATCTCCACGATTTCTCATTGGCAGCTCGTCTTTCCCCTCTTTGAAAAGAGTGTCATCTCAGTGGGACAGTGACTCTAGAGGTACGCTGTTGATCACCTCTCCTTTCTCAGAGATAAATTCATAGCATAGCTTCGTCTTTATATTTATGGTTTCTGCAGCAGGAGACTGACTGAGGTAACTTCCTTCCCTTGGCTTGTTTCTCCTTTGATCACTCATATCATTGACTAGGTCCTGGGTGTTATTTTCTCGCTCCCTAGAGAAATCAATTTCTGTGCCGCTTTTGCTGTATTTTATTCATGTGGTCTATTTTGAAGCTGCTGCTTCTTTCCCCCCGCCCCTTATATTACAACATTTTATTTTGAAAAATTTCCAAACCTACTGAGGATTTGTAAGAGTAGTAAAATAAATGCCCAGATACCCTGCACCTAAATGCATCAGTTGTTAAATATTCTGCTACATTGGTTGAAGCTCCTTCTTGAATGCAAATATTTTAAGAAATATTTTACATTAACATCTTATTTTTGAGGGATCGAAAACTGGTCAATTTTTTGTTTGTTTTTAAAGTAAAATGAACTTTTTTAGGAATAGTTTTAGATTTAAAGAAAAACTATGAGGATAGTATAGAGAATTCCCATCCACCCTGCACTCAGTTTCCCCTGTTATTATCTTATATTAGTTGTTACAATGAAAACACCAATACTAATGCATTATTATTAATTAAACTCCATCTTTTATTCAGATTTCCTTAGTTTTTACCTAGTGTCTTTTTTCTGTTCCAAGATGCCACATTGCGTTTAATTGTCCTGTCTCCTTAGGCTCCTCTCGACCGTGACAGTTTTTCAGACTTTCTTTGTTTTTGATGACAGTTTTGAGAAGTACTGGCCAGGTATTTTGTAGGATGTCCCTCTGTTGGGATTTGTCTTGTGTTTCTCTCATGATTAGACTAGGGTTATGGGTTTTGGGGAGGAAGACCATAGAGGTGAAGTGCTGTTTTTTTGTCACATTATGATTTATCATTGTGGATGCTGACCTGAAGTAGTGTCTGTCAATTTTCTCACTGTAAAGTTACTCTGGTAACTTTAAAGTCACTGTAAAGGCTCTCTGTGACCTGGGGTGGCTGTTTTTGGGGGAAAGAGAAGCACAGCGTGCTTTGACTGCCGTCAGTCTTCAGCTGGTGTCAGCGCAGCCGGGCTGCTCCTGGCCCTGGCACAGAGGAGCAGCAGGTAGGATGGGGTCCATTTGATTCAGTCTATTTTATGCAGCCATGGGGAAAGGATGACCTGGGAAGACACTATGAAAAGGGAGTCAGGCGGCCGCAGTTGGGATCCATCTCTAGACTTACAAATTCTTTTGTCCTAATCACCAATATGCTAAAGGATTCTTCGGGTATCTTTGAGGATGGAATGGAAAGAACACTCCAGAGCCAGGAAACTTGAGTTCTATTCTAAAGAGTTACGGTGCCTTGGACAAGCGAGTAGCCTTCTCTGGACTTAGGAGGAGGCGATACTGAAAAATATTCATTAAATCATCCACTAAATGACTTTACACGGCTCATGTCACTGAATGAGCTAGGTCACTCTATGAGGTAGACATTACACTAAGAATAAAACAACAAGAATAAAACAAGGGCAAGGTTAGTAAAACCAGCTACTGTGTATTGACTGACTGTGTGCCAAGCAGTGGGAATTCAGAGTCACTAGACCCATCTCTTGGGCATTTGAAATCTAGGGGAGAAAGAGAAACAGATAAGTTGTGGTATAAAAAAGAAATATAATTGTTCTCTGTCCCTGCTGTGACCCAGAGCTCCTAAAACCCCAGGATCACCTGAGTGACAGGAGTCTTTTGTTATTCATAACAAAGCCCTCACCAACACACCCGAGTTTATGCTAATAAGGTAACTTAGGGTGGGGCCCCTATGTAGTCTCAGGATGGGGCTGGTCACCAGAAAGACCAGTGATTAGAAGCTTAGAACTTTCAGCCCCAACCACAGACCTCCAGGGAGGGGAGTCAGACCTGGAGACTGTGCTTCATAGAAACTTGAACAGTGAGGTTCAGGATGCTTCTGGGCTGGTGAGCACATTGAGGTGCTGGGAGGGTGACATGGCGGGGGGAGCACACAGGAGGGCTTGGGAGCTCCGTGCTCCCCTCTCTCACATGCTCCCCTATGCATCTCTTCCATTTGGCGGAGTTGTTTTCTTTATAATAAACTGATAAACATAAGTAAAGTTCTGTGAGTCATTCCAGCAAATTATCAAACCTGAGGATGTTTGAATCATGGGAACCTCCCATTTATAGACAGTTGGTCAGAAGTGCAGGTAGCCCAGGATTTGTGACTGTCATCTGAAAAGAGGGCAGTCCTGTGGGGTTGAGCCCTTTTGACTTGTGGGATCTGACACTAATTCCAAATAGTTAATGTCAAAATTGAATTGAATTCTTAGACCCATTTGGTGTCAGAAGAATCTTGCATAAGTACAATAACAAGAGTTGTGAGGTGGGCAGTCCAGGAGGCCAGCAGAGTTCACAGGAGTTGAAATATGCAGGGCAAGTAATGAGTTATTCCTTTCAGCAATGTGGAGGAAAGGTATTGCAAGGAAAGGAAGCAATGTAGACAGAGCTTGTCGACAATACTATTACTATGAACAATAAGAGTATATTAATGTTTAGTTAATATCAATTAATGTCATTTAATAATTTAAGATTTTAAATAACCATTAATAACATAACAATAGCAACTCCACTTATCCCTTACTATGTGCCAGGTATTGAAGTTAATGGCTTACAGCCATTATCTCGTTTACTTCCCAAAGGAATTCTATGATGTTTATATTTTTCACCTAGGTTTCTCAGATGCAAAAGTTGAGGCTTGGAGAGGTTGTGTTAGCAAGTAAGTGGTTCTGTTATTTGAAACCGTAATGGAAAGGGCAGTAGATTTGGAGTCAGATTTACCTGGGTTTATTTCCTAGTTCTTCAAGCTTCTTGGAAACTTCTGGGCCTCAGTTTTCTGTCTTATAGAAGGGGAAAATAATAATACTCATCTCCTAAAGTGAAGATTAAATAAGATAAAGCAATCTGTATGGTGCCTGATAACAAAATCAATGCGTGGCAAAGATGCTGCCGGTGGTGGTGGATGCAACTGGTGTTGCAGGTTCTTGTCCTGTCCAGAAAGAATTCAGAGATAAGATGTAGTGGTTAAAAAAAGTAAAGTGAGGATTTATTAAAGGATGGTTAGTGCACTCTCAGGAGGAGAGCGGGTGGGCTCAGGCGAGCGGCTGCCCTGAGTTTCTTTGGCAAGTTAGCTACATAGGGTGTAAAAATGATTGGGTGGAATATTCATTGAGGAGGGAAGGGCTTGGGGTTGTATTTCCTGATTATCATCCCAACTCCACCTCCCCAAAGGGAGGAGGGGTTTTTGTTCTTATTTAGTCTGGATCAGAAGTGTCATGGTGTCAGTGCATGACAGGTACTTCTGATCTGCAAGGCTAATTTTATTGAAATGAGGGCAGAATGAGCAAAAGATTGCATTCAGACACTGGAAATTCCTGCCTTTTCTCACCTTTCTTTGTTGGCCTCCAGACCACTTGTCACCCCCAAAGCTGTGGCCCCTTATCAGCCCAAAAGTTCCTGCTTTTCTTTCTCGGCCCAGGGACCCCTGGTGCTTACATGATGTATGGTTTCCTGCACTTGGCTTGTGCCTGTGAATGAAAATACTGCAACCATATCAGTAAACAAAGAATGCTGAAACCAAGTCATCAGTGGCTGCCCCATCCCCCCAGTGAGGACAGGCCTGCAGCCCAGCCTCTGCAGCCACTCACAATGGTGCACTCTGAGGGGACTCAGAATAAGAAAGGACAGGATACTGGCCCTAGATAGCTAGGTGCTTGTCAAAGGAATGAATTTAGTGAGCCCAAATGCTTGCTTCCTCCCATACATAGAAAAGCACTAAATTCTTTAACTTGAGATCCCTGGTTTATCTTTAGATAACAAGTAATCTTTTATTGTTCCAACTACCTTGTCTTTGTTGTAAAGCTCCTATATATCCTATCTCCTCCCCTACCTCTTCGGAGCAGTCTCTCAGAGCCATCTGAGGGGCTGTCATCCTGGCTCGAGTCCTCCCACCAAATAAAACATAACTCTCAACTTTTAGGCTGTGCATTTATTTCAGTTGACATGCCCCTCCTTTCTGCCCAATTCCTGCCATTTGGTCTGTGTCCTCCTTTCTCTGCTCATATCTAGCTATCTGCCTGCTCTAACAAAGATACTATAAAAAAATGATGACATTGTTTGTGTCAGTCAGCAATTGCAGAGTAACAAACAGCTACAAAGTCTCAGTGGCATAGAATGATAAGCATTTATTTCTCAGGCATCTGCAGGTTTGGCTGGTTGCAGAGAGACTTGGACTCCAGTTCTGCCTTTGCTGCTTACTCCATTGTTGCCTTTGTCAAGTAACCTAAGCTATATGATCCTTGGTTCTCTCAACTGTGAAGTGGGGATATTGAGAGTACCAATCACA
The DNA here is from genome assembly GCF_048773025.1 of Camelus bactrianus. NCBI lineage: Eukaryota > Metazoa > Chordata > Mammalia > Artiodactyla > Camelidae > Camelus > Camelus bactrianus. Next base: position 33,496,494 of record NC_133556.1, on the reverse strand, counting down.
TACGATTGCTGTGAGGATTAAAAGAGAGCCTCCACGTTGAGCAATGAACACAATATTGGCACATGGCAAGAGCTTGGTCAATGTTTGGTGGTAGAATGATCATAATTCATGATAATAGTCATGTGTTTCTGGTAAATAGACCCCCAAAGTAATTCTCTGTCTTGATGAGAGCCCCTAGTTGCCATTTGCTTCTCGTGGCAAACCTATGATCAGTGGTGTACTAGGGAAAATGAAGCCTTGCTTTGTATCATATGCCAGTTTCTCTGGTACAAATAAATTCACCACAGCTGATTTCAGCTACCTATGTGCTATCCTAGATTGCCAAGTTGGGAAGAAATGTGCAGTAGCATGTTATATAGAATTTCTACCATATAGATACCCTAGGCGTTGTGAAGTAATAGAAAATATATGTTGGTCTCTACCTCCAGTTCCTGGCACAGAGCTCTGAAAACCCTTGTAATTTCCTAAGTTACAAGGACACTAGGAGCATCTCTTGTTCTAATACTGGTTTTCGACCTCTGTTCCTGACCCACAGCCTCCGAAACTCTTGTAATTTCTTGGGTGATAGGAGTATCTTTTATTCTAATGAGGTGACTCTGGGTGGGCTTCTGGGTGGGAGCTGGTCACCAGAAAGACCAGGTCAAGGTTAGAAGCTTGGAATTTTCACCCGACTCTCCATTCTCTTGAGAAGGGAGAAGGACTGAAAATGGACTTAATGATCAATCATGCCTACATGATGAAGCCTCCATAAAATCCCCAAAGTACAGGGTTCAGGGAGCTTCTGTGCTGATGAACACATGAAGATTTGGGAAGAGTGATGCACCTGGAGAGGGCATGGGAGCTCTGTGCACTTTCCCCACTCCTTGCCCTCATCTCTTCCATCTGACTGTTCCTGAGTTATACCTTTTATAATAAACCAGTGATCCTAGTAAGTAAAATGTTCCTCTGAGTTCTATGAGCTCCTCTAGCAAACTAACTGAACCCAAGGAGGGGTCATTGGAACCCCCAATCTATATAGCCAGTCAGTCAGAAGCACAGGTGATAACCTAGGCTTGTGACTGGCATCTGAAGTGAGGGTGGAGGCAGTCTTGTAGGACTGACCTGTTAACCTGTGGAATCTGATGCTGTCTCCAGGTTGATAGTGTCAGAATTGAGTTGAATATTTGGACAGCCTGCTGGTATCTGAGAATTTCTTGGTGGTGTAGGAAAAAACCTCTACACATTTGGTGACCAGATTTGAAGTGTTTTGTGTGTAAAAGAGACTCAAAGGAAAGAAAGACATAGTAGGAAAGAGCTGTTTTTTTCCCTACATAGGAAGGAAAAAAGCTGAGATTTTCCTTTAAAGGTATAAATAATCTCAAAAGCATAGATAAAAACAAAATGTAGTGAAGTAACTGGAAAGTGATAAATTTGGTATTATCTTTGTTTTTTAATATGATGTATGGTTTTTATAATTTTATAATTTCCAATAGTGACTGTGTTTAACCATCAGCTTGCAAAATTTCTGAAACTGTAACAGTCAACTCTTGTGAGCCAGTTTGAATCAGCTCCAGCACACTACTGCTTATGACACTTCCCTCTCCCTCACTTCTGTAGCCAGGCCATCACCCAGTCCTATTGATTTTACCTCCTAAATATTTCCTTTAATCAGTTCTCTTTTTCTCTACCTTTATGGCCGCCTTCCTGACCCAAGACTGTTACCAACCTCTGGTTTGCTCACCTGAAACACAGCAAAGCCAATCTACTGATACAGATTCTGGAGAAGGAAAATACAGTGTTTATTTGCAGGGCAGGGTACCAAGCAAGAAGAATGAGCAGCCAATGCTCAAAGGACCCGAACTCTCTGCTGGCTTGCATACAAGTGTTTTTAAAGGCAACATTAGGGGTAAAGGTCACAGGGTACATGACCAGCTTGTGGACATTCTGATTGGTTGGCGTTGGAGGTGACAGGCAGATATTACAGGAATTTCAGTCATCAGTCTTCTGGCTTCAACCAGTTTGGGGTCTATGTGCTTGTAGTCAGCATGTAGTCAACATCCTCCAACTGGTGGGGGCGGGGCGGGCGGGTCTTAGTTTCTGCAAAACAACCTAAGGATATACGTCAAGATATTATCTATAGTCCTTGAGGGGGAGCTCAGTGTCCTCTGGCTCTGATTTATGGCTGAACCCGCTGTTCAGGATATTACTTTTCTTGCTTGATGACTTTTCCTTTGTTTCCACGTTTTCTCAGTTCTCTAATTATTAACTGCTTGAATCTGCTCTTTGGAACTCAGGGATAGCCGTGGAGACTAAAGCTTTTTCTACAAATAAGGGGGCATGGAGGGGCTTATACCTGGGAAGGCTCTGCAGGGTCCTGCTCGGTCCTGAGGACTTCTGCCTGGATTTCTTTACATACTTTCATTTTGCATATATCCGCTACCCCGTGCCATCCTTTCTTCTGAAGCTAGAAATAGCATTTTTTTTTTTAAAGACCTTATTTTTTAGAGTAGTTTTAGGCTCACAGCAAAACTGAGCAGAAGGTACAGAGGGTTCCTGTACACCCATACAGCCTCCCCCATTACTAGCATCCCCCCGGTGTAGTACATTTGGTACAGCTGATGAACTTACGTTGACACACCATCATCATCCAGACTCCTTAATTTCCATTAGGGTTGACTCCTGGCGTTGTACACTCTGGACTTGGACAAATATATGATGACACGTATCCACCATTAAAGTATCATGCAGAGTGATTTCATTGCCTTAAAAGGCCTCTGTGCTCTGCCTGCTCAGCCCTCCCTCCCTCCCACCTCTGGCAACCACTGGTCTTCCTACTGTCTCCATAGCTTTGCCTTTTCCTGCACATCATACATTTGGAATTACACAGTATGTATGTAGCCTTTCCTGATGGGCTTCTTTTAATTAGTCTTTCAGTTTCTTCCTTGTCTTTTCATAATTTTATAGCTCATTCGGGTAGCTTTTTAAAAAGCAAATCGGATGTCCTCTTCCTCCGTCCGGCTCTTTCTGCTCTGCCCATGCCTCGTTCCTTCTGTCCCAGGTACTTGCCCCTCTCCCTCCTGGCCATGACTTGTGCACATGCCAGATTCCCCTTTCTAATCATTCTTCCTTCCTCTCTGTACTTAGTTAATTCTTATCCTTCTTAAGCATCATTTCATCAGGGGAGCCACCTCTGTTCTCTCTCTTTGGGTTAAAACCATCATCGGAGACCCTTTCATTCAGTACATACGAGATGAAACATCCGTGTGTCTGACAAATATCTTTCTCCTTTATTTGACAATAAGCTCCTTGAGGACAGGGATCATGTCTGGTTTTGCTGTAGCACCAAGCACCATGTCTGGCACATAATACATACTTAGCAAAAATTTGTTGAGTGCATGCGTGTTGACCAAAGCTAATTAACTCTGACTCTTATAGATCTGGTATTTCTTTTACATTATTCCAAATATCACTCACTGTCCAATGACATCCAAGGCCTGCTCTGGTCCCCATCCCAGAACACCTCTGAGTCTTCCTTTTTGGTTAAGATGCATCTTACCTCACTCTTTACATTGGAGTTTATTCCTTTTGCCAACGTATACTCTTTATTTACAAAGACCATTAAACTGAGATGAGAGCAAAAAAATTATTAAGAAACTGTGGGGTTTTTGTATTTGCATTTCTCCTAGATTGAATTTTCCAGAAACACAGTACACATTTATAACAGCGTTAACCAGCTCACTTATTACCAGGTGCTGGCTTTGCAGGCATGGCCTGGATGATGCTACAATTCACTCTTTCTTTTTGAGTCGTTTAACCAATAATTACCACGTAGAGTTTGGACAAGAAAGGAAAACTGCCATTTTATTTGGTATAAATCTCTCATTTACCCAGTGATTAAGAAAAAAAACATTGTCCAGAGCAGGAGGATTCATTAGAGTTGCTCAAACACTCCACGGCATACTTTTCGCACCAGTTGTCTGTGGTGCTTTGGGGCAGACATTAATCAAATTCTTGGCAGAGGTTTGTAGGATATTAATGTTGATTGAGGATTTGATCCATTGTCTCCTTGCAGTGGGAGGAAAAGATACCAGACAGGCTACCCAGCAAAGGCTGAATGACTCTCATGGTAATTTAAATGGAAAGGATTAGCCAGTTCCCCTTGATGGAGGATGAAATTGAAGACCTTTGAGAGCTAATCCCCAAGGGTCTTTTCCAACTGCTCATCAGTGATTGAGCTGAGACTACACCTTAAGATGCCAGGTCCCCAGGTTGGATTTAGGAAATCTCAGCTGCATGGCTTCCCTGGCTTTTTTTTCCGCACTCTCTAGATGCAAAGTAGAGAATCCCGTCCATATTCAGATGGCAGAGTATACAGGAGTTTGTGTATTGAGAGGCTGAAGAGTTTGTCTTTTATGCAGATTGATGGTGAAGGCACTGGGCTTCCTCACCCGAGTGGACTGAAAAGCTCAAGTAAAACTTCTCTACCCCCTCCTACCAGATCCGGTGCCCTCAGCGACCAGGAGGCTGGGATATCATCTCCTCAGAAGTTTACATTTCAGAAGGGAAACATTCTAGACCTTTGAAAAACATTTCTGGGTTGTAAAACTGGCCAGACGCTTACTTACCTCTAGAGATTTATAGGCACAACAAAAGGTTAGAGAAAGGATTTACAACCACTACATTTCTCCAGGAAATGTCCTGGCAGGGAGAGGAGGAAATGGTCTCTTCATTACAGCTGCCTAACAAATTCTCCCCCTAACCTTGCAGGTGATTCCCAATGACCCCAATGCCTGCTGCAGTAATTAGAACAGAAGAAAGAAAGTTTATGGTTGTTGTACTTCTTTTGATCTATATTTTTCCCCCCAAAAGTATTATTATTAAAGGTAACACAATTTCACTGTAAAGAAACTGCAGAAGTAAAGAACATTGTAAGGAAACTCAAAATCATTCTTTGAGGTTCTATCTAAAAGGATGAACTAAATTTGGGACTGCTTGGAAATTATGTGAATATCCTGTTGCAATTAATGGTGAACTCTTGTATTTTTCCGTCATCAAAGCCACTCAGTATAATTGAATGAAATGTATACCAAATGAAATATCATGTCTAGACTAATTGCAAGAGAACCAAAGAAAGCGATTATCATTATCGTTAACTTTCTAATCACCACACCAGCACTGCACCTTCATTTATACAGCAAAATGCCAATGAGTGGAAGGTACAAGGAGGAAGATGTCACAAAAGAAAGAGTAGCTTAACAGTTAGAGGTTACCCCTTCTCTTTTCCATTCCCTCTCTCAGAGAGCCAGTTCTGCAGTCCCAGCATCCCAACACCGAAGGACCGTCACAACTGCTTTAGTTCATCCTCGCTCTGAATCTTAATTACACGGCTGGTGGAATGAGTATTCCATCTGACAAATCAGATTATTTGCCATTTCTTCCTCCTCTGCTACTCATTTGTCCAACAAATATATACTGAGCACCTTTGATGTGCCAGCCACTAGTCTAGGAGCGGGGGATACAACCATGAACAAGACAGGCATGATGCATCCGAACAACGTTCTCCTCTTTCCTTGCTGGCGAATGCAAGTTCGCGTGCCCAATGCACAGTGAGGTCAAACAGACAAACAGAGTTGGAAGCAGAGAGAGGTTTATTGCAAGGGCCAAGGAAGGAGAATGGGTAGCTCAGGCTCAAAAGACTCCCCAGTGGTTTTCAGGGGAAAGTTTTTATACAAAAAATTGAGGGTGAGGGCTGCAGAGTGTGTAACTTTCTTCCAGTTGGTTGGCGGTGAGGTAGCAGGGCGGCGCTCCAGGAATCTTGTGCTCAGCCTGAAGTTACCATCCTCCACCTGTGTGGGGGCCTTCCTTCCTGTAGAAGAACTTAGAGGTATATCTTTATGTATGTTCCTTGAGGAGAAACCAGGACTTTGCCCCAAGGCTGCACTATTGTTTCTTGACTTCTCCTTTGTTTCTGCATCCCTTCCCTTCCTCGATAAGCAGCTGTTTGAATCTGCCCTTTGGTACTGCCTGAAGGTCTGGGAGGCTACAGTCTTTTTCCTACAAACTAGAAACAGGGGACACTGAGAGGCTTTCGTACCCAGGAGGGACCCACAGGGTCCTGCTCAGTTTCACCCTTTCCTACATCTTGCCCACCTCCTCTGCCCATCCTTACTTTCATTTCACTACTTGGGGCTCCAATACGAAGATCTTTCTAGATTTATTTCATCTTTGTATTCCTAGGGCCCGGCATAGTGGGCCATATTTCATACACTTGTCTGTAATGAATAAATGAATTCTCCTTTATGAGAATTATTTTATCAGAGTCTGGATGCTGGAGCTGTTTCAGAAGGAATTTTGAAGATCCTTGGGATTGTTAGGGGAGCATAATTAGCCACCCCAAAATATTCGTCTTGCATAATAAATTATTTTAAGCTGGTTATTTTCTAAGAAATAGCAGCCATGGGAAAAAAAATCTGAAAACTAAGTAAAAGTTACCCTTTTGTTAGAAATATTTACCTTTGCAAGGGAAATCTCCATTTGTAAGGGTGTCTTCCTCACTGATCCTGGAAGAAGAGGAAGAATAAACCTCTAGAAACTCTCATTGATGGAGAAGATGAGGACTTAAATTTGCACAGCAATCTTACCCTGTTTACTGTACTTTTCCTGGTCACCTCCCAGAACTGAGTCTCCCCACCCTCAGCAACCTCTTTTGTCTTTAACTGAGGTTGGTATTTAAGGTGAGGGTTTTGGCCATTTGGGGGAGTTACTCAGTTTTCCCGGGTCTCTCCCATGTATACATGTTATTAAATTTTTGTTTGACTTTCTCCTGTTAATCTGTCTCATGTCAACTTAATTCTTAGACTAACCAGAAGAACCTAGAGGAAAATATCTTCCTCCTGGAAAGACTCTTTCCATTTTTTTTTTTCCTATGTTGTTCTTTTCTTTTTCTGCTAAAAAAGGAGTCAAATGAGTTAATATAAAAATAATAATAATAAATAAAATAGGAAATGTAACTCTTCCACATCCCAAACCTCTAGAGATAATGTAGTTTCCAATTTGATGTGTTCTCCTCCAACTTGTTCCTCTTTTTATGTAGCTAAATCTATCCATATACACACCTACATATGTATATTCATATCTTATTGTCAATGAAAAAGTTAGTCAATAGTTACTCTAAGGAAGAAATGGAAAATTTTATTCGACCCAACCTGAAAGTTATAACCCTGGAGACAGTCTTTTAGAAAGCTCTGAGGAGTGCTCTGAAGAGGTGAAGAGGTGAAGAGGGAGGCCAGTATATATGCAACTTTGGAAAAGGGGGACAAGCCATCAAGCACATAGCTTGGTAAAAGGTTCCAGCTATTCACAAGGAACAAATATCTTAGTTAATGGTTTTAGTGCTATTCTAAGTATGAGAAGATTTGAGAAACTGAGCTTGTAAAATTTTGTCCTGAAAATATCTAACTATCGGAGGGCCAGTTCTGCCAGTTTTCCTGGAACACAAAGTGCCTCATCCTGACCTTCACCCTGAATTCCTTTCAGGGTGATCACAGGTCGGCGACTGCAGTGGCTAGTGACATGACTTGTAGAACTGGATGGTGGGCAATATTCTTTATTTTACAATCCCTTCCCTTTCAGTCTTAATTTTCACCAAGGTTTGAGAGGCATTTAGTGACCAGTTTGTCCCATGGCTCTAGGAATGCTCATTCCCAGGTCAGGGGAGGATTTTGTTGCTAGGCCACTCAGTGTGCTATTATTAGACTAGGCTATGCTAACAGTAGCCAAAAGCCTCTGGACCGCTTATCTTACTAGTCTGTTATGGTCCAGGAAGTGTTTCCTTCTTATTGCTTCTTCCCATAGCTAGAGTTACACTATCACAATCATTCATCTTTCAAGTCACCTAATCATCATTAATTTTATCTGAGGCTCAGTCACACATTTGGTAATGCAAGAAACAACAATCTTACAAAATAGGCAGAATACAAGTAAAACAGCTAGTAACATTAATAAGGCCATAAGTAAGTATTTAAGCTAAGAACTTCCACTAGATGTGGCCCAGTATCTCCCCAGGTCATCTGACCAGTCTATTCTGCACCAATCGCTATCTTTAAGGGAAATGATATATTAGCACATACATAAATTTCACCAAAGATGTCTCCTCATATAAAGTAAGTGGTAGGTCATGGTGACCCTTTCCAGGATTGAGAAAGGAATGTTGTCTTTTAAGGATAACTGATGCTTGAAGAAGAAAAATTGATCTTTATGGTTGAGCAGGTATTTTTACCATTAAGGAGGTCTGGTTAACACAGAATGGAGATGCACAGTGCACACTTGAGGAGAGGAAAGAGGCCAAAGGGCAGAGAAGAGTTTTATGTTTAAATTTTTCTTGTCTTTCCTTAAAATGTGAATTTTTATTTCACCACCTATATATAATTAAAAAGCCAAAAACAGGATCATAGTAGTCAAAAGAATCTTCAACTGCTTTTTTTTTCTTATTTGATAGTATATCTTGATTTGAATTTCCTCTAAATTCCTTTCCAACTAGAAGTTGAAATATTTATTTTTATTAAGTAGTTCTCATTATTGTAAATGAAATATATGTACATGGTAATATATATACATGGAAATATATGTGCATGTGTTTAACAATATAAAAGGGAATGAAATGAAATATAAAGCCTCCCACCTCTTCATAGCCTGTTCCACTCTCCACAGTTAATTATTTATAACAGTCTCCAGAGTATCCTTTCAGAAATTTCCAGATAAAATAAATAAATATATTTAAATAGATGAACATGTACACACACACACACACACACACACAGACACACACACATCCATATCCACAAAAGGAGCTCACCTTTTTCAGTTGTTATATAATTCAATGGAAAGAATTCCAAGTATTTAACAACTTTGTCTTGGATAAATATCTCTTACAGAAGCCCCTGGCCAGAAAAAAAAAAAAAAAAATCAATAAAATCATCAATCAGGTCTTTAAACTGTCAAATACTTGGCTCCTCAATTTAGCCATTCTCTAAAAGCCATTTTCCTCTTATCTATTAAGAGATCTGTCAGTTTTTTGGTTTTTTTGTTTTTTCGCTGGACAGACTTCCCATTATGAAAACTACATTTCCCAGTCTCCTTTGTGATAAGGTGTGTCCATGTGACTACATTTTGTCCAATGGGCTGTGGCAGGAAGTGCTGTGGACAGCTTCTAGGTTATGCCTTATAATGTAACATGTGATCCTTCCTTTTGTTATTTTCCCCTTTCTGCTGGTTGGTATGTAGATCTTGGACCATGTGAACAAATCTTAGAGATGAAAACACAACAAAATAAAAGGCTTCTGTGTTCTTGACAGCCTTGCAAAGCAGAACCACCAAAACCACTTGCATTTTGTGGGGAGAAAGAGAAATATACTCTCATCTTTGCTTTCATAAGACAGTGCTATCTGGAGTTTCTTCTTCCTTATTACAAGATATTGTTTCAAGATATTTCAAGAACATTATTAAAAGGTATTATTTCTCTGTCCAAAGACCTATTTTTATGAATCAAAGGACCAGGATTAAGTTATGAATATTTTACCATGATGGTTAAAATTATTCTGGGGAAATTAGTTCTAAGGGAACATCAATGTCGTGGGACAAGGCAGGCCAATACCACGGGCAGGAAAAGAATTTACCAGAAAGAAGGAAAAGTGAAGGAAAAGTTTATTAGGTATGCTGCTTCAGGTAACAGTGAGCAGATAGACAAGAGATGTCTGTGTACCCTAAGGGCAGATACTTAGAGTCTTTTATAAGGAAGGGGCTGACCATCTATGTGCTTTAAGGAAAGGGGTTGTGTTGAAGGTTTCCAGATATAGCTGATTCCTTATCTAAGGGCTAAAGTTCTTAATACCTGGGGGAAGTTATAGTTTATCTTTAGGAGGAGGTAGATGGTGTGCTTGCGGAATTTGGGGAAGGGGGTTTGTTAGATAGTAACAGGGTTGTTAGTTGGGCTAAAACAATTATATGTTGGGAGACGAATGTTCTTTGTGTTTTGTGACTTATGTCTTTACGACATGAGTGATTAGGGTGCAGGCAGGCATCCTGTGACTGGAGCCCTCTTTGGCTCTTTATGGGGCCTCTTGACCCCAAACCCCACAATCAACAAGGGGAGAAATAGTGATGCATAAGCAATTTTTCCCCCCAACTTCATCTTTAGTTTCCTCCCCAGAAAACAAGGGCAGGACCACAGGGGCCCCTTCAAATGGAAAACTTTTTGCTCACGGTACATTTCCCAATTAGCCAGGGGCAGATTTTCTGCTCATTTGCCTCTGAACACGATGATTTTCCTCAGAGTCATTTGACCTTCCAACAGAAACTGAGGTTAATAAGGAAAGGCAGTGAGAAGAAGACATTTTAAATACAAGAGTGCAAAAGGGGAGAGTGAAGTTACCTGGAATCTATGTTCCCGGTTGTCTGTTTGCATCAGGAGTCACATCCTTGAAAGCTGGAAGGAAGTTCTTGCATCCCTGGCTCCTGACTAAGCAGCAGACTTACTACATGGCAATAAAATCAAATTCATGTTTTATGGCAAGACAAGAAAAATTTAAACATACAAGTTATCTCTGCCTCCTTTCTGCACTTTAGTATGTATTGTGCACCTGCTTTAACCAGACCTCCTTAGGAAGTAACATTCCTTCTTGTAAGGGGTCACGATGCCCCACTAATCATTTTGTACATGCAGATCTGGATTGTGGAAACCATCAATATGTAATTTGATATATAACTCCTTGTCTCAAAAACATATATAACTGTGCTTTGACTTCTAATGGGTGGACCAGTCCTCAGAGCTTTCTGAAAAACTATCTCCCAGGTTATAATTCTCAGATTGGAACATTCAGTCCATTGATACTTAAAGTGATTATTGATAGGTATGTACTTATTGCCATTCTGTTACCTGTTTTCTGGTTGTTTTTGTAGTTCTTCTCTGTTCTCTGTTCTTTTCTTCCTCTTTTAGTTTCTTTCCTTATAGTTTGATTATTTTCTTGAGTAATATGCTTGTGTTCCTTTTTCTCTAGTTTTTGTGTCTCGTAGGTTTTTGATTTTTGGTTGCCATGGGGTTCATATATGTTGATCTATAACAATATCTATGTGTTTTAAACTGGTAGTCATATAAGTTCAAACACATATTAAAAGATCTACATTTTTACCCCTCCCCCCACAATTAGTGATTTTGATGTCATATTTTACATTTTATGTTTAATCCCTTAACTGTTTATTTTATAGTTGATTTTACAGTTCTTTGTCCTTTAATCTTTGTATTAGCTTATTTAAGTTGTTGATCCATAGCCTTTACCATATATTTGCCTTTACTAGTTGGATTTTTCCTTTTCTATAGATTCTTTTTTAAAAAACATATATTTTTGTTGAAGTACAATCAGTTTACAGTGTTGTGTCAATTTCTGGTGTACAGCACAACATTTCAGTCATAGAGGAACATACATACATTTGTTCTCATATTCTTCACCATAGGTTACTGTAAGATATTGAATATGGTTTCCTGTTCTATACAGTATAAACTTGTTGTTTATCTATTTTATATATATTAGTTAGTGTCTGCAAATCTCGAACTCCCACTTTATCCCATCTCACCCCCTTCCCCACCGGTAACCGTAAGTTTGTTTTCTATGTCTGTGAGTCTGTTTCTGTTTTGTAAATAAATTTGTTTGTCTTTTTATTTTTTTAAGATTCTACATATAAGTGATATGATGTGGTATTTTTCTTTCTCTGTCTGACTTACTTCTCTTAGAATGACAATCTCCAGGTTCATCCATGTTGCTGCAAATGGCATTATTTTATTATTTTTTATGGCTGAGTAGTATTCCATTGTCTTTCCTACAGATTCTTAATTCTTGTTGTAGTCTCTTCTTTTATACTTGGGGAAGACCCTTTAACATTTCTTTTAGGGTAAGGTTAGTATTGATGAACTCTTTTAGTTTTTGCTTGTCTGAGAAGTTCTTTATCTCTCCTTCAATTCTGAATGTTGATCTTGCTGGGTAGAGTCCAGGTTGCAGGTTTTTCTCTTTCAGCACTTTGAGTATGTCATACCACTCCCTTCTGGCCTGAAAAGTTTCTGCAGAAAAGTCAGCTGATAGCCTTATGGGATTACCCTTGTTTGTGACTCTTTTTCCCTTGCTGCCTTTAGAATTCTCTCTAACTTCTGATATTTTAATTATGATTTGGTATTGATTTCTTTGGATTCATCTCTGTGATTCCTGTACCTGGGTATCTAGTTCCTTCTTTAGGTTTGAGGAGTTGTCAGACGTAATTTCATCAAATAGATTTTTGACCCCTTTCTTTCTCACAGGGAGGAATTTTAACAGAGTTTGCTCTCCTCCCTGTCTACCCATCTGGTTCATATTATAGTTGACTATGGTGATACTCCCTTTTTGGAACAGGTCCTCTAATCACAGTCTTTAAGCAGTTAGTGGAAAGGTCAAAGGTTCTTTCTGAGTCTTTTGGGCCTTGATTGTTTTCATCTTGAAATAAGCTACATTCCAAGAAGATGTTTTAATTTGGCAAATTTTTCCTCTTCAAAGGGTGGAGGAAAATTTCTTCATTTCTGACAATTTCAACCTGCTAGAACATCGTTTAACAAGCCCACCTAAAGCTTATTTGACTGTCTAGGGGATGCCAGCTCTGTTTGAATGATTGGATAGGACCCAGACATCTTAATTCTGTAACATGAATAGGGCCCAATGATTTTTCTTTTCTGTCTAGGAGAGAACATAAGCCCAAGGGTTTTGGTTTAATGGCCCTATAGGATATTATCTGATTTTGTGTCTAGTTTGGTAATAGCAATTTAGTCTCACCATTCTTTTGTTTTTATTTTTATTTTTTAAGTGTTTACAAATTTTAGTTTTTCAGGTTGAAGTAGTCTTGTCATTATTTTGTGTCCTTCATAAATCAGTTAAAGAAGTCTTGGATATATGCATAATATCTATTTGAATGAGGTTTTTTTTTTTTTAATTTTGAGAATTGTGCTTTGATGGGGTATATGATTTGGCCTCAGGCAGCTTTTTTTGAGGACTGGGTCTGATGCTTTTTTGCTCTGTGATCAGGAGCATGTCATTTAACCACTGTGAGCCTCACTTGCCTCATTCATAAAAAAGGGAATAAGATTAGAACCAATTTCAAAGTGTAACTGGGATGACTGACTACAGGAAGGCTCTGAGCACGGTGACTGGCTCAAAGTACAAATCTGTTAAAAGCAGCCTGTAGGATGAAGCAGGAGTCATGTGAGCTAGAATTAGACAGAAAGCTCCACCACCTCCATCCCCAACCCTCTCTCTGTTTCTGGAGTCTCCCTAGTCATGGTGACAGGAAGTCTTTCATCATGCAACTCAAGGAGGAGAGAACAAAGAGGCATATTTAGCAGAATAAAGCCCAGGTGTTGGGAGGGGACCACTCCTGGAGGCAGGGTCTTAACCCGCTCACTGTGAGAGCTGAAGAAGGCAGAAAGGGGACTTCAGTCACTTTCCTGTATCTTCAGAAAGTGTTCGGGAGAAACAATTTTTCCTCTTCCCTTTTAGGTTCTTGACTGAGGTCCCTTTGTAATAAACAGACAGATTAACAGGAGAAAAACAAATTATCGAAGCCCCACAAAGACATAAAACTCAAAGAAGTGGAAGCTTTTACAACTTTTAGACAAAGAAACAATTTGTGAAGAATTGACTGGACAAAAAGGTTTGGACTAGATGTAGTAAAACGGAGAGGAGGTAACAGGATTTTTTGTTTACATAGCCTCCTTGGCCCTACATTCTCTGTCTCTGGTGATAAGGATGTCTCTCTACCTCCTTGTCCAGGAAGGGCATCTTTCCCATGAAGGATTTATCTCCTGTTTCCAGGGACACAAAGGAGGGTCAGAGTGTCCTTTTTGCACCAGCTGTTTCTCAAATACCTTTAATTCAAAATAATCAATATGCCAAAGTGGCATATTTTGGGGTGATGTGTTTGGAATCCCTGCAAGAGCAAGTAGATCCTCTAGAAGAGAACTTTACATTCTTTTGGACTTGAAAACATTTCATTATCATTATCATTATTGTTACTGTTAAAGGAAAATTCCACAGACATGAAACGCTCAAGAATTCAACTGTGTAAATTTTAGAGTGAATTGGCTTTACTGAATGATTCCTGAATCAGGCGGCATCCCATCTAGCAGGTAGAGAGGCGCTCCAAGGGGCTACAGAAAGGGAGAGGTTTTTAAAGGCAGGACAAGGATGTCATAAACAAAAAGACTATTTCACCTACCTGTGGGGACAGAAGGGATCTATGTTGCAGATGACCTCATCCTCCTTGCAGGGCATGGAGAGGATTACCTCATTGGTGCTGACCAGAAAATTCCACACTGACCGGTTAGGATTACATTCCTGAGGAGGATTCTGACTACAAGTAGATTAGGTATTAAGTCTTGGATTTAGCACAAGTGACTCCATTTGGGGCCTGTTGTTGCTTTTTAAACAGCATCTGGTTGACTTTTATTTAGTGATTTGTGAATGGAGAAGCATCCAGTCTAGAAAACAGAAAGGAGCTCTGAGGAATGGCACAAAGCAACAGGGTTTTGTAGCCCAAGGGAAGCAGGAAGAAGGATGTTATCCCAGGCAAACACTGATGCGTTAATGCAGGGATGTTTTCTTTATTTGGAATAACAAGGAGCTTTCAGGTTAGGCTAGGTTATGAGAGCTGAGCAGGCATGTTCTGATTGGCTGGCTTACATTTTGGTTTGCTTCCATAAGCTGCCAAGGTATTAGAACCACCTCAGTCTAGTGGCTACCTTGTTTAATTAACTTACTGTTACTATTATTGCAATGAATGACCTGGAGGGGGAAATTTCCCCCACTACCCCTCTTGAGTACTCGTGGCTGGACTAATAATAAAATTGACACAAGATAGAGAATAGGAGAAAAAGAAACACATTTTAATTTATGCACATAGGGATCTCATAGAATTGGGACCTATGAAGTGGCCATTTTAGATAGCTTGTATGCTTTTTTAGGCAAAGAAACAGTACATTTATGAAGAATTAACAGAACAAAGAAAAAGTTAGATTTTTGGGTTAGTGAAGAATCTAAGCAGCAGAATTGGGCCTTGGGGTAATAAAAGCAGTAACAAGGTTTGTTTATACAGACTTCTTGGTCTGAAGTCCTGCTCTCTCGTCATAAGGGTGGCCTTCTACCTCCAGATGCAGGGAGGGCACCTTTCACATGAGAGATTATTTCCTGCTTTCAGGAAGACAGAGAGGAATGTCAGAGTGTCCCTCTTGCAATGGCCATTTCTTAAGTACCTTTAATTCAAAATAATCATGGTGCCATTGAGGCACATTTTGGGGTGGCCTACCCTGGGCCCCATCAGAACTATACCTGGGGTCAGCAAACTTTTTCTTTAAGGAGCCAGATAGTAAATGTTTTAGTCTTTCTGGGCCATGTCATTTTAGTTGCAACTACTCAACTCTGCTCCTGTGGGAGGAAAGTGCCATAGACAGCATGCAAACAAATAGGCATGGCCGTGTTCCAATAAAACTTTATTCACAAAAACAGGCTGCAGGCTGGATTTGGCCTGTGGGACATCTTTGGCTACACCATCATGCCCTTTTGCTGCTAGGGACATGATAGAGCATAAGTTATTTTTAAACTTCATAAAAACCCATAGGTCCAGATTATTTTCCTCATTTGATGGCTAAGGCAATTGAGGCTTAGATGGGGGCAAAGTCACTCTCTAAGGAGGAAGAAGAGTTGGGATTCGAACCCAGGGCTAACTGCTCCAAAGACCATGCTCTGTTGACTAACGTGAAGTCACACCCTAGATGCCAATTATATATGTAAATTCAGCTAAACTCACTCAAGGGAAGAGAAGGAGGGAGAAAAGGAAAGAGAGAGTTTAAAATAGTGGGGAGCATCCCCTCCTTTATCCAATAATCTGCTCCCAGGTGATTGTACAATGAGGAGGTGGAGATGTATCTGCTGGTCCCCTGGGCAGTCTTAGGCCCAGCACAGCTCTTGTAGTATGAGCAGATTGCTATATATTATGGGAGGGTTTTTTTTTTAGGGTATAACCTGGCCCCTAAAGGTAGTTCACCCATACCATTTCATGCATAACCAAAGGAACTATTGTTATCTCTCCCTTCACTGGAGGTAAAGCAGTGTTGGCTGGGCTGGACCTCAGTGGAGATGGTGCAGGATGGTGGTCTCCAAGTGGAGCCTTCAAGGGTAATTCTATCTACACATGATAGTTATCTTAAGTGCTGACTGTGAAACCTTGACCCACTGGCCATCCAAGCTTGGTACAGTCATGGTATTCAGCTCATTGATGGTATTTTATGATTCTGAGATCTCCTGGAAGATATAAATTTTTGCCTGAGTGCTAAGAAGTCCTGGGAATAATAAGCATTGGCTGGAGGAGCCACCAGAGCGCTGAGCAGGACCCCAGAGGGTTGATGCATCGATCACTTGAGAGGTGAAATGATGGTGGTGCATCCCACATAAACTGTTGTCATTGATTTGGAGACATGCTTCCTGCCATCAGTGATCTGTATGCAGGGCTCTTTCTGACACATAGCACAGCGTGTTGGAAAGAGCTTGAAGTGGGAGGTGGGAGACCTGGGTTCTATGACTTGTTCTATCACCAACTTGCTGTATCATCGTAGGCTCTGTTTCAGGGCAGCAATTTCTTTATCTGTGACATGGTGCTGATAGTGCTGGGAAAGAGAATGAATGTTAGGGTAACAAAAGATCATAATTAGTATTTAGTGATGGAGTTAATCTTTGTCATCATCAATCTTATTCCTTGTCCCATTTCAGCCTTTTTTGTTTATGACTCATTGAACCAGCCTCAATTATTCACTCAGATGCTAGGCAACCATGCACCCCAGCTTCTCTGCCTGCCCCCAGTTCTGACCCTTGTGCCCAGCTCACACCCAGATCTTCTCCTTGTTCTTGAGCCAAAGAAAAACCATCCCTGGCTCCAGGAGTAGTAACGGTGGCTGTAGCTCTGCTGGACCCTTGACTTTCAAGGAGCCAGGGTCCATAAGGAGATGGGGTGGACCACTGGGTCCAGGGCGCAGCTGGAATGCACAAAAGCCTTTCTCTGGACATCTTGCCTTTGAAAAATGCATGGCAGGAGCGTGTCATGGATGAAAAGCAAGCACAAGAATTGCCATTATCTAACTTTCTTTGAATAATGAATGTTTGCAGAGCGACAAGTCAGACCAGCCTGGATTTAAATCCCAGCCCTCCCACTTCTCACTGGGTAGTCTTGGATGCCTTTGTTGCCTTAGCTTCTTCATTTAGAGAGTAGCCACCTCAAGCAGCTACTGCAATGAGACAGTGTACCTGGACGGCCTGAGAAGTTTTCAGTAAATGTTAACAATGAGTGTCTGGCTACAAACTCCAATATGCCTACACAGGGCCAGCCTTGGAGGGTAGATAAGGCTCCAGTGAAGTGTGAGCTGCTGGCTCTTGGGAGGCTGTTTTCCACCGGCCTCTTATTCACTTTATGAACAAGGCACTAACTGCCTTTTGCTCTGGACTTTTCAAGCATGGTTGTGTAATGGACATAGTGATGGTGTGTCCCTTCAGGTCAAAGGGCAGGCGTGCTTACCATCCAACATAATTGAGATAATATCTGTCTCTGGAGCGGAGGTCTGGCTTCCTTACTGCCTGCTATAAAAGGTTCAGGTTCCCAAAGCTCCTGGGTCCTCCCCTTTATTGCAGCCCACCGTGTGTGCAGCTGTTATCTGACCCTCTTTGTGATGCCCTGTGGGAATTTGGGTTGGGGGAACCAGAACCAAAATGTTGATACTCTGGCTACTGCTGTGAGGAATAAACTGTCCTTTTCTTCTGATGCAGGAGGCTCACGTCTTTTACCAATATCCATAAAACTGTGGTAGGCTACCTAGAGGGCTAAAGTCCCTGACACTTAACATGTCTTGACACTGTCCTGGTCTCGGATGTCCGCTGCCACCTAGAGAGGAGGAGGAGGGGTGAAAGCAGGAGGGCAAATCTTCCTCCTTCTGAAATCCTGAGCCAATGCCATGCGCCTCCCTGCGGGTGCTTGCTTTCTGCTCCAAAGCCTGCAAGTCTGTCTGCAGAGAAAGCATTTCTGGACCAATTGGTGAGGCAGAGAATGAGAGACAAAGTAGGACATCAGGTTTCACGTTTTGCATAGAAAAATGTTTCCCAAACCCCAGCCTTTTGAGTACCGCCTTGATTTTTATTTTAGTCATATCTGTGTACAATCTCCATCACTGCTTTCATAATGTTATTCTTAATTGACATGCCCTTTTATTTACTCAGATAATTCCTTTAGCAAGAAACTTGATCTCACTATGACACATGGAAAATCCAGGATTGTTTGCTGTAATCGGAAGACAACTTGGCAAATAAAACCGATGAAAACAAATAGTGTTACCAAATAATAACCAGATACTGTTGCCCCTGAAGACCTTGGTCCTGTTTCTACTGTTGCAAAGGTCTATGAGCCAAGATTAGAGAGGGTTTAAAGATGGACTTGCACCAAACAGACTTTCTCCTTGATGTAATGAGCAGCACTAATACAGGGAGACGGGGGAAAGGGGAGTTATCTGATGCCACGGGGACTTGCGACCCCAAATTGTCCAAGAGCTGCACTTTGTGAAACACTGTCCGGGAGTGATGTCTAACCAGAAGGGCCTCCTGCTCCTCAGGTGTCCTCCTTGCTTCCACTTCTGTGCTGGCTCTGCCTCCTGTCTCAGCCTCCCTCCAGAACAGACAGAGGAGGCTTTCCAGGCTCCACCCTGACTGTCACTCACTTCTCATGACTCCCTGTTTCCCTTAAGATAATGTCCAAGCTCTTTAACCAGCAGTCAAGGTCATCCACTAGTCCTTGTCCATCCAGCACTTGTCCTGCTTTCCCGTCAAACAGGACCACTTAACAGTTTACTCCTTCACTCAGCAATTTATTGAGTTTTGCCAGCTCATATGCTGTTCTAGACACTGGTGCCGTGGTCACCATACCACTTTATGGGTTCTAGGCACTTTTGCTGGCATGGGCTTCTTCCTCCATAAAAAAGTATAAAAATCGTATTTTATAGCTGAGTTGGTATAAAGGTGAATAAAACTCAGGCTAGAATCATTATTATCCTATTCATTTATTTTTTCTGATTTTAAAATAAAACTAAGATGTGATACTTAAAATATCATGGACCGTAGGTATTATTCCTAATGGGGAATTCTGCCCTGACTGGGGCACAAAGAGTGAACACACACACACACACACACACACATACACCTAATACACCTGAAGCTACTATCTGGCACCATGAGGTGTTTTCTGCTTTTTTACCTCTCTAAGCCTTTGTCCCCTCTGCCTTACTCCATTTCTTCTCTGCTTGGCTGACAATACTCAAGCATGCCCTTTATAACATGTGAGATTTCTTCTTGGACACACGAGTCCTGCCAGGTGGATCAGCACTGAGTCCCCCAGCCCATGGAGTTGGCTTTTCACTGTAATTCTTACACTTTGATCAACACAATTAAGGTGTTATTGCCTGATGCCTCTCTCTACCTTCTCAGCTTCCTTTGGAATTGTTCTAGGGTAGCTGCTGGTCAGAGCACAACCCTACTCCCAGCCTTCACTCTTCAAGCCTTCAAAATCCTACACTGTAATATCCAGAACCTGAGCTTGGCCCTAAAGCAATCCCATGTTTGTTTATCTTGAGCAAAACTCTCTGACTAATTGCTGGGAGTCAAGAGCCTACCGCCCTGAAGATAGGATGTTAATGACCCAAGGAGAGACTACAGCTGAGTAAGCATAGCCAGCATGTCGGCGGCCCCTCTCGGGCTGGCGGAGTGCCCTTTGCAGAGAGCTGCAGGGGCGGCGTTGGAGGAGGCAAATCTCTCGCCCCTAAAGGCCCAGGTCTCATACCAACTTGTTCCATTACATAGGAAATATTTACAGAGGAATCGCTGTGTGATAGACACCGTGCAGAGGCTAGAGATAATGTGCTGGGCCTAGAGGAAGTCTCTCCTGGTGGCTGTCTCCCTCTCCAGGGCTTACGTGTCCAAGGAGTGTTTTCATAGAATCAGCTTAACACTTACCATGCTGCTGTGTGACGGTCTCCTTACTTATCTCTTCCTGAAGTTGTCTACAAATTCTTTGAGAGAAGAGAACACTTGTATGTTACTGTATCACAGCATCTTGTCTGGCACATGGTAGATGCCCAATAATTATATATTAGATGCCTTAGTCTGTTTGGGCTGCTGTCACAAAAATACTGTAGACTGGGTGGATTAAACAACAAGCATTTCTTTCTCATAGCTCTGGAGACTGGTAAGTCCAAACTTAACACGCCTGGTTTCCAGGGAGCACCTGCTTCCTGGTTCATAGATGTCTTCTTGCTGTGTCCTCACATGGTGGAAAAGGGAAAGGGGGGTTTTGTGCCGTCTCTTTTATGAAGGTACTGATCCCATCCCTGAGGGCTCCACTCTCATGACCTAATCACCTCCCCGAGGCATCATGTCCTGATGAAATCACATTGGGGGTTAGGATCTCAACGTCTGGATTTTGTGGGGGGGGGGGACATAAATATTCAGTCCATTGCACTAGATGAATACCTGAAATTCCACCATAATTGGTTGATTCCACGGGGTTACGCACTGCCTTCTTTCAAGGGTCCTCTTAAAATGCAAACCACCTCAGTGACAAAAATACATTCAGGTCCTCGGTCCTTAGTTATTTAATTCTGTTAATTTGTTTTAAATAGGTGGTCTATTCCTATGGTTCAAAATTGTGAATGATAGATAACCTGATAATATTGGGTGACCCTAAGAATGGAGCCTGAAATAGAGAGGGATGGAACAGGGAAAGTGTGAATTGGGATACAAATGTGGCTGTCTTTCTCATTTTCCTGTCTTGTGTTTTCCCTGCTACTCTGTGTCTCTGTTATATTATGTAGTTAATTAAAAAAGCAAAACAAAATACCTTTACCAGTAAACCAAAAGTCATTGGTATCACTACATGATTAAACATGGTAGAACATCTTTATGTTAGACTTTTTTGTTTGTTTGTTTCCAAGTGGTAAACCTAATATTAAACACACACACACACACACACACACACAAACATAGCATTGAATGACCTAACTGAAAAGTTTAGAGAGCTTCAGGCATGGCTGGATCTAGGTGCTTCAGTGGTAAAATAAAGAACTACTAGCTCAAATCTTACCCTTCCAGGCTAGTAAACTTGGTTAGAAAAAAAAAAATATTTCCCAATAATTTCTCAAATATTTTCAGTCCTGAGACTAATGCTGATTATTTCCGGTTGGCCAAGCCTAGGTCTTGTACTCCCTCTTGGGGAAAGAGCAGGGGAAAATCAAGATGCTGTTATGAGGAGAAAGAAGAATTGATGCTGGGAAGCCAAAACTGTATTTTTCCAGACATCTTCATACTCATTAGACTCTTTCAAGGCCAGGGACACAGCCTAACAATCCATTTGGCTTTAGATTTACTTTCTGAGAACTCACAGGTCAGAGATGGCTCAAAATTTTTGGCATGTCATTAGGATAATTGAATTACAAATTCAGAGCAGAGAGAAGCATTGATTAGATATGTTGACTAATTACCAATGAGCCTGACTTCTGTTCAAATCGGAGACTGGAAAAGAGGGTGAAGATATCCTGGTCAGATTTACTCGCAAATCATGATCCTATACATGCCATTTTCACTATAAACTTGTTGGCATTTTTGGCCTCCCTACTTTGGTTTAAGTCAATGCATCCCATTTTCCTTTCAGGAATCTTCCTTCCCATAGTACACAGCCTTGCAAAGACTGTCCCTTGGCTACATGTGGACACATGGCCCACCCCAGGGGAATCTGCTCTGTGGTGGCAAAGAAAAAAAAATTATTCTGGCACTTACTAAGGAAGAATAACAAAGACTTTATTCAAGGGACTACTGCAATGAAGTTTACAGTAGGGGAGAGAGACTGAGCTCAACTCCAAAAACAACATGGAAAGTGGGGATTTAAGGTGGTCAGTGGGTGGAAAATTACTAAGAGGGTAGAGTAATTCTTGCTAACTGACATAGCAGGATTCTTGCATAAGGCAGCCCAAGGCAATCAGATAGTACCTGGGGGCTGGTGGCAGATGAGGAGTTTGATCAGATATTGAGGGTGGAGATTCTGACTTGACAGAATTTTTGCTGAATCAGGGCAATGCAGTGATTAACATGGAAGCCCAAAGGTTGAGGCCTCTTTGAGAAGAGGGCTCAGAGGAGCCTGACAAAATTTTGATTAAGAAGAGAGTCTGTCAGTGGTTCAGGGCTCTAAATTTTAAGGACAATGTTAAAAGATAAACTAAGGCATATTAAAACTTTTGAGTTTATTTGGACAAAAATCAACTAGAATCAGGCAGTAGCCAACCTAGGAGACAAAAAGGAGCTCTGAGGAGCTGTACAAAAAGAGAGACTTTTATTGACAGGAGGGAGCAGGAACAAGGAAGTTACACTAGGGAAAAAGTGAGTTGGTTGTAGTAAGCTCGCTTTTCTTTATGGGATGGCAGGGTTCTATTAGGCAGATGACCTGTTACTGACCCTCCTGAGTCAGTTCCCCAACAAGGGTCCTTCTGCTCGGTGTTGTTCGAGCCAATAGAATGAGACCGAATTGTGTTCATAAGCAAAGGAAGGAGTTATTCTTGGGTCAAAGAATGGACAGATGTGAGCTCACGCTGTACAGTCCATGCTCGCTGGGAAAGGCGGTGGGCGTGGCCACGTTACAGAGTTCTGGGGTGGGGAGGGGGAGGGGAGGGGGCGGGGTTTCTGTGCACAAGGCGGTTGCAGCTGCGCAGTTCAGGGCTCTAGAGCGCAGTGTGGGGCGCCTTGCGCGGCGCGGCGTCTCTGCACACGGCGCGGCGTCTCTGCACACGCCCCGCCGCCGCCATCTTGACCCGAGCTGAGCTGTCCGCGCAGCCTCTGCTCAGAAGGAACTAGGGTCTGAGGTGCCAGGTGAGAGGCCTCTGCCCGCGCCCTCTGTGAGCAAGTGAAACCAGACTAACCACAAAGAAAAAAAAAAGGTTAGACTTTATTATCCAGATTTTATTTTTATTTCCTGGAAATTATTCTGCCGGTGAGTGAACCAGGGCTGAGCCGGCGCTTCCTGAGTGACTGGCTTGAGACTCCGTTTTGGGGAGAGCTCGAGACTGTAACTAAGTTCAGTCTTGGTTTGGTGACGTGGGGCTTAGCATAAGCATCTCCATTTTGGGCCTGTTTTCTTATTTTTTTAATAACAGTAATACAAAGATGGGGGCGGGGAACATGGCATTGCAGAGCCGCCCTGGTTCCTACTGTTTTGAGCCCAATTCCCCAGCCTTTTTTTTCGATTCTTCAAGTTCCCCGAAATCCTCTCCATTCATTCCTTTTCTTTCCGAGTTTGCCAGAACAAACTTCTGTAACCTGCACGCAGAGAACCTATTTAATGTGATGCAATGTGATCTGAGCATGTTTGTTACCTCTGTGGCATGCGGGTTTCTTCCTCTGTAAAATGAGACCATTAATTTCTATTTGACAGGCTGGTGTAAGAATTCAAAATATAATAGCTTACTGCAGTGACAGTCTACTCTGTATTAATGAACGATTGTTAAATTGGGGATCCATGGATGGGCTTCTAGGAGTCAGTGAATCTACCAGAACTTACAGGCTGAATTATGTGTGTGTGTGGGTATGTGCATGTACAATTAATTTAATTTTTTTGAGAACAGGGTTCATTAGATTCTCCAAGTGGTCCTTGACCCCAAATTATGTTATGCCTACCTCACCATCCCCAGCACTAGACTGTAAGGTCTGGGAGCTCAGGATCAAGCCTGTCTTGTTTCCTTCTCTAGCCCCATCTCCTAGCACAGTGCCTTACATTGAACAGATACTTTTTTTTTTAATTAAAAAGTTTTAGGGGGTAGGAGGTAGTAATGAGGTTTTTTATTTATTTATTTGTGTTTAATGGAGGTACTGGGGATTGAACCCAGGACCTTGTGCATGTTAGGCATGTACTCTACCACTGAGCTATACCCTCCCCCCTCCAACAGATACTTACTGAATGAAAAAGAGATGCACCTTAAGTGCTTTGAGCTTTGGTTTCCTCTTGTGTAAAATCTGAGAACTGGCAGAATTGTCTCTGAGTTCATTTCATTTCTGATCAACAGTCCTCGGAATTGTATGTCCCAGAGAAGTGAAACAGCGTGCCCGAGAGAGCTCCAGGACTCCAGCCTGACTCCAGTGCTTTGCTGTCTGCAGCACACAGGTCTCTTCTACTTGGTCCAAAGGCTTCCACTCTTGTTGAACGTCTGGTTTCTCTGTGACTGAGGTGGGTAGTTATCAGGTTCCTACTGTTAGGTCTCTTGGGAAGGCAGATATAGGGAAGTGGCTGACAGACCCCCTCCAAGGAAGTGGCATCCTAATTTGGGGGGACTTGGCTGATTTCTCTTCCCCAGACTGTCCGATCACTCTTACTCCAGAAAGGCGATGCCTTTGTTTTGCACTGATCATGGTGGCAAAGATGACACTGAGTGTGTATGAAGGGGGCACACCCATGCTCTGTTGTGTCATTGAAAGTGGGTAAGACTCCCTGAAGGGAGGATAATGTCACAGTATGGATCAGAATTTTAAAGGTGCATACCTTTTTTTTTTTTTTTTCGCTTTCAAAATTGCAGTTTCCAAAAAATCAATTTCAATTTTTAAAAAGTTTTGTTTCATTTCAAAATTTAAGTAATTCTCACTTTGGGGAAATTTCCTTAAGGAAATTGTATTAGCACAGAGAGTTGATGTTGTCAAGTCAACCCCAAGTGAATCATACATCTAATCTAACACGAATCCTAACTGGTAATTAAAAATTGCAAGCAAGATATAGGCATAAACATTGCATTCCTCTTATGAAGGAGCCCAGATCTGTCAGCTACAGCTTCCTCATTGTTCTGAGTTGGTTTTGGATTAATCAGCAAGTACCCAGTGATGGTATGGATCATTGTCCTCAGAGGAAGCAACTTTGGCTTTGTGGATTCTGTTTTATCCTCCATTAATTACATAGGTGAAAATGTCTGTGTGATTACTTCCTGTTCTCTAGCCAGCCATTGCCCACAAAGTCCAGATTTAGTCACATTAAGCAATCTAGAGAGGTCAGGTACATCCTGCTAAAATTATTTTTGAGACAAGGTCTCCCTGGTCTCTTTCTGCTAGTAAATGCCATTAGCCTATTTTCAAGGAAGTCTGGTAGAGGCCATTCATTTCCAAATATTCCTCCGCTGGGAAGGAGGGAGTCATGGACTGTTGTAAATCCTTCCTTCCCAGAAAAAATGTGGAAAGTACGAAAAGAAAGATATAGGAGGGTGGTGATTACCATATCTTTATGATGATTACCGTATTTTTTGATAATACTCAAAATATTGAAAAGCATAGTACTTACAAAATGCAAAGTGAACATCTGTGAGAATTTCATTTAACTTATTAAGAAGGGAAACAGGATGAAAAAGAACTGGTCCAAAGGTGGGTACAAGAGACTGGAGGAAATCAAGGGTCCTGTTTGGAGCTCACTGAGTTTGCTTTGCCTCTGACATACCAGAGTGGAGAGATCAACTGGGCAGTAGGGTATTGGAACCTCAAAGTTAGAAGTGAATGGGTTAGAGACAAAAATTCATGAGTCAGCACCACTTAGATGGTATTTAAAGCCCTAGAAATGAATGAGATCATCTAGGAAGTTGGTCGAATTGGAATACTTTTACATATTGGAACACTGTAGGGCTCTTAAAAAAGAATGAATAGTAGAAAGATGCTTATGATTTATTGTAGAGTGAAAAAAACATGGCTTAGAGAATATGATGGATGATACAATTCTATTTGAGCATCAAAAAGTTAGTAATAATAATAAAAGTAATAAACTGGGGCAAGGTATTCACCCACTAGTTAGTATTATTATGATTACTAGTCAGAAAATTCTTTCTCGTTTGCCAGTTAACAAAACCAACAGCAACACTTACAATGCCTTGTGTTACAACTGACAGTGCCTTGCCTTTAACTCATGCGTTGAGATTTAGAAAGCACTTTGTATATATATTTCAGGTAATCCTCAAAAATACCTTCTTTGATGAAGGAGGGATATTCTGATTGCCTTCTAGTCACCCCATTGGAGAGGGAGGGATCTCTCACCCTAAATAGTACAAGATTGCCCAAACACAACTCAGCAACACTGCACAGATGAGGTGGACAGCAGTTTATCAGTCCCATATACACATAGCCCCACGGGGAGGAGGACCCTGTGTGCCCTTGCAGGGCCACACAGGGGTTTTTCTCAGAGTGAACAAGCAAGGACCGAGGGGGGCAGGTTGGACGGTAACAAGAGGGTAGTGACCCCTGGTTCCTGCGGGAGGATGTGATTGGCTTTCCTGGGCTGGCAGGGACGTGAAACCCATTAGGCTGCAGGCTGTGTGGGCTTCATCTGTCCCAGCCGCCTGGGGAACTAGCCGGTTGTTACTGAATTAGACTTGAGGCCCTCATTTTAGGACCCAAGCTGAACCTAAGCCCCCATTCGCTCCGTCAGGGGTTCTTTCCTGCCCAGGTTCGTGCTGCCAAAAAGGAAACTGAGTTTGGTGCATGCAAGACAGGCTTTCATTCAATGGCTGGAGAATGGAGAAGCATGGGGCTCCTGCTCTAAAGGCACCTGCTCCCTGATTACAAGCAGGGACAAGCTTTTTATAGGAAAGAGTGAAGGAAGTTACTGGGGGCGGAGGTCTTTTGTCACCCTGATTCATGGAAATGGGTGGTGATTTCCCGGAATGCAGTTCGTGCCTCTTTTTGGCCCTTGCCTGGCCTTTCAGTGTCTGGGTTGAAGCAGGTGGAATCAGTATGGCGGCGGGGGGGGGGGGGGGGTAGATATTATTACTGTGAGATGGTAGTAGTGGTAGAGACATTGTCTCAGTTTTGAAGTTCAGTCAGCTTATACAGGTTTCTTGTGGTTAAGCCCTCTTGGTACTGTCATGTACACACAGGAAGATTTTGGTTTTCTGCAGGTTTGCATGGAGGTTTTTTATTAGAACTGGAGGGCTTCCTTGCCCCCTTGCCTAAGACAGATGTACTTAGAGAGACAGTTTAGGTGTGGGTTAGGGGCCCTGGGGTTGCTCTCCTGAGTGACAAGGTGGGGAGCCTTTCCCTCTGGGTGGGGGCATTTCTGGCAAGAGCAGAGGAACCCATAGTAAAGCCTTTTGGGCCCTGGGAGGCTCAAACAGACCAAGGCAGCGCATGAAATTGTAGGTTTCACAGTGGAGGGCGAGGAGGGCAACAGTTAAGAATACCTGTTTTACAGATGAGAAAACTAGAAGAAAATGAGCTGCATGCCCAAGGTTACCCAGGGACAGGATGTGGTCTTTTCTCTAAGTTATTTTTATAAATTTTTATTATAAAAATCTTCAAACATGCATGAAAGTAGAGAGAAAAAAATGAAATCTCATACAGCCATCATAGACCACAGGTGGCTATCTAAACTTAAACTAATTGAAAAAAAAATCGGTTTCTTGTCTCAGTAGTCACTGTAAGGGCCCAGCAGGCACACGGGGCTCGTGTCTAACGTCGCGTACTGCTTAGATACAGAGCATTTCCATCGTTGCTGGGGGTTCCACTGGATAGTACTGTTCTAGGTTTCACAAATATTACTATCTTGCGTATTTTATTCACCTTTCTATTTGGCTCTACTGGTTTTTGTTTGTTTGTTTTTGAAAAAAAAAGGGCACAGTTTATTTGAAATCTCCTTCCATGAGCTCATTATTAAGTATGTTATCTGAATACCAAATATTTATCACTAAAATTTGGTGGAGTTCTAAATAGGCTAAGCGCCAAATCCCTTTAACCAGCGTGAAAACCGAAGAGCACAATTTGTCATTTAAAATTCAGTAGCTGTAACAGGAAGTCATTAAATTAAAACTAGGTGAAAAACACTTTCCTCCCCTAAAAGGGCAGAAGAGATTTTCTTTCGAAGTAAAGCACATTGCAATTATTGCCAGTGGCTTTAACAGTACAGACTTTCCAAGGTCTGTTTTTTCACTCCAGCTCTGGAATTTATGACTCAGTGGGGTAAAAACATTGTTCCCAACTTACAGCCCCACTTCCGTTACTGCCAGCTAAGTGAGGTATGTAACAGAAATCATGGCATCTTGAGGTTTCCTTTAGTAGGAAATTGACAGTCAACCTGGCTGTCTTTACCAAGAACCTTAAAATTGCTCTTTGAGTAACTCTACCTCAAAGAAACTTTCTTAAATAATTTAAGGAGTGGGGAAAAGTTTATGCAGAAAGATGCTCAATATCAATTTACTAAAAAGAAAAATTAAATGCTCGCAATACAATAGATTGTCATCTATTAAAGTACGCACTGTGCATGCTAGCTGTTTTTTTAGCCTTTTCTCAATTTCAGACACTGCGTTAAGAGCTCTACATATACTATTTCATTTAATTTTGAAATCCTTGATATAGCTACTGTATTTCCATTTTACAAACAAGAAAAGGTAGGTTCTAAACTTGCCCAGGGTCTAGGAACTAGCCAAATTAGGTGGCAAACTCCCGTCTGACCCCAAACACAGTGCTCATATCTTTTCTATACAGCATAGGAGAGAGATGTATGCCAACATGTTAACAATGGTTGGGACTATGAATAACTTTTCCAGTATTCTTCAAATCTTCACATAATCATATATTCAAAAAAAGAATTTTCTTAAAACTGCAAAATCACTTTTAAAGTATCCAGAGAGATTCCAAGAAAAAACTTAGGCAGCCTACGTCTCCTCATCTTCGTCTTCTTCATCCAGCCAAACTGGCTTCTTTTGAGGTGGAAAATTATCTTTTGCTTCATTCTCCACTTCTGAGTCACCTGAGTCTTCCTGTACTTGAACCCGTGGGCCCTGCAGACGCCGCAGCAGCGCGTCCTCGTCTTCCTCGACGTCGCCGAAGACCAGCTCCTCCAGGCACCGCTCCGCGGCCGGCTTGTCCTCCTCCAGCGTCAGGCGGTTCCACTGCCGGAACCGTCTCTCCTCCGCCGCGATTGCCATCGCAGCGGCCGCTGCCCGCGGCGGGGCCGGCGGTTTCCGCTGGGTTGAAAGTGCAGACTTGGGGACTGGCCCGCCCGGCCCCACTCCGGCTCTCCGGTCCGGCTTCATTCGGGTCTTCCGGGCCGGTGTTGCTCCGGCTGTACGGTCCGGTCTCATTCGGCTGCTCCATTCCAGCGGCATCTCTCAGTGCGCCGAGGCCCTGGCTTCCGCCGTGGATGAGGCCACGGGGGGCCTGAAGGGCCCTACTGGTTTAAAGCAAATCCCAGTCAACATGGTATTTTACCCTTAAACAGTTCAATATACATCTCATGAAGTAAGGGACATTTTCTTTTATCACTACAGTGATCCCATTCTATACAAATCAACAATAATTCCTTAATCTCATGTAACCCCTGGTCTGTAGTTCAGGTTTTTGGATTGTCTTCATGTCTTTTCATAATGGGTTTTCCCATCGGGATCCAAACAAGACCCACACACAAGACTCACACCTCCACAGTTGGCTATTCTGTTTCTTGAATCTTTGTAAAGTAACGGAGTCCTCACTTTCCCTCTTCCTTTTTCCTATGCCATGAACTTATGGAAGAGATGGTTCCCAGAGTATTTCAAATTTAAAAGCTTGTTGGGAAGGGTACATAGCACAGTGGTAGAGTGCATACTCAGCATGCATGAGTCCTGGGTTCAATCCCTGGTACCTCCATTAAAAAAAAAAAGCTAGTTTCTTTTCTCCACTGACATAAACCCCTTGAACTCTTCAGACCACGAAGATCAGACTCTGGGGCTCTGGGTTAGGTTTGAAGAAGTTAGTGAAATTCTTCCAGGGTGGTGGGGAGATGACAGGCTGTCAGATCATTGGAAATGGTACGTGTGTTAATCATAAATCTAATGTTTGGTCCCTAATAGTGCAGTGGGACCAGGGAGGGAGAGCACATCCATACCATTAGCCACTTGGGGCCAGCTGGGTGGGCTGCCATGGGGTGGGGAGGAAGTAAGAATGGGAGTTGATCTGGGAGGGCTGACAAACAAAACTGAGTTTCGTGAAATAAGGGACTCTGTCTCCCGAGTTCACCACTATGTCCCTAGAACCCTGAACAATTCCTGACCCATCAAGAATGCTCAGTATTTGTTGGATGAAGGAAGGAAGGAAGGAACGAATGAACAAGTAAACCTCCCTGGCGCAGATGCTTCTTTTGCATGGGATGGAGGATGACACCTCCCCGCAGTGTGGTGTGTGCGAAGGACTACGTGATTGGGTGTGTTAGTTCCCTTGCCTTTTGAAAGTGAACTCTCTTTGATGTGAGTAAATTTTACATATTCTAGATTTTTCTGAGACTGTCTGGATGACAAATGTCCCATGTCATTGTTCTTACAGGTTTATTAGAAGGTGGAGATGTTTAATAATATCCTCAGAACTGGGAAGGAACTTTGAGACGAAAAAGTGAAGCAACTCCGTAAAGTGTAGTTATGAAGTTTATCGTGGGTAACTTACATCCAGGCAGGATGGAGCGGATGAAGACCCAGAGGCATTTGCAATCACAGTGTGCACCATGGAAAGGGGTACAGGGGGACTTAAAGGGGCTAGAGCTAAAAATAGAATCTGACTACCCAGTGAGGAGCCTGTCCACACTGACAAGAACTAAGGTTTTTCCCTCTTCTCCCCAGGGATCTCATGATCAGCATTTTTCTAGTTTTCATATCAGATGAAGGCAAGGGTAAAAGCTGATAAGAAAGTTATCTGGCATGGGTGCATTCCTTATGAGTAGGTGAAAGCTCAGTCATGCAGAAGGTGGGGGTAGTAGCACTCAGGGCCCAAGATGGAGTCAGTGTGGTTCAGCCAAACAAAAGTACAATGATATCCACCAGTTTTCAGTTATCTCTTTGAGCCTTAGGTTACTCATCTGTAAAATGGAATATTAGTAATAATAATAATAATAATAATAATAATAATAATAATAATAATACTACCACCAACGTTGCAGGGCTGTTGGGAAGATTTACTGAGATGTAGATGAGGCACTTAGTGTTTGGCCCACAGTAGGTATTCAGTCAATATTTATGGAATGAATGGATGGCATGTAAACAGAGGCAAAATGCACCCAAATAAATATTGGGTAATCCAGTTGACATTTATCTGTGAAGCTACTGGCAAATTGTTCTTCTTGTCCTTGCTTGAAAACTCAGTTTGTTTAGTTGTCTATCCTACTTAATTTGGTCAACCACTCTTGGTGAGTCTGAATAATTAATGTGGATTTCAGAGGAGTTTTACAGTCTTGGCAGTCTTAGATGACTCTTGGGATCCCCTGAAGTTGCTAAGGTAAAAATGAACTCAGGATTCCATGTTGCTTGCTCATATCGAAGAGGGAATTAATGCTTACTGATTTTTATTGTTCTTATATTCTGAAGGGAAAAATATGTGATATTTAGCACCTATGTCCTGTAAGGGTGTTGTTTTTTCCTGCTTGAATGGCTGAATCCTATTAAGATACAATTTAAGGACACAAAGTTTGTGAAAGAAGGAAGCTCCTTCTTGAAATGCCAAGAGTGTGTTGAAAGACCCAAAGCAGATCATTTGGGTCTCTTATACCTTCCTTCCCCCATGCAAACCTGTGCTCCAACCCCAAACTGCCACTTAGAACTCAACTTGATTACGTAATCAGAGACCATATTTCCAAATAAGGCCACAATCATAGGTACCTGCTGTTAGAATTTGAATGTAAATCTTTTGGGGGGACATAATTCTACCTGTTACAGATGTTAGTCTGTTTTGTTCATTTTTTTTTTAAATCCCGCACTCCTTCTCACTAGATTATAAATGTCCATGGAGGCAGGCCTGGTCCTCTTTTGTCCCTGCTCCTAGCTCCAATGGCAGGAGCAGTGCTTTGATACACAAGACAATTGGCCAAAAACAGTATGTTGAATTAATACATGAGTTTTCAATTCTGATTCAGATATTCAGAGGAAAGTTCTGGCATTGACACATTTCCAACTCTGTTCACTCCCAGTTTAGGATGGGGTCCCTAGAAGACAGCAGTGACCTTGTAAAAGCCCTGGAAGAAATGGTCTATCTAGGGATTTTTGAAAAATTTCAACCAGAACAAGGAATAGCTTGTAGCAGCTGATGCATTATTATCAGCCTTTCAAGACCAAGTCTCAGATGTGTTTTGAGTATGACAAAATGTGTTTGTCCCAAAAAGCAATGAAATCTGCAGAGAAATTTAATGTCTCCACTTGATCTGTATTAACATGGGACATTTTAAAAAAATTTTTACATGTCACATTCTCGTTGAAAGAAAAGGTACCAGAAGTGTTACTATTAATACAGTTTAAAAAATTGTTGGCTTCAACACTATGCGCCTTCCCCCGTATTTGAATTCAGTTATCTGGTCTTTGTCCTTCCCAGTAAAATTCTTGGCATTACACCTCAGTTATTATTACCGGCACTCTGCTGATCTGCCAGTCTTACTAATAAGAAACAGCTATTTAATTGGTCACAGTTCTCAACTAACAGAACCTCAAGTTCAATAACATTTATACTATCTCCAGCTCCTGTGAGGACATTTGAAAATAACATTTTTTTTTTTCTGGGACCTGTTGTGTGAATTTACCTTAAATTATGTAATTAAATTATATAAGGCAGTGGGGCCTGGAGTTTTTGGAAACAGAGACCTGGTTAAAACCCTCCCTGTGTCCTTTACTAGCTGCTGTGACCTTGAGCAAGACCCTCAACCACTCTGAACCTCAGTCTCTTCATCTGTAAATTGGGGACTATTCAGATGAAGCTAGAGATTAAATGAGATACTATAGGTGAAGATCCTAAACCAGTGTTTACAAAGGGATCAAGTAATTTTTTGTGGGGGGAGGCCAGGGAGTGAGGTGGAGATGTTGCTGTTCTGAATGTCTTTCGAAATTGATTCATTAAAATTATGCAAGTTGGGCTGGTATCCCAGAAGTTTTCTGTTTTAAACCTTTTTGGCAAATACAAGGAGCATGAAGGAAGGCAAGAAGGTAGATTTGGTAACTACCTCTTATTGCCACATGGTAGCTATTTCTTGCCTTCTATGTCATTCAGGGTTCGGGGGGGTGGGAGTTAAGCACTGGAAGGAATCTAATATATCTTGGGTATAGACACGGACTCTTACTTCCCATACCTTTCTTACTCCTACCGCATAATTAACTCTAGCATTAATGGTGTAAGTGGATAATCAAAGTGCATGTTAAAACTTTTCTTAAAAATAAAAACAGCATTGGTGAGTACTGCAAATTACTGAGGTTGCAGAGTGTAGTGTTAAGGCAGTGGTCCAAATGCCAGCTTCCACCCTCACTGGCTGTGTGTCCTGGGCCCGGTCACTTTACCTCTCAGAGCTGCAGTGTGCTCACCTGTGTGTGGGGATGACACTAGGCTCCACCTGTTGCACGTGTGAAGCACCTGGACAGTATCTGACATACAGTGAGCCCAGAACAGATGTTAGCTCTCATTTCAACTAAGGTTCCTCCCACTTCTGTTGCAAAGTCTTTTGTGCCCCCAGGGCATGTTTTCCCACAGTGGTTTATTTTGCTTGCTGAACACATATACTTGAAAAAAAATCAGAGCCTGGAACTGCATTTGCAATAGTCAGTTGTCTTGACCTTTGCGCTAAGTGCCACTGGATAGAATCGCCATTGAACAGAACCACAACTTAAGAAAAATTTAGTCTTTTGGAGTGTAGGAACCACAGTCTTTGCAGTGACAGACACTTCTTTGGATGTGAGGAGTGAGGTCAGTGTCACCTGTAAGGGTGATGTTTGCTTCACCACGTCCCTGCCCACAAAATGGCACATAGATTGTCAACGTTTCTTTTAAAAAATGGAGTCTTTTTGTCAAGAGTCCCTAAGAGTGCATTTTCTTTTCAATCTCTCTGGGCTCATTTTGGAGCTCAAATAAAATGTTTTCAATTAATTTTAATTGAAGATGAAGTCACTTCCAACCACAGCAGCCAGGAATGTGTACTGTTGGCAGCGCTGCCTTCGTAGTCACTGACCTATTGCTTTGCCATCCCAGGGAGGGGCTATGTTTTTCAAAGTGTTTTCGGGGTGAAGGGGGGTTGTCCTAGGGGATATCCATGTTACGGTGGTTCAAAAAATTGAGGAACACTGGGTTAAACACAGCCAAACTGGCTTTGTTAATTAACAAGTTCATCCATATATCCATTTCACTTATTCATTTTTCACATGCTTATTGAGTGCCCCTTTTGTTCAGCATTGTTCAAGGAGTAGAGATACCATAGTGAGTTAGACTCGTTCCCTGATTTCCCCAGAACTTAAAATCTAGTGATGGCTGCAGGACTTCTCAGAGCCTTTATTAACCGACTATGCCTGATTTGTTCAAAAAGGAATGGGATGTCCTGCATTTTCTGACCTGAAAACTTTTTTTTTTTTTTTTTAGGAGAAAGAGCTTTTGAGTTTAGTATTCGTTGGAACACACCTTTAGGAAATTCTTGGGTGGGGAGACTAGTTGCTACATGGTGGGTATCATCACAACCCCCAAACTTTTGGTGTGCCCAGAGATGATGAGAAGATGCTGGCAGTGGCTAGGTCATATCTTGGTAGTCATCCCCGTTTTCATTCCAATCCACTGACCTTCATTTGGCAAGTATGTACGAGACCCATCCAAGTGCCAGAGGGAGCACTACAGATATGAGTAACAAAATAATAAGAGAAGCAACAGTAGCTGACATTTGTTAAGCACTTAATGTATGTCCAGCCTTTGGCTAAGTGCTCGTTTCCTTAAGATATAGTGCCAGTGATAGCTGGCGTTCACCGAGAGTTTACCTTGTGCATTTCACATAAATCACTGTATGTAATTCTTGCAAGGACTCTATGAGGTCAGTCCTTTATTATCCCTGCGTGATGGGTGAGGAAACAGAGGTACAGAGAGGTGAAGTGCTCTGCTTGAGGCACCTGGCTGGGAAGTGGCAGAGCCAAGATGAATAGAACCCCATAGCCCATCACTCTAACCCAGGGGCTGTCAACCAAGAGCAATTTTGTCCCCAGGGGACAGGTGGCAATGTCTGGAGACATCTGGAGCCTCTGGAGATGCTACTGGCGTCAAGTGGGTGAAGTCCAGGGATGCTGCTAAACACCCTGCTACAGTGCACACAGAACAGCCCCCCAGCACAGGGAATTATCAGCCCCAAATGTCACCGGAGCCAAGGTGGAGAAACCCTGTTTAGCCAATACGCTAGCACACTTAAGTTCCACTCCAGTACCTCACAATTTAGTGGGGAGATGTGACAAATGCCACACTGATTCTAAGGTAAGCCAAGAGATGTGCCACAGAAAGGGTGTAAATCGCCTTTATGGCCCTCATTCAGGCCTCTTTTATTTCTTTATAAACTCTTTATTGCCACAGCCATCTCACTGCCAACCCTGCTCAGGGCCATTTCCCAGCCAGGGGAAGCTACTCTGGCCAGTTCCCAGCCTGACCTCTGGGACCTCCTGGTGGCCCCAGGAGAAACTCCAGCTCCCTCAGACGCCCTGCCAGGTCCTTCCCCATCTGGCCCTCACCTGCCCCAACACCGGCCCCAGCTTCTTTCCCCTCACACCTCCCTTACCCTTTGCTTGCTCCTAACACAGTCACTGCCCCCTGTTTGCGACCCTGTCCTCGCTGTAGTCCAGGGCCTCTGGTGCGGGCTGCCCTCTCTGTCTGGAACCTTCCTCCTTGTGTGCTTTGCAGACTCTACTCACCCTCTAAGATGTTGTTCAAAGAGCCTCTCCTTGAAACCTTTCTGAATTTCCCTGAGTGAATCACAGGGCCTTCTGTGCTTTCAGTTCCTTGGACACAGCTCTGGGATTCATGGTTACATTATCACTTACTGATTTAACTGTCTCCCTGTCCATTTGTCTGTCCATCTGTCCCTCGACCTATGGCTTCTCAGCCCGACTCTAAAATATCCTGGAGGGTTTGTAAAAACAAACAAACAAACAAAAAAAACAGGAAACAAACAAACAACGCTACAGCCTTCCCCACTGGATTTTGACACAGTAGATCTAGAATGAAGCTCACATCCTGATCCTTGTTTACTGGGGCTTTGAATGCCAGGTGAAGGCAAAGCACTGGGATCTGGCTCTCTGGGCTTTGTAGGGTTCCTGTGGGAGGGAGGGTTGCGATTCATGGTGAGTGTTGGTAATTGATGGTGTAGAATGGATGCAGGGGGGCTGGAGCATAGATGTGGGGAGTTTCTGTGAAGAAGCTCTTGCAGCAACCTGGAAATGAGGGAACGAGGGCTTGAGCATGGCGTGTGGGGGAAGAGGACCACGAGCACATGTTCACTTGGACACGTCTGGGTCACTGGCTACCGGTGGGGCTGAGACCCACGAGTACAGTGACCTTGGCTTTGGAAAGATGTGCTACTGCCGAAGTTAGAGAATTGTGGGAAGAGCTCCTCTCCCAGGGGTTGATGATGAACCCATGCTGGGACTCAGTGAGTTTGGGAACCTGGCAGGTCACCTAAGAGGAAACACAGGGGACCAAGAGGAGAGTCAAGAGAGGACAAAGTGGAGAAGAATCTTTGGAAACACATTTACTGAAGCCCCACAATGTGCCGTCTCATTATTTCAAGAAATAACCTTCCAGCACCTCTTGCATACAAGCCCCAGGCCAGGTGTCAGGTATGGAGTGATGGACTAAACAGGTGTGATTCTTGCCCTCATGGAGCTTCCCGTGCAGTGGAGGAGACAGAGAGAAGAAATGTACCAAACATTTTATGTAATTGGGAATCAAGCGCTCTGAAAAAAACCAAGATAAAGGATAAGACCCAACCTGTCTTAGGTTGGGTTCCCCAGAAGCAGAGTCTGAGATGGGGATTCCTGTGTAAGGGACGTGCTGTGGGGATGCTCTCAGGAGAAAGGGCTGGGAAGGAGCTGGTTGAACGTGTGGCTTCAGGGGAGGTCTAGCCGTGACCTGATCCCACAGGAGCTCAGCTCTGGAGCGTGAACTGCATCACAGACACTGTCCCACTCAGGGACAAGGGAGCTAGGGCTCCCTGCGCCCCATCAGTCAGTCACTGGCCATGGGAAGGACATAAACTCTCAGGCACTTCCAGGTGAGGCAGCTCCCTTCATCCGAGGATACGCCCCTGGAGAAGTGGGTGGGTGTGAGCCACGGGTGGCCAGTTCCCACAGCGGCTGGGAGATGGGTCCAGCAGTCTGGTGACAGGGTGGGGGGGCACCAATACTGTTTGCTTCCTAGTGGTCAGGGAAGACCTTCGAGGTGGTGGCATTTAAGCTGAGACCTGAGGGTGTGGAAAGTCTGCTGAGAGAAAGCCTGGGGGCACGCTGCTGGCAGAAAGAAGGCAAAGCTCAGCGCTCTGAGCAGAAGGAACACCACCACATGAGTCCTGATACAGGAACCTTGGAGAGGCTGAGGAGCTTGTGTGGCTAGGATTTTCTGAGCTAAGGCAAGAGTGGCCCAACTTGAGGTCACAGGATCGCCAGCGCCGCGGGAGCCACAGTGAGGAGTTTGGATTTTATGCTTAGAGCAATGGGAATCCTTTGGAGGGGTTTTAGGTGAGCAATTGCCAAGATCCAATTTATGTTTCCAGATCTTTCTAGCTGCTGTGCAGAAAATGGATTGGGGTGGGTCAGCAAAGGAAACCCACTGTGCTAAATACTTGATGGTCATTCGTGCAAATCCCACAGTCGAGCCGGAGGTGGTAACTGAGACCCAGAGAGGGTAAGCAAGCTGCTGAGAGACACACAGCTAGCAAGTTGGCAGAACTGGGGTTTGATTCCAGGTGGTGTTGATGCAAAGTCTCCTACTGTAGGAGCGTACTGTCTGCTTGGGGTCTGCCTTGTTCTTTATCATGTCCCAGCAGCGTTCAGCTCAGGGTAGGCGCTCAGTAAACGTTTGTTGAGTGGAAGAGTGTAGGAGTGAGTGAATGTGAACAAGGCGGGAAGGAACAGCAGGAGCCTGCTGGGTCAGAGGAGTTGAGGGAGGAGGAGTTAGAGGTGGTGCTGGTCATCAAAATTGTATGCCCCCAGGAGGCATGCAGGGCCCTAGAAATGATGCTGGACTTGGCAGGTGGGAGTCATTGGTGGCTTGGGCAGGTTTGGGTGGCACAGGGAGGAAACCAGATTGTGATGGAGTAAGGAGTGACGAGGGGGGAGACTTGCTCTTCTGCTTCAGCCGCGGCAGCCGGGACTCTCCTCCCACAGGTGCGGGCCTGACAGGAACGCGTGTGCCCACATGTGCCACGGGCATGCAGGTGGGCGCAGGAGGTGGCGGGGGAGGACAGTGGCCCGGGGCGGCATCGGGAGTGCACAGCCCGAAATGGAGAGCAGAGTGGTGTGGGCTGCCGCAGGACCACGTGTGCCAGCCTCCACCTGGCTTGTGGGGTGGGCGTGGAACAGAGTGGAAGGGGCTCACTTGGGGGCGAGATGCTTCTCTCCTGAGATGGCAGTGAGAAAGAGGGAGTGAGGGAGAAATGGAATGGTTAGCGGGGCCTGCGGACCAGTCCCGTGGGGTTTTCCACAAGGTTGCAGAGGTAGTGATGCGTAATAGCTAACGTTTACTGAGGGCCTGCTACGTGCCAAGCACTGTGCAAAGTGTGCTTCCTCTTCCTGATAATCTCCGCCTCAAGAGGAGCATATTAATAGTATTATCCTCATGTTGTAGATGGGGAAACTGAGGCCCAGGCTAAGTCGCTTGACCAAGTCAGTCCATCATAGTCCTGAGGGGGAACCCGAGATTGGCAGGCTCAGAGCTCATGTCCCAACCTCTTTTTGGTGCTCTGCCTTCACCAAAACTTTCTTGTTCAACTACAAACACCTTCCTTCCAACACACCGTATTGGTGCTAGTGCTCTGTGGAGCAGATGGCGATGGTTGTCAGGATGCTCTGGCTTCTGCCCCAAACAGAAGGGTCTGGAAACCTTAGCACAAAGATGTTGGATCATGGGGAAGCCAATCAAAAGATGGATGCCTGGGGCTGGGGATTTGGGAAAAGATTCCTTGCCTTTCCATTGGTTGTATTAACCTTAGCATGAAGACACAGAGGCTCAGAGAGGCTAAGTAACCTGTCTGAAGTCACAGAGGTAATTGTTGATGTGGGCAGGACTTGAATCTGGACAGTTGTATTCTGGAACCTATAACCTTCACCAATAGGCTGCTGGAGCCAGCGGACACTTCTGGTTAAAATGCAAACATCAACCCTGGGAGGAATAATGCACAGAGCTGTTCCTAGCTGTTGCGTGCATTTCAGAGTACGAAGGGCACCTAGTGATCCCTTAGGTGTGTGGGACTTGAAGATCAGAGAGGAGACATTCTTGCTGAAGGTCACACAGCTAGGTAGCCAGGGAGCTGGGTTAGGAGCCTGAGGACAGATGTCTCTAAAGGATATGACACTGTCTGTCTCCAGCGTGAGGCTCACTTCAGGTGGCACTTGTCAGCTGATCACCCTGGCTCGGTCAGCCACGCTGGCTATACACAGCAGCCAGTCTTTATGGGCACGGACATTTTTATGCCCTTTATTCAGGCAAAACTCATTCCAGAATTTGAGTAACTTTGCATCTGGGGACACGCTTCACAGAGCCCCGGGCGGCTGAGTTGGCTCTCACTGGGTGACGATGACTCACTTTTATTGCCCCGTCACTTTCAAGCCTGTGCCCGCTGCAGATAACCTTGCAGGAGGCTGCAGCTGCCCTGGAAGGTAGCCACTCCCCTATGCTCTCCCTAGCTTCCTCTGCAGCAAAGGTGGGACCCAGTCTTCTTAACCTGTGTCCCTCTCAACCTCCCTTCTACCCACTTCTCTGGTGTCTGCAATCTGTCCCCTTGGGGAAGAAAACTTGCCACCATTTGGGCCTCGGATGAGTAATTGATACTTAGAAGGAAAATAAAGATGCTAAACATGTCCTCACATTTGTCTGAGTTACACCCGTGTTCTTCCAGACCCTGATTTCACATGGCCGACAGTGTTCCGACTTGCTTTCTCAAGCACCATTTCCCATACTTCTCTGTGGGATGGATATGGCTAGGAGCAGGAGAGACCTGAAGTGGGCCCCTTGGCTTTGAGGCACCAGATGATGTAGCTAAGCAGACAGAAGAAAAGGTGACCCCCACAGATGGTGATGACGTGACCCGGATATTGAGAGACAGCCTTGATTTCAGCCCTCCTCGGGGCAGCTCATTTGTCAGGGCCGGGTTTGTTGGGATCAGTTCTGATAGCGTGGTCATCACCTACGGTTGTGTGTTCATTTGACAAACAAGTAATGAGCACTCCAGCTTGTTGCTGGAGATGGTGCTGGAAGCAGGACACACCAAGTGCCAACTGCATGGGGCTTATGGTCTGGTCGGGGAGGTAATTCTCACCTGATAATACCAGTTGCTGCTGAATTACACTTGTGACCAGTGCTGTGCAGCAGAGTGGGGGTATATGAAAGGGGTACATAATAGAAGCTGGGGGATCTTGAGGGAGTGTGTCTCTTTCCCAACCCACTGCCCAGCTGCGGACTATTCAGGGCGGCTCCCTGACCCTGCTTCCTTTGCAGTGGAAGGCACATGGAGAGGAGCCCACAGAGTGAAGGCAGCTGTGGTGGTTTAACAGGTCATACCTGCTCCCCAGCAGATACTTGCTGTGGGTTGGCCTGGTAAGTGAGTACATTTTCCCCAGGCAAGTTCCTGGAGCTCTATTTGGGATGTGCTCGTTGCTCACATAGAATGTGTCGCAGTAATAAACTGATGACTGATGGTACTGGAGTTATCTGTGTTTTTCTATCTGTCTGTCTGTCCGTCCATCCTTCTGTTCATCGGTCCATCCATTCACCCACCCACTTACCCATCGATCCACCTATTTTGTGTAATTACCCCCTACCTATTTTTAAAAAATATAAATCAAGCCTGAATGCTGGTAGATTATACACCAGGGTTATTAAAACTTGGCACTTGATATCTTGGGCCAGATAATTCTTTGTTATCCAGGGGGGCTGTTCTGTGCACTGTAGGGTGATGGGCAGGATTCCTGGCCTCCACACAGTAGATACCAGTAATACCCTGCCTCCTCCCCAAGCTGTGACAACAAAAAATGTTTCCAGACTTTGCCGGATATTCACTGGGAGGCACAGTTGGCCCTCCCATAGAGATCCCCTGCTGTAGGCCATTAGCCCCCTCACTGCCACCCCAGACCACCGGTGTCACACTTGACCTCCTTTCCCAGTGGTTACCAGCACGACCCCAGCTGCCATTCCCTCACCTAGTCTCAAATGCTTCCTCTTCACATGAAGACCCTGTGGCTCCAAATGGGTGTCATCTTCTGCTGGGTTAGGGGCAAAGCCATGCCTGGTGTCTGGGGCCGAACTGACCTCTGGGTTGGCTGGACTCATCTGTGCTTACTGCCCCCTGTCCTGGGCCACAGCCCTGGGGGTGTCCCCCAGGATTTATACGCCTCTGAGACTTTCCCAGATGCCGTTTTCCCCTACCCCGTGCCCCTCGCCTAACTATCCTTCTACGGGGAGTTGTCGTTTCCCTCACCTTCCTGGTAACGTTCTTCAGAAATGGATATGGCTGAAGAGGATTTCACCTCCAGAAACTTTAACATGAGTTTATGCGACCACATGGAGTTCTCAGTAGAGAATTAATTGTGCTGTTAGAATTACAGTCATAGAACGTAACGGCACTGAGGGAAGAAATGCATATTTCATGGTGGGGTGTATCTCTGCCTGGGGCCTCGTGTAGCCTTAGCCCCATTCCTTCCAGGTCCTTTGGATAACATCCAGACTCTCTATCTGTCCACTGGCCCCCTACTTTCAACGCACAATTATTTACTAAGCTAGATGACTACCTGCCAGGCTCTGCTGTAAGCACGGCGTTCAGAGGTATCCCTGCATTTATGATGCTCAGTTGTTTACTAGATAACCATGAATTTCATTTTCTTGATTCTGAAATGCTCTTGATCGTAAAATGCACCACTAATTTAAGAGTGGCCTTTTGATGGTAAGAGGAAAGGAAGTTGTGAAGGAAGGAAAAAAGAAAGGAAGATAGTCTATATTAAATGTACATACCTGAGGTAAGAAGTTTTAGAAACACGAAAATATGATAAGCTTTGATTTTTTGGGGGGAAGTGGCCTGAAAAAATATGCCTATAGCTGCAAAAGTGCAACTTATTTAATACCAGTGTCCCAGAAGCCCAGTAGGCGGGGCTTCATGAAAGTAGGCGGGGCTTCATGAAAGTAGGTGTATTTGTTTGCTAGGGCTGCCGTAGCGAAGTGAGTGACTTAGAACAACAGAAATAGATTGTCTTGTTTGTGTTTTGGGAGGTTGGCAGTCTGAGATCAAGGTGTCTGCAGAACCACGCCACCCCTGAAACCTGTCGGGGAGTCCTTCCTTGACACGTCTTAGCTTCTGGCGGTTCCTGGCTGTGTTTGGCTTTTCTTGGTTTGTGGCTGTATGACTCTAGTCTCTGCCTTTGTCATCACATGACGTGTGTGTGTCTGTGTCCTCTTACAAGGACACCAGTCACATTGCACTAGGGGCCCACTCTACTCCAGTAAGACTTCATATTAACTGATTACATCTGCAATGACCCTGTTTCCAAGTAAGGTCACATTTAGGGGTACTGGGGGTTAGGGTTTCAATATATCTTTTTTTGGAGGGCACACAGTTCAATCCCCATAATATGAGGTAGCTACGGTACTCTGTTCTTATTTCTGTTTGTGGTGGTATCTCTGTTTCTGTCTTCTCCCTTTACCTCTCCCCTTGCATGAATGTAATACAGACCTGATACATCTTTTTATTTGCTATTTTGTGAAGTACAGTTTTAAGATTCCCATGGTACTATTTTTCTATGGCTGCTGTAACAAATTAGCACAAATTTAGTGACTTAAAACAACACAAATTTATTACCTTAAGGTTCTGGTCAGAAGTCCCAAATGAGTTTCATGGAGGCCACCATCAAGGTGTCAGCAGGGCTGTGTTTCTTCTGGAGGCTCCAAGGAAAAATCTGTATCCTATCTTTTCCAGATTCTAGTGGTTTCCTGCATTCCTTAGCTCACGGCCCCTTCCTCCATCTTCACAGTGCATCCTCCCAACCTCTGCCTCCTTCACCACATCTCCTTTTTCTAACCTTTCCACCTGCCTCTTACAAGGACCCTTGTGATTACATTGGGTCCATCTGGATAATCCACACTAATCTCCCCACCTCCAAATCCTTACTTAATTACACTTGCTAAATCCCTTTGCTGTGTCTGGTGACATACTCACAGGTTCTGGGCATTAGGATGCAAACATCTTG
Source organism: Camelus bactrianus (assembly GCF_048773025.1). Lineage (NCBI taxonomy): Eukaryota > Metazoa > Chordata > Mammalia > Artiodactyla > Camelidae > Camelus > Camelus bactrianus. The sequence goes on along the minus strand of NC_133556.1, from coordinate 33,453,179 downwards.
GAGCAGGACATTATTTATTCTGTTATCACAGGGGAGTTCCACACCCATGGTGAAAAAATTTTTTTACACATACTGAATAGATCTCTCTGGAGAGGTAGTTCTCTCATACAAAAAGATAGGAATAGGATAGGAGTCAATACCAAACTAGGAGCTGGGATACCTACCTGTAATTGTTAAGGGAACTATAGATTTTGAACCAAGAATCAGGACATAAGATCTAAATAGGAAGGTTCTCAAATATCTAGGACACCTGGCCACCCCTGACCCTCCAACCACATCTTATCAGTTCTCCCTTTAGACATTTCCCAGTTTGCCCACTTCTTTCCATCCCTACAGCTGCCCACCTGTCCAAGCCACCACTGAGCCTCACCCAGATGACTCCAGTGGCCTCCTGACAGGTCTTTGCACCCACCCAGCAGCCTAGGGGGTCTTTCTTAAACACACACTACTCATGTCAGTCCCTGATGACAGTCTCCAATAAGGCTTCATTGCTGTCTGGATAATGTTCAAGTGCGTAAGTGTGGCCCCCAGAGTCCTACGTGAGCTGGCTGCTAAATCTTGTCTGCTGCCACCATCCCTACCAGCAGACGCTCCAGCTGACCCCTGTCTCTAGCCCCTGTCTTTCGCTCTTCCAGAGACTATCAAGTGAAACCCCTCCTCATCAAGGATGCCTTCCTAGACCACCAGAGTGGTTCTCCCTGTCGCAATACAGACCCAACTTGGCTGTTAATTGCTCCTTTCAATCTATCCACCTTGCTGGGCTTTAAGCTCCATGGAGGCAGGTCTTGTCTCTAGCACTTGGTGCAACACCTCACACATAGCAGACCCTCAACACGCAGCCACTGAATATGAGACTAATGAGTTCTGATTTCTGCTGACCTGGACTTAGAGCAAGTTTTATTCAACCTCTAGGAACTTCAGCTGTCTCGTCTAGAAAAGTGGGTATAGAGATATGTTTGACATTCATCACAGGTATATTCAATTTTCTTTCTCATTTAGCTATTTATCTGTCATCTATCACTCTCCCTATCTTCACCTCATCTGTCTCCATCTTCTCTCTTACCTAGCAGTCTATCTCTACCCATCCACTGTTGAGAAGCACAGGTAAATGGATTGTTTGAAGGGCAGCTTTAGAAGAAGAGAGTTCAGAAGTCAGAGAGGCCTGGCTTTGAATCAAGATTCTGCTATTTTATTCTGTGTGACCTTGGGGTAGTTACTTAACCTATCTGAGCTTCACTTTACTCATCTGTAAAAATGGTGATACTTCTAGTAGCAGCAGAATTAAATGGAACTGTGCGTGTAAAGGGCAGAGCCAGGACAGAGTAGCTGCTTTAAAAATGACAGCAATTAATATCGCTATCATGAAAAACATTTGACAAGTGATAAAGTCCATTACAGATCCTTTTCCTCTTTCAGAGACCTGTTGATGAACCAAGCAATGTGGTTCACTTCCTATTACCCAAAACTCCATCTCTCCATCAGTTCCCTATTCCTCAGCACTTGTTCTGTTCCGGAAACTTGGCAGGTAGTGTGTGCAGTTATTTTCAGAGGAACGAGTGGGTAAAATCGGCAGCATTTCCCCCGGAATGTCTGTGCCCAGGGAGTATGAGTTTATGGTGCATCTGCTTTGTGTATAAAAGCCTTGTCTTCCTCCAGCATCCCCCTCCCCCAGAGGCAGAGCAAGTGGGGATCCAGGCTACTTCCTGCATTCCCATTCCTTGCCAGGGGAGGGCTTGCTGACCAGCCTGCATGGTTGGAGAGAGGGTAGCTGTCAGGATGGCTTTGCTTCCAGGCTTCTGGACGGGCAGAGAAGGAGGTCACCACTGGGGAGGGTCAGAGGCTTTGGAGAGACTTAAGTGCAGAGGTCAGAAGATTCTTCTCCAACCTGCAGTCCAACCTGAGATGATGATGAAAATGAAGATGATAATGACATTGGATAATGATAATGGGGTGGTGTGGCACCCACTCCTACTGACCCAGCTCACAAGACCCAAGTGGGATCACTTTAACTCATCATATGTGGGTGGGGGAAGCCAGTGTCTTCCTTGCTGCCCTGCTAGGTGTCCAAAGGCTGCCTTGGGTCTTACAGTTGTCAAGGGGTGGGGAGGTGTCTGTTCTTGCAGCATCGGCACTTGGCAGGAATGAAGACCTTGACCAAAAATTAAACTTGCAGGTTGAATCGTCACCTGAACCTTTAGTCTGTTTCTTCCTTTTGCAGGAGAGAAATCCAGGGCTCAGAAGGGGAAATAACTTGCCCAAGCCAGCATGTGCTTACTAAACAGCTCAGTCAGGATGTGAATGTTGGTCTGATGCCAAAGCCTGTTGTTTTAACCACTGTGCTTTCCCACCTCCTTAGCGGCCTTGGGCAAATCAGCCTCTCTAAGCCTCCAGTTGCCCTGCTATTCCATGGAGATAATACCTGTCTTGCAGAGCAGTCATAACAGCAATAGTTGTAGTAATAATGATGGTGACAATGGCCAACACTTACATATTGTTTCCTATTTGCCCCCTTCTGAGCATCTTTTATGTGTTGACACAACAGTCCTCTTCATGGGTACGCTGATTGCAGGATGAAAGATGATGAATGCAAAGCAATGAAAACAGTGCCTGACACACAGTGGGCTATAAATGGTGGGTCTTCTTCTTGTTGTGATTAATAGAGGCAAGAAGTGAAGCTGGTCTTGGGTCTGAGGGGCCTCATGAAAGCACTGCCTTAATCAACCCCACCTCCTATGTTTTGGAAGCTTTTCTAGCACAGTCCCTCCAGTTTGGCTGTTGCATTCTCTTGGCACCTTCCAAAAGATAGGCATTCCCAGACAGTTAGCAGAGAGACATGATTTTTCTCTTCAAAGTATTCCGCTCTCCCCCATGGCCATCATCTCCCTCCCTGCGTGGGGGAACAAAGCCTCTAAGGACAGCATGAATCTGGGGCAGGGCCGAGGGATCACTGCTTCCCACGCTGAAGGACCTGGATACTTCTTGATGGAGGAACCAGGAAGAACCAACCCCCAGGAAAGAGGGAACAGCCCGAGTGGTCCAGCCTCCTGCTCCGGGTCCCACAACCCTGAACACGTGAGCAACATCCCCCTTTCCTTGGGAGCTGCTGCGGCCTCCCGAGGTGAGGTGCAGGCCCCCTTCTGCAGGGGAGCAATCTGGCGTTGGGGAGGCAGCATCCCACTGGTCTCTGAGAGCCAGCTGGCGCACTGGGACCAGCTACAAAACTGAGTTCTGTTTCCTTAGGATCGGGTGGGAGGGAATCTGGGCCTCCAAGGCAATGGGAATAATAATAGTGATGTTGACAAAGACAACTGTAATAGCAGCAGCTACCTTTTAATGAGTGTCAGACTATTTGTCAGGCACTTCACATTCATTGTTGGATTTAACCCTTAACACGACCCCATGAGGTGAGCATCCTGCCCCCATTTTACAGATGGGAAAATAGAAGCTTACATGGCTTAACAGTCAGGGTGCCCAAGATCACATGGACGCCTTGTAGCCAAGTGAGGATTCCACCTCAGGTTTAATGGTGACAAGCTGGTGTTCTCACTGTTCGGCTCCATGGATTTGGAGGGTGCAGCGACCCCCAGTATGTGGCAGCTGCTGAGAGCATGGGCCCTGCATCCTGATGCCTGGGTTCAGATCAGGTCTCTCCCACTTTCTGGTTGTGCCACTGTGGGCGGTTTGTATAACTGAGCCTCAGTTTCTTCATTTGGAAAGTGATGATAATAACAGTGCCTCCTCGTAACTGGTCATCATGAAATTTTAAATGAGACAATGCTTGTAATGCTCAGTGTCTTGGAACATAACTGGGTTTCTCAGCCTTGACGCTATTGACATCTGGAGCTGGATCCTTCTTTGTGGGGGCCTGTCCTGTGCACTGAAGGATGTCGAGCAGAATCCCTCTGTCTCTGTCCAGTGTCCCTGGTCTGGATGCCAATAGCATCTCCCACTCCCAGTTGTAACAACCAAATTTGCTTCTAGACCTTGACAAATGTCCACTATTGGGGGAGAAATTGCCCTCATTTGAGAATCACTGGCACATATTAAGTACCCAATATGTGATAGACATTTGATGGTGATTATTCTGACCGGACCTTAAGCTACTGCAAAGCTAGTGTGCTAGGTAGATCCTTAATCATTTTCACATCCAGGAGGCAGCCTCTTGAAGAAATGTGGAGTTGCTCCCTGCCTGGGCCTATCTGAAGGAAGAACCATCTCAAACAAAGGTCTGTGCTTTCTCCTTGGCGATAGATAATAAGCAAAATTTGCTCCCAGTTCTTTTGTGGCAGGGAGTGGACCATTTAAAAGTACCTGGGTCTTCTATAGCACCATGATAACCCATGGTGACTTCCTTTAAAGTAGTTTGGGTCTCCTATCATTTTACTAATTCAGGCAGCAATACAATGAACACCTCTTGTATGCCAGACTCTTGCAATATAAAGAAGAATTGCTAACACTTAGTAGGCCCTTAAAGTATGCCGAGCACTGTTAAGTTTCCTACATGTGTCACCGCAATTCACCCTCAAAACACTCCTCTTGTTATCCTCATCTTGCAGATGAGGAAAATGAGACACAGACAAGCTAAAGCATCTTGTCTATGATTATAGAGCCAGCAAGTGATGGAACAGCAGTTCAGGGTGGATCTGCCTGCAGGGCCACTTCAACCTTCCAAGTTGGACAAAATGTCCTATCCTGAGGGAGCTCCCAGGCTGGAAGGGAAGCCAGACAGGAGAGCAGAGGGGGAAGGAAAAAGGCAATCCCAGGATACAGTGGGAGCATAAAGGTAGAGGGAAGCCTCTCAATCACTGTGGTCAGGAAAAGCATCCCTCAAAAGGCAGACTGAGTTTCTGCCTCAGAAGACCAGGTAATGAGTGGGACAAAAGAATTCTAGCTACAGGGACAGAATGTCCAAACGTCCCCAAGTCCGAAGACACAGAACAACATAACATGTGTGGTGAACTACAAATGTACTGGAGCCAAGAGTGTGAGGCAAGGAGTGTTGGGAGATGGGATGGGCCAGGGCCAGAGGGTGCCAAGGGGAGGAACTAGAACATCAGAGGAACCCATTAGTCTCTGAAAAGTATCCAGGATGAACTAGATTTGCAGAGACTGATTAAAAGGACAGTAGGTACATGTTTGTTAAATTGAAAGGATGAAACAAAGCCAGCGCATTTAAAAATGTTGACCAAAAATCTGAGCATATGCAGAATTATACTGAGTGCCAGGAGACCTGGATACAAGTTACCCAGGTTACTGGATCGGGACTGCTGGATTGCACAACTCCAGGGGGCACCGTCCACATCGTAGTTCATGACAGTGGTGCCATCTGGAGCAACACTGTCCACCAGCACTTTTTGCAAATATGGAGCTGTTCTGTGTCTGTACTGTCCATTGTGGTTGCCACTAGCCACATGTGTCGATTGAGCACTTGAAATGTCTCTCATGTGACTGAGAAACTGCATTTTTAACTGTATTTAATTTTAATGACATTTAATTTTAATTAATTAAAAGTTAAATGTCAGCAGTGGCTACCATTTGGACAGCACAACACTGGAGTCTTGCAGGGCCCAGCCTGTGTGGCTGTAAGTTGTGGTTTTGACTGATACATTTCTTGGGCAAATCACTTGCCTTTCAGAACATTGTTATTTTCCTTTGTGTCATCAGGAAGGCTAGAATAAAATACGCAATGGAACAAATTAATAACAGCCATCCCAAAGATAATTAATGGTTTGAATGATACAGAAAAGCCCAAACCAACCAACCAACAAAATCAAACAACAAACAAACTCAAATGGCCAGTCATCAAGAAACATGCTTGATATCCATGGAACTAAAAGTACTGCTGGTGGAGGTGGTGGAGGTGGTGGAGGTGCAGAAATCTGTCACTGACCGCAAAGGATGACCTGTTAAGTCATGGTCTCCAACTCACACCAGTTGCAAGCATCTATCAACGAGGCTGACCACTGGAAATGGAATTAATGGCTCCGGTTCTTCACGCTCTTTGACGTGTGCCTTTGCATCTCCTCCAGCTGAAGAAGCAGGATTGCTCCTTGATTCAGAGTTTGGTCATGTGCTTCACTGTAAATGTGCATGAGGCCACCAAAGTCTTACTGAGTACTTGCATGGTGGGGGTTGCCATCTGGCACCTCTCTCTTCACCATGAGAAGAACTTGGATGGGCCCCCACCCACTGGAGAGGACAAGAAGCAAGTAGAACAGAACCACTGCAGGTACCCTAACCCAGCTCAGTCTAGGTCATGCAAACACTGCCAGCCCAGAGACACACAAGTAAGATTAGCGTGGATCAGCCTACCCCAGCCAACTCACTGACATGTGAGTTAAATGAATGGTTTTTGTCATATGTCACCAAGATTTTGTAGTTTTATGTGACAGAGGCTGACTGATACACGGCTATTACTTATTTGGTTTGAAATACCTTCATTCTCCCTGAGTATTTGAAATTCCAGTATTTAAGGGTCTACATTACTATTTTCTTCACTCTTTGACACTCTGGTTTCTCTTGATGGCATTTATAAGTTAAATATTTCTTTTAAAATTTTAAGAGCAATATGCACTCATTTCAGGAAGTGGTATGAGAAGGAAAGAATTTTAAAAAATTATGTGTGATATCAAACTACAGAGATAAACAGTGTCAACATTTTGTTGTATATCTTATCAGACATACACAGAGATAGATACAAACCTATACGAACCTATATGAACACACACATACAGATAATGGGATAACATTGTATAGAGATCTGTGTTCTGCATTGTTTTATTTAGTTCAATATTTATATACACCAGCATTTCGCCATGTCCTTAAATATTTTCCAGGAACGTGATCCTTAGCAGATGCATATGAATATTCTATGGTGTTGCTGTATCATATTTTATTTAACCATTCCCTACTTTTGGACATTTCAATTCTTTGCAATTTTTCACTATTACAAATGATGCTGCAGTGTTCATCTTTGTACATAAATCTCAGTGTGCTTCTATGATTATTCCTTTAGGCTATGTTCCTAGAAGCGAAATTCCTTGGTGAAAGGGTCTGAACAATTTTAGTAAGGTATTACCAAATTGTCCTCCAGAAAGGGCAATTTATAGCCCCACTAGCAGAATAGGAGAGGGGTTGGTATTTGTAATTTATAAGGGCACGTCAGAGAAATTTCAAAGCACACACCTTGTGACTGGGGTCACTTTGAGTCTGTGGCTTACACAGGACCATCGAGTTGGAATCATGTGGAACTCCATTAAGTGTGACATTGAGGGAATCCCCGCATCCTTGACCTGCCTGATCACCTCTAGCTGTGTGATCTCTGGCTGAGCTTGGGTAGTGTTTAGAAAAGATAGACGCACCTGAATTTTCGAAGTGCAGGGGTTGTGCCCAGCACATGTCTTTCTTGCTGATAGCACCTGTCTCTATGGGGCACCCCTTTCACCAGGGGGAAAACTCCAGCTCCGTCGCTTTGTAACTTTGAGACTTTGCCAATATACTTACTCTCTTGAAGCCCAGGTTTTCTCATCAGTAAAAATGAAGGTAAAGCTCTAATTTAAACTGGAAGACCACCTAGCAAAGGGCTTGACATGTAGAAGGTACTCTACAAACATTAATTTGGTCCTTTTATTTCTAAAGAGGAACCAGGCTGGAGGTGAGGTGGGAAATGCTTACAAATTCAGTCATTTCCACACTGGTTCTTTGCCTCTTGAATATCCCAGATGAAGTTTTCACTGCGTGTGATTAAATGAAAAAATAATGTGTAGGCAATTCTTTATGTGTGTATATGTGTGTGTGTGTGTGTGTGTGTGTGTGTGTGTGTGTGTGTCTATAAAGCCTTGTCTTTTCTTATGAGATAATGTGCTTTTGATTTATTATTTGTTAATTTTTTAGAACTTAAAACCCTTTCTTAAGTGAAATACGCAATTTTGCTCTGGTAACAGCCAAGTAAGTGCCGATTGAACCTATCTTGCCACAAATAACAAACATAAACTCTGGAAAACAATGTTAAAAACCCAACTACCTGCAGGGTGGATGGTGGTGGCTAAAACCCCAATAGAAAACCTGCACTCAAAGGGCCAGAGGAAGAGTTATAGACAACTGCTGTCACAGGAAAGGAGCCAGAGACAGGGAGCCTCAAATCTGTGGATAAATTCCGTCCAAATCTCTGGCTGACTTTTGAAGCATCTTTGCACACAGCAAACCCCAAGCGTCCAGACGAGGCGAAAAGAGATAAACTGAGAATTGAGCTGGCGCCCAACTGGTAGAGTCTGCAGTTTGGGTCCAACCAAGTTAATTGCCTCCTTAAGCAAATTAAGAAAAAAAATCAACACTGTTGGGGGAAGTAGAACAGAATCTAGAGTCTCTACAATGTGACATTAGACATATTTAGGATACTATCCAAAAATTACTCGAAATGCAAACAAGTAGGAAAATGTGACCCATTCTCAAAAGGAAAGACAATCCATGGAGGCTGAGTCCAAGATGACCTGGACGTTGGAATTAGTAGACAAGGGTTTTTTTTTAAAGTATCTGTTGTAACTATGCTCAGTGATATAAAGGAAAATCTGCTCGTGATAAATGAAATGATAAGAAATCTCAGCCAAAAATAGAAGAGATAAAAATGGAGATCCTAGACCTAAAACATACAAAATTCAAAATAAAACAAGCAAGCAAGGGGTTCACAATAAGAGGTTAACAGAGTAATGATGACAGAGGAAAGAGTCAGTGAATTTGAAATATTAATTGATGTACTTTCTCTTCATTTTCCTTTCTCTCTCATGCCCCTTCCACCCCAGTCTAAACAGATGGCTGAGCAATTTCTTAGGGGGAAATATAGCACAGTATAAAAATATATATGGGACAGTATAAACAAGAAAGTCTGCAAGTGCCTGACTTTAGTGTTCACATATCTCAGCCTCTAGGAGAATTAAATGGATTCAGAAGAATTTCCAAATGGTTAGAATAATTACAGACGAAGAAGAGTGAGGCTTCTCCCTAGATTGAGGGGAGGGGAGGGAAGAGAGAAGTTGAGCAGAAATAATGGTGCATCCTGGAGAAAGACCAAGGTAAAGAGGTCTAAGGAAGATGTTGCGTTGTCATTTAAATGCCCCAGTTCAGAAGTGACACATATCACTCTGCTCACAACTCCTTGTGTGGAACTAGTCACACAGCCCGACTCAACCACAGAGGGCCCAGGAAGTGTTATCCCACCGTGAGCCAGGGAGGCGGAAGGCTGAACACATTTGTTGGAAGAGCACTGATGACCACTACAGTGGGCATCTTGGGACCCCAATCTTCTGCCACTGGAGTTACTATAAATACATAAAATAATACATAAATACATAAACCTCCCTGCCCCAGAATCAACTGACTTTCAAACATTTTCCATCCAGTCGTCTTTTGTCAACAGACTGACTATTTCAGAAAGCCATTATCATGAGAGAAAACTAGATGATTCAGAGTGACTCAAGTTGACCTAAACTTGTTTGGGTTTTGTTTGGATCTCATTCTGAGGTGAGTGTGTTGCATGGTCTTGCTGGCGCAGACCCATGACGACCTGCAGCTCATTAGAGTAACTAGCTGTTCCCTCTTTCTCTTTCTCCCTCCTCTTGGCATATGGGAGGTTTCTCACAAAGATTCTTCCCTTATCTCGAGAGACTTTGGAAAAGCAAACCCTCTCTTTCCTTCATCACTCAAAGATGCAGAGGGGACAATAATTGTAGGGACCTGTGTAGCTGGCAGGAAACACAAGGGTGATGGAAAATCTCACTCAGGCCTCACATCTCCCTGCTTCCTTTACCCTGTCCCATGCTTTTTCTCCACGTGCACATTATTTTCTTGGCACACAAAATGATGTCTGACTTCCCAAATGCACCATATGCTCCTAGCTGTGCTGAGAATGTCCTCCTCCTCTCCCTTCCAATGTGGGATGAATCCCATTGACTCATTCACACCTACTATGTGCTAGGCAGCACCCTGGGTGCTGAGGATACAACAGTGAAGAAGACATAGTCCTGCCCTCACGGAGCTGATAGTCTCATGGAGAGAGCCAGACATGAAACAGAGAATCCCAGAGAGCAAGTGCTAAGAATGATGAGGATAGGATGCTTGGAGAGAGACCTGTAGGGAGGACCTAATTTGGGTGGGAGTGGGTCAAGGAGTGGGTGCTTGGCTAAGCAAGAGGCATTTAAGCTGAAACCTGGAGTGTGTGCAGAAGTTAGCCAGGTGAAGAATGGAGAGGAATGTCCCAGAAAGAGGGAACAGCCTCTATGAAAGGCTTGAATCAGAAGGAGCTTTGTGCTTTTGAGGAATAATCAGGACATTCTGAACACAGCAAAGGCCAGCATGTCAAGGCTCAGCTCAAACAGCCTCTCTTCTGGAGAACCTTCTCTGACCCTTCTCTGCTCTCACAGAACTTGGTACATCCTTGCTGTGTGCACTCATATGTGAATACCCTTTGTTTATGCCATCTAAATGCCAACTGGGGCTCCTGTGTCCCTCAGAAACTCATTTTGTTACTCAGTGTTCATTGAGCACCTACTGTGTGCTGGACCCTACAGACATATTGGTAAATAAGGTCTCTGCCTTCATGAGGCTTATGTTCTGGGGATAGATAATAAACAAGTGAACACATGAACCAATAGTGCAAGTTCAGAGGATAAGAAATGTCCTGAAGAAACTGATATAGAATTATGTGGTATGGATTTAGGGAATGGTGCTAAAAGACACAGAATGGTAGGGAAAGACTTAAGTGAGGAGGTTATAGTTGAGCTGAGAACTGAATGATGTGAAGGACCCAGTCCTGGGAAGGGCTAGGGGTTAAGAGAGTGGTCTAGTCAGAGCAAATAGCCAGTGCAAAGGCCCTGGGGTGGTAGCAAGGTGGATCTGTTCAAGGAAGAGAAAGAGGGATCTTACAGGATTTTGCAGGCCAGGATAAGAACTCTGTTTTGTTTTGGTTTTTTCCTTTTCCTTTTTCTAAATGCAATGGGAAACCATCAGAGGGTTTTAAACAGAGGCATGACATGACCTGGACTCAGGGACTTTATAAATTTAGATGTCAAGCCCTAGTTGCAGTTTAGGAGCTCACTCTGGCTGCTGGTAGGGAATTGATAATGTGAGAGGGGGTAGACAAAGATGCAGGAGACCTCTTAGGAGGCTAATGCCGTCTTCCTGGTGGGGACTGGTGGCAGCTTTCACACTTGACTCAGATGTCCCTGATTCCATGGCCTGAGATGGTCCAAAGCCTTCCCCATGATTTCTCAAGGGCTTAGTTCTTCGTGGTCTCTTCCGTTTCCAGCCCCTGTGTGTGCATGCTGGTTTGCTAACTTGCTGAAGCTGAGAGGCATCACATACCACGTCACACTGCTCCTGGCCTCCCCTGCATGCCTGGCTTGCTCCTTCAGTTTTTGCTCTGGGAAACAAACAAACCCCTCTCATGGTTTCATGCAGAGCAATTTCATCCTCTTCATTTGAAGTCTTGGCACCAGCAGCCCTTGTGTCTGTAGGTAACCAATTTTGCCTCCAGTGAATTTATCAAGACATCTTTGCAAACAAATATAGCACTTCCTCCAAAAGGAATCCTGGTGAATCAAGCATTTTCCACTTTGTGGTGTGTGAGCCTCTCCAGTTAGTTGGAGGGCTCCTTGAGGGCAGGGGCTGTGTGGGAACAATGTTTGTGTCCTTGGTCATGTTCTCCCAGAATCAGACCCTGGGATGAGGGTTTGTTGCACATGATTTATTAGGGACGTGCTCCCAGGAGAAAAGGACAGCAAAGGGGTGGGGAAGACGGATAGGGAAAGTTGCTTTTCCATTTATTTTTCTCATTTGGCCCTTAAAACATGCCCAGGAAAAAGATTTACACCCATTTTCGAGGTGAGAAAACTGAGGCTCAGAGAACTCACTAAATTTCATACACAGAGGAGTGACAGAGGTGGGACTCGGACTTGTTAAAGGTGGTTGATAATGACTAGGTTCCTAAAGATGCTTAAGATGATGATTTAATGAAATTGTCTTTGTTTCTGAGGCAGCATGGTGTAAGACAGATGTTGTAAAATTGGTGGCCCACATGCGAATTCTCAGGTGTGTTCTGGGTAGCACAATGTTGTGATCTTAACCCCCTTGGCTGAGATTGTGGCGGTAATCCTCTATAGATGCATCACCCTGTCTCCAGTTTTTAAACATTCCCCACCACTCCCTATAACTCTGTTATCCAGTAAAGTAGCCACCAGCCACATGTGGCTGTCAAGCACTTGCAGTGTGACTAGTTCAAATTGAGATGTCGTCCTGAAAATTGTAAATGACAAATCTGACTCCCATTGGATTTGTCTTGGACAGTGCCGGCCCATAGTCTCCCCTGTCAGGCCAGCGTCGTGCATTTCTGCTGCCTGCCTGTCTCTGTACGGGCACATGAATTTGCAATCACTGACGAATGAGAAGGAAGTATAACCTGGAGTGAGGAGACTTGAATTCAGGTCTTGGCTCTGACACTTGCTGTGTGATCTTGGGAAACTACCTCTCCTCTCTGTGCTTGCTTTCTTCATTTCATGATGAGGACTTTGGACTTAATTCTAACTTTCTACGGCTGAAACTTCCTCTCCCACACACCTCTGAATTTACCCTTTTGTGGTGGGATGCTGCCTGCCAGCCTGGAGCTGAGCTTTCCCTGCTGACAGCCCCTCCTCTTGCCCTGATTCCCAGCACTCTGGCTTCTTCTACATCTTCAGGGAGCCCTGTTTCCATCAGGGGCGTCCCTTCTCACTCCATAGGGGGTTGCATCCTGGATCATTCTGCTTGGCTTGTTGTTTACAAAATGAGAGGTTGACCTTGTTTCTCTTATTTGGTTAATATCTGTAATTTGCCCTCATTTAATTCACATTTCTTAGCTATTAGTTTGCTCACCTTCCACAATTATTTTCATGCACCCTTGGGCTCATAAACCATTGTTCCAAGTGGTGTGTTGCCTATTTTAAGAACTTAATTTGTTTGTGATGTGCACATTGGCTGCATGATTTGTTTCTTGCTTGTAATTAACTTTTAAGCTGATGCCATTCCCCTACCAAAAATGAAACTCAAGGTAAAGTTGGTAAGATTAATCATGCTGGCTGCATCCAAATCTTCCAACATCTTCATCGGACTCAGCAAGTTTGGGGGAAATGATATTTTTTCCTTCTACTTCCATCTGTTACCCTGCCGATCTTGGAGCCAATCCATCCATTAGCGGGTTTGAATGTTGGAGTTAGAATCTGACACTTTCCAGTTTCTGTACCAAGATAAGCAAACTTTCCCTTCAAACCCTCTTACCCTGCATCTTGAACCCATCTCTTCCTTCCTAAGAGGGACCCTGGACCCATGGGCACTGATGAATCATGAAACGGTTGTACGGTATCTCCCCCAGTTCGCTGTTGCCAATTTCCACCGTCTTCGGCAATGATGTAGATCAATGTCTTGGATTCATAATCTGCATTGGTATGAGGGGGTGATTGGGTTGGATAGCTACATTAATCTTTCCATTTAAGGATATCCTATCTGTGGGTCATGTATGAAATCTAAATTCCAGGCAGCTTTCCTCTATGGTTAAGCAAATTTAGAAATGAGGTTGTATTAGATCAGTGCTTCTCAAACCTCAATGTGCATATGAGTCCCTGAGAGGTCTTGCTAAAGTACAGATTCTGATTTAGGAGGTCTAGAATGGGCCCTGAGAATCTGCATTTTAGCAAGCTCCTGCAAGAAGCCAGGGCTGCTGGTTGAGGACCGCACTCTGAGATGTGGGCACTAGACTGCATGAAGACTGGAATGATGTCATTGGCACATAGAGGCTCTCAACTCTTTGCAGACTGGACAAGTGAATGAATGAATGAACTACACTCAGGAATATAGATTACTCTCTACCAGATCGATCTTATTGGAGTGAGATGTCTTCCCTATTCCCACACTAGCACAAAAAAAAAAAAAAAAAGTAATTTTATATATTTCCCAATTTAGGAAGGGCTAAATGTCATATGCCGATTTATCTCCTCATATATATGGTATTTATGTGTGTGCACACACATATGTTTGGCTTTTGGAAATGAATTTATAGTAACAGAACTGCTCTCCACCATGCGTCTCTTTCTAACTATAGCCTGCCTGCCTTCATCTGAAAGGGCCCGCTTCCAGAGAGCCCTGCAAACTGAGAAATCCTTGTTCCTGTTTTTAAGATTCTTCGGAGAGCTGCCTGGTTCTCCCTCTGAAGCCCTGGCTTTTCCAACGTTTTTCCAGGTCTCTGATGACATCAACGGAGGAGCTTCAATTAAGTGCTGACTCTCTCTAATCCTTCCCTTGTACATCCTGAAGCTTCTATTCTTGTTCAGCTACTATGGATGGGTAGTTAATTTTTTTTCCACGAGGCCAAGATTGTAATTCCATTTATACACACACCAAGACTATTTTTTTTTTTTTTGAAACTGGAATTCGGGACAGGATGGGATGAGGGTGCTCATTGAAAGAGACAGAACGGCAGAACCCTTTAAATGGAGCCATTTCCTACTGCAGCTGATCTTACATTTGGGATTTCAGACTCGCTTTCTTCAGGAGGCCCTCCAGAATGTTTCAGCTTCAGGATCCGTCTGAATCTCTTCCTCCAAGACAGGCTGTGGGTTCTCCTGGATTTCTCCACAAGGCTCCCTGGACTATGGTGGGCTCCTGGAGTTTCCCAGCTCAACCCTTCTGGTGGGAAATAGGAGGAAGTCAAAAGGAGGAACTCAGAGACTGTCACTGGCCCAAAGCCTCGTGGCTGTGAGGCAGTGGAGACACGTCACAGACTCAGGCAGTGGTCTGACCCAGAGCCGGCAGTCTATGATGCTCTGCCGTCTTGCTTCTTAAACTTAATGTGCCGAGGACTCTCCTGGGGCCCTGTTAAAATGCAGGGTCTGGGTCAACAGATCTTGGGGGAGGGGTGCTGAGATTCGGCAGTTCTAACAAGCTCCCAGGTGATGCTGAAGCTTTCGATCTGTGACCCACACTCTGAGAATCACTGATCTAGTGGGTCTCACTCCTGAATGCACATTGAGATAAAAAAAAAATTAATAAAAGGCCACCTTGGCCCCACCTCAGAAATTCTGATTTAATCAGTTTGGAGAGCAGCAGCCTGAGCGTCAAGAGTTTAAATGCTTCCTGGGGGGATCTAGTGTGTAGCAGGGCTGAGAAACACTGTCCTGATGCCTTTTGTTGAGACTTTATCTGTTCCGGGACCCCCCACCCCCACCTCCAAGACCCCCGCTCCTGCTCTCCTTATAGAATAGTTCAATCTTCTACCTCTATGATAGGGGAGATGAGACTGGGACAGACCCGGGGTCTCCTCCTCACCCCCTGTCCTGCCCTGTGCTGGACCGGAGGTGCTCTGGGTACCATGGCAGTGGGGAGTGGGCAGGTGTTAGGCTAAATCTGGCCAGGCACACCACAAGGAGAGGAACAGAGGTCTCCTCTGGCGGGGGCCAGAAGACACTTCCAAGCTGCTCTTTGCTGAAATGCTCAGCTGCTGAGCTGAAAATAGCTTCCTCAGTGCTGAGGAGGCTACCAGGGATTCCCCTCCTGCCAGAAAGTGGGGGGTGGGGGCACTGGGGACCCTGGAATCCTGGGGAAGCTGATACCACCGGACCAGGATGTGTCAGCAAGCCCCGGAATACTGACTGCCTAGGAGGTAGCTGTGTGGGGCCGACTTAGTGCATCTCAGTCCCATCACGGATCCAGGTGATGAAGGTCGTCTAGTGCAGCTGTTTTTCAGTGATCTATGTCTTCACAGGAGGTGCCTCAGAGGGGTTATTAGTTTCCTATGGCTGCTGTAACAAATTAACACAGACTGAGTGGCTTACCAAAAACACAAATTTATCTTACAGTCCTGGATGTCAGAAGCCTGGTGCAGGTCTCACTTGGCTAAAATCAAGGTGTTCTTTTTGGAGCCTCCAGAGGAGAAGCCCGTTTCCTCATCTTTTTCAGCTTCTAGAGGCTGCTTGCTTTCCTTGGTTCGTGGCTCTTGCCTCTGTCTTCAGCGCCAGCAGTGGTGGGTTGAGTTCTTCCCACACATCATCACTCTGACCTCTTCTGCCTCCCTCTTCCACTTTTAAGGACCCCTTCTGATTAATTGAGCCCACCTGGATAATCCAGACTACTCTCCCTATTTTAAGGTTGGCTGACTAACAACCTTTAATTTCATCTGAAACCTTAATTCCCCATTGCCATGTAAAGGAACACATTCACAGGATCTGGGGATTAAGACATGATCTCTTTAGGGGGCCATGGTTCTGCCTAACAGGGCGATGGGGGTAGGTCTGATTGTGAGACCTCTGTTTCCAATCTCTTAGTTCAGCCAGACTAACTCCGTTAAATATGTTTCCATGCAAAATTTCCTTTGGAGAGAGTATTCCAAGGCTAACAAAGTTTTTCAACTAGTGGTCAGGTCCCTCCTTGGTCTGAACAGGATCCCTGGACCAGCAGTGCAGACACCACCTGGCAGCTTGTTAGAAATTCAGAACCTCAGGCCCTGCTCCAGAACTGCTGAACCAGAATCGACACTTTTGCACAGACTGAGGGCAATGTGTGTGCACATTAGAGTTCAAGAAGGTCTGGGCAGTCTCCTGTAACCATGGCTGCTCATTGAAACAACCTGGAGAGCTTTAAGAACATATGGATGCCTGGGTTCCACTTGACTCATGGCCTGGCGTGTGGCTTGGGCACTGGGATTTTTTGAATCTTCCAGGGCCTGAGATTCTGCTGGTCCAATTTGGGAATGGCTGGACTAGTCCAGCTTCCTTCTTGTGCAGAAAAGGCCATTTCCCAGAGAGGGAAAGTGACTTGCCCATGGTCATGCAGAGAGTCACTGCTCATGCCAGGAGGGGATTCACTCTTGACTTTATGGACTGAGGATTTCTGTCCTGACTAAGAAGACAAAAATAATAGCAAAAATACCAACATCAGTTTGGGTGGAGTGAGGGGAGGGAGGAGGAGCCTTTTTTTCCTGCCTGTATCTTTCTTAGAGTTTGAATTATTATTATTATTTTTAAGAATAGAGAAGAGTTTTATTTGAGCCAAACTGAGGACTAGCCTGGAAGCCCACTTCCCAGATTACCCTGAGAAACTGCTCTGGAGAAGCAGGGTTTTTAGCACAGTTTTGTATTTTGTCAGAACAAAGAACATTGAACAAGTCAGGGATACATTTCTTCAAGGTTTCAAAAAAAAAGCCAGACCATCACGTCCATGTCCAGCACATACAGTACAGAAGCCTGGCACCTGGGAAGAGATTCTTATCAAAGAGGACCAGGAAGGGGAGTTTGAATTATTTTTAATGTCAAGCATGCTGTAATTTTAATATATACAATAAAGACCGGATAAGAGACAAATAATAATGAAAACTTAGGTCTCTAATAATGGTGACCATTTTTGCAAAAGCCATCATCATGTACCAGGAAATTTGTACATAGTTTTTCATTCAATCTTCACCTTACCTTGGCTGGGTGAGAGGTAATTGCCCCACTTTGCACATTTTTGGGTGACCTTTAGAGTTCTGTGGTTTAGGCACTGGAACCTAGCTGACGGCTGACCTCTGGGCTTGGCCCCTGTTACAGGTTGAGAGGTTTGGGTGTGCAGCAGCCCCCAAAGATCTTGTCCCAACTTCCTGTTTCTACCAACTCATCTGTCATGTGCTTTGTGGTCACTGTTCTTTGACCGTCAGTACAGGACCAGAAACAGGCTGCTGTGTGTTCCCTGTGCATCTCCGTTCTTTCTTTTCTTTTTCCTCTGGTCTGAGTGGAGGCATCAAGAAACCACCTGCCTTTACCTTCATTAATTTGGTTCCCAAATAGCCTCATGACACAACCACACATTACAGAGGAAACACTTGGAAATCTTAATTATTGTTTTTATTAACTTTCTGAAGTTCAGACCCAATGCATATCACTTACCTGCTGTTATTGGGTTAGTCATGAGGATGATAATAATGATAATAAGAAATAGCTAACATTTATTGAGGTTTACTCCTTGCCAAGTTCTGTTCTTTATGTGTTTGAGCTCATTTAAATCTTACAAGCCAAGGAAGCAGTACGATCATAGCCCCATTTTACAGATGAGGATGTCAAGGCAGAGAGAGGAAATGGGCTGATGTTTGGAAATGGCCTAGTCTGTGGCCACGGGCAGGTGTGTAGTCATGGGTCCTCTCTTTCTCTCTTTCTCTCTCTCTCTCTTTTCTTTCTCCCTCTCTCTCCCCTCCTCCCTGACAGCTGTCTGGTCAAATCCCAGCTTTTTCAAAAGACACCCTGCAAGTCTTCCTTGGCTGAGGGTCCTTACTCTGAGAGATGTCAGCCCCTCTCTTCACCCCGGTCTCCCCTTCCAGGCTCTATCTTTCTCTCTGAGGTGCTGGGAGGATTCTGTAAATAGTTCCCTCGAGGTGCTGGAAGCACTGGGTGGAGAAACTCACTATAAATACCCTGCATTTATAATTAGTCTTCGTGGCGGCACAGTTCTGCGTATGGGGGAGGCAAACACCTGCAGGGGCAGAAAGTCAAAATGCAGGGCCTGGGGTGCTCTTGAGAGCTGGCTCCGTGGTGCCACCTGAGCTGGTGAACCCATGGGGAGTGAAGCCCCCCAGACAAGAGCATAGTGGCAGGGCCCCCCAGTCTTGCTGCAGCCTCACACAAGAGCAGTGGGGGCTGCTAAGGGACCCTAGCGACATTGCTCACTGTGAGAACTCCTGCAAATTAGTTTGCTTGCCTGAGCCTCAGTTTCCACATCTGTAAGTTGGGG
This sequence comes from Camelus bactrianus, assembly GCF_048773025.1. Taxonomy (NCBI): domain Eukaryota; kingdom Metazoa; phylum Chordata; class Mammalia; order Artiodactyla; family Camelidae; genus Camelus; species Camelus bactrianus. The sequence goes on along the minus strand of NC_133556.1, from coordinate 33,434,405 downwards.
GTGATCATTCCTATTGTGAAGAGTTAAAGATGCTGTATATAAAGCTCCCAGTACTGGTGCATGGAGTAGGTGCTTAATACATGTCAGAGTCTTCTTGTTCCTTTGTGTGCACAGCTAGGCAGACACCATCTCACTTGCATAGCAGATGGGCCTCTCCTGCTTAAAGACTTTCTGAGACTCCCTATTGGTGGCAGAGGTCCCCCATGCCTGCATCATATCCCCACAGTCCTCTTTTGAGCTGAAACTCACTTGCTCACAGCTGTCCACCTCAAGAGTATGTCCAGCATCTGCTGCTTTCTTCCCTGGGGCTTTCTTGAATATTCCCAGAACCTGCCAGAACCTTCTCAACCTGTGCAAAAGTGCAGAAGTGCAGAGTAAAGAGCCCAGGGGACAGCCATCAACCAACAAGGAAAGGAGCTAATGGATAAAGGTTCTATCCTCCTTCCTGCAGGAGGAAATTTCTGAGAGGCTTCCTGCATGCCTCTGTGGGGTCTTGGTAGCATCAGGGAACCCTGGCAGTCATCTTGATGGAGAACATATATATGGCTTTCCCTCCCAAATCTTTCCACATGCTCATTTCTATTTCTTGAAGTCATCTCCCATATAAATCCTCTGTACTGAGCCCTTGTCTCAGGCTCTGCTTTGGGGGAAACCCAGTTCACAACATCATCATGCCTGGAATAAGATACAAACTCCTTAGTGTGACTGTAGGGTCCAGCATTTTCATCATTCCTTCCTCATTTCCCATCACTCTCCCTACTGCCTGATGCCTTCCAGCCACACCAGCCTCCTGTCATCTTTTAACTTACCAAGCATTGCCTCCTCAGGGCCTTTGCACATGCTGTTCCCTCTGATTAGAATGCTTTTCCTCTCACTCTTTATCTGTGTCAGTCCTTCAAGTCTCAGCTTAAACATCAGTCCCTTAGAGAGCATCACTTCCTCTTGGCCTCATCTCCTGTAGGTTCTGGCCCCCTTTATTCTCTCTCATGACAACCTGTTTCCTTTACCACATGTGGATTTGAAGTCGTATCTTTATTTGAGTATTTATTTTCTGTGTCCCCTACTAGACTGTAAACCCCTTGTAAATAGAGATGGCCTCTGCATAGTGCCATGGACTCTATAGCGTTTGGCACAGCTCTTGACACATGGGGCATAATTAATAAATATTTATTGAATAAAGATGGAGATCGTGTTGGTCAGTTCCCCTTCATCCCAAGCTTTTTCTATCTGCCAGACTATGGGATGTTGGCAGAGAGACTTCCTACACACCTGGCGCTGTTCTCACCTGGAGCATGGCTGGCTGTGACTTCAGAGGCCCCAGGAAGTCTGATCTTCACCATCGGCCAACTTGCAGCTGGTCTGTGTAACTCTGTGCTTATCTCCAGAGACACTGGAACCATGGACTTGGTCAAGAGGGGATGGGATGTATTAGTCAGTGATTTGTAGTGTGTTGTCTGAAGTCCAAAAACCGCCTGGAGGTGCCAAGTACCAACTCACTGCGCAGTTTATTGGGAAAACATAGATGAATGGCTTGCACCTGGTTTCAGTTATTATGCTGGTTACTCACCCCTATTTTGGCTACGTGACCAGAGGGAGACAAAATGAACAAACGTCTCATGGAAACTTATGCCTTGGCATCCCTGAGGCTGAGATCTCCCACTTACATTTGGGTGGTTCGTGGTCCAGAGACCAAGCTAGTTCTGTGCGACCAAGAGGGGCCCTTAGCAACTGCCCCTGAGTGTTTTGGATCTTCCTAAAGTTGTTCTGAGTTTCCTTGCTCTTATTTTCTGCATCCTTTGCCTGTAACGAAATCTTTCATGACTCTTGCTTCTTGTGAGTCCTTTCAGTGACCGGACTCAGCATAACTGCTGCAGCCTCTCTTGTATGCTGGGCCTTGGTTCCTGGCAGTTTCCTCTCCTGACACTGAAATGGTAGAATCCTGGGATGTTTCATCTGGGAGGGCCCTCCGAGCTCATGGGCTCTGGCATCTGTTTCTTTTGGAGGAGAAGGTGGAGCCATGGAGACTCAACCTGCATCTCCTGGAGGAGAAGGTGGGCCCTTGGACCAAATCTGCATCTCATGGAGGAGAAGAGAGAGCAGCAGAAACCCAGCCTGAAGGTGTGAATTGCCCATAATCACCCAGCAAGTTGTACTCAGAGGAAATAAATATTGCCTATAATCCCATTATCCAGAGATAACAATGGCTAACTTTTTAATACATTACCTTTTAGTCTTTTTCCCCCTCCATGTATATATTTAAATATAAATGACACATATTGAATGAATCATTTTATATTCTACTCTTTGCCTCAATATTACATTATGAGCGTTAGTTGATAACCTCATAAAAGACTCAATTTCTTCATTTGTAAAATGGGAATAACAATAAAAATGACAATAATACCTGTACCTATATTATAGCATTATTGTGGGGATTAAATGAGAGAAAATGCATGTAAAATTTTTACCAGTGAATGATATATACTGAGTGCTCAGCAAAAACATTATTATAATGAAGTATTCAGTAGTCATAAATGAGTAGTATGTTGAGTGACTGTGTCATTACTCATGTACCTGTTCTTTTGTTGAGCCCACAGGTAGTAGCTAAGGATCAGGTAATCAAGCCAATTCTCAACCCAGTTTTTCCTATATAGCACTGTCTAACCTTCTAGAAAAGCGACATGTCAATGCAGAGGCTACTGGAGCGTCTGTGCTCTTATGATGACCACAAATGCAAAAAAGTAAGAGGACCCCCAGGTGACGAGGAGATTATCTTAGTCTGGAAGCTTCTTGGAGCTGAACAGCAAGCTCACAAACTCACTGTGATGGTGGGACAGGGTGAGGTCCACCACGCAGTTGCCTGCCCCACAGATGTCGGACGGAGACCCAGGAACCAGCAGGCCTGGGGGAGAGGTTGGCAAGGGTGTCCTGGAGCAGTTACAGCGGTGACGTCGTTATGGGTTTATGTCCTAGTTGAAGCTTCTCTGAAAGCACAGCCTGAGATGCGGATGTGGGTGCAGGTGTTTTATTTGGGAGGGGACTCCAGCAGGCAGGAGGGAGGGAGCAGGGAGAGAGCAAGCCGATAACAGGTGTGTAACTGAGCTGTGGGCACCTGGGCCTTGGGGCCTCTGAGACTCTCTAGGAGCCACAGAATGTACTTCAGAATCGTCCCTCCAGAGCACGGGGTCCAGGGCATTGATCCATGATGGCTGATGGTTGCCTTGGGGTGTAACTCTTCTGCAATTCCTGTGTGTGGAGACAACAACAGAATGAGCTTCCATAGCCCTGGAAAAAGCTCAGAGACAGAAACATGGAGGGACGTGGGAGCCTAGGAGGGACGGGGTCAGGTGCGTGGATCCAGACACGCAGCTGCCACTGAAGCTGGTGGGTCGAGGGAAGTCAGAGGGGGCGAGGGATTCGCTCCAGAAACGACAATAACACACTGCTTCAGTGCCCTCGCCCTGCAATTCCACGCCTTCCACTGAAGTCAGGAAATTCTTAAGTCCACCAAGAATCTCTCTTGCTGTAGTTTCTTCTTGTTTCTCTTTGTTTTAGCCTAAAAGGAGATGCAGAGCAGCTGGCCGTGGTCAGACGGAAATGCTAGAAAAGCTATGGATTCTTGGCAGCCAATTCCTCGAGGTTCATTTCGGGCTAGATCAGCGCTCTCAGAGGACCACTCTCTCTTTTCCTGATCTCTCTCTTAATCCATTTACACAGGCTGTGAGCAACGAATGTGGCCTGATTATTTGCTCCACTGGGTGGCCCGGCTGCTAATGTCTCCCCTTTAATGATAGCTACAGCTGACATTAGTGATTTACTGTCAGCCAGGCCCTCTGCTAGGTGCTTACCTCATCTCAATTCTAAACTGCCCCTGTGCTAGGTTCTGTTAACACCCCACGCTACGGATGAGGAGACTGAGGCTCAGAGAGGTAGACATTTCAAGCATGAGGTGGAACAAGGCTTCAAGCCATAACCACGTCACCTGCTACCCTCCCTTCCATCAGGTGCCTATTCACCTCTTTGTAACACACCGTGTGCTCAGATGCTCAAGGGGGCACCTCGAAGTTTCATTAGATGTTCCTTGGGGGCCCTTTGCTTACCTGCCTGGTGTTGAAACAACTCTTAACACTTGGGAAAGTGGTAATCCAAGTAACAGTAACAATTACTGTACACTAAGTAACACAGGCCTGTTACCTCTGCACCTGACCGATTCCCACTGGACGGGTGAGGAAACAGGCTTTGGGAAGTGCAGATTTACCCAAAGCCACACAGGTGGTAAACGTGGGAACCAGGTTTTGAACTCAGCCTGTCTGATTGCAAAGCCTGTGAGAGTCGCCACCAGCATTTACAGGCTGTCTTCTGTAGGGTGGCCATAAAGTCCACAAAGGGGAGAGTGCATAACAGAGGAGTTAATATTATAACGCATGCCCAGGTAACATCTGGTGCCAGGCCTCATGGCCTCCTTGTTAGTGCCTGGTGAGGGAGGGATTGGAAATGACTAATGGTCGTAGGTAACTTTGACATAAGCACTGGGTGATGGTACCGATGTTGAAGGGCACAGGAAGTCTGCTTCGAAGTGCCAGCTGGATCCAAGCTGAGAGGGAGAGGGTGGAGGTGGATGGAGGGTGATGCAGACTTGTTTCCTTTACAACAAGAACGGTGCCAGTTAGAGAACATTTGGCTCAGAGGACCTGAGATGATCTAGCGCCTGCACTTTCAGGCTGGGGCAAGGGAGGCCCGGGTAGAGGAAATGAACGTCTACCACCCTCCTGCCTCTCAGGGGCAGTGCAGGGCCGCGCCTACTGAATCCCGGCTCTCAGGGCGCATGCTCACCCCGCTGCCTGGGCCCCACCAGCCAGATCAACTGAGGATGCCAGGGGATCCGTGGTGACCTGTGGCTCCTTCCCTCCATGGCTTCCCTCCCCAACCCAGGGCGGCAGCCTCCTCCCACTCCTTCCTCCCCTTCTCTGACTAAGAGAACCCCTGAGGGCCCCCCATTCTGTCAACCCCCAGCCGCCCCCTCTCCTCTGGAGCCCCCAGGCCGTGTGTGGTGGCTCCATGGAGAAGCAGGGCCGTGGGCGGGGCAAGCGGGATAATTATAATCTTGGAAGGTTTGACTCTCAGGCGGAGAAGCAGGGAGGCAGTTCTTCCTGCCCGATTTGGGAGCTGGGTCTGAGTCAGAAGCCATCTCCCACAACCCAGCCCCCACAAGAGGCTGATCCTACCTTGCCCTTCCACCTTGGAGCGAGACCTCGAGCCAGTTCATTCACTGATGCGTGCATTTGTTCATTTATGAAATGCTGGTTATGTACTTGCTGCATTCCACGCGCTGTATGGAGCCTGGGGATACAGACTGGAAGGGGGACAGGGGCATGTGGCCTGGTGGTTACCAGAGTGTTGTCAGTCAGACTCCTCAGGTTGCAATCTTGGCTCCACCATTTAGTAACAGTACCATGTTTCGTGCGTCGTTTAAGCTTCCTCTGCCTTACTTTCCTCGTCTGAGAAATGGGTATTATAAATATCTCCCTTGTAAAGATTAAAGGAGAGAATACATATAAACCACTGTGCACAGTGCCCAAAGCATGTTAAAAGCATACAGAATGTTGGTTGTTGGTGGTGATACTGTTTTTAAAATGTACGGTTCCTATTCTGGAAAAACTCATAGTGTAGGGTAGAGATGGCAAGGGGCTTTATCTCACATGTCAACTCTGGTGGATTGATAGAGGGTGCTTGGGGGTACTGTGTTAAGAAAGATTCTGAGGATCAGTGCAGACCCATCAGGGAAAAGAGCATGATAGATTATCAATGTCTGCAGTGGGTTTCAGATAAGAGAGAGGTGGCACGTATACCTAGTATCAGCTATCTCTGTTACCAAGTTAGTCCTGGAGAGGAGGAGGGGAGGGAATGGCAGGTGGAGTAAGAAATTTAGAGGAGTATATAGTTGGACTTTACCAGGTATTTGAAGCAAATGTTGAAGAGGATCAGGGCTGCCTAAAAGCTATTCCTATGCAGCTGTTTCTGAGCATTCACAAGAGACATGGAGTCTTCCTGCTGCAGTGTGCCAAGGGCTTTTTGTTGGAATATCCAGGTTTGAATCTTGGCTCTAGTACCCATAGGCTTTTCAGTCGTGGGCAAGCATCAGACCTGTCCTCAGTCTCAGCTCCCCTATCTGGAAAATGGGGAGAATGTGACCCACCTCTTACCACTCATCCACCCACCCCTGGATTTTGGTGAGGATTTAATACGATAATATATGTTAAGAATTTAAAACAGTGCTTGACACATAGTAAACATTCAAACCCCTGATGGCTAGCCATTCATATTTTATGTACCTTAAAGAACTGGAGTGGGGAAGGAGGTAGTTCTTTCCTTTATAATCTGTTATCATTCAGGTAGTTCCACTCGAAGTACTGGGAACAAAATTAGTAGGAACAATCAAATTGTTTAAAAATAGAGGATTACTAGGAAAACGCTGAACACTTCCAACAATTGGTGAATTGCTCAAATAAATTATGGTGGGTCATATGGCATTATATAAAATATAATTCCATTTTTTACAAAAAAGTATTTATCCGTATATAGCCAGAAAAAGATTTGAAAATTTGAACACCATGGAGTTAATAATGATTCTCTCTGAGTAGGTGGATTGTGAGTGTTGACAGAAAAAAAGTAATCAATAGTCGATCCAAAGGAGAAATAGAGAATTTTATTCCAGCCAACATGAGGATTATAACCTGGGAGAGAGCCTTCCAGGGAACTCTGAAGACTGTTCTGCTTGTTAGAAGTCATTGTATACATTTACACAGTTACATACATTTTCAAGGCAAAGGATTGTACATCAAATGACACACTGACGTTTTACATAAAGTTCACCAGAGATGCGTAGTCCAGATAAGCATGTACAAAATGAGCAACAGGTCACCATGGCCCCTTACAGGATTGGGAGAGGAATGTTATCTCCTAAAGAGGTCCATTGCTGGTGTAGGAAGAAGGGAAAACACTGATCTTTATGACTGAGCAGGCATTCCTGCCAAGGGGAGGTCTGGTTAATATATAATGCAGATACAAATTGTGCATGAGGGAAGGCCCAATCCGGGCAGGGAGTATGTTATGGTTAAATTGTCTTGTCCTGCCTCAAAACATAAATTTTTTAAAATTGAAATATAATTGATTTACAATATTGTGTTAGTTTCAGGTGTACAGCACTCAAAGCATAAATTTATTCCATCATGGGTATACCCACCAGAGTTCTTAACAGAAACCAACCTGGGTTCATTAGGCAGAAAAGGAGCTTGTTAAAAGTACGTGGGGAGCCCTGGTCCTCAGAGGTAAATGTCTTAACTTTCAGGAGCATCACCTGAACTTGTCTGGTTGGCTTGCCCAGAGCCCTGTGTGTACCACGAACTTGACCCTGCAGCCACCATGATTCCTGAATGTAATTAATTAAACTCTGCACCTGAGGGAGGGCCAAAAATAACTGTCTTTAAGACTAAATGATCATTAGCCCAGAAGAATGTATAAAGAAAGTCCTCTCTTCAACTCTGAGTCTTATTGTCCAATGCACAGAGTCCATAGGTGGGCACTTCCTCAGTCTAGTTCACTTGGCCCCAAGTTGGTGGGCAGGTACTTCTGGCTGAATTTCTGGGGCTTCCCAGTGTAGTCAAGTCTCTTCACAGTCATTAGGGAGTAATGCCCCCCAGCCCCTAATAACCCCTTTGGGCCCTTTCTCTCTTCTTGTTGGAGGAGGCTGTTTGTCTTTCAAGTCCAACCAGTGTCAGGACCATCAGACCCGTCTCCCTAGCATGTAACTATGAAAGGATTCTGGGGGAAATGGTTTATGGGAGAGATGGACTTTGGGGTCAGGATGGATCTAGAAATCCTCATGGAGGAGGACGTCTTTGAAATGAACCTTGAAGGTTCACAGGTGGGGATGGTGTGGAGAGAGGGCAGTGTAGGAGGGAAGCATGTGATTGGGGAAAAGTGATTTTGTTGAAAGCAGCTTGGTTGACACAGTCATTGGTCTTGTTTTCTGTTTGATCAGTAATGCCTGATAATGCGTATTGCCTGACACTCAGTAGGCATTTCATGAATATTAGATAAAGAATGAAAGAAGGGAGGAAGGAATCAATGAATAGCCAGTCTGCTGGGGTTAGGCACGGGGGAGATCGAAAGCCCAGCAGGGTGGTCAGGATTTAAATTCCTAAGGTGGGTTGCCATTGACTTTGGGCAACAATGTGATTGTAATTCCCCAGTTGAGTCCTAAGTGATGCCAGCTGCTGGCAGTGGGAAGAAGGGGAGGAAGGAGCTATCTCTTCTCTTGCCCGACCCATGGTTGGAGTGAGAGGCCTCTAACCAGCTAGTCCTTGTCTCTTTAACAGCCTCCAGGAGGCCAGGTCCTGATGCACAAGCCCTTACGCATCTGGCTCTTGCCTCTCTCTCCGGGTTTACCTTCCCCTGTTCTTTACCTTGAACCTTTCTGAGAAAGAGAAAATCAGCCCCTGATAGCTGGGAGCTGGCCTGGTACTCTTCTGCGGAGCAGAAACGATTTCACAGATCAGCACCACCAGACAAGGCCACTCTGTGGCGATGATGGATCGAGGCCACTCTGCAGTTATGTGTGAACACACACAAGACAGGAATGTTGCCTGAACCACAGAAGTGACCAAACAGCCTCCATCCTGGCTAATATGAGTGACCTCTGTGCCTTTATAGTTAAAGCTTTTGCCTTCCTTCCCTGCTTTCTAGATGCCTGATTATAGATATCATATTCTATTGACGAAGCAAATCACAAACCCCAGTCTCACTTAGGAGAGGGGATTATACAGGATGAGACACCAGAGGGTGGAGATCATGGGGGACATCTGAGAATTCTGCGTACAGCGACAAACCACAAAATCTTCATTTTAATGAGCCCACTCCTCCCGTGTCCCCAGTGATTGAGATGCAGGTGGAAGGGGAAGACCTATAGAAACAACAGTGATGGAGAGTATGTGCACTCTGCCTGAGTCCAGGTTTTCTCAGTGGGACTTGGGGCAGGTTACTTAAACTTTCCTTGAGTTTCAGTACCTCCACCTAAAAAATAGGAGTCATCATAATAAATAGTAACAATAATAACTACTTTACAGGGCTGTTTTGAAGATTGAGAAAGCACGTAAGGACTACCTGGAGCAGAGTAAGCAGTCAACACATGTTATGTATCATTCTGTTGCACAATGCTTCCTCCCAGTCCAAATTGGAAGGAAGGTTTTCAGTCCTTCCTGGCTAGATCAGGTGTCCCTCTTTGGGACTTCCATGGCCCTTTTGCTCTCTACAGTCACAGCTCATCTTTGTTTATTGTATCTTTTGCATTAAAGCAAGGTTCTATGTCAGTTACGATAGGCTAGCTTTTGCTGCAGTAACACATGACCTCCAAAGCTCAGTGGCCTCCAACTGAAAAGGTTTCTTTCTTTCTCACATTGCATGTCCATCGTGGGTTGGCAGTGGCTCTGCTCCATGTCATATTCACTCTGGGACCTGCCAGATGGAAGAAACTCTTATGTGGAATATTGCCAGTCTCATGGCAGAGGGGAAGAAAAGACATAGTGAATAATGTGTTGGCTGTTGAATCTGCTAGGAAGTGACACGTGTCAATTCCATCTGCATATGGGTGGCCAAAACAAGCCACATAGTCATTGTTGAGTTTGGGAGAATGGGGATGTAAAAAATCTTCTTGTGGGAGGTAATCCAGAATCTTTGGCAAATAGTGTTAAAATCTACCATGTAAATCTTATAAAATTCATTTTATGAACAATATTAATACTAATAGCAGCAAATCACCAGGTGCAGTTCCAAGTTCTCTATATAAATTAACCCACTGAACCCTCATCACAACTCGGTGAGGAAGGGACTGTTTTTATTCCCATTTTACAGATGGGGAAACCAAGGCACTGAGCACTTAAAGCCCCATGCCTAAGGTTCCAGAGCTTAGGTGGAAACATCAGGGCTGGATGACGAGAACCTCCGGTTCCCTCCAGGCTGGGAACTTAGTGGAGGACCAGGAAGCAGTCATAGGACAGAATTCCTGGATCCAGCTGCGGAAATATGAGTCTCCTTCTTTGCTTGACTATTTCTCAGTGACCTGCCTTTGCACCAGGCTCCACGGGGCATCATCCCTTCCCATAGCTCATATTCAGCTCCCCAGCTGAAATTCTGTGTTTAGGGCTTGCTAAACACCGTAAAAATGTCAATTAAGTTGATTTAAAAATGCTCCTGTTCTCATTAACAACAAACTGTTAGTGTCGATGCAGGCAGACAGGGCTAAGAATAAATAGTATGAATATTAAAAGGTTTCTGGTGTCATTAATTATCAATAATAAATTATCCCCTACCCCTACCCTCTCTCTGGCTGCCAGGGATGCCTTCTTCCCTGGGCAGGAAGAGTTATTACCAGAAGTCTGACATTTGGCTTATTCATCTGCTTTGGAGAAAGAATGCAGACATTGAAGACTCAGGCCCCAGGAATAACTGCTCTCGTGACCTCTAGTCTGACGAATTTAAATTGTTAGCAGTCCTGCAGTAGACTGTACTCACAGTGTGGGCCATAAGCCAGCCCTGACCCCAGGCAGGTGCCCTATCAATGTCTGGTGAATGAATGAATGAACTTAAAGTCTCTAGTTTGTATTTGTACCTCTGAGCATGAGTCTGGGCTCTGCTGCTTTCTAACTGTGTGACCCTGACTGAGTCACTTAACTTCTCTGTGTCAGTTTCTTCTGCTGTGAAATAGAGTTGATGATAATAGTGGCTGCTTCACAGGCTGCAAAGATAAAAACAGAATATGTATGTTATAACTCATATAATAAATGCTCAATGAATATTAGCCATCATCATCATCATCTTTTTCATTATCATTTTAATTATAATTGCAACTCTGTGTTGGAGGAACTTAAAGGTTTTCTAGTTCAACCCCTCAGAGGAATATTCTGTAGCCATTAAAAATGATGTTTGCAAAGACATTTTAATAACAAGGAATGATGCTTATGTTAAGTTTAAAAAAGCAGACTGCAGAATTTCACGTGCTTTGTGATTGCAGTGATTTTAAACATAGACAAAAACAGGATGGAGATACATCAAAAACATCATTGGTGATTTTTTTTTTCTAAGTGGTTATTTTATTTTCTTTAGTATATTTTATGTGGCTTTTAACTTTTTACAATAAACATGTTTTGTTTATTATGAAAGTTTCCCGACATACACAAAAATACACCAGTTTTATGAACACCTATAAACCCATGACTTAGATTTATTGATTTTTAACATTTTGCCATCTTTGCTTAACTTTTTTTTCTTTTGAGTGAAATATTTTAAATTTACTGACATCATGATATTTTATTCCTAGATATTTCAGTAGGTATCTCTAAAAAGTAAAAATATTTTCCTACCTAACCACAATACCATGATCACATCTGACAAAATTAGGAATAAATCTTTCATGTTATCTAATAGAGGCCTACCTTCTTTCATTGTGCTTCCCAGATACTGCATTTTTTTTACCAGTTGAAGGTTGGTAGCCACCCTATATGTACTGGTCAGGTAAGTTTATCAACACTACTTCTCCAACAGCACTTGCTCACTTTGCATTTCTGTGTCACATTTTGGTAATTCTCACAACATTTCAAACTTTTAAATTATTATTATATTCGTTATGGTGATCTGTGATCCACGATCTTTAACTATGACTCATTAAAGGCTCAGATAATGGTTAGCATATTTTAGCAATAAAGTATTTTTTAGTTAAGGTATGTACTTTTTTTAGGCATATGTTATTGCACACTTAATAGATTACAGTATAGTTTAAACATAACTTTCATACACACTGAGAAACCAAAAAGTAGCGTGACTTGCTTTATTGCGATATTCGCTTTATTTCGGTGGAACTGAACTAGCGGTATCTCTGAGGTCTGTCTGTACATAATCTGTATGCAAATTTCCTAATTGTCCTTCAAAAAAATTTTCCTTTAAAACAGATTTGTTTGAACCAGGATTCAATTAAGGACCACTCATTACATTTGGTTGTCACGTCTTTTAATTCTCTTTAAATGGAGCAAAACATAGCCCCACCTTTGTATCCATCATATTGACTTGCTGAACAGACCAGGTCAGTTATTCTGTTGAAGGTCTCAACTTCTGTATTTGCCTTTTCTTTGTGGTTGCAATGCTTTTATAATATGAAAACAATGTGACTAAGAAAAAAACCCAAAATCTTCCCTCTGTAGATGTAGCCACATTCTCAGCTGTGTGAGCAATAGTCATAACTATACTTTCCATGTGCCAGGCGTGACACTTAGCATTTTATTAGTTTTATCTTATTTAATTCTCACAATAAACCCATGACGTAAATACCCTTTTTATCAATATCATTATGTAAATGGTGAAAAGTAGAATGACTTGCCAAGGCCCCATCATTGAGCAGACCAGCTCTCCAGCCAGCAAGCTTAACATCCATGCAGTATTAAAACAACTGAAAGAAATGCTGCGAACTAAAGTCAGGGAAACCAATCCTGCCTCCCTTGGGGATGCTAAATGACAACCAGGAAGCAGATTCCCCATGATGCCCGGGGAGAGGTCTGCAGGGAAGTGATGGAGTGGTGTCTTCAGTGATTAAATCTGTTCTTCTGCCAGAGCTTGGAGCTACCCTGGACATCTCCAGAGTTTCCTTCTGCCTCCTTTTCTTCCATTCTTAGCAGGTTGGATGGGCCATAGAAAGCTTGTGCTTTTCCCTCTCTAGGCTTGAGAATCCCTGGATCTGCTATTTATAGACAAGTAGATATCAGACCCAGAAAGCAGCTCTCAAGGGAGCCTCCACAGCTGCCAGGGTAAAGGACCTGTGGGATCCACCAGCTATTCCACTCCTGGGTCTTCATTCATGAGCATTCTGGAAAAATCAGGCAAAGCAGATTGTGTGTTTCGGGAAAGAACACTGGAAGGGGAGTCTAGGCACCTGGATCCTTAGCAAGATTTGCCTCTGCCGTGGACAGCCTGTGTGTCTTTGTCTATGGCACCCAGTTTCCCAGAGCCCAGGTGTCCTGTCTTATATCCAACTTAAAACTGTCAGTTCAATTTCCACCGTAAGGTTGTTATAAGGATTATACGAGAATGAGTGGGAGTAACATTGGAGATATAGGAGCTCCTCTCGGGTGTACCGCAGGAGTTGCAAATTCAGGTGCGCATGCTGGCTAGGTAGGGAGCATATGGTTCCTGTGTTCCAACAGGACCCCACCCCAAAGCTATAGTTGACTGATTGGTCAAGGCCTTGGCAACTGACCCAGGCTGCCCTGGGATGTTTGGATTTGGGAAGGGTGGGTGGCCAGTCATTCCTTCCCTTTGAGTTTAGGTCCAAATTAGAAACAGAGAGCATTGATAACAGATGCTTTCTAACTATGAGGGAAACAGTTCGGTGAGGAAGATGAATGTTGTGAGCAAGTGAGAGGAAGAGAGACACATGAGACCCAGGTTCCAGCTGTTCTTGGGATCTGACTGCATCCCTGAGGTTTGACTGTTCAACCCATTTTTGGCTTCTCTGAGCCAACCATTTCTCCTTTCTTTGGCTTAAGGGTGTTTGAGATTGTTTCTGCCATCTATTGCTAAAAAGGTGTCCAGTGTATTCAGCTTTAGGACACTCTTAGCATTCCCAGGGAGAAGAAAGCTAGAGTATACCAGGAACTTGAAGACCACCTTCTGGTCCCTCCACCTCATTTCACAGCTAACGTCCAGCATTGTTAACCACGTTGCCTCAGGTATCTGAGCAAGTGAGCGGCAAAACCAACACAAGAATCTAGGTCTCCTGACTTCCATCCCCGGGCCTTCCCATCTCTCCAATCTTCCTCTTTTCTATCTGGGCAGCATAGCATAATGACAACATGTTAAAACCCAGTAACTCTTACTATTTACTGAGTGTATACTAAGTTCCTCCCTATGCTCAGTGATTCTCATGCGTTACCTTAATAATGACCCAATGAAGAAGTTATTTTTTTCAGTTCCTCTCCATTCTGCATAGTGGAACCCTCGAGTTCAGAAAGGTTGAACAACTTGCCCAAAGACACACAGGTAGTCAGTCACAGTCACAGAGTCACAAACTCAAGTCCTCAAGCCCCCGTGCTTAATCATGGTGCCCTACCCTGTCTTTGGCTTCCTGCTCTATTGAGAGGGGCAGTGGCCACACACTCCTTTGAGACAGTCCCTTAATGAGTCTATAACTGAGCTTGAGCAGTCCCAAGAGATCTGTCATTTCCTGTATCCTGTGGCCACTGGCCTGGGAGTTCTTGGGCTTGTGTTATTTACCCAAGAATTTGCAAGTCTGCTTCTTGCTTAGGTAAAAAATACTTTTGTAAATATGGATGGAAAATTGGCTTTGCTTACCCAGAAGTGGGGAGAGCTTTAGGCATCTTGGGAAATGTTGGTACAAACATATGTGTGTGCAAAAAAAGGCCTAGATTTTGCTCATCAACTCCATGGTAGAGAAAAGGATTCTTTTTTTTTAATAACATTTTTTATTGAGTTATAGTCATTTTACAATGTTGTATCAAATTCCAGTGTAGAGCACAATTTTTCAGTTATACATGAACATACATATATTCATTGTCACATTTTTTTTTTTGCTGTGAGCTACCACAAGATCTTGTATATATTTCCCTGTGCTATACAGTATAATCTTATTTATCTATTCTGCATATGCCAGTCAGTATCTACAAATTTTGAAATCCCAGGCTGTCCCTTGCACCCCCTGCCCCCTTGGCAATCACAAGTTTGTATTCTATGTCTATGAGTCTGTTTCTGTTTTGTATTTATGTTCTTTTTTTTTTTTTTTTTAGATTCCACATATAAGCGATCTCATATGGTATTTTTCTTTCTCTTTCTGGCTTACTTCACTTGGAATGACATTCTCCAGGGATATCCATGTTCCTGCAAATGGCGTTATGTTGTGGTTTTTTATGGCTGACTAGCATTCCATTGTATAAATATACCACAGCTTCTTTATCCAGTCATCTGTCGATGGACATTTACGCTGTTTCCGTGTCTTGGCTATTGTAAATAATGCTGCTATGAACATTGGGGTGCAAGTGTCTTTTTGAAGTAGGGTTCCTTCTGGATACATGCCCAGGAGTAGGATTACTGGGTCATATTGTAAGTCTATTCCTAGTCTTTTGAGGAATCTCTGTACTGTTTTCCACAGCATCTGCACCAAACTGCATTCCCACCAGCAGTGTAAAGGATTCTTGACGTCTCCTTGTTAAGGTGGCTTTGGTGCTTATAACAGAAGTATGCCCAGTGGTGGACAGGGATGGCTCACTAAGGTGGCTTCCAAGTTCACAGAGGTGACAAAGGGCAGTCTACCCCAAAGTGTCAATTTCTGATCACCTGTGACAGAAGAGCCTGGGAGACTTGTTAAAAATTTGTGGTCTACCCATTATCTATTGCTGTGTAACACACTGCCCCCAATCTTCGTGGCTTAAAGCAACAGCAGTTAGTTTGCTGAGGAACCTGCAACTAGGGCTGGGCGCAGCAATCACGGCTTGCCTTTGCTAGGGCAGCCCAGCTGGGGACTGGAGGATGTACTGTCAGGATGGCTCAAGCAGCTGGCTGGCAGGTTGGTGTGCTTGTTGGCAGAGAATCCTGCCAGGGCTGTGGGCTGTGGGCCTTGGTTCCTCTCTGTGTCAGGCTCTCCACTGAATGCTTGGGCTTCCTCACAGCATGGAGACTGGGTACCAAGAGTGAAAGTACCAAGAGAGCAAGATGGAATTACATTGTGTTTTTATGTTCTAGCCACAGAAGTCACTTGGCGACACCTCCACTGTGCTCTGCTGATCAAGAGAGTAAGAAGGGCCCACCTAGTTTCACGGGTTCATAAATCAGCCTCTTGATGGGGAGGTGGCAATAGTGGTTGCCTGTGGGAAGGGAAACTAGGTGGCAGGGAGCAAGGAAGGCGGGGGAGAAAGGGACAGTAGAGAGAGACGTGTGAGAGAAGGGCGGTTATGTCTCACTGCAGGGCTTGGTTTGTTTTTTGGCATGCACTTGTATTTTACCTTTTGTTTGCAAAATGAATAAAAAGACTGAGGTGGCAGGGAGCAGTGGGTGTGTGTGTTCATGGGTGAGCATGTGTGTTTCTGTGCTCACAGTCTGGGCAGGCACAAGTGACAGAGTTAAAGCAGCAACTCCAATGGGAAGCAAAGGAGAGGGCCTGGCCGTGGCCATGACAGGGCCCCAGGCTGCATCGTGCTGGTGCTCCTGGTCCCAGAGGTACACTCTTCTTGACCTGATCCATCTCTTCAAATGGAAAGAGAGCCAGCTGTCTGCCAGGGGCCACAGACCTCGGTGTCAGTAGACACGCATCTATGGGCAGAAATCACAAAAACCCTTCACCCTTTCACTAAAAGCAAAACGAAACAAAATTCCAAACAGACAAAACAAAAGCAAAAACAAAACAAAACAAGACAACCCAAACCCCACAGATAACTTCACTCAAGAAAGAAAGCTGGGAAGTATAATACTCACCGTTTATTTAAGACCCCATATGTGCCAGATGCTTTACCTAATCTAATTTTCACACAGCCGTGGTTTTGCAGATGAGGAAACCGAGGCTCAGGCAGGCAGAATGGCTTGCTCGCACTCACACGACTGGAGGGCAGACACAGGAGTGGGGTTCCTGCCTGGTCCCTTTGCGCCCCGGGCTGGTTGGTGAACGTCAGTCTTTCCTCCTCTCCCTGTAGCCGGGATCCTTGGGCGGCTTTGCCTAATGAAGAGAAATGTTCTTGATGCAATTTGGATCTGACCGCTGGACTTGGTGACAATTTATTTTGTGAATTCCCAGTAAAAATGGAGTTCTTTTTTAGGAACAGTGACTTCTGGAGGGCAGAGCCAGGAATTTTAATTGGGTGAGAGGCAGCAGTGAGTGTTGGTGTGGGGAGTCAGAAAGCACCTGTTCCAGTCCTGACTGCCTGTGTGACCTTGGGCAACAATACAAATGCTCATCAGTAATAATAATAGCCTCTACCTACTGATCTCTTAGTGTGCACCAGGTGCTGTGCTGAGCAACTCATGTGCGCCACCTGACTTATTCTCAGCAATCCTGAGAGGAAGGGCGGTACAAATATCCCCATTTCATAGATGAGGAAACAGGCTTCAGGCATTGAGCAGCTTGCCCAGTGCCACACAGATAGGAGGGGTTACATCCATGATTTGGGCCTGTGCTTTCAGAGTTTGTGCTTTTCACCACTGTGCTATCATATTGATACATATATGGATGTGATACAGACATGGATAGCAGCTAACATTTATTGAACATTTCCACGTGGTATACGCGATTCCATCACTGTATGTAGTGTATCATTTAATTCCCAGAATGACTCTGGGAAGTCAAAATTATCATCTCCATTTTCTCAGATGAAGAAACTGACTTCTCATGTGTTTGGTGAGGGGTTTTCGCCTGCTCCATGATTGTCTTCTAAGAACTGTCACTTTGGGAAAAAGGGTTAAGCTAGGTGTGGACTCAGATCATGTGGGGTGGTGGCTGGCTTCAGAAGAAGCCCCTCCCTCTGCCTCTCAGGGAGAAGCTGGGGTGGGGTGTGCAGGGGAGTTTGGGGAGGCTGCTGCACCAATGCCTCACTTGCACCTTCTCTGGACGCTGGAGGCACAGGTCTCTCCCTGAGGCTCGCCAAGCCTGGCTTCCATCCGTCTGGGCTGGGCAGCCGGCCTCCTTGGCAGAGTGGGCTACAGCCTGAGGCTCCTGAGCCCTGCGTGGCTCAGTGAACTGTGCAAGGAAGGGAGGCTCTGCCAACGTGTCACTGGCCAGCTCCCCACTGGGCACCATCTGGGATGCACTGAGCTGGAGAGCAGGGCGGCCAATGGCTGCCTCTTCCACCCTGCGGGCCTCACCTCCCTGAGCACACAGCCCAGGAAGGTATCAGAATGTCAGGGGACAGAACCTCCCAGGGGAACCTCTTCTTTAGTCCCAGAGGCTGTATCTGACGATAATAATCACACTAATGATGAACGTTTGTCAAAACTTTCTCACGGCAGGGCACTGGGCTTAGTGGTTCACATATATTGTCTCGCTTAACTTACTCATTATCATACATTCCCGTGTTTAAGTAGTGTTATTATCCACATTCCATAGATGAAGCAGAAGCATAGAGAGGCACAGAGCCGTGCAGCTGGTGTGCTTCAGAGCCAGGGTTCAGATTCCTTGTTTTAAAGCCTGGCTGTCTCATGAGTTCTGGATTCTAACTTTGCCCAATCTCTTACTGTTGAGTACTTCTGTTCAGTCTCCTGCTCTTTAAAAGTCTTCAGTTTCTCCTTGTGTACTTTGTGGGAGTTGGACCACATTTTCACAATGTGTTCATCAGGGTCCCAGAATTCTGACAGGAGCTATGTGTGGGTGTGTTAGGAGTTGGGGAAGGGGTGAGGAGAAGCTGAGGATGAGTATCTGACTCCCAACCTCTTACTGCTTTTAACCTGAGAGCAAACGCCACTTTTTGCTTCTCCCTCTATCAGGGTGATGTTAAGAGGTGGCTTACAGAAGGGGCTATGATAGATTTGAACACTAGCAATTGCTGATCTGACATTCTTGTACCATAAAGAGAGGAGGAAAACAAACCTCAGGGAAGGTAAGGGACCCATTTAAAGAGACCCAGCAAGCCAGTGACGTGGGCAGATAATGTATTGGTTAAAACTGCAGGTTCTGGAGCCAGACACCAATGGTTCAAGCCCTGGCTCTGCCTACCCCTAGTGGTGTCCTTGGGCAGAGTCTAGCCCGACGGATAGACAATCCCTATTTTACTACCACTAAATGGTCCCAGTGGGATAGTTGAGGCCCTGAACTATTTCTTGGATGGAAGAGCTCAGTAACTGGGTCATTTTTCCTGCAACTCTGCATCCCCTACCCCAACTCCCAACTCAAAGGGCCCAGGGCACCCAAATGCCTTTGGACCTGCCCAGTTATGATGCAGATATCAGGGGTACCCAAGAACTGTCCCCCTACTCTCCTCAAAGGAATCTACTGGAATTTATGCTCAACAGAGTCTGTATTCATGGATAGGGGAAGGGCTGGGCTGGTGACATGAAGACACAAACAAGAGACTGCATATGACCCTTAGTAACTGTGTGACCTTCAGTACCTTCCTTCACATCTCCAGACTTCAGTGTCCTCATCTTTAAAGGGCAGTGCTGGAGGTTCGATGCTCTTCATGGGCCTCGGCAGCTTCATGACAGCATGCTTCAATGATCCCAGGCATCAGGAAATATGACCTCTCTCCTCTGCATCCAGACATTTCCCTGAGAAGTCTTCTCCCTAAGCGCATACTCATGAATCAGACAGAGTTGGAGCTGACCAAGCCTCCCTCCTTTATCTGTGTGGCGAAGAATGAAATTTTGAGTTCTCCTGGCCTTGGGAAATTGGCCTCAAATGGTGTGGCTGCAGGGCTTTCAGAGCGCTATCCTGAGGGACAACTCTGACCCAGCCACAGCCCAGCGGGAGAGCTCGAGGTTAGGCCAGGTCTGCACACAGTGGAGTCTGAGCGCCTCAGGGTAGAGTTTCCGGAAGGAGAGGCCTGTCTTCCCCTGGGCACAGCTGCTGCTCGACATCGGCAGGGGGGGTGGGGGGGGTGAGATAGGGCACTTGCTCGGGGTAGAGCAGTGTGGTCAGTGTGGCCACCTCGGGGACTCGTCCTTTCTCTTCCTCTTAGAAGGAGAAGGTGCTGATTTGGTTGGTCAGATTTCCAAGCAATGATGGAACCATGTTTCCTAGCAGGCTGGGTGACTGGCTGACAAAAGGCTTCCTCCTGTCTGAGGTCCGAATAGTGAAAGACTCAGGTTGGTTTCACAGCGGAGGCCGGGGCACCTCTGTCCCTCTGCCCCCTCCCGTCAGCCCCACGCGCGTCGGTGCCTTCACTGGACCCGTGCTTTTCTGGTCTGTTAAGACAGCGTGGTCAGTGCCCCACTCACATCTCCTTGGCCTGCCCGGTCTACAAGGTCACATGAGGAAAATTCATCCTGATGGCTTCCTGTGTTTCTCTGTGCACAAGGAGGGCTGGGAGGGTGGGGAGTTAATGCCCCAGGAGTGACCTTCAGCCAGGGAAGGATATGGGGGTGGATAAACCCCCTGATTCCTTGCCACCAAGTGAAGGTAATGTTGGGGTGTATTCTGCAGTCTCTTAGTCAGTCTTTAACTGGATGGGGTCTTAGTTGCGCCCAGTTACCACTCTCCCATTAACACACCTTTGGTTGGCTCCCTCCCTTCCCACTTCCTCTTGCGCTCTCTGAAGCACCTCTCAGATAAGTCAGGATTCTTAGTTCCTATCTATCTCAGGGTTTGCTTAGGATATTGTGATTTACAATAACACATATTTGGTCTTAGTTCTGGCACAGAGCTCCTAAAACCCTTGGAATGGCCTAAGTAATGAGAGCACAAAGGTGTCTTTTGTTATGTTAATGAGGTAACTTTTGGAAAGCATTTAAGGATGAGTCTGGTTGCCTGCCAGTGGTGCCAACCACATGATTAGAGAGTTGGATGTCAGGGGAGGGGAGAGGGCCTGGAGATTGAATCCAGTCACCAAAGGCCAATGATTTAATCACGCATGCTTGTGTAATGAAGCTTCCATAAAACCCCGAGGGATAGCTACTAGGTTGGCGAACTCTTGGAGATGTGGGGACAAGAGTGTGCCTGGAGAGGGCACTGAGGCGCCGCATGCTTTCCCCATACCTTGCCCTTTGTGTCTCTCCTGGCTGTTGATTTGTATCCTTTAACATTCCTTGCAATTAACTGGTAATATGGCGAGTAAACTGGTTTCCTGAGTTTTCTGTCACTTTAGCAAATTAACCAATCTCCAGGAGGCGGTTGTGAGAACCTCTGATTTATAGAGCCAGTTGGTCTGAAGCACAGATGACCACTTGGACTTGCCATTGGCATCTGAAGCAGAGGGCAGTCTTGTGGGACTGAGCCCCTAACCCGTGGAGTCTAATGCTGTCTCCAGATAGAGAGTGCCAGAACTGAGTTGCGTTGCAGGACACCCAGCTGGTGTTCGAGGAAAGTTGCTTGGTGGTGTGGGAGCTCCTCCCTCACACTGGACTGATGCAGAAACTTCACTGCTCTTGAAGGGATCCACAGTAAGACATGTCCTGTCACAGACTTCACTGCAGTGCCGGAGGTGGTAGGATGATCTTACTCCCATTTTACTGATGAAGAAACTGAAGCCCGGAGAGGTTAATGACTTTTCCAAAATGGGAGGTTGGAGGTACCAAAATGGTAGACCCTGACTCCCAACTCACTGTCCTTTTCTCAGTGGCAAACCTTGGTGTCCCCCAGGCAACTCTCTGATATAAGGAAGGACACTTGGGTGAAGACCAACAAGAAATGGAATCCTTTGCTGCTGTCTTCATTTTAGTTCTCAAAACTAGCAGTAGATTTGTTTAGAACAAGCCTTGTCCTTTGATTAGAACTATTGATAAACTATTGATACCTTAATGGGTAATAGGAGCAGAGAGGGACTTTTAGCCTTTTAGTTAAGATATTATGGATGGGGCTACCCAGAGCACCTGGAACTGAGCAAGCTTGTGAAAATCTAACTAAACATTGAGAGAAATATTTCAAGAATTGATTAGTGATGTCTGCCTTGGCACAGGACATCTGCTACTACAGAAAAGACCTGGTAAAGAAGGCTAGGACCATGGTTAGCTCATGTGTTAAGCCACAGGCTGGAATTTGGAGCAATGAAGAAGGTGACAAAATGATGCCGAAAGGTGGTGGCTAGTCTGGAGTTTCGGTTACTCCACCACCCTAAATTCCTTTTTTGCTCTATCCTTCTCTCTCAGAATTCTATTATACTGCTTTAGAATCCCAATAACCTTGTAGAATGCAGACATACACACACACCCACACACCCCTTATTTTACACAGCAATTAAAGCAAAAATTCTGGATCCTGCTCCAAATTTTGCCTTCAGCATTTTGTCTCCCCTAGTACCAACATTGATTAGTTCCACTTGAGTCTCACTTTCCCCATATGCAAAATAAAGGTGTTGGGACAGGGCACTAATTCTCAAAAAGCACGCAAAGAAACAGTAGTTCCTTAGGATGGTAGCAGCTATTACGTGGAATAGTTTTCCATGATTACTTTCTTTTGGAATATTGCTAGACTGATAAAAACATTTTTTTAACTACAAGACATTTTAGATTTGTAATAAGAATTCACCTTAAAGTTACTCAGTTCCCCAGACTTACTTGAAAACAGGGAATACACCACACACCATAGTCCCTAAAGGTCTTTCAGCTTTAAAATGCCAAAATTCTTTACCGATTTCCTTTGAGAATAGAGGTATAAAGAGATGCATGATCAATGACTGGCTTATTTTAGTTCTCTCCCGTAGATATGATATGGTGGTTGATTTTTAACCACAGCATTTAAGTGGCTCAAAGCAAATGGCAACCCTGGGGGTCATTTCTCTAGTTGAGCATTTGAAGATAAATCAATCAGGTTGAGAACAACTGAAATGATTTTTTTCCTTAAGACCAGACTAGGTTATTTCAGTTACTTTAATGATGTAAATCATGTGATAAAAACAACTGGCAGAATTGACTGCAGAGCGGTGTTGACTAGGGGTATTTTTGTCAGCATAGCTGCTGTGAAGGTTTTCCATTTGAAAGTTTCAAGTAGCAAAATCCTACTCAGTGTCCCAAGCTGTGTGGTGGGTTTAGCACTTCAGCACAGCGTAGGGTAAAGTTGTCAGGGAGACATACACAATGTTAGTCTCCATCCACAGTGTGGTGGAGTTCTAGGTGCCCAACCCTGGGTGGCTCTCCACACTGGGGAGGTGTCCAGCCTGGGCCAACTCCTGCTGCCTGTGTCTTTCCTAGAGACAGACTATTCCTTCAAATGAAGGGCTGTCTTTCTCTATTCAGAAGAGGTCATGCTTTTATTTATTTATTTCTTTTAAACATTTTTTTATTGAGTTATAGTCATTTTACAATGTTGTGTCGAATTACAGTGTAGAGCACAATTTTTCAGTTATACATGAACATATATATATTCATTGTCACATTTTTTTCTCTGGGAGCTACCACAAGATCTAGTATATATTTCCCTAAGCTATACAGTATAATCTTGTTTATCTTTTCTACATTTTGAAATCCCAGTCTGTCCCTTCCCACCCCCTGCCCCCTTGGCAACCACAAGTTTGTATTCTATGTCTATGAGTCTGTTTCTGTTTTGTATTTGAGGTCACACCTATTTAATCTACCTTTCTGGAAGTCTGGTCACGAATAACTTCAAACTCTCCATACCAATAGTTTTCATCAAAGACTATTTCAGGGTCAGCATTGATAAATAAGGATGGAAAGTGCAGTGGTTATTATTAACCAAAGCACCATCTGAATCATTTACAAAATTAAAACAAACATGCTTGGCTCCACCCCTGAAGACTCTGATGTGTGTGCAGGCATCAATATTTTAGAAAGCTCCACAGATAACAACCCATATGTCCATCGATAGGAGACTGGATACACAAAGTGTGGTATATTCACACAATGGAAAACTACTCAGCAATAAAAAGGAAAATGCTGTTGTTATACACAGCAACATGGATGCTTAACACTCAAACATTAGGCTAAGTGACAAAAGTTTCAGTCACTAAAAATGTACAAGGTAGAATTCCATTTACATGAAGTTCAAAAATAGGCAAAGCTAGTACCTGTGTAAGAGATCATAATTGTGGTTTCTACTGAGGGGAAGTGGAATTAACAACAAAAGGACACAAGGGCACTTCATAGAGGTGATGCAGATATTCTGTACCTTGTTTTAGGTGACAGTCTACGCAGATACATACAGCTTAAAATGTGAACTGAACCCTTAAGAGATCTGCATTTCATTGTATATAATTTTTACCTCATTTAAACAGAAAAAGTTCAACTTCCCTGTAAGTCCCCACATTAGGGTCCTTTCCCTGTGCCAAAGCCCAAGAAAGAATCATCTCCACCCAAGGGATGGGCCTAACCCAGCTCAGCCCAGTGACAGCCTCAAGCAGTGGAACAGTTCCCCAACCTCTCTCTGCCTTATATCACACAACTTCCCATTCTCATTTACCCTCCAGAATTTCTCCCATCCTTTCTCTGTCTTTTGGATGATGAAACTCTAGAGAACTCAACATACAATAACCAGCTTAATAATAAACACATAGGTTCCAGGAACGGTGCTTCTTTCCTATCTCCATTTCAGTAGCCACACCTGCATTCCTGGAAGGAGTCCCTTCCATCTCAGGCCACTCTGTAGTTTACTGAGCACCTACTATGTGCTGGACCATGGTGGCTCCTTTACCAAGGCTATCTCATTTTCTTTTCAAAGTAGCCCTGAGAAGTTGATCTCTTTTACTGTCCTCCCCATTTTCCAGATTAGTAATTGATAAGGGAAGATAAATAATGGGCCTGAAGTTGACATCAGGCTGATTAAGTGGAAGATTCAGGGTTAGAACAGCGATTGCAAAACCCCTTACAATTTAAGATCCCTTTCTTTCCAGGGCCTGAGGGGAGAAAAGCAGAGAGGCGTGTTGAAAGGAGAGATGCACTTGAGTGTGAAAGGGGCAAAGGTCCTTACTTGACCATGCTTTTCATGTCCAGTTGCCAGAATTTAAGCCAGTCAAGTCCTATACACCCAAGCAGTCCCATGCTCTCAGGCTCGCCCCTGCTGGTAGCTTAAAAGTGGCAGCCTCAGGACGACTTTATGATATAACTTAGAAAACAAAAAAGAAGCAAGTGGAGGATGTAGAGATGGTTTTAGTTTTAGGATTCTGGCTCCCTGAGATCAGAGGAGTGGGTTCCTGTTCGGGGGTGGCGAGGCACAGGGAGAAGCATTGGAGCAGATTCTGTGGGGTGTGTGTGTATATGTGTGTCTGCGCGCCTGTGCGTGGAGGGGGGATTGCTGTACCCAGCGCGAGGCACTGGGGGAGGAGGAAGCGGTAGCTGAGATCTGAATAATTGATTCCTCAGCCGCACCAGACGCCCAGGAGCGGGAGCGGGCGGAGAGCGTGGTTTCAGCACGACGGACAGCGGCGAGCGCCGCCGCAGGCGCCCCTGCCTCTAGCCAGCCACCTATCCTGGCCTTATCGCCGCCGTGCGCTCCGGGAGCCTGTGGCCGCGCTCTGCGCCGCCGCCGAGGGACTGCGGGGTCTGCCTTAGCCCGCCGCTGGGGAGGGTGGCTGCGGACGGGAGACTCTTTCGCTCGCCGGAGCTCCAAGCCTTTACGGTTTTCGCGGGGGCTGCTGCGTCTCGCCGACTGAGAACAAGTCCCCAAGTTGCAGTGGGGGCGCCCCTGGCTTCCTCCTCCTCTTCCTCCGAGGCGACCGCAGCAGAAGCACGCCTGGGGAGCCCGATTTGGCCAGAGCTGCGAATCAGGGTGGCCAGGAGCTCTCAGGACTCCCGCCGGAAAGTGGGGAGCTGAACGCCAGGCGCGGAGCTGGCCCCGCAGCTAAGGGCTAGAGGGAGCTGCCTTCCCCCGCCCGCGCCTCTCTCGGCCGGGGACCGCGGGGATCCCCGGCCACACGCGCGCGCGCGCTCCCACATTCAATCACACACTCGCCCTCACACACACACCAGCCCGGAGCCTGGGCTGCGGAGAGGACTCCTGGGCGCTCTCAGAGGATCGGGCAGCTGCTGTCCGGAGTGGGGCAGGAAGCCGAGCTCAGGCTCTCGGAGGGAGGCGCCGAGGGCTTAGCCGGGGCATGGGGCCGGGTGAGCGCTGAGAGTCGCGGCCGCAGCCATCAGCCCTGGAGATGACCAGGGGCGGCCACTGCTGAGAACTATGTGGAGAGAGGCTGCGGTGAGTGCTGGCACGGGACGCTGGGTCTGGGCGGCCCCTTTGGGAAGAGGACGGTGGGAGGCCTTGATAAGAGGGGGCGACAGGACCGCAAGAGGATCCTTGCGTGGGAAAGATCGCACCTCCCTCGGGGATCCGGGACCGCGGGAGCCGGAGTCCTTCCCTCCCCCTCTCCTCCTGCCGGCACATCGCAAACTCAGCCAGCACCCCCACTCAACCCCCATTCCCTCCTCTTTCTCTCCCTACCCGCCTTGCTCAGCAGCTCCTGGCCGCACAACTCCCAGCAGCCGGCGCCAGGGAGGTGGCAGGGGGTGAGAGTGGAGGTGCCCTGTTAGCTTCTCGAGGGTGGCCAACGTGGGGCTCCGGTTCTCTTGTGCTACCCGAAGTGGAGCTCTCCATTTCGGCCTCAGGGTCTTAGGATCCCAGCTGGGGGCGTCTTGAGCACGGAGCTTCAGCTCCCCGTCTCCGGTCGAGCCCCCTGTGCGCACAGAGGGGCTGTGAGCACTGCAGACTGCAGTCTGTCCCCCCGTACTCCACCCCCCGCCGGTGGGCTGATCCTGCCTCTCCATCTCTTCTCCGCCCTCGTAGAGCCCTGCTGCAGAGCCTCCGGCTGGGATAGCCGCCCCCCGTGGGGGCGATGCGGACAGCGCGGGACAGCCAGGGGAGCGCGCGGGGGCCGCAGCATGCGGGAACCCGCTAAACCCGGTGGCTGCTGAGGCGGCCGAGATGCTCGTGCGCGCAGCGCGCCCCACTGCATCCTCGACCTTCTCCGGCTACAGGTACGTCCCAGCGGAAGACCTGGGCTCGGCGGGCCGGGCAGAAGGAAGACTCGACTAGAGGGAGAGCGGGAGAAGGATCAGGGGAGAGAGGGAGAAATAGAGCGGGAGAGGGAGCACCGCTGGCGAGGTGCGGGAGGAGCACCAGGGGGCGCTGCGGCTCCGCGCTCCGTGATGCTCAGCCGAAGAGTGCCGAGGCCCGTGCGAGTTCTCCTCAACTTCCCCGGGCTCCAGCAGCGCCCGGCCGGAGGGGCGCGCGCCTGTGCACGCGTGCACGACTGTGCCCGTATTTGCAGGCAGGCACTGCTGTGTACCTGGCGCGATACGTGTGTGCACCGCCCGAGGACGTGTGCAGACTCCGGATGGCCGTGGGCTCCCCTACTGCGGCCTGCAGATGTGCGCAGAAATGCGTGCGTGCCTGTGAGGGTGTGCAGCCCGCTGCCCACGTGCACCTAAGACTTGGTAACAGAACCTGAAGGAAAGGCTGGGATGGATGGGTGGGGGTGCTGTACATTTCACGTCGGTCGGAGGGTTTCTAGGGAGCCAACTGTCCCCTGCCCCACACCCTTGTGCACATTCTTCGCCAGCTCCCACGCGCCGGCCCCCGGGGGAACCTGCCTCCTCTCCGGAATTCTGCATTGCACACGGCGAGCGTCAGAGATTGTGTGTATGTGTGTGTCTGTGTGTGTGTGTACGCTCGCGTGTAAGGGGTGGATCCTAGGGCTGCCTGCAGTTGAGTGAAAATCGCTTTATGGCCCCTTTGCGCAAGGTGGGGCGAACCCTAAGTTCTCCCAGGCACCCTAGATCCTGGGGCGCACAAGCGAGCGTCCTTACTCCCATGCGTTTGGGATGTACCCTGCAGGAGAGGTGCGGGGTCTGCAGCCCGTGCCGGTGCCGAGTGGAGTCAGGTGGGTGCTGAACCCCGCGGTTTCGCAGAGGGCGGGGTCAGTCAACTCGCTTAGAGCGGGAGTAGAGATGCAGAGTCGCTCTGTCGCCTCCGCACGCCCGTGACTGTTTTGCAGTTTGCTCCCTGCGAACAGGGGGCGGGGTCAGTAACTTGGTCCGCACTAGCCCGGGTGGGAGCCGGGTGGGTGGAGGGTTTGTTCCGCGCCTATGCTCAGGGGCAGTGGTCCAAAGCTAACTTGGGGGATGCGGTGGGAGGTGTGGTGAGAGTCGGAGATGGAGAGGAGGCTGAAGACCGGGGATGAGGAGGCTGAATGCGAAGATGGTTTGGGGGACAGGGATGGAGAATTAGCGCGGATTGGAGTTGGAGATAGAGTTGGAGATGGGTCGAGAGTTGTGGATGGCGTCGGGCATGGGGAATGGAGTTAGTGACTCCAGCAGCTCTCGCTGGGAGTGGGTTCTGTACCTGGCTCCTAGAGCAACGGGCTGGGTCGGTAATCCCTTTCGTCTAGAACTCTTGCACACAGCAGCCCTGACTCTTCTTCTTCACCTTGCAGGGACCGTAAGTGGCGACTATGGGCAGACTGGGCTATTGGACCTTGCTGGTGCTGCCGGCCCTTCTGGTCTGGCGCGGTCCGACGCAGAGCGCGGCGGCGGAGAAGGGCCCACCGGCGCTGAACATCGCCGTCCTGCTGGGTCACAGCCACGACGTGACCGAGCGCGAACTGCGAAACCTGTGGGGTCCCGAGCAGGCGGCGGGGCTGCCCATGGACGTGAACGTGGTAGCGCTGCTGATGAACCGCACGGACCCCAAGAGCCTCATCACGCACGTGTGTGACCTCATGTCAGGGGCCCGCATCCACGGCCTGGTGTTTGGGGACGACACCGATCAGGAGGCCGTGGCCCAGATGCTGGATTTTATCTCTTCACAGACTTTCATCCCCATCCTGGGCATCCACGGGGGCGCATCTATGATCATGGCTGACAAGGTAAGGCCGGGAGATGGTGGGCAGCCGCGACCGAGCCAACGACAATCATATGGCGGCCACAGCAATCTTTGGGAGCCTCTGGCTTCTGTCTTGATCTGAAAAGGGGTAGTGGCCACTGACCCAAGTGAGAACCAGGTCCTGCCTCTCCAACCTAGAATTGAATGGAAATGCTTTTTGCTTTGGTTCTGAAAAGCGGGGTACTCGAGGCACCTTGGTGTGCCTGGAAGAACTCAGGAAATGAAAAGTATGATGGGGTGAGTGGTAGTGGAATGCTTGGAGATTTCCAAGTAGTGCACAGAGGAGAGCCTGGGGGACTTGAATAAGGCTTATACTCCTATAATGTCAATTTTACCTGCTTGTTTTGTGAAAAATGTCCATTTTCCCCCTACCGTGGTAAGCAACTAAAATGATTTCTAAAAGATCAAATGTGGGGATGTTGTGGAATAAAATGCAAAGTTTTTAGGTGAACCCCAAAAGGGCAGAAAAATGTCATACTTCTGCAGACTCTCTACGGTTATGGGGAGCGAGGTGGAAAGTTTGAGAAGCCCTGGGCCAGAGGCACGTGCAGCTGTGCTTCTCTAGGGGAGTGGCTGTGAGTGGAGAGAAATGACTGCAGACCCAGAGCATCAGGGGCCTGGTGTTTTCCTACATGTTCCTTGGGAGGGACTGATAAGGGCTGCAAGGCCCTCAGGTGCAAGGGTTGGCTCCCAAGGATGGGTTTTGATACTGAAGTTAGAGGCAGTCAGAATGAAGGAAGGTGTGTCCAAGTTTCTTGCTTAGAATGACGGGGGGGGGGGGTGTCTTACTATGGACCAGCTTAGAGTGTTGATTTGGAGAGGGTTGGGGGAGAGATTTGAAGATTTGAGTGAGATGTCATGAGTGCCTGGTTTGAGAATTGTGCAGAAGTGGAGGTCGGAAAGAAAAAGCAAAGTGAAGAATGAGAAAAAGGGAAGGATTGGTGTTGCAGGGCACTGTGGCTCGATCTAAGCCCCAGGAAGGGATTGGAGGGGTGAGGAAGGGAAGGGAAGCGTGAATGCACTTGTGTGCTGTGGTCCCCAGCCCTGAGACCTTCTTGGAGTGTGTTCCTTAGATAGCAGGAGACATCCTAATGGAGCGAGCAGACATTTGTCATAGCACTTTCCTTCTGACGTTCTCAAAGCACTTTTACATTTATCAAATCAGAGTCTGCTTCTGCCTCAGCAATTCCCACCAGCTCCTTTGGGAACCGTATTAATTCTTTCAGGTCTCCTGGGCTGCAGCACATTCAGCTGAAGTACACAACGGATGCAGTATCTTATTAAACATTCATTTTAAGTGGTTTGCAGCCTAGCAGAATTCCTATGTGTGGCTGAGCATTTTCCCAGCCCCCTCTCAGTTTTGAGGGGCTTCCTTCTGGGATGAAAAAAGTAGGGAACAGCCATGTCTTGCCACTGATGTATGGCTATTTCAGAACTGAGAATGGCCTTAAGAGTCTACTACAGCATCCTGTAACTTTCAGATGAAGGGCCGGGGGCATAGGGCAGTTAAGACTCAGCCAAGACCACATGGTGTGTGAGGGAACTAGACCTCTGGTTTTCTGGTTCTCTGATTTCTGATGAAGGCATGGAGAAGGAGAATAGCAGCCTTTTTTTTTTTTTTTTTTTTTTCCTACAGGGTTTTAGAGTATGACTTTGGGACCTAAAAATTGCCACCAATTCCTTCTCCCTTCTGAAGTTTTGATGGAAGGAGTAGCTAGCACACACAAAAACAGCCATATTGTAAGTGCAAATTCTGAATTGACTAGGGCCCAGCACAATCAGTGGAGAAATCTGGTAAAAACTGGAGTGAGGCTTAGGCTGAGAGATCTCAGTTGGCGAGTATGGGGCTTAGAGTCTTACCTGACTTACCCACCTGATTGTAGGCAAAGAAGCAGGAACAGAAGTGGGTCCCCATAGTTGAACACCCCCTTGATAGGCAGTGACCCTGCTCCTCCCTTGATGCGGGTGTTAGAAAGGGAGTTTTGTGAAGTCCAGGGGATATGGGCAGAAGCATCTTCCTCTCCTAGCGCATGAAACTGCCTTATGGGGATTGGACAAAAGTGTGACTCCACTTAAGAGTAAAGAAGAAAAAGGGAGTCAGGAAATGGCAAAAGAAAAATGAGAAAGGATATTTTCAGAGGAGTCAAGATGCAAGAGAGATTTAAGAGGGCACAGAGAGGAGAGGAATGAAAGTATCTGTTGGCTCAAAAATGGTGAAGGAAACTGGATACTCCTCATTGTTGTCAGGATTTTCAAGTTGGTCCTTATGGCAGGGAATCAAAGAAGTCAGTGGGATAATATTGGGGTATGTGTTGGGTCCCATGTGTGGGCTGTGCAGATGATGTTGAGAGGAAGTGGGTTAAAGGGTGATATTTTGAGAAACCTGGTCATGTTAAAAAAGGAAGGAGAGTGTCTGAGATGTGAGCAGCCCTTCCTTCCACTAGTGACACATCGAGCTGGCTGGTGCTTTTTGCCACCTATTTCTTGTGGGGCTCAAGGCTGAGTGCAGTTTGTGTGGCTGTGAAGAAGCAGTTGTGGGCATTGCCTAAAACTCCGACTTGTTTGGTTGGGTGTGCCAGTGGGGTTATGGCCACAAAACCTGAATCTCCCTAAGCCTATAAGATCTCTCTGTGCCCACCTAAGATGATGCTCATTTGGTAAAGCTCAGAACATATTGCCTGCACTTCTAAATTGGTAGCATGATAGGTCCCTGTGGATGAGTGGTAGTTAATTTGAGTATCAGTTAAATTGAACCCTTTCCCCCTATTTTTTGCTTTTTCCTAAGTCTACTTGACCCTTGGGGAAAAAAAAAGAACAAAGCTTCGTAATAACTGAAATATGCTACGTGGCAGATATTTGTGGTTTACTTTGATTCACAGTGGAGAGATATTAATATTTGCTTCCATCAGTGGGTGGTCTTGAAATATAATTAATTTAGACGTGAAAATGATGCCTGATGTAGATAAAGTTCTAATCTTGGTTTACCGTTTTGATCCCATCCAAGTGAAATGCACTCTGGTTTTAATAACAGCCCCTGGTGAATCAAGCGTGAGCACTAGACCTTTACGTTTTTGCTCAACCTGCTCACTCCCCCCTCCCTTTCCCCCGCTTATTCCTAACTTCTCCGTGGGGGGAAAAGGTAAGGCTTACATTTTAGGTACATCTAGCCATGTGGGTTACTAGGTGGGTTTTGCTTTATGTATTATCTCTATGAATACCTCCTCTCCTCTACTGGAGTGTAAGTTCCTTGAGGGCAGATTTTAAGTGTTTATGTGTATATGCATATTTGAAATAATGATATTCCTCCTTCACAATTTATAAAAATAATGTCTTTTCATTGTAGAGCACTTAGAAAATGTATTGAAGTTTAAAGAAATCAATAAAACCCTCCCTTTAAATCTTGTCACTGGAGTAACCACTGTGGACACTGGGGTCTATTTCGCTCTAAGCTCCGTGTGTTTAGTTACAGGTTTAGGATTGTACTGTATATATGGCTTTGTTTATTGTACTTTGCATTCTGTGGGCTTTCTTAGAAGATACAGGCTTTTCTTAATTCTAGAAAAATCTCAGCCATTGTCTATTGGATGCTTCCCCTCCAACATTCTCTCTTTTCTCTCAAAATGTAGTTTCTTAATCAATTCTCCATGTATCTTAAACGTTTTTAAAAGTTCTCTCTCTATGCTATGTTTATGCTACATTTCCTCAATTCTGCATTCCACTGAACCAGCTCTTTTCATTTATGTCTGGTCTATTATTCTGCCTATCTGTTGAGTTTTAAATTTCAACAAATTTCACTTTATTTCTGAGATACGTAATTGGTTCCTTTTCATACCTTCCTGCTTTTTCTTGTTTTATAAAAACTCTTCTCGCTTTGTGGTTGTAAATCCCTTCTCTGTACCTTCGAGGATTTAAAAAAAAAAAAACTTATTATGACGCCCTTCTCCGAGTGTTCTAGTATCTTTGTTTCTTCCAGTATGAATTCTTCCATTTTGTAGAATCTGATCGTTGGATGGCCTCATATGGTCTCTAATTTTTGTGTGTGAACTTATTTTCAAGGCAATTTTATGGTTTCTTCTGCCCTATATCTGTAAAGGGTGTGTGCTTTTAAACCACAGCTCCGTCAACCGCTCAGCTCAGAGCTCTCTTTCTACTCCATGTAGTCTGTGGTGCAGGCTCCGGTCCCAGTCTCATGCAGGTGACTTCATTTTGGCCCCTTGACACATACAGAGGCATCCTTTTGGCTGTGACTCAAGGTGCAGATGTTACGTTCCCATTCACAGCTAGCAGCGTGGTTCTGGGTCCAGTTCTGCCCCTTATTCCCTAGGTTAGGACCTCTGCCCATGGCTCATACCAGGCTCATTCCCCCGTGGTCTTTGATTCCTACTTGAAATTGTGGCGTCCCATCTTTTGATCCATTTATTGTTAGGGAGTCCCCTCTATTTCTGATCTGTAATTCTCTTTTCTTATTTCTAAGCACTACTATGTAAATTTTAAAACACCTAAGATTTATCTATAGAGTCTATGTCTTAGGAGCAGAAAAGGGAGGCTGCTGAATGTGTTCACTCTGATTTTGACCCAGTTATAGTTCACAACCTGCTTTTATTTTTTTCAAACTTGATTATGTATTCTTGGAATTTCCCCTTATCATTAAACAGACCTCTCTAACATGATTTTAAATGGCTGCAGAATATTCTGTTTGTATCACAATTATTTGAACTAGTCTTTTTTTTTTTTTTCAACTTTAGTAAAGTTAATTTCTGGTCTACATATGTAGCACCTTGCACTGACCTTGCCCTTTGCATTTGTTTCTTGGTAAATATTTGTTGACTGAATGAATCAAGTCATTGGTTTCGATGCCAGCTTACTGCAGTTCCCGGAAGAACTTACCACACTGTGGGGCAGGGCTTTCCATGCAGTGTTTGTTCCTAAATGCTGACTGATTTCATAGGTGTGTGCCAAGTCTTCTCTTCTCTCTAGTGGGCCGATAATTACCAGCCATCCTGGGGATTAACAGAAATTGGGGGATGTGGCACTGCTGAGTAACAACTCATCTGCAGGAGGTGGGAGCTTGTGCTCTTGTAACCTGGCAGCTGCGGAGTTTGGATGTGAGTGACAGGCCCTCCCATTAAACACAGAAAGCTCATGGAAAGGGCAGACACACACATCAGAATGTTGGTGGAGCCCACTCAGTTCCTACCATAAAGGCATTAGGTAGCTCCTGGGAGAGTGAGGAGGCCTATCTTTAGTCTCTTCCATGAGGCATGTCAGATGCAGTCATCCCCTCCTCCTCACATCAGTCATCTGAGAGCAACAGGCGTCACTGGAGAGATTAATTAATTTTCCAAATGGCCCTCAGGGGTCACTGGCGATCACTTGGACACTAGATAGATGTGGTCTGATGGGGTTAGGGGTGGGGTTCATCTCTTTTGTAGCCTCAGATGGAAAATGCTTCTATAGGTAGGGTAAGGGGGAGAGAAAGAGACAAAATAAAAGAGAGAAAGAGAGAGGGGAAAATCCCGGGTTTGTAACAGAGAGTTAGTGGCTTCTGATAAGGCTATCATGAAAAGGAGAGGTTATAATGTTATTAACTAGTGTGTTTGGTTTGTTCTGCACTTTCCCTAATTATTTAAATTTGAATTAGTTGCCAACATTTTAAAGTTAAGCCCTGTCATATTAAAAAAAAAAAAATCCAAATTTCATGCTTCTTTGGAAAAACCAGAAGGCCTGGTAACCCTGGACCTACTTCTCCCCGTGGTGACAGTTGACTGGAGATGAAGAGAGCCCCTCCTCACTTAGGGCAGGGCTCTTCCTTCCTTCTGGCTCCAGCTTGCCCACCTCACTCATCTATGTTACAGACTTGGTCCTGAAGACCCTGGGGTTTGACACCCCGATGCAGGCAAAGAAAATAGCTGGTCTTTGTTAAGAGAGCCTTTCCTGGGCATTCTTCTTCTCCCCCAGGGCTGCTCCTTGGCAGGTAGCAAATTTGGGGTGTGCATGCAGCCGTGCTGCTACGTTCACAGCTATCATCATCACTAATCTACTGTAGCATTTTGTCCTTTTTGGCCACAGGCCTTAAACCCTTCTAAACACAGTCCTCCAGGAAGCCCTCACCAACCAACTGGAGCCACTAGCAACCAGCTCAAGTCAGAAAATCTCAGAATACCTTTGGACAAAGAATCTGAGGACCTAAATTCCATTTCCAAATCGTGGTGTGACCTCGAGAAAGGCCCTGCAGCTTTCTCAACCTCAGCTTCTCCCTCTGCGAAATGAGAGTCTGGGGTGATATTATCTCTTAAGGCCCTTTCCAGCTCTGAAAATTGTATTACCTTCAAGAAAAGATGGGCAAGAAGCACACAAAAATGTGAGCGGTGGTTATCTTTTGGTGGTAGATTCATGGCTATTTTCATCTTTTAAGAAATGTCATTACAGCATGGTTAATAAGTTGGACCTTGAATTAGAATGTCTGGGCTTAAATTCAGGTGCCATCATTTACCAGCTGGGTGATCATGGGGACATTCCTTAATGTCTCTGAGGCTCAGTGTCTTCATCTTTAAAATGGGGACAATAATAGTACCTGCTTTGCAGAGTTGTGAGATTTAAATGAGATGGTGGACATAAAGCTCAGAGCTTAGCTCATACTAAACACTGTTGTTAATTGTATTTATATTTTGTGGTTTTTATTTTTCTCCAAAGTACATGTACTTTTTAATAACCAATATAATTATATTATAATATTATTATAATAACCTGAAGGGTGATGTGCTGATATGAGGGTATCCCCTGCAAAAGATTGGGAACGAATCTCACAGAACTCTTAGAACTAGAGAGTCCAACATGAAATGATTTTTATTTTCTTAACTGGGACAACCAGAAGCTTCCTTTGAGTTCTTAGGACTTGCTATGAGCTTTATCCTGGCAAACTGAAGATTAAATGTGGCCAGTGTGAAACTGACTGGAGGAGGAGATTGTCTCAGTGACCTTTACTGTAAATAATTCCTCTGAAAGGAACATATATTTGCACCAGGCTTAAGGCTTTAGGGTGTGGACACGTATATTTTCTCATTTTCTCTCTGCCAGGGAGTAAGTGGCTCTGAGATATGAAATCCAAGGACCCTGGCAGTCCCGAAGATATTTGATTAAAGAATCCTTGTGATCATATTCTTTTGCTCTTATTTTATTATCTTTTCAAGTTAATGACTGTGAATCCAGTTGGTTTAGAGAAGGGGCTTAAATTCAAGAGGAACTATATAGATTTTGATGTTAATAATCTGGTTGCCTTAACTGAAATGATTAAGATGTTGGATGATGGAATTAAAATTCAAAGCTGTCTTTCCAGATTGAAATGCTGAACCCATACTTTGGACTGCACTGACCTGTGTAGGAGGAATGTACACTCCTGCAGGAAGGGGGAGATGGGGCTTTCCAGCTCACTCGAGGCTGATTTTTGCAAGGGTCACTAAACGGTGGACTGCCTACTGAATCTGGCTCATAGTTGTGTTAGTATTTGATTTTACCAGCATAGTATTTTAAAATGCTTGATTTTTAATGTCTTCGTATGAGGCACACATTTTCAAGTTCACTGTGCCCTCCTTGCTCCCTGTTACCTCACATCTAGCCAGATTCACGTATTTATGTTAACTGCATGGCCTTTGTAAGCATTTGAAATTGTGATCCTCAGTCACAGGGTTTCTGTTTATTTGTTCATTTGTTTTGCATTGACCAGATGCTCAGCCCATCCCAAGGAGTGGTAGGGCTTTTCAAAAAGTAAAGGCCACATTTCTAGAAATATAATGTTCAAATTAAGAGAGATGATGGTTCTATTATACCGTTTCTGTTGTTAGGAGTGTCTTCAGCTCCAAGTAACAGAATATTTGAGCAATGGTGGCTTAAACCATTAAGATGTTTAGTTTTATTGTTTAACAAGGAGCCCCAGGTCTGGTTTAGTGTCTCAGTAATCCAGTAAGGGCTCAGGTCTTTTCCATTCTTCTACTTTGCCTTGCTTGGCTGCTGGTTCATTGTGGTCACAAGATGGCTGCTTCTGTTCCAGCCATCACATCTTCACATGCCAGCATTCAAAAAAGGAAGAAAAGGGAGAGAAAAGAAGTTTTCTTCTAGGCCCTCTATCCTTTCAGTAGAGCAGACTTCCTCTTACATTTCATTGGCCAGAACTGGGTCATGTGTCACCCCTTGAATGTCACTGATAGAGACTAATAATCAAGATTCTTCTCCAAGAATGGATAATTGCCACTGGAGCAAAATTTGCTTCTGTTAGCAAAGGTGTAGGAGCAGTGGTTACCTGGTACCCCTGATCATGTCTCCAGCAACACTGACACTGTTCATTATCTGTAGACTTGACTTAGTTCTGGGGATTAATATTTGAAGATGACTGTTGAAAATCTTCAGTATATCCAGAGGAAGAGCCTCCAGGATCATGTAGTATCTAAATGATATATGATAAGAGTCTCAGAAGAAATGTTTAGGAAAGTTCAGCCTGGAGAAATCTCAGAGAGGATAGGAGAGATGTGTTCAAATACTTCATAGGCTCTTAATTTTTTGTTGTTTTTCTGAGGACAGAACTGAGGCAAGAGGATAAAATTATAAGATTATTATGAGGAATAAGCATTGGCAGTTAGGTCTCTAATAGAAGACTGTGATGTTTCATAGAATAATGTGTCTGTTGACCCGACTGAGCCAAGAGTGACTGCCCATCTGTCAGGATTGCGTAGAGTTGGATTCACATTGGCAAGACTGGATTGGGTCACCTCTGAGGTCCTTTCTAACTCCGAGACTCTACACTTCTCAGATCCTTGAATTTTTTTTAAATCCCCAAGTCCTGGCACTTTAGGCCCTTGGATTTGGCTGAAAACCAACATCCTCACTTTCTGTAAGTGTGTGAGTAATTCAGTATAAATTTGCCTGGCATGGGGGAGGAATTTATGATCCCTGCATCACCACCTCAGATCCCCAAAGAACTTTACATCATCCTAAAGGGTAGACGATATTTGAAAAGCAGAAAACCTACGTATATATCAACTCACACACACATATATAAATATGAGCATAAGTAGGTCAGCCGGTGTCATATTTACTAGTGGAAATGTTTTTGTCTAAGAAGCACATCTTCCGAAGACGATGTTTAGAATAATTGCCAGCGATTTCCGAAAAGGAAGTTTCTGCAGTTGCACCCAGTTCATCTTAATGACATTAAAGTCCACTGATGTTTTGCACATATTACTGTAGTCATGCTTTTTTTAAACCTGAAAGAGATATAGCTGGTCCCCTCTCTGACTTTTCGGTTGTCAAATTACCCTTTTTTGTCTGTTGTACTCCCCTGTGTTTTGAACATTTGCTTATGGCAGACACTGGTCTGGCTACTGTTCCATTGTTAATCCGCTTCCTCCGTTTTCCCTTCACGTCTCCCAAGGAAAAGACACAACCCCAGATTCCTTCCAAATGCTTTGTCTTCCCATTCAAAAATTACAATTTCCCGTGTGATGG
The DNA here is from genome assembly GCF_048773025.1 of Camelus bactrianus. Classification (NCBI taxonomy): domain Eukaryota; kingdom Metazoa; phylum Chordata; class Mammalia; order Artiodactyla; family Camelidae; genus Camelus; species Camelus bactrianus. The sequence goes on along the minus strand of NC_133556.1, from coordinate 33,396,391 downwards.
AAATGGATATGTTTTCTTTCTAATTATTCATTTATTATTAATAGGTACTCATGTGCAGAGTAAAAAAAATGCAAATAATACAGTGCAGCATTCAGAGAAAGAATATTTGCTTAATTAATGCATGGCTGATCCTCAGTTGCCTGCTTCTCTCCATGGAGGTGACCGTGTTACCTATTCAAAGAGGAAGAATGTTAATTGGAATGGCAGTTTGTTTCCCTTTTTAATTTTTGTTGAAGTTGGTATGTTACAAAGATCTTTTCTTCTTTTAAATCCTACTGACTTGAAAGAGGTTAATCATTTTCCATTGGTCCCCAACTGGGCTTGTTTTCCCCAAACAAAATAAAAACTCACGCTCGGATGTTAGGTGACTGCTGAAAATCACTGGCACTCGGAGCTAGGCCCACATCTCACCTAAGGAATTTAAGATAATGTGAGGTGGTTGGGGGAGGGGTGGTCATGATCACTTTATATGCTAACAAGGGTGATGGACCCTCCCTAAAGGGATGCATATTCATGAGCATGCATTCAATATTATGTGAAATTTCAGGGGCACACAGACCCTCTGAAACCCATTAATAGGCTCTTTGGAATGAATTTACTTACTGGTTTATGAATATGTTCATGCTTCAAACATTTTTTTGAGTCTGTACCCTGGGCCCAAATGTTCTGTAGATATATCTATGATCAAATTGTTGGCTTCAGTGTAACCCAGAATCTAACTGGAGGAGACTTGCAGTTGAAGCCTGACAGTTGAGATAGTTTGGGGGCTGTGAAATTTGGAGAAAGGCACCTCTTTCAGAAGTCTGAGGGTAGAGGATTTGTCAGGGAAGATGCCCTAGAGGGCAGGGATCTAGAGTCAAATTCGAGAACTCCTGATCCAGAAGAAGCTGACCCTTCCACGTGGCCAAGGATGAGCCTCAGGGTGGAGGAGGCTGCTTCCCTCCTCTCAGCATGTTCCTCAAGGATGCCAGGCCCCAGCGATGCTTTCATAGCTCCTGGATTTTCCTCTGGACAGCAGTTCTCATGGTCAAAACATTGAGCTTTTTGCCAGTTTCTATCCTGTTGTCACAAATGACCAAATGCCTCCTGCTTTATCTTGTCTCTTCCACACTAGGAGATTCTTGTCAAGGAATAGTGAGTGGCATTTGAAATCCATATTGTCGTGTACATCTGTAGTCCTAGGGCTGAAAAGAAAAAAACCACATCTTATTTTTTAGTGTTGGTTGATTTGGGTAAACAGAGCCAGAACCATGGGAAGAGGGTGTGGAGCTGTAGAAAATGACATGCCTGCTATGGCTCGCAGCCATGGCTTCCACCAGTGGGATTTTCAAAATGGCAGGTCTGGGTGAAGACCTGAGCTTTATGGTCAAATTGCACTTTAGTTAACTGCCACTGGTTTTCCCCGTGCTTAATTGGTACTTTTCTTTTCTTCTGTATTTACTCTTTTTTTTTTTATTACAGCATAATTGACATTATGTTAATTTTAGATGTACAATGTCATGATCTGATATTTGTGTATATTGCAAAATGAGGACCACAATAACTCCAGTTAACATTTGTCACCACACATGGTTTTTTCCTTGTAAAACTGTTCACTGAGGTGTTTGTAATAGCAACAAATATGAAGAGATCTAAATTATCACGTAAATCATGATGTGTCCGTAGAATGGAAAATGTAGTAGATAAAAATGCTTATAAATGATTTGCCGTGCTAATTACATGATGCAATGTTAGGTAAATTAAAAACAATGTATGAAATTACATAATCAATATGTATTTTACACGTGTTTTTGTATATAAATATAGAAAAAAGGACCAGAAGGATAGATACCAAAATGTTAATAATAGCTGTTTGTGGATGATGCGATCAAAGTTGATTTTAATTTTCTTTATACTTCTCTGAATCTCACAAATCCTCTGCATTCATTAGATTACTTTTATATTAGCTGTGGTTATTTATTTATTTTTTAAACAATCCTTTACTGCTACTAATTGGTTTCCAGAAAGACTAAACCACTAGACATTTCCAATAGCAATGGTAAAATACCTCTGTTGTCTAACTCTGGCCAGCACTTGAAACAGATTTTTTCTAATTGGCTCTATGGAAATGTTATCTCATTGTTTTAATTTGCATCTCTTTTATGGCACCTGCTGTGGAATATATTTTAATTTAGTCAGATCACTCTTTTATATTCCCTAGGTGCTGCACATCTTAACCTCTTTGATATTTCTCACTGTGCAAATGGAAAAACCTCAGAGAATGATGGATTCCAGTATAAAGTACAGCGAAATAATTTAAATTTCTAAAAAATAATAAATATTTTGAAGCCTGGCAGGGAGTTCTATGATTATTCATTCTTAGTCATCAGGCACTGCTCAACCGTTGTGTCTGTATCAGTGTTGTTTCAAGAATTGCTGTAAAATGTAAAATTTCCCAGCAGAAACTCACTTTGTGGGACTTGACGATTCTGATTCGCCAGGAGGTGAGGTACAGAACCGCGTCCTAGTGGGCCGGGGCTGTGCCCTTGTCCCAGGCTTTGTGGTGAACGGTGGGGATGCAAAGCCATAGTTTATTCCTTTCTCTAGAAAAGCCAAGGCAGAGTGAGGATGTGAGGATGACTGCCTTGCATATAAAGGGGATGCTGCACGGGTGGCCGAGAAGCACTGTTCCCTGTTTCCATGGCAGGGGTGGGGGCAGTGAGATGAATTTTAAATGAAAGTAAGAGGGATGTAGGGTTGATATTAACAGTTGTGGGGGATTTTCAAAATATTTAACCACTAGCCCGGCATGATCATTTTGTGGACTGAATGGCTGCATCCCTGCCAGAGTCTTGTGTTGAAACCTAACCTGCGTTGTGATGGTATGTGGGGGTGCAGACTTCAGGAGGTGATCAGGTCATAAGGACGGAGCCCCCATAAATGGGATTAGTGCCCTTATAAAAGAGCGCCCAGAGAGATCCCTTGCCCCTTTTGCCATGTGATGGTACAGGGAGAAGAGTTCCATCTGTGAACCAGGAAGCAGGTCCCCACCAGACCCTGAATCTGCTGATGACTTGATCTTGGACTTCCAGCCTCCAGAACTGTGGGGAATAAATACCTGTTGTTTATAAGCCACCCAGTCTCTGGTATGTTGTTAGAGCAGCCCAAAAGGACTAAGAGAATTAGCAATTAGTCAGAGCAGATACCCCCTTCATAAGACCCTGGCACTCCTGTTGTGTTGGGCATTAGTCCTCTAGTGGCTGATTATGAGAAGGTTTATGTGTGTGTGTGTGTGTGCGCGCGCGGGCTGGGGGTGGTGGTGGTTCCTGAAGGAGGGGCTGAATGGCAGAGGGACTTGAAGTCACTGAAGATCGTGGAATCAAAACCCAGGCTTTTCAGTATTTTAATAACCAGCTCGATTGTACCCATATAGATCAGCTGGATGTCAGACGAGAGTATTAGTGAGCTCTCTATGTCTTATATAGCAAAGCATGTGCAGTGGTTTTCCAGAACAGGAAAGAGGATGCTGTCTCTCCTCTGCTGAATGTCAGCTGTGCCCTGAAATGGGGAGGTGAGGCTGAAGACAGTTCCAAGCTCCCTCTCCTAAAATACAGAATAGAAATATGCTTTCTTCTACTTGTACCTCTGAGCCCAGTGTTTTTGCCTTCTCCCCTGTGAGTGAGTTCTCCACCTGTGCTCCACAAGCATGCCTCCCTCCCGTGATAAGCGGCAGGCTTGGGAGCTGAAGCCAGCTGCAGCCTCCACTGCCCCCTACCCCTCCAGAAGCTCCTGGTCTTCCAGAGCAAGCTCTTCCCAGGCAACTCCTATTTTTCACTGGCATTGAATGTAAGGGTCTGTTTCAGTCTCTGATTTTGAGGTGTGATGTGGTTGCTTGCCGAGTCATAAAAATATTCTTGTAACCTGCTGGAACTACTCCACAGCCTAAATGAGCTTGGTTAGAGATCAACTTTCAAAAGATGGCCATGGATAGACCTTGGTGAGACCGCGTACTTGGTTTGCACGTAGAGTCTGTGGCTTTCCTCCCACCTCTAGAATGGGGAATGCCCCTTCCCCATGCTGGTGCATAGAGGTTTTCAATTTTTTTTTTTCAGTGTATTTCTTTTTCTTTTTCTTTTTTAATTGAAGTGTAGTCGATTTACAATGTTGTGTTAGTTTTGGTGTACAGTGTAGTGATTCAGTTTTACATATGTGTGTATGTAAGTATTCCTTTTCCGATTCTTTTTCATTATAGGCTAGTACAAGATATTGAATGTAGTTACCTGTGCTATACAGAGGTTTTCAAATTCTGATGGTTTCCAGGGAGAAGAGGCATGTCTCTGGCTTCATCAGAGGGTAGGAGGAACCTGGGACATTTTGGAGTTTATTGTTTGAGAGTGTTACTGGCTCAGTTGTGGTCCCCCTAAAAGCCATATGTTGAAGTCCTAATCCCCTCAGTGCCTCAGAATGTGACTGTATTTGGAGATGGGGTCTTCAGAGAGGTAAGGTAAAATGAGGTCCTAATTTAGGTTAAAATGAGGTTGTAATACAAGGTGACTGGTGTCCTTATAAGAAGGGGAGATTAGGATACTGACACAACAGAGAGAAGACCACGTGAAGACACAGGAAGAAAGACAGCCATCTGCAAGGCAAGGAGGAAAGTCTCAGAGGGAACCAACCCTGCTGACACCTCGGTCTCAGACTTGTAGCCTCCAGAATTGTGGGAAAATAAGTTTTTCATGGTAAAGCCACCCAGGCTGTGACACTTTACTTTGGTAGCGTTAGCAAACCAATACAAAGAGGTTGGGTGGTGCTTTAAGCTTAATTCCAAGCCTTCTTAGTGCTCTAATTTACTCCCCAGTTGGGAGGGAGTTCGGATGCTCCAGCTCAGAATGCAGACCCCCGTCTTCTCTAACACTGACTTTGTTCTTCTCGTAGTAGGGTTTCTGCTCTGGCCACGGGGTTCCTCCATTGAGGAACCCAGTCCTTGTCTTGGAATCCTTCCTAGAACACTTCTAGGACTTAAGCATTTCCTAACTATTTTTACACAACAACCTTAGGGAGTGTGGTAGACAGAATAAAGGCCCCTCTGCAAAGATGTCATAATCCCTGAAATCCGTGGATACGTTAACTTTTATGGCAGAAGGGACTTTGCAAGTATGATTAAGTTAAGGATCTTCAAATGGGGATATTTTTCTGGATTATCTGGGGGGGGGTCCAACATAATTAGAAGGATCCTTATACAAGTGAGACTGGGTGGGGGTGGTTAGAATGAGAGGAGATCGGACGACAGAAGCAGAGGTTGGAGTCATTTCCTTTGAAGGTGGAGGCAGAGCCATGAGCCAAGGAACGCAGGCAGCCTTTAGCATTTGGGAAAGGCCAGGAAACAGATCCTGCTCTACAGCCTCCAGAAGGAACACAGCTCTATTAACACCTTGATTTCAGTCCAGTTCAGAGATTCATTTCAGACTTTGGGCCTCTAGAGCTATAAGAGAACAAATCTGTGTTGCTTTATACCACTAAGTTTGTGGGGATTTGTTGCAGCAGCCATAGGAAACCAGTCTGGTAAACGAGCACTGGAGGACAGGCTGTGCCCCAAGTGGCCTTCTCTCTCTGCTTTATCTTAGAAATTCATGCAGGGGATGCAGCCCGTCTCATAATGTAACTATGATGGTATTAAGGCTAAAATCATTTTAAGATGACTTGTCAGATAGATGTGTCAATTTTTCCTGTCACCAAGGAGTCAAGAGAAAATGATGCTCTAGGAAATTCTACCGTATTTATTCTCTGCACGTGTGTACTGCTGGGCCATGCAAGCCTCTGTTTGAGAATCCTGGGAGAGTGTCTGCTTAGAATCCAGAAAACTCAAAACCTGGCTCCTCAACTTACTAACTCTGTGTCCTTGGACAGGTCACTTAACCATCCTAAGCTTCAACTTCTTTATCTATAAAATGGATTAATAGTATTATCAATCCTTCAGGGTTGTTCTGAAGATCAGTAATTATCTATGAAAAGTGTATAGCACCTTGCGTGGTAAGGCAGAACATGCTATGCTAACACTAATATATTTTACATGTTAACACTGCTCATTCTCACAATAGCATGATGAGGTAGGTCTCATTATCATCCCCATTTTACAGATGAAGAAACTGAGGCCTGGAGAACTTAAGGCATGTGTCTGAATTCAAACAGGTGGTAAGTGGTAGAGCCAGGATTTGAACCCAGTTCTAATTTGGCTCTTGGGCAGGGTTTCTCATCCTTGGCACAGCTGACATGTTGACTGCATAATCCTTTGTTGCAGGGGCTGTTCTGTGCATTGTAGGACGTTTAGCAGCATCCCTGGCCACTAAATTCTAGGAGCAGCCCTGCAGCCCCAGTTGTGATGACCCAAGATGTCTCCAGACCTGCTAAATGCTCCCTGGTCTTGAACCCTGGCTCTGGGTTTTGAGGTCTGATCCTTGTGCAATACCATCTACACAGTAGGTGCTTAATAATGTTTTCATTGCACTTTGGGCCCTACGTTTTACAAAACCTTCAAAGCTCTGAATAGACAAGTGTCAGTTGATGTTCCTGCCTCTTTATCAAACCAGCATCCAGTGGAGTCTGTTCTCCTGTTTGGGGGCTGGTGTCAAGCCCGAGCAGAACTTTGTGTGCGAGGCTGTTAATACATTTCGTTGGCTTCCCTGGCAGCTGAGGAGTGCTGTGGCAGATTGAGTAAGGGCACCGAGCAGATTGCACAAGGCACAGGCACTTGTGCACATAGGAGCTTAATATTCTTTTGAGAGAGATGATTCATGTAGCTCACACATGGCCTTACGGGGAGTTGTCTGAACAGTTAATATGCCTCCACCAAATTCTTCATGAACAGAGTTTGCCCGTCACTCTTGGACCTAGATGGGAAAAAAAAAAAAAAAGAGTAAAGAAATTCAGGATACTTGGGGAAGAGAAAGAGGAAGAACAAATTAATAGTGAGCTTTCTGTTTATTTGAGCATTTCTCCAAAATAACATCAATATCAAGTTTTATCTCGCAAATGAATCTATTAACTTCCAAGGTTGATTTGGGTTAGGGCAATTGTTTGGAAGAATTCATTAAGGGAGCTAAAATCGCTGGTTCCACTGCACGTAGGAAAGGTTCTGTCCTCTGACTGTACCTCTGCCTCCAAGCAGGGGTATCAGAAATGTGAGTTGTCAGCCACACAGCTATGGCGTGTGGTCTAGACCATCCATGCTGTGGTATGTATCAGTACTGTATTCCCTTTTACGTCTGGATAATATTCCATTGTGGAGAAACAGACTTTGTTTATCCATTCATCCACTGATGGACATTTGTGTTGTTTCCACCTTTTGATTATTCTGAGTAGTGCTGCCATGAACATTTGTGTACACATTTTTTGTTGTTGAATACCTGTTTTCAATTCTTTTGGGTGTATACTCAACAGATTGCTGGGTCATATGATAATGCTACTAAAGACTGACCTTTTTTCCCACAGTGCTTTTCTTTACATTTTAAAAGGAAATACATTTTAAGAGGAAATGCTATATCACTACCAAAAATAGAAACCAGTTTCCTTTGCCATAAATAGATGACAACAGCAAACTAAGAAACCAACAAAATCACACACACACACACACACAACACTTAAAAATAAAAAAGAGGAAACACAGCAGTGCTATTAAATATAACTGGGTGCTATTTCCTGCTAAGGTTTAGCATGTTACAGTCTCTCTAAAAAGGACATTAGAAAGTGTTAGAAAGGCGTGAAGACCTATTAGCGCCAAAATGAGACTTTCTCATCAACTAATTAGAAGGACTGACAGAGAATCAGGGCTTTATCCTGTGTGCTATAATGTTACTTCGTGCCTGGTCTGTGTAAGACAAAACTATCTCTGCTACCACATCTGGTCCTCTGGTTCTGTCCATTCCTTAACTACCTGACTCTAGGTGACCTCCTTCCTTTCTCTGTCACTGGGTCCCAATCCCCGTTCACTTGGACTCTGACTCCAGTCTTCCTGCCCATGTGCTCACCGTCAGCCACAGCTTCCACCACCAAAGGGGAGCTTTGAGCATACTCGTTTCCACTCTTGAAGCTTTGGTGATAATTGCCATCATTTCCAGGGTAAAGTTTAAACCCTTAGCCAGGCACCCAAGAATCATGGCAATCTGCTCCCAGCCACCTTCCAGCTCTTTCTGTCTCCCTTACTGTCCCCATCAGGTGAATTCAAGAGCTGCCTCTTTCTTCCACATTCCCCATAGACTCTGTCCCTGAGTTCTACCCTCCCTCCTCCGTCTCCCACCTGTGTTGGTCTTCACCTTGGTTGATGTACTTCTCAGGGTTTTTAATGAAGATCAAGTGAAACAGGGTATAGGGAAACCCTGAAAACTCTAAAAAGAAAAGCAAACTCAAAACAGGTCTCTGCTAGCCCTGCTTTGTCTTCAGTCCTTTGAGTTTTGAATGTCAAGGTGCCTTTTCCAGTCTCAGGTTTGAAGCAGTGGCCTTCCCCTGCCTCCTATGCTCTCAATACTTTTCATGCCGCGCGACAGACAGAATGGCCTCCCACGACTGAACTTACTCCTCTTCTTTATCCGTGCTATAGCCATTTTCATCTTCCCGCACCCCTCTTCCCCTCGGTGCCTGGTGTGTGTGGTTTGAAAGAGCAAATCTGTGTCTACCTGCCCGAGAAGCTGTCTTGACATTGTAGACAGGGGTGAAGAAAGCTGTAGCTGCACTGGCTCCATCAAACATAACTTTCTTTCCTTATTTTTCTTCTCCTATTAGTTGCATCTTTGAATACTATTCCTCTAATAGGAAGTGACAGTTTAATTGTTTGGGTTTTAAAAAATTTATACTCTGCTACACAGCTGACCACACGTGATAAGGTAGGCAGTTCAGCCTCGTGGCGTGATCCCTTCCCTCTTGTTCTTTGCATCAGAAGATTTGGGTGGAGCCACAAAACAGCTAATGCCATGAGTGGCAAGAGTGCTGAAAATCACTGTAGGGGACTGGAGCTTCCTTTGGGAGCAAGGAGACAGGTGTGTGTGTGCAGAGGCAGGAAAGCTGACAGTTCTCTTGGCCTCGAGGCTAAGCTATCCCTTTTATTGTCCAGGGTCCCTTCTACCACTTACAATGGGTTTTCTTCATGATTGTTCACTCTCTTGAAATCTTTTGAGCCTTTGGAAAGTTGGTACCTTAGACACCCAACATCATAATCATTGATGGCATCAAAGTCACATTATTGAACACAGTAATCGACAGAGACCATAAAAGGGGTGTATTTAACTCAAGCCATCAAGCAGATGTGGAAGATGAGGCTCAGAGAGGCTCAAGGACTTGCTGAGCCTCCTCCCTGACTCCTTGTCCATAGATGTCCTGGCTCATTGGATGTTGATTACTGGTGCTGTTGAAAGGACCAACAAGGGCATCCTTTTTCTGTGATGGAGGATCCTCGATGCAGACTTGTCACTCACACTACAGTGCTTTCATATGAAATGTAAACTACTGGCCATACAAGTCCTCTTACCCTGATTTCTGACCTCTGGCCACCTCTCCAACCTCCAGCTTCCATTCTCTCTCCTCTTTTCAATTTCCTCTAGTCCTGTATTTCCCAAAGAGAGTTTGGAGGAATACTAGTCCTGGGAGGTGTTCTCTCCAGAGAAGAGTTTAAGCCAAAATAAGTTTAGAAGATGCTGAACGTCAGGAAACTCTCGGATATTTACAACACAAGGCTTCGAGAAGTCCTGCACTAGAGAACTCTTTTCAACTGTGTTTAAATTGTTTCCTAAATTGATTCAATCGCGAAACCCCCCCTTTTTTTTTTTTTATACAATGCTTGTTCTTGTTGGCTTGATAAAATATAACAAAAAACATTGCCCTGGTTGTTTCAATATACATTTGCTGGTCCTTTCCCAGGCTGCTGCCCTGCCTCCCTCTGGGACCCTTTGAAACTCATCTCAGAAGTCACGCCCTCTGGGAAAACTTGCACCGCTGCCCTGCCCAGGATTAGGTGCCTTTCCTGTGCTCTTGCAGCGCCTGCATTCTGAAGCTGAGGATATTTTTGTTGAGAATAGGAACTGTTTGTACCTATTTCTATTCACGTGTTCAATGAGTCATTCCATAAATATGTATTGTACTTCCTGTGTCCAGGCATACTGTTGAAGGCACTGGGGATTCTAGGTGAACAGAACAAGTCCTTGCCTTCATAAAGCTTACATTCAAGGGGGTGGGGACAGAATATGAACTTGTGACAAATATATAATGTTAGATTGGGGTATGTGCTAAGATAGAAGCAGGACAAAGAGACTGAAAGTGAAAGGACATGCCCTTTCTTAGACATGGGGTTTTCAGAAAAGCTGCATCAGCTAGGATGGGTTAGGTTGTGCTGCAGAAACAATAGCCCCTGTATCTTAATGGCTTATAACAGTGGAGGCTCATGTCTCATTCATGCAATGTACCCATCCATGGGTCAGCTAGGAGCCCTGTTCCACATCCTTTCACTTGGGGACTCAGGTGAACAAGGCTTGGGCCACATGGGGAAGAAGGGGTGTGATGAGTCATGCACTGGCTCTTCAAGGCTTCAGCATACATTTGATTGGCTACAACTAACTCAAGGGGAGAGGGACATGCTCTCCTGCCTTGTGCCTGGAAAAAGAGGGCACTGGAGTAGTTGACGGACAGCATTAATGCATACACAGAAACTTCCCTCTGATGCGAGGATGCATGAGCAGACACCTCAACGAGAGAGAGGAAAGGAGCCATGAGGGTAGGGGGGAAAGGCATTCTGGGTGGAGGAAACAGCATGTGCAAAGACCGTTCAGCACTCAGCACAGTTTGGCATCAAACAGGTGACCAGGCAATGTTTGTTGAATGAATATCTTGAATTCCAGGACATTGTGCACTCGTGAGATCTTTCTGTTCCAGTCGTCTAAGTGGTAGATTCAGGTGAGTGCACATTTGTAGGAATAGAACATATTTAACCGGCCCACATGAGGGTTGTTTGATATTGGAGTCCCTTGGTCAAAGAGCTTCAGGTCAGTTTACTGACCTTATCTGTGGCTACATATTTTATTTTGACCTGTCCTTTGATTGAGGGCCTTTCCCTCAAGGATCTTACGTTCCAGCCATGAAACAAGATAGAAACAAGTAAAGTCACTCTAGCTATATAATGTTAATAAAATTCATATAAAGAGGAAAACGAGTGTTTATTCATGTGTATACCTGATGGCTTTATCATACTTGAAATGACTTTATCACTGTCCTGACTCCCTGGTACACTCCAAGAAGGCAGGGATGTGTCTATCTCCTTTACTGAATATCCCCAGCACCTAGAATAGTGCCTGGCAAGTAATGGGTGACCAATACATCTAATACTTGTGGACTGGTTGGCAGAGGAAAAGGAAGGCTATGCATTTTTTAGAGTTTGGCTGTGGAGAGAGTTCTGACTTCAGCACCACTGCCTGTCAGGAAGGTGACATGGATTTAACTAGAGGAAGACTGGGTAAAGACAATGATGAACTGAACACCCAGCCAAGAAGGATGATAAAGCTAGAGAACAGTTAGCTGAGACCACAGGGAAATGAATCAGATCAGAGTGAGTGCTGGTGGGGAGGAAGAACAGGCTTGATGGATGAGTAGGATTTCAATTGTGGAGCTGGGGGAAAGATTGCCACATGGGATCCATGGCGTTTAACCATAATTATGTCCATATTAAATGCTAACTTTGGCAAAAATAAGCAATTTGCCTGGGCTTATCCAGCCGGAGAGAACAGCATGAATAAAGACGTAGGCGGCCAAGTACATGGTGTGTGTGGGGAACCATATGTAGATGGTATGGTTGGAGCATGGGGTGTTTGCATTTTAACCCTAACTCTTCTTGACTTGATGCTAATTTGGGGCAAATGAAAATGGCACTCACCGCATTCTTGGATCTTCCAGGTATCTTGAATTTCCCGTAACGGCTTGCTCATTCCTGTGCTCCTTCCTGCTCAGACCGCCACTGGACCAGCTTCCCTGGTGGCCACCACTGGGGACACGTCTGACGTGGGCTGGCGGGAGCACACTGGCTCCTTCTCATGATGAGTGACAAGTCCAGCATCCCTGCTGGCACAATGCTAAGTCAGCAGAAGGTCCTGAGTGTGCAGGCTCAGCATTTATCTCCCTGCTGGGTTGAATAGATGTCTCACCTGCAGCTGCCTCAAGAAAGGCTGCAGTGTCTGATGAGAAGGGTTGAGGGTCAGTAGAGGCTGGGCTGTCTCAGTGACTTTGAGGGCTCTGCTAGTTCATCTGTTTGTTTTTAACAGGTTGGTATTTCCACCTGCAGAACCTTTAATGACTTGAACAGAGGCTCTGAGGGAGCCTGTATGTGAATGTTCTTTGAAAAGCTGAAATTACCGGACAAACACAAGATGGCAATGGCCATGATAGTCATCATGATAAAGGTGGGAGGAAACTTTAGTTGGCCAGTCTGTTACCATTTTAAGGATGCAAAACTGGGGGCTGATGATGTTGGCCAAACATTGATCTTGCAGAAAGTGCCCTGTTTTCCTGTAGATGAGACATGTTCTTGAAAACATAACTCTGCAACTTTTCAATTGAACCCTTAGGGGGTCCCAGAGTTTTGGGACAGTATGTCTGTGCCTTGAAGGGACATTTGATTTTCATGCCCCATCATTTCCTTTTGTGTCATGCTTCAGTGCCTTAGTATAAGTTGTTACCTGCATCTCAAATGCCCCTCCCCACCCAGCTGGCAAAGTCAGGAATAGTTACTCACCTATAAGCACCAGACATATTCTCTGGCCAGGAAAAGAGAGGGGAGCTCATAAGATTGAGAGGCTGAAGGGGGCCAAGGCAGGTCTTGGAGTTAGGAGAACATAAACAACTCGGGGTTCTTGGCAGGATTTAGGGGACACGCTGTTTAAAATTAAAAAGCCTGTGGGACCCACTTTACATCCTGTGTCTCAGGTCTTGACCAGGGGAAGGCATTTAACAGACTCACCAAGATGGTGGATGGCAAGAGTGAGGATCCCTCAAAGGCATTTACGGTAGAGGTGGTTGCTTTGATGCCAAAGAAATGAACATATATACAGTTCATTCCTCAGATCAATGGTCATCTCTTCTTGGAAACTTCCTTTGACTTCTTTGTTCATTCAACATGTAATATTCAACAGACATTTGAGCATCTACCATGTGCCAGGCATATTCAAAGCAACCAGGTGCGGTGATAAACAAGATAGAAAAGGTTCCTGCAAACAGGGAATGCACCTTCTAGTGGGGAAGATAGATAATAAAGAATGAATCACCATATAAGATAAGTTCAGGTAGCCATAAGTGGTTGGCAAGGAATAGAGTGGAGTCAGATGAGAGACTGGGGATGGGAGAGGTGGCATATTTTAGATAGACTGACCAGGGAAAGTGGTCGGAGGGGGTGGCATTTGAGCAGACGCCTGAGTTAAGTCAGGGAGTGAGCTGTGTGGAGGATGGGCAGAGGGTGACAGCAAGTGTCTAGGCCCTGGGGAAGGGGTGGGTAGGCTTGGCATGTTCAGGAAACAGACCAGGGTGGCTAGAACACAGCAATCAGATGGGAAGTGGGAGGAGACAGTTTCTGAAATGTGGGCAGATGCAGCTCCCAAAGGATTTGTGGGCTATGAAAAGAAATTTGGATTTTATTCTAAAGTGTGATGGGAAACCATTGGAGGGGTTTAAACAAAGGAGTGATATAACCTTACTTCTGTTAAAAGAAACTCACTGTGGCTGCTGTGTTGCCAGTAGAAGGGAGTGAGGAGGGGATGAGAGGGGCACCTGGGAAGCCAGTTAGGAGGGTATTGCAATAATCCAGGTGGGAGACAAGCCAGGAGGGTTTCTTGGGCCAGCAGGTGTTGGTGGAAGTGGTGAGAAGGATCAGGTTTGGCATATGCTTGGAAGGTAGACCACTCTTCCTTGCTGACTGATTGGATATGAGGAGTGAGAGAAAGAGAAGTCAAGAAGAGAGAGAAAGGGAGACTCCTAGGGTTTTTACTTAATAAACGTTTGAATCTGGGGATAATTTTAGATTTACAGAAAGATTGCAAAGATAATACAGAGCATTTCAGTACACCTTTCACTCAGGTTGCCCTAACAAGTAAAACCCTAGGGTTTTAGTGTTGTTAACATGGTGGGTGGGAATTTCTACTTGCTGGAATAGGGGAGATGTAGAGGAGGGGTGTGCCTCTAGCTCTGCTTTGGCCATGTTGTCATGTCCTTTTACATCCAAGTGATGACAGAGGTTGAGTAAGTCGGCTGGATATGTGAATCTGGAGCTCAGGGAAAAGCCTGGGCTCTAGACGCCGCTCCTTCCCTGCAGTCACATGGTGTTTAATGTCACAGAACTTTCCACTCCTGTGTATTCGATCATTTCTACGATGAAAAATTCATTTTAGAATAGAGACAATTTAAAGAAAAAGAATGATTAAATAATAACTAGGGTGGGGGTCAGCATGCTTTTCAGGAGGGGCCAGGTAGGGAATCTTGCAGGCTTTGTGGGATATAGGGTCTCTGTTTCGATGACTCAGCTCTGCCACTGTAGAGAGAAAGCAGCCTGGACAGTACGGAAATGAATGGGCATGGCTGAGTTCTAATGAAGCTTTATTAACAGGAACTGGGTGGCAGACTGGATGTGCCTGCAGGCTGTAGGTTGCCAACTCCTGGGTGCCTCCAGTGTTGAGAGGTCAGGAGGTTAAAGAAGAATCAGCAAGGAGGCTGAGAGGGGGCCGCCAGGAGGGTAGCTGGAAAACCCAGGGTAAGTCAAGGAAAGGAGGGGTGCACGGTGTCAGATGTCAGGCAGGCTGAGGGCTGGGAACTGGCTGGGGACCTGCCAGCATGGAGAAGGCAGAGACCTTAGCAAAGCCCTCCACCAGCATGGTGGTGACCTGACCTGACTAGAGTTGGCAGAGGAGAGGTGGTAAATGAAGAGGTGGAAGCGGTTGCTATAGACGACTTTTGGATCATTTTTGCTATAAAAGGGAACAAAGAAATGGAGAATATATCTAGATGGGCTATGGGGTCAAATAAGGATTTTTATTTCTGCTTTTAAGGCAGAGACTTTGTTTGTATTTCAGAGTTGCTCTCTTCCTTTTGTCGTAGCTTTATCTGCACACACTTCTATAATTGCCGCTTTCACACAGTCATTTGTTTACAATCTGTGTCTTTTGGGAGAGCAGGGTCTCTCAAGCTTGGTGCATTTATATTTTGGGCTGGATAATTCTCTGCTGTGAGGGGCCGTCCTGTGCACTGTAACATGTTTAGAAGCATCCTTGGCCTCTACCCACTAGATGTCAATAGCACCCCTCCCCCTAGCTATGACAGCCACACGTGTTTCCAGACATGACCGTGTATCTCCTGGGGACGTCAGCGTTCCCAGTGGAGAACCACTGATTTACAACGTGAGCCCCTGGAGGGCATGGACTAAATGGACTCTTCTTGGTCTCTCTGGTTTCCTAATATTGCGGCCTGGTGCATATTAAGGGCTTGGCAAGTATTTTGTTGAGTGAGGGGTGTTTTGATTATCTAATCACAAAGTCCCCTCACACTTAGGTGACCCAATGGGGACGGAAGGGAGGTCTCCAGGGAAGAGTTCAGCATGTCTGATCTTTGCTGGGAGTCCAGGATTTGTGATTGCACTTGATAGGGTTGTGTAGCCAGCATCGTGAGGACAACCACATCGCAGCCTCTCACCTCTTGTTCCCGTCAGTAGCCTGGGAATGTCACTGCCACGTAGTTTCTCCAAAAGCAAGTGGACGCCAGAGACAGGGAAACCCTTTGTCCCAGGCATGATTATGAGCTGTGGATTCTAGGATTCAGGCTCGTGCCTAGTAACCCCTGGAGTCACCTCCTTAACTCTTGTCCTTCACCTCTAGAAAGAAACCCAAAGGTGAGTGGACTTTCAGAGTCAGAACAATAATAGTATTAATAACTCTCACTCTGAAGTAGCGCTACCAATTTACAGTCCGTCCGGGAGCCTCCATTCTCCCGCTGGTTCAGCACAACAGAGGCGCATCTGTGTGTGAGCTGGTCTCAGCAGGAGCTAGGGATGACAAGAATAGATGAACTCCCTCCCCTCGCACCGTCCCCTGATGCAGGCTGACATGATGTCCTCCTCCTGGGGACCTTACACAGTGTTGTGGAGTCAATGGAAGAGTGGATATGCTCCTCTGCTCTCCCCAGTCCCCGACTTCCCTTTTCTGTGTCTCTTATTACCCTGAAGGAAGGAGTCTCGGGGTTCCAAGAACTGAGTGCTTTTTTTCCCTCTTACAGTCTTCTCTATAGTTTCTTCTCATGGTTTTTGCCATATCAGTGTATTGCCTACCTCAAAGGCCTGCAAACTACGTAGCTGGTCCCCTGTTTTTGTAAATGAAATTTTACTGGACTATCGCTCACCCATTCATGTGTTGGCTGCTTTCTTGATATTTTGAGTGGAGTAGTTGCCCCAAAGGTATGACCTCAAACCCTAAATACTTACTATTTGGCCCTTTACAGAAAAGTATGCTGATCCCTGACCTACATGATTATTTAACCAATTTTTTCCTTTAACTCAATTTAAAATATATTATTATGGAAATTATCAAGCAAGAGTAGACAGAAAATATAATGAATCCTCATTGTGCCCTTAATTCAGCTTCAACTCAAAGTCAGTCTTGTTTTCTTAATGCTCTCTCCTCCTTCATACCCACTGCCTCAATTATTTTAAAGCACATTCCAGGG
Source organism: Camelus bactrianus (assembly GCF_048773025.1). Lineage (NCBI taxonomy): Eukaryota > Metazoa > Chordata > Mammalia > Artiodactyla > Camelidae > Camelus > Camelus bactrianus. The sequence goes on along the minus strand of NC_133556.1, from coordinate 33,379,684 downwards.
ATTGTATCATTTTATTATAAAATTTCAGTAAGAATCTTAAAAGAAAAAGACTCCATGTAGCGAATATAAACATAATTTTGCTATTACATTAGAAAAACTAATAATTCCTTCATTTCATCAATTGCCCATAAATTGACTCAATGTTTTTAAACATAAATACCTACTTAAGCTTCATTCCACGCAACAATTTGTTTGAAATTATGGTTTGGAAACGCTATTTGTATTTCTTCTCATACACATTAGGATAACTACCGAATTATTAAAAGCTTTGAAGGAAAGTGGGTCCATGTACGCTCACCTAGGAACACACCACATTAAGGAGGCCCTGGGCAGAAACTTCTGATGACTTTCTTCTCTGCTCCCATGAAGGGTCTCAGTGTGTCCTTGTTTCTCTGCGTCGACAGAGCCAGTCAGAGCCTGGAGCGAACACCAGGGACATGCAAACCAACCATGAAATCCGAAGGAGCAGCAGCTTTATAGTCACCTTCCCCAGCTCAACACAATTTATAATACAATTAAGACCGACAGATATAATTGAATAAACAGAAAATAAAATTAAGGTAATCTATCCTAAGTGTACCAAATTCCTGTAATGAGTTGCTTTCAGCAGTTGTGGAAACATATAATTACCAAACAAATTACATGTTATTTTTATCCAAGAAGCTAATTAAGTGTTCTGTGTAAATTATTATGTGGTGGCACAAGGATCCGAGTTGTATTAAGCACCTAATTGGAAAAGGGACGGGACCCGAGGATTTCACATGGGAGCACGAGTGAGTGAGATCATAGCAAGGGGGCCTGAGTCGAGGCCGGGGTTGTGCAGAGTAAGGAGGAGTCTGGGGAGTGTTTGGACGCCCACGGTTTGTGGAACTGATTGAACGTGAGCCTTGGTGGGTGAAGTTAAGTCAGGGCTCTTGTCTTTATGGAGCCCTGGGTCCTTGTTATTTGTCTGTTTTGAAAACTTATTCCCCTTTCTAAATGTCTACACTTAAGCAGCAAAGCTCTGACTCTGACGCTGGGCTCTCCCTTCTTTGTAGCCCTTTCGGTCATTTCCGTGAGACTCAGTAAATCTTCCAATAGCTCCTTGTGGGCTTGTGTGCTTTCGCTCCCTGGAATGTGAGGAAGTGGGCATTTGGGGATGTACATTTCTTCCTTCCCATATCTCAGAACAAGTAGCGTGGAAGAATTTTGCCATGGAGCTTGGAGCTGGAGCCAGCCCTCCAATATATCCCTGTCGAGTGTTACAGGAGAGACGGACGCAACTGGGCGGAGGCAGGGGAGGAGCGGGTGGAAGGCCCTCCTAACTGGAGTCATAAGACTAGATTAATTGTCCCTGTCCTGCCGTGGGCGAGCTGTGTGACCTTCTGCAAGACATTGCTCCCTTCTGAGTCCTGGTATCTTGTCTGTAAAATGTGGAAAATAGCCCGTGGCCTGTTTACCTCATAGAGGTGCTTTGAGGGTGACACGCTGTAATGCAAATGAACATTGTTTGTAAAGTCTAAATCTCAGCACAAAAAGAATCTGGTGTTGTGGTTATTATTAACCAACGGCAGCTCTACAAAGTCAGACAAGGTGGGTGATGGAACTGAAAGTGCCAGGAATCATCTTCTCGCTCGGCCAGATCCGGGAGTCATTGGTCTCTCCCATTTCTCAGCTTGGGTTTTCTCTTTATTAGCTTCATTCTCAGGGAATATTCCCTCATCCCAATTCCCAAGGTGGCAGGATGGCCACCAGAAGCTCTGGTCCTTCATTCTGCCAGTTAAATGACTCAGAGAAACAAGAGTGAGTGCAGAGTTTCCTTCCTGGTAGCTCCGTCAAAGAGCCCAGGGCTGACTCTAATTGGACACCTCTGGATCTTGTGCCCATGACAGGAGCAATCACTGTGGCCGAGGGATGGAGTACGCTGATTGGCCAGGGATGCCTGATTACACGCCTGAGTTCAAGTTCTGCCAGGCCTTTCGAGACACACAGTGCAGCCACAGAGCGCTGTTTCTTATCTGCTGGACCCCAGGAGGTTACAGAAGGTTGCCTGCAGACGTGTATGTTTTGCTCTTGCAAAGGAGCCTTAAAAAAATATCAAGATAGTTCACTGCAAAATCTGAATCTGGAGTTTCTGCTACAAAATGAAAAGGTCTACAAAGATGGGCGGCCTGAATTCCCTCATGGCAACATCTGATTGGAGCAGAAAAGTGGCTGCCTCCTTTAGCTGAGGCATGCCAAGCTTACCACAGCCCCACTGCTCCCTGTTGTTACCTGGACACCTTAGATCATTCATGTCACCTAGCTGGACTCTGGGATATTTGAATTTGCTTTACCTGACACAGACGAGGCTTCTAAACCTCGCTCATGTTAAAAGTAGTCATAATCATAATAATTTTACTTCCAGGTGATTCTCATAAAGGCTGTTTAGAAGCACTGGGCGAAGTAACATCTAAACCTTGATTTTCAAAGTGTGGCCAGCGGACCAGCAGGGTCTGTATTTCCTGGGGTGTCTTGTTTAAATTGCAAATGTCAGCCCTGCCCCAGACAGACAACCAGAATCTGAACAATATATCAGATTGGCCTTTGATGTGACTTCCTTTCTGTGTTCTGTGTTCATGTCCTCCTGGCCTCAGGCCTCTTCAGAGGAGCCTGTGTCCTCTGCTGCTCCCCACCTGGAGGCCTTGTGGAGCCCTGTTCCCTCCCTAGGGGGTGCTCACCGCCCATCACTGAGACGGGACGTGGGAAGGTGCTCTGCAAATCTAGAGAGAAGGCTAAATACCTGGAAATCTTGCCTCTTGGAGAGAAGGCAGCCTGGACCCCCCAGGCCCACTGGCCTCAGCAGATTCCAAGCCCCTGGGCTTGTCTCATGATCTCAGTTTTTGCTCAGGCTGATGTGTGTTTTCTCCATCAAGTGTTCTGAGGCATTTTACACACAACTGGGCTTCGGGCAATTTAGCCAAGCCTGTTCGATTCTCTTTCATTTCTCTTAATTGTGAGGCTTTTTGTTTCCCTAGTGGAGAACTTCTGTGTGAAGAATCCTGAAATCCAGGCCTTAGCCTGATCTTCTTTTCTCAGAATTTATTCATTCATTCAGCAAACTGTCCGTGAGCACATCTCTATCCACAGTATTCTGACAATGATGGCATATTAATAATAATGGTAATACTTGGCATGTACTAAAAATTCATTGTATGCCAGGCGTTGTGCCAGGTGCTTTAAATATCTCATTTAATCCTCACACTAACTCTGTGTTGCTGTCGGTATTCTTAGCCGCATTTGGCAGATGGGACAACTGAGGCTCATTGAGGTGAAACAAAGTATACAAACAGCTGGCAAGTGATTGGACCTGGATTCAAACTCAGCTTTCTCTGAGTTCTTTCTTTCTTTCTTTTCTTTTTGAGGGGGGAGGTAATTAGGTTTATTTATTTGACAGAGGTACTGGGGATGGGACCCAGGACCTCATGCGTGCTAAGCATGCGCTCTACCACTTGAGCTGTCTCCTCCCCCTCTCTCTGACTTTTGAGTCTGCATGAGTAACCATGACAAGCCTGGCTAACACGAGTTAAACTTGATGAAAGGGACTCTGTTCATGAAACGCTATCTACAGAGTCTTTGATCCTTACCACTGTACTGAGGAAGGGGCTGTGCCCACTTTGGTCATGACAAAACTGAGGTCTGGGAGGAGATTGTTCAGGGATTGGCGGACACCAGATTTGGACTTTGGCTTGTTACTCTAAATTCAAGGCTGTTCCCATCACCTCAGGCTGTACAGGTCACACAGTCTTAAGGAGCTGGCCCCTAGGATGGGGGAGACGTCCTGTCCAGTACCTGGGAGTTTGTGACAAGTACTATGTGGCTCCTAAAGGCAGATCCCAGGCTCTAAGGATGGAGCAATGACTCTTGGTTAAGTTGTGATGATGATACAAGCTTGCACTGATTCAGTAAGTACTTTGTGCTAAGCACTCTATACTCTTTCATTTAATCCTTTCAATGACCCTGTGATTCTCCCCATTTGATTGAGGAGGAAACTAGTGGGTATGTTGTGTCTCACACAGAATAGGTGCTCAGGGGATGTTTTATTGAGAAGAAGAAAGGTGCCATTTGAGCTGGATGAAGGAAGCACAGGCCAGGGCTGGGGCTAAAAGGCCGACAGTGGTCACAGTTGGATGCTGGGATAAGGAGACTGAACTTGATCTTGCAGTCTGTAGGAAGCTCGGGAAAGAAGATGAAATTGGTGGTAGTGTGCAGGAAGGACTGGAGGCAGGTGAAACAGGTCAGTGCAGGTCACCAGGTGTGGAGGCAGGAACTAAGGTGATGAGGGTAAGAGCACAGAGGAACCACCTGGGTACCAGCGTGTGCAGTAGGTATGGATGTTAGACAGGCTTGATTTTTCAAAAGTTTTTTTTTGTGGAAATAACACTTAACATGAAATCTGCACTCTTAACTTGTTTGTAAGTATACAATATGTTATTGTTGACTGTAGATACGATGTACAGCAGGTCTCTGGAGCTCATTCATCTTGCACAAATGAAGCTTTATTCCCATTGGTTAGAAACGCCTCATTTCCTGTAAATCAAAACCACAATGAAGTATCACCTCACCCCTATTAGGGTGGTTATTATAAAAAAGACAAGTGATAACAAGTATTGGTGAGGATGTGGAGAAACTGGACCCCTTGTGCACTGTTGGTGGGAATATAAATTAATGCAGCCATTATGGAAAACAGCATGGAGGTTCCTCAAAAAAATTAAAAATAGAACCACCATATGATCCAGCAGTTCTACTTCTTACAACCTTGAAGAGATATCTGCACTCCTATGTTATTGCAGCATTATTTACAATAGCCAAGATATGGAAACAGCCGTAAGTGTGTGCTGACTGATGAGTGGATAAAGAAAAATGTGGTATACATATACAATGGAATGTTATTCAACCTTAAGAACGAAGTAAATCCTGTCACTTGTGACAACATCAATAAATCTGGAGGATATTAGACCAAGTGGAATAAGCCAGACATAGAAAGACAAATATCACATGACCTCGCTTATATATGGAATCTAAAGAAAATAAAGACATTTAAAAAGTTGAGCTGATAGTAACCAAGAGCAGAATGGCAGTTCCTGGAGGGCAGGGATGGGGTGGAGGACAAGGGGAGATATTGATCCTTCAGTTATAAGATGAATAAATTCTTGAGATCTAATGTACAGCATGGTGACTATAGTTAATAATGTGTTAATACTTGAAATTTGGTAAAAGAGTAGATCTCAACACACACACACAAATAATAACTATGTAAGGGGATGGACAGATTAATTGGTTTGATTGCAGTAATCATTTCACAATGTATACATTTATCAAAAGCATTGTATTGAATAAATATATATAATTTTTATTTGCCAAAAATAAATTGACATTAAAAAAAAAGAAAAGAAATGCCCCATTTTCCCTTTTCTCCAGCCCCTGACGACCACCCTTCCACTCTTTGATTCTATGAATCTGACTACTTTAGATTCCTCATGTAAGTAGAATCATGCAGTATTTGTCCTTCTATGACTGACTGAGTTCACTTAGCATAATGTCCCCAGGGTTCATCCATGTTGTCGCATATTGCAGAAGTTCCTTCTTTTTAAAGGCCGAATAGCATTCCATTGTATGTATATACATAGTTCCTTTGTTCATCTGTCTATAGACAGACATTTAGGTTGTTTTCAGATCTTGGCTATTGTGAATAGTACTTCAGTGAACATAGGAGTGCTAATATCTCTTTGAGATCCCAATTTCAGTTATTGTGGGTAAATACCTAAACATAGGACTGCTAGATCATATCCTATTTTTAATTGTTTAACAAAACCTCCATTCTGTTTCATAGTGGCTGCACCATTTTGCATTCCCACGAATGGTGTGCAAGTCTTCCCATTTCCTCATATCCTCGTCAACACTTGTGTTTTGCTTTTTAGATAGTTGCCATCTTGGCAGGTGTGAGGTAATATCTCATTGTGGCTTTGATTTGCATTTCCCTGAGAATTAGTGACATTGAGCATTTTTCATATAACTGTTGGCAATTAGTATGTTTCTTTGTGGGTAGACCTGATTTTAACCCAGCTCCATTGTTTCAGCATGACTTTATCCTCTCTGAGCCTCATTTTTTTTCCCTCAAATGGGACTGATAACAGCCTACTTACAAGTGTTGTGTAGCATGAGCTGCTGGTGCTTGCCCATATCCCCTGAGTCCTCATGTCTGTAAACCAAAGGCTGTTGACTGTGAATACATTTGACGATCTGTGAGGTCTCTTCTGACTCTGGAACAGGTTCAGCCCACCTAGAGCATGAGTGAAGGTGCTGGAAGCAGCCTGTGATAGACGGGGAGCTGTGGATAAGTGCTCCAGTCCCTTGCCTCATAGGTGCCATGACTATGATGTAGATATTTTATGCTAGGTTCCCGATGTCCCCAGTGATAATACACCCACAGCTGAAACTTGCTTAAAAATGCATCATTTATTGTTTCTTTTTCCTTGCCTATCTCATTTCTCTTTTCCCTTATCAGTGTTTCCTGGGATCATTTCCCAAATAGATGACTGGAAACCTGAATCTTTGTCTCAGGGTCTCCTGCTGGGACAACTCAAAGCATGATCAGTTATCATAATGATCAAATTAAATACCACATGTAGTGTTTAGCATGGTCACCTGGCACAAGGTAAGTTCCAATAAATGCTAGCTGCTGTCATCACCACCACCACCACCATCATCTTCATCATCAATCATCATCATTCTGAAGGTAGAATGAACTCATTCTTTCAAGACATTTACTGACAGATAAGTTCATCTGGAATTATGAAGAAAAATGTGAAGGAAAAGGTCACCTAGAATGTGTGCAGCAAAGTATTGAAATGGTTTCTTTTTTTAAGGAGACAGTTTATTAATTATTAACCAGTGTTTTTAACCTTCAGTCCTTGTCTAACAGCATGGATAACAGGTCTGCCACTGAGTATGGTTAGTCAACTGCTTCTTGCATCCTAATCTGGTTATTCTGAGTTATCCATTTTGATTTTCCTGAAAGAAGAGCTGGTTTCATTAGAATCTAGTTGGAAATGAACCTCACCTTTGATGTTCTGGTTGATATTTGAGCTTGCATTCCTAGTCGTGGGCTGGAGAGAGAATTATTCTTGGATACTAATTGTGTTAGCCCTCATCTGTTGGAGAGGTGGGATTATGGGGTCAGTGCTGTGGATTATTATGCTCCAATGTTTACAGACTTGTTTCCCAAAGTATTAGTTGATGCTGTCACAGGTTGAAACTTTGGGAGATGGAGTGAATGTACTTTGCATGTGGGACAGATGTGACTCTTTAGGGGCTAGAAGGTGGACTATGGTAGGCAGCATAATGGCCCACCAAAGATAGCCATCTTCTAACTCCTCAAACCTGAGAATATGTTATCTTTTGTGGCAAAGGGACTTTGAAGATGTGATTAAGACTCTTCCCACCTTGAGATGGCAAGCTTATCCTGGATTATTTGGGTGGGTCCCATGTAACTATAGGGTTCTCAGGGGGAAACAGAAGTGTAAGAGCCAGAGAAGGAGCTGTGATGGTGGAAACAGAGTTGAGGGTGATGTGGCTGCCAGCCAAGAAATGCAGGCAACCTCTAGAAGATGGAAAAGGTGAGACTCTCCCCTAGTCCTCAGAAGGAAGTTCTAGGAAGCCCTGCTGACCCATTTTAGACTTCTGATCTCCAGAACTCTAAGATAATAAATTTACATTATTTTAAGCTACCATGTTTGTGGTAATTTGTTACAACAGCAAGAGGAAACTAACATAGGCTGTCTTCCAGGCATTCTGCTATGCTGTTTAAACATATTATCTCCTTTAATGCTTTCACCAGTCCTTCAGAAGATATGTATCATTATCCGTATTTTGTGGTTGTGAAAACTGAGGTATTGAAAGTCTAGATAGCTTTCCTAAAATGACAGCGCTCGTAAGTGGTGGGTCTCAGATCTGCCACCATGTCTGGCTGGTTCCTACATTTATGGGCCAGGTGTTGAATGATAACTGTGGAAGGACATTGGAAAGCCAAGAAGACAGAGTTCAGTGTGTAGCTTTACATCTGGCATGTGTGATGGCCCAGTGGAAAGTGGTACAGCTGATGTTTAAGTGCACTGGGCTCATATTGCCTGGGCTCAGATCCAGCTTTGCCACTTTTACTGGCTGCGTGACTGTGGGCAAGTTATTTCACCTCTCTGGACCTCAGTTTGCTCACCTATAAACGGGACCATAGTGGCATCTTTCTTACAGGGATGTAGGGCTAAAAAGAGAATAATGTGGGTAAAATGTGTAGCGGAGTGCAGGGAACATAAGTACTCGTGAATAAAATAATAACACTAGCAGTAGTAGTGGTAGTAGTAACAACAAATCAGCAAAATACCAATAACAATGATGAATTACTCTTCTTGTTATGGAACTCTGAGCAAAGTGATGTGGGGGTGGTGGTGGCTGCAGAAAAACACAGGATCCGTCACGGGGGTGAGGGGTACAAGCGTGTTACGAGCAAAGGGAACAGCAGATTATCCAAGACTTTGCACGTGCTGTGTTCCCCATGTGTCTCTCTCTTCTCTGCCTCTTAAACTGGCTGCTCCCTTACGATTCTTTCTCTGTTCAAAAGCCACTTCTCCTGGAAGTCTTCCCCAACCTTGGCTGGAATGGATGCCCTTCCTCTGTGGGCTTATCGCATGAAGTGCTTTCTTGCTCTGGTGTAGTCAATATGCTCGGTTCCCCCCTAGGAGCTTGAAAACTCCCTGAAGGTAGAAGTCCCCTTAGTCTCTCTTATTTATTGCTCTGTCCTGGGGATTTTTTTTTTTTTTTGATTGAATGAATCACCATTAGTGATGAGACTGGAGCACCAGACCTGAGCCATGAATTTCCCCTGAGTTGGTTTGCTTTCTTTTTGTAACTGAGAATACCCCAGGGAGAGGCGTGGACATGGGCCCTGCAGAGATGAGCCTGGTTGCTTAGCATCTCCATGGCCCTTCACCACGGCAGCCCACTCTATACACCGTTTCTGGTCTCATTAAAACCTGTTCTCCACCAGCCTCTATGTTTAATATTTATTGATCGCCCACAGCATGCAGGCTGGTCAATAAGTGTATTCAGGGGCCTCACTCCATGCCTTCCCAATCGGCTCCTGCTGTATCTTCCATCACTCCAGCTCTTGCAGTCTTGTAGACAAGACTTTTTTTTTTTTCCTTTATCAGCGCCTTTCTAATGAAGTAGAGAGATGCAGTAGCCGAAGTTCCATTTCATTTGCCTCCATAGCCTTGAGGGTGTTGGTTTTTATAAGGCTGCCTCCTCTCTCATTCCTAAGTCCCCACACTTCTCAGGAATGCTGAAGGGGAGGAAAAGTCCATGATTGGCTCTGAGTTCCAGCCCTCTGGTAGCTATGCCAGTGTTAATAGCATCTCTATTAGCATAATCCTTTAGACTCCCCCAGCTGTTTGCTTTCCCTGGGATCTGCCTGAGCCACGCCAGCCACTCCTGAACTTCCTTAATAAAGATATGACAGTGGGTGGCTGGAGACAGGAAGTCAGAGGAGAAGGAGGAAGGGCAGAGTCCCTTGGGTGATCGCTTTGTTACTCAGTATCATTGAATTAGATCCTCAACATTCCATCACGTGATGTTTGGATGCTGAGAGGGGAGTTAAATATAGAATTCCTCCTTTTGGCATTTCGGAAGGTTTATATAATGTCCTGTTCCTTTTGACAGTGGGGAGGAAGCAGATAGGATGGTTTGGAAGATGGGTCTGTGTCCGGAGCTCCATTCAAAGCAAAGGCGACTCAGCAGCCTGACCCGTCTGCCTACTCAGGAGATGTTCTATGAATCATGTTTGCAAAGATGCAGGTGTCCTTTTGAACCTAAGGATCTGCTTAGCTCAAAAATTCTATTAATTCTGTGATTCTACAAGTAGCCTTCACAAGAGTGGCTGCTGAAAATAAATCAGCTGTGTGGTATGCCCTGAATTTGCCTGGGTAACATGTGATTTTTGCTTCAACTTCTCTCTGAACCTGGCTTGGAAATTCAGCTTGCTTTGCCATTTGGAGTCCCAGGGATCAGCTTTCAACCTCGCCTCCACCATGTCCCAGCTGTGTGGTTTTTCTGAGTCTCATTTTCTCATCTTTAATGTGTCCCCAAATCTATGCCTCCCTCTACCTTAGTAAATGACCCCACTTTTCACTTAGCTGTTCAAACTTCAAACCTAGGAGTCATCTTTGATTTCTCTCTTGCACTTAACTGCTCTGTCCAAATCATCAGCAAGTGCCATTAGCTCTACCTTCAAAAACAGGTATAAAACATTCCTCCATCTCCACTGTGACTCCTTATGTGACCACTAGTGATGACAGCAATGTCTTCCAAAGTGGTCTTTGCTTCCAGGCTTAATTTCCTACCATCAATGCAAGACCAAGCTTCCTGAGTGATTAAGAACAGTGACAAATGACTGGATAAAGAAGCTGTGGTATATTTATACAATGGAATACTAGGCAGCCATAAAAAATAATAAAATAATGCCACTTGTGGCAACATGGATGGACCTGGAGAATGTCATTGTAAGTGAAGTAAGCCAGAAAGAGAAAGAAAAATACCATACAATATTACTTATATGTGGAATCAAAAAAAAAAAAGATAAACTTATTTACAAAACAGAAACAGACTCACAGACATAGAAACCAAACTTATGGTTACCAAGGGAGGGGAGAGGTAGGAAGGGATAAACTGGGAGTTTAAAATTTGTAGATACTAGCTGCTATATATACAATAGATAAATAACAAGTTTGGGTTTTTTTCTTTTTTCTTTTTTTTTTTTAATTGACTTTATTCTTTTAGAGTAGTTTCAGGTTCACAACAGAATTGAGCAGGAAATACAGAGAGTTCACACATAAATACTCCCCATTCTCAGCATCCCTCATCAGTACAGCATATTTGGTACAATAGATGAACCAACAGATAAATAACAAATTTATACTGTATAGCACAGGGAACTATATTCAATACCTTACAGTAATTTTTGGTGAAAAAGAATATGAAGATGAATGCTATACACCAGAAATTGACATAACATTGTAAACCGACTATATTTCAAAAAAAAAAGAACAGTGATGGGTGGGGAATAGCTCAATAGGAGAGCACATGCCTATCATGCACAGGGTCCTGGGTTTAATCCCCAGGACCTCCATTAAAAGGATAAATGAATAAACAAATCTTAAAAAAATTATTTAAAAAAAATTAAAAAAAGAACAGTGACAACAAAACCCATAAATCTCGTCACATTTATCCTTACTAAAACCTTCCTGCAGCTTTCCGTTTTAACAAGAATTAAAATCAATTCCTTGCCTTGGCCTAAAAGGCTTGCCCTAATCTCCTGATCACATCTCAGACCAAATTCTGTTCTCTTTTTCCTTGGTCGCTTCTTTCTCTTCCTGGAACAATCCTCCACCCACCTCAGGGCTTTTGCATGCGCTATTCCCACTGCTTGGGATTTTTTTCCTCCGGGTCATCCAATGGTTGGCTTCTTTTCATCAGTCAAGTTTTATCTCATGTGTTGCTGCCTCTCACAAGCCTTTCTTGATCATTTAAGTCTACATGACCCTCCCACCCCCAGCATGACTGTATTATCAGCTCTATTTTCTTCTGTAGCATTGGTCTGTCTAAACATTATTTTGCTTACATTGTATCTGACTCCTTCCATTAGAATGTGTGTCCTTTGAGAGCAGGGAGCTTACTGTATGTTGTATCCTAAGAAGAGAGTTGTGCACATAGTAGGTGCTTAATAAATATCCATTAAATGAATGAATTTCACGAGATGAAATAAAAGTACACACACACACACGCTTATATATGCTTTGAAACTGACATGGTAAGAAATGCTATGTTACTAACTGGGAGCCAGACTCTCCATAGCCCCCCAGCTGCCTTGGGCTGCCTTGATCCTATTATGCACCTCAGAAACTTTCCCTGCCTCTTGTTGAATAAAAATTCTTTAACTTCTCAGCTACCTCATGGGCCTTTGCATCTGTTCTGCATCTGCTTCTTAGCAGACGAGCTTGGCACAGGGTGCTTTTTAGAGGCATTTAGCATGTAAAGATATTTATAAAGAAGGAATTCTCTTCTATTTTTGCCCAGTCATCTGTCGGAGAGAGGGAGAGCAGCAAGCAGGCACTCGTGATTCATTCTCTTGCCTGGAGAGTGCTGCCCGTCCCCATCCTGGAAGGGTGGGGCGATGGAGAGGAGCACGCCGCATTCCCAGGCTGGCTTGAATGAATGAGGTGTCCACAGTGGTGGCTTGGCCAGTCTTGATGCTCGGTAAGTCAGGCCTGTTCTTTATGGCTCAGATTTTCCAGATGAGTTGTTGTCACAGCCACTGCCCTCAGAGTATCCTTAAGAACGGAACTGCGAAGGGAAGGGTGCATAGTCCACAAAACCATCTGCGTATCTGATACCAGCTGCAAGGGTTGGGCTTCCTAAGACCACCCTTAGTGTCGATAATTCACTAGAAACTCACAGAACTCACTGGAAGCTGTTACACCAAGGGTTATGGTTTATTACAGCAAAGGATGCAGACTAAACCCAACCAAGGGAAGCACGTAGGGCAGAGTCCAGGGGATCCAAACGTGGACCTTCCAGTTGTCTCTTTCCCATGGAGTCGTGGACAGTGCTGCTTTCCCAGCAATGATGTGTGACCCTAAGAGTGTGGTATTGGTAACCAAGGAAGCTCACCTGAGCCTTGATGCCTGGAGTATTAAGGTCCATGGTTGACTGCCCACGTGGCTGATCTCAGTCCTCATTTGATCTGACATATGTAACTTAAAGCATCTGCTCTAAATCCCATTGTTAGACTATCCAGTGTGAGTCAGGGTCCCCAGGCAAACAAAAATATTACAAGGGCTTAACTGAGAAGCCAAGGGAAAGACCAGACCTCTTTTGGGCAAGATTTAATTCTCCACTATATGAGAGCTAACCCTGGTCCTCTTGGTGGACTTTTGGACTTTTGCAGATAGCAGTGGGAGCTAACCCTTTCCTTGTTCTAACACTTGAAATGATCCATTGATTCCACAAACATGTACTGATTGTGAGCCATGAGCCTGGCTCGGGGCTAGTTGCTGGGGATGCAGTGGTGAAAGACACAGTTCAAGCCTTCGAGGGCCAGGGAGACAGACAGGTAAACAGGCAGTTATACTTGTACATAAATATACAATTACTGTGCTAGAAATGACACTACGAGTTCTTGGTGGAGGGGGGTCTATTCCAGCCTGGCTGCTCGTGAAGATGTGGTGACGGTCAAGCTGAGATTGGGAAGATGATTAGAAAGTTGGCCAACCTGGGTGGTGGATGGGGGTGGGGAGGTGGTGTTTAGGAAGAGGAGGAAGATCACCTGCAAAGGTGTGGGGGTGAGAAAGCATATGATGGGCATAAAGAGCTCCATGTTTTTCAGATGCCACAGCTCACAGGTGCTTCACATTGCATGTACAGTCAGTAAACACCATCGAAGATCCTTCCATCTTGTACCAGAGCACTTGGGCTTTGAAACCAAGAGAATGGGGTTTCTGTGAGGGATTCTTGGCACCTGTTGAGGTCAGGAAGTCTTTCAGACAAAAAGGGGTGGCGGTGAATGAGAAGAGTTGAGTGGGGCAGAGGAGTGTGAGCTTTGGTGTTCAGGGACTAAGGGCATCTCCAAGCCATCCAGAGACTGTCCTTTGTTTATGGTGACCTCAGGACTTCAGAGTGTGACTCAGAAGTTTCCCAAGTCTGGCCACCACCTCTGCAGAGGCAGAGAAAGGGTAAATTTGTGCTGTAGGTCTGGTTTATAAATGGTGTGGTTTATAAAAGCAAAGGGTTTCTGAGACATTTAGGCACATGGGCAGATGATCCATGGAGATTTTGGAAACCGTATTTCAAAGAAGATATTTTTGGCAAAATTAGATGGCTGCTTTGTGGTCCTTTCAGAGAGTTCAAGAAATGCCATAAAAGTTGGTAGAAACCACCAACTGGAGGGAAAAATAGTTGGCGACATTTGCCAAAGGGTTAATATCATTCATAAAAAAAGATTACTTACAAATTAAGAAAAAGGCATATGTGCCAAAAGAAAAATGGACCAGGAAAATTAACAAGTGGTTAAAAGATAAAAACATAAAGATCAATAAACCCCGAGAAAATGTTGAAACCCACTAATAATATAAAATATTAAAAAATAAAATAACCAAGTCAATCGGTGAACCCAAAATGGTTAAGAGGCACTCTGATTTATTTTTATAATTAATGAAAGCAAAATCACAAGCAAGGAAGCAAAACAGGGCAATTGGGAGGGGCTTTCTCAGAGCCTCCCTACTTTATTTTGGCGGGAGTTGTTGGGGAGGACAGGGAGGTCTGGGCTCCTCCCTTCTGTGATTTGGCTGCTTCCATGTCCTCGTTTTTGTCCCCACCCTGGCTTGCCTGCAGGTATGAATGTGTCAGACCTCCTCTGTGCTGAGTAGGAGAGAACTCGCTGTATCTAGTGAGCTGAGGGCAGGGGAAGACTTGCCTCAAGCATCCTCCTACCCCCTCTCCATCTCCCTCCTTCAGGATGCCTAGATTCCTGCCAGAGGAAGATGGTACCCTCCCTCCCCTATCCCGGGGTGCCTGAATCATCGCTGTAGTGGGTGAGGCAGCTCCTTTGCTCCTGGCCACCCAGCCTCGTGTAGACAGATCCAGGGCTCAGCTAAGCAGCTGGGGACCAGGGGACTCGGGGAGTCCTGCTTCCTTCTGGCTGCTTGCGGCATGAGGATTATATTTAACCTCTCTTGCTTTGCTTTCGGCTTTCAGATTCACTGGAGGAGAATTTCTGCCGCTCCCTGTCATGCCTTGGATTTGTGTAATTGAGGGAGGCTGCCAGGGCAATTTATGCCGGGATTTACTTATTCCTAAGGAGTGCAGAGCCCGTCCTGCAGGGACAGGCCGGTCAATGGTGTGTTTACTTAGCATGTTCCTGGAGGTTCTGACTCCTCCTAACAAGGGTTTGGGGAGGCGCTATCCAGTGCCTCCTGGGACTTCCAGGTAAAGCCAAATGTTCTTTGCTTCCCCTGCACTTCTGGCAAAGACCTTACTTTTTATAGAGACTAAGCCGGTGGGTTGAGTTGTGAGGGTCAGAAACTTTCAGTCTCACTTCCTCTGTATCTGGGGACTCTCCCAGGTTTCTTCTGGCCGGGAAGGAGGTGGACCCCAGGGAGCTGTGAGAGGAAACCAGAGCAGCAACAGCTCACACCTTGGATGCTTATCATGTGCCAGGCGCTGTGTTCAGTGCCTTACACATACTGCCCCATTAAATCCTCACTGCAGCTCTATTTTTGCTATTATTTCGAGCACCATTCTGCAAATGAGGAGACTGAGGCATGAGGAAATTAGAAAGGGTAAACAGCAGAGGCTGACTGTAAACCCAGGCAATCTGACTTCAGAGCTTGAGGGCTTAACCACCATGCATGCACTAACTGGATAAGTAAAGCTTCCCCAGGCTCTCACTGTTCAAGGTGTGGTCCATAAACCAGCCGCTCCAGCATCCCCTGGGAGCTTGTTAGAAGTAACGAATCTCAGGCCCCCAGCCCTAGACCGACTGGGTCAGAATCTGCATCATAACAAAGTCTCCCAGTGATGCACGTACGTGGTAGAGTGTGAGATGTGCTGTTCCAGAAGATGAGTGACTTTCCTGAAGTCAAAAGCTGGAGATTGGGGGCATGTGGTTTCTTGGAGACAACCTGTGATTTCAGTATCTTACAAATTACGGCATTAACGAGCCGTTGCCTCCTTTGCTGGAGGGATGAGGGATGGCTAATTTAGTACCTTCAACAAAAATAAAGGCAAGTTGAGCTTGCAAAGTTGATCCAGGGCTTACAAAAAAGAGAAAGAGGCTGCTGCTGTCTCCTGGACACTATTGTCATAGTATTACATCTAAGTGACCTGGGAGCCCCTGAGTTAGGGCTGTGGAAGGCGTCCGGATGGCAGGTGAAGTTTTGGCAAACAGTGTCTCTGTCAGCTGGGAAGACAGCGGCCACATGAGGTCTGCCTGTGACTCACACATCTGCAAGCGTGATGAGGACAAAAGAAGCCTTTGATCGAGAGAAGCTGGCTCCATCTTATTCTGTTGGGGGAAATACTTTGATTTCCTTCTTTGATTCAAAACACTGGCATTGTGAGCTGTATATATATATATATATATATATATATATATATATATATATATATATATATATATTTAATCATTGTCGCTGGACAGTTATTCAGCTCTACTTCTTCATCTCATTAGGCCCTTGTAGAGTCTCCCTTAGACACCTGAATCCTTACAGACAAGGAGAGTTTTTTTTTTTCCAAACCTTTCGGGATCTATAAATGCCCCAGAGGCTGTGAGATGCTCACGTGGGTCTTACCAATGATGTATGTGTTCATATTCGAATCAAAGGATGAGCGGTTGCATAGAAGCTGATTGACGTCGTGTACCTGAGTTGCCTCATTTTCGGGGGCGGGGACCTGCTGACCCTGCACCATCCATCCAGCAGGGGACCCCAAGAAGGTCAGTGCCATTTTCACCTTCCTTTCTACCTCCTTTCGTCTTGCCAAGTTACATTTAGCAGTTTATTCATCTAATTCCTTCTGTAAAATTTTAATGCACTTTTTTTTTTCTTTAGGGACAAAAAGAGCCTTTTAGGAAATAAGCATCTGGAAACTAATCAAAGCAGAAACTTTCTGGGAGAAATCTGACAGCAGCATGTCTTTAATGACCTTCAAGAAGATCACATGCTCCAGGCAATTATAGGATTTGGGATAAAATAGCTCATTCTGAATAGTCTAACCTGCTGCAGTGTTCCTTCACTTTGCAGCCGTCCCCTCCCACCCCCCTCTCGTGGCTTCCTTACCAAGAGTCTCCTGAAAGAGATTTCACCTGGATTAATACTCCTCCAGCTTTAATGAACTACGAAGGGGACAGCCAATACTGAAAAAGGACCTTTTACACGGTGCCAGTGCCAGGGTTTCTTCTGAGGTTTTTGGCTCTGGCTACAGGAGGTGCATAAAGCATTCTGACTCGGGGCCAAATATTATGAGGGGATTTTGCTGCCTACGCTGTTGAGTATGGGTGTAGCTGGAAAAATAACATATTTGTCAATAGGTTACCCATTTCACAAGCTGGTAGTGCCCAAAGGAAAGGGCATCGGATGAACTCCAGCTGGATCCCTGCTGCTTGATGAATCAAGCTCATCTGACGAAGTTTTTGTTAGAAGGGTTTCCAGGAGCCCAGAAACAACCTTGTACTTTATTCTAATTAAACTATGTTTCCCTCTTGTTTGTGGGGCTCTGTGAGATTTTTATGCACTTTTCTGCTTTTTTTCTCCCTCCCTTTTTGCCTGACAGTGTTTCCATTATTGAAATCTTTCATACTGAGTAAAATTAGCCAAGGCCAGCGCTATATTCAAGTGTCAAAAGTTTTAGCATTTGCTCACCTCCTTTTCCAGGGAGAACAGGTTTCTCATCATGTTTGCTTGTGTGATCTGTTATGAGTCATAGTTTAGAGAAACCCCCACATCCCTGTGCAATGATTTCAGCTCAGCCAGAGTGGCCTGAGAACCTGTGAATCGCAGCTGTACCCAGCCCATGACTTCACTTGCGTTGGAGGCCTCTTGTGTTGGTGTTATGGAAACGGGTGAGCTTGTGTCTTTGTGTTCCTGAGTTTCTTGAGAGCTGCCTGATTTCCATGGTCACAGGGATCCAGAACGAGATGTGTGGACCCCAGCCTCTGCTGGATGCCTTTGTCGTGAGCGATTCCAGCAGACGAAGCTATCTGTGGGGTAGTCTGAATGTTATTCTGAACAGCCCCATCTTCTTCGCCTTCACAGCTTCTGAAATAGGGAACCAAGAGTTGGAGTCCTCTAAAAAAGTGTTCCTAGACAAGGCGGGCGACCCTCCCCCAGCAGGGGTGCAAGCCCATACAAAGGGCAGAATGATGAGGGTCTCCCGGGGCTTTGGAGGTGGTTCCATCCTGCTGGTAGTTCAGTTTGACTCTGTGGTTGACGTCACTTGGGACAGAGGGTAGGGGTGTGTGTTTGACAGTGTACTAGGGAGGCCAGTTCTCATGGTTGCCTGCTAACAGTCGCTGCTTCCTGAGGCTCCGCCCCTTCTTCCTGTGCAGGGCTAGTTTGACCAGGTGATTTGAACTGATTAAAGTGCAGCCAGTCTGCAGACTGTCTGATAACTGATGGCTTTTGTGGCTGGGCTTGAAAAGATGAACTTGAGTGCGGGGCTGTGCGTTAGAAATTGGATAGGATGCCCCAGGTAGCCTAGTTGATGTGGGAGCTGAAAGGATGCCCTGACAAGCTGATGAGGGCACGTTTGTGGGTGGGTACAGTGGGGTGAAGACTCCAGAGGGAGGCAGAAATAAGAGGCCATGGAGACAGAGACAGAGACAGAGAGAGGATGAGAATACAAACACACGCAAACAAACACTAAGTTGGTGATAAAACAAGTAGCTTCAATAAAGGGTCTTGGCAGTATTTCTGGAGACCAGTTGTCCAGCCTCTTGAACCCGCAAGGAAATCACAATGTAAGCTGAGAAAAAAACCTTAGATCATTCAAAACAGCAGTCTCAAAGTCTAAAGGAAAATCCTCTTAGACTCTCACTGAGGGCTAGGTGACTCTTTGCGCACAACTCCAGCAGAGAATTGGAAGCACCACATTTTAAGCAGGAAGGGAACATCAATGGTAGGGGCCGCAAACTCAAAAAAAACTACAAGAACCAGAGGAGAATTGTAAATAGTGAAGAAAGGCAAGTGAACTGATGAACGCTGCCTGGGAACGTGGGTCCATTGTTGTCAGCTCGTCCAATTTTTCAGGGAAAATTGGAAATTGGGACTTTTTAAGTGAAAAAAAACCTTACTTTTATATTTAAAAATTTAAACAAAAAAGTTTTTAAAACAATGTGCTGGTCTGATACCTGGGAGCAGAGGGCTGAATTTGCCCCATCAAATGAAGCATGAGTTCTTTTGCCACGGTTGCTTCTTGGCTCCTATAGACGCTTTGATTTGTGATCTCTGGGCAAAATTACTCGAGTTTTGAGCCCAGAGTCTGGATTAGGTTTTGGATACACTTGTTGGAGAAATCAGTGGTTGCATAAACGTTTGTGGAAGTCACTCTAATTTTAGTTGAGTGGGCAGTGTTCTCAGCTCCCCCCAAAACAAACTAGCTGTGAGCATCCGGGGATCAGTGTGGCCGGTGCCTGGGGACTTTCTGAGGACACAAGATACATCTTCCTCCTCCCCCTCATGTGTTTGCACAATCAGCTTTCAAAGGTCATGATTCCTCTGTGGGCGACAGGCTGGCAGCCTCTGCTCTCTGCTTGGCTTGATTCGGTTCATTTCATCCGGGCTGGAACCTCTGAGTTGAGTTCTCTCAGCTTTGCACAGCCTTACCCTATCGCGCAGATTGAAAATAACCCCTTCAACTCTTTCTCAATTAGCCAAGCAGCTCCCCTGGTGGGGTTTCCCGAGGCCATGTTTCAGCACCTGCTTTGCAGAGTACCCTGACACGAAGTCCTGGGTGTGGTTTGAAGAAGGATTGAACTGATCAATTCTCCTTCTTAAGATGCTCTTCACTCTTTAAGACTCTGCTCCTCAAGGTCACGCAATGGTCTTTGAAAAAATTAAAAATAATCTTCATTGTATTTATTTATTTTTAAATCTGATCCCAAGACTGTTAGATTCCCATTGTTTTGGGGAATATAGAATAAAAGTAAAATGATCAGTAATGCTGGCCCATGTATTAAGCACAGAAGTATTTTTCCTTCAGTTTTCTTCTATATAGGTGTGCACTGATGTGTGTATATATGTGCTTTAGTCTTTTTGAGCTGCTGTAACAGAAATGCCATAAACCGCATAACTTGTAAACAACAAACATTTATTTCTCATAGTTCTGGAGGCTGGAAAGTCCAAGATCAAAGTGCTGATAGATCTAGTATCTGGGGAGGACAAGCCTCCTCATTCGTGGCTCTCTATTTCCTATATCCTCACATGGCAGAAGGGGCAAGGGTTCTCTCTGGAGTCTCTTTTATAAGGGCACTAATCCTATTCATGAGGGCTCCACCCTTGTGACCTCATCACCTTCCAAAGGCCCCATCTCCTAATATCATCACCTTATGTGTTAGGTTTTCAACATACGAATTCTGGGGGAACAGAAACATTCAGTCCATGGCAGTGTGTATATGTATATATGCATGTGTATGTGTTTATGTACACATATGCATAAACACATATATATATAATGTATATTGATAATTGAGAATAATTTACACACAAAGTTTATGTCTGCTTTGTTCACTGATTAAATTCTCTGTAAGCATCATTTTTTTTTGATTGAAGTATAGTCAGTTTACAAGGTTGTGTCAATTTCTGGTGTACAGCACATTGTTTCAGTCATACATGAACATACATATATTTGTTTTCATATTCTTTTTCACTAAGCTACTACAAGATATCGAATATAGTTCCCTGGGCTGTACAGGTGTAAGTGTCATTTTTAATGCTTGTGTAAGATCGTATCATGATGGTGCTTATTTAACCACTTAGCCAATGTTGGACGTCTCAGTTGTTTTCCTGGAAACTTTTACTAGTATAAATAACAGGATGATAAACATCTCTGTGCACAAATCTTTATATTTCTTATTATTTTCTCAGCACACATCCCTTTTAGAAGCAGAATTAGACTCACCTCTTGAGAGCCCCCACTGTCTAATTTCTGATAAATATAATCAACTCTTCTCATAAGAGCTGAAGTAAGTTCTTACTTACTGGAAGTCTGATATGGATGTTTGGGTCCAGAGTGCAATAGTTCACCAAGTGGCAATTTAGGGATTTTTTTTTTTTTTAAATCTTCTGGCTCTACTGTCTTCAACACGAGGCATCTACGTCAACTGGGCTCATCTGCATTGAGCTGTGGAAAAGCAGGAGCACAGGAGATTTCATATGGCCCAAATGTGCCTCGGAAGAGAACAGAATGGGTTTTGCAGTCACTTATCCAGAACCTGCTACATAATTTCCCCTTATCTCATACATCTAGTCCCTCTGCAAATCCTGTTGGCTTAATCTTAAAAATATTCCTTGATTCATCCACCTCAGCCTACATTCATGGGGTTGACCCACTTGGTTATGATGCATTGCCTTTTGACATATTTTAAAATTTGATCTGCTGATATTTTGCAGGACATTTTTGCATCTATGTTCATGAAGGATATTGGTTTATAGCTTTCTTTTCTTTGATGGCTTTGTCTGGCCATGGAATCAGGGTAATACTAGCTTCATAAAAATGGGTTGGGTAGTGTTCTTTGCTCATCTGGTTTATGAGGTGATTTGTATTGGATTGGGTCCTTTTTTTTTCCTTAAATGTTTGATAGAATTCATCAGGGAAGATGTCTGGGATTGAAGTTTTTTTTCGTGAGAAGGGTTTAAATTACAAATTCAATTTCTTTAACTGATACAGGGCTGTTCAAGTTTTCTATTTTTTCTTTCTTCTATTACTTTCGGTAATTCATGTCTTTGATATCATGATTTATGATGAGAAACATGTATTTGGTCTTCCACTTTCTGGCACAGAGCTCATAAAATGCTGGGAATTTCCTAAATGTTGAGAGTGATAACGGTATATTTGTTATGTTAATGAGGTGACTTTTGGAAAGCACTTAAGGACTGGCTGATTGCCAGTGGAGCCAACCATGTGGTTAGAGGGTTGGAACCCTCTGTCTCACCCCTAGACCTCCAGGAAGGGGAGAGGAACTAGAGGTTGGATCAGTTACCAATGGCCAATGATCTAATCTGTTTTGCCTATGTTATGAAACCCCTATAAATACCCAAAAGGACGGGGTTCAGAGAGCTTCTGCACAGAAATGTGGGGAGAGTGGTGTGCTGAGAGAGGGCGTGGAAGCTCTGTACCCTTTCCCCATACGTTGTCTTATGCCATGTCTTCCATCTGGTCATTCCTGAGTTACCTCTTTTGTGATAAACTGGTAACGTAGTAAGTAAAATATTTCTCTGTGTCCTGTGAGCAGCTCTAGCAAATTCATTGAACCTGAGGAGAGAGGTGGTTGTAGAAACCTCTGATTTATAGCCAGTTGTTCAGAAGCGCAGGTAACAGCCTGGACTTGTGACTGGCATCTGAAGGTGGGGGTGGAGGGCAGTCTTGTGGGACTGACCCTTTACCTGTGGAATCTGATGCTATTTTCAGGTAGATAATACCAGAATTGAACTGAACTGAGTTGAATTCTCAGAAACCCTCCTGGTGTATGAGAATTGCTTGTTGGAGTCGGGAAGCCTCCTTCCCCCTCATTAAAATTGGTCTCAAAACATGGAAGTAGGTCTTTCAAGGAATTTGTCCATTTCATCTAAGTTATCAAGATATTCTAAGTTATTCATAACATTACTTTATTTTTTTTAGTATCTGAAAGGTCTGTAGTGATACCTCCTATTTTATTTCTGCTATTGTCTCCTCTCTTTTTTTCTTGACCAATCTGTCTAAATTTATTGGTTTTACTGAATTTTTTTTCAAAGAGCCATCTGTGAGTTTCATTGTTTTTTCTCTATTATTTTTCAGTTAATTCTCAGCCTAAATGTCTTCTCAGGGGGCTGTTTCCATTCTAGCTAGAGTGACTTTCCCCTTCCTCTTGCACCCCCCCCCCATTATTTATTTTCTATTTCAGCCTTAAATGTAACTGTTTTTCTTATTGCCTTCTTTGCTGTTATATAATTTTCAGATATTGGTGAACAATAATTCGTTTACCCAAGTATACTAATGTGCTCTGTGAATTTCCAAGAAGGACACATATGGCAGTGTCCTATGTTGGAACAGTAACATCTAATGTGGCTAAGAGGTCAGGCTCTAGAGTTGGCCGAGCTGGGCTTGTTGCCTGGCTCCACCATTCGATAGATGTGTGACCCTGGACAAGTTAGTTAACCTTATTGGGCCTCCATCTGTAAAACAGGAACAGAATGGTGCTCGCCTCACAGAGTTGTGGGAGATTTATGAATTAAGATGGCGAAGTGGTCAGCACAGTGCCTGGTACACAGTAAGAGACTAAGAGCTTAATAAATGCAGGCTTCCCCCCCCCCTTTTTTTTTTTAAATAGCTTTTTGGGAAGCATCTTGTAGAATACAGTTCTGTGGCGAACATTTCAACAAGCTGCATTGGATGTCCACAAGCATGGCATAAATGGCATGGGATCTTCTGAATCATTGCTGCTAAGAACTTGCAACTGAGGGAGCCCAGCTGAGCACCCCGAACATGCCAACTTGGGTGCTTTGGGGTCTCATGTGTTTCCCTTGACAAGCCACAGGTATTTACTCCCAGCTTAAGGGATGCTGATACCAAGAATTCCATGCTACAATGAGGGTCACAGATATTGTGAATCACAAAGTCCTCTCTCAGATGAATTCCCATCCTTTTAGAGATGAGAGCTGTGCCGGGCAGTGGCTGAGAGCACCGCCTCTGTCGTCTGGAGGCCTGGGCTTTGCGTTCTGACTTTGTCACTTGCCAGCTCTGTGACCGTGGGCAGGTTGGATGGGACATGCATGAGAAGGACCCAGTCCAGGGCCTGTCTGCTGCACGTGGAGCACTCCCTGAGACTCTAATGTTGTTCCCAACAACACCAGCTCTTCCCGCCAGGAGGTGAACGTCACCATGGCAGGCGTGTGTGTCTTGTTCACGTGTATCCCCACCTCCTAGACCAGTGCGGTCAGAGAGCAGGCACTCCACAATACTCGTGAAATGGATTCTTCTTCTTCTTTATTAAATCGGCGTCTCTGACTTCAGTGCCCTGAAACTCAGCAGGAAAACAGTAGCCTCAACAATCCAGCCCTTGGTTATCTCAGCCGGCACCTGCTTGTCTCACATGAGCTGCTAATTTTCCTCTCCAGAGTCCTCTAGACTGCCAGGATCCCCAGGGAGGGACAGGGCCTTCGGGGACCTTGTGAGGTCCAGAAAAATAACAGTTCTTGTTGGCAGGAGCGTGCGCCTTCCTTCAGCCCTGGTCTGCACATGGTACTGTGTTTCTGGCTAACCTGGGCTGTCAGGAGCATGGACATTTCTTCAGAGGCTACAGGACCTGGTGATATAAAGTAAAACCAGGCAACTGGAGGAAAGAGGGAGTGTGTTTCCTGTTCTCTGGGGACTGCTGACTTTGTTTATGTCCCTTGGTTTCCTTTGGTACCAGCAGATGCATCTTGCTTTCCTTCTCTGTCTTCGACACTAACATGTCCTGTTATGTAGGGATGAAGCAGCAGATAGAAACAGATCTGTGCTGAGATTTCCTTCCCAGCTTTTCCAGATGCAGAGAGACCTTCTTGCCGTGGGGTTACGTTTAAGTACACATGCTTGCACTCCAGCATTCCTTCAGTAGGAAAGTCTGTACCCACCTCCTGCCACCCCATAGCATGCTCTCTGGCTTCCCGATGTCCTGTAGGGGTAAAGTTTTCTGAATTTGAAGCCGGCTGACCTGGGTTCAAACCTCCACATGTCCGTCTGTCAATGTTACGTTTTTAGTCCAGTTTCTTTGTCTTAGTTGGTACACAGGTTTAACTCCCATCACATAGCCTGTCTTTCTTACCTCCCTTCTCTTCCTTCATGAATCCCCGTCTCCCACTTTGCCCATTGCACTGCTGTTCACAAGTGTATTTGAGATTCCTGCCCACTTCTCTTTCTTTCTCTGGAAATGAAGGAACTGACTTCCCAACGTTTCTTGGAATGTCCTTTTACTTTAAGGTTAAAAAAAATCCCATTTCCTCCTGTGCCTTCACATTTGTTCATCTCACAAACATCATCTGAGTACTGCCCAGGTGTCAGGCTGCTTCCAGGCACCAGGAATTCAGA
This sequence comes from Camelus bactrianus, assembly GCF_048773025.1. Lineage (NCBI taxonomy): Eukaryota > Metazoa > Chordata > Mammalia > Artiodactyla > Camelidae > Camelus > Camelus bactrianus. The sequence goes on along the minus strand of NC_133556.1, from coordinate 33,354,799 downwards.
GAAACTAGTCATGCTCCCTGCCTTCAAGGAACTTAGTATCAGCCACAGAGCAGGAGGCTATAAATTGTGTCATGTGTGATGGTGGGGTCAGCATAGTTGTGTTAAGGTGGTGGTATTTGGAAACTTTCTCCTATTTTTGAATTAAAAAAATGTTTTAACAGGAAAAATTTTTTTAAAAATTAAAAAAAACAAACTAAAAATGTTAAACAAAAAACAAAATCAAAGAAACCTCTTCCACTGATTTCTTTTCCTAGAATGTTCATCATGTGGCATGTCTCAGATGGGGAGATATGCATTCATTTTATCGATGGTTTCTAGAGTGCTTGGGGGTGCAAATCTTTTTCCACACGGAATTTCATATATAAAAGGTGCCTGCACAAAAAATTTTAAGGTAATGGCTAGCTGTTTTGCTTTATTTATTTAGGGTGTCATAAAGAATCCCTGTAATTAAAATTATTTATGTTTGTCATGGCTGCCAAATGCTCTGTCACATAGCTTGTTTCATATGCATTTAAACTCTCCCATTGTGATTTTCAAATGTGGTCCTTAGGTTTGTGTATTTTTAATATCTCTATTAATGTTGGGTCAGCTGGCCCTACTGCCCACGTTGGAAAGCTCTCCTGGCCCTAATATGACCTTTAGATTTCCCCTTTCATTTTTCTGTGTCTGCAGAAAGATACAGTACAAACTGTTGGAGGTTTTTGGCAGCTCCACTAAAGGGCAAGGTTTTCCTCTATGGAGGATTGGCTTCCCGTGTTAACTGTCGTGGTCAGCACTGCTGGGTAAAGACCTTCAGGCCTTTTGTCAGGGTTTCAGAGCCTTCCGCTGAACCCTTCCTCTGGGCTTCCATTCATGGAAAAGATTCAGGATGAACTCTGGCTCCTCTGGGACCACGACAACAGGCACCGTACCCAGAGCAGCGCCGTTTTAATCTTGGCAGAAAAGACCAAAGACTTTTTTTGAGGGGCAACTAATTAAAAGTTTACTTCAGGTTTCTTTTAGTTTATGCCTCCTCCGTGCCCCTGTTGACACTTCGCAGGTGCCTCTATTATGTCATTTATCACATTGTGTCTTCTTCTTGTTTTTTGTTTTGGCTCGCCCATGAATCTTACTCATAGACCCTCAGCTCATGAAGAACGCGGAAATCTGACCCATTTCTCTTCGTGCTCCTGGCACCTACTGGAGCACCTGCACATACAGTGGGGTCTAAAATGTTATTTGAAGGGAACCGAGGGATCATTTTATTGATTTTTAAGACTGGGTCCTCCCTTTCCTTTCCTTTCCTTTCCTTTCCTTTCCTTTCCTTTCCTTTGCTTTCCTTTGCTTTCCTTTCCTTTCCTTTCCTTTCCTTTGCTTTCCTTTCTTTCCCTTCCCTGCCCTTCCCTTCCTTCCTTCCTTTTCTTTCTTCCTTCCTTCCTTCCTTTTCTTTCTTTCTTTCTTTCTTTCTTTCTTTCTTTCTTTCTTTCTTTCTTTCTTTCTTTCTTTCTTTCTTTCTCTCTTTCTTCCTTCCTTCCTTCCTTTCTCTTTCTTTCCCTTTCTTTCTTTCTTTCTTTCTTTCTTTCTTTCTTTCTTTTTCTTTCTTTCTTTCCTTTCTTTCTTCCTTCCTTCCTCCCTTCCTTCCTCCTTCCTCCCTTCCTTCCTTCCTTCCTTCTTTTCTTCTTTCTTTCTTTCATTCAATTTATAGGTATTCATTGCACTTTTCCACTAGGGAATCAGGACTCAGTGTAGAAACTTGGCATTGTTATGTGGGTGACCCAAAGAATCCAGTAAATGGAGCGAATATATATATATTCTTTGATACCACCTATATCATTCCAAAATCAAGTTCTCCAAACAAAAGAATGCATTTAACCAAATGGAAAGCAAGTGGCAGAGGAGAATTAATGTAACTTACAGGTTTGTTGTTTAATTACTTCATGAAGTCATTTCTTCCAGTAGTTATTTATTGGATTCCCACAAACTTTGTGGGTAGAAAGTTGAAAAAATTTTGTTCTCATCCTCATGCAACTGTCACATCTGAAATCATTCACTTAGCAAATATTTATTGAGTATCTATTGCTGTTCGAGGTGGTGGGGATACATCAGTCCGCAAAACAGACAAAGCCGTCGACTCTTCTCCTCAATGGGAGTACAGAATGATGAAGGCGTGAGCAGTATTGTCATGCCAGACACTTGGCAAATGAACAAAACAAAACACAAACCCTGCAACAAAAGTCCGAACAAACATTGTGTTGTGGATTCTCTTCCCATTTCGCCCTTTCTTTTAGTTTCTTTGTTCCCTATCTCCCACTCTCTTTCTTCCTGGGAGTTGAAAGAGGATGGGGAAAGAGAGTGGAGCTATGAAAAACAAACATCATATTTGGTGAGATTCCTTTGGGAGCCTAACATGGAAATATAAATAGTTCATACCATGCCTGAATCACTAATCAAGGTTGTGCCTGTCTGTATGCATAAGCTGGTTGAAAGGAAAAGTTTGAACTCAAACCTTTGTACCCAGTTTTTGTACTCCAGCAGAAGCATTTTCTTCTTTCAGTTTTCCTGAGATATAATTGACATAGAACACTTCGTAAGCGTAAGATACACAGCATAGTGATTTTATTTACATACATCACGAAGTGATTATTACAGTAAGTTTAGTAAACATCCATTATCTCATATAGGTACAAAATTTTAAAAATATTTTTGTTTTCTTTTCTTGTGATGAGAACCTTTAGGATTTACTCTCTTAACAACTTACATACATAACATACAGCAGTGTTAATTACACTTATCATGTACATTCTTTCCCTAGTACTTATTTATAAGCAGAAGTTTGTATCTTTTCCAGCAGAACCATTTTTGATGGAGTTCAATCACACTTTTTTCCCTTGTGTACATCTGCCATATCTGTATTTTCTGACTTTGCACACCTAGATATCCTTTTACTGATCACCCATTTTATACGGTGCAAGGTGCTAGCCATGAAGGGTATGTCAGAATGCAAGATAGATATAGTCTCAAGCCTTATTGACCTTATAGTCTTATTGGACAAAAACATGAAATAATGAATGAGGCAGCAAATTATTTAACTATTATTGCAATGACTGAGAATTACAAGCTGCTACAAGAGGGGCCCTCAGAGTAGGGGAAGGTGTGGTGCTCAAGGAAGGCTTCTCTAAGGAAGTGATGTTTGAACTGTTTCTCCAGGGTAATGAGGAGTTAGCTAGGTAAAGACAGCAGTTGGAGGAGAGAGTGGCAGAGAAGCAGAACATTCCAGCATGTGCAAAGGTCCTGTGGTTGGGAGGACTCTGGCTTCTTAACTGGAAGAAGGTCAGAATGATTATGCACTAAAGATCCAAGAGTTGGAGTAGATGAATGGAATGATATAGGTTGTATCAGAAGAGGCCAGGCCATGTAGGGGTGAGTAGGCTACTCTGGGGAGATCCAGAAAGGGTTTTATTTAGGTAGGAAATAGGCACTATCAGGTTTTTGATTTTTTTTAGGAGAATTTCCTGGCTGCTAGATGGGGAATGAACTATAGGAGGTAACAGTGGAAGCAGGAAGAAAGGCTAGGATGTTATTGAACTTGTCCAGGTAAGAGATTATAGGGAGTAGGCCAGGAGAGGAAAAAGAATAGTGGATGGATCTGTATTAATAGTGTTTCAGAGGTAGAGTGCAGGCATAGAGTGAGAGGGAAAGGAAGGTGGAGAGAATTCCAGTGTTTTAGCTCAGGCATCTGGGAGGATGGCGGTGCCATGCACCGAAGGGGAGAGTTAGTTTGAAAAGGGAAAAGTGATGAGTTTTTTTTTTTTTTTTTTAACTTGTTGGTTTGGAGAAGGCTGCAGGTCATCCTGATGGAAATGTCAGGAAAGCAATCTAGAGCTGGGTGGCAGGTGAGCATTCAGGAAGTTTCAGCCTTGAAGATAATATGTAAGCTCACTCTGGGAGAGAGAAAAGGGTGGGAAGAGGAGAGGGCCATGGACTGAGACTTGATTGGTTGATAAAGGGCAAGGATTGAGTTTATTTACCATTATAAGCCCTTCTCTTAGGCCACACTTTTAGAATCAGCACAGATGTGTAAAATGAATGAAAAAAATGAGTGAATGATTGAATAAATGAATTTAATAGTGTTTTCAAACCGGTTTGTATTAAGAGAGTAGTTTATATTTTTGCTTGGTCTCATAGAGAGGGGGAAAATTCCTTTGCTTCCACCTAATATATTATAGTTCTAAAAACCCCTTCACAAATATTTTTATCTTTGACTCTGCTTTTCCTGGGTTCCATATTTTAAGGACACTGATAAACAGTTAAAAGGAAGATGACGAGGGGAGGTGCAGGTTCCTGGAAATTGTTCACTAAGAATATTAATGGAAGGATAAGTGTGTGTGTTTCTGGGAGTAGAGAAAAATGGGGAAGGGAGAGGATTTGATGTCTTGTTACATACAGTTATTTGAAGGGTTTCCATGCGGAATGTGGAGCAGATATGTTCCCAGTTGCTCTAGAATCTACGGAAAGAGGTAGAGCCCAGGGGAGATAGAATCTGGCTCCAACATGTATAAAGGAAAAGCAACGAGTGGACTCGTCAGGTGAAGAGTTCTTTGTCATTGGAGAGCCATCAGGCAGAATTCGCGTATGTCACAGAGGCTCCAGCAGGGGTTCTTGAACTGGGTATGTGGGTGTGTATGAACTTTCTTGTCCCTCAGATTCTGTGAGGTTATTAGGACTTCTGGCAATAGTCTCATGATATAGATAAGGCACTACTTCAGCTGCCTGAACTAGTATCACGTGGTACCCTCCCCAAATTCTAGAGCAGTAGCCATAGGATTTCAAGAAGTGTTCCAGAGGTTAGTTAATGCCATTGCCTGTTAGAACTCTGTGCAGTTGTGATTCTCTTTGGATCTATTCTGGTCTCACTTAAGATGGCTGAAATGATTGATCACCACCCTTCAGGGACTCACATATTTTCGGCTCTGCAAAATGTCTGCAAATTGCGTCCTGACTGGTGCAAGCAAGGAGAGCCCTCCCCATCCCCAAGCGTGTTGTTTCTTCCAGCCCTGGTGATGCAGGACCTTTGACTTACTGGCTTCCCTGATTTGGGTTTCAGTTTTGTTATGACTGGATGCACGTCTTTGGACAAGTCTACAGTCTCTCATCTTCAGATTCTTCATCTTTAAAGACATGTCGCCGCTGCTGCTGGTGGCATCCACTTCCTTAGAGTTGAGAGCGGGTCTCCCTTCTGAGAGAAGACTTAAGAGAAATTGCTCCATAGTATCTCCTCTACTTGTCCGTGAGCCTCTTGCTGTCAAGGGTCACCCATCCTTTTCTTTCCAGCATCTAGCACAGGGTGTGGCTCGGAGCAGACCAGAGAGGCTTGCTAAATGATGCAGCACCTGTATGTCTGTGAGTGCATCTCAGAGAAAGAGTGCCCAGGAAAAGGATGCCCAAAGACAATGGAAGAAGGGTGCCAAACGTAGTCTTTGATTCCGGAGAGATCTAAGTCTGAATCCTAGCTTTGCCACTTCCTACCTCGGTGACCTCCAAGTTGCTTAAGCTCACTGAGCCCTTCTGTCCTCATGGAGAACAATGGGTGATCACATCTTCAATGTCAATGAGTTTCTGGAATGACTAGATGAGTTCATTATGTGAAAACACCTCGCCCATTGCTAGAAACGTCCTGGCCGCTCCATAAACACTAGTTGCCATTGTTACCATCTTTAAGGTGACCCCTGTGCTGTCAGTTTTACCTGTCACCTTTGCCTTCACAGAGGTGGCTGGATGTCCTAGAAACTGAAACGAGACTAAACTTTGAGTTGAGTCTAAACCTGCTAAACTATCCCCCAAATTATAGCAACAACAGTTCTCTCCTAGAGTGGTGCTGTCTCTCCAACAGAAGATTTGGAAGTTCTGTTAGAGATGGGAGTACTTTGTGTGTGTGTTTTCTTATCTCCATCTGATTTCTGTTAGCCTGAGACTCATACTGATTTTCAAGGCAAGGCGAGGTAGAGTGGACTGACATCCCTGGGTTTTCCTTGCTGGAAGAGTAGGCTCTCGTCCCTGGTTTATGATGAGTATCCAAAGTAATGGATGGAGCAGTGTTGGCCAGAAGGAGAAAAGAACTGGCTAGATCACAGACCCGAATGACCCCAGGGATTCCAGCCAAAACCAGGGAGTAATCTTTCTTGGAACCCCAACATCTGCTATGACTCAGAAAGCTTCCTGGTCATTTGAGCCAACTTAATTAATTAGACCATTCCCTTTTATAGCTCTTGGAGCTTTTAATCCTCTGAGACAGAGATCAGCTTTGAGTTGCTTAACTTATTCATGCTTCTTTTGTATGCTTCTTCATGTGGTAGCTTTTAGTTTCTCTTCTCTCTAAGGTATGCCCTTGTGTTGGATCCTCCAGAAAGCAGAGGCTGAGCTGGAGGAAGTCAGGAGTGCAAGAGGTTTCTAGGGAGTGGGGACAGAGAGCAGAGATGCCTGTGGAAAATAAAGTGAGGGAGAGAGGAAGCAGGATCGGGCAAGTGACAGCCTCAGACTGCAGTGCACAGATCGCGCACTGGGGGAATCCCACACTAGGCAGAAATGGCCAGGCCGGGCTACCCCCACCACACTCAGTCACTGGCTGGGGACTGCCTGGGAAGAGCACGGCCGAGGCTCCAAAGCTGAACCAGATCCTGAAGGCACTGTAGTTGGAGGCTGTCAGTGAGCTGTGCTCTTGGTGGCTGAACGATACGTTCTTTCTTGAAGGCAGATTCCATGGAGTGGTACTTTCTGGAAACCAGCACGTCTGTGATGGCTAAACTCAAATGATTAGGGAGATTGGCTGAGTGCCTTCAGTTGGGCTGTGCAAGTCATTTCCTTCCACAAATATTCTGGATGTTGATCACTCTGTTTCACAACCTACATTGCAGTAAGATGAATCCAGTGGGGAACATCCCTTCAAAGAACAGAGAGCCTTGCAGATGAAGTGAGAACTGTGGACATACAGCTATTTCAAGAGGTATAAATGGACAAGGGTCTTCTGAGAGGGGCAGAGAAGATCATCATTGTAACGATGGCTATCATTTATTGAATCCTCATGATGAGCCAGATGATTTCTACATGTCATCCTATTTCATTAGGAGATGTGAGCATCATTATTCCCATTTCACATATGAGGAAATGGAGGTGCAGAGAGGAGAAGAGACTCTGCTGACAACACACAACCAGTAGAAATGCTCCTCTCCATCTCCGCTGTCCCCTCTGTGCCCAGCGCTCAGCATCTCTTGCCAGGACAACAGCAGGTCCTCAGACATGCATCTCAGCTCCTCTCTCAAACCTCTTCTCACCACAGAAGCCTATGCAGTCTTTCCAAATGCAATCCATGTCTCCCCCCCTGCTTCAGCCCCTTTGCTGGCTTCCTTTACTATGATGATTGGAATAAAAATGGTCTCTCTGGTCTTCAAGGCACTGCTTGGCTGACCTCAGCTACTTTCCCATCTCTCACCTGCCCCCTGACTCCCTGCACAATTCCCCTGGGCTTTCTTGCAGTTCCCCTCAGGTTCCCCTGCTCCTTTCTGACACTGGCCCTTTTCATGGGCCATTCCTTCCACTGTTATTCCTGGACCAGTAAGTTATTTTCGTGTGTTTAAATAGCACTTGGTGGTGTTCCATTTACTTTTGCGATCATTTGGCTAGCTCCTGTCTCTTTGACTCCAAGCTCCGTCAGGGAAGAGAACTATCCATGTGCCCTTACCATTGTACCGCCGGCACCCAGGGCAGTGCCTCACCCATAGCTGATGCGCAAGAACTTTGCTGAAAGAGCAGACGATCTGGTGCTGGTGTTTTGAACTGAGAACGTTCCGACTCCACTGCCGTCGGAAAGCAGAGTTCCTTCTGACTGGTAGTGGCGGAGGGTCCTGATGGCATTCTGGAGGAAGTAGCATTGAAAAAGTCTTATCTAGCCTTTGAAGCAAGTTGCCTTCTATTCTGTCTCTTGGCCCCCAGTAAACAAGCCAGGAGATCAGAACCTTAGCGATAGCAGGACTGGGTGGCAGAGTTCTGAACAGATCTCTTCTGACCCGTCCTGCTCTTGGAAGAAAGCGTCTCCAGGTAGTATCCGCCGTGTGAGAGAGCACCTACTTCCACATTTTTTTTCTGAGTCAGGGGAGCACTGGTTAGCTGAGGAGGGGAGCAGGAGGGAGGCAGAACAACATCCTGTTTCCTCTTTTTGAGTGAGTTGTTTCCCCTGGTGCTGAATCTAGGCACTCCGGAGACAGGCCCCAGAATTTGGAGCTCTGGTGATTTGCATTTAATGACTGAGAAGAATGTTTCTCTCCTTTAAAATTGCAATGCTGCTTGCAACATCAAAAGAAGGTCCTGTTGGGATGAAAACACCAAAAGCTTTAGAGTAAGTATCTTTTATACTGAATATGTGGAGTCATCTCAAAATAGGTAGTTGATTTCCATAATAGTTTTGCAATTACTCTTAATGACGCCCTTTATAAGTCTTTAAGGTCAAGGAGGGATTCTTTGGTCAGGTGCAGAAGGTATGGAGAATTTTAGAAGCTTCTTTGATCCAGAATTCCCGTAGATGGGGGAGTTTAAGAATGAAAGTGCAGGAGGCCCCCAGGCAGCTTGAGGATCTGATCACGTGTATCAGCCATCTCCCATCTCCACTGACTCCCCGCAGAATCCAGGATCTTCCCACAGCAGCAGACTTGGTCAGGGTCCCTTTCTAGTCCCCGTGTTTCAGAAGGATTTCATGGACCAGAAGGAAGGGCAAAAATTAGTCCTGCTGGCCCCTTTATTGGAAGCGGTATTCCAGTTTGTCTAGAGGCACTGTTCCTCCCCGGATGCCTCGTAGATTTGACCCCGGGAGGATGCGGTCTCCAAGACGCCAAGACGATTTCGCAGGGAAGAGGCCGGAGTCCTCCTCTTCTAAGGTTTCGTTAACTTCAAACATTTCCTCTACGATTATTTGTTTAATGTGTGTTTTAAATCACTCGCTTTTAAATTTAAGTACATTTGTTTTAAAAAAGCAACTTGGCATCGGAACCATAAATGGAAAACCAGTATCACTTCCCACAAATAGAAAGTAAGTGCAAAAATAAATACAACAAAGACCAAACAGTGCTTTTTATTTCTAGCTGGAGACTGCTGCCTGCCTAAGGCTCTGAGCTCGAAGCCTGATCTCTGTTAAAAAGGGAAATTAGCAAGTGTTGTAGGGTGTTTGGGACTTTTTCCTTGACGTTTTCAGAAGGGTTGAAACACTTGAAAGGGGGTGGCTTTCTCACCATGTGATTTGATGTTGTTTAATTCCGTGTCCTTGTACTACCTAAAAACCATCACAGTTAACACCACTATTACAGCCTCAAGCTTGGGAAAGAGTTCTAGCCGTTTCCAGTAGATGCCTTTGAGTTGGTTAGTTTTGTAGATTGGTTCTTTGTTTTCAGGCTCCGGGGATCTGGCATGAGGGTGATGTAGGAGAGAGATGACTTTCAGGGAGTTAGTGGTGGTTGTAGCAGGGCCATGCATGGGGTGCTGACCTGCAGGGGAAGTTAAAGAGCTGGGGTATCTGGCAAGGGTGGGAGGATATCGGGCATGGGCTGGAATAGCGGAGGTAAAACCCATGACTTCACTGTAATTCCTGGACTTTGTCTTTTCAGGGACACTTGGGAAAGGTGATCTCTTGGGCTTGACATCTACACTGCTTTAAAACTCTTCTGAGGTCCTTTCTCTCTTTTCATTGGGTCTAGACCTTTGCTGTTCAAAGTGAGGTCTGCAGACCAGTAGCGTTGACATCACTCTGAAGCTTGTAAGAAATGCAGAATCCGGGGGGCCCCCACTCAAGACCCCCTGAATCATAATCTGTATTTTAACACTATTCATAGGTGATTTGTATACATATTAAAATTGAGGTTGCATATCCATGATCATGGCAACATTATTTACAATAGCCAAGAGGTAGAAGCAAACCAAGGGTCCATCCATGGATGAATGGATAAACAAAATGTGGTCTATACAGACAATGGAATATTATTCAGCCTTAAAAAGGAAGGAAATTCTGTCACATGCTACAACTTACTTGAGGATATTATGTTAAGTGAAATAATCCAATCACAAAAAGACAGATACTGTATGATATCACATGTACGAGGTATCAAAAGTCAGCAAGTTCATAGAAACAGAGTGTGGAATGGTGGGTGCCGGGGGCCACAGGGAAGGGGAGATGGGGAGTTGTTTAACAGTTACAGAGTTTCAGTTCTACAAGATGAAAATGGAAGTCCATTGCAACAACCATGTAAATATACTTAACACTCCTGAATTGTACATTTAAAAGTGGTTAAGATAGTAAATTTTATGTTATGTGTGTGTGTGTGTTTTAAACCATATTTTGATTGTGGTAAAAAGGAAAAAGGAAAAGAAGGACATGATTAGTCACCTTAAAATGATTGAGAAGCAGTGTAGATTGTGGTCCTCAAATTTTCGTGGACACAATGACCCCCTTGCAGGCTTGTTAAAACACAGTTGCTGGCCTTCCTTCCAAGTACCTGATCCATTATGTCTGGATGAGGCCCAAGGGTTTCTGTTTCTAACAAGTTCCCAGGTGATGCTGCTGTTGGCTGAGGACTGTATCGTGAGCTATACTGCGTTAGACCCTTTACCTTGGTGCTCCTAGTCCAGAGAACGTCAGAATGTGATCATCCTCTAAGACCCAGAGGAGTTCTCAATCCAGGAAGCACAGTCGAGTCACACAAGTGCCTTAAACAAGAAAAATAAAAACAAATACATGGACGCCTGGGCTCCCTACCCAGTAAATCTGATTTTATCAGAGTGAGATGGGACCTGGACCCATATATATTTTTTAAACTCTTTATTTTGTTATAAGTCAAGTTTACAGAAAAGCTGAAAGAATAGTAGAAAGAACTCCTATATACCCTTTACTCAGATTCACCAATTGTTTGCATTTTGCCCTATTTTCTTTACAACTGTTTGGCAGGAATATCACTGAAGTGATGCCGTGTCCTTCTCCGGACATCACACCAGGAGGCAGGTGATGCCGGCTGGTCCCGACACTGGTGATGTTCACTTTGATTAATTGGTTAAGGTATCTGCAGTCTCTTCTGTAAAGTTACTGTTTCCCTCTTTGTAACTAATAAGTAGTTTGTAGGGAGATACGTTGAGACTATGTAAGCATCCTGCTCCTCATCGTGTTTTTGCTCACGAGCTTTAGCATCCATCCATGTTTTCTATTGTTCCTTCTCTATTATCTCTTCTCTTTATTAGTTGGTGTTGTGCTATAAAGAAGAGTGTTTCTTATTCCTTTATTTGTTTATACCAGTATGGACTCCTGATTCTCAAGTTTCTCAAAAGGCTGTAATCCACTATTGTCATAATTTATTTTTGTGCTTAAATTGTCCCAGATTTGGCCAAGCAGTGCCTCTTCAAACAGGGTCTTATGTTCTTTGAACATGCTCTTGTCTTAGTCAGCTCGAGTGGCCATAACACACCACCAGAGACTGGGTGGCTTAAACCATGGAAATCAATTTCCTTACAATTCTGGAGGCTGGATGTCCGAGGCCAGGGTGCCGGCATGGTTGAGTTCTTTCTTCCTGGCTTGCAGCTGGCTGCCTTCATGCTAGGTGCTCACACGGCTTTTCCCCAGTCCATGTGCCTAGACTGGAGCAGGGCGGACAGGAAGAGAGAGAGATTCCTCTTCTCAGAAGGTGACCGATTCTATCAGATTTGGGTCCCACCCTTATGAGGTCATTTAACCTTACCTCCCAAAAGCCCTACCTCCAAATACAGTCACACTAGGGGTTAGGGCTTCAGCATATGAATTGTGGGGTGGACATTCAGTCCATTGCATTCCCCATAGGTTTTTGCACACATCCTCACTTGCTGGAACAAAATATTCCAGGCTCATCTTGCACTTTCCTTGTGTCAGCCCTGGAGTCAGCCATCTACCGTGTCTCCAAGGGCCTGGGCTTCTTTTTAAAAATATGCTCCCTACATGGGAAGAATTTGCAGCCAGAACAGAGAACCACGGTTCTACACCAGCCCCCTCACACACGCTCACGTCCTACAGATGAGGACACTGAGACTCAGAGGTCCGAGTGACTTATTCAAAGTCGCACAAAAGGTGAGCAGCAGAACAGAGACTGAACCTCCTGACTCTCAGTTCTGTGCTTTTTAAAACCCAAACCCTGCATGTCCTCTGATGGGTCCATGGGTAAGTGTCACATTGTTTCAGGGGCATGACTCATTCACCCCATCACAGGTTAATGTGGCAACCGCTCGGGGGGAGATAGGAGTAAAGAGCAGGACTGGGTCCCTGATTATAATGCACCTGCCCCATCACACTTGTTTGTCACAGTGCTAAGCAGAGCGTAACCTCTTGTTATGGGCTGAAGTGTATCCCCCTCCACCCCACCCTTAAATTCACATGTTGAAATCCTAGTGTCCAGGACCTCAGAATGTGACTGTATTTGGAGGTGTGGGGTCTTTAAAGATGGAGTTAAGTTCAAATGAAGTCATTAGGGTTGGCCCTAATCTAATCATGGCCTTGCTGACTTGGAAGAGAAGATGAGGACAGATGTGTACAGAGAGAATACCGCATGAGGACAGAACAAGCAGGCAGCCGTCTGCAAGGCAAGGAGAGAGGCCTCAGAATAATCCCACCTGGCCGACACGTTGATCTCGGACTTTGAGCCCCAAGGACTGCGAGAAAAGAAATTTCTGTTCTGTAAGCCCCACAGGCCATGGTCCTTTGTGATGGCAGCCTGAGGAAACTAGTACACTACTTGGTAAAATCTTGAGTTTTCAGATTATTTGACTGACACCTGGGTTCCAGGTCTTGGGACCAGGGATTAGGAAGACAGGAGATTTAGGTTTCCAGCACAGCCCATTCATTAGGTGATGCAGCCGTCCTTCTCTCTGGGCCACGACACTTCTCATTTATAAAAGGAAAAAAACCAAACTACATGAGCTCTGCAGGGATGTTTTGGTCAGAGGGCCCAGGACCATCCCCTCCCTGGAGTCTTGGACCCCCACCCCCACCCCCACCCCCAACCCCAGGTAAAAACCACATTGTAACAAAGTGTGTTGGTTAGTTATTGCTGTGTGACAAACCACCCTAAAAACAATAATTACCCATTATCACACACCTGTGGGCTGGCCGGAGTTGGCCGATCTTGGCCAGGCAGGCTCCTTGATGTTTCAAGCATGGGGATGGCTGACTTAGCTCCTCTGTGGGCTCTGAAAGCAGACCTGGGTGTGCTTATTCTGTGACTTCAGCTGAGAAGGCAGTGGCCACCTGGGGAGCTTCCTCTTATGATAATTACCAAGGCTTAGGAGAACAAGCAGAAACATGCAAGGTGTCTTAAAGGCTTAGGCTCAGAACTGGTCCACTGCCACTTCTGCCTCACTCTGTGGACCAAACCAAGGCACACGACCAAATGCCAAGTAAAGAAGGGAAATTCGCCCTGCTTGCTCCTTTAGTGGAAGGAAACACAGCGTCGCATGACAAGGGATACAGTGAGGAGTGAAGAATTGGGATGAGGATGTAATCTTCCACAAAAGGCTCCCCCACCACTTTTTTTTTTTGGCTGTTAGGGTATCCCCTAAAATAGCGAGAGAAGGTAGGTCTTAAATATAAAGCTAGTTGAAGCCTCCTAATTATAATATAGTCACTTGAGTTCAGGTGCCAGTGCTATATGACAAATGGAGGGGTGACACTGAATTTTAGCTGTGTGCCCAGCCCCTCCCACAAGTCAGGGCTGACCTTAGTGGCCCAGGAGATGGGGAGGCCTGATGAGAAACAGGACACACCTACAACATGCCTCTGATACTTGCAGTCTTCTGACAGAGGGGCTGTTCTCTTCAGAACCAGGCAAGAAAAGAGTCGAGTTTTCTTTGGGACCTGCAGGCTGCTAGAACAACAATATCCAATGCTTACCTGCCTCTTTGACACACATACCCTGCCTGTGGTGGAAAGAAACTGTAACTCCGAGCTCCACTTGCTTTTCTTCCTCTCAGGATTTTGGAAAGGTGGGAGATGGCATTCTAATTTACTTCTCTTTCCCCCAAAGCTTGCTATTTAGTGCCTCTGGGTACAAGAGGTAGAGGGCTTAAGAGAAGGGGTTCTGGGGTTATTTGCCTGATTTGAATCCTAGCTCCTTTTTATTAACTTGCCGTGGGATCTTGGATCTTGGACAGGTCACTTACCCTCTCTCTGCTCTGGTTTCCTTATCCATAAAAGGGGAATAAAAAAGAACTGACCTCGTAGGGTTGTTAGGAGCATTAAATTAGTTAATACATGTCAAGCGCTTGGAACCGTGCCTGGCACATGGTAAGCAGTTACTAAGAGTTAGTTATTGTGATTGGAAGGTGAAATTATTAAGAGAGAAAAAAAAAAAAACGCCCGTTGTTAGTTCTCCCTTTGGCGCTGGGAAGCTATTATTTTATCAGACAAAGGAGAGTTTCTTCTGTGCTGACTTCCCAGAGATGAGAGAACTCATCAAACTGGTGAAGACACGACCATCTTCATCCACTGCCGCCTCATCTCCCTGGAGACACAGGGGGCGCTGCTGTCCCCGTGTGGCCTAACCGCTAAAGGCAGGGAGATCTCACAGGATGGTACCTTTCTGCAGAGATGCTAATTCATTATTCAGCGGAAAGACCCGATTTTCCCTGGACTGTAACAAGACTCCATTTCTAGAACTGAAGAGATTAAAAATGTACACGTGTAGCTATTGTGCTGACACTATTGTGTTGTTTGTGTCTTTTTTTTTTTTTTTTAACTCTTCCTAAATATTGCTTGGGCATGATTATTCAGAGAGAAAGAGGTTAGAACCTGTCCAACTTCAAATCCCACTCTGATGCCTAAATGCTTCTACCTCTTGTTGAAAGGATTAGGTTGGTGGCACAGCAAGCCACCCAGATGAATAGACTATTGGGAGAACAGGTTGGGCTTAATTACTTTTTTTAGCTTTATTGATCTATAATCCACAAATTATAAAATTTACTCATAAATTCAATTTTTTTAAATTAAATATACAGATTTTTTGCAACCATCACAAGACAATTTTAGAACATTTTTGATCACTTCTACAAAATTCCCTCAAGCCTGTTTGTAGACAGTCATCCATTCCATCCCAGCCCCAGGCACCGCTAACCTGCTCTCTCTATAGATTTGCCTTTTCTGGACTTTTCACATTAAAGGGGTCATGCAATGTATGGTCTCTTGAGCCTGGCTTCATTCACTTAGCATAATGTTTTTGAGGTTAGCCGATGTTGTAGCATGTGTCGATGTTTCATACCTTTCTATTGCCAAATAATATTCCATTGCATGGATATACAGCATGTTTATCCATTCGCCTGCTGATGAGCATTTGAGTTGCTTCCACTTTTTGTCTGTTATAAATAATACTCCTATGAACATTCGTATACAAGAATTTGTGTGGGCACATGTTTTAATTTCTCTCAAGCAGATACTGAAGAATAGGAGCTGCCAAACTGTCTTCCAAAGTGACTGCACCATTTCACATTTCCATCACAGCCATGCATGAGGGGCTCAGTTTTCCTGTATCTTTGCCAATAATAGTGTTTTTAATTAAGCCACTCTAGTATGTAAGTGATCTGTCATTGTTTTAATTTTCATTTCCTTAGTGACTAATGATGTTGAGCACCTCGTCACATGCTTATTAGCCATCTGTAGGTTATCTTTGGCGAAATATCTGTAAAGTCTTTTAACCGTCTTTTTCTTTTTAAAGTTCTACTCTCATCTTTTAGTGATTGATAGAGACAAAAATCCATTGAGAGACAAAAGTCAGTAAACGTATAGAAGATTTAAACAAAGTTATCATCAAATATATCTATTTGAGACATATTACACCTAATAATTGTGGAATAAGCACTCATTTCAAAAACAGATGGACCATTCACAACGCTTTTAACCATCTTTTGAGTTGTTTGTTTTTTTATAGAGTTGTAAAAGTTCTTTATATATTCTTTTGTTTCAGAGAGCATAATTTGTTCTTTTATATATTCTTTATATATATCCTTTATCATATAAATAATTTGAAACTATTTTCTCCCAGTCTGTGGCTTGGCTTTTCATTTTTCTTAATGGTGTATTTTGGAATGCAAAAGCTTTTAATTTTAATGACGTCTATTTTACCCATTTTCCCTTTTATGGCTCATTAAAAAAAAATATGGTGCTATGTCTAAGAGCTCTTTGCCTAACCCAAGATTGTGAAGATTTTCTTAATCTTTTTTTTTTTTCTAAAAGATTATAGTTTCAGCACTTAATGTTTTGAGTTAATATTTGTGTGTGGTTCAAGATAAGAATTTAAGTTCACTTCTTTGCCTATGGATTTAAAAATTTCCCAGCATCGTTGGTTGAAAAGATTATCCTTTCCTTACTGAATTGTCTTGGCATCTTTGTCAGAAATCAACTGACGGAAACATAAGGGTTTCTTTCGGAACCTTAGTTATGTTCCACTGATCTATATGTCTGCCCTTGCTTTAAAACCACACTCTCTTGGTGGCTGAAGCTTTAAAATGAGTTTGAAATTGGGTAACGTGAGACCTCCAACATTGTTATCCTATTTCAAAATTATTTTGGCTATTTTATATCCTTTACATTTACATACACATTTTAGAGTAAGCCTGTCAATGTTTACAAAAACACCCTGCTCCTGGAATGTTGGTGGAGATTGTACTGAATCTAGTGGTCTTCCAATCCATGAACGTGGGATGTCCCCCAATTTATTTAGATGTTCTCTAATTCTTTTAGAGATTGTTTTGTAGTCTTCAGAGTATAAATCTTGTGCTTCTTTTATTACATTTACTCCTAAATATTTTATTCCTTTTGATGCTAATGTGAATGGACTTGTTTTCTAAATTTTGTTTCTAGTATTTGTTCATTAGTTCAATTAATATTTGGTGGAATCTTTAGGCTTTTCTACTTACAGGACTATGTCGCCTATGAGAAAAGAAAGTTTTACTTCCTTTCCCATGTGGATTGGATTGCTTTAGTTAATAAACTAATTACTCAAGTCATTTATATTTATTTACTCAATTGCACTGACTAATCTCTAGTACAGTATTGAATAGAAATGGTAACTTGCTTTTGTTCCTGGCCTGTTGGGGAAAACGTTGTCTTTTTACGGTTGAGTGTGATGTTAGCTGTGGGTTTTCCGTAAAAGCTGTCCATCAGACTGAGGATGTTTCCTTCTCTTCAAAATTCCAATGGCGTTTTTCCACAGAAATAGAAGAAAACAGTCCTAGAGTTCATATGGAGCCACCTTATCCAATTTGAGACCCAAATTTCTGCTGCAGAGAAAAGGAGACTTGCTGGTGCTACAGGGCCTCTTCCGTCTCTTTGGGAGGACGGTGTTCCCTACCTAACTGCCTTTATTTTTATGTGAATGCTTCCCCTTCTGCTCACTTTAATCTTATTTGTTGCAGCTGTTTGAGGCCAGTTCCCCCAGCTTCTGTGGAGGGCGAGGGTGGGCAAAGTAAAGTGGAATACAGTGACACTTGACATGGCCCCAGGGAGTCTGTGGTAGCAGTTTTCATGCTGAAGCTTCAGGAGCCTAGTTCAGGATGGTAAGATGAGTTTCTTGGCCTGGGCACCTCTGCCAGGGGCTCTGAGCCTCGAGCATGAGAACCACCTCTCGCTGTGTGCATAATGCTGTCTGGAAGTGCATTTCTCAAGGGAGAGGGCTGAAGCTTTCCCTAGTTTCTCAAGGAGGCATGTGATGTCTCCAACCTGGGTGAGAATCAGTGATGATGATATTGATATTATTAGTAATAAGTAAACTTTATGGAGTGCTTAGGAAAATGCAGATATATGTCAAGCGTATTATACGGATGATCTCAGCTAATCCTTGTGTCTGTTGGTATTTAAGCCTTTTTTATGCTGCAGTAAAAACTGACCCCCAAATCTCAATGGCTTATGAAACAAATGTTTATTTCTTGCTCATAGTGTATGTTAGGTTAGTTGTGGCTCTGCGTCGTATCCTAGAACCAGGACTCAGGCTGAAGGAGCAGCCCCTCTCTGGGTCATTGCTAGCCTCATGGCAGGGGTAAAAGAGAAAGGTCTAGACCAGGAGATGTGTCTTAAAGTTTCTTGGAAGTGGCACACCTCACTGCCACGCATATTCCACTGGTTCTGAGCCTGACATCAAAGGGGACTCCAGTTGCCCAATGAGGAAGGGTCCTGCAGAGAGGGGCAGTAAATGGCTGAATGATAATCTACTAACATTTTTATGAAAATCAATGAGGAAGATGGTGGTGATTTTTATTATCGTTCCCTTTCACAGATAAGGAAACTGAGGCAGAGAGAGATTAAATTTCCACCCCCAAGTGCTGCAGAGTTCTAAATGGTGGGTCCAGGATTTAAGTGGACTCAATTTGGCCCCACATCCTGTGGCTTTAAGCACCGCGTTATCCTGACTTCCAGGACTATTGCAGCAGCAGGCTTCTTCTCTCCACCCCCCTACCCCGCCCTCCATCCCTCCAGGTCAGGGCAATCCAAACACATCAGTCTCTTAAAGCCTCATCACTCTCTGATCACCCTCAAGGGAAAGCCACTTCCTGTGCTGGATTCCACATTTTCTAAGTCCCCAGCCTTGGGACTCAGTCTAGAGCATCCAGCTAGGCATGCGTTTGGCAGGATTCCTGTCGGCTAAGAGCTGACCATTCGTGCCATGTTGGGAAAGAGCTGAGTATTTTTAGAGCTCGGCAGCCTTGCAGTGCTGCCTGCTCTTCCCCACGGTCCGTGGATTAACCCAGGAGTGGCATATGCCCATGCTTTGCCTGCCCGGTCCTGGTGCACAGTCTTTGGTTGCTGTTGAGAAAACAGATTGTCCCAGGTAGATAGGCAGCCAGGATTTTTTTCTCTGCTTCCCTTCTCTCCCCAGCTGCTCCTCCCCTTTGTATGGTGAAGCTTCTCCTGGGGACCCACCATGATTTGGCAGCTGTTTCTGAGCCAGTGAAGAGGTGGGGGACTTGCTCACTTGCAGTTGAGTCTGGCCGGGAAGCTGCTGGTTCTTGCCGCAGACGTCTTATGTGTTTGCAGCTTTGCTTCCCGGGCGGGTGGAACACACATTCTCTCCTCGCAGGGAGCGTGAGGATTCAGAGGGCTCAAGAAGCAATGATTTCTTTTGGCATCACTGCTCTTCCAAACTCATCAACCACTCAGTATCAAACACTCATGGCCCAGAAACTGGTGACAGCACCCCTGTGAGGCATGGTAGCTTTGGTTTGCTTGTTGCCAAAAGCTCCAGGTAAGGGTCAGCAACATTGCAATTTATTACAGAGGAGTTGTGACTCTCCATGGGAAGGGAAGCTGGGGATCTGTGGGAAATGGTACTTAGAATACCTGGAAACACTGACTTGGGTGTGATTCAATTCAGCAAGTATTTCTGGAGCACTCACTGTGTGCAAGGCATAGGATTTTGCTTCTTGTAGAGGTTACAATGTTCCAGGAGATACCTGGGGAGCAGATAAGTATCCCCCAGTATAACCCCAGACATTACATTGACAGGATGTGACAGATCCTAAATTTTTCACTCATTCATTCATTCGTTCATTTGTTCATTCTTACTGGTCTTGTGGCGAAGATCATACACTTTGGAGCCCAACTGCGTGAGTTTGAATCCTTACTTTGTAGCTCACTGGCCATATGACAGGACAGGTGACTGAAATGCTCCATAGCTCAGCTTCTCCCATCCTAATACGGGTCTAGTGACAGTACCTAACTCACAGAGCTGTTGTGTGGATTAAATGAGTGAATATACATAAGGCACTGAGAACAGGTCCTGGTGCACAGGAAACACTCTCAAAGCCTTGGCGTCTCCTCCTCCTCTCATTCATTCAACACATACTTACTGAGTGTCTACTGTATGCCAAGTATGGACCTACGTGCTGGTTACAGAGCAATGAGCCAAATCCAACTTCTAGCCCTTGTAGAGCTTACGTTTCAGAGGATGGAGGCATAAAATAAACAAATAAATAAATATATCACGCATCAGCTGGTGTTTAAGCTTGGAAGAAAAGTGCATAAGAATTTCAAGTCAGACTCTGGAGAAGTCAGGTGAGGAGAGATTAATTCCTAATGAGCAGAAATTATGAAAACCTCCCCGGAGGAGATGACATCTGCTGAGATAAAGATGTATGCATGTGAGGTATGTGGACAACATCCAATCCCGAAGTGAGATTTTGCTGGGACATTGAAATATTCTCCTTAGGGGGCGTATTTGTCACATCTCCCCTTTTCTTGCCTCCTATAGATAGATATTCTAGATGAGGTCAAAAACCAGGCTTATTTCTGGTCTTAATGACCTTGGTATTAGGTTCAGGGTTCCAGCAAGGCTTTGCTCTAGTGACAAATTCCAGGAGAAGGCTCACTTACTTCCTAGTCTGGTATGAAAAGGGGCTTGCTCTGTAGGAGGGGCTGTGCCAAGCCCCACATTTAAGATGCTGGGGAGAAGGGCAGGGTCTGTGCCTGTTTTGCACTCTCTCTGCCCACATGACTTTTGGTACTGAGGAAGTGCTCAGTAAACAATAGAAATATCCACTGAATGCTTATTCTGTGCTGAAGACAAGTCGCCAGGTTCTAAGTGCTTGACGTGTGTTCATATATTTAGTATTTATACCTGAAGTGCTGTTTTTATCCCCATTGAACAGATAAACAGATCAGGCTATCCTGGGATATCTAGCACAGCATAGGAAGAGTCAGAGAAGGCTTCCTGGAGGCGGTGACTTTGAAGCCTGTCTTGAAAGACAAACAGTAGCTCTTGGGGTAGGAAAGGGGGAGCAGAGAAGGCGCTTAATGAGAGAGTTTGGTGAGTCTCCAGTACAGAGTGCAGACCCGGGAGTCGTGACACATGAAGGTGGAGAGGAGGCAGGTGGACAGCGTGAGAGGCTGTGTGGACCCTTCTCAGTCATTTAGATTTTTATCTTTTTTTTTTTTTTGACTTTTTAAAAAATGAAGTATAGTCAGTTTACAATGTTTGGCAATTCATGATGTACAGAATAATAGTTCAGTCATACATATACATACATATATTTGTTTTCATATTCTTTTTCATTACAGGTTACTACAAGATATTGAATATAGTTCCCTGTGCTGTTCAGTATAAACTTATCTGTTTTATATATAGTAGTAGTATCTGCAAATCTCAAACTCCCAATTTATCCCTTCCCACCCCCTTCCCCCTGCCCTGGTAACCATAATCTTAATGGCATTGGGTAACCATGTAAGCAATTTCTGAACGGAAAGTGTCCCATGATCCAATTGGCTTTACATAAAGGTTAACACTTAAACCCAACAACCAACAGTTTAGCACTTAATTAAATACTGTCTGGCAATGTTTAATCCCATCTCCCAGCAGCCAGGCACGTCTTCTCATTCTCACATGCATTAGCACCTGTTTGGGGTCCGGGATGTGGGGAACGAACACAGGGACTGTTGTGTCTTGCACACCTGTTGGAGATTTGCACACCCAGAGCTAGCTCCGTTTTGCGTCATCTCTCCTCCAGCTCCTGCAAATGCCAAATGGTGGGAGTTTCTTCTTGGCTGAAGGTGTTGTTTTTTTAGGTTTGAAACTCAAATGTTTCCTTTGAAAAGATGTTTGTGGTTTGTTTTTTTTTTCCTCAAAGAGCAACCTGTTCCTCCTGTGCTGGCAGAGTCCTCTTTTCCTTAGCTCTTAGAGGAAGCTTATCTAATCATGCTGTGATCAAGTCAGCCCAGGGCGCCCAGGTAGGCCTTTAATTTTCAAAAAGAGAATGGCAGGTAAAGGAAGTGGGCCAGTTAGGTTTTGAAGTATTTTCTGTTTTATTATTATTAAAGGAGGCCCACATGGGAGAATGTCTAGTGCTAGTTCTTCATTTGGGTACCACTGGCATCATCTCTACCTTGACCTCTTTAGGAATTGTTGGTTCTTGGCTTGTGTATTAGCTGTGTCATGAATTACCCCCAGATTAGTGACTGACACCTCATTATTATTTCACGGATTTTTGTGGGTCAGGATTCCAGGTCTGGCTTTAGCTGCATTCTCTGCCAAGGGTCTCAGAAAGCTGCCATCTGGGTGTCAGCTGGGGCTGGGGTCTCATCTGGGGCTCAGGGCCTCTTCCAAGGTTACATGGTTGTTGGCAGGACTCACATCCTTGTAGCTGTAGAACTTAAGAGGCTTCCTTGTCCAAAGCCAGCAATGGAAGGAGGGAGGAAGGGACTGGGAGAAAGAGAGAACAAGAGAAAGACTAACTCTGCCTGCTGCTTCCAGTCCCTGAACATAAGGAAAGTCTAAGCCAATTTTTTTTTTCTAAAGCTGTCACTTGATGAGAGCCCCATCCAGGGTAATTTCCCTTTTGATTAACTCAAAGTCAACTGATTAGGGACCTTAATGACACCTGAAAGTCTCTGCTTTTATCACATGTCATAACATAATCATAGGAGTGATGTCCCATCATAGTCACAGGTCCCACCCATACTCAAGGGGAGGAGATCATACAAGGGTAGCGACTTTGGTGGTCATCTGGGAATTCTACCTGCCATGGCCGTTAGCCCAAATCCAAGAGAGAGACTATCCTGTTCTTCCTGATCTTTGGATTCAGCTTGTGGGCTTGGAGAACAGCTGTTTCATTGGAAGAGGTGGTGGAGCATGACCATATGATATCCTGGATGTTTCAAATCTGGAACACTGGATACAGGAGAGGCATCTCTTTGCAGAGCCAGGTAAAAGCCACTTGCTTTTAGGTAAGCTTTGTTAGAACTGATTTCTCTGCTGGATAAAATATACCAGCAGATTGGTAGTCCTGTGGAAAAAGAAGGGTTCTGAAAGTGAAACTAACCTTAGATTTCCTGACTTCAGGTTCTCTTCCTTCATTTTTTTTTTTTTGTTTGTTTCTCTCTTTCAGTTTGGTTGAGATACTTGACATACAGCAATGTGTAAGTTTAAGGTATACAGCATAATGATTTGACTTACATATATTGTGAAATGATTACCACAATGAGTTTAGTTAACATTTGTCATCTCATAAAGATACCAAAAAAAAAAAAAAAAGAAAAGAATAGAAAAGAAAAAAATATTTTTTTCCTTGCGATGAGAACTTTTAGGATTTCCTCTCTTAGCAACTTTCGAACATACCATACAGCAATGTTATCATGCTGTCCATTACACACTTATCTTAAACTGGAACTTTGTACCTTTTAACCACCTTCCTTCAGTTTCCCACCCCTACCCCTCACCCTGGTAACCATAAATCTGATCCGTTTTTCTATGACTTCAGGTTTGTTTTTGTTTTGTTTGTTTTTTAGATTCCATATATAAGTGAGATTATCATACAGTATTTGTCTTTCTCTGACTTACTTCACTGGGCACAATGCCCCCAAGCTTCATCCATGTTGTTGCAAACGCCCGGGTTCTTCTCTATAAGGTGCCTTGAGTTTTCTATTTTCTGTCCGTAGGTCTTAGCCTCTCAGTCTGAAAAATGAGAGAGTAGGGTCAGAGAGTCTCTGGGGTTCCCACTCATCCTAACATCAGTTCCACAGTATGACTCAGATCCAGGGAACATCACATTTGGAGCATGTGCCTAATTAAGAAACAGGCAGGTGTGGGGAGAGAGACCACTGAGCGCATCTCAGCTCTTGTTTCCCTTCTGAAGTAACCAGTCCCCTCCAGACGCTTTGTCTTCATGAAGACAGAGAAACCTTCCAGGCAGAGAGACGTTCTATTTGTATTTACAGCTGTCTCCAGTTGTATTTGAGGATGGAAGAATCTTGGGCTTAGAGTCCCCCCTGGATCACATTGCTTTCTTTCTTAATGCCTCAATTGTACTTTTAATCAGAACAAATTTCGAGCATTAATCTTCAGTGTTTGTACCTGCCATTTCCAGCCACTCGACACTTTTTCATAAACAAAGTGACAGTTTGATTGAATGTGGTTTTTAATTAACTTGCCTTCACTTGGAGCAACTTTCTGGGAGCATATGTAAGGAGCAGAACTTCAGAAGCGTCAGCTGAGGCTGACTTCTGAGAAACATCTCCAGGCAGCTTGGGAAGAACAAAGGAAACCAGGCAAGTGGAATTAAGCAGGTGCCAGGAACTCAGTGCAACGGCTCCCACTCCATCCCTGCTCCCTGTCCCTCGTGCTAAGTGTGCGAAGGCTTAGCAGTGGGTCCAGCTGCATCGTGGTAAACTTAGGACAAAGCATGTGAAATCTGAGGAAATTGCCCCATGGTGCCTATTTACTTTATTGACATTGAAACCTGTTTACGGCATGTCACTCTGTTTCACAGTCAGGACTTTGCAAAAACAGAATGAAATTAAGACCACTGTTACTCTGCCTCCAGGCACGATTCAGAGCTTTCTGAGCAAGGGTGCACTCTGCAATATGAGATATTCTGAGATCTTAGATATAACGGGGGAGACCAAGGCATTCGTGGGGACAGAACACACAAGATAGGAATTGATGAACAGGATACCTGTGCTTCGGGGGCAGAGATGGGGCTGGGAACCACTTTACAAGCTCTTCAAAGGGCTGTTCAAATCTAACGGGTTGGCGTGCAAAGGACAGTGTTCAACCTCCTTGAAGTGGGAGTTTGCGTGGTGAGAGGGTCCTAGTGTTATCATCTGGAGACAATGCAAGGATGTAGGTGGGCATGATAATGTCTTAAGTGGCAGCAAATCAGAAGCCCAGGCCTCCCTTCACGTTCCGGTGTTCCGTGGTACAGAGATCTACCCTGATAATAGCTGCTGCTGTGGAGAAATCCATCAAGCCTTCACCCTCTGCGTGACTCATCTCCCTGTGGCAGGCACGGCACTCAGCTTCCAAGAATAGCCTAGCCTGAGGGATCCAAGCTCGGAATCCCTTCCAACTTTCAGGGCTCTGAAGTTTGGCGCCCACAGAGGTCTGTGCTTAGGTAATGGGAGTGCAGATGGCTTGGTGTTTGCAGAGACAGAGACAGTGGCTAATAACCATCTCCCTGCCACCTTTCCTTTCTGCAGAATTCCAGGAGCACAAAATCCCAGGCTGGATCACATCGCTTACAAAGGAAACCTAGTCATAAGGAGGCCTCACGGTGCATTTCAGTGGCTCAGAGATAAAGGAATCAGGAAGCCCAGTCATTCATTTATTTGCTCATTCAGCAGATATTTGCCGACTGCCTTGTGAGTGAGAACCCCAGCAGGAAACGCAATGGGGGATCTTTCAGAGGTGAATCTGATCTAAATGCCCAGCCCTGAACATGCTCCTTAGTACTGAATCCTGGCAACCAGGCAGGGGAGAGATAAAAACAGAAGCAGGCATTTATTGAGCACTTACTGTATGCTGTGTCTTAAGTACTTCCCATAAATCAGCTAGATTAATTTTCCCAGTCATTCTGTGAGTTAGGTTCCTCGTCATCCTCATTTGTGAGCGGCGTGGCTCAGAGGCAGCTTTCTCAAGCTCACACAGCCAGTAGGTTGCTGTGTCAGGAGCTGAACCCAGGGTTCTCTGCTGTGAACACACTTGAAAAATCACAATGCTACATGGACCTTTTGTCACTTCCTCCCACAACGTGCCAGGCTCTTTCCTCTCCGTGGGCTTTGCACATCCCTCCACCTGAAACAGGATTGCCTTGGTTCTCTCTCATCCCTCAGATCTCAGCTTAATGGCCAGCTCTTTAAGATGCTTTTACTGTGCACCGCTCCCCCGCCACCCCAACCCAATAAGGAAGTTCTTTCCTCTTATTCTCCAGCCCAGTGCTTCACTTCCTTCACAGTCTTCATCATCTCGAGACGTCACCATGTCTGTCTGTGTGCTTTTATCCGTATACCGCTCCCCGCCAACCCCCTCTAGAATCTCAACTCCCAAAGGCATGGACCTTGTGTGTCTTATTTGCCTCCATGTCTGCAGCCCTGAGATGAAGCCTGGCACCCGGCACGTCCTCTGTCAACATTCGCGGGGTGCCTCCTTGTTAGAATGGATGAAGCCATGAGTGCCAGGCTGTGCAGTTATTGTTACCACTGTCACTACCACGGCTGTCGAAAAGGAAAGACACCCGCGATGCAGAACGCACAGCAGAACACTTGTGATCATGGTGCACAACCAGCGACCTGAGTGTTGCTCAGTGCTCGCTCCTTCCCGGGGCTCTGTTTGTGGGAGCTGCACGGGTGGGGAGGCTTCTGCCCGGGTGACAGAGGCATCAGACCCCTGACAGGTCCCCTTGTCCCCTCTCCTTGCTGAAGGGGGCTGTGCACTTTGCTGCCCACGGCTGCTGCAGGCAGAGGAAGGGAATGAACCTGGACCTGGGGTGGTGCCTCCGCAGGGCAGTAGTGACGGAGCAGAGAGTTGAGGACACAGGCTGCATTCTCCTCTGGACATCACTGCCTATCCCCAGAGTCTCAGAATGCTGGATACGGGTAGAGGTACTGGAAGCTACAGAGGCATGAGACCTGGTCCCTGTCCACGGTTAGCTTCCCCCTTCCCAAAATCTCATGCCTGTACCTAGACTCCATGAAACTCGTGCAAGCTTTCTTTAGACTCCATGTGTTTGCTTAGACTGTTTTCTCCTCGGTATCTTTTTCTCCATCTCCTCGACCTGTCTAATCCGTGGAGTCAAGCTGCCTGGTTTAATTCCCCGTCTGCTGCTTACCAGCTACATGAGCTTGGACAAGTTACCTAATCTCTGGGCTCTGCCTTTCATCCACAGGGATAGTAATGGCGCCAATCACACGTGTGTGTTATGTGCATTAGATAAGGCAGCACACAATGCTTAGCAGGATGCCAAGGCCAGAGCAAAGCACCCAGGCAACACTGCTGCCATCGTTGTTGCTATTGGTGGTGGTCTGTTATTAACACCACACTTTGCCTAGCTGGTCCCTTTTCTTGGACTAACATGTCCTTTCCACATCTCTTCCTCCTCCTCCTCATCCTCCATCTGACTATCTAACCGCTTGCCCTTCAAGGTATTACCTCTTCTAAAAGCCTTCGCTGACCTGACCCACCCTTTGGGTTAAGACCTCCTCTTCTGAGGCCTATTTACTCGTCCTTTCAACAAATATTTATTGAGCAACTGGGGAAATGAACAAAAGGGACAAAAATCCCTGCTGTGATGATGCTTCCATGCTTGAGTAGGAGGGGAGGAAGCGGCAGATAAGTGAGATGAATGAGTTAAATATGTAGTTAGACAGTAGCAGGTGCGATGGAGAAAAATAAACCAGGGAGGTAGGGTTTGGGGTCTGTCCCGGTTTCAGGGTAATTACCGATAGTCTCAAAACCATCTCGGGTTGCACAGATATGTGTTCACCTGGGAGACAAGGAATGTCAAGGTTGAGATTTCAGCTTTAAATAAGATGTCAAGGAAGGTCTCACCGAGGAGGTGGTATCTGAGTAAAGGCTTGAAACAGGGAGGTAGTGGACCATTCATGTGCAAAGACCCTGGGGTGGAGGCATTTTGGGTGTGTGTGAGGAGCACTAAAGAGGCAAGGACGGGAAGAAAAGGGGATGATGGCAGAAAGGTGACTGGAGGTGGGCCAGACTGTAAAGGGCCTTGTGGGACACAGTGAAGTCTTGCCTGGAAAATCATTGCAGGGTTTTGTGTATAAATGGGAGGTGGACTGACCAACAAACAGAGTTGCTGTGCAGGCTCTGTGTTGATACTGAATTGTAAGAAGGCACAAGCAGAAATGGGGACAGTCACCCAGAAGGAGATGAGAGTGGCAAGGACAGGCTGCTGTTGGCGGTGGTGAGAGTGTGGGGTGGGTTTGTGGATGGATGGGATTGTAGGAGGGAGAGGAAGAGAGAATTCAGAGCTGCCTCCGGAGTGCCTCGCCCCGAGCAGCTGGAAGGCGGGGGCTGCTGCTGCCTGAGACAGAGGGTAGCTTTGAAGATGCCCGTTGGATCTTGTATTCATTTTCTATTGCTGCCCTAACCAATGACCACACACTTGGTGGCTCAACACCTATTCATTTCTTATCTTCCAGTTCTGGAGGCCAGAAGTCTGACACAGGTCTCACTGGGCTAAAATCAAGGGTATCAGCAGGGCTGTGTTCCTTCTGGATGTTCTAGAGGAGAATCCATCTAGTGCCTCTTCCAGCCTTTAGAGGCTGGTGGCTTGTGGCTGCTTCCCCCGTATCCAAAGCTGGAACATTGCATCTCTCTGTGCCTCTCTTCTGAAGTCACATCTCCCTCCAACCAAAGCTGGGAAAGGCCCTCTGCTTGTAGGAACCCCCTTTTTTGCAATTATATTGGGCCCATCAGGATCACCTAGGATAATCTTCCCATCTTCAGAGCTTTAACTTAATCACAGCTGCAGATTCCCCTTTGCCGTGGAAGGTACCAAACTCACAGCTTCCAGGATTTAGGACCTGTTTGGGGGGCATTCTCGCCAATAAGCACGTATATTCAGCTGGAGATGCTGGGAGAGAGTTGGATGTTTAAATCTGGGTTTGGGGTGGAGAGCCGTGGCTGAAGCTACAGCTTGAGGGGAGCCCACGGTCCTCTTGACTCTTCCAGACTCACATTTTGTGTTTGTTCAGTCCCACGGCTCTGTGAGGCCAGACAGAGCCTCTGTCTTCTTCCTCTTTGTGTTTCTCAGAGCCACACCCCAAAGAGTTCTGGATGGTCTGTGATATGAACATAGTTTGAAACCAGACTTAAACCAAACTTGTCTCTTATTCAAAGACCATGACGTAGGTCCTAGCTCTCAGGATGGCCACCGACGCCTCTTCTCCACCCTGCCTTACACGGATGTCCAGTCTCATGAGAGCTGAGAGCAGACCATGAGCGCAGACTCGTGTGGTAGCTTCCAGGTCCCCACCTCTGTCACTCTGGGTGTGAGCTTGGGAGGTGGTTCGGGGTTTTGTGGGATGGATGCCGCAGATGTTGCTGCACTGAACATTCTCCTGTGGATGGGTTTTGGGTCAAGGCCCAGTTCCGCAGCCCACTGGATCCCGTTTTGAGTCAACGTGCAAAGCTTAGCAGTGCCTAATGCAGCAGAGAGGGTAAATAAACCCAGGCAGCAAGGAGAGACTTCCTACCAGTGACGCAGAGGAAGGCCTGTGGGGGTGGGATCTGCAGCCCACTTACTGACATCCCCGGTGCCGGGCTGGGGGAAGGATCTGCTCAGTTCTGTATCTGAACACAAGCAATGTTCTAATTTTTCTGCACCCTCTCATGGGCAGCACAAAGGGCATATTTTTTACTTTTGCAGATGGGTCTCAGAATGAACTTCCTTGAAACGAAAGTGGAAAAGGGGAATGGTTTGAATTTTCTGTCTTTGTAGAAGCCTAGGGACTTTTTCTGGTTCAGAGTCCAGCATAGAATCTTAGACAGGTCATCTCGCTGGGTCTGAGTTTCCTAATCTGATTGTGTACAGTTGTGAATGTAGCAATAACCAACATCCTAGGTGCTTACTGTGTGCCAGGCAGGAGACACTATTATTTTCCCCAACATACGGAATAGGAAACTGAGGCACAGAGAGGTGAAATGACAGTAAAGTCCCCCAGCCAGCAAGATCAGGGCTGAGGTTTTGTTTTTTGGGTTTTTTTGGTCCATTTTTTTTTATTGTGCTAAAATACATATAACATAAAATTTACCATCTTAACCTCTTCTTAAAATTAAAAAAAATTATCATTATTTTATTTTAGGGAGGAGGTAATTGGGTTTTTATTTATTTACTTATTTTTTACGGAGGTGCTGGGGATTGAACCCAGGACCTCACGCATTGCTAAGTACACGCTCTACCACTGAGCTACACCCTCCACTACCATCTTAACCTCTTAAGCGTACAACTTAGCGGTATTAAGTATATTCATCTTGCTGGGCAACCATCATCATCATCATGATCCACAGAGCTCTTTTCTTCCTAACAAACTGAAACTCTGTACCTATTAAACACTAACTCCCCACGACCCCCTCCCTCTAACCCCTGGAAACCACCAGTTTTTCTTTCTTCTTTTTAAAAAAAAAAAAACTCTGCCTTTCCCCCCACACCCTAGCCTCTGGTAACCACCATTCTACTCTCTATTACCTTAAGTTCAGCTTTTGTTATTATCATTTTTTAGGTTCTACATGTAAGTGAGGGCATGCAATATTTGTTCCTCTCTGGCTGGCTTATTTCACTGAGCATAATGTCTTCCAGGCTCACTCATGTTATCAGTATTTCCTTCTCTTTAGACTGAATAATGTACCATTTCTAGTCCTTTCATCCATTGCTGGACGTTTAGGTTAGTTCCATACCTTGGCTGTTGTGAAAAATGCTGAAATTGAACTTGGGGTTGCACATATCTCTTTGAGATGCTGATTGTATGAGATTTTAACCCAGGTGGTCTGGTTCCAGAGCCATGTTCTCAACTACTGCACTCTGCTGTCTCTCAACAATAATCGGAGCTACTTCAGAGGAGTCTTTTAAGAGTAAAACATGACATTTGATAAATGTATAGTACTTGCCCAGTGAGGAGGAATTGGTTGATAAATGATACCTAGTATTTAAAATTTTTTTAAAAACTTTTCTTAAAAACTTTAATAAAGATGTAAGTCCCATAACATAAAGTATACTGGTTTAAAGTTTACAATCCCATGGTTTTTAGTATAAAACCATATTGTGGAACTCAGACTGCTGTCTAATTCCAGAACGTTTCCCAAAACCCGCAAAGGAACTTTGTGCCTGTTAGCATTCCCTCCCCATCTCTTTCTCCGCCCCTCTGCCCCAGCCCCT
The DNA here is from genome assembly GCF_048773025.1 of Camelus bactrianus. Taxonomy (NCBI): domain Eukaryota; kingdom Metazoa; phylum Chordata; class Mammalia; order Artiodactyla; family Camelidae; genus Camelus; species Camelus bactrianus. The sequence continues at coordinate 33,324,127 of NC_133556.1, read as the reverse complement.
GGAGATCGCTAATCTTTCTGTCTCTTGGATTTTCCTATTCTGGAAATTTCATATGAACAGAATCATACAGTATGTGGACTCTTGGGTCTGGCTTCTTTCACACAGCATGTTTTCAAGGTTCATCCACCTTGTGGCATGTGTCAGTACTTCATTCCTTTTTATGGCCTAATAATACTCCATTGTATAGATGTAACCCATCTTGTTTATCCGTTCACGACCTGATGGGCATTTGGGTTGTTTCCACCTTTTGGCTGCTGTGAGTAGGGCTGCTGTCTTCTTCATGTACAAGTTTTTGTGTTGACACGTTTTTTTTAAGTGCCTTCGGGTATACACTTAGGAGACGGATTGCTGGGTCCTATAGTAATTCTACATTTAGCTTTTCGAGGAGCTGACAGACTGTCTTCCACACCGGCTGCACCATTTTACATTCCCACCAACAGTGCACAGGGTTCCTTTTTCTCCACATCCTCATCAATGTTTGTTATTTCCCATTCTTTTAATTTTACCCATTATAGTGCATGTGAAGTGGTTATCTCATTGTGACTTTGATTTGTATTTCCCAGTGACGTTGAGCATCCTTTCATGTGTTCCTTGGCTATTTGTATGTCATCTTTTGAGAAATGTCTATTGAAGTCCTTTGCCTATTATTTAATTGGGTCCTTTCATTGTTGAGTTGTAAGAGTTCTTTATACCTTCTGGAAAGGAGACCCTTCTCAAATACGATTTTCAAATGTGTTCTTCCATCCTCTGGGTTGTCTTTCCACTTCTTGGAAGTGTTCTTTGATGCAGAAGATTTTTAATTCTGATGAAGCAGGCCTAGATTATTGTTTACGATCCATTTCCCTCCTCTAGCCTACGTTTTTTTATCCTCAAACATAACAGCCTTAGGAATTTGTTAGTGCTGTGCTGGTTCTGGGGGTGGGGAAGAAAAGGCCAGCCCTCTGTGCTTTGTCAGACCCCAGACTCAGGACGAGAGGGGAGGAGGGAGAAGGACCTTCAAGGAGTCAGTCGAGGATAGTGCTTTAGTGTCACTGTCACTGCCCCTAGCTTCAGAATCCCTCTCCCAGACCAACCCTGATTGACGTCAGCGTGTGATGAAACAGCCCTTTTGAGTCTTTAGAGGCAAGTCTATAAATGATTTTTCTGTCTCCCTGGGCTTTGCCTACAAGAACTTTCCATCTCTCTCGAGTTGTTAGGAATGCTCAAGAATTACAAGGTCTTGTTCCCGAGTTTCCTCAACCTGCCTCTGCGTCTTTCTCAGCTCCTTTTCCCTCCTGCTTCTCCACAGCCGCCTTGATGAAAACCAGCTGCAGACTGACAACACCCAGTTCCAGAGGGTCCCAAACTTCAGTGTGTGTCACAACCACCCAGGAAGCTTGCTATTCAGTGTGCAGATTCCTGGGCGGTTCCCCAGTAATAATGAATCCAAATGTCTAGGGGGTAGGACCTAGGGATGTGCATGTTTCACCAGATCCCCGGGTGATTCAGATGTCAGAGATCTACAGACCACCTCTCGAGAGGCGCTGCTCTATTCTAGAAGCCTACCCATCCACATCTGAGTTCCAAACTTGGCTGCATATTAGAATCACCAGGAGAAACTTAAAACCTCTGCGCATCCAGGGCACATCAAGGACCAGTCAAATCAGAATTTCTGAGCCTGGGACCCAGGCGTCGGTAGTTTTGAAAGCTCCCCAGGTGGTTCCAAGGTGCAGCTAAGGCTGAGAATGAGAGGTTATATAACCTGCCTGGGACTGGAGGCCACAGCATTGCATGTGCTGCTTCCCTTGGCTGAGCCCTCTAACCCACTCAGGTCAGCTGGATTCAGGAGCTTACTCTCTTCTCTTTCATCCATGCTGCAATTTATTTTTATTCTCTTGCTGCAAACTGAAGGCACAGAATTGGAAGAAGGGAGATGTGCACACATCTCCGAGTTCCCTGCAGCAGGGGTTGGCTGACCACATAGGGCGTTGCCGGAGGCATTGCTGCTTGCTTTCATGATGGTACTAGATTGACCTGGACTTATTGAGGGAGACACTGATGCCCCAAGCCCCCAGGTAAAGGGGCCGTCACCTTCTGATCATGAACCTCTGACACCAGGCTCTTTCTGGAGAAGGTTGTTCCACAAAATGGTCAAGAATGTGGCCTTTGGAGTCGGGCTGCCTGGTTTGAATTTTAGCTCTACCACTTGGGTAGGTGAGCTACTGGTCTTCCCTGAGCCTCTGTTTCCTCATCGATACAATGGGAATACACAGAAGTACTGAAGAATTATCTTAAGCTGTTAAATGGATAAAGAAAATGTGGTATATACATACAGTGGGATACTACTCAGCCTTGAAAAAAGAAGGACATTTTGCAATACGGGACAATGTGGGTGAAACTAGTACCCCATTTCACTTACGTTAAGTGAAATAAGCCAGTCACAGAAAGACAAATACTGCTTGATTCCACTTACGTGAAGAATCTAAAACGGTCAAGTTCATAGACTCGGAGAGTGGAAGGGTGGTTGCCAGGGGCTGGGGAAGGAGGAGATGGGGAGTTACTAATCCACAGGCACAAAGTTTCAGTTGAGCAAGAGGAGTAAGCTCTGGAGACCTGCTGGACAGCATCATCCCCACAGTCAACAGTCCTGTATCGTGCACTTAAAAATGTGTTAAGAGGGTAATCTCATGTTAACTGTTCTTTCTACAATAAAGTAAAATTAAACATAAATAAATAAATGTGATTGCACTTTCAGAAAGAGAGAAAATCATGTTAAGAATGAAGACAGTCCGTGTAAAATATACAGCTGCATGGCTGGTGTCAACGCCTCTCCCCTTCTCCATGACTGCCTTCCAAGCAGCAAGGTTGATAGGCAGGCAGGTGCTTGGGACCACGCCAGTGGCAGGAGCAACGGCCAGGCACCTGGTCCCAAGTGCTCCCACGTGCGGAAGCTCAGCCAGTCCCTGTACCTTCTCGGCTCCAGCCCCGCCTGCTGAGTGTCGTCACTTGTCCTCTACCGGACCCCTCCCCCAACTCCCCGTCAGTTCCTCTCTGAAGGCACAGCTGTGATAACACCATGGAACCCCATCCTGGTCATCTCACGCTCCTGAAGTTTGGCTTAATATAACATCTCCGTGTGAGGAGGGGCATTGCATGTCAGGGCAGCCAGAAGAGTTACACATGCATCTTCTTAGCGAGACCCACGCCTCACCTGGTGAGGCTCCAACTCTCCCGCTTGACTCTCTTGTTGCAGTTGTAGAGTGTAGACTCCATGCAGTCCCCCTTGACCTCGCCTGAGTCTGCCTCCAAGTGACCCATAGTGACATGTTCTCCTCACGCCAATACATTTATTACATTGCATTTCCACTGACATCATTTTTTAAGTTATAAATAATAAGTAATTAATTTGTGTCCCTGTTTTTTAGATTCCCCATATAAGAAATATAATTTGGCACTTTTCTTTCTCTTTCTGCCTTACTTCACTTAGAATGACAATCTCCAGATCCATCTATGTTGCTGCAAATGGCATTATTTTATTCTTTTTTATGGCTGAGTAGTATTCCATTGTGTGTGTGTGTGTGTGTGTGTGTGTGTGTATACACACCATATATATGTGTGTATATATGTACCACATCTTCTTTATCCAGTCATTTGTTGATGGACATTTGGATTGTTTCCATGTCTTGGTTATTGTAAATATCCACTGACATCATTTTTAGAATATTTCTAAGTTTATAATTTTCCAAGTTTACATGATTATACCTTTACAAAGCTTCTTACCACACACCCCAATTTCTCATTCAACAGCATTCAATGTCCAGCCATATGCCAGGCATGGTTGTTTTAGGTACATGTTATTTAAACTGACTTCTCAGTTTCAACACCCTAGATTTTCCCTTCTGATCAATACCACCCACCACTAGCCAGGGAAGTGTTGGATAAATGACAGTTATTCCTCCAGGAGGGCACAGAGTTCTGTGACCTCTGGGGCAGGACACTCAGGTGATTGCCTTGTGGATTCAGGCGGCTCTCCCAGACACAGAGACGTGGGGAGAGGAGGAGAAAAAAGGAAGCCAGGACAGACTAAGGGACCTGACTCCCTGGAAGGGCAAGTGCCCCTGGGGAAAGTAGACGAAGGAGAGAGGGCACTTGGAACACGTCTCTTTCATAAACCATCAAGTCCAGATGGCCCGCGTATGAGGTGGCCTGCCGAGCTGTCTAACCCCACTGCCGAACAATTTACACAGAATCACAAAAAGGAGCCACAGAGGTCCAGCAGGAGCAGAGGGAAAAGAACAGCCTGCCTAAAATTTACTGCCCAGAAAGTCTGATGATAAGTGATCATGGAACATGAGAGGGAGAAATTCATAAATATCTCAGTGTCAGCAGGATCTTAGGCCCTGGCTGGTGCTTGAAGTTTAGGAACAAATCATCCCAGGCCACACCGGGAGCATTTTGTACCAAAATTACAAACCACTGACGTACAGGAATGTTGTGGCTGCCTAGCTTTGCAGCTGTGGACCAGCGTCTCTCAGACTTTCACGAGCACACCTTTCATGAGATCACCTGGGACCTGGTTCAGCAGAGCGGAGGGGCAGCCAGAGTCTCTCTGTTTCTAAGACGCTCCCATGAAGTGCGGATGCTGCTGCCGGTCGTGGACCACTTGTTGAGTAGTGAGGCAGGACGGATGCTTGGTAAACATTCAGGAGGGGCCTGAGTGGAGGTGCTTCCTAGTGGCGTGGAAGCAGCAGGGGTGCCTAGAAAGCACTGCCGCTGGCTCTGCGGCCCGTGTCCAGGTGAGGGCTTGGGGACGCCCCCCGGCTGAGGGGGAAGAGCCAGGCTTTCTGCCTCCTCTCAGGCGGAGAAGAGAAGGATTGCAGTTGCGACTGTTGTCACTGAGCTCAGAGAAAGGGGGCAGGCGGGGTGGGGGGTGGGCAGGCAGGAGGGGCCCCGGATTTGGAGTGTTTCTTGGTTGTCTTTCCTCTGCCTCCCGCCCCAGCTGCCTCTTTTTGAGTCTTTTCTCTCTTCAGTGATTGCACCCCCACCGTCATTCCAGCTGCCTAAGCCAAAGCCCTGGGAGCTGTCCGTGGTTTTTAGTTGTTGCGAAAGGCAGCTGTATGCAGCTTGCGTGTCCCCCGCACCGCTGCCTGCGAGTGGCCGTGGGCCTGGAACACTTTCCTGTAAACAGACAGGAGCTCACACTGCCCGTGCTGGACGTGTGTCCTTGCTGGGGCACCTCTCGCCTGCTCTGGGCCTGACGTGGACGTCTTCTTCTGTCTGGGCATGTGTGTTGTGTTGGCACCCGGCCACCCCCCGCTGCTATGTCTGTTCCCGGCGGGGAGGAATTGGGGTCCTTTTACTGCGTCATGAAGTGGGGTTCATGCAGCCGCACCACTGTGTGCACTGTGGAGTGGAACCCGGACCACGAGGGGCCGACACGCTGCCACGGACTAGGTCTTGTGGGCTCTGTCTCGCGCCCTCTCCTCTTGCTGCAGGTAAGTGCTGCGCCGTGTGAGTCCTGCGTCTGTGCTGGCCCTGGTGGCCTCGAGTCATGCGCTGATCTCTTCCCTGGTGGTCGCTTATTGTTCAGCTGTCGCTACACAGCCTGACCTCCCATCGAGCAGAGGACCAGTCCCTCCTTTCTTCCCACCTACCCTGTCTGGTGCAATTTATAATTATTCTCCTGCAAACGTACACCTTGAATTCTTTCCCCTTTCCACTACTGCCACCATCTCTCGCCTGGACCTCTGGGGCAGGCTTCTAACTGGTCCCTCTGTTTCCACCTTCATCCCTCTCCCATCCATCCATCCCACTGGAGGCAGGCCCCTTCTCTCCTTCCTAGCCTCCAGGGGCTTCTCATGACATCTGGGCTAGAATCCAGGTGCCTTCTCAGGATCCGAGGCCCCGCCTTTCTCATCCCTCTCTCCCCGGCCAGCTCTGCGCCATCACGCTGGCTGTCCTGAACGCACCCATGTTTTCTGAGTCTTTGCATAGTCTGTTCCCTCTGCCTGGAACCAGCACCCCCTCCTCCACCCCAAATGAACCCTCCCTTCTCCGCGCTGGCTTCTGCTCCCCTTCAGATCTCTGTTCCACCAGATCTCTTTCTTCAGAGAGGCCTTCCCTGACCACCCTGTGGGTGGTTAGTCTCTGGCACCTGTGTTTTACCTTCCAGCACTAATCAGAAGTTTGGTTGGTATACTACCATTACCTGCCTCTCCCACGGGGCTATAAGCTCCATGAGGCCAGGGCGCCCACCTTTCTCCTCTGCTGCTCATACCCAGGGCCCGGGCCCAGGCTCATAGTAGACACTCCACACGTATTAGTTCAAGGAGTGAATGAATCAAAGAATAAATAAGCTTCAGGAAAGCAGAGGACAGAGAGGGGTGTGTGAAAGAGGCGAGCATTCCCTGAGCACCTACTGTGTGCGCTGCACACCTATCATGTTGTTTACTCTGGCCCACAGATTGCAATCAGATGCATCCTGCAGCCCAGAGGGTTTGATTAACCTGCTCCGGTTACACAGCCACAGAGTAGCTAGCATGCACTCTGCTGTAACAAAGCCTAGGGTTTCTTGACCATAGCATTATGACGTTTGGGTCCAAATAATTTTTTGTTGTGGGGTGGCTATCTTGTGTATTGTAGGGCATTTAGTGTATCTGTGGCTTCTAGCCCTCAGTGCTAGTAGCAGCTTCCCCAGTTTATGATAACCAGAATGTCTCCAGACACTGTCAAATGTTTCTTGGGGGCCCAGTGAGCCTCCAGTTGAGAACCACTGGCTTAGCTTTTGGATCATTTCAGCCTGCTTCTCTCCTCTGATCCCTGCTGCCCCCGTCCTCTTGGAGAGCCACAGTTTTTCCTGTGGACGCTCTCTGGCTCCAATATTTCCCACAGTCCTCCTCGCACATCCCTCTGGGAATGCAGCAAATGGATGGTGATGTTCGGAGGGTTGCAACAAACATTTGCTTTTCTGGTTTATTTAGCATCAGCCCCAGTGTTCAGATGCTTGTGTCACTGGCGTGGACACTAACAGGCTGTCTAGAAAATGTGCAATGTTTTTTTTTCCATTTGCCTAAATAGCAGGTCTAAATGTTTAGCGTGAGCTAAACCTCTTTGTTTATAAGGAGACAACTTGTCAAAACAGACTCGTGGCTCCACCACTGGAACATCCTAGCCCACTAGCCTTCCTTCATTCAGAGACAGAGTGTGAATTTTTCTTGGGTGATTTTTTTCTTGTGGATTTGAAGTAAAAATTTACTTCCTGTCTTTTATTTTTTGATGGAGTAAAAGCCCTAGACTCAAGTGTCTTTTTAAGCACAAAGAATGAAGAGAGAGAAAGGAATGGAAGAGAAGAGTGTGTATGTTAGAGAAGAAAAATCCCAGTGAGTTCCCAGCCAGGGGATCCAGTTAGAGGTCGGATTCCCTTTTTGGTCCATTCATCCACTCACCCATCCATCCATCTATCCACCCACTCATCCAGCCACCTATCTACCCATCCATCCGTCTGTCTTTCCATCCAGCATATTACGAGCTAGGTAGTGTGCTGCTGCTGGAGGCTGGGTACAGATTTGCCCCACTCTCTCCGTGTTTTCCTGGAAGACACACAAATCAACAGTCATTACATTATGACACAGTGTGTCAAGTGCTGGGACAAAGGGAATCACAGCAACTAGAGTAGTCAGAGGAGGGCCCCTTGGCCTGTATTGTGTGTGGGCGGGTAATCAGGGGACGCTTCCTGGAAGAGGTGAGCTGAGGATTCCTTAGCAATCCTCAGCCTTCCTTGTAGCTGCAGCAAATGCATTTGAGTGGAGAGTTGTTCACTTTCGGCAGGCAGCTTAGAAGAGGGCAGAAGGTGAGCTGTGTGTGCTTACTGCTACTGTTCCTCCTGCGCACGCTCACAGATGGTCTCATTCAGCCCTCACAGCTGCCGTGTGAGGTCAGCACAATTGTCGGAGGAAGCTGAGGGCCAGGGAGGTGCAGGATGACTCTACTTACCTTTCAGGGTTGTTACAGCAATTTGGGGTAATATATTTGAAGTTTCTGGTACCCAGTACCTGCTTCATATCATTGTCACCCACAGGGATCTCTCCTGCTAACCTAGGGACAGTTCCTTGGTCTTGGACAAAGCCGGTGTCAGCCTCCATTCTCCTCGTCTTCCTCTGAGGATGGAAGTGTCTCTCCTTCCACTGTTCACAGAGCAGCCTGAGGGTCCGTCGGCTAGCGTTTTGGGTTGTAACTGAGCTGCTTGGGTGGGGTCTGAGCATTCAGTGGCGGCCATCAGTTTCAGAATCCGCTCCTCTCCAGTCTTTGCTGTGGTCTGCATTCCCCGACCCCGACCTCAGCCACCTGCATCTTTTCTGGTTTTCTGAGTGTTTCTCCCACTTTCCCTCTGCTTTGGAGCTCAAAGTGGGAGATGAGAAGGAGGAGCCCTGGTGCTCCCCCTCCCACCTGATTCCCTGCCAATGTCTGCCGGTTGTTTCCGATTCCTTGGGCCTCCCCCACCCTTTAACCAGTTAGTATGTTTTAGGTGCACTCGTCAGTGGCATTAAGTATATTCTGATTGTTGTGCAGCCTTTAACCTCACCCATCTTCAGAACCTTCTCATCTTGCAGAACTGGAACTCCACGCCCAGGAAACAACAACTGCCCCAGCCCCCTGGTAAGCTCTGTCCTACTTTCTGTCTCTGTGACTCTGACTCCTCAGGTACCTCATCTGCAGTCTGCGTTCTTTCAGTGCCTGGCTCACTTCACTTGGTGTGATGCGCTCCAGCTCCATCCATGCTGGAGCCTGTGGCAGGGTTTCCTTCCTTTTTAAGGCTGCATGGTAACCCGTTTATGGATGGACCACGTTTTGTTATCTATTCATCTGCCAGTGGACTGTTGGGTTGTTTCCACCTTTTGGCTGTTGGGAATAGCGCTGCTGCGGTGGGCTGGCCTTATAAATCAGCATTAAAGCTGACAGTTGCTAAGAGCCTGCTGTGTGCCAGGCTCGGCGCTGGGCGCTGCACACATGTCCTCTCATGTAATCGTCTCGGCCCCGTGTGAGGTTGACCTTCTGTGCTACGTGTAACAGACATTGGGAAGGGAGGCTTCATGTAGTTCAGGGTCTGCGAGTGATAGATCCTGGGTGGGAACACCAGTCCCTTGCAGGCTCATCGTTTTTATAAACAGAGTAAGCGATAGTGAGTGGGGCCTTATTGAGTGAGGACCGTGAAGTAGCCCGCAGTCCACCTCTGCTGCGATGCGCCGGTGCTTGCACAGCACTCCTCGGCAGCCAGGCTGCCTTCGGCAGACTGTTCTCACTCCATAAATGGTGGCTAACCTTGAAACTCTCCACTGCACCTTCCCTCTCTCCTTCTTATGATACAGAGAGAAATAAGTTGGTGATCTCTCCAGAAGAAGGACATAATGAGACAGACAGGAAAGACCCTGGGGGCTGCTTCGTGAGCCAATGCCCAGCCAGCCCTCTCCAGAAGTGCAGTGTAGCAGAAGTAAAGAGCTCTTCTGAGAGAGGCAGAGAGGGAGACACATCCCAAACTTCAAAGACTTTCAGGCTCCTATCTCCCACTCTGATGCTGGGAGAGGTGAAGTCCTGTGTCAGGACAGAGCATCGTCTGCTTTCTAAAGCCTGAAGGACGCTTCCACTCAGCTCCTGAGATGGGGCTGGGGTGTGAAGTGTCAGGAGGACAGGAGGAATGATTTCTGATTGTTGAAGTTACGATGCCTAAATCCATTTCCCAAAGCTCTCTCTTAAGGAAGAATCTTTTGTTTGTTTGTTTGTTTTTAACATTTTTTTATTGAGTTATAGTCATTTTACAATATTGTTTCATATTCCAGTGTAGAGCACAATTTTTCAGTTATACATGAACATATATATATTCATTGTCACATTTTTTTTTGCTGTGAGCTACCATAAGATCTTGTGTATATTTCCCTGTGCTATAGAGTATAATCTTGTTTATCAATAGAATACTATTCAGCCATAAAAACTGACAACATAACGCCATTTGCAGCAACGTGGATGTTCCTGGAGAATGTCATTCTAAGTGAAGTAAGCCAGAAAGAGAAAGAAAAATACCATATGAGATCACTCATATGTGGAATCTAAAAAACAAAACAAAACAAAACATAAATACAAAACAGGAAGAATCTTTAAGATGTGAGTAGGTGACTTTCAGCTATTAGTTTAGTGTTGGTTTGGGATGAGATTCAAGTAAATGATGGGTCTAACCTTCTTCTAGCTTAGCAGTCTATTTGGTGACCAGTGAGGTCTTCCATGATTATTAACACTATTGAAAAAATACTACATTCCAAGCTCCATGCTGGGTGTTTCATATTCATGATCTCATTGAATCCTTTTAAAACCCCCATGAGGTAGGAGCTATTATTATCCCCATTTTACACATGAGGAAACTGAGGTTAAGTAACTTGCCCAAAGTCCCACAAGGAGCAAATGACACCAGTCTAAATATACATTAAATGCCCTTTGAGGAGAGGTGGATCCTAGACACTCCTCAGAAAGATGAACAGTGATTAGCCTGAGTAGAGAGACCTCTGTGACATTCATAGTAAATTGCCATAGATGGAGAAAGAAGACACTGGTTTTAACAAGGAGCCCTAAATAGAAAGTCATAAGGGTAGATACTCAGACTTTCAGGAGCATCATTTTACTAACAAGTGGTTTCTCATGTGGGTGCCTCCACATAGCAGGCTCCTGGGTGGGTGGCAGCAGGGGCATATTTATTTAATGATGGTTAATAATTCTCCCAACTAATGCCAGCCAGGTGCATTACATCAAAGTAAAGCGCAGAACTCACTGGCATCTATGAATTCACAATTTCCCCAGAGATTAAATTCCTACTTTGTGTGAGGTGCCGTCTGAAGAGCCTTCTTATGTGATATTACCAGAACTTGTTGAATTTTCTTGTAATTTTTTTGCATGGTCTCAACACTTCTCTTTCCCATAAATTATTATGGGTTTTCCAATTTATGTTACCTTCTGTAGGTAGGTGATACTCAAAAAGCTGAACAATTGGTCAAGTGCAGGCACTGGTCAGTTGGAGTGGAGAGATGCACTGGCCAGCTGAATGAATGCCAGCCGTCAGCAGCTGGCTGGGTATCAATCCCACTCTGAGGTATTGGAGATTTCCCCCTAGTTTAGTCCATGGGATCAAATAACAATGTGTGTTTCACTGAAGACTATGGAGTCAAAACAGAGACTGAGCAAGCAAGAGTCAGAATAGCATGTGAAGCAAAGATTTTCAGTGGAGACACATGTGTGTAATATTCCTGGGGCGGTGACACCAGGGGCTCCTGAGTAGTCACTACCTGATAATGTGTCAGCTACAGTACTAATTCATCTTGAAATTTCAAATACCATTAGAGGGAAATGCAAGTTTACAATGTGTATCAAGATAAATGGATAATGGAAACACAGCACATGTGTACAATGGAGTATCATTCAGCCCTACAAAAGGAATGAAATCCTGTCATTTGTGACAACATAGATGAACCTGGAGGACATTATGCTTAGTGAGGAGGGACTAGTTGCAGAGGGGCAAACATTGCATGGCCCCACTTATGCAGACACCTGAAATTGTCAGGCTCATTGAAGTAGAGAATGCAGCCATGATTCCCGGGGGCCAAGAGGAGCAGAAAGTGGGAGTCATGGTTTAACTGTTATGAACTTTCGTAAGGTGAATTTGTTCCGCTATGCAAGGTCGTGCCTGTAGTCAACAGTTCTGTGTTGTGCTAAACGTTTAAGAGGGTAGATCTCATCTGAAGTATTCTTACTATAAACAAGACAAAACAACACACACACAGACCACAGAGGGACACAAGGAAACTTTTGGAGGTGATAGACATGTCTGTTCCCTTGGTTTTGTGGTGTTGTGGTGATGGTGTCATGGGTGCACATGCATTTATTCAAACTTAGCAAATTGCATACATTCAGTGTATGCAGTTTATTGTCCATCACTTAGATCTCAGTAAAGCTGATTAAAAATGTTTATCAAGGGTGCATGGGTTATAAAAGCTTGAGAAGCACTAATGTAAAGGCATGAACGTAGAAGTAAGCATTGGTTCCATGTAGCTTTGGGGATTTTATGAAGCAAAACTGTTCATCTTTTTCTGGTTGACAAATAAGATGCTCAGTGAAAATTCTTGAGGATCTCTGTTGCAGGGCTTGGGGAATCAGACGAGGCCTCCGTCCCGAGATAATAAGGATGGGGAGGGGAGGGGCCAGTGTTGATGCTGTTCTGGTGCAACAAAATGGGCAGAGGAGGGGAAGTGCCCAGGACACGCTGAGCAGTATTCACTGAGTGCCTGTGGTGCAGAGCTCCTGTGTGTTGCTGGGGCTAGTGGGGGGTTGTTTGAAAAATAGAAAAGTCAGTCCCAGCTTCTCAAGGCATTTCTGTTCTAGCAGGAGAAACAAAACCCTCACCAGTGAAGTTAGTTCAGTTGGTATTGATTGAGAGCCTACATGGGTAAGAAAAGAGCTCTGCTTGAGAAGTAACTTGAGAGTCACTGCAAAATGACAGATCCGTGCGAATTGAATGAAGCAGGACAGAACAATCCTATGCATGTTGCTGGGAGATGCAAAACCTCAGGGCACTAGGAGTGCTCTGGTCAGGAAAGGCTTCCAGGACGAGGTGACTGTGGGGTCACAGATGTAGTAGCTATCTCCTTGGGAGAGCCTGAGGAGAGGGTTTTTGCTCCATCACCAGCCTGGCTTTGGGCAATGCAGGAAACGAAGGCTACTGTGTGTAAGGAAGTTTCTAATGCTTTCATCACTTTAATGTGGTTCTTTTTATTGTTTTGGCCCCTATGGACACCATGTTTGGAAGAATTGTTTCTATTAATCAAATCTACCAGTAATTTGCAATCCAGATCTTTTGATTTGCTTGTGATTGATTTATTCATTCAACAAATATCCACTGGACATTGAGCCAGTTGATTTAGGTTTGGTTTATGACGGGAAACTCAAATTAACAGTGACTTAAGTGAGGCAGAATTTTGTTTCACTCTCATACAAAAGAAGCCTGGCAGTGGACAATGCCTGTAAGGTGGCTACACAATGACAAGGACGTTATCTTCTTCTATCCCTTTTTTAACTGGATGGCTTCTTTGTCCAAGGTCACTTCATGGTTTAGTATGGCTGCTGGAGCTCCAGCCACTATGTCCACACTTCGGACAGCTGGACAGTGAAAAGAGGAGAAATAGGCGGTAAGTGTCTGTAAGCTGTCTTTTATGGAGTTCCCAAGGAGCAGCCACACAATACTTACCTTATATCTCACTGGTCAAAATTCAGTTACATGGCAAAACTTAGCTGTGAGTGAGCCTGAAAAGTGTAGAAATGTAGGCTGTATTCTGGGTAGCCATAAGTCCAGGTGAGACTTGGGATTCTGGTAATCAGGAAGAAGAGGAGAACAGATTTTTCAGGGTGGGAAGCTAGTAGTTGCTGTCCCAGGCACCCACCAGGAGCCACACACCAGACCATGGACTAGAAATGCTTATGCAAGACACTGATTTGCTACGCTTCTAGCTCAGTGGTTTTCAAACTTTAGTGTGTGTCAGAATCACCTGGAGGGCTTGTGAAAATAGGTTTCTAGATGTCACCCCTGAAATTTCTGATTCATTAAGTTTGGAGGTAGAAGACTGAGAATTTGCATTTCTAGCAAGTTCTAGATGTTACTGGTCTGGGGACCACATGGATATAGTGCCTTAGGTAAGGGGCAGCAACCCACAGCCCACAGCCCACAGGTCAAATCCAGTTGAGGAGTTTCAAAAGAGACCCTGTGGTCTGCAAACCTGAAGTATTTATTAGCTGATCCTTTATGGAGACATTTACTGACCCCTGCCTTAGATAAAAGCTGAGTCTAACAGTCCCTCAAGAAGTATGTATAGAAGCCAGTAAGTATGGGGCCCAGATTCCCATCTCATCACAGCCACGAATTTTCCACGTGACTTTGGGAAGCAACTTCCGTTACCCTGTCTGAGCCTCAACTGCCTCACTTGTATAATGGGGATATTGAATAAATGATTTTGGAAGTCCCTTCCAGCAGAGAAGCTGGTTTTACAGCTTTGCAAAGTGCCAGGCACTGGCTGAATACATTCTATTTTGCTGCCAAGCTGGGGTTGCCTTTTGTTCTGTTTGTGAAGGGGTCCCCTTTACCACTTTTGGAGAGAACACCGTCCTTTGTTCACTTTTGATTGGCAGCTGATATTTGTAGGAGCTGACATTCATTAGTTCCTACTTTCCTCAGCCGCTTTCCAGCGTGTTCTATTCATCGCCGGGACTTTTTGGTGCCTTTGCCACTGCTAACCTTCTCAGCGTCAGAAAAGAGGCACTTAGAGCTTATAATGACATATAATATCACACCACCTCTCTCTGCCCCAGAGTGATTTCACTGTGGGTTTGAGAGTCTTTTTCAGAAGCAACAAGGGAGGAGAGCCTTCTTTTGGAGGCACACAGTCAACCAAAGTGAGATGCACAGTTGACTGTATTTAAACGGGAGTGAGTGAGTGAGTGTAAATGAGCATGCTGCACAGGGCCCTCTGTTCGTTTAGATTTCAGTAAGCATTGTGGGCAGGTTTCTGCATTGTTTAGGAATTGTGTTTGCCAGGAGAAAGGTCTGGAAATCAGTTGCTAAAACAAAATAGAAGTTTATTTCCTCCTGGGATAAAGCAGCCTGGAGGTAGGTGGTTCAGGCTGGCACGGTGGCTTCAGGGTGTCGGCACTGATCTGGGTCCCTCCGTACTCCTGCGATGTTCCTGAGCACACGGTTTGCATCGTCAAACTTGCTTCATGGTCCAAAATGGCTGCTGGAGCCCCCACGGTCTTTTGTCAGGACAGTGTATCAATTTTATTTAATTCCTTGGCTCTTCATTAGCTACAGGAGAAAGTCAAAAGTCCCTTTTCTTCTGTTCAAGGCCCTCCATAGTCTGTTCAGAAGCTCCTTTCTAAAATTACTGCTCACTACAGAATGTTAGACATTCTTAGAATTAATTTTTTTCTGTCTTGCCCTTACCTCCAAAAGTTATCTTCAAACTGCCCACACCCTTGCGTCTCCACCAGCAGCGCAAGCCGGGGATGGTGTTTCTTTCAGTTTTGTAGCCAGGCTGCCTCACTTGCCTCACGCTAATCCCAGGTGCTTGTTGCCGCCCACTTGGATAAATGCAGCGGCTCTTAGCTGGCTGCTTCTGTCAAAGACCTTTTCCTCTACAGTCCATTCTCCACTCAGCATCCAAAGACATCTTTGAAAACAATGTAATCAGATCCTGTTACTCCCTTGCTTAAGCCACCTCAGTGCTGCCCACTGGACTCAAAGTGTGACCCCAGCCCATCCCCGTGGTCCATGAGGTCCAGTGTGACCTGGCAGCCGCTCCATCTTGGTTTACGTCTTTGTTTCGTCTTCTGCCTCTCTTACTGCTGTCTTCTCTCCAGCCACATGCGCCTTCTTCCTGTTCCTTAACACACCCAACCTCCTCCTCTCTGGGCATACAGGCTTTGTGTTCTGAATTCTCTGCATTCCGTTCCCCTGGGCTCTTGCATGGCTCGTTTCATGTGGATTTTCATGCCAGGGGTCCCTCCCCTCTGCCCACCACTGTTCATCTCTACCACGTCGCCCTGTGGATTCCCTTCCCGGCAGATTTCTCAGTCTGTAACTGTCTTGTTTATTTACCTGCTTCTTGATTATTCCTGCCCACCAGAGTATAGGCTCCCTAAGACAGAGACCACACCTGTGTCTTTGCCCCGGTGCGTTCCTAGCACTTACCTCATTGTCAAGAGTGTCATAAGCACCCAGGATCTGGGGAACGAACGAGTGAATAAATGAATGAATCAGTGCATAAGCACCTAAACACATAAATTAGAAGTTCTTCTCCTGTGGTCCATGGGCCCCCAAGGGATCTGTGGAAAGAATTCAGTGGTCTGTAAACTCAGATGTGGGGAAAATAACCCATTTTTACTCATCTATAACTGAAGATTTCGTTTCTTTTAATTTTGAATGGTAGCAACAAACCACAGCAATGTGAACAGTTCTCTGACTTTTTCACCAAGAGAAACACTTATATCTTCATATCACATTGCTGTTGTGGCAGGTATCTTAGAACTACTGTTTGCTTTCTTCAAATTACTTTGAAACGACAATAGTTAGTAAACATAGTAGAGACCTTACTACTTAACATTTTAACATGGACTTATAAACACACCACAAGTTTATTTTTCAAAAATTATTATTATGACTGTATTTTCATATAACTGGTCTCCTTTGTAATTCGATATATTTTTAGTCGTTTAATAGCTTTGTTCTGGGGTGGAACCTGAGGATTCCCCAGCCTGCCAGAGTGGTCTTTTGCACAAAAAAAGTCATGAGCCCTTGGAATGAATGAATGACCTCCGTACTTTTGTTTACTGAGGACTATTTTAAATATAGAAGCATGCACCCCTCCCCTCCCAACAATTACTTAAATTCCAGTTATCCTTCAGAGTCCAGGCAGATCTTTCTCCAAGAAGCCTTTGCTGCCTGCACTGGGCTCCTCCTGCTTTGAGAGTGTGTAGCACTTACTCATTTATTTGGCAACTCGATGAAGCCCTGATCCTGCATTAAGCCCCTTCAGGAGGTGACGTGTCATTTTTTACGAGTTTGTCTTGTTTTTCCAACTCACAAAGGCCTCCTCAATCATAATTAGTGCCCTGGCCCCTGCAATGATTATTTGTTTAATATCCATATATCCCTCGGGGGAGAGATTGCTCATCGCCTATTGGAGGCCTCAGAACTTTTATATCAGAAGGGCCTAAGTGCCACTAATATGGTTGTGGGTGGCAGGGATGGCTAGAGAACTTGCCTTGGAGCTCAGTTTCTCCATTTGCTTAGCAAACCCATTGTATTTATTCAGATTGCATTTATACTTGGGGTCTGGTGATATTAATGGGGAGATTAGCTTGCATGGGGGGCAAAACCCATGACATTTTGCTACTGCCACCCTTACCATGGTACAGCTAGCACTCAGAACAGTGCCTGGCATGTAGACACTAAGCAAGCCATGGGTGGACGGGCTGAATGGCAGATGGATGAAGCTAATAGTGGATGAGGTGGATGGGTGGAGAGCTGGGGCTTGGAGAGGTGGGGAGGAGTGGTTGGTGGGAAGAGTGGTGTATTAGTATCCCAACGCGCCAAAACAAAGTACTGCTAATTTGGTGGCTTAAAATGACAGAAATTTATTGTACCAGAGTTCTGGAGGTAAGAAGTCCAAAATCAAGGTGTCGGCAGGACTGTATTCTTTCTGAGGACTCTAGGGGAGGATCCTTCTTTGCCTCTTCCATCTTCTGGTGGCTGCCAGCAATTCCTGACCTTCCTTGACTTGTGGATGCATCATTCTAATCTCTGACATCGTTTGATGGCATTCTCCTGTGTGTGTGTCTCTGTGTCTCTTTTAGGGCACCAGTCATTGGAATAAGGCCCACTCTCTTCCAGTATGACCTCATCTTAAGTTAAGTCATTACATCTGCAAAGGTCCTATTTCCAAATAAGGTCATGTTATGAAGTTCTGGATAGACATGAATTTTGTGGGGGTGACACTATTCAACCCAGTACAGGTGGTTGGAAAGTCGAAGAGATGGATGTGTAGAGCAATAGAAGGTAACTGAGTGGGTGAATGGAGGGTTGGGAGGGAGGACCAAGGTGGCTGGAAGTGTGGAAGAATGGATGGGTGAAGAGTTGTCTGGATGAGTGGAAAGATGTAGGATTAAAGGGATAGAGGGTGGACAGATGGATAAGCAGAAGGATAAATGAGTGGAGGATGGATGAGCAGCTGGTTGGATAGATGTACGGGTGAATTGATCAGATTCAAAGTAGAATTCCTGCCATATATGTTTATCCTCTCTTTATTACCTAGTATGGCACTCTGTATTTAGGAAGTGCTTATTCAATATTTGCTGTCTGGTGGTGTCTGCATTCAGGAATTGTGTTCGTTGGAATGGCTACTGATAGCTCTCTTAGGCTGTGATCTTCCAAGGGAGAAGGCTATCTGTGTGAACTGACTTGGTGCAATGTCCAGTCTGGATGTCTGTCCAGCCTGGAATGTGCTTCTGGTGCCCGAAACAACTCTGAGAAAGAAATTCCACGTTGGGTGTAATTCCCGCTGTTCAGGAATAAAAAATACATAGACACAGCTATTTCATGTCTCAGTGTATTTAAAATCTTAAACATGGTGCAAGATAAATATGCCTTAGGCATCCACAATTGCTTTCATTTTTTCAGGTTGGACAGGGGTTAATGTTGTGGTGTTGGTGATTCTAAAGTTTGACTATTGATTTCTGTTGAAAGTTTTATTTTATGTGTCTAGAGAAGGGCTTAGCTGAATTGAAAGCAACTATTCTGGTGTCTATTGAAGTGATTGAGTTTGCCAGTGCTCTTTTAATGGAAGGTTTGCAGGTTGGTGCCAGATGGAGTCACTTCATCAGATACCAAAGATCTTCTCAGATGCTTCGTCTGCTCAGAGCCCCCTGTAGTGTTGGTCCAGATATCTCTGATGAAAATCAGAAGTCTCTGAGAAGTAGTTACATCACTGTGTTTGAAAACTTTTCTTTGTCCTTTACAGAAAAACCTATAAATGCTAGACTATTTCAGACATACAGAGAAGCACAGAGAATAAAATAACACTGATGTACCAATGATTCAGATTGAACAAATGTTAACATTTTTGCCACATGTATTTCAGATTTTTAAAATATAAATAAAGATACTGTCAAATCCTGCTACCTACATTCCATTTTCTTCTCTCTCTCATCAGAGGAAACCATTAACCTGAAGTGACAAACGTGTTTTTCCATATATGCATGCAAACCTAAAGAGTATATGGTATTCGTATACTTAAGCTCTTCATAAACAATACTGCACTCCGTATATTCTTTTGCAACTTATTTTTTTATTTAGTAGTATCTTACTGAGATTCATCTATGTTTTAAAATGTAGCTCCACTTTATAGCATACATTGTACAGATGTCTATAATTTTTACTTATCCTTAAACTGAATGTTAGGTACTTTTTTTTTTTCACTAGAAACAATGAAGCGAACATTCTTAAGAAAATATACCTGTAGGTAGAGTTTCTAAGACATAGGATGTGGGCAGCTTCAGTATCACTAGAGACTGCCAATTTGTTTTGCAAAATAACTGAGCCAGTTTATGCTCCCACAGCCAAGAAGGAAAGACACAACTTTCTCATATTTTTTCAAATCTTGGTATAATTAGTCTTGTCCATTTTTGCTAATATAATAGATATGAAATGGAATCTTAGTATTTTCAATTTGCATTTGTCTTTTTACTTGGGAAGTTAAGCATATTTTCATGTTTATTGGCCATTTGGGTTTTCTTTTCTATTGGGGTGATCATTTTTTTCTTATTGATTTGTATGTATTTCTTATATATCATGGATACGAAGTTTTGAATCTACTAAAAGTATTGCAGATTTAAAAAAAAAATCTCAGCTTTCGGTTTGTCTTCTGATTTTGTGTATTGGATCTCATAATAAAAAGTTAAAAATTTCAACATTTGAGAATTTATCACACTTTTACTTAATGGGTTTTGCTTTTTGAATCTTAAAAAATATATATTCCTTACTCCAATGACATAAAGCTAGACCCTTTAAAATGTAAAGTTTAGTCTCTTACAATTTAGGTATTTATTCCAGCTGGTATATATTTCATATAAACATAGGGCTTTGGGGAAATATAGGAGGTAGGGATCTAATTTTATTTACTTTTCATGTGGCGAGCCTATTACTCCAGCATTATTTATGGAATATCTCACCATTTTCTCCCAAATTTGCAATGACTCCTCAGTGATATAATTCTTCCAGAGTCTCTGTTTTGTTCCTTTGGATGATTTGTTTATCTTCATACCTTTTTCATACCTTTCTTTTTGCATTAATGTAGCTTTATAATAAGACTTGATTTCTGAGAGGATAAGTCATTCTGCCTTGTTCGTTTTGGTCATAATTTTCTTTTCTCTTAAAGGCCTTTATCCTTAGCTATAAATTTTGCACTTGGTTTGTCATAGTTTATAAAAAATTCCATTGATTACACTCATTAATTAAAGTTGTACTGAATTTATAGATTAATACGGAGCAAATCAACATTTGATAGGGAATCTTCCTATTTATGAACATGGTATGGCCTTTTCACTTATTTGGAACATATTTTAAATCATTTAGTGAAGTTTTAAAACTTCTTCATAACTGCTCACATATTTTGTTTGACATTCTTGAGTGCTTTATAATTTTTTTAAAAATATTTCCAATGGAATAGATACCTCTGGCCATACATAAAACATTTTCTATTTGGAAGTTACTGGTGTATAGGGACATTATTGCTTTCTGCATATTGATGTTGTTTTGAAAATGTTCTGAATTTATTATTAGTTCTCATTATTTACTTGTAAATATCTGAGATATTTCCATGTGGGCAATTACATTGTCTGTGAATGTTAATATTTTCTTATCTTTCTAATGCTCTTATTTCTTAAATAATCTTTCTTGACTGATTACACAGTCAAGAAGGACTGCCAGTTCAGGGTTAAGCAGAAGTAAAATGTAAGGACCTTATATGTATCATTTAATTCAATCTTCACTGCTGTCCTGTGAGGTGTGTCCATTTTGAAGATGGGATAAGTGAGACTTGGACTGATTATATGAATAGCCTAAGGTTACCCAAGTATAAGTAGGCTTTTTAACTCTGGCAATCTGGCTCCAGAGCCTAGGTTTCTAACTACTATGTAACACTGTTTTTTATTTTAAAAAACAACTTCATTGAAGAATAATTTTATTGAAATATAATTATAAGAAACTACACATATTTAATGTATACAATTTGATGAGTTTGGACATATGCATACAACTGTGAAACCACCACCACAATCAAGGTAATAAAATTATCCATCACCTCCAGAATTTTCCTTGTGCCCCCTCTGTTTTGTGTACAACACTGCCTTATAGTCTTCTCCTTGGTACCCCAACCCTAAGCAGCATGCTCACCCCAGAGTAAGAGCTCAGTCCACGGTGGCTAAGTGAGTCAGGAGATCTGGGTTTGAGTTCTTTCCCTGGCACTTAGTCAGGTGCCTTTTGTCAGTTGACCACTTTTGACTCAGTTTCCTCCTCAGTTACCAAATGTGCAGGCAGATCCTTGCCCTTCCCACTTGACTGGTTCAGTTCTACCCACAGAATTAGCCCACTTCTCCTTGTCCCCACTGCCAGCTGCCCTCCACTGGGCCGCCATCATCTCTTACTTGGACTATGGCCGCAGGGACTCACTGATACCCTTGCATCCTCTCTGCTCATCCCAGGTTCATCCTCCACCCGCTGACAGAGGGGGCCCAAAGCTTTTCTCAGACAGCTGCACCAGAAAGGTTTTGTACATCAGGCCCCAGGTCTCTCTACTCCTATTCTCAGATGATAGTCTCTTTAGAATTCTCGGTGATGCAAGGACCAGCATAGCAAACAGGCAAACAGGTGACCTGGCATGGAGGTTGGATGAAAGCACCATTTGTCTTTTAAGACAATGGTGAAACAATGAGGTTTTTACCTGGGACTCTTCAAGGAGACCTTTTGTTCCCCTCCTTCCTGTTCGTGATAAGCAGAAGGGCAATTTAACTACCGGAGGTGGGATTTAGACTAGGCAAAGAGGTCTGATCTTGGCTCTATTCTCTCCCCAGGCCAATCCAACTTAATGCAAGTTTTGGCCTCTTAAAATTCCCTGTGAACTTGTCACTTTGTCTGCTCAAAAGGCATCAGTGACTGTGCTCTGCTTGTGACTTGCAGTCCATAGGAGAAATGGGCTATAGCAGGAAGAATATGGACTTTAGAGATACAAAATTCAGGCTCTGATCCCAGCTCTTCTCTTATTAGCTGTCTGACTCTGGGCAAATTAAATTAAAATGGGATGTTCTTAAAGGATTTTTGTGAATATTAAAGTGAGAAATACAAAATGCCTAGAGAGCCTGATACATGGTAGGTGTTCAGTAAATATACATTATCTTCCTTTTAGCCTGACAATTAAAGTCCTCTAGAGCAAACGGCTTCTTCAGTGGTATCCTCTACTACTCACCCACAGAGACCATCTGTCCCAGCCCATCTGATTTTCCCGAATTTGGAAAGTTTCAGGTGAAATATCTTCACTCCCCCTGTCCCTGTCCACTCTTTCTCCAAGAGTGGCCCTGACCTTTATCAGAATCCCCTGTGGGGTGTACTCAATGTGCAGGTTCTCAGGTTTTACCCAGACCCACTGTCTGATTTTACTGGGAATGGGGCCCAGTGTCTGCATTTAATAGAAGCTCCAGGTAGAGACTTGCTGCCCTGACAGATCCTTTGCTGTGTCCAGCACGTGACCCACATCTTCTAGGAGGTCTTGCTCACCAGACAGCCATGGGTGAGCTCACCCTCCCTCCAGCTGTGAGGCAGGCTAGGTCTTTCTCACTCCTCTCTCCAGCAAGTCAATGTCATTCCTGTCCCCGCAGGCAGACAGCGAGCCCCTGTGGGCAGGGCCTATGTCATGTTTCCAACTTGACTCTTCCTGTTGGAAGCTCACAGTGCACAGTAAGTAGAAGAACGTAGCAGAGCTCTGCAGGGAGCTCAGGCTTGTACTTCACACAGGTTCAAATCCCGGCTCTGTCCTGTGTACCTGGCTCAGCCTCCTTGGTCTGATTATTATTTTTTTAAGTTTATTTTTATTGAGACATAATCAACATATAACTGTGTGTAAGTTTAATGTATACAATGTGTGTTCATTTGATACATTTATATATCACAACATGATTATCACCATAGAGTTAAGCTAACACCTCTATCACCTCACCATAATTGTCATGTCTTTTTTTCTGGTGGGAAAAATAAGACCTAGTCTCTTAGCAACTTTGAAGTTTATAATACAGTATTGTTGTCTGTAATCATATGCTGTGTGTTATATCTCCAGGACTTGTTTAACAACTAGTTCCAAGTTTGTACCCTTAACACCCTCCTCAGTTCCTCTACCCACCAGCTTCCAGTAACCATCATTCTTCCCTCTGCTTTTATGAGTTTGGTGTTCTTAGATTCCACACGTAAGTGATGTCATACAGTGTTTGTCTTTCATTGTCTTACTTACTTATCATAATGCCCTCAAGTTCCATCCATGTTGTAGCAAATGGCTGGATTTCCTTCTTTTTCATGGCTGAGTAATAATCCACTGTATGGATAAACCACATTCTGTTTATACATTCACCTGTTGATGGACACTTAGGTTGTTTCTGTATCTTGGCTATTGCGCTATCATGTAATGCTGAATAGCTTGGCTGTGATACTGCAATAAACATGGGAGTGCATGTATCTCTTGATACCCCATTTTCCTTTCCTTTGGATAGGTACCCAGAGTGGAATTGCTGGATGATATGGTAGTTCTGCTTTTAATTTTTTGAAGAATCTTCATATTGTTTTCCATAGTGGACTCTCAGTCTTCTTAGCTTCAAAGTGGTGATAGTTGCATCCACCTCACAGGTCTTGAGGGGAAGCTTAAACATAACAGGCTCTTTGGAAATGAATTTCCTTTTCTCTCCTAGTCCAGATGGGGAATAGCTTAGCTCATCATGAGAATACATCTATCATTAGGATTATCTTTTTGTTATTTTCCTCCACAGTAAGATTTAATAACCTCACGAATTTCCTGATGACATTGTTTTCTGTGTGCGTGATGTTGTCTTGTGAGCTTCAATCCTTGTCCTTTAGGGACTTATCTTTTCTGTCCATTATGATTCTGCAGTTTTCCTACTGAAGTCTTCAGGAAAACAGGTAGCTTGGGATCTCTCAGCACAAATGAAAGATGGCTTTTTTTTTAAGCATTTGATGGTAATCTGGGAAATTAAAATGCATCATTATGATGTCCACACTGCTGCAAATGAAGTCTTTATAAGATACCCATCTAACTATGTCATCCCTCTGCAATGTAGGCAGGTTTGGGGAAACAAAAACCCTACAAGCTTGAAGTGGAGAGAGGAAGAGGGGAGAGAAAGCCTTTATGGACTGAGATATTTTGAGCCATTTAGAGCACCAGCCTAGAGGAAGATGGACTACTGTTTGCCCACTTCCCAGCCCTGGGAATGCCCAGTGTCTTCACGGCACAATGCTGGGGTATGTCAGCATCTGGGGACACTGCTGTCTCAGTCTGTTTCCCAGGACAGGGGGATTATTCAGCAGATGCAGATCTATCCAGGCTCATTTCTTGAATGTTAATTCAAGTTCAGAATCCAGGCAGTTTGCAAGCAGCATGTCCCTGCATCCGTCTTCACCAGCAAAAACTGGGATTGTGCTTGGGGCAAGTGGGAGAAGGTTCCTTCTTGCTGTTGTTGACTGTATTTGGAAATTAGATTCTTAAATAGTCCCTGATATGTTGTCTTGAGATGGTGGGCAGCAATCCCAAGTCTTGGAAACTTGACCCTGGCTGCCAAGGAGAATCGAATTCATTATGAAGACGTTTAAAGGAATAATTAATCGGGCGGGTCTTAGTAGGTATCAAGTACTATTTTAAGTATTTAACAAATATGAACTCATTTAGTTCTCATAAGAACTTTGTGAAGTGGATATTATTATCAGCATTTTACATAAAGAAAACTGAGTCGTACGTAAGTTAAATAACTCCCTTAAGGCTACAAAATCAATCATTGTTGGAAATGTTAGCTCTGGAGCCTGGACTCTTAATTGCTAAACTAAAGGGAGAGTACCTCAGGTGAGTTTCCCCTAAAAACAGATCTGGACTAAAGACTGAGGGCATCTAGTTTACCTGAAGCTTGCAGAGGCACCAGCAGGGGAGGGGGACAGTTAATACAAGGAGGGGAAGGCCTCCGATAAGAGGTATGTTACTAAGCCAGATACTGTGGTAGGCAGCTGAAACTTAATCCTGCAGGGGAGCTCTAGGAATCAATGTAAAACACATGCCTGAGAATTATCCCTTCCAAAGAGTGAGGTAGCTGGGCTGTTTACACTCCCATACCTATCAGTCATCAGTTAAGGCTGTTCCAGGGTGGCGTATGTGTGGTGGGGGTCAGAAGTGATTGGGTACAGAGGGCCCAACATCTGCAGAACTGCTCCCTGATAAAGATGCAGGTGTTGGCTATTGGAAGTCAAGCTGGCCTTGCCAAAATGGTAAGAAGATCTGAGGGGACTTCAGTGGTGTGTGCATCTACACCAGGTGTAGGACTCAGGTCTATAAAACCATGGAATGAAGTGAGGAACGTTCATGGGAACTGCAGTCCTAATTCCTAAAACCAGACAATCTCTGAACCAAGAACACAATAACAAGCAAAGCTAACGTGTGTGAAGTACTAATGGTATGCCAGGCATTTTATTAGGCTTTTTGTACTCATTATCTTATTTAAGTCTGAAGGTGCTCCAGAGAGATAGGCTTTCTCACCTCTATTTTTCTGGATGAGGAAACTGAGATTGAGACGGTAATGCTCCCAGGTTAGTAAAGAGGGAGGGCAACATTTGAATCTAGATCTATGATCTGTCTGCTACCTAATAATGGTTGTGGTAGTTTTACAGTATAAAAACAAATGATTGTTTATAGAAGAATGTAAGTCTCTTAAAGTCAAGGAACAAATCTTTTCATCTATATATTCCCCTTCCCCACCCACACCCCTCAATCATTCTAAACCAGTAGTTTCAACAATGGGCAGTTTTGTCCTTCAGGGACAGATGTCCCCCATTTGACAATATCTGGAGACATTTTTGGTTGTTATGCTGGGGAGGCGGTCTTACTGGCATCAAATGGGTAGAGGCCAGAGATGCTGCTAATAAACATCCTATAGCACACAGGACAGCCTCCCACAGCAGAGAATTGTTCAGCCCAAAATGTGAACAGCACCAGGGTTGGGAAACTGATCTACACAGGGCTTGATAAATGTTACTAGAATGTCTGACCTTTGGGTGGTGACTGTAGGTGTGCCACCCTTCAAAGGGCAGTAGGGACTGAAAATGGAATGATATTCATAAAGAATTTAAGGTTCACCAAGCATTTTCATATGCACTATCTCATTTGACCACCATAAAATCCCAAAGGAGTGCAGAACTGATGGTATTATCATTGTAAAGTCTAGGGAAACTCGGTGACTTCTGAAGAAATCTGAGAGCTGTGTGGGTGGCTTGAACTTAGCTCTGTCTGACCCAGAATCCAGGGCTCCTGAAACTCTCCCCCACAGCTTCTGAGTGCACTTAACATGTGATGTTTTGATCCATGTATGAGTGAGAGAGGCAAAGCAGATTTTCTGTAGAGGAGACAGAAACATTCATCAATTAGGACAATTTTGGCTGCAAGTAACAAATTCCAGTTCAGATTTGTTTCATTAATAGGACATTATTATTTCATGTAACAAAAAGTCTTGTGGTATGGTGGCCCTGGGGTCAGTTACGTCAAATTGGGGAGCCATGGCTTTTTAAAAGATCTGTTTTCACCCTTTTCACTGGCTGGGTGTTTATAAGATGTGTGCTGCAGTACCAGGAGTCACATCTAGACACGTTCAGCAACCAGTAGATGAAGAGGGGCCTTTTATTTCATATCTCAAGAGTGAAAAAACATTTCTTAGAAGCCCTCAAAGTGGCTTTCCCTTGTCTCTCATTGGTCAGGACTGGATCACATGCTTACCTCTAAACCAATCACTGCCTAAGGCAATAGGGCTACCATATTGGTTTAAAGCAGTGGTTCTCCACTGGAGGCAATTTTGTCTCCCTCTCTCCTAAGGCAACGTCTGGAGATATTTTGAGTCATCACAGCTGAGTATGTGTGTGTGTGTATGTTGCTAATAGTATTTGGCATATAGGGCCCAGGGATACTGGTAAGTGTCCTACAAGAGAGTCCCTCTCAGCAAAGAATTATCTGGTTCAAAATGTCAGTGGTGCAGGGGTTGAGAAAACCTAGTGTAGGGCAAAAAGAATTTATTCCTGAGCTTCATGGAGGAGAGGTAGACACCTGAACAAAATGGAGGCTCCATCAACATGCAAGAAGAGGGGCATAGACATTGGGTGGACCACCAAGATGATCTGCTGCAGAAGGACTTCGCACACTTTTTATGACTGATGTCATAGGAGACACATGCAGCTCTTTTCTACAAAACGTCTCTGGATGCCTCTGTCAGACAGTGCCGTGGCCTGAACGGGCCATTGGTCTGACCCAGTCTGGCATTTCTTTTCTCCATCAGGCTTGCTGCCAAAGCCTGAGGATAGGACGTCACCTCTGGCAGGAGATCAGTCAGGATTAATTGATGGTGAAGCTGTGTCCCACTTTGAACCTCTCTCTTCTGTAGCCTGAGCCATGCAGGCCAGTTTTCAAGAG
The DNA here is from genome assembly GCF_048773025.1 of Camelus bactrianus. Lineage (NCBI taxonomy): Eukaryota > Metazoa > Chordata > Mammalia > Artiodactyla > Camelidae > Camelus > Camelus bactrianus. The sequence continues at coordinate 33,296,798 of NC_133556.1, read as the reverse complement.
CCTGTGATGCAAAATGATATGAACTAGCCAGAGACCCCCTGGGGAACATAAGGGGAAGGAAGAACATTTTTAACTAGCTTCTTTTGGGTGGAAGGAAATAGTGATTTCCTGGAGAGGGTATATGTATTATTATATGATTGTTATTATTTGGTGTCTGTATTTTTCAAAACATCACTTTGTAGTATTCAACTCCTGGGATACATTTTTATGGGCCAAAACCTTATCAGAAATCCTTGAGTCAGGCCTGCAACATTGCAATGCAAGGCACCAAGGAAAGCTTTGACCAGTTGGCAAGGAGATGTTGCCAACTAGAAGAAGACGATGACCTCAATGAATGGTCCCCAAAAAATGTTTTTCAAGAGAGTTATTTTTTGAACTATTTGCTGCCAGGTAATTATGTATAGTAAATATTTAATTCAAAACCAGTTTTTTTTTTGTATTACCCAATAATTCATTTGGTCATTGATTCGGAAATAGTAATCCATTTAATGCTTAACTCAATGGATAACAATCATCACACATTTATGTGCAAATATTTAAATGCTTGCCTTTCATGTTGCCTTGGTTTTGGAGACACAATGGCGAAAAGTTTCCTTATTCTTGGAAACTCACAGTCTAATAGAGTAGACAATTTCAAACGTATGACTGCAATGTTTGGGCTGAGGCCTGTGACAAGTGTTACAGAAACAGAGCAGACATGGGGCATCGTGTGAATCATTAAAGTGTTCATCCATTTCATCAATATTGATTGAGCTTCTACTAATGCCATCCATTGGTACCTGAGGGATTGGAAGTATGTGGAGTTTTTTACATACCTGCTTCCCCAAGAGTTTTTCGAGAGCAGATAATCATAAAGTAGTAAGATTCTTGTTTTATTAAAGACACACACAGAACACAATTATAGCTTAGAAGAGTGACTTAATTTGGGAGGTTGAGGTGGTGTGAAGAAAGACTTCACAAAGATTGAACAAAAGCATGAAAGAAAGAAGAGGCATAAATGAGGGCAGGCAAGTCAAACTTGTCAATGCAGATATAATTTAAAAAAATAAATTGCAGTCCCTTTCTGTTGATCAGACAATGTAAACCTGTTTATTAGACACCGGAATTATGCCTAATACTTTGATACCTAGATTCAGAGGCTGAACAAGAGAAGAATTTGGCACAGGGATTTGATAAGAAGCAGACAGCTGGGCTGATGGGGGAAGGTTAGGATGCTTGAAACAATTTGAAAACCTTTTAGCACTGAACTGTGTGGTTCTGCTTATCAGGGCAGTAGGGGTTCAGAGCGAGGAGCCTACACTGTGGCCTAGAATGGTTGCAGAAGCATTCCCAGCTGAGATAATTGATGGTTGGTGGCACCTTTGTAGGATATTGAGAAATAATACGTTATACAGTGAGAAGTGGAAAATCACATCAAGATCTGTCCAGCCTTGCGAGGCTACGTGGCAGAGGGTGATGTTGGGCTCTGTACAAAGCTAAAGAATTAGCATTTAAGGTTTGGACTTGATGCTGGTGTAGTCCTGGCTGCCTTCCTGAGTGAATCTTGGGGAGCTATCTTAGCATGATAAAACCTCATCAGCGTGGTGTATTGGAAAGAAAGTGGACTTGAGAGTTCAACAGGCGTGTACTGAATCCTAGCTGTGCCTCTCACTAGCTAGCTATGTGACCTGGGACAAGTTATTCAACTGCTTTGAGGTTTAATCTCCTCATCTGTAGAGTAGGGATGATAAGACCTAAATTGTAGGATCCTGGGGAGATTAGAAATCGTCTGCAGAAAGTGTCGTAGGTAGCACCTAATATAAAGTATAGGTAGCCCATTAAATGTAACTCTTTGAATGAGTTGGGATGTGTTTAGCTACAATTAAGAGACTCTGACTCAAAGTAGCTTATACAATGTGTACATTTATTATCTCGCATGACCAGAAACTCTGAAGTAGATCAGGCTTTGGGATCGGTGAATTCCGTGGTTCAGTGTCATCATTGGAAACATAGCTGCTTTTCTTCTGTCTACCCCACCATCCTTGCTGTTGGCTTTACTCGTAGGCTGGCACCAAAAGGATTTCTGAGGTTTGGGGCATTACATCCAGGCACAAACGCCTTGTCTTCCTATGGCCGCCTCAGGAACGAGTAAGCACGCCTTCCCTAGAGCCCGCTCTCCCTCAGCAGCTTCCTTTCCCTGTGTCACTTTCCAGCATTGGGTCAAATTCCGGAACCATGTACCGATGGAGTGTATTAGTTAGCTATTAGTGTATAATAAATTATCTCCAAACTTAGCAATTTGAAACAAGCATTTTTATCTCACAGATTCTGTGGCTCAGGCATTCAGGAGCAACTTAGTTGGGAGACTCTGGTTTGGGGTCTTTCATGTGGTTGCAGTTATATAAAGGCTGGACTGAGGCCGGAGGACCTGTGGCCAAGATGGCTCAGACAAATGACTGTGGGCAGGAGACCTCATTTATTCACTTTGAGAACCTCTCCATGGGGCTACTTGAGTGTCCTCATGTTCATGGTAGCTGGATTCTACCAGAGTGAGTGATGATCTGAGGGAGAACGAAAGAGGGAGAGAGAGAGAGAGGGAGAGAGAAGCCACAGTACTTTTGTTGATTTCATCTCAGAAGCCAGTGACTGTCACTGCTGCCACTTTCCATTCATTAGAAGTGAATTCCAGAATGCCCAGGAGGGGATCGGGCTCCACCTTTTGAAAAGGAGGAGGGTGTAAAAAACTTGTGGACATATTTTAAAGCTACCACATGGGTAGTGCAACAGAAAATCCATTATTGTCTGAGAACAGTTATCTGGGGGTCGGGGTGGGGTGCATGTTGGGGAGCCAACCACAGGTCTGCCATGCTGTTACTGTCACTAGCATAAATAACCCACTGGAGTGCCTACTGTGTGTATCTCATTGTTCTGGGTGCTGAGGGGCACATGGGGATGTTAGATGTGGACCTTGGTCATTGTGGTCCAGAGGGAGTATAAGATATGCTGGAGACTGCATTACAATATAGAAGGCTAGATGTGCCCCAGGAGAGGGACACAATGCTGGAAGGTGGGTGGGGGTCACAGGCCAATGAGCACTTTCATGGAGAGACTTCATGGAGGAGGTGAGATTTGAACTGGGCTCCATGGAAAAGGTTAGATAGATTTACATGTTTGGACATGGGGGTTGGGGAAGTGCATGATCGTACTGGAGGTGTCAGCTAGCATTAATTGAACACCTAATGTGTACTGTACACTGTATGTATGTGTGTGTGTATTCACACAGGCAGGATGCCCCCACTCCGGTGCTTGCCTGAGAGGTACTTATGGCTCAAAGTGCTTGGAGGAGAGTGCCTTGCCTTAAGAAACTTGTCTAGTTTTTTCCAAGTCAGGCTTTTATACGATAATTTAGCTTTAGGGAGTAGGTACAGCAGAATGAGTAATCTCTTTATAAAAGAATTTGTCATTTTATTGAACCTTTGCTGAAAGTTCTCCCTAATTATCAAGCCCACACCCTACCCAATGCATTGAAAATATGATTCAAGATTTATTAAGATTTACTTTGCATACCTCTCCCCCTGGAATTCCTACTCTGCGTTAGACCTTTTGTAGGCTGGGTTGTTGGAACAATTAGCTTGTAAAAATTAACTTGTAAAACCGAGATGGTCTCATGGAAGAAGGCCTTAAAAATTAGATATCACTTTTTAATTGTTAAAGTGATAAGTTTTATTGAAGTAAAAAATAAGTAATTGTTGTTAATTAATACCTGGAACTCCACCTACTCAGATAATCACTTGTGTATGGGAAGTGAACATTGGAGGGAGAGGGAAGTGAGTCAACCATGGTGGCTTTGTCAGGATGCTTTGGTGTCAAGTAGAGTCTGGGAAGGGCTTACTGGACGCACAGGCTCCCCTTCCAAAACCTGGGGCAGAAGGGAAAGTTACAGGCTGTGATTGCTTCTGCCAAACTAGACAGGATGCCTGACCAGGGCACCTCCCCACCTCCCCTCACAGCTGCATCTCCCCCCACACTCAGCTGAACCCCCCCCCCCACAGCTGCGTTCTCCCCCCACAGCTGCATCTCCCTCCACAGCTGCATCTCTCCCCACATCTCCATCTCCCCCCACAGCTGCATCTCCCCCCACAGCTGCATCTCCCCCCAAAGCTGCATCTTCCCCCACCCACAGCTGCATCTTCCCCCATAGCTGCATCTCCCCCCACAGCTGCGTTCTCCCCCCACAGCTGCATTTCCCCCCACAGCTGCATCTCCCCTCACCCACGGCTGCATCTCCCCCCGCAGCTGCATCTCCCCCAACAGCTGCATCTCCCCCCACAACTTCATCTCCCCCCGCAGCTGCATCTCCCCCCACAGCTACATCTCCTCCCACAGCACCGTCTCCCCCCACAGCTGCATCTCCCTCCACAGCTGCATCTCTCCCCACATCTCCATCTCCCCCCACAGCTGCATCTCCCCCCAAAGCTGCATCTTCCCCCACCCACAGCTGCATCTTCCCCCATAGCTGCATCTCCCCCCACAGCTGCGTTCTCCCCCCACAGCTGCATTTCCCCCCACAGCTGCATCTCCCCTCACCCACGGCTGCATCTCCCCCCGCAGCTGCATCTCCCCCAACAGCTGCATCTCCCCCCACAACTTCATCTCCCCCCGCAGCTGCATCTCCCCCCACAGCTACATCTCCTCCCACAGCACCGTCTCCCCCCACAGCTGCATCTCCCTCCACAGCTGCATCTCTCCCCACATCTCCATCTCCCCCCACAGCTGCATCTCCCCCCAAAGCTGCATCTTCCCCCACCCACAGCTGCATCTTCCCCCATAGCTGCATCTCCCCCCACAGCTGCGTTCTCCCCCCACAGCTGCATTTCCCCCCACAGCTGCATCTCCCCTCACCCACGGCTGCATCTCCCCCCGCAGCTGCATCTCCCCCAACAGCTGTATCTCCCCCCTACAACTCCATCTCCTCCCGCAGCTGCATCTCCCCTCACAGCTACATCTCCTCCCACAGCACCGTCTCCCCCCGCAGCTGCATCTCCCCCAACAGCTGCATCTCCCCCCACAACTCCATCTCCCCCCACAGCTGCATCTCCCCCCAAAGCTGCATCTCCCCCCAAAGCTGCATCTCCTCCACATCTGCATCTCAGCCTCCACTCAGGGTGGCTTTTTGAGGCAAAGAGGCAGATGTAAGAGAATTAAAGGCACAAATGTGTAAGTGTGTTGTGTGTATATGTGTATCTATGTGAGTGTGTCTGCAAAAGTGTGTCATGGTTTGCCTGTGATGTGTGTTCACGTATGTGTAGTGTATGAGCTGTGAATGGGTATATTTGTGTTAGTGTGTGTGAATGTATGTATTTGTGAGTCTGTGAGCTTGTATGTGTGATGTGTGCGTGGGGTGTGAATGCACGTATTTGTGTGTGTGTGTCTGTGTGTGGGAGCATGTACAGTTTGTGGTGAGCGTTTGTGTGTGTGTGTAGCGGTGTGTGTATGGTGTGACTGCGCCTGTGTGTGGGGGAGTGTGAGAATTTGTATGTGTGCTGTGAGTGTGTGGGGTTATGAGATGCATGTGTGTGGGGTGCGGAGAAAGGGCTTCTCTGTCTCCTGTAGCCCAGCTCCTTTGCAGCTGAGAGAGGGGATAGATTTCTGCCTGTGCCCTGTTCTCAGAACTTTTCGAAGAGACAGTCTCCTCCCACTAGCTGAGGAGCCAGGAGCCGGCCCCTCTGTGGCACTGACCCCAGGCCCTGCTTCTGGAGGTGCCCCTGGCTGGCCCCTGCAGCCTGTTCCCTCTGCCGCTGCTCTCAGTGCCTGCTGCTCTGTAGGTGGCAGCGTTGGTAAGCCTGGCTGGCTCCAGTCCTCACGTCTGGGGCGATTAGCTTTAGCAAATGTCTTTAAGACTTAAGCTTCTTGCCTTAAAAAACAAACAAACAAACAAACAAAAAAACTCTTTTAAATTTTAAAAAAGAAAAGAAAAGAAAACCTAGAGAGTGTGGTTTTAACAAAGCGACATGTATCTGAGACCCCGGGGATGGAGAGCAGGTTTTTTGCTGGGCTGGAGTGCGAGTCATATATGCTCCCTCTGCTTTTTTATTAGCCTTTGAGTGGTGAGCCTGAGAACAGCCGAGAAGACACACTAGGTACAGGGAAACCGCTTTCAATTCCGGCACCAGGGGGCAGGGCCAATCCCCCCCTCCTTTCTTTTCCACTCATTCACTTTACTTGATCCACAAACACAATGGGAGCCCCTCTCCAAGGCAGGCCCTGTGCCAGCACCAGGGGCACACAATAGAAGCAGACGTGGTCCAGTCTAATTGTGGGGAGGTTCAAAGTAAACACACAGCGAATTTACACTGTGAGGAATGTGGTAAGAAATGGGACTTTGCACCATGGGACCTGGAAGGAAGGCCAGAGAGCTTCCTGGAGGAGGTGACACTGCCCTGATTTTTAAAAGATCATTTGGAATTATCTAGGCCAGGGGACATTTGGCAATGTCTAGAGACATTTTTGGTTGTCAAAACTGGAGGTAGGGAGGAGTTGCTACTTACATCTAGTGCATAGAGGCCAGGGAGGCTGCTAACCACCTTGTAGTACACAGACAGCCCCTCATAAGGCGGGACTGTCCTGGCCCCAGCTGACAGCAGTGCCCTGGCTCCGGCAGAGCAGAAGGGATGGGCATACCAGGGAGTGTGTTGGGAGAGAAGCTGCAGAGAGCTGGGCTTGCCTGGAAGGACGGCCAGGTGTGAGGGGGGCTTAAAAATGGGAGTCGAGACACTGTCATATACAGATTAATGAAGATCCTTGAATGTCCTGCTGAGGAGTTTAGACTCTATCTGAAGGTGAGAGGGGGCAGTAAAATGTTTTAAGCAGGGGAGGGCCATGGTCAGCAATGCTTTCTAGAAGGATCACTCTGCACACCCAGTGGCAGGTGAGATAGAGGCGGACAGGGCTGGACCAGGCGTAGGGAGCAGCGAGGGGGGCTGTTAATGTAGCAAGCGGAGAGGCAATCACCCTGTTTCCACGGAAGGGCTTCAAGTCCGTTTAGTTAACTCAGTGCAGTGGAATGCAGTTATATAACAGGGTCATTTTATATTTCATGAAGAAAGCTATGGGAGGAAAAGCGCTGGTGAGATGCGTATCCAGCATTTCTCGTGGCTACCAGCGCCCTTTCATTTAAGTTACCAGCCAGGTCAGCACGATTGCATAACGACATGAGTAATTCCCTTTTGCTCACCTGGACACAATTCTTCAGTAGCCCAAAGTGTGACGCTTGGATTGGTGACAAGGGACGAGATGATGCGTCATCAAGGCAAGTGAGTTGTTTGTGTCCACATCCTGGATCCTCCTGGGATTGGAAGTGTTACCTGACAGGGTATCATGGGTCAAAATGTGTCCCCTGCCCAGTATATGTAGAAGTCCTTAACCCCCAGGACTTCAGAATGTGACCCTATTTGGAGATCGCATCTTTAGGGAGGTGATCAACTTAAAATAGGGTCGTCAAGATGGACCCTAATCCAAAATGACTGACATCCTTATAAAAAGGGGAAAGTTGGACACAAAATCAGACATGTGCAGAGGAAGATGATGTGGAGACATACAATTTTTTAAAAATGATAAGTACCAATATTTTTATTATGGCATAAATGAGAAAGTGCCATCTACAAGCTTACAAGCCAAGCTACCAGAAGCTAACAGAGAGGTATGGAAGAGATTTTTTTCCTCATAGCTCTCAGGCAACCCTGCTGACACCTTGATTTTGGACTTCTCGCCTCCAGAGCTGTGACAGAATAAACTTCTGTTGGTTAAGCCACTCAGTTTGCTGTTCTCTGCTAAATCAACCCTAGGAACAAATATAATCAGGGTAAACAGAGTGGTTAAAAAGGAGGAGGTCCTTGTGTGTTTCAGAGAGACCCCTGACCTCAGTCACACTAGTGAGGGGGCATTAGCAGGGACTCTAATAACCATTCAGCCACCGCTTTCACCTGAAGCCGGAGGCAGGAAGGAAGTTAAATTCCACAGAAATCTATCGATCTCCCAGTGTAGTTGTCCACAAAGAGTGGTCTCCGGCCCAGCCCAGCAGCAGCAACTGGCAAATCCTTAGGCTTCCCCACTAGAGACCCCCTGAATCAGAAACTCCAGGTGGTGCTGACGGACTCTCAAGCTTATGAGCCACTGGCTTAGGTATGGGAGAGGCTGGAGAAGGCAGGGGGTGCTTCATGGGGGAGGTGACACCTGAGAGGTGCCTGGAAGAATGGGGAGGGCTTTAGGAGGTGCTGGGGAAGGACATTTTGGATGGAGCAGAGGCAGGGAGGGGTGGAAGTATGAAACTTACTTAGGGGAAACGGAGCCGTCCAATTTGCCCGGAGGCAGAGAATATACATGAAGAGGCATGTGAGAGAAAGTGAGTACAGGCACGAGGTGGGAAGTAAGGATGAAGCCAAAGGGATCTGAACGCCAGGAGGAGTTTATACCTAGTGGGGGATCTGGCAGGAGTTTCAGGATGGTTACTATAGGATCAGGCATCGATGTGTAGTTTGCGTGTGTGACACTTACTTTGGCTCAACCTCGTTCGGATGCTCCCAGCCAACGCATCACTGAATACTCAACCAGTATTTTTCAAAGTGTGGGCTGCTCCCTGGTGGTTCTTGAGATGAAGGGGTCACACCAATACCAGATGGAGCTGACTGAATCACAGACCCCCTTTTTAGCTCTTCTCCAGTTTTCTAGATTATGTCAAGGGGAAGTCTTAGCCTGAGGTCTCATGTCTTCAGCACCAGCTTGTCTCCCTTCTTAACAAAATGTCAGTAGGTGTCTGGCTGCAGGTTTTCAGCAGGCTTCTGTTCCGAGCTAGAATTCACTGGCATTATTTCGTAATTTATTGTATTTATTTTTATGGCTGCCTTTAAGTCATGATGAATGATACTGGTGTTTACATTCATCGTGCTGTGAGTAAAGTTATCTCTCAAAATAACTTAAGTGAAAACCAACTTAATTTTAAAAATACTAAGTAACTAATGACATAGGTGGTTTGCAGCGAAGGCAAAAATCCCAAAGATGGTTTCTGAAATATGGAAGTTAGGAAAACAGCAGTGTACAATAAGCAAAGAAAAGTGTAAATGTTAAAAGAAGGGAATGGTTGGATGTAAGGAGGATGAGGTCGAGTTGTCGCGATCTTAGGGCTAGGATAAGGTGATTCTTCATGGAGGACCACTGGAGATTTTTTTTAGAGTGAATGTGATGTGATACATACGTGTGTGTGCATGTGTGTGTCTATATATACATATGTGTGTCTCTACGTGTGTATGTGTGAATGTCTCTCTTACTCTTGTCTATACACATACCTGTCTCTATATATTTACATGTTTTCATGTGTCTTTGTAAGTCTATTATATACATGTGTACATATATACATACATGTTTGTCTCTATATATATCTCTCTGCATGCCTGTGTATCTTTATCTGTGTGTAGGTGTATGTATATGTGTGTGTCTCTATCTGTATGTATATACATAAAATGTATGTGTATGTGTGTATCATGGGGATGCCAAGAATACCTAGATTTTGAGGCTCTAAGAATGCCGAGGGCCAACAGATAATACCAGTTTTCTCTTGCCTGGGGCTGTTAAAAGACAAGTGACTCCTTTATCTCTTGACCTTGACCATTAGCCAGCAAGTCATGAGTCTTCTCCCCAGAGCCTGGCTCCATCGCTTCTGAGCCAGTTTTGACCCAAGTCGCTGAGCTCCCCTAATCACTGACCCAGCCTGAAGGCAGAGTGGTGGGCCGTTGTCTCTGGGAGCAGTGTGATTTGGTCAGACGGAATGCAGAGCTATCTGCCCTTTCCTCAGCTGATCTCGGCTCCCATGGCCGCCTGGGTCTGTGAGGATATCCATCTCTGCCACAGTTCCGGCCCTTCCTGTGAGGACTTCCAGCAGGTGTTTTTTTGTGGACTCTTGGGCCTGGGGCAATAGGAAAAAAATTAAAAAGAGGCAGAAAGTGGGCCCATCTGCCTCTGTCTCCTCTTTGCTTAATGACCCAGCGAGGTGGGAGGAGGAAGATGCTTTCCGTCTGCCTTTCTCATGGTTGGCCGCTGGGCTGGACAGGGCTGGAAGGCTCACCTGTTTGGGTGGGCAGTGAGCCAGCATGGACTCAGCACACCGAAGGCTGCATCAGGCAGAGTCAGAGGGACTGGGCTCTGGGGAGGACTGATTGTGGTGTCCCCTAAGGCTGGTGGCACATGCTTTCATGTGGCATGTCTCCCCTCCTGGATTACATACGGTGTCTGGTTTGCACTTGAATGCCTAGCACCCAACTTAACAAAAGCATAGCTTTCATTTCTGAGCATTTTTCATATGCAGTAGCTAGGACCTTCCCCGTTCATGGATTTGAAAACTGTACCTTGCAGGGGTTAAAAGACTTGCCCAAAGGCACAAAACTTGTCAGGGGCAGATTATGGCCCTACTTTAAAGTCCTCTCCAACCCTCCACTCTCAGTTTTATCCTATCACATCTCCCTGTTTATTCCCATCATTGAACATGGAGCACAGTTGCCAATTTTCTTGTGTGTTTATGTGTCTGGTGTCTCAGTGTCTGCCTTTTCCACCAGGCTATGTGTTCCTGAAGACAGTGCCCCTGTCTCTTGGGCTCCCCTTGGTATCCTGAGTGCATAGAGCAGCACCATCGTAGAGCTAGGATTCCACAATATTTGTTAACAGAATGAATGAGTGAGTGAGTGAGTGAGTGAATGTTTTGAACCCAGGCCTGTCTGACTAAAGCCTCACTCTGTAACACCTGCCCTCTGCAGAGTTCCATGTGGAAGAATCTTGGTAAATGTTGATAGCGTTGACTTGTAGCCCAAGGCTGGCATGGCAGGTGGGGGCACCTGAGGAAGTCATCAAAACTCACCCAATACAGGTACAAGCATGTGCCCAGGGGTGCACAGCAAACTGCACCCATAGGTGCGGCCCAGCTGGGGCATCGGGGTGTCCCGGGAGCCTGGTGTGCTGAGAGGTATGGAGTGGTGATGGGTGCAAGGGGCTTCTCATTGGGCAACAACACTGGACCTTTGCCCCGTTCATGGAAGCAGCGGCCTTGTGTCTGGAGTTACAGCTGAGAGTCAGGCAGAACATATGACTGTCTCTCTCTGGGCCTCAGTTTCCTCATTTGTCATTGGCGTGTGGTTCTATCCCTTCTGAATGGTGGTTCAGGATGCAAATGGGAGTTAGAGTGCCTGGAGTCCACTACTATCTAGCTGTGTCTGTTGGAAAGTCCTCTTGCTCCCCTGTGCCTCAGTTTACCCATCTGTACAACAGGGGTAGTAGGTTTCCAGGGCTGAATGTGTTCATTTATGTAAAGCACTTAAAACACACAGTAAATGCCACACTTGCTGGTTTGATGAGAAGAGCCTGTGAGATACTGACTTTTAATAGTGCAAAAGGCTACTGAGGAAGCCCAGCAGGTGTGGTATCTGCATTAAAGTGTCTGTGGAACGTTTCAAATTCAATGGATCAGATGAGAGACCCAAAGGTGGGAGGGCCCGAGTCTTCAAATATTCACTTAATGTGTACAAATTGTGCCCATTTCTATTTGCAAAGCATCATCATAATTTATCTCCTGGAGGCCTCCCATCTCTATGATGTAGCTGTTACTGCCCGAGGCTCAGCAGACTTTAAGTAGCTTATTTAAAAGTCATGTTCCTTCAGTTATTCGTTCATGTACTTCTTGAACGCCTACTATGTGGTAGGCTCTGAGAGTAAAGATAGAAGTAAGAACTATGTTTTCTTTGCTCCCCTGGAGCATATAGTCTGAAAGGGGAGAGGCAGAGATGAAGAAAGTGTCACCCACGTGAATATCCAATACCTTCTAATAAGTACTGGGAAACCGCAAGGCACCGTGAGAGCAGATCCTGGGGGCTTGACCCACTCAGGGAGGCCAGAGACGGTTGCCTGAGTTGTGGACTGAAACTGGGATGAGACTCGGAGGGGATGACTGGGTGGAGAGCAAAGAGTGTTCTGGGAGGTAGAAACAGCCTGGGCAGAGGTTCTGTGGCACAAGGGATTGGAGCAAATGTAAGGGCTGAACAAATGTTGGGGACTCTGGAGGTTGGAGGGTGAGGATGGAGGTTGGAAGGTGAGGATGAATGTGGGCAGGTGTGAGAGCATGCAGGGACTTGCAGGCCATGTTGGGGAGCCGCATCTTTAAGATCAGAGAGAAACCACTGAAGATTTACAAAGCATGGTGGAGGGGAGTGGGGAGCGTCTTCCAGAAACCTGCTCTGACGGCCACATGGAAAGCCAACTGGAGGGGAGTAGGATGGGTGCAGCGAGTTCCAGCTGCTGGGTGGCATTTATCATTCTGCAGATCAGCCTGAGAGAGCTGGTGCTCTGGCGGAGGGAGACGGCAGAGACAAGCAGGTGCAAGTAGACTGTGTCAGGGAGCAGTGTGGACTGGGAACAAACACTGAGAGCAGGTGTCTTAGTCCACCGGGGCTGCTGTAACAAATTACCATAGACCTGGTGGCTTAAACAGCAAACACTTGTTTCCAACTGTTCTGAAGGCCGGGAAGTCCAAGATCGAAGTGTCAGCAGATTGGGTTCCTGGAGGACCCTCTTCTTGACTTGCAGGTGGTCGTCCTCTTGCTGTGTCCTCCTATCGGGGAGAGAGCCCCACCTCTAATATCATCACATTGGAGGCTGGGATTTTAACACATGAATTTGAGGGGACATACAGTTCATAGCAGTGGGGCACGTTTAGATAGGAAAGATCTCTTGAAGTGAGGGTGGCAGCCACGTGAATATCTAAGGCAAGAGCAATCAGATGGAGGGCACAGCAAGTGCAAAGGCCCTGAGGTGGGAAGAGGCTCTGTGTCTTTGAAGAACAGAAGAGAAGCCAATGGACCAGGGAGAAGGAACAGATGATATATTCAGAGAAGTAGCAGAGGCAGATCCTGTGGGGTCTTCAAGGCCACATTGAGAATTCAGACTTTATTCAGGGAGTGACAAGAGGCCACTGGAAGCTGGAAAGCAGGAAAATGATGAGAACTGAGTGGCAGAAGGAATCCAGTCTAAGCCTTTTCCCCTCCAGTTCCAGGGTCCCAAACCACTTTCCCAAGTTCGCATGCCTCCTTGGCTTCATGCATGTTAGCATATTTTTATGGAGGCAGCCATTTCGGCAGAGCCCACCCTAGAAGGACACATGAGACATAAAACCAAAGAGGCTTTACTTAAAGAATGTTTTTTTGGTGACAAATCATAAATTTGCTTATTGTTTTTCTTGCTAGGATGTACGCACCTTGACAGCAGCGACTGTGTTTTGCTCACTGCTGCATCTCCTGAGGCTTAAACAGTGTCTGAGATTGCAGATGTCAGTAACTGCTTGCTGGGTTAATAGATGATCACCCTGCACTTAAGTTTCTAAATAATGTCTCTTGGCCTGACAGCAGAGATTCGGGAAAGGAAGAGGAGAGAGAAGGCTAGAAAGAAGGGAAAGATGGGAGAGGCCCCTTTGTAATTCATAAAAGTAGAAAAGAAAAAAAGTCTTGCGCTTCAGACAGAATGCAAGTTGAAAGTACCCACAGCAAAACCTTTCTGTCTGAAAATGCCAGGTCTTGTGCAGGACCTTCCCAGGATGTGTGGATTTCCAGGTGCCAGCTCAATTCTCCAGGGCAGGAGACCAAATTTGGTACCCTCCCCATGGCCATGGCAAGGCCTGAGCACATGGCTGGAAAGAGAGATGGCCACACCACCCCGTGCCTCCCAGAGGCAGAATCTCAGTTGTAAAGATGCTGCTAATGCAATCACATCACTGTCTGGAGCAGAGAAGGGGTAGGGAAACCCAGAATGTGTCTTTTATATTTTCTGCCAGAACTGACCATAATATTGAATGACAAGAGAAATGCCATTGACAACATTTAATGGTTAAAAAAAATTCCGCCAAGAATGTGATGATGACTTGGAAAGTCTCTGAAATGGTTTCCTCTCGTCCGGGGGCAGCTGGGCAGAGCACTTTGTCCGCACTCTGTTTCCCCCACCAGCAGTAAACCCCTCGGACCCTGCAGCCTCCATGGAATTTCTGCTTTGACCGTCTGCATTAGGCAAACAACAAAAAAGCCATTGCACAAATAAGGCAGGGAAACTTTTAATCACAGATGAGGTGAGACACATGCTTCATCCCCAAAATAAATGTTGGGGCATTAACTTTTAAGTGCTGCACTGGGTTTTTCTATTTAATGTTTTATTCAGCATTTCTGTCCTCTTTTTAAAATGCTGTATTATATTTGAATCTACACGACTGCAGCCTTTGGGAAGATGTTCAATTAAGCTGGGAAATAAGAGTGTTCTCTTCCGGGACACCCCCCCCCTCTGATTTTCCGCAGGTAGTGGAGCCTGGGGTCTGGATTCAGGGCCTGTTCCGGCTTTGGGGAGGAAAGATGGTGTTGGGACAGGGAGATCCCTTTGTGTGTACGATCATGGGTGAGTGGGGGACTAATGAGGACTGTTTGTCATCGTTCCTCTCTCCCTTCTCCCATATTGCCTGATTAACATTAGCTGCAATGACAGATACTCCACTGCCCCTGATTTCAACAACTTAATGCAAGGTTTGCCAGACTACAGCCCGAGGGCCAAGTCTGGCTTGCTGTCTGTTTAATTTGTAAATAAAGTTTTATTGGAACACAGCTACACTCGTTTGTTTACAGATTGCCTAAGGAAACTTTCATGCTCCAAGGGCAGAGTTGGGTCGTTGTGAAAGACACTGTATGAACTGTATAGCTGAACGTATTTGCTGTCCAAAAAAGTTTGCTGACCTCTGATTTAACAGTGAAGCTTATTTCTCCCTCACTCAATGGTCCAAAGCAGATCAGCAAGCAGCTTTTCATTGCGGGGCAAAGAAAGACCCAGTCCCTGCCGTCTGTGGCTCTGCCATCCTCTGGAGGGTTCTACAGCCAGCCAGTGGAGGTGGAGGTGGGAAGGAGAGAAGAGTCTCACCTCCTAAAAATGCTAGCTCACGTCCTATTGGTTAGAACTAGTCACATGGCCACACCCAGCAAGGGATGCTAGGAAATGTAGTCCCTGGCTGGGCAGCTGCCTCCCAGTGACAGCACCATGTTTATTTTGGACAGATAGCCATCATCTCTTTTCTCTCTATGCTGGATGCCTGGGTTTGAATCACCACTCTGCCACTTATTGACTATGAAACTTTGGGGAATTTAATTAAACACCTTGCCTCAGTTTTCTCTGAAGTGGGTGTAGCAATCATACCGGCCTCATAAAGTTGTTGGGAGGAGTGGCACTATATACCACAGTGCTCACCACAGGTGTGGCCTGGGGCGTGCAGAGGACAAATGCCCTTCACCAATGATGATGATGGCTTTACAGCAACCCCACAGAAAGCCAGAAAAATCAGCACATCCTGTAGTAATAAGATCCCAGCCATCTGCGCTTCTCTGGGGAAAGCTGTGTAGATGTGACAAGCATTGGGCCAGCCCCCACCGGAACTTGAGCACTTCTAGGAACAGAGCAGGGAAGGGCAAAAGAGTTGGAGTGAGTGGTGGTGCGATGGGGTTCTAGTTTTTTCTTAATTTTTTAATTGAAATATAGTTGATTTACAATGTTGTGTTATTTTCTGGCGTACAGCACAGTGATTCAGTTATATATATATATGTTATATATATTCTTTTTCATATTCTTTTTTATTATAGGTTATTACAAGATATTGAATATAGTTCCCTGTGTTATACAGCAGGACCTTGTTGTTTATCTATTTTATATATAGTAGTTTGTATTTGCTAATCTCAAATTCCTAATTTATCCCCTCGACTTCCCCTTTGGTAACCATGAGTTTGTTTTCTCTGTCTGTGAGTCTGTTTCTCTTTTGTAAATAAGTTCATTTGTATCTTTTTTCAGATTCCACATATAAGTGATATCATATGATATTTGTCTTTCTCTGTCTGGCTTACTTCATTTAGTATGATAAACTTTAAGTCCATCCATGTTGCAGCAAATGGAATTATTTTATTCTTCTTTATGGCTGAGTAATATATATATATATATATGTATACACACCACATCTTCTTTATCCATTCATCTGTTGATGGGCACTTCGATTGCTTCCATGTCTTGGCTATTGTAAATAGTGCTGCTATGAGCATTTCAGTTTTAAATAGAGCCATCAAAAGGCTTCATTGAGAAGGAACCATTTGAGAACAGACAGGTCACGCAGGAGAGGGCGTGATCCCACCAGGAACTTGAGGAAAAGCATTGTAAGTGAGGGACTGCATGTGCAAAGGTCTGGAGATTCCTCCAGCTGACATGAAGCATCTGAAAGGAACTGCTTTCACAGTTCCCCCATTTTTTTTGTGGGCAGAGGGAAGAGGGAGAAAAATAGATGTGGTTCCTGTTTGACATGGCTCTGATGGAGTGGAGTTTGTGGTGTTTTCTCTTGTTAAGAGCTGTCATGGATCATGTCTGCTGGGGGTGCTCTGCTGTCTGTGTTCCCTGCAGTCCCTCCTAGCTTAACTGTGCCGCTGAGTGAAGCATCTCCAGGTTCTTCCGGTGATAGAAATGGAGAGTCAGAGACGGGTCCTAATGCTCTTTTTGGTTCAGAGGGCAAGTGATATGATGATCTGAAGATTGAATTTAGGAAGTTTTTTTTTTTTTTTTTTTTTCTAAACAGCCTGGAAAAATTCTTCTGGCTATGTTGGGTGCATTGCATGGAACACATTCAAATGCAGAGAAAAAAAAACGATAGCAATGAAATCTACCCAAATAACAATAATAAATAATAGCAATAGCTTCCTGTGCAGGCTGGACAGTACATCAAGGGTTTTATTTTATTTTTTTCGCATTTTGTTACTTCTGTCATGCCAGTGAGGTTCAGGAAGGTGAAGTGAATTGCCCCAACTCATTCAAGTAATGAGAACCTAAGTCTGAATTTGAACTCGGCTCTCAATCACCAGGCAGTCCTGTGTCCTAGGGGTTGCTGCCTGGTGGGGGGTTCTGGAAGACTTCTCTGCATCTTCTGCCTTTGTGTGTGTTTTCTATGGTGGTGTACAGAGCTTCTATAACCAGGAAGAAAGTTGGACTGAGCACAGTGATGATGTGTAGCCAGACAGTGCTGTGCAAGTTGGAGAGGTTGCCTTGGGTTTGACTCCAGGACTCCGGCTGCCAGGCTTGCTCTGCCTGCCTTGCTCAAGCCACTTGCCTCCCTTTTTCCGTTGGAGGAAACTTCCACTGCCTCAGATACATAACGTCATTGCAACTCTGTCCAAAGACCTAGTCTGGAAGTCTCCAGGGTTTGCAGCAAGACTTCTCTGAAGCAACACTGTATCTCTACCTGTGAGCCGTTGCATCCTCTAGCCTGCCCCTCACTGCAGTGACACCCCTGGGGGGACAGCTCTTGTCACTACCCTTGGGTGGACCCTATGCAAAAGGCTACTCTTTATTTTCACCCCTGGGGCAAATTGTTTTCCTGGAGTCAAATTAGACGGCGCGCCTGCCCTCTTTACTTTAACACATTCCAGAAGTCCTGCTGCTTCCTCAATCTGGCAAGTTTGAGACATCACGCCTTTGGTTAAACCCTGGAGCCATGCGTTTTCCATAAACATGAAAGTTTTATGATTCAGCTGCACTGCTAATAATTACCTTTCCTTGTTAGTCCCTCTAGTCTCTCTGCCACGTCTTATCAGTTTCCCCCTCCACTCTCTCCCCTCTTCTCTCCATCTCCTCCCTTTTCATTTCTCTGCCTACCCTTCTCCCCTCGTCTTCTTTCCTCCTCTGGGATCCTTCCCCAGCGGTATCCCTCGGTCTCCCCAGCCTCTCTCCACTTCAAATGTCCCCCCTTCTCATTCACTCTTGGATTATTTTGTGGGAGACTGTGTTTGCATTCAAAGCTTATTTCATTTCCTCAAAAAAAAGAGCAACCAACCAACCAAAGAGCTATTCATTCCATGTCTGCAAGTGGTCTTTCATGCCGCTCAGTGATGCTTACTTGACACAAAATAATTGCTAAGCAGTGGGGAGCTACTGTGCCTACCTTCAGTGAGGGAGGAGTAGGGGGCTATGCTTGAACACGGGCCTTCCCACTGCTGTCTAGTACTCTCGTCTTAATATCACTCCAACTCTGTGACTTGAATAGGATTGCAAAATCAGAGTCTGAAAGTCAGGCGCACCATGGTATATTGTGTGATTTCCAGCAGGCAATAGGAGACAGAGAAGAGGCAGTGAGGACACAGGCTCCCTGAGTCCAAAACACATCTTTGCTTAGAACTGTGTATGGCATCAGAAAAGTCTTCACAAGAGTCTAGAATGAACCACAAGTCCGAGTGAATGGGCAGATATCTGGTGGGAATCTGATGGGCTAAATTTGAGCCCTTGTGTGTCGTGGGGAGAAGCTGGATGTGATGGTGGTTAAGAGCAGGTGTTTGGATTCAAATTCTGGCTCTGATGACCAGAACTATGACCTTGGGTGAGTCATTTAACCTCTCTGAGCCCCAGCCTGTTCTTCTGAACAATGGGCAGTATGACAGCATCACACGAGTGGATTAAATGGCATAAAGTGCAAAACACCTGGCATAAAGCAAATGTTTCATAAATATGTGCCATCACTGTTTAGTGATCTCATTTTCTTTGCATGTAAAATGGCACCAGTGCCCACTTCCCAGGGCCACTGGGGGAGTAACAGAGACACCGTATGTTGAAGATCCCTTTGGAAATGAGTGGATCTGTTACCACTTGTATTATTTCTGTCTGCAGGTCCAACTAACAAGACATGAATGCCCATTTATATCAACAGACACTGAAAACTTTCATCTCATGAGAGGTCATTGAATCAGGGCAAAACAGAAGGCTCTTTCTGGAGGTTTAATTCTGCCATACCTATTTTGTTAATCAGTAGTCACTGAGGACTTTTCCAGTCTCACCGTCAGTGGTAATAGTAGAACACAGGCTCATGCTGGTGTTCGGTTCCTGGGGTGCCCCCTTACTGGCTTTAAGATTTGTGCCGGACCACTAAGGAAATCTCAGCCTTAGTTTCTCATCTATAATGTTGTAATCATAATACCGACTTCAAAGAGTCGCTATGAAAACCACACTTTTCATGTACCCTGGTACACACAGGCACAAACACTACAGAAAATTGCAAATCGACTGTGTGATATCTGTCCAATACATTCTACTTGGCTTCTGGTGGTGTTTATGGAGCCAGTGCCTTAGTTGGCTGAATTACCCCTGATTCAGAAATGCCTCATTCTCTAGCTTTGGAATGCAACCGGAATACCCAGAGCAGCTGGTCATCATTTTGTTTGTTTACTGTAATGCGGTAGAAGGTGAGCCTGGGAGAATTCAGTTGGAATCTACCCTCTCAGTGTCTGGTGGTTGTTCGTTCTACTGCAGATTTATGAGGTGAGAGCCCTGGCTTCACCACTGACCAACTTCTGGGATACTGGGCCAGCTTTATGCACCTTGTTTACCTCTTCTTTAAAATGGTGATAGTAATAGATCTTACCTCATAGGGTCATCCAGAAGGGCTTCCAGGAGGGCAGAGCCTGACACACAGTAAGTGCTCAGTAAATGATGACCATTGTTTTAATGGGCCTGTTGGCTTGCTTTTTGGTGTACCTCCCCCACAAGACTAAGCTCAGCGAAGGTTATCTCCAGCACCCAGCGCAGTGCCTGAAATATAGTAGATACTCAATAATATGTCAGATCAGAAATGGATTCATGCTTGATCAATCTGTTCACGCAATCCACTATTCAATGCCTACTTAGAGCTGGGAGGCACAGATTTCTTAAAGGACCCAACTCTGGCCCCCTTTCTCCCACCCACTCAGTGGCTGGTCCCCAAAGGCCATAGGTATGCTTTTGTGGGGATTCTGGTAGCCACCTGGCCCCTGCAAGGACTGCTCCCAGAGGCCAGTCTGCTGAATCACAGCCGATTAGGACTGATTAGATGTTAATGAGTCTGAAAATGCTTGGTAAGCTGTTTAGCACATACTCAGAAGTAAGAGGGAGAAGCCCATGGGATGTAACAGCATCGAGCACAGGCAGCAGAAGTGCAGGGGGCCTGACAAGACCTACGGCAGCTCAGTGACGAGGCCAGACTCTGCAGCTGTGGCCCTCTGCGCTGAGGCTGACACGGTTAGGATCCCTGCTACACCTGGCAGGGGAGTAGCAAGGATAATAATGAGGATGATGATTATAGGAAAATAATTCTATTTACTGAACACTTACAGGGGCCAAGCACCATGCGTGGTACTTTATATGTACTTAATTTTATTTCATTCTTACAGCGTCATAGGTTACACTATAATTATTTACCCTCATTTTGCAGCTGAGGACTGGAACACTTAATTAATTGGCCTTAAATCAAATAGCTAGTAAGCACATTTGATCTCTTGGTTCCCTGTTCTCCTTGGTTATTCAGAAACTCAATAAGGAAAACTCTAATCTTACATTAATTGGACACCTACTGTCTGTGTGCCCTATGCATTAAGCTCCCACCTTGTACTGAAATCACAATATACAAACCTTCAATTTTGTATTCATCTGTACTGTGAAAGGTGCTTTCTACATACTTGACTTCTGGATTTGCTGGGAAAATAATGCAAGGCAGGTATGAGGATTCCCATCTTCCAGATGAGGAAACTGAACTGGAAGAGCTTCAGTGAGCATGGAATTGCATGCAGTGAGTGACGGACAGAGCCCAGGCCTGGATGGAGGGTCACCTGACTTCAAGGCTGGTCCCTCTCCACTACATCAGTGCTTCTAAAAACAACAGCAGTGGTGGGATCCACTTTTTTTTTTTTTTAATTACTGATGTTTCATTGTCAGATACTTTTGTAAAATACAGTAAAAATAATTACTGGAAAAATGATTTTATATTTGGACATTCCAGCAGTGCCAAGTGGCTGTAAATGTTTCTAGACACTTAATTCTCAGTTTCTGTTCCCCTTGTCATGGACCCATAACAGACAGGTCCATGGACCACACTCTGAGTAGCTAACATTCCTTGAGATGCACTCACTGCTTCTCCACTACGTCCTCTTTCTCTTGCCCTGTGGCTCCCACTCCTGCACACACTTTACATCCCCAGGAGATTCTCTGAATTGCTTGTTCAGGGGTGGGGTCTAGGCATCCGAACTTTATACATGGTGCTAACATGTAGCCAGGGTTGAGGTGGCCTTTGAGTGTCTATGTCCATTGTTTCACTTGAAACAGTCCTTTAAAGGAGGCATGTGGTGATGATTCCTTATTTTTCCCATTTCTTAGTGGCAGGGGAGCTGAGAACCAGAGAGACTGGGTTCACGGTGGAGCCAGATCTAGGACCAGTGTCTCAAGTCTCCACTCAGGGCTCTTTTTGTTTTTCTGGGATCCCAGAGAAGGGCCCTTCCTTTCTGCAGGATCCTGGAAACCCCTCTCCTTAATTAGACGCCTGATTCAGAGGGTGTCCTCATGCACTCCCAAGACCCCTGGCTGGATGGTGGGAAAGGAAAAAGAATAAGGAAGTCGGTACCTGGGCAGGAAGGAAAGGCCAGAGCTGCACCTGAAACTGTAAAGGAAGTTTTGTGCATCCTCAGTGACTTGCAGAAAAGCAGGGCTTGGACCGATGTTAACTGCAACATTTTCAAATAATAGGAAAAAAACCTCAAAAATGAGGGGCCTGCTGAGACCCCTTCTGACTACAGGGTTTTGTTATTTCAGCGTCACTGAGCTCAGCGGCCCGGCTGGCTTGAGCCTGCTTTTCTCTCTTTTCCTCTTTATTTATACACTATTCCAAACATGTAGGGAAATGCAGACCAGTCTATCTCCTAGACTGAACATTTACCCAAGTTTCTGACCCAAAGTAGAGTCTCTTAAAAAGTTTCCTTTAAGATCGGAGACTAAATGTTCTGAACCAACCACCCATGGGGAAAAAGTAGTTTGGTGGCTTCAGATCCCGAACCCAGAGCTACAGAGGCTTTTCATTTCTGCAGGATAGTCTGTAATTCAGCCTGAAAGTCAGTGTGAGCTGGGCCCAGGAGCCACTACTCCTGATACCTGTAGTTCTGAGTCCTTTCTGGCTTGGGCTGAAGTCGACCTGGCTGCAGTCTCAGAAGGAAACATTCGCCAAGCAAATGAGTAGCAAAAAGGGGAACTGGGGCATGGGGTGGGGGTGGCTTAATCCACTTGAGAGCAAACTCTTTTCTTGCCTTGGATAGATAAATTGTTTATATGTAAATGATGCTAATTAGAAATGCGTTTTATCTTCACATTAAAGTGTGCCCACAGATTTCTGCTTGGAAATACTGTTTTAGCTTTCCTCTTTGAAAGGCCCCCAAAGATTTTACCGTTTCCTCTCTGCCATCCGCATGACAATACCGACCACTTACTGTGCTCCTGCCGCGTGCCAGACTGCGATGGATGCTTTACATGCATGGTCTAATTCTAGTCCTTACAACCTAATAATAATAATAATGACAGCAATGATTATAAAATGATAACAAACAAAAGCTCTCATGAATGGAATACTTGTCGGATGCCAGGCATTTTGCCCTATGCTTGCTTTACCTACACGACCTCATTTTATTCTCACGCCTGCCACACATGAAAGTACTGTCAGTGTCCCCATTTTACCAGTCAGGTGTCAGCAGTGGGGTGAGTCCCCTCTTTTCATTGTTGGGGCAACTGAGACACAGAACTGACAGTTTGTTCAAGATCACAAGTATAAATTGGGATCCAGGTCTTAGAGAACCCTACTTCCTTGGACTTACTGGAGAATAGATCATTCTCACTTTACTGAATCTTGCTAAAAACAGGTTTTCGAGTGGGGGTGGGTATAGCTCAGTGGTAGAGTGCGTGCTTGGCTTGCATGAGGTTCTGGGTTCAACCCCTGGTACCTCCATTAAGGGAAAAAACATGTTTTCTAAAAAAGGGAATTATTCTTTCTTGGGTCTTAGAAGGACTTGGGAGGAAGAGTGGAGCTGTGGCATAGTCCACAATCTCTGAATGTGGGTCACAGCCGATACCTAGACCAAGGGCTTGGAGCAGTAACTCTGAGTATATTCTCATTTTTGACAGTCATGATTTCCAAAGTGTCTGTGCTCCTGAGTTTGGGATCTGGACAGAGCAGCCTCGAGAAGGGAGGCTCATTTCTTTCCTGCTCGTCTTCATGGTGCAGAGCGGAGCTGGGTACACTACGTAAGGCTGAGTGCAGTGACAGGCAGGCCAGGCCGAGAGCCAAGACAGCCACCTCCCTGGACCGGAGGCTCCCCACGCCCTCTGGGAAAGTGACCCCCGTGTAGAAAGCCTGAAATAGCCTCCAGGGTCCTCTCACCTGTCTGCAAGCAGGTCTGGCTGCAGAGCAGAGCTGAGACCCAGGCCGCCACGGTGCTCAGGTGCTGGTTGTCCCTTCCACACCCAGGTGAGCTGTTCCCTGGGGCTGCCAGCACGTCAGCCACAACGGCATCACTGGCCCAACGTGCGCCTTCTCGTGCTGCCTCGCAAACCCCACCTTCTTCTCTTCCTACTCTTTCTGGAAAACACCAGCCTCCCTTTCTCTCCCCATGATCAGGATTCTTACAGCACCCACCGTTCTTTCACCTCACAGGTACTTTACTATGTGTCGCTGTATGGTTTTGTATCTGAAATGGCCTAAGTGTTTTCGTTTTGCCTCCCAAGCTGGACGAAGTGCCTCCGCATCAGGCCTCCTTTTAACAATTCATCTCTTTAAAATAGTCGTCTTACTTTTTTTCCCTGATTATAAGCCTGAGGTATACTTGTAGAAGAAGTTGCAAGAAAGGCATCAGAGTCAGGGCCAGGTGAGCTAGGGAGGCTCTCGCCTGGGATATTCAAGGGGGCTCCAAAAGACTGTTATCAAGATAAATGCTATTTTAATGCAGAACTTAAAAAGACAGAAATTGACGTAAAGAATTCCATGATGAGCAAAATATTGAAATTTTAAATAGAAAAAGGATCCAACAGGACTAGAACTGGGTGCCAAGCGGGCAGGTCAGGCAAATGCAGAGCCAGATCTTGTCTTTATTTCAAATTCTGGTATTTCTTTCATCGTGGATTTTCTTGCATTTATTTTGATTTGTGAAAAGGTGACATTAAGCTCTGACTTATCTTTATCACTGAGTCTTTTGACACCTTCTTAAATTTTGCACTCAGACCGAGCATCTCATTTCCTTCACCCTGGACCCAGCCCTGCTAGTAATTAATGGCCAGTGTTTACTGAACACTCACTGTGCCCCAAGCTTGTTCTCATGCCATATATGTGTACAGTCCTCACAGCAACCCCACGAACTAGGAAGAGTTCACACCATTCACATTTCTCAGAAAATTGTCATAATTTGCTAACAGAGTTTGCAGTTTGAAAGAGGCAGAACCAAGACGCTAACCTAGGCTGTCTGGCTCTAGAACATTCACTTGAGGGACCATATCCTCTACAGGAGTAATTTCCAGTCCTGCCTCAGTTATTATCTCCCCCAGGTGGCCTTCTCTGACCCCACACTTAGCCAGTGCCCCACGGTGACGAGGGCTTACAACAGCACGTGGTCACCATCTCTGTACTCGTCTGTCTTCCTCATGGGGCCTCTTACTGATGGCCGGTTCCTCATCTGCCCGTGGTCATTTTGTGCCCAAAAGATGGAAGGTTCACGGGCCACTTTGGTCTTGCTCACGTGCTCGTGATGGGCTCTGGACTCAACCCCATTTGCCGTGTAGAAGCACCTCTTCGAGGACAGAAAGAGGCATCTTATCTCGTAGTTGGTAAACACAGCCGTCCCCTGCATTTGTGGTCATCCATCACGGCCCATTAAGCAGCAGTGGCCTGGGGCCATTTTCCAGCATGACTGATGATATTTGAAGATTCAGCAGAGGTGTGGGAGGCTTGTCTTGCATGCCAGCCCTGTCCTACTGCCCCCCAGAGTAACGGTCGTGGGATCAGAGGCGTTTTTGGTCAAGTCAGAGATGCACCAGCCCACGTTGCCCGAATGTGGAGGAGCGGCATTCTCACCCAAAGAGGGGAAAGAAACTATTGCAAAGCTCAACTCAGCTAAACTCCTGGCCTCTCGGTTATCTATCCATTCATCTCCTAGTCTCTATGCCAGACGCTCTGGGTTCAGAGGTGATCAGGGAGGAGAGGGCTCCCTGCTTGCATAAGGTGCATGATTTGGTGAGTGCCATCTGCACTGTGCACTCAGATGGGTTTGTGATTGGTGAACACTGCAGCCCCTACCAAATACCAGACACAGTGCATCCACAGAGCTCTTGGCTTTCCCATGCATGTGTGGAAATTGAGTGTGCATGGCGTGGGGGTCTGGGCCTGTCCCGTCTGAGCTGTGTGCTGAGCCCTTCATGGGTGATGGAGGGGACACTCACAGGCTGGGTTAGGTATAACCTCTTGGGCTTTCTTTGCCCAGGGCATGCCCACCACGTTGGTGAGTGAGAGTCTGCGTGGGTGTCCATTTCCCACACTGACCATGAGCTCCCTCTGAGCAGGGAGGGGCTGAGTTGTTCCACCTCCATGTCCCAGGCTGTTGCCAGGGCCTGGTAAATAGTACATGCTCAGTAAATGTTTGTTAAAGGAATGCAGTGAATGGATGACTGAGCAGCTGAAAGCACTTGGGAGCAAGCTTATGCTGCAATTTTAAATGCATGCAAATTAATCTGGTGTAAATTGCGTATGTAAGGGTAAAGTGATTTTCCAAATGTAAGTATACTGAGAAATTTGAAGTGCTTTCAGAATTAGCAGGAAGCTTTTTTTTTTTCTTTTTTTCTTTTTTCTTTTTTTTTTTTTTTTGCTTAAGCAAGCTAATCATTGTGTCACTACTAATTTGAAGTGAGTCACCTGGAAGCGGGTCTCTGGTGGTATGCCACAGGTCTCTGCACTTGGGTCTGTTTTATAACCATTGGAGATCTTTCAAGTCTGTCACTTCCTCTCCATCTTTCCTCTTACCCTTTATAAGACCCCAATTATTTCTCATTTGGGCTGTTATAACAACCTTCTGAATGCCCTCTTAGCTTTCTATCTCTCCATCCTCCCATAGACAGTAGAATTATTTTTTTCTGAAATGCAAATGTCATGCCCCTGCTAATCCATTCCTTATGGACAGAATCTTTGTCGCTTAACTTAACCTGCTGCCTGAGTCCCTCCATTCATTGCCTTCCAGGCTTGTCTCTCTTCACTTTCACCCATGTCGCAACCACTTAAAATAGCTGTCACTTCTCGAGACACTGCCATGACTTTGTGATGCTTTTTTCCCTTTGTCTGGGACTCCTGTCCCGTCCTCATGTGTTAGCCCTGCTTGCCGCGCAGAACCCACAGTACTTAACGCTTGGTCGCACGGTCCTATCTTTATGTCTGTCCCTCCTGCTAGACTGTGAATGTTTCAAGGGCAGAGGTCATGCTTTATTCATCTATTATCTTCAGCTGCTCTTTGGTTGTGGCTCAGAGTAGCCACCCCGGGTGTGTTCGTTGACTGAAGACCCAAAGTTTTCTTAACCAACTAATACATGGCAAAGCCAGGAGGAAAGAACACAGAAAAGGCCCTTGAAATCAAGATTCAAATATCGGTCACCAAACTAGAAGGTGGAATGAAGTTGTCATTCAAGAGATGTAAGTACTGAAGTCTTCCATCTTGTTTACAAAATTTATTCCACAAGTACCAGGTTGGAAATGTGGTGGCATTCATTCATGAAAAAGTGACCAAAGGATTTAGTACGCTGAAATTTCCATTGGTGTTAATAATAAGGCAGGATTTTGACAAGTTAGATTCTCCCACACATTCACCCACCCATCCATTTATCAGCTGGACTAGGCACCAGGGAGGCAATGATCAGCAAACACAGACTTGGGCCCCACTCCCACAGAGTTTATAATCTAGTGGAGGTCACAGACATTAAACATGTAGCCATAGTAACTGTGCATGCTTATGGACCCAGATAAGTGTTCTAAAGGGAAAAGGCATTTAACAGGAGAGTTTGATCAAGATTTGTAGCCTGTCAGAGAGGGCTTCTTTGAGGAAGTGATGCTAGAGCAAGATTTGAGGGATGGATAGAAGTTGACTCAGGAGTTTGATAATTTCCAGGAAGAAAAGAGGCTGGCGGGGGTGGTATGTCAAACCATACAGGGGTCACTTTAAGTGATTCCCTCTTTGCTGAAGAAAATTTCTTTACCAAGGAAAAGACCGAATAATTTTAAGAGTAGTTTATTTGATCTGCATTTGAGAAGATACAGAACAGAGGCAGCCATGGTTTTGCTGTCCTTGGTCCTGACCCAAAGGGATGCTGGTTGGTACCAGTCACCAGATTTTAGAAGGGCGTGAGAAAACTCAGAGTGTAGGCAGAGAGGACTGTGATTCCAGGAAGGGTCTCAAGAAGAATGTCAGAGGCCACGCGAAAGCAGTCTTCAAACATCAAAAGGACTGTTCTGTGGAAGGGAGGCAGCAGAAAGATCAAAGCTCTTGGGCATTGGGATGATGCTTATGAAGGCAGTCAGATCCCATCATGTGACTGGTTTAGGCAGAAACTGGATTAATCATATCTGCAAAGTCCCCTCTGCCATGTAAGGTAACATATTCATAGGTTCCAAGGATTAGGATGTGGACATCTTTGGGACCATTATTCTGCCTACACACATGGCCACCCTTTTAGAAGCAACTGAATGGCTTTATGTAGTTTCTTTAGCTGTCTCTCCACTGTAGACATTTGCATTTGTGATCCCTGCATTAAAAGACTTGGCTAGATGACTAGTCTTCCTAAATTATTCTGTAAGTGGAAATGAGATTTAGCATATGAATGGCGGTTAGCTGTATTAACAAAGGCTTTCTTTCTTGGGGGACTGGAACCAGGGGAAAAGGAACTGAGGGAGAATTTTTAAAGGTTTTTAGAAGTATTGATTTTGTTGCTTGCAAGATGTCACATAATCAGTTCAATTCAACATATTATTGAGCATGTGCTCTGTTCTTTACAGGAGTAGAAAATATGGAAGACAAAGCATAAAACAGTAGAAACCTTTTTCATTTCTTTCCCACTCAGGAAGACATTTCAGAGCACAGGTGCACAAGAACGATGTGATTATAGAAATGACTTTGAATGTGCTGTAATTTACAAAAAAGACCAAAGTCATTTACAAATGCCACAGTTTGAACTGGGATCCTAACAAATTAGTTGTGTCACACCTTGTAGCTGACCACTATCCACTGAGACTGAGGATCTCTCATGTGTGATATGGTCTCTGGCCTTCAGGAAGATTTTTGTCTGGCTGCAGAGATAAGTGTTAGAGGTGAAACTCAGAGCCATGGGGCGCGGTGTGTGGTTAAGTCCTTACATGTGTGGTCCAGACTGTACGTGTTAAATGGCTTTGGAGGACATCCTAGTGAACTAGCCCTGAAGGATGGTTGGTGACTATCACCCCACCACAGAGCAGATACCTGCTTTGAGGTTCTGCAATAGCAGAGTAGGGAGAAGAACCCCCAACTCTGGGTAACTTAGATTGAAAAATAATTCACTGATAGGTTTCAAGGATGCTCTGGAAAAGCATGAATGGGAAGGAGAGTCTCTCTGGGGGCTTAAGAAGCAGGGTCTGATGGGCCGTTACTTCAGCACACAGCAGCCTGGGTGAATCGGCCCTAACCTCGTGTCTTTCCCCTTGAGGTTCAAATTATTGGAGGGAATGGGGATCTGATCGTTTGATCTGGATCCCACCTTGACCTGCAGAGGGCAGGTGCCCTGACTGATGCCCTCACCAATGTGACTGGGGAGAGGTGGGGATTCCTGAAAGGAAATAGGGTATTGCCACCAGCAGAAGAAGGATTGGGCACTGATGTTGTCAGCTGTACCTTTTTACTTGAAATGATGGTCAGACTTGAGGCCTGGACGATTCCATAGGTCCCTTAGCTAAGTAATTAAGGCTGTTGGTCATGTTTATAGTGAAGAGAGCTGCCAACAAGCTGAACCAACTTGGTTGAATCCATTTTCCTCTCTGGGCCTCAGTTTCTCCTCTTAAAACACATAGGAGAAGCCTAGAGAATCTTTCACCTTCAGATCCCCTTTCACCTCCAAATCTAGAATTCTATCCATCATAAGGCCCTGGGCAGATAATTCTAACATTGAAAAGGTTAGTTTAACATTTACCTGCAATTAATGGTAAGAGCCATCTCCAAAGTAAAGACACAGATACTTCCCTATAATTTCAAATTGATTCATGAATCAGACTCAGTAGAGAAATGTAGGTGGGTATCTCCCTAGTTGCTTATGGGGGTGGCAGTTGCCAAGGAAGAATGTGGCACTGATGGCTGGGGATGGCCATGAAGAGCTGGGGTGGGATACCATGGCAACAGATGCTTCAGTGATGACCCTGCAAGCCTGAAACTTTAGCACATGAGGGCTGCCATGTTGCTCAGCTCCAGATGCCAGTGGGAGACTATGCTCATGGAATACAATATGAATGCTGTCCCCTGCAGTTGTGCGAAGTGACAGTCCTGGCTGAGAGATCAGCACAGTCTAAATACATGTCATCCCTGGGGACCAAGGTAAGAGCCCTAGAGAGGTAGGGTAAAACCCTTTACTACCTGGCTCCTGGGATTCAGGGTTGGCCCTTTAGTTAGTTGTCACTTGTTAATGTTGCATACCCATGGTATTCATGGATGGATAATAATAATGTATTTTTTGAGAACCTGCTAAGTGCTAGAACCTGTGTTCAATGCTCCCTATACATGATCCCATTTAATTTTACAATAACTTTCAGAGGTAGGCACTACTGCTGACCTTCTCAAGACTAAACACTCTCTTGTCTGTGGGACAACCTCCTATCTTGAAAGTTCTGGAAAACTCAGAAAGATAAGGATGTAGGAATTTGCCTAGATGGGGCTTATTCTTGCATAAGCGTACAAGGTAATATAAAAAGCTGGACACGCATGCTTAAATGAACAGCCCTATAAATTAATAATAAAATAAGGACACTAGCCAGGTAGGCCTTGTTTTATCTGTCTGGAGGATGGCAGCTCAGAGATGTTCATTGCTGTGCCCCAGGACACAAAGCTAGGACACAGAGAGCAAGAATTTGAACTGAGTTCAAAGTTATATGTGTCTCTTCAGAGGGGACAGTCATAGAGCAGAGAGCACTAGGCTGGGGTCTGGTCCAAGATGAGTGGTCACCCCATGCCAGGCCAGCATCTTTAGGAAACTCAGGTCCAGTTTCTATATGTTTGGCTGTCATCCCGTTCATTTCTGCCCCTCACTCACCTCTGTCCCATATGACCTCTAACTGCTGGGTTTGCCTCTGGCCATGTAACCTCAGTGTCCAGACGCTTCCCTGTTCTGTGCTGGAATGATATAGTGGAGTTCATTTCCTGCAGGAAAGATCAGGTTGGCAGGTTTTGGCTCATTTGGTGGAGGCCCTGGGAACACGGAGGGTGATGATGGGAAGTGGCCTTTTGCAATCGGTGCTCAATTTGTGCAGCCAATTGAATGCAGGTAAGAAAGACCCACTAAGATCACCTGGGGCACGTGTGCTGGTGGGTCGAGGCATGGATTCCACTGTACCCCATCCTGCCCAGGTCTCTCCCCAGTTACCACTGGCCTCTCCTGATCTGTGTCTAGGAATTGCATCATCCCAGGGGATTGAACTGAATCACAAATAAAAGGCCACTTATGGCTTTGAGCTGACTGTACCCTTCTACAATATGTCACTGTTACTTGTCTGCTTTTGCATTAAAAAAAAAAAAACTGCCTATTCTTAGCTCTTAATCCTCACTCCATCCTTATCTACCTTTTGCCCCTCTCTGTGTGCCAGCTCTAGTCTGCTCCTCTGATTGTACATTTTAAAATATTTGTTTTGAATAAGCAATACATGCATGTGATAAAAAAAACTAATCAGTCCACTGTGGATAGAGCAAGCACTGCCTCTCCTTAATCTCCCTTCTTGGAAGAACCACTGTCTATTTCTTTTACATCGTTTTGTCTGTGTATGTATTAGGTTAGACCTTACAAAATGCCTCCTTTGTTGGTCAGAGTGGCTACATATTGGCAATTTCTCGTGGTTTGGCCAAATTCAAGCATAAATATGGGACCTATCTCTTATCACCACCTGGCATATAACCTATTTCCATGTGTGTTGTCTGTGTCTCTCCATCAGGGTGTAAACACCATGGAACCGGAACTTGTTTTTCACTGCTGTATCCCTAGTGCTTGGTACCAAAAAGGTTCTCAATCAATAAATGAATATACCGTGCCTTCTCTTGTCACCAATGGTAGCCATCTCTATATGCTGTTCTGGGTCTTGCCTTTCTCATTCAACACTGTGCGTTTCAGATTATTCTTTGTCAATACATTTGGCCCTCGAACGGCACTGGGGTTAGGAGTGCTGAACTCCATGTAGTTGAAAAACCAAGCACGACTCTCTCTACCTCAAAAAAAAAAAAAAAAAAAAAAAGTGGGCTGGGGGAGGCATTGATAAATGACTCACCCAAGGGCAGGAAGCCGAAGCAGACTGGGTACTCTCAGGACTCAAACGCTAGTTCTTTTGATTCTGCATCTTGTGATCTCTAATTGAGGTTCTGTTGCTATTTTGAGGAGATACTGCCTAATTGTTTCATTGTATGCTCAAAGAGGAATCACCGTTCTCAGGGGTTGGGTATTTGATCTTTCGGTTGTTAATGTTGGAAGCAACCCACCCACTTTCTTGGCTCTACAGAACACAGGAGTGGGGGTTGGTGACTGCATACTGCTTCTAGAAGCCTGTCTTGCTAACCCCTGTGGTTCCCGGCAGTCCGTCCTTTGTGTGCTAACCTGTTAAATTTGTTTTGGAAGATGGATTTCTCAGCATGATACAACCAAATTAGCTCTCCTGTTGGAAGCCACCGTAGGATGCTAGTTGGGCACAGCTGCAGCAGAGGCATGAGACATCAAAATATGGGAGTAGGGGAGACACTGCCATGAAATCACAATCTCTCTCAGGAGTGGGAGCTGTCAGGGCTCAAGAGAGCAGTTTACCTCAGTTAACTGCAGCCCCTGTGCCCTCTCCAGAGTTATTGCTGCCCCCCACCTCCCCACCCTTTTCGGGTTCAGCTCACTTTCATAGAGTGCTTATTGTATGTCAAATGCTTTCTGCCCAAGATCAGAGTCCTGTAATCAAGGACAGTTAGTCATATCTCAGAGAGGGTGCAACAGAGGCTCAAAGAGGGAGAATGACCTGCCAGAGTAAGCTTTTAAAAAATGTAAATAAGACTAAGTCACTTCCAGCTTAAGACCTTCCAATATGAAGCCCACCCATATTCTCACCTGGCCTCAGCCAGCAGCTCCAGTTTCATCTTAATCCCAGTTTCTTCCTCACACATCTCAATCCAGGAACCATAACCTTCCTTCTGCCACTGACATCTACATGCTCACTCCTACCCCTGGGCCTTTTCATTTCAACTTCCCTCTGCCAAAAGCATTTGCCCCCTAAGTTATACATGGTTGGTTTTTCCTGGCCGCAGCTTGAATGTCATCTCCTCGGGAGTGATACACCTCTCTTGCCTCTCCCTTTCATCACGCGCCCTCTCATCGCCTTGTTTTTTTCCTTTGCACAGCTCTTCCCGTGATTTAAAAATATCGTTTTTGTTGTTCACATGTTGTATTTGCTGATGTGGACTTTGGGGTCACTTTTTAAAAAAACTGTGTTTTAAAATCTGGGTACATGGTTATTTGTGTTTTCATTCAAGTCGTGATCTTAGCTGGGAGGATGTGGCCAGTGACCTCTCTGGCTGCAGTGGGGATGGTGTCCTAAGTTCTCGGACCATTTTGCTTACATTGACCACTGAGGCTGGTTACCTTGCACGTGGTGGTGGGGGGGCTTGTCTTTTCTCACATGAAGGAGGTGATTATCACAACAATCTGCAGCCCTATATAGAGTATTACTGAGTAGAACACAATTATTGGTCAATGCTGGCCAAAGCTGTAAGATGAGGTTGAAAGCTATCCTTTAAGAATTTACAGTTTCAAAAAATAATTCATTCACACAATCATA
Source organism: Camelus bactrianus (assembly GCF_048773025.1). Lineage (NCBI taxonomy): Eukaryota > Metazoa > Chordata > Mammalia > Artiodactyla > Camelidae > Camelus > Camelus bactrianus. The sequence goes on along the minus strand of NC_133556.1, from coordinate 33,263,836 downwards.
GGTTTGTGTAGATGTGTGTATGTATATGTGCACATCAGAAATAAACAAATTCAATGCAGATACAACCATATCATTCCACTGCGTGAAACCTTTCTCTTTTTGTTCTCAGGTTAGAAAGTCAAAAGTACTTAACAGAATTTATAATGGAGTTTGCAAGGTGTCAAGCCATAGTTTGCATGAGCTTTATTCAGCCTGCCTGGTGTTCTGAATTAGTCTCTAGCATTCTAAAATCTGGAAATATTTCATGAAATTCTGGGTCTTTTACTTCTGAAAATTTAAAAGCCTTTTAAATGAAGCTGCCTTTTGAAACAGGAATAACGAGACAGGTGTGAGTCGTGGCTTTTTTCTCTTGGAAGGGCCTGTACCCTCCAAGTCACCACTTTTCCCATCTGGACCGCTTCGGTCACTTATGTTACATCCTTGGCCCCTTTGGCATTTGGTTTTGTGACCTTCATTCTGAAATTTCTCACCCATTTCCCTTCAGAATGGGAAATAGCAGGTAATGCGAGTAATAAAAGATGATATAGCCATGTTTTTTAGTTGGTGTAATTGCTCAAGCCTAACGATACAAATAGAAGATGAGAAAGAGGGAGAGAGAGAGAGAGAGAGCTAGCAGGTGAGGAATCAACATTAAGATTACATTGGTTCAGAGTATAAATAGCTTTTGATATTTAAATCTTCCCTGCTACTTTATGCATCAGTGCTTAGTTTTAAAAAGTGCTGGCAAAGAAGTAACTACTTGAAATGATTACTTTAAGTAATGCATGTTGCTGGTTGTAAGTTTTTTCAACTGATTGCTTCAATTGGTTAATGCTTGTAACCTGCATATTGGCAATTGCCCCTTGTGGTCCAGTCTCAAAACTGTGTCAAATTCAGAGAAACATGATTAACCATTATTAAAGAGAAATTCTCATCTTATTTGTGTCTTTCCGACAACATTGATGGGAAATCTAATTTACAATGCACTTTAAGTAACAATTCCTAAAATTGCCTTTCCCCTCCACTTCTGCTCTCTCTTGTCCCATGTAGTAGGCTGGATAATAACCCCCTAAAATGTCCATGTCATAATCCCTGGCCTCTGTGAATATGTGAATATGTTACTTTATATGGCAAAAGGGACTTTGCAGATTGAGTAAACTAAGGATCTTTAGCTAGGAAGATTATCCTAGATTATTCAGATGGACCCAATGATATAATCATAAATATCCTATGGGAAAGAGAGAGGGACATTCTACTACAGGAAAAGATGAAGGCATTTGATGGCTGAAGAAAAATGCTATGCTTCTTACTTGAAGATGGAGAAAGAGACCATAAGCCAAGGAATGCAAGGACTTCAGCTCTAGGAGCTGGAGAAGGCAAGGGAATGGATTTTCCCCTAGAACCTCTGGAGAAACTACAGCCCTGCTGACACCTTGATTTCAGCCCAGGGCAACTGACTTAGGACTTCTGACATCCAGAACTGTAAAAGAATAAATATGCGTTGTTTTAAGCCAGCACGTTTGTAGTAATTTGTTACAGCAGCCAGAAGAAACTAATACATCCTATAACTGGACTCTTCCTGTGAGTATCCGCAAGCCTCTCTGTGAAACTTTTCCTCCTTCCCTTTGATTCCCTTTTATGGGCAACAGTGAGGCAGCACACACAGGGAACTCGGACAGTAAATCATCTTCTTTATCCCATTCCATGATTTCTTCCCAGGAGGGACACAAAAATGGACCAGATGAGACAATGGAAATATGTGACTACATGATCTATTACCCATAATGACCTAACCAAAAAGAACCAACAAGTCAGCAGAACTCACAGTCTTTCTCAAACACTTACTCTTTTATTAATAACTCATTTTCTTAATTCATACCTCAATTTCTTTGCTTTAATGACCTTATTCTTTGCTGCACAAGCCCACTAAACTATTCCCTAGACTTTCCCCTGACGTGGCCTTATCTAGACTATGTGTGACTCTGCCTCTAATTACTGTGTGCTTCATTTGCATAGGGTTTTACTCATTCAAATGTCATTAGTATAAAGTAGGAGTCTCATTGCCAAGGCAACCAGAAGTGGGAGCATGTACAATTTCAGCCTTGTCCAACAACTTAGATCTCCTTGTTGTACACTCCCACTGTCTTCTTGGTTCTCCTGTCTGTAAAAGCCAAAATAATGCAAACCGTTACATGGCCATTCCTGTTCATTTTTTTCTCTTTTTATTAATATTTTAGCAAGTCTATACAGTTTTTCTTGAGTTCACTGACCTTGTTCTTTAATTGCTCCTAGCCAATCCCGATGTCTTTTCCTTTTCTTGTGTAACAGATTTCCTATCTGAAAGCCCTCTGTGACCATTGTTACCTTCTACCCCTTCCACATGGGCTTGTCTCTTTCTTCCACTCCACTCCTGACCACTCCATGCCTCCACCATTGGAATTGGGATCCAGTCTTTCTGCTTCTCCCTTGCATCTTGACTGGACCATTCAAAAATGGATGGAGGATCAGGGATTCCATACGCCCCCCCAACAAAAAGACAGATGGAGGCCTCCAAGAAATGTGGTTCTAATTTTACCTTGACTGCTTTATATTGTCCTGCCCCTTAAACACGCACCAAGAGCCATTTTGGGTCCTAACGTCCATAATTTTTAGTCACTGAGCTACACACTCACTCAGTGGCAATCTGCCAGATATTTCTAGTCATTAATGCTTAAAATTTTTTACATTTTATAAAATGTTGATGAATTTTGACATGAATAAAAGGCCTCATGGTTTTCCGTAGGCAAGTACCTTTTTCATAGAGGCCACAAGATGGTGGGCCCATTGGACGACTCTGGTTCACAAATGGGTTCTCTTTGACCTACACAAGATCTTAAATGCGAGTGAGTTTCCAATTTTTAAAAATTGGAATAGTTCACGTGAAACTCTGATTTCTGGATTATCTTGAATATAGAAATCTAAGGTCTGGCAACATTAAGGCTGTTTTCTTCTTTCTTATGGCTGCAGACAGCTGGTGTTGAATAGTTGCTGTCCCTGGGGATGAGGCAGCAATCTTTGGTTCATTTCAGCCTGGGTTGTTTTTTTTTTTTTTCTTTCAGTCTGGTATTTAAATCAACCTACTTTGCTCAATTTTGTAACCTGCCTGATTTCGATAGGTATCCGAGTTTACAACTTCTCTCGTGACGCTCCAGGCTCACCGGAAGAAGGCACTATATAGATGGCTACACTGATACCTCCCTCACCCACTTAATCTGTGGCTGTCTCTTTTCTGTGTCTTGCTACTGGTCATAACACTTCTCCAGAGATGAAGTGTTTATTGCCTTCCCACATAGCTGTTCCTTCTGTAATCAGTTCTCCCTGGAAGAAAGTTCTTGCACAGATTGAAGTAATGTTTTCATCTCTTAAGTCCTCCCACCCCTTGGTTGGAGTTATATTTGCGGGACATCTGTTTGGATTATTCTGCCCCTCCCAAACTTGATTTCCGCTGCATCCCCAAGGGCTCAGACTCACTAAGGGCTGTCAGTTCAACATCTGTACTGTGCTACCTGTAAAGCACCAGGGAGCCCGATGCTTCCTCTTCCTGTAACATTCTTTATGTGGTTGTTTTATGCCATTTGAGAACCCCAGTCTGATGTGTGAGGCCATCTGAGAGATTTCTCAAGGCTCACCTGGTAAGAAGGAAGATATGTTAGTTTTTGAAATGATAATGATAATAATGATGATATAAGTAGCTACTTTTTTTTAACGTTTTTTTAATTGAGTTATAGTCATTTTACAATGTCGTGTCAAATTCCAGTGTAGAGCACAATTTTTCAGTTATACATGAACGTACATATACTCATTGTCACATTTGTTTTCACTGTGAGCTACCACAAGATCTTGTATATATTTCCCTGTGCTATACAGTAGCTACTTTCAATTGGAAAACTGCCAAGGTAAACCATATGCCAGGATAAATGATTAACAAGCATCATTGCTTCTAATCTTAATTAAAGGACAGTATTATCCTAGTTTATAGATGAGTAAACTGAGGCTCAGAGAAGTTAAATATATTCTTCAAGGCCATTATGGTGGACATTGTGTTTGTCTCCCCAAAATTCATCTCTCTGTCTTTTAATAATTGCCATAATTTTCCTTTGGATATCCACCCCTACCCCATGCAGTTCAAGGGGGAAGGCAGGCCATGTGACTCTGGCTTAAACCACTCAGAATTCCCATTCACTGGCCGCAGTGATTGGTTCATTGATTAGTCAGAGTCAAGAACAATGAGACTGGAGAAGCTTTGGTTAGCAGGCTTCTGAGAACCTTCTGGAAAGGCTTTCTTCTTATTATCCAGGACACAGAAGAGCATGCGTGCCAAGAATGACTTGGAATGGTTGGCATGTTCCCATCTTGTGTCCATAGGTTGATTTTAACAGGCAATGAAGAACAGAGTGTTGGAAAGAACAAAATCTTCATGGTATCACTGATCCAACAACTCAAAATAATCCTGAAGTCATCTTTGTCACTGGTCATTTCAGTCACATAAGAGCTGATAATAGCTTCTTTATTGTTTAAGATGGTTTGAATTTTCTGTCACTTGCAGCCAGGTGAATCCTCACTCAACTAGGAGGCATTGAGGCCACAAGTCAAACCCAGGACTGTCTGGTTCCAAAATCTGTGCCATTTCTGCTCTTCTACCCTTGGTTTGGATAGACTTTCTTTGGATAGAATTACAGAATCTCAGAGCTGGAAGAGAATCATGAGATTGTAATGTTCAGCCTCTGAAGTTACAGACAAGGAAATTGAAGCCAAGAAAGGAAAAATATCTTGTCCAAGTAATTTGAGGTTCGATGCTAAGGTTGGCTGACCCCAGTGCACTGCTCTTCTTCACATCACAGCAACTTCATTCCTTTTTCGGTTACATGGATTTTTCTCAGAGATTCAGAGCTCTTTCCTACAGATCAAGGATACAGTGGGTGATGGAACAAACTTCCTGGGGCCAGAGGTCACTTGTAGAGTCTACCCTTTGTATTGTAACTAAGACTAGGATCAAAGCCATGAAGACGAAAAGCTGAAGATACCCAGTATTCCTTCCATTTCTAGAGAAAGAGAGAGAAGGGAGTGAGTGAGGACAGCAGGGAAGGGAAAGAGAAGAAAAAGGAGAAAAAAGGAGAAGGAAAGAGGGAAAAGGTGCTCATGAGATGCTGTCCAAAGCAGAGGGAGTGTGAGGATAATGTAGAATAATCTTTGCCTTTCTCCTCCTCAACACAGTATCTGTGTAGATCAGATTGGCCAGCGTACCCAGGACGCGGCTTCTCTCTTCCCTGTTTCTTTCCATATTCCATGCCAGAGTACCTTCAGGGACTTTAGGGCCACTTAATAGTGCTTTGGAACATAATTTGGTACTTGGTACTTCAGACAAATGGCCATTGGTGAAAAGGAAGAGATGTGCTATCAAGTGAGGGATTTTAAGAAGCAGATACTGGATTTTTACCTTTTCTCTTGACAGACGAGCCAAGAGTGCTTCTCGTTTTCTTTTTAGGAGGACAGGAAATTTTCCTTCTCTGTTCTAGCAGGAGTAACAAAGAAGCAGCCACAGCTAGGACATGAGTCTCACCACCTGCAGCTGGCAGAATGATGGCTTCCCAATGAGGTCCACATCCTAATCCTCAGAGTCTATGGATGTGTTATTGCACATGGCCAAAGGGACTTGGAAGATGTGATTCATTTAAGGATCTTGAGATGGGGAGGTTTTCCCAGATCCTTCAGGGGGTGCTCAGTGTCATCACAAGGGTCCTTATACTTGAAGGAAGGAGGCAGCAGGGGTCAGAGCCAGAGGAGGAGATGGGATGACAGAAACAGAAAGAGCAGAGGTTGGAGTAATGAGACTGCTAGGAGAGGGACATGACCCAAAGAGTGTGGTAAACCCTAGAAGCTGGGAAAACCAAGGAAGTGGATTCTCCCCTAGAGCATCCTGAGGAACACAGCCTTGTGGACACTTTGATTTTAGCCCAGTGAAGCCCACTCAGAACCTATGACCTCCAGAACTGGAGGATAATACATATCTATGGTTTCAAGCCACTAAGCCTGGAGGAACTTGTTACAGCAGCAAATAGAAAGTAATACACCTTGTGGCAGGACCTGTGTGCACCGTATCGCATGTACACTTGCCTGATTGTGATCAGTTCTTCCACTGTAAAAATACTGCTCAGAGAGTTAATAGATGTAGAGTCAGGATTTGAACCCATGCAGTCTGATACCAGAACCCTTACCCACTGCTGTCTCCTTCCTCCCTTACATGGCTGCAAAGTCGTAGACATAAAGACATCCTTCCTGGCCCAGCAGGTTCCTGGGAAGCTGCCTTAGGTGTAACGTTCTGTGCTGGTCTGCGGGAAAGACTCCACTCGTATAACCGGAATTGTGATACATTGGAATCTCTGACTTAACTTTGGTTGTTCTGTGGATGCAGTGCTTCTGCTGGCTCTGACCTGACCACAGGGATAAGGATTCCATGCATCCAACAAAAATAATTAGACTTGGACTAAATATTAGTTCTAGGTACATGACTCATGGGAAAAAAGAACATGATAGAATGAAGTAGAGTCATACTGACATGGAAAGGTCTCTAAGACTTTTGTTTTTTTTGGGGTGAAAACAACAATTTATAGAACAAAAATCATATCCCGTGTTTCATATAAAAAGTTATGAAGCAGGATGATATAATTCTATATATAACTATAGACTCATAAATGCACAGGCAGATATTTGGGTGGAAACACAACGAATTTATCACACAGCAGCGGTTGCTGCAGGGGATGACCTGGGATTACGGGTGATGGTCAAGGGATCAAGAGATCAAGGTCAAGAGATCAGTGTTTGGATTTGTCAAAGGAGGGTATATTCGTATGTTGAATATGTACATATAAATGAGTGGAGTTGACAGAAAACAAGAAACGGAGTAAAAGGCAGAGGGAAAGAGACCAACAATGCTGGGGAAGAGGCACAGAGAGAAGCCCACAGTGAGGCAGAGATGCCCTGGGGTGGAATTTGGGTAAAATTGTTCATCACACCATTACTCTACCCTTTGGAGCGCTCCCAACAGCATGAGTGGGGAGTGCTGAACAGTGAACGCTTTCAGACTCCGTTTTCTCCCCATTGTGATAAACTGAGTGTAATTACAGCATCTCAAATGCTGGTGATTACTGGTTTGTTCCAGTGTTAGGAAGTCTGGAGGCTAGTTCAGGACGAAGTGACTATGCCAAGTCTTACTCGGCAATCAGTGTTTCGATTTTAGAGAAAGTTTCCCGAGCTTAATCAAGTTGTTCTTTCTGTGTTGTCAGGATGATAAATTTTGGAGATAGTGGTGATAAAAAAATTGCAATTTGCTTAAAAGAATGGAAGAGCATAACTTAAGGAATTGTGTAAAAGTTGGCATCTTTTGTTTGAAACGTCTTAGCAGTTACCTATTCAATGGATGAGAAACAATTTTATGATTTTTGTTTTAAACCTGGTGGAGGAGTCAGATCAGATAAATCAGCAGTGTTACTTTTATTGTTTTCCTTGTTTAAAAAGATGAGTTCTGGTTTGGGATTCCCCACCTCTATTCATTTACTCATTCTTCAGAATTATTATTTTTTATTTAAGTATAGTGGATTTACAATATTGTGTGAGTTTCAGGTGTGCAGAAAAGTTCAGATTATTTTCATTATAAGTTATTGCAAGATATTGAATATAGTTCCCTGTGTTATACAGTAAATCCTTGTTGCTTATCTAGTTTATGTATAGTAGTTCGTATCTGTTAATCCTATACTTCCAGTTTACCCCTCATCCCCCCTTTCCCCTTTGGTAACCATAGGTTTTTTTTTTCTATGTCTGTGAGTCTGTTTCTGTTTTGTATACAGATTCATTTTTTTTTTTTTTTCGATTCCCCATATAAGTGATATCATATTATATGTCTTTCTCTGACTGATTTACTTCACTTAGTATGATATTCTCTAGATTTAGCCATCAGAATTATTTAATGAGTGGTTACTATGCATCAGATGCTAGAGGAATGAAAAGCAGGCATGGCCTTTTCTAATGGAAGGAATTTGTGGTGCGCTGGGGGAGAGATATTCAACAGCAACCACAACAATTATGTATATGTAATTATAAATCCTGACAAGGGAAATTCTGTGTAGACAAATGAATTTGGAATATTACTTACAGGTGTGCCCACCAAAATCCACTCAGGGACCCATCACTTGGGAGATGTCTAGTTGGATTTCCACACTCTGGCCTCAGGCAATTAATGTTCTCTCTTAATGACTGTGGTAATGGGTAGGAGCAGGCCTTCTGGAGTTTAGTTTCTGTTTAGTTGAACTCAATCTCCATGTGTGCCTGCGTCTGAAAGTACCGCCACCGTTTGGGAGAGCACCGGGAGCCTGCAGCGTGGCGGTGGGGAGCAGAAGTTGTTTCGCACGCGGTGCAACATTGTGGAAGAGACCGTGCTTTGCTCCTTCCGCAGCCGAGTCGTCAAGGCAGGAAGAAGCTAACAATGGTGCGGCTGCATGTGCCTGTTGGAGAGGACCTTCCACCTCGCACCAATTCTGCCATTTTCTTGGTTGTTTGTCTTGCTTCTTCCCTTTCCAGCATCTTTGTCCTTCATCCTTTTGTTACTTTATTTGCACACCTGTTTCTCCCTTACTTTCTTTCCTTTCCAAACCCTCCTTTCTCGTTCTGTTTCCTTCTGTTCACTTCCTTCCTTGGCTCCTCCCTCTCACTCCTTGCTCTCTCTTTGCCCTCCTGCTCCACTCCGTCCTTACTCTATTATTTCACCTCTTTGCTCACTCTTGTTCGATGTACTCCCAAGACTCCTTACTTCTTTTTATTTCTCTACCTCCCTACAAGCCCATCCCCCTTTATATCTTAGCTCCATTGGAGGTGCCACATGGATTCTACAAATGTTACCTCCTTTTCCCTCCGTAAGTGGCCATTAGGGTTAGAGGGACCACTTGCCCTTTGTACTGAAAAGGCATCCTGAGGACATAGGATTGGGACAACACTCAAACGAAAGTGACTGAGACACTGAGGGATGTAGAATGCAAGAATCATTAACTTTGTAAGCACAGTATACATTGTGTCTGCGTGTGTGTGTGTGTGTGTGTGTGTGTGTGTGTGTTTTGGGGAGACAAGGAGGTGGGAGGTGTTGATATCAGATGACCAGGACCTTGGATGTATTTATCTGTTTGGGAGATTTCATTCTGGGTCAGACTGGTTGGAAGCCCTCCTTCATTTGCTCACTGGTCTCCAGGACTTCCCGCTTGAACTAGTGCCCATGTAGCCAGAAAGAGCAGGACTTCCTCATGATATCTCAGCCAGAACAGCAACAGAATTCTAGTCTTTACTGAACCTCCAGAGGGATGAACACACAGAACGTCTTTTTAAAATCCTAGTTTCTCATTTTCCCCTCCATGAACCTGCTTAAAAACCACTCATCTCTCATTTGTTCCCAAAATTCTCTTGCTTATTTTTGTATCACCTTATCAACTTAGCCTTACTTTCTCTTATCCCTTCCCCAGCCCTCCCCAAGTCTTCACATGCCCAGTTCTCCTTGTCATTTGGGTCCTCAGAGTCGCCTTGTCATGATTCTCTGTTGCAGTCATTTCTAACCTTCTGTAGCATGGAAAAGACACCTTGAAGACTTTATTGAAAGCCAAGGACTCTCTTCACAGGGACATGCACATACATATAATAGTTTCCATTTTCTCCAATTTCAGGAGATTTTTCAGTTCTCTGAAGCCCATCTCTCTGGACCTTTTGGGCATCTGTACTTCCAGCTCGGTCTCTAAGGGTGCCCCTCCCTTGTCACACCCTGTCACATCGGCTTGCATTTATTTGCTTTTTGCAAAACTAGCTGAAATTAGATTGTTTGTTTGCTTATTTATTGTCATCAAGCTCTTGGCCAAGGACACATTACCATAGCAACTGTAGGCAATAGGAAACGTTTTCGGGATAAAGGCAATCCAGTGACATGGAGCTGTTGAGCCTAGAATGTTGCTGAGTACTTTTTCCTGCTGTGGTGATGTAAGTGCCCCCGGCCTGAACCTTCATCCAGAAACTCTCAGTGTTATACCTGGTGGTTTCCATCTGTATTCAAATCCTCCCCTGTCCGTGGTCTTCTCTTCTATTTGCTCTTTGTCTGTTTTGATAGAAATCAATAGTTCCCTCACCTTGGCCCTGCATTTAGAAAAGCGAATCAACTCTCCAGACTCCCCATTCCACTGACACACAAACACTAGCATTTTGCAGAAGTCGGTCCTTGGGACAGAACTTAGCCAAGAGAATGTTTTCTTCCTAATGGATTGGATCCCGTTGCCGAGAGCCTCTCATTCCACCTCTCACCTGGGGGTGGGGAGGGCTCCGTGGTGCCCCGAACAATGACATTTTGCTTTATTGCCTTGGAGAAGAGGAGACAGAAGGCACAGGTGATATGAGACGGGTAACCCAAGTCACCTCCTCAAATAACTGAAAGAAACTATCCAGGAGCTGAGAAACGGGCTCTGTATTCTGACAAGTTCAAGGCCCTCTTCAGCAGTTTGCCTTGGGAATTGGAAAAATGAACCTGGTAGTAGAAGAGCTAGAGTTTTCATTTTGCTGTTTGTAAGTGGAGAAGGAGGTGGTTCACAGTATTACCCTTACTGCTGAGCGTCTGTGCCAACGGTGTGAGATGCTAACATGCAGGATGATGCTCCATGGGATGAAGTGCTTCTTCCCTTGTCCAGGATGTTCAAGAATAAGTATCCACCTGCAGTTCCTGTTCGATGGCAAGTGACTCTCTGCAGGCGAGTTGACGTGGTGGTGCAGCAGAGCGCCAAGAGATTGCAGTGATGCTTCTGAAATCTGGGACAGCAGTGAGAACCGGGGCTGTAACCTCTTCCTTCCACAAGTCATCTATGCTGATGCGTGATGTACTTTGAGGTTTCTTGCCCCTGCTGACCTGGCACCCGGGGTCTTTACCGGGAGGTTGGAGTGGAGCTGGGGCAGATTTAGGTTTTGGCCTTATAGTTCTCCCTTTGACAGAGTGACTGGGTGCCTTTGAGGAAGTCACCCAAGTACACCGTGTCTTTGTTTCCCCACCTTCAATACAGGATGGAGACACATCCCACGCACAGGAGAGATTTGAAATGGAACAGTCTCAAGTCTTAGGGAAAACGAAATAATTTTTTTTCCTTTTTCTGTTTTATTAGGTAGAATTATCACAGTTCAACTGCACATATACATTATATTGCATGTAAATACATATATACAGTATACTGCACATCAAATTGATTTTTTAAAAATATGAGTTTATCATCATCACTTATTGAAGGAAAATGTGGTGTTGGAAACAAGATTGAAAGCAGATAAATTGGGGCCTGAGTGCGGCTCCTGTTGTATTTCCTGCTGTGTGCTGGACTGAGTATGGCTCCGTACATACTCCCTGTTACGTACTCTCACTTAGTCGAGTATTGCCTCTCTGTCTCAGATTTGTCCAGTGTCAACACTTCCCTATGAACTGCATTTCACACGATTGCTTTGATTCGTCTTTGGCCTGATTTGTTAGCCCTGGTTGATGCAAAGCGAACCTCTGTGTGAAATCAAGATCAATTTATAACCTGCCCCATCAGCAAATACCCAGAACATTGTTCACAATAAATGAGTTAGTTGGGCATGTTCTCTGCCTCTGGTTGAAGAAGCTAAAGCAGGGCAGGTTATTTTAGCCACAGATGCCTTCTCCTTAGCTTCCGGGACTGAGAAATATATTGACCTGTTTCGTACCTTTGATGGCTCAAAGAAATAGGACACAAATAGTTTGCAGTCAACTGGCAGAGTGAAGCTGGCCCTTTTTCTGCTGAGCAAATAGAATATTTTATCTCTACTCCATCTTCACATGGAAACATAAACTCCCAGAGCTTCAAGACAGATAAATCCCTCTCTTCACTTCTTCCAGCTTTCTTTATAAGCTGTCCTGTCACCTGAGAGGCCTTCACAGGAAGAACCATGACTGCAACTTGAAATCAGATCATTTATTTTACAAATTGGTCCATTTAGTAATTCAGAGCTAGGCTTTGGGGTGGAAGAACCAAGATTCAACTATTTCTCCACCTTGGGGACGCCATTTCCAGTTTGTGACCCATTTTCCTAATCTGCAAACTGAGTTAATAGTACCTGATACTAGATTGTTGGGAGCATTAAATCTAGTAACTCCTGTAACGCGCTGTGTGCTCTGCCTCATTAAGAAGTGCCAGGCATTTGCTTTCTTCCATTTTCTTTTTAATGAGGACATTGGCATCTTATAAATATCAGGTCATTTGTTTAAACAAGAAAACTGTATTATCCAAAAGCTACCTTACCAGCTCTGTTTGCCAAAATTTCTCTTGCATTTGATCTTTATGAGAAAGAGACAGGTGAAAGAAATGCCAATAATAAGCACACTGTCAAACTCTATTTCTAGGTGGAATCTAGGATCAGCATTCATTTTTACCTCAACCCTATAATTTTGATCCCTGGGAAAAGGTCATTGATGTTTGGGGTGACGGTACCAAAACCCTACCAGGGTCACCATCACACATGAAGATTCAACACACATCAAGATATCATCTCATTAAGGCAGAGAAATGGACCGACATACTATGTTTTCAACATTGACCTGAGGGTTAGTTATAGGATGAAAACTGTTAGCTAGATAGATATTGATTACACCTTTCTTCCTTCTCATCTTTCTGGTTGACAACACTGGGTTGTTGGAGATGTTGGGATTCATTATATCAAAAGTGGGAGTCCTGGGGGGCTCTGTGGTGTGTGTAAACTGTTCTTCATCCTTTGTCCTTGTTAAAAACACGCACGCGTGTGTGTGTGTGTGTTTGTGTGTGTGTGTGTGTGTGTGTGTGTGTGTAACAGAGAGAGAGAGAGAGAGAAGATAGAAGATAACCATTTGGGTGAATAGACTTGGAGGGGGTGGCAGGGAGGCTTCTGGTGATGCTCTGTATCTTGATTTGGGAAGTGGTTGCATGGGTGTGTTCCAACTGTAAAAAACTAATTGAGTGGTATTCCATAAGGATTTGACCACTGTTCCTATACATTAAACTGTGTCTGTGAGATGTGCCATACCCACAAACACATATTTATAACAAGGGCCTCTTTCTTTCAGTGTCCGGGAGACACACAATCCCAAAACACTTTGGTGTCTCCTTCCTTCCACTGTTGATCCCACCTGCTGACATCAGATGTGATTTAGGCCCATATTTCTCTTTGGACCTGGTATTCTTCCATTGCCTTTTTTAAGTGGTGGGTTGGTGTAGTGGGAGTCATATGACCTTTGGAAGAAGAGAAACCAAGGTTTGAATCTTGGGTTTATTTTTTACAAGCCTCAGATTTCTTGTCTGCAAAAAGGTTGCTGTGTGGACTAGAGATGTTTCAGGTAAACCGTTCAGCACAGTGTTGGACGTGCTGACGTATTAGCTTCATACTTTTTGGATTCATCTTTTGGGTAGACACAACTCCTTGCCCTTGGTCTAGAAAGACATTGATTTTGGTAGAATAACCTCTTGATAGTTATTACATTGGTTCCATTGCTTGGGAATTTTCCCCTTCAAGAATTGGTATATCTACCCAACCTAAATCTTTGAGTTCACGTAGATCCCCCTAGGACTATTTAACAACATTCCCTCTGAACTGGGCTAAGCAGAGTAAACAGATCCATGTAGCTGAGAACTTCTTTGTCTTCCCTTGCTTGTATTTAAGCCAAATGTATACAATTTGAATGTCTAGTAATTTGCTTCTATTTGGGGTCATTAGTTTTATTTTCTTAACTTAGCTCAAGGTAGAGGTGACTAGATATTTTTAGCATGCCACTTTTTAAATATGTGTGGGCATAGTTGTTTGCTTCCATATGCCCTCATTTATTTTTACTGCATTTGGACAGAGCATAAAGTAACCATTTTTGGGTAGATACTCTTCTTAGTGAATAGGCAGAATTCCACAGGGGTGCCTAATGGTTAACAAAGAAAATCACATTATCCTGGTTGAGTTTTTTCCTTCTCCCTTAGTTTCCGAATTACTGATGGGAGTGAGTAGGCTACGATATGCAACTACATGAATGTTTTACAAAAAGGAGGAGGTGGCACGTGTTCGCATCATCTGTATTGGCCTGCTGTCGGAATCAGTTTAGAGCGCTCTGGGAGAAGTCGCAGCTGGTTTCCATGATTAGTAACCTGGCAGTGAGCACCGAATTACGTGCCAGTGAAAAGCTGAGTCCCTAATACAGTGTCGCAGAGTGGGGCCCATGGAACACCTGCACCCATAACATCAAATATGCTGGTTCAAAATGCAGATTCCTGGGCACCGTATTCAGAGATTCTGATTCAGTGAGGTTGGAGTGGATCTCAGGTAAATGCCTTTTAAAAAGCTTATTTAGGTGACTCTGATGCTCACTAAATTACTGAATTACTGCCTCCAGTGCTCTAAAAGTTTGGAGGTTGAGAAACCCCTGAGTCAGGTTGTAGGGTTTCTGGAAGAAGGAGTGTGATATCTAGTGATCGTGTTGACGACATGGAGAATGAGCCTTTTGTCATAAGAGAAAGAAGAGATCTGTGAGACTGAATCCTGAACTTTAATAAAAAGTATCCATCTGAACTTAGGGTGAATTTTAACGTAAACTACGTATACTGTAGAGTAGTAGCCAACCCAGTAACAATAAGCACCTCTAGAATCAGATTTTGGTTTCTAAGCACTATTTTCCATTGAGAGAAAGCACTGGGAAATGGCTCTTTTAAGGTGTGGGGCTGATTTTTTCCTAGAGTATCTTTTCATAGCAGAGAGCAAAGCAGTCACAAAGACTTCAGGTCCAAAGAACCTGGAAGCCAACCTGAAGTCTCCCCTGGGCAGAGATGGAACAACTTGTGCACCAGTCAGGGTACTAGTAGCAACGTCATCAGAGTGAGCCTGTGATTTCAGTCTCTACATGGGGTGTGTGTGTATAACATCTCCATGGGTACAGAACCTTATGGTCCCCAAGTGTTTTTTTTAATATATTCATTCATTCAGTGACTATTAATTGAACACTTAGATAGCTGGCACTGTCCTAGCTAATGAGGATACAGTATGGAAAGACCAGCTTCTAGCTAACTTAGTGACACCGATACACAGTTGAAGGAACGAATCAGAGTGCTCTGGGGGAAGAAGAAAGCAGAGAGCCATGGTCAAGACTAATGGGCAGAGACCCATCTCTAGAAAAGGAAGACGTCTCAGTGCAGGTGACACATACGTTGAGATCTGAAGGATGAAAAAGAACCACTAAGGATGGGAAGAGTCAGAGGAAAAGCATTCAAGGCTGAAGGAACAGCCAGCGCCAAGATGCCAAGGCCAGAAAAAGCTGATCACAATCTGGAGGCTATCAAGGTCTATGGTGGTTAGAGAGTAATGAGGGAGAGGGAGAGTGGCCCGAGGCATGGGACCTAATTTGGTCTCAGAATAACCACGCGGACCATTCTCATTGTTCCTTTCATGTCATAGATGGGAGACCTAAGGCAGCCCTCTTGTGTCTTTGCTCGTAAGTCACGGAACAGAAACTGGGGTCCTTTTTATCAGACTCCAGAACTGGTGTTCCTCCAAGCAGATAAAATAAAACCTGTTATAGTCTTAAGTCTCTCCTGGCCTCGCTCTTCTCACAACCAGAGAGGTCAGCTGAAGCTGTGCATGGCATGACCAGAGGGAGGGACTTGCATTGAAAAGAGAGGCAAGATCCCCCGTGCTCCTCAAAGTGGCATCAGGATTCCCTCACAGGTTCTGCTGTAGGAGTGGGAAATGTGAGTACAACTTCTGAATGTCTTACAAGTGTCTGTGGATACATAGCAGGATTTACTGTCACATCCGTCTGCTGCCCTCCCTCCGTCTCGCTGAGTAACTTGCCATTTGAGATGAGGAACCAGAGCCAAGTCATGTCATCAGAACAGAGATGAAGACATCACGGGTTCCGGTGGAGCATCAGCTCAGCAGCTGGGAATACGAAGCAACTTGCTTTCATCTTCTGAGAGAGACCCACTGTTGAGTCTCTATTTTCTCTTCTTCAAAGAGAAAAGTAATGAAAAGCCTTCTAGAGGAATTCTCCTGCAGGCTGAATTGTTTTTATGGTGAACTAGACCCAGGTCACAGAGTGGGAGAAATTTGATGTCGTCATTGAAGGTAGACCCTTTCTTGATGGAAGAGGAGGAGGAAGAGAAAAGGGAGGAGGAGGTGGAGGAGAGGATCTATGGAGGACTTTATTCCTGTTAATTGTTACCAAAACCCAGCCAGGCTAGGAATTAGAATCACCTTTCTACAAATAAGCACACTGAGGCTAAGCGAGGTTAGGAGACCTGCCCAAGCTCACACAGACAAGAAGAAGCTGGACCAGGCCTGTGCAGCTCCATTCCCGGAAGCACACAGCTTCTCCATGGATGCTTTGAAACATGAGTGGTTGTGCCATAGCATCATGGTGCTCTAGAAATGTTGCCTCCAATTGTCTCATGTCACACAGACAGAGAGGCTCAGAAAGGTGAAGAATGTGTCCAAACTCAGCCAGCTAATAAGCAGCAGAGCCAGGAGCCAGGTTCTAAGTCCACTGCCTTCTTCTCAGACCCTTGCTGTCCTCTTCTTGCCAAAGATCTTTTATTACCTCTGTGGTCAAGGTCCAGAGTCAATCTAATTGTGAACATACTTCTTTTGTGAATTAGAAAGGATTCTCAGTTTTCTTGAAGTTGGGATTGAGGCAAGAGAGATATATATTCACCAAGGTCTGCTTCCCTGGGAAAAGCCAACCAACTGAACTGAAATGTGTGTGTGTGTGTGTGTGTGTGTGTATGTGTGTGAGATGAGGGGTGGGGAGGAAACTGGGCACATTTACATGTGTGCTAGTATTAATGGAAGGAAAAATTTTCCTCTGCTCTTTCTAGGTTCTTCTGGCTGGTCTAAGAATTAAATTGACGTGAGACAGATTAACAGGAGAAAAACAAATTTAATTGCATATGTACGAGGTCTCCATAAGAATATGGCACTCAAGGACAACGTAGGCAGTTGAGGCTTATATGTTATCCTAGAGGAGATGAGGGTGGGGGTTTGGGACTTCAAAGGGAAGGAAGGCAATTTACAGGCAGATGAAAAAGAGCAAATGTCTGCCGGGCCATCTAGAGACAACGGGACAGAGAGAAGACTTTGATCAAGTGGGCCTTGCTAGGCTCCTCCGTGTCCACCACACCGAGTTCAATGTTTTACTGTAGTTATCTGTCATGATAGTTCTTCTTCTGGGAACAGGTCCTCTGTATAAATCCTTTTAGGCAGTTAAGGAGAAGGTCAAAGATTCTTCTCCGAGTCTTTGGGATTTGTCTGTTTTCAGTTCCAAATAATCCACATGCCAAAGAGACACATCTTCTGGTGGCAAATTTTGCTCCACTCTACTAGTTAAAATTCAGTGGCAGAGTTGCCTAAACATGGGCTTGAGTTCTGCCTGCAACTCTCACCCCT
Source organism: Camelus bactrianus (assembly GCF_048773025.1). Classification (NCBI taxonomy): domain Eukaryota; kingdom Metazoa; phylum Chordata; class Mammalia; order Artiodactyla; family Camelidae; genus Camelus; species Camelus bactrianus. Next base: position 33,246,355 of record NC_133556.1, on the reverse strand, counting down.
GGAGTGGGTGGAACACTGTACACCGAGCACCGAGATGTGCACACAGCCCTTCTTTACAGCCTGCTCACCTGCTCCAGGACACAGAAGGAGCTTCAGGCAGTGTCTGACAGATGGTGGGCAATGAATGTTATTAATTTTTACTATAGTTTTCTCACTTAGAGTGAAGTACATAATCTTAGTTTTACAGATTGAAACGTTACTTAGAGATTTAACTAACTTCCTAAAATCACTCAATTAGCAGATAACACACCCAGGACTCAAGCCCAGTTCTCTTTAAGTTGTGAAACTGGGGTCTTGCGTGCAAGCTTCATGTTGAGTTGGGGCTGTGTAACAATCTGGTTGATTAGGGATTAACCACCACAATCAATCAGGGAATGCAGAGAGTTAGCTTCTCCTTTGCTGTTGGAAGCAGAGGCAAAATTGGGCAAAGTTCATTTATAGCAGGGAGCAAAACATGGGCAAGATAAACTATTTCATATTCCACTAATGTGGCAGCATTTGCCTGATAATACATGGATTCCGAGATCTCATTCCTCACCCAGTGTGGCGCCAGGCCGGCACCTGATGGATAGTGGCTTCCTCCGAAGGATGAATTTACAAGCCATGCCAGCTGAACAGCTTCGGAGGACCTGCATCACTTGTGAGGCTCCTGTGGGGTGGGGGGGGGGGGCACCAGCCTGAGATCCCATTATTGGAATTAGAGTGCTCCCTCCCTCCCTCCCTCCCTCCCAGTTTTCTGTAACTCTGCTGATGACGTGTTATGTTGGACAAACAAACTTAGCTCTCAGTATCCTTAGTTGCTCATTTTGCTCCCAGCACACTGGTCTGTGTCAGGTCTTAATTTATAAAGGTGACTGAGCGATGACATGCAGATGTCAGTGCCATTGAAGGAAAACGTTCACGTTACTTATGGTTCCCCTAAAACAAGAGACACAGCAGGTCCACCGGAGGAGACCTACCAGGTTTTGGTCAGGAAGCAGAAGCTGGGAGGAGTGAAAAGTTTAGGGCTGACCTTTTATTGGGGTTTCTGAGGGAAAGGCAAGGCAGGACAGGATAAAGCAGTTCGGGATTGGCTAATTTGAGTAATTTCGGCAGGCTCTGAACTATAGGGGTGATCTGTAGTTGCCTGGCACCTGGTCCTCGGGTGAGTAAGGCAGAGGAGTACTGCCTCTGAGGGTGTATGGGCCAGATAGAGGCGGTGTGGCTCTGGGCTGGTTTGTTTGCACACCCAGGGCACACTCCTGCTCAGTCCTCTGCCATCTCCAAGAATTGGATGGCCACAGGAGGGGCAAGCTGTCCCAGCCAGAAAGGGTTTTTAAGATGTCAAAACATCATAATATGTAGAAAATTTTAAATACATACAAGATACACACCTAACTCTCTGAGTTGGTTCAGGATTTCGGACCTTTGGGTTTTCTGTTGAGTTGTAGCAAAGGATCAGAAGACAGGGTCTGGCAGTCCCTTGTTTTGTGATGTGCGACCAGTTAGGCTCCTCCTTGCACACACAAGAGAGTTGGGTCACATCAGTGTTTCCCAGAATGCGGGATGCATCGGGTGGATGAGATGGTTTTCAGTGGCACAGCCCCAGCATTAAAGAACGTGGACTCACAGAGTGGGCCAGCACTACTGCACTCACACTAGGGTATAATACTATGGTTTGTTTTATTTTTATGGTGATTACTTATGTAAGTGGCACAGAGTTTCCTATTTATGCTACCTATAAAATCTCCCTTCAAATAGCTTAATTGCATTTTAAAAGTTGAGTTGATTTATAGACAAATAGTAAGTAATCACAAATATCTGTGATTGAAGTGGAAGAGAAACTGTGCTCACGGAGTTATCTGTTTCTCCCTTTAGTACCATGATATATTTTGGGTTTCTGTTATTAAGTGCATGCACGTTTATGATTGTCCTATCTTCCTGATGAATTGACCCTTTTATCATCATGAAATGTCCCTGTGGTAAATAACCCTGTGCTGAATCTGCTTCATCTGATGCTGACACAGGTGCTCCAGCCTTCTGATGCTTCCCAGGCTGTGTGGTGTATCTTTCTCCATTAATTTACTTTCAATCTGTCTGTGTCTTTATATTCTAAGTGCATCTCTTGAAGAGAGCAAACAGTTGTTCTTGCTTTTTTTTTTTTTTCAATCCATTCTGATTATCTGCTAACCTCTGCCTTTTTGTCCACCACCACTAAATGTGACTTTGGATGTTGTGTGGATTAGATACACCATTTTATTATTTGTCTTCACTATTTCTCTTGTTTTTCGCCCCTCCCTTCTCGTTTCTCCTGTGTTAGTTTTCTGTTATTGCTGTAACAGATTACCACAAATAACAAGGGTTGCCATGTCCTTGCTGTCTGTGGACTGGGGCTGCTCTTCCCCCCAGAGGCACCCACTTTCCTTCTCAGGCCCCCCCCCCCCGTGGCCCCTCCAGCAATGGCTGGACGTGCTCCTCTCCCCCTTCGAATCCGTGAATCTCTGACCTCTCTGCCCCACCTCTCTGATTCCAGCTGGAGAAAGCCTTCTGCTTTTAGGGATATATGATTTCATCAGGCTCCATGGGCTAATCTCCCTATTTTTAAGGTCCTTACCAACTTCTGCAACCTGTTTTTTTGTGTAATGGCATACTCATAGGTCCCAGGGATTAGAGCATGGACATTTTGGGGGACCATTCTGCCCATCACACCTCTTTTAATTTTTTTCTTTTTTTTTTAGATATTATAGAACTCCATTTTAACTTACTTACTGGTTTCAGCTATATGTCTTGCCTTTTTAAAGTGATTGCCCTGGGGATTACATTAAACATACTTAGCTTTTCCCAGGCTATGTAGGGTTAATATTGTACCACTTCTCATAAAATGTAGAACGCTTTCCCGGATATGCCTGTTTACCACCCCTGTCGTCCTTTAGGCTATGGTGTGATGTGCATTGAATCTACTTACATGAAAACTGCTGGAGACAATGTAAGAATTTTTGCTTTTAACAGTCACATGCATATGTACTTTTTTAATTAAGAGGAGAAACAATTTTTCATACTTACCAGATAGTTACCATTTCTAATGCTCTTCATTTGTTCCTGAAAGAAGCTGAGTTTCCCTCTGGTCATTTCGCTTCCCCATGAAGAACTTCCTTTAGCATTTCTTCTAGGACTGGTCTATTGGTAATGGATTCTCTTACTTTTCTTTTACTTGAAAAATCTTTAACCTGCTTTCATTCTTGAGGGGCCTTTTCACCAAATACAGGATTCAGGAGTTTTCTTTCCGCACGTTAAAGATGTTATTCCACTGCATTCTGGACTCTAATTTCTAACGTTTCGCCTGTGAACATTTTGAATCATTGTTTCCTGTATATACTGTGTCATTTTTTTTCTTGCTAATTTCAAGGTTTTATTTTTCTTCTGATTTTCTTTAGTTTGACTGTGGTGTGTCTAGCATGGTTTTCTTCCCATGTGTTCTGTTTGGGGTTCACTGAGCTTCTTGAATTTGTACATCTAGGTCTTTCATCAAATTTAGGAAGTTTTTAGCCATCATTCTTTAATATTTTTTTCCTGCCCCATTCTCTCTCTTTCAGAAACCTTGTTCTGCTAATTTTTAAAAGTCTCTCTTTTTTTCAGATTGAGTTGTTTCTATTAATCTGTCTTTAAGTTCTCTGATTCTTTCTAAGGTCATCTCCATTCTCATTTTAAGTCCGTCCAGTAAATTGTCTTAGATACTTTCTGTTGGTCACACAGTCGAGAAATGTGTAGCCACCTTTCCTTCATTCCACCTGACCCTGCTGGCCCCTCTCTACCCTTACACCCCAGACCCTTTTATCCTGCCACATCCCCTCTTTACAGGACCCCTGAAATAGCTTCTAACTTGTCCCCTTCCCTCCTCAAATGTCCCTCCTTGTCTTGCCTCTCTGTTGTCTATCTGTACAACGTCTTGCCTTCTTGAGGAAGCCTTCCTTCATCTCCCAGAGGGAATGACCTTTCCATCTCCACACTTTAATACTTACCATGTTGTCCTGCAGTTATAAGATCTGTTTGTCTTCCTTATCAACCAGTCTGAGTTTCTCAGGGGAAAGGACCATATTTGACATGTCCAGCATTTCTCCCACTGAGAGTTCACAAGGTTCTGATCTCCCTAAGGTTGGAGACTGACAACTTGTTCATTATATCCCCACTGCCTAGCCTCATGCCTGACTCATCAGATAATATTTCTTGAACTGAAATTATTTTTTTTTTTGAATTTACACAGTCAGTTAAGGCAGAGCCAGGACTGGATTCCAGATTTGTTTTCCCCCTAAATTAATTCTTTCTAGGGCTCTCCAAAAGCTGAGTGAACCCCAGCAATCCTCAAAGCCTTTTTTCGTTAGCTTATGTCTTCATCCACATATCTCAAGAGCACTTTCTTTCATGTTTTAAAGTATAAACTGACTTTAAAAGGGTGGAAAAAGTTGAAGATTTTCCTGCTTTGGTCTCTGCTCCAGTCTCTGTAATGGTCAGTGCACCAAGCACTGCTCTATTTCTTGGTTTCAAACTTGAAGAAATCCACTCCGAGCTCCAGGACTAAGAAGCATATTGTGTGTCCTATACTTGTTGCTTTGGAACATAAACTTTATAAGTTACTTTCTTCTGGAATAATGTAATAAAAAGAAAAGCATTAAATGATTCACCTGGCAGCCCAAAAGACTGGATCCTGAAGACTAAAGTCATGTGCTCCCTCAGACTTTGAATTTGAGCTTTCTTTTCTGTAGTAACTATTCTGATGCTCAACACAGAACAAGGACTCAGTGGGTATTGTTGACATTAAAAGCTGTCTCTGCCTAGAGCAGTGATTCTCAAATGTACATAACAGTCACCTAGACAGCTTGTTAAAACCCTGATTCTGGGCCCCCCTTCAGAGATACTAGTCGGTCTGGGCCCAAGAATATGCGTGTCTGTTAGGCTCCCATGTGATGCTAATACATCTGGCCCATGGCTACTCTTTGAGTGGCAAGCCTTTAAGTGTGTTTCTCAAGGGTGGAACTCTTAATATTCTGGGCTAGATAATTCTTCTATTGTTGTTATGATGGTAAGAACACTTAACATGAGATTTATCCTCTTAACAAAAATTTAAGTGTATGATAACAGGATTGTTAATTATAGGCATTATGTTGTACAGCAATCTTTAGAAAGTTTTCGTCTTGCAAAACTGAATATACCCATTAAACAATGAGTTCCCGTTTCCCCTCCCCCAGCCCCTGGCAACCACCACTCTGCTCTCTGCTTCTATGAGTCTGACTATTTTAGATTTCTCATGTAAGTGGTATATTATGTAGTCTTTGTCCTTTTATGTAGCTTATTTCACTTAGCACGATGTCCTCCAGGTTCATTCATGTTGTCACAAATTTCAGAATTTCCTTTTTTAGGACCAAATAGTATCCCATTGTGTGTATATACTACATTTCCTATACGCATTCATCTGTTGATGGACATTTGGGTTGTTAACATATCTCAGCTGTTGTGAATCATGCTGCAGTGATCATGGGGGTGCAGGTATCTCTTTGAGATTCTGATTTCAATAAATTTGTTCAGTTTCCCAGAAGTGGGATTGCTGGATCATGTGGTGATTCTGTTTTTTTAATTTCTTTTGCAAAACCTGCATACTGTTTTCCACAGTGGCTGCCTCAATTTACATTCCCATCGACAGTGCACAAGGGTTCCCTTTTCTCCATATCCTTGGCAACACTTGTTATCTTTTGTGTTTTTGGTAATAGTCCTCCTAACAGCTGCGAGGTGGTATTTCCTTGTGGTTTTGATTTGCATTTCCCTGTTGGTCAGTGATGTGGAGCATCTTTTCATATACCTGTTGGCTTTGGGGAAAATATCTTCTTTGGAGAGATGTCTATTCAAGATTTTTGCCCATTTTTTAAGTCAGGTTATTTAGTTTTTTATTATTCAGTTGTAGGATTTTCTTCTATATTTTGGAAATTAACCATTTATTAGATGTAGGGCTGGCAAATAATTTCTCTCATTCCGGAAGTTGCCTTTTCACTCTGTTGATTTTTCCCTCTGCTGTGCAGACATTTTAGGCTAATGTCGCCTTGTCTGTTTTTGTTTGCATTGCCTGTGTTTTAGCACGTCTTGCTCATGTCCAAGAAATCCCTGCCCAGACCAACGTCATGAAGCTTCCCCCTATGTTTTCTGCTAGGAGTTTTACAGTTTCAGGTCTCACACTTAAGCCTTTAATCCATTTCGAATTGATATCTGTGAATGGTATAAGATAAAGATCCAGTGACTGGATAATTTTTGGTTGTGGGAAGTTTTCTTGTGCATTATAGGATGTTTAGTAACATCTCTGGTCTTTATCCAGTAGATGCCAATAGCATCCTCTCCCCTGAAGCTGCAACAACTAAGTATGTCTTCAGACATTGTCAAATGTCCCCTGGGGGCAAAATCGCCCCCTGTTGGGAACCATTGCTGTAGGGTTTCTGGTCTGGATGGCCCACGGATTGATGTATCGTTCACCGAGCAGGTTCCGTTGGTGGATTAGAAGGTCAGCTTTTAGAGTCTGTTGAATTCAGCTGGCTTATCTGGTATCAGGAATGCCCCATCACTTGGATTTAGAAGCCAAGTGGAATCACAGGCCTAGTGATATGGATTTGAGATCCATCAGCATATAGTTCAAATCATAAAGAATGGATAGAATTTCCCAGTAAATGGTGCGCTGATTGAGGAACAACGGACAGATAACAGAACTGTCAGGAACACCAAATCTTTAATAATTAGGTGAAGGAGGAGGTGCCAATAAGAAGGATTGATCAGGAATGTAGAAGAACAAGGAGGAAAAAGTGTCTCAGAAAACAATGAAGGAGAGTTGGCAAGGAGGAAAAAGAAGGAATAGTGAGCAGAAGATTCACTAACACCGGATTCAGAAAGGATTCATGGGCTGTGTCTCCCAGAAGATCGTCTTGACCATAGGGACCTAGGCTGTTCCTGACCACAGGTGGCCACTAAGCAGTGGACACGTGGCTAGGCTGGGCTAGATGGAGCTGAGATTTACTGTGAATATAAAATTCACACTGGATTTCAGATTTATTATGAGAAAGAAAGAATGTAAAATATCTCACAAGTTGTTTTTATAGCGATTGCACAATGAAATTGTAATATTTTGGATCTGTTGGGTTGAATGAGATGCATTATTAAAATTGATTCTACTTGTACAATAAAATGTGAAATTACATATGTGGCTTGCATTGTATTTTATTGGACACGCTGCATAGAACCGAGTTTCTGTGGAAGGGTGAGGACTGTGAACAGCTGATAGCTGAGGAGTGAAGGGGGAGCCAAGGATGTAGAGCTGGAGAGAGGACCACTCCTGGGACAAAAGGGAGGACAGTGGTCACACTGGAGAACGTGGATTGCTTGCTCTTGGGCAGGAAAACGGGAAGACAAGTGATCGCATTGTTAGCTAGAAGGAGACACAGCGTGACAAAGGTGGTATTTTTAGGAAGGGAGAGACTCAAACATGTTTGAGGCCAAGGGCAAAAGAGTCAATAGAGGAGAAGAGGTGGTAGATAAAGAGAGAAGAAGGAATGAAGCAAGACAGGGCTTAGAGAAATCGTCCTTGAACAGGTGGGTGGAGTGGAGGGAAGAGGACCTTCTCTCTGACTTTAACCCCTCTGAGCCTCATTCTCCTGAAAAATGGGAGCTAGGATCATGTGGTAATAATAATGCCTCCCCACATAAATGAGATGTTAGATGGGGGGTCAACTTTGTAGGTGATGAAACACTAATATGGAAGTATTTCAGCCACAGTCACCAAGTGCCTTTCTCTCTCCCAGTTTGCTGCCTTAGCCTCCTAATGCCTTCACTGTTCATATTCTTTATTGCCAGAGTTGCAGGCAGGCTTCACTCCAAATTTCCAAATGTGGGACCTATTCAACCCGGAATCTACCGCTCACCTGCGGAACATGAAAGACTTTTAAACAGTGACGGGTGTTGGGTAACCCTGGTGCAGTGGTTCTGAAAGTGTGTTCTCTGGACCAGCAGCATCGGCATCCCGTGGGGATACAACTAGAAAGTGCACATTCTCAGGCCCATAGGAGTCCTACTGAATCAGAAACTCTGGGGGCGGGGCCTGTCACTCTGCATTTTAACAACCCTTTGAGGGTGATTCTAAACGTTTAGAACACTGCCTTAGTGAAATCAGGTCACCACCCTTTTAGTGCAAGGATTCTCAAACTTTGGGAAACTAGTCAAAATCCAGATCTTGGGCCTTGGAAGCTGCATCTAAAAGGTCCCAGGATTATTCTGATGAGCTACCACAATGTGCGGCACAGCAGGGGTCAGTAAACATTTTCTTTAAAAGGCCAGACAGTAAATATTTTAGGCTTGGCAAAGGGGCCACACACTCTGCTCTTGTGGGAGGAAAGCAGCCACAGACGGTGCTCTGAGGAGTTGAGCGCGGCTGTGTTTCTGGGGCCGTATAAAATGGGCTGCATGGTGGATTTGGCCTGTGGGCCATGGAGTGTCAACTCCTGCTCTAGACTCTAAATATCACCCTTGGTTGTGATACTCATGTACTCATCTTCTCATCACTCGTTCTCTTTCCATTTACTCATTCATGTATTCATTCATTCATTCATTCTTTAACACTTTTTTATTGGATCCTGACTATGTGCCAGATGCTTAACTAGGCGTGGGAGATGGACAGCTGATTTCCTGAAGAGGTCCTTGCTCTCACGGAGCTGGTGGCCTCAGCCAGTGAGAGGGGGATTGTTAAACAGTGTCAAAATCTACTACAGTGTCTGGTTAAAATGGTGGGGGAGAGTTTCCTAGCCATCCAAGCAACTTCTGTTCCACAGCCCAGCCCAACATACTTTGTGCTCTGTGTCCTAGCTTCCTAGCTTTCAATAAAGTTGAGGCAACCTTTGGGATCATTTTTGGTTCCACCCCACCAGTTGCCAAGAGTTCTTTGCAAACGACTTACAGAGCTCTCGTCACCCACCACCAGGTGATAGCCGTTTTTGAGTCAAACCGGACCAGCTGGTGAATACAGCTCAGAGGGTTAGGAGAGGAATCTGTTCTGGCTGTTGGTATGGAAATGCTGAAACACCATGCCGTGTTTGTTCTGCCAGCATACAAGCACACAACAGATAGTGTTTGGTGAGAGTTTTTATCAGAAACTTTTGCCCAAACGTGGAACTCTAGATTTGTGTATCTGTCAGAGCAGTTCCTTAAGACCTGAGCATTCTCAGGATTTGCAACTGATTTGGTTCAGATTTGCATGCCTCCTGGCCCCAGAGGCTCTGGCATTTCCTTCTCATGCTCCTTTGGATCTGATGCAATGATCACAACAGTAATATCATAGCAAGCAATCATTCCTAGGCACACATTGCAAGCCAGGCATTGTGCCAAGTGATAATGTGCATGGCGGGCAGAAAAGTGGCCCCCCGAAAGATGACATGTCCTGACATCTGTGAATGCATTACTTTAATGGCAAAAGGGACTCTGTGGTTGTGACTGAGGTTAAGGGCTTTGAGATGGAAAGATTATTCTGAATTATCCAGATGGGCTCCATTTAATCACATGAATCTTTAAAAGTGGAGAACCTTTCCAGGCGGTTGCCAGAGGAAGATATGAAGACAGAGAATGGTCGGAGAGATGCTCTCTACTACTGGCTTTGAAGGTGGAGGAAGGAGCCGTGAAAGGAATGCAGGTGGTTCCAAGAGTTTAGCAGCTGGAAAAGGGAATGGATTTTCCCCTAGAGCCTCCAGAAAGGAATACAAGCCTACCAGCGCTTTGTGTGTGTGTGTGTGTGTGTGTGTGTGTGTGTGATATATATATATATATGAAGTATAGTCAGCAAAAAAAAATGTGACAATGAATATATATATGTTCATGTATAACTGAAAAATTGTGCTCTACACTGGAATTTGACACAACATTGTAAAATGACTGTAACTCAATAAAAATATAATAAATAAATAAATAAATAATAAAAATAATAATAAAAAAACCCAATGTTCTGTCAATGTCTAGTGCACAGCACAATGCTTCAGTCATACATGGACATACGTATATTCGTTTTCATTCTTTTTCACCTCAGGTTACTACAAGATATTGAATTTAGTTCCCTGTGCTGTACAGTATGAACTTGTTTATCTATTTTGTATATATTAGTATCTGCAAACTTCGAACTCCCAGTTTATCCCTTCCCACCCTCTTTCCCACTGGTAAACATAAGTTTGTTTTTTATGTCCATGAGTCTGTCTCCTTTTTGTAAATAAGTTCGTTTGTCTTTTTTTTTTTTTTTAAGATTCCACATATAAGTAATATATGGTATTTTTCTTTCTCTTTCTGGCTTTCTTCACTTAGAATGACAATCTGCAGGTCCATCCATGCTGCTGCAAATGGCATTATTTTATTATTTTTATGGCTGAGTAGTATTCCATTGTATAAATATACCACAGCTTCTTTATCCAGTCATCTGTCAGTGGATATTAGGTTGCTTCCATGTCTTGGCTGTTGTAAATAGTGCTGCTACGAACATTGGGGTGCAGGTGTCTTTTTGAATTAAGGTTCCCTCTCCTGTCAGTACTTTGACTTTAGCTCAGCAAGATCCTTTTCTGGATTCTGACCTCCAGAACTCTAAGATAATACACTTGTATGATTTAAGCCACCAAGTTTGTGGTAATTGGTTACAGCAGCAAGAGGAAACTAATATACCATGGTCACATTAAGTCCTCAAAAGGACCCTATTTAGTTAGCTACTAAGAGTTAGTCACATTTTGGGAAGGAGACAAAATCCAAGGCTGAGAAACCGCACAAAGCCACATATTTATCAAGTGGTTGATCCAGGATTGGACCGTTGGTTCCAGAGTCGCAGACGTCAAGTTAGCCCACAGTATCGAACTCCATGGGGATCCCTGAGCATCCCCTGATGTTTCATACAGCTCAGCTTTTGCACCCATGCCTTTGAGGACACTCTCGCTTCCTCCTAAGATCCACCTGGGAGCTCTGCGATGTCCTTCAGCTCTCAGGCTGTGTGTCCCCAAAGGCATAATCAGGCCCTCGGGCCCCTTCTTCCTGGGCAGCAGCAGCACCAAAGATGACCACACCCCCCACCCCAGCACTTACCCCACGGCGTAGCGCTGACCGTATCCGTCTTCCCACCAGACTGTGAGTTCTCCCAGTTCCTTCGCTGCACAACCTCTCTTTCCCCAGGACTTAGCCCTGTGTGAAATGCAAGCCTCACAAAGGCAGGGAGATTTGTCCATCCTTGCTGTGTTCCAGTGCATAACACGGTGCCTGGCACATAGTAGGTACACAATACATGTCTGTTAAATGGATGAATTAGTGAATAGCAGGTGCTCAATCAACATATAGAGACTGAGCCAATAAACCTGTAGTTATTGTTTAAGAGCCTTTTTTTTTTTCTCAGCAGTACTTTACGGAGGTATGATTTACGTATGGCATAATGTACAGATCTTACATGACATCTCAATGCACTTTCACACGTGTTTCCAACTGTGAGGCCACCACGCAGGTCGAGATGTAGAACGTTTCCAGTGCCCCAGAAAGTCCTCTTTAGCTCCCTTCCCATCAACCCCAAGATGACCACTACTCTGAATTCAATCACCGTAGATTAGTTTTGACTGTTGTTGAACTTAATATAAATTTCTGTTCTGTTCTGTTTTGTTCATATTATGTTATAAGAGGGATTGTGTTGTGTGAGTTCTTTAGTGACTGGCTTCTTTTACTTAATGTTTTTGAGGTTTGTCCATCATGTTGAATGTAGAAAGCTCTTTGCTGCCGCATTTCGCCCGTTGACTCCCATATCATTAGATAAATTCCCAGCCTGGAGGGTGGGCCTTCAAGTGGATGATTGCTCCTTATTGACATCTGAATGGTACCTAGTGATTCAGGCTTGAAATGAGGCTATAGCTTCAGTGAGAAAGTGGTTCCTGGTCCACAGTAGAAGGACCATTAAGTAAATGAGTGCCCAACAAGTGCTTCTCCACCTAACACCTGTTGGGTGTTTACTATAGAGCAGGCGCTATGGAGCTGAGCATTTTGCATTTATTGTCTCGTGTAAATGAATACAACAACTCACTTGAATGGTAGATATTATTATCTCTAGTATATAAATTAGGACAGTGAGACCAAGAAAGTTACATATTGGGCCCGAGCCATCTGATGAAAAGACGATAGAGAGGTTGATTCCAACAAATACGTCCCTGGCACCTGTTGGGGCTATTTTTAAAGGGAATTGATTTTTTTTTCTTTATAAAGTAAACACAGGGTAATTATAGAAAATTTGAGGAATACAGAAAAGCAGGAGGAAGGAGACATAAAGGCATCCATGTGCTATCCCTGAGGGCAATCACTATTAATATTTTGGGGTATGTTACCTTCTTGTATTATTTTCTATGTATAGTATATTATTTGCTTGTTTAATATAGTTATAATCATGGTACACCTGCAAAATTATATCTTACTCTTCTGTGTAACCTTTTTTTCTGGCTTGTTACAAGCTCAGTAGTTGTGATGCATTTCTTTCAGTATTCATTCAACTGATTTTTATAGATCACTTGCTGTGCGACATTGTTGCACCCCTCCTGTGTGCAGGGCACTGGAAAGCTTGTATTCCTTACCGTTACAAGTCTGCTGTCTTCTACCTGAGCCAGGTTCATTGGGTCCCAACCAGGAAGCCACACTGTCTCCCCCTTAGAATGCTGACATTGCTGGATTACGTGCCTTTAATGGAGCCCTAGGTTTGCTGCTAGGTGCTACTTTTCTAATTAATAAAAGAAGAAAACCACAAGAACACCACCCACAGTTCCCTACAGACTCCTCGGGCTCCTTGCCTTAGCACAGTAGGAGTCTTGTGTAACAAATTAGAGCAGGGACTCCTGAAATACATTGTCCCAGGTGAGGAGTTCGGATATCACATCCTTGGAGCTCCGGTTGCATATTTAAATACGAACGAGGCTTGCTCTGCACATAGACTGAAGAGATTCCAAAACTCAAGTGCCGTAACTTGATTTTCAGAATCAGGCACAAACTGCAAGCCGGTTAAGAGCTCTTATTGGAGGATGTGCAGGGCATGAGGAATTGAAATAGGAGGAGGAGAGATAATGTCAGGTAATTTCACCCTACGTCCAGAGATGAGAGCTGGTGGGTGGGTCAGGGATGGGCGAATGGAGCCAGCCTTTATATCTCTTAGGAGGCTGGACAAGATGCTTTCTGGAGGGCTGTGAATTATTTGAGGCACATTTCAGAGCATTGCAGAAGATGAATGCAAATTCAGCCTATTTCTCTGGTCCAGATGGTTACTCATCCTTGTAATGCTCAAAATCAAGTATTCGAATGGAAACAGTACTTATGGGGCAGCGCAGAGCCAGACCACACTGCTCTTAGCAGTGTTTCAGTGGCTTGATGGAAAGATGGTTGTAAAAATGTGTCCTGTGGGGCATAAGTTAAACCGTCATGTGTATGAGCATAAATTAGCACCGATTCTTTTCTTTTTCTACCTTTTCAATACCAACTCCTCTAAGTCCATTCATTCATTAATTCATTCATTCAGAAAAACCTGTTGAACACCTCCTGTACACCCTCACAGGTGATGCAGCAGTGAGCAAGGCCATGCTCGTATGGACTTTATAGTCTGTTGAAGGACTTTATGCTTTAGATATTTATTGAGCATCTACTTACTGTATGAGGCTTAGGAGGAGGTGGGAGCGTGAGCTAGTCAAGTTCTAAGTTCTGCCCTCAAGTAGCCTGCATGCAGTCTGATGTGAAAATTAAGACGTGCAACAGATACCTAATACGTAGCAAATATTCTTCCCCTAATTTGCTGTAATTCTTGACAGTTCATTGTGGCAAAATGCTTCCATCCCTTGGGCCTGTCCGAGGGCCAATGTGAGAACCAGGTGACTCAGAATCTGCTTTAAAAATACAGATTCCTGTGCCACACCTCAGGCAGCAACACGGGATAACACCTGTGGGAATAGGGCCCTGCAAGACCGTGGGTAAAAGCAGGGGGGTGGGCGGGGGTTGAACTGATACGCATGTGTGTGCATGCATGCGCGTGTGGTCGTTGATAGATGTGAGAGAGCATCAGTAAAAACTTTGGCAACATACAGTCTGATTTGCCAACAAAGACGGGTTTAGAAACTCGACGTTGCCCACTTCAGCACAGAGGAGCCATAGTCTTGTGGCAAGCCAGCTTTCAAGGAGGATGGGTTTGGTAGTAATTTCAGGGTGGACTGGATGACATCAAATGTCAATTACAGTAACAACTGAGTGTATTGGGCGTTCATTGTGTGCCAGGTGCTTTTACATCATCGCCACCCTCAATCCTCATAGTCGCTTATGCAGAAGGTACAGTTGTTATCTTCATTAACAGAGGAGGAAACCCAGGCACAGAGGGGTTAAACAACTTGCCCAAAGTCACTCAGCTTGGAGAGAGCAGAGCTAGAATCCTAATGTAGTTTATCACTGTCCCTCCTTCCCAGTATAACTGAGGGGAAAGACTAGAGAAACACACACTGTAAGTATGAAAAATGAGCTGACCTAGCCTTTGGGGAGGATCTTCATCTCCTTGACAGATGTCGCTTATGAGGGTGACCCATGTCACACTCTGGAACCTAAGAGTATGGTTGCTGGAACCTCCAGGAAGAGGTTCAGGTGGTGTTCTCCTGTCTGGGTCTATAGGCCGTTCTCAGGTGAGGTTCAAAGAGATCGAGGGACTACCCCTCTGAGCCACCTAGCCCTTCAGAGTTGTCATTAGTCATCTTTGGGTTGTCAAGTCATCCAGTTAAAGAGTTGGGATTGCCCCATCCCGTGCCCCCTTTCCTGTGGCTGGAAATTCTGGCCGCATCTCTAGGTATGATGTGATTGTATCATTCTAATATCTCCTTCCCTCTAGGAGCTGCTCTAAGGGCTTTTATTTGCCTCATCTCTGCTATCCTGGCTGCCCAGTGTAAGCAGAGCACAGCTGTGGATTGCTGTTTTGTTCCTGATAATATCATACAAGGTGAATTGCAGTTTTACAAGGGGAAGCATAAAAAAGAAGGTTCTTCAAAGGAAACCACAGTGTCTGGACCCAAAGTGCTTTTAGAAGTGAAAGATCTTGTTCCTCCTTGAGTGGCCCATGAGCCAAGCAGTGTCTGTGTCGTGCAGTTCAATCCTGGATCCATCATTTGTGAGCTGACCCTGGATCGTTCTTTTAACTCATCTTCCCCACGAGTAAGACAAGGGTCTTGTGCCAGGTAGTCATGGTCCCCCGAGAACAGGCCAAGGTAAGGAGCACATAGGACCAGAGTGACAGGCCAATCGTTTTCTCAGGTGGAGGAAGTTAAGAGCATTTTGTGATCACACAGAAGTGGAGGAGTGCTAATAAGGTAATTAGCACCTTTTCTCTGATTAGCAGCCAGGGAATTATTGACAGAGATTAAATAGAAACTGTGAAAAGATCCCTGGGCAACTGAGAGGTGAGAGAAAGGTAATAGCCTGTTCTCTATGTATAAAGGGATAAAAATATGTTTTATAAACAGAGAAGGGATCTTTCCCACCCTTGCCCCAGTGTCTTCCTTTCAGATCCTTATACTTGCCTCCTACCACAGGGCCTTTGCACACGAAGCTCCCTCCTCATGAGAGGTACTCTTTCCTCTCGTCTTTCCCTAGGCTACTCCTATTCCAGCAACCTTTCTTCAGAGAAATCTCTGACCATCTAGGTGGTTCAGTTTCCTTCAATGCAGGTTCTTACTGCACCATAAACTTTTCCTTCAAAACCCAAATGTCAATAGGAATTTTACATTCATGTAACAGTTTAATTAATGCTTGTCTCCCACGTGGACCATAAACTCTGTAGGTGCAGTTTCCATGGCTGTTTTTATTCACCACTGGAACCCCAGCCTTCAGCACAGTGCCTGGTACAGAGATGAATAAGTAATAGGATGAATGAATGAATTAATTAAAGACACAGTTAAGTGATACTTGGCATCTGGTCCTTTGTACAGTTCTAGGAAGTTGGTAGCTACTATTTATTATTCCCAAGAAGAAACTGAGGCTCTGAGGATCAGTGAAATGGAGTGACTTTCCCAAGACACACACCTCAGAAACCAGGACTTGTATAGAACCCTTGAGAATTTGAAATTTTATCCATCTTTGTTTTAACTATGGGTATTGTGTTGCTTATTGGTAAAAAGTAGTTTAAAAAATTTAGAAATTAGCAAAAATCAACAACAAAAACAAAAAAAGTGAAAGACAGATAACAAAGCCCATAGGAGAATGGATTCTGTTCCAACTCCTCACTCCAGCGTCAGCTATGTTTGAAGAAAGCCCCCCTGTTGTACCTAACTTGTCTGGCACAAAGTTTGGCGTTCACCTGGTAGCAGCTAGATGTGGCTGATTCCAGCTTTTGGGAATAGTTTTACATCTTGATCACCCATTGGAGCAAGAGAACCTTCAGCCTTTCTGGGATGACACAGACAACGTCAAGGAGTGATGTGGAAATGATGGTTAGGAACAAGCACTCCATGCCTGTCTGAGATTTGTCAGCATGACGCACCAGCAGCTGGGCGTTTCTGCCCAAAGATCACGCAGCCCGCTAGGCTTCCTGGCTTGTTGCAGTTGTAGTTGTAGAGAGAATCTGAATCAGAAATGTCTTCCATGGTGCTGTGTGACTCAAGAACCTAATTCACATGGCAGTATGCCTGGGCAAGACCCCTAATTTCATTCAAAACAGGCCAGTAAACCAAAACAAAACCGAAAATTGAATCAGGCTCCTCTGTGTGCTGGGGATACAGTGATTAGTGAGACAAAGCAGAAAAAAACCAAAATAAAACAAACCACACATAGTTCCTGCCTTTATGGAGTGAATGTTGCAGTGGGGGAGACACACTCAAAAAAGCCTACAAATAAATGTTAATTACAACCATATTAAGTGCTATGAAAATACAAGAAAGAGCAGAGAAGAGAGGAAATTTACCTAATCAAGGAGCTCAGGGAAAGCATCCCTTAAAAAATGATGATCTGGCAATGAAATGAAGGATGAAGAAGAGATTGAGAAGGAGCGAGCATTCCAAGGGAGGTGAACCAGCATGAGCAAAGGTCCTGTGGTGACCACAGAGGGGCTGAGAAGTCACTGCAGTGGGAAGGGAGGAAGCAAGGCAGCTGTGTGGTCTGATTTGAGTCTATAGAGGTCACAGGGCCCAGACCCTGCTGGCATTTACAGGCCATGTGTGGCTTCTGGCATTTGTCCTTGGAGCTATTTGACACCAAGTGGTCAGTGCCAGAGTGGAGATAAACTCAGGATATCAAGAAGTGAAGCCGTCTCCTGACTCAAGCAATTGGCTGTAAGCATTTACTGAGTACCCGCAGGGATGACACCAAACTTATCCCCAATCCCAACCAGACAGCCTACAAAATAAGTACACTGGTCCAGGGTGAGGGAAACCACTTGGTCACAGTCACTGTTTGCATAATAACCACAGAGCCGATCTACTGCCACTTGCTACAGAGTTACCACTCGTTGCCATGCAGAACACACAGGACACTGGCCTGGAGCATGGAGGGTTTGGACTAATAGCGAATCCTGGGGCTTGTCCCACAGTCTTACTGGCTTCATTGATGCATTTCATCTGAGTGTGGAGAGGGCTAGAGTGTTGGGCAGGTAGATTAAAAGCCCAACTTTTTTTGTATCTGCACTGCCTCTGTTTTTTCTAATTTGTATCCTGAACATTTTGCTTTGCAAGAGATTAAAAAAAAATAGAGTTGGGATTTTTACGCCAAGACTGGCCAATCACCATGCCACGTGAGCTTTAGAGAAAGAAACCCCTTCGTGGGTTGTTAATGAGCTGAGTGTTCAGTGGCCCCTGGGTGCTCTGTTCTGTCTGTCCTGTTCCAATGAGAGGGTGTTAGAATAACCCCCCATGAGAAGGCAGCAGAAAGATGATGCAAAGTGAGTTGCAAAGAGCAGCCCTCTCGACTCCACAGAGTGTCCGAGAGGCTGTCTGTCTCAACCGCCTGACCATGTTCAACCTTCACTTCCTTTATGTTCTTGGGAATGGGGCACAATTAGGCTTTATGTGTTCTCTGCAAAGAAGGAGGGACATCCAGGGTGAAGAAATGAAGAACCCCATTCTTCAGCATTGGAGGAACATTGCAAGCACGCATTTTGGAATTAAACACAAAGGAAAACATCCTTCAGCGTGCAGGAAGTTATCTGGGGACTGCCTGTGTTTTCTTGTATACGTTTCTTTGTCCTGTGTAAGAGGAAAAGTATGGAGGACCTGGTGAAAAGAGAAGAAACAGGGGAAGGGGGGAGCCACCTGGCGCCACCGTGAATCCCAGCATTAGAGCAGTTCTCCTCTTGGCCTCAAAGTATCTTTGTGTTTGAGAAGAAGCATCGACTGGTTAGAAAGTGTTGGGCTTCTTCCACTGTCTCCTTCACTCTTCTGGATCCCTCTGAGGTCGGGCTTCTACCCACTCCATTCATGCTCGTGCCCCCAGGACCCTCTCACTGCCCTGTGCAGCAATCCTGTTCAGTCTTTGTCCTCCTGGACACTTCAGACACCTCTTACCCCTTCCTCCATCATCAATCTCTCTACTCCTGTGGCTTCTAAGGCTTCATACCACTCTGCTTTCTGCTTGTACCTCTCCACATGCCCACTCGGTCTCTTTTCCATGTATCTCTCCTTCTGCTAGCTCATGCTTGTAATGTTCTCCTAAAGTTCTCCAGGCTCTTCTCATTCTCCGTATGCTAGGAGATGTCACCATAGCTGTCACCGCTGTTAGCCCCCTTCAGATGGACGACTCCTGAATCTCTAACTCCAGCCCTAACCTCTTTCCTAATCTTCAGACCTGCATGTCCCGATGTCTGCTGGGCTCCCCTACATGGAAGTCCCTACCTGCATTCCTTGTGTATTTCCCCTTCTCCTCCTAGTACCCGCTTGTCCATCTTGCTCACTCATTCATTCAGCAAACATTTACTGAGCCACTGCTCTATGGCAGGCACGGTGCTAGGAGGCAAGGATACAACCGTTGAGGAAGAAAGCAAGGTCCCTCACCTGTTCTGCACCTAAGTGACATCACATTACCTGGCTATCCTCCTCAAATCCTCCCTCTCCTCCGCACCCCCAGCCCACTGCCCGTCCCATCAGTTGGTTGCCAAAGCCAATGGGATCTGTCTCCCAAACCTCTCTTAAATTCTCTCCCTTACCCCCATTGTCACATTCAGGTCTTTTCCCCTTTACTGGGATTGCTTCTGTGGCTCGTGACCTGCCCTTCCTGCCTCTATTTTTTTCCTCCTCCAACCTGTTCTTCACGCTCTAGCCAGGGTGGTCCTTTCAGAAGAGAAAAGTCTAAACGTGTCACATCTCTGCTTAAAATTCTTCAGTGGATTCTTCTCATCAACTACAGAAAACCTTAGTTCCTCATCTCTATTTTTTCGTTCCCTTTCTGTGTCTCTCCACCCGCCTTCCGCCCCTCCCTCAATATGCTGACCATCACTTCCTTTATGTTCTTAGGCGCAGGACACGATTAAATTTTATGTGTTCTCTGCAAAGAGACAGGAGCATCGGAGTGAAGAGCTGAGGAAAGGCACTGGAGGTATATTACGAGCATGGCTCTCTCCCTGGGTGAGTCCAGGAGGCCAGTGAGCCCCCCACCCTCCAGCCTCAGTTTTCTCACGTGTAAAATGGACAGAAAGAGAGCTGTCTTCTGATGTCTCGTGCCTTCCCCAAAGGTTGCAGCAAATGTGAAGTACCTGGGGGTGAAGGGAATCGCTGGGCACCGGGAGGTCAGCAGGTGGTGCGTGTCAGGGCTCCCCCTGCCCCTGGGACCCTGCAGCAGGAGTCCCTGCTGTGTTCAGTGGTGCTGGAGAGGACAGACCTCCCTGGGCTTCAAGAGCTGACTTGGGGCCCTGTGGAGCCAGCACTGAGCGTGGCTGTGGCTGGGAGGCCCCCGGGGCTGAGCAGAAGCACACATGGACCATCCTCAGTTGTTATTTTTCTCCTTTCAAATAGTAATTTGGAACCATTTTCAGAGCTGACATTCATTTTTCCCTTTTATGTCACTTCTCCGGAAGACACTCAAACCATCAATTTCTCTGTTAAAATCTCTCCCTTCTCACCACTTGTTTATGTTCCTAATTCCTTTTGTGCTTGGAGTTCAGTTGCAACAGTGAACTCTGGTCGCAATTAATTCATCCTCTTTTTTTTTTGAACTTCAAGTGGGTCTTGGCTTAGTACTCGTTAGAGGGAACAAACAAACGTTAGCTTTTTGACGTGCGCGCACACACACATAAATGCACACACGAGAATTGAGTGTTGCTCTGTCAAAGGGGCCGCAGGCATTCTATATTTGGTCAGCTGGTCTCCAAGGGTGTGAGAGATGAGTAAGTCTGATGCTCTTAAGAAGCCCAGATCTACATCCGTTATAGGAAGCTCTGTATCCTGTTAGCTTCACAGACAGGTGGTTAGTAAGCAGAATGTTATGCCTGAGTTAAATGGGGCAGATTGAGTTGCTAAATCACTTGGCATTGGTTATGGCGCATACTTCTGCTGTGGAAGCATTACTTCTAGAGGAAAACGCTGACAATGCTCAGCACTGTGCTGGGAAGAGGTGATCTTCAGACGATATATGCAGCACAAGCCTGTGATGGGTCAAGGAAAGAAAGCAGACAGGAGAAGCATTGATGAAGAGGAGGGGTGGAGAACAAAGGCTTTGGAATCCAAACAAAATCCCATTTAATTCACTTTGACGTCAATGCCACCAACTCCATGGGCTTGTGCTGGTGGTTTAATCAGGCAACGTGGTCAACGGACCAGCGTGTAACACATAATCAGTAGACAGAGGCCCCTGTGGGTCAAGCGCTGTGCCGACGGGTCTGCGCTCAGGACCTCATCTCACCCACCAGGCAGGTGGCGATGGCTGTTCCCGTGTCCCAGCAGAGGAAGTGGGGGCTTAACAGTGCTGAGTCGGTTTCTCCAGGCCTCAGAGCTAGGAGGCTGCGGAATGGAGGTCTGAACGCAGATACGTCTCACGCCTCAAGCCTGCGTGCCTGCAGGTCGCCTCCTGCCCTTCTGCTGGGTCTGTGCTCTTGCAAAGTACATGATACTACCCTGGTCTGGTGCTTTAGGGGACAAGAAGAACCACACCTGCATGGTAGCCCGGTCTGGAGAAGGCTGTTGTCGCAGCCGCTCAAGTGTACGCTCTGTGACTGATGCCCATAAAACTTCTTGGGGACTTCAGACACCCAGGAAGAGCAGGAACATGTGGATGGCAGCATGCTCCTTATGAGACTCCTAGAAGACCCTCCATTCCAGCTGGGCCAGTGCCTCAAGTGACCGTGAGTCCCAGGGCTCCCGAAGGGCCCCCCTCTCACCAGCTGCAGGACTGAATGAACTAGGAAAAGCGTCCAGGCTCAGCTGCAGGCCCTGTTCACCTGCTTTATTTGTTCATTTGTCCTGGTATTTTCAAGAACTGAAGCAAAATACATATAGCATAAGATTTACCATTGCAATTATGTTCAAGCAGCACAGCTACCTTCACAGTGTTATGCAACCGCTGTCCATTTCCGGAACCTTTCATCGCCCCACACGGACACCACAAGCCCATTAGCCGTCCCGCCCCATTCCTCTCTCGTCCCTAGCTCCTGGCAACCCCTCATCTGCTTTCTGTCTCCGTGCACTTGCCTGTTCTGGACGTGCCCCGTACATGGAGCCACACAGTAGGTCCCCTGTGTCTGGCTTCTTTTGCTGAGGGTCTGTGATGGGGGAGGAGGGCAGAAAAGGGGGCTTGGGAGTGAGGTAGGGGTCAGGAAGGGAAACAGTGTGTCCTGTGCTCACGCGAGCCCTGAGGCAGCTCCAACGGCATCCTAGACACAGGTTCTTGTTGGAATCTGTTCCATTCCTGGGTTTGGATAGAGAGAGTTACCATTTTGTCTGAATCTGTTTGGTTCCTGAGTTCTGGAGAGCAAGTAGCAAGAGTTCAGACAACACAGGAAACCAGCCCAATCCCCCTACCCACCCAAGACTGTGTATTTGTTTTCAGCCTTCAGATCCTGAGAGTTTGGGTAGCATAGGATTCCTGTACTTCAGACACTCAGATTCGCCTCCCATCTCCCTCATCCCACACCCCAATTCAGGCAGCACCCACTTCACCCCCACCTCCCTAACTCCACAGACGCGCCCATGACTCAGCCACTGTTTCTCCCTGAGGATTCATTCATTCCTTCCCTCTCTCTTACTCACACGCCACTTCATTCATTCACTAATTCTTTCCTTCCTTCCTTCTTCCTTCTTCCTTCCTTCCTTCCTTCCTTCCTTCCTTCTTCCTTCCTTCCTTCCTTCCTTCCTTCCTTCCTTCCTTCCTTCCTTCCTTCCTTCCTTCCCTCCCTTCCTTACATCTTTAGCTGCCATGTTGTGTTCTGAGCTCCACCATGGACAGGAGCTGGCCTGGGTGCTGTTCCTGCAGAGAGGAATTCACATTAATCTAGTTGCGTGGAGACAGATGTTTAAATAGACACTTTAAATTAAATACCTGGTGACAGGGCAACAATAGAGGCCTGGGCAGTGTGTTATGGGAGCACCGCGAGGGTGGAGGGGGAGGAGCGGGGAGGAGAGGGGGCAGCGGCTCATTCTGTCCCCACCCATCCACCCCCACTCTGCAGTTCACAGAGCCCCCATGTGTCACTGTGTCACAGAAGGCCCAGGACTCCTCCAGGGAACCAGAGTCCTACTAGGTCTATGTTATAGATGGAAACACGGAGGCTCAAAGGGACTCAGCCGCTTGCTTAAGTATGCGTGCTGGAGAGGGCGGCTGTGTTCCCAGAGGACTCGGTTCCACTCTGCAGATGGGCGTGGGCACCGCCCGAATGACGGGGACCGCCCTGCATTTGCCTGCTTTTGGGGTGGCTCCGGCTCTCTCCCGGGAGTGGGGAGGTTCACCTGGGGCAGCCCCTCTTCCTCCCTCCCGCGCAGTAGGTTCTGACTCACAGCCTTTCACTGAACGTGCTTTGTTGGATAAGATGATGGGACTGACAGGATGTGACATGCGGCTGTCTCAGCCGGGAGGCCGATGGAAACACACAGAAGGGAGGATGTCAGACATCAGACACCATCTTGCTTCACTCCCCACTCTTCCCTGAAAGACAGAAGCCTCTGGGTGTCATGGCTGAAGGCTGCTGTGGGGTCAGACCTGTAGGTCGGGATCTCTGCTCTGCCAAATGCTGGGGAGCCTCAGTCATGTGACCAACAGTGGCAACGTTGCTCCTCAAAGCTTGGTCTGTGGACCAGTAGCATCGTTGCCGCCTGGGAGCTTATTAGCAATGCTCCATCCATACCCACTGAGTCCGAACCTGCAGTGGAACAGGAGCATCCTATGCATCCCCCCCCACCGTGCATCCTATGCTCATTAAAGAAGCATCTCTCTGTATCCTCAACTTCCTCAGCTGTAAAATGGGAACAGAAATACCTTTCCTGAAAGGTTAGTGTGAGGATTAAGTGCACTTAAAGTTCTCTGCTTGGCCGAGGGGTCATCCTGGTTTGCCCAGGCCCTAAGGGGCCCCAGGGATGTGGGACTTCAGTTTCAGCACTGGGGTGAGTTGTTAGCCGCTCACAGCTCGTCCCTGGCACCCAGTAAGAGCTCCTTTGAAGTGGTGGCGTCTTTATCAGGACATTCAGGAAACACATGGGAGAGCCACAGGGGGTTGTTTGTATTTTCATGAATGCTGGGCTGGTGGGTTGTCGTGTTTAGGGTTTCGTTGTTGTCACTGTGGTTGATTCTTTCCTGACGACAACGGCCACAGTAATCTGCGCTCTCATTAATCAAGCCCTCGGTGTGTGCTGAGAGCTATACATGCATTATCTCGATCGCAACAACCTCTTCAAAGGAGGGGCTGAAATCTCCTCCATATTAAAAATGAGAAAATGGAGCCTTGGAGATAGGACGTATTTTGCCCAAGACCCTGATATTAGCAAGAGGAGGGGCCAAGACTTGAACCCTCGGTCTATTTGGCACCAACGTCTGTGCCTTTAAGTACATGAACACGCAGACTCCCAAGGGGGAAAGCAATTTCCTCTGGAGACTCAGCTTTCAGAGCTGTTTGCAGACATTTCTTAGGGAAGAGTGGGGCATTTTGAAGAGACATTTCTACTATAATGTTTACCACCAGGGCCTGCCCCTGCCAAGTGTTATGGGAAAACCTCAGATTCTCCTTCTTCCAAAAATAAAGCTGCCTCCTTCAGCCCACTGGCAGCCCCTCTGAGTATGACAGCCGGAGATGGGAACTTAATGTACGGAGCCTGTTGGCTTTTTCTCCTCACTGGAACCATTAATGACAAGCAATTATTATTGGTGGCAACTTGTCATGTCTTTTGTCTGGGTCATGGCAGCATGGTTGTCAGACTCTGAGAGGAAACCAGTCTCAGCGGCACATGAAAGAAAAACAAAACAAAACAGTCCCCCTCCCAAATAAAGGAAGGATGAAGAGCTCATGAAGGGAAGGGAGAGATATGTGGGGAGAGGCAGCTGCCCCAGGGGAAAAGCAAGGATCAGAGAAGGGAATGGTGGTGAAGGGAAACACTCCCTCTGTAGCATGGATTCTTCTGATCTAAGTTCGGAAGATGAATGAAGAATGAGTCACATTATTCTCCATTTTTCTCCCTAGCCGAAGTGACATCAGGAATCTTTGGTTGCCAGTGACAGAAAAGCTAATTCAAATTGGCTTAAGCAAAGTAAGGTAATTAATTGGAAATTAATTGGGACATGCAATGACAACGAGGGTATTTAGCTTCAGGTATGGCTTGAACAAGGTGTTCAATGAGGATGTCAGGAATTGATAACTCTCCATCTTTCACCTTTGCCTTTGGCTCTGATGGATTCCTTCTCAGAACACTGTATGGTGGTAGAATGGTGGCAGGAAATTCTGGCTGAACATCCATCCAGGTTCAAGTCTACCTGTAAGAGAAACGGTCTTTTCCTAGTCCGTTTTCCTACAAATCCTGAGACTCACTCTGATTGTACCAGTTAGGACATGTTTCTACCCCTGAACTAGTTGCTGACTCTGTGGGAACTGGGTGGGCCACTTGGTTTGACTGAGAGATGGGATGGCTCCCTGTGGAAATTCACTATGACCAGTAAAGGAAGATCAGGTGCTCAGTGGTCAGAATGGTGTGGCTCAGGGAGGCCCGTGCTTCTTTAAGAAAAGGAATCTTGAAAAATACGGCTTCAGGGACCCAGAGCAAGGTCAGTAGCCCAGTCACAGTTAGGACCTGCAGAAAAAGAGGCTCTCATGTACTTGGGTTTGTCAGCTCCTCAGAGACCCTACTCAGTGATCTGATCAGGTGGATTTCCCTCTGGCTTTCTGTGTGTGAATGGCTGGACCTAGCCTCAGACAATCCATAATCGCTAATGACCCTGTTTGGAAGCCGAGTCAGACGCTCACCCGCAGGTTGACAGAGCACCGGGTGAAGCAGTCTCGGGCCTTTGCTGTGTCCCTGCATAGAAATGAGGGCCTGAATCTCAGCAGGTGTCTCTTCTTGGCCAGCCCTGCTAATGATGTAGAAAGCAGGACTGGGTCCAACGGCAGCCATCATCATGAGGTTCTGAGGAATGTGGGGGATGTTGGGCTGTCCTGAGCGAGCTGCAGCTAGAATCGAGGAGAGAATACACATCTCTCCACGCATGTGTGGAGTCTCTCCTCCAGCACTGCATCACATGTTAGAGGGAGGGCTTGCCTTTGAATGATGAACTTGGACAAGGTCTGGAAGGCCCAGGTAGACATGGGAGTCCTAGCCACACTATTCAAGATTAGGGGACCAGATGACCAAACAATATAGCATACAGTTCTGTGCCTTTCTGCATCCTCAGTGCATGTCCCCTCTTGGCATAGATCAGAACTCCAAAGGAAAAGAACAAGGCTGGCTCACCTGAAATTCCAACATCCCCAAAGTTCCAGATCTCTCCCGGCTGCCCTGCTGGGAGATACTAATAGTGCATTTAGCAGAGGGGTTGTTGGGAATAACCTGACCTAGGAATTAAATCCAGACCCCTTGCCATGGTCTTCAGGGCGCTCATTGTGTGACATGGCCTCTGCCTCCTGTCCTAACGCATCTCACCACTCTCTCCTTTGCTTGTTAAATGCCAGCTGTTCTGATCTTCCTTCTGTTCCTTGAACTTGCCAAGCCCTTCCCTACCTTTGCACATGCTGCTCCTTCTGCTTGGATGGCTCTCTTCACGCCCGCCCTACTCCTCAGCTTTGCCTGGCTGACAGCTCCTCCTTCCGATTCTTTTGATCAGCTCCAGTGTGGCAGACCAGACGATGGCAAGGGGCGCTCCCCCTCCACTCCACCCTTGAACTATTACATCATCTGATTTCCTTGAAATCATACTATTGATTTTTTTTCCTCCTTTGTCTATGTCCTCCCATAAGAATGTAAACTTCATAAAAATGGGGAGCTTCACTTTGGTAGACTCCTTGCCTAGATGCTCTTCCCTAGAACAATGCCTGGCACATCGTGGGAGCTTGTTATAGTCACTGAATGAACGAAAGGCCACTAATAGATGAGTGTTTCTTCCTGGAGCCAGAGATATGGCAGGTCTGCTCAAATACATAAAATACTCGTCTCCCACTGGCAGCCTTGCAGACTCGGAATGATGCTCTGAGTTTCATTCCCAAAACAGTGGCCCA
Organism: Camelus bactrianus; assembly: GCF_048773025.1. Taxonomy (NCBI): domain Eukaryota; kingdom Metazoa; phylum Chordata; class Mammalia; order Artiodactyla; family Camelidae; genus Camelus; species Camelus bactrianus. The sequence continues at coordinate 33,219,687 of NC_133556.1, read as the reverse complement.
GTGTCAGGCAAGGTTTCGGGGACTTGGAAAGGCCTGGGGTCCTGCCCACAAGAATGCCAGTCTGAAGAGCAGGCAAGATGCATGCTTCTTGGCAGCTAGGCAGCCACACACAGTCAGGGCTGAGGGGTGGAAGGTGCTGGAAATTCAGAAGGGGAGGGATGCGTAGGAAGTGGAGCAGTAAGCAGTCTGTGGTGGGTGTGAGACTTGGGGCTTGATGGTCAAGGCTATCGTCTCCACCACTATTAACACCAACTCAACTTGCCTGAGCCCCTCCTAGGTGCCCAAGGCTTTATGTGCGCGCTCTCTCAAAATATGCATAGCAGCCCTTTAAGGTGGTGACTGTTGTTATCATTCCCATTGTTCAGATTGAGAAACAGGCTTAGGTTAAAAAATTCACTTGCAGTAAGAAGCAGATTCCAGGCAGGCTGTCAGCAGAGCCATGTTCCTCCTACCTGTCCCCCATACCTTGTGGATTCTCTTTGCAGAGAACACTTCATACACGATGGCATCATGACCTCACCCATCATAGCATCTCTTTGCTAAGAGAGCACTGAATTAGGAGGTGAGAGACCCCGTTGCATTCCTGCTGTCCCTCTAAGTCATGTGAAGTTTGCAGCCACTCATCCAGGATTCTGGAGCCTCGGTTTCCTCACCTTGAAAATAAGGAAGTTGGACTTGGCAGTACCAAGTCTTGCTTTCCATCAGCATATTCAGCTGCTCCTCAACAGAGATTCTGATTCAGTGGAGATGGCGTGGAGCCTGGAAATCTGTAGGTACAAAAAAATTCCCCAGGTGAGCTGATGCATAGCTACAGGGTTGGCTACTGAAGCCTTGGATTTGTGTTTTCAATCCTGGCTGCACTTTAGAATTACCCAGGGAATTATAAATATCCTGGACCCCATCCCAGACCAACTGAACTGGCATCTTAATGGGGGTCTGGGAGGGGTGGGAGAGCACCCAGCTTTAAAGTCTAAAGATTATTGGGCTCTTAAAATATGGCTAGTGTGATTGAGAAGCAAAGTGTTTAATTTTATTTCATACTTTAAAATTCAGTTGAAATAGTTGTATGTGGTCCGGTAGGTGCTGTACTGGGAAGCCAGGCTAGAATGAGGTTGAAGGCTTGGTAGCTCTGTGTGACTGGTTCCTGGCTCCACCCCAAATCGTAGCGCTGTTCTTTGTAATTATCTTACCTAATACCCATCCTTTCTACTCTAGTCTGAGAGACTGGTGCACAGACTCTGAGTGAAGGCTGGTGTTCCTCTCCTGGTCTCGGAATCAAAGCACTTCAGCCACCCTGGACAGCTACCCTAGCTAGGAACCCAACAGTCACCAGAAATTTAGGATTAGATTTCTCATTTGAAGAGAGAGGATGAAGATGATAGTGGATGATGATGAGAACAGACAATGATGATGATGGAGGATGGATGGATGTGGGATAGAGAGACCCTCTAGTGAAACAGACCCAGCCCATATGTATGTGGCAGTGCCAGTCATCTGAATCCTCAGGCTTACCAAGCTTGATACATTTACTTTTCCTCTCATCCTTGGAAACTGAAACAAAATATGTTTCAAAGCTCAGCTGATACACCGCAAGAGCAGCAGAAAGTACACCAGGGCTTACCAAGGCAGAAAGCGGACTCCCAAGGAGTCCCTCTAGATCTTCGCTGGGTCCCCTGCATCATTACATCATTATCCTTTTTTTGGGCGGCGGGGTACCCACCATGGCAGACAGAGGAAAACAGACTCTGGGAATGGGTGCAGGGTTGACAACAGCAGCCCGTTCTCTCTTGGTTCCTGGGGATGACCTTTCTGCTCATTTATTTTCTCAACAAATATTTACTGGGCCCCTATTGTGTGTCAGACATAGTGCTAGGCTTTGAAGATACTCATTCAAATAACGCTCATCCTGCCATTGAGATGAGACAGAGAAAAAACAAATAGATCAGCTCTGGAGTTCATATACTCAGGTCATTCAGTTTCAGTTGGACTGGCTTGGAGCGCGACGGGCATCCGTTTGTTTTTGTGGGTTTTTTTTTGTTGTTGTTCTTTTTTTTTTTTTTTTTTAATAACTCTCCAAGTGATTCTCTTGTGCAGCCAGGAATGAAAGCCACTGGTGTGTGCAAAGGAACACTGGATGACATCTTGAAGTAACAGCTGTTGTCAGCATGGGGCCACATGGATTTTAGGGAAATTGTTTAACCTCCCTTCCTATGTCTGCGAGAAATGCCATCCATGAGGGTTATAACCACTGGCAACACCTCATCTCTTGGGTCATTAGAATCAAAGGAGTAACGCGTATGGGTGTCCTTTATTGCCTTGTAAATGGGTAAGTGAAATGAAAGTTGGTTTTAGACTATAAACATCGGGACCTTGATACCCATGGAGTCAGGTCTCACCCCGGGGGAATCCGCAAGCTCTGGAACATTCTTGAACCTCAGTTATGATGGGACTGGAACACAGAGTGGAAAGCAGACACCCAGAATCCCACACCTCCCTGCCTCCCTCGTTCTGTGTTTAAAACAGTTTGTTCTACATCTGAAGAGCGGTGAGCATGGGGTGGGAAATGCTTTTGCTTCAGAACCAAAGTGGGTGTCTGAAATCTGTTCCTCTCCCCCGGCTGCACGCTGCCGAGGAAGCCGGTGCCAGAGGTGGCCAGGCTGATCTGTAGAATCCAAAAAGGGCAGGCTGAGTGATGGCAGGAGGAGGTACGTGCGGGTTGGACTGCCTCTGCTATCCAGGTAGGAATCGGGAAGAAGGTACAAGGCCTTCAAACAAAGGACCATTTGGCATATCAGATGCCCGGCCTCAGGAGTGTGGCCAGATTCCCCCATCACCTCCTGCCAGTCCATAAATGCACCTTAGAAAATCCCAAAGCTAAATGGTAGCCTCTTCAGTGCCTTGTTGTGCAATTATGTTTTGCAGCTAACTTCTTGCTTTCATCCCTCTGAGGGGTATACACTTCCCTGGTCCACAGTGGTTTTGGAAGTTTAGGTTTCAGAGGCCAGTGGAAATGAAAGTGGTGTAGGGTAACTGCATGAGGGCTGTGAAGGACATTAGCGATGGTTTCTCTCCAAAGCGTGACGCATCCCTGTCAGGGAAGACGACAGTTCCTTCCCCTCTCCGTGCAGCCTCCTTGGGCTCAGAGTGAATGGGCTGCTTTGAGGAGGGGAGGAGGGAATGTGAAACCAGCACATCAGTAGACCTGGAGATACCATTTCTGAAAGGTGAGGATCCCCCTAGGTTTCTGGCATTGTCCATGGAGGCTGGAGAACAGAGGACGGGGAGAGGAGTCCCTAACTGTTGGAGGCAGGCATGGATAGATGAGCCTCTTACCCCTTCCAGTTCACCCCATCCTCACAGCAACCCAGTGGGATGGTGTTCACGGTTCCCACTTCATAGGCAACGAATCTCAGACCCAGAAAGGTTGGGTCGTCACCCATGGTCGCCTGGCTAGTTCATGCCGAGACAGGGCTTGAACTCAGGTCCGACAGACCCCAGAGCCCATGAGATTTCAGTTGTGAAATTTGACTGGTGTGCATGAAGGCGTAGGCTAGAGAGTCTAAACTGAACGTCTAGGGGAGCCAGCAATGACCACAGAGCAGAAGGGTGGCATAGTGAAAGCAGTATTTCAGGACTTTAGATCAGGCAACCATGAACGAGGTGAGTTATTGAGGTGCTCGAGTCCTCTTCTGGGTGTGTGGGGTGTGGCTAGCATAAGCCCCTGAAGTGAGACGCCAAGAGTCCTGACCCAGCGTAGGTGGGACAAATAACAGTGACGCACACACGTCGAGCACTCGATACCTGATGGGCACTGCACTGGGCGCTTTCACACAGAGGGATCGCTTGACCCTTACGACTTGATGAGGAAGTGCTGTCATTGACAACAGGGCAGTGAGGGGTGGAAAGCTCGGAATTTTGAAGGCAGGCAAACCTGATTCACTACCTGTGTGACCCTGAAAAGGTCATTCTACCTCGGAGTCTGTTTCTTCATTGGTAAAATGGGGATAATACTAGTACCAGTTTAGGAAGATGGTAGGGGATGGGATTAAATGAGATACTACTTAGAAAATGTTAAGCCACGTGACTCTCACAGAGTGAGCACTTCTGGCATGTTATTAACTAGTGTAATTCTCACCATTGCCATACCCATTGCACAGATTTGAAAACTGAGGCTTGGAAAGGTGAAGTGATATTTCCCAAGTCCACACAACTAGGATTGGTACCTGGGCAGAAGGTACACTGTTATCCATTCTGGGGAGAAGAAATTAATGGGGATCAGAACAGGTAACAGGAGAGAGTCAGCTTGGGCTAAAGCATTACAAGGAAGGGCAGTGGGACGGTACAAGGCGAGGGGTTTGCACACATTCTTTCACAGATGGCATGTGCCAAGCCAGCTCTTGGCTAATGAACAGCTGTCCCTTTAATTATCTTTCTCCTTCATGAAGTTTGCAAACAGCCATGCTCTTCTTTCTATACACGGAGAGCCAGATAATGCTATGTTTGCTTACAGCTCTGCTCTGTGCTCATGGACACAGGTCATGGATATAATAATGTCTAACTCATAGTGCATACAGCAGCGGTGTCAGAGCGTCCCTAACACCCCTAACTCCCACATCGAGCTCCATATTTGACCTCCACCTCTGCACCAATACCGGTTATCCCAGGAATGAGTATGTATGTGTATGGGTGTAGATTGGCTCAGAGATCCTTTTTATTGGGTTCCAACTGTGCCCTTAGCATATGTCCACCTGAGAACCCTCTCCGTTCTTCATGCACTCAGTGCAAGAAGATCGCATTGCCTTTGGCAGTCATGGTGCAGCTCTGGTGACCAGCTTTCTCAGAGACATCTTTGCTCCTTGGGAATTATTTTGTTTCTTTTTAAGTAAGTGTGGAACTTTGCAGTGCCATCCCAAGAGGCACCTGACAATGCATGAGGTCGATGAATATAACTGCCTTGAAACTTCACTCCTGTGCCTTCTTCTGTTGATGGGTTCTTTATATTGTTGCCTTTTAGGGGTATTTAATGAGGTTCTATGGGGAGGTGCTGAGGCTTTTTGCACTTCTATAAGCTCCTCCTTATTGATAAAGGACACACTAAATATATGTTGGGCATTGGATGGTGGAGTGGTTCCTCAGGTTAAGTAGGATGATGATGTTGAAAGTTTTTATTTTTTGGACGTGACATTTGAGAGCCGTGCAAAATACAATCTCAGGTACTGACTCCTCCCCTTTTCGCTTTGTGTTTAAACCGAGGACATTTCTCTAGGCTTTATTCATGCATTCATTCACTTGTGCATTTCCCCAGCCTCCATCTACTGCTGTGTCATGTGGACAGAGGGGAGAGGGCAGCAAAATCTCCGCCCTTGAGCAATTCACAGTCTTGTTGAGGCATGATTTAAAGTGATTACTCAATCCAAGAATATTGGATTTCTCCAAAAGCTACTGTAGGGAAAAAGATAATTATCCAGTCTTTAAGTCTGTTACCCAATTTAATTGATTTAATTAGGTAAAAATTCATAGAACTGTAATGGTGGAAGGGGCCCAGATGTCATGTATTCCTGGGTTTTTTTGTTTTTTTTTTTTGCCTCTGCCTTCAGGCCACGCTGCACTCAAATTATCCCCCAAACCCCATGCATTTTAGAAAAGGGGAGTATTTCTAAGAACTATAGCTTTTAGCCCTTTCAGATAAACCTTTCTTATTCAGTGAGCATCCACCGGGGAAATTATGCAGACTTGCTGAAAAAGTTGACATGCACAGCTTCAGAATATTGTTCTGAAAGACACGAATGGGATCATCCACTCTTCACACACACTCATACACACATGAGATGGAAACCCTATATCTGCCCTGTTGAGGTTGTACTAAATGCACATGGCGAATACGGAATGCAAAATGAAAGCAATATGAGGACCCCTTGAGAATTCTTTCAGTTCCCAGAAAAAAACAGATCTCAGTATTTATCAAATCCTGTTTTGCTGTAACACAGAGCCATACATTCTGTTTAGTTGGCATTTTTGCGCCATGCCAGTCGGTCGGTGACGTGGTTTAAGGGTCTAATCATGCAGGTCTTCAGTGATCCTGAGAAGGCTGTGGTGGTGTGTTGGAAGGGGGGCTGAAAGTGGAATCAGGACGTGAGTTTGGATGCTGACTGGCTGTGGGACCATCTCGAGCCTCATATTACCCCGCCAACAATACCAGCTTCATAGGATCATCCCAGGGATTTGACAAGTTGAGGGGTGTGAAGGTAGTTTGGAAATGGTACCACTTTGTGCATCACCTGCTTTTTTCTAAATGAAAATTTGTTCTCATGATCAGACCATGACTTGGGGAGATGTTTGGACTTTTGGAGGGCCTTTAACCCAACAGAGCTTACCCTGTCACTTTGCAGTGTGAGAGCATTCAGCGGCTTGCCCCGATTCTCAGAATAAGGTGTCCCATAGCTCCTGGGGCCATACATGATGGGGTTTCTGCCAAGCTCTTCCATGTCGTCTCGTCCCCCTACATCACAGACCATGATGCATTTGTCTCCAGTTCCTGGAACAGTCAAGGCATATCCTCAGGGCTCCTCTGACTCTAGGGTCCTCCCACTTCCCCCAATCTGTACCTGGATCCCCTTCTGCCTCTCTCTTCAACATCCCCTTCTGCCTCTCTCAGCTCCCAGTCCAGAGATGTTGCTCTTCCTCGCATTCCTTCCAGATCTATGAAAGCAGAGACCACGTTTGTCTGTCTTATCATCATTCCCACAAGCTCTCACACACTGTTGCCACACAATTAGGTGTTCAACGAATACTTGTTGACTGAACAGACAGATGTCCACCTAGCATTTATCATACTCTGTGTGACACAGGAATCTAGAGTTCAAGTGACAGAAATCCTACTCACATTGGCTTAATTGAACATGGGAACTTGTTGGCTTACATAACCAGCAGGTCCAGAGTAAATGGCTCCAGGCATGGCCGACTCCACCTGCTCCAAGGATGTCGTCAGGAATCTCCCTCTATCTCCTGAAGTCGTTTTGTTTCTGTCGGCTTCATTTCCCAGTCCTGAGTCTGGGGGCCGGATTGAGTTTGTTCTGTTGGAACCATTTGGACCCCAAATGGGGGTGGGCGGTGGTGGGACGAAGGAGAGGAAAATGAAAGGAAGAGATGATGGGCTGAGAAAATAACAGATGTCCCTCACTGTTCCGGGCTGTGGGTTCCAAGTTCAGGGCCCACTCTCATCTCTGCCTTTCCAGGGTCTGTTCCGGAGTCTGGCATATAGTAGGTGCTCAGGAATGTTGGTGAGTGAGCAGATGTGGGGTTTATTTTCCCTCCCGTCTAGGAAGGAGCTTCTTTATGCCTATAAAGACAGATGGCTGTATGTCAGCTGCCCTCTGCCTCATCCTCTGTTTTGCTTTCTTTTTACCTGTTGGCAGGATCCGACGTCCACCTTCTTCCAATTCGGAGCGTCCATCCAGCAGCAAGCCACGGTCATGCTGAAGATCATGCAGGATTACGACTGGCATGTCTTCTCCCTGGTGACCACCATCTTCCCTGGCTACCGGGACTTCATCAGCTTCATCAAGACCACAGTGGACAACAGCTTCGTGGGCTGGGACATGCAGAACGTGATCACACTGGACACATCCTTCGAGGATGCAAAGACGCAAGTCCAGCTGAAGAAGATCCACTCCTCCGTCATCTTGCTCTACTGTTCCAAAGACGAGGCTGTCCTCATCCTGAGCGAGGCCCGCTCCCTCGGCCTCACCGGGTACGATTTCTTTTGGATTGTCCCCAGCTTGGTCTCAGGAAACACCGAGCTCATCCCCAAAGAGTTTCCATCGGGGCTCATTTCGGTCTCCTATGATGACTGGGACTACAGCCTGGAGGCCAGAGTGAGGGACGGCCTGGGCATCCTGACCACCGCCGCGTCTTCCATGCTGGAGAAGTTCTCCTACATCCCCGAGGCCAAGGCCAGCTGCTACGGGCAGGCGGAGAAGCCAGAGGCCCCACCGCACACGCTGCACCAGTAAGAGCAGGCTCTTTGCTTGTCTCCCAAAGTGGGATCAGTTTTGTTGTTTGTTTACATACTAAGAGTAATAACGTAGTCATTGCTGAAAACGTTCCCTGAAAATAGATCATGTGGGGTGTGTGGCCGTGGGATTTGTTTGTCTGATTCTGTTCTCTCCCCTCTTTCTCTTTTCTCATCTCCTTTTGTTTTTAAGTAACGTGATCCTTGGTTTTCTGCAACTTAATTTTTCTACCCAGCAACATACCTTGGAAACCTGTATTTGAGATCTATTTGTCTGTCTATCTATCCATCCATCCATCCTCTAGATATACCTATGTCTTAAGTATGTATGTGTGTATATATAGCTATATGTATGTATGTACACATGTATGAATATATGTAGATATAGGTATATGCACATATGAAAACATACATGTGAACATGCACAGATATATAGACGCATGTGGATATACATGTGTGCATTTGTATATAAATATATATATGAATATCTACATGTTTTTGTAACCTACGCATTGCATTCTTCAATAGAAGTATACCATGATTTATGTATCCAGTCTTCATAATAATAGAAATTTACATTGTTTCATATTTTTTTTTCACATTAGAAACTAAGCTGCAGTGATAACCATCCTTACCTGTGCACATGCGCGAGTATTTTTCTAGGGTTGATTCTAAGGGGTAGAAATTTGCAGTCAAGGAACACGTGCATTGTAAAACTTAAGTATCTACTGCCAGACTGTCCTACAGAGTAACTATACGATGTGTCATTCACACTAGCTGTTTGTGAAATCACTTGACTTCCCACATCCTCACCAACATTGGTACGCTTTGGGAGACGTGCTCACCCTGGTGCTCCTAGACTCGGAGTCTGTATCTGAATGTCTTCCCTTCTTACATCCAAAGTGTTTTTGTAGGTCGTTGGAAATCTTGGCAAACATCACTTTTAAAGCTGCACTGTACTTCATGACATGGATGTATCATAATTTAGTTAACTACTCCCATCTTGGTGGACATTCAAGTTAAATTTTATGTTTCTGAGAAGTGTCATTTTCTTTGTGGGACATCATTATGGCTCAGCTGTTGAGATTTAGATCAGTCACTCCTACACCCATGTTGCCTGTTTTTGCCTGATGTTCGCCGATTTAATCCATGCTCATTCCTCAGATAACGAGCAGGGTAGCACTGTGATTAGGGGACTGGGCTGAGGAGTGAGACTTGCCAGGGTTCAAATCTTGTCTCCTCCACTTTTCACATGACTAGGACCCTCATTTTACCTTTCTGGGCGTCCGTTGTTCATTGCAAAGTGCCGACAATGACACTACTTTCTAGGCAGTGGTTCTCCCTCTTCAGCGTGCACCAGAATCACTGGGAGGGCTTGTTAAAGCAAGATGGCTGTGCCCCACCAGCAGAGATGCTGATTTAGCAGCTCTGGAGGGGGCTCCAGGAATACGCAGTTCTAACAGACTCCTGAGTGATGCAGATGTTGCTGGTCTAGGGAACATGCCCTGGGAACCGATGTTCCACGGGTTGTTATGAGTATTAAATGAGATGATGCATGAAAGGTGCTGCTCAGCCCAGGTACCTTGCACCTGGGAATTATTTAATGACTGTCAGAGTGAGCAGTGAAATTGCTCATCAGAAATTACAGTCAGCAAACTGGGTTAGTTTGTAATCAACAGAATAGCATGTCACTCTAAAATGTTTCTGGAAGGTTTTAGGACTTTGAGTATGCTACAGTTCAGGGATTATCTCTAATCTGGGGCTAGGGGTGTGTGAGTGTGTGTGAGTGTGTGTGTGTGTGTGAGTGTGTGTGTGTGATGGGGGTGTTTTAAAGATTTTATCTGAAATTGACGTTTACCTGAAAAGTGAAATCTTGAATTAAGAAATCATGGTCCTTTGAGGTTTTCCCTTCCCCTCTCCTCTTCCCCTCTTTAATGATCTTGTTTCTACACTGCTTCTTTCAGCACTTTAAATAATTGTCCAGATATCAGGAAGGAACTCAGATAAATTGGTGCGATGCACAGGAGTGTCTTACAGAGGCAGGGCTGCTGCCAGCCCAGAGATGAGGGCTGAGCTAATGAATTCTTACTTCCCATAATAAGTGCCCTGCAGCTGGAATATTGAGAAATGTATGATTTTAATAGAAACATAACTCAATTGTAGGGCAATTGAAATACAATATATACAAGGAAAAGGAATTTGAGAAGGATGAATGGCAAGACATTCAGATCTCTTTCCAGTGACCACCCTGAATTCCATTCCTTAAAAAAAAACCCTACTGCTGTGAGATGCTGGTGTGCTATCTCCAGGAGTTACACTTTGAATGCAGCAATTTTGTAGATGGTATTTCAGCCCCAGAGAAGTAACGCATTGAGTGTGGTAAGCCGTTATCCACTGCCCGGTGTTTAATGAAACGTCTCTCCATCCGTGGAGTGCTGGTGGTGCCCATAGTGTGTGTGGCTGGATGATGGCACAAACAGTGGGTCCTTGCCACACTGCCCCACTATCACAGCGTTTCTTAAACCCACCCAGGAAAGAATGGGACCTTGCCAGACGAGGCAAAGATGAGGAACTGGAGAAAGCCCAAAGAAAGCAGTTTTTAAGAAAAGGATTAAGTATCTTTCCATCCTCCCTCCATCGCTCCTTCCATCCAGTGAACCCTGTGCCAGCCTCTGGAATCATACATGAATTAAGATATAACTTATCTCCTCAAAGAAGGTGCAGTCTGATGAAGATGGGGGAAATTTGTCTAAAGACAAACTCAGGTAACGAGGACTGTCTTTTAATAGAGAAGAAAAAAAAAGAATAGTGCTGAAAAGTACAGAATCTGTTTAAACATCCACCCCCATACTCACCACAGAGAACAAAGTGAACATGTCATATTTGTTTCAAAATTTTGAAAGAAATAAAATGATCACTGCTAGTGTAGAAGTCCCGATTATGCCCCTCCCCAGCCCCGCTCATCTCCCTTTCTCTCTGTGGGAGGGGAAAACACTATGCTGAATTTGGTATGTGTGCAAAGCCAAGCGCATGTTTCATACTTTCAATATAGATTTATGTGCAACCTTAGACCCAAAGGGTAGTTCTTTTTAATATACATAAATGGTATCTGACGTGTTAGAATTCCCTTTACCTCAGCCTTATGATTCAAGCGTGATCTATGAGGACACGTGTAATTCTAGTGTATTCATCTTAGTTGCTTTTTTGTATTCCATTGTGTGGGTTCCATCTTTTATTTAACCATCCCCCTTTGATGGACATTTAGGTTGTTAACAGTAAAGGATCTTCAGTCTGGGTAGCTGAAGGCAGAGAATGCACGTTGTCTTTAACCTGACGGGGACCCATCAGCTTGTTCAAGGCAAGCCCACGACTCCAGAGTTAGGAGTTCTCACTTGGAGCTTTGAAAGTTACATTTTCAGCTAGATCGAGAAGCCTTATTTTGCAAAGAATCCAGTAAACAAACAGCTCTGTTTACTTCCACTATGTAGTAAGGAGGATGCAGAGAGCTTCAGAAGCGGTTCAGATGAAGTCACCCCAGATGGTTTCATGGTGAGTCACTAGGGTTCAGGGATCCCGCTTTGACTGACTGAGTCACGTCTCGGGGTGTCCGTTGGTGGTCCTCATGGACGTTATCTGTAATCTTACACCCAGAACTTGTGGGGTTAGGATATTGTCACAACGGTTTACTGATCGCAGTGCTGGACCAAGGACTAGTTGCTGGGTTAATGATCCTACCCATGGACCCATGTCTGTCCTTGTTTCAGGAAAAAAAAAAAAAGTGGGGAAAAGGGGGAGTGTTCTTTGTGTTTAATATTCCTGGTTTTACAGAAGGCACTTTGAAAAGAGCAGTCAGCGTTTTCCAAAGTTCAAAAATAGCTCAGCCATGTTATGTAACCTCCTCCTTGCTACTGCAAAGTTATTAAACATCTGTTCCTTCGCCAAGCACAGAGCACATCGCTGGCAACTCCTGGAACTGGGAAGGTAAACCATTACCTGTTTCACTGGCACAGAACCTCGGCCACTTTGCCCAGTTCTGTCCCGAGAGTCTGTCTGGTTCACTAGTTGATGAGGTCTTCCGGGGGCAGCACGGCATTGCGGGTAAGAGTGTGGGCACTGGAGGCAGGCTGCCTGGTTTGAATCCCTGATCTGAACCCTCCTGGATCTAAGGAGAGTGACTTGGGCAAGACAACTTGATTCCTCCAAGTCTGCTCCCTCAGATGTAACACGGGGATAAGAAAAGTTTTGTCTCTGAGCCTAGAGCCTGATGTATGGGAAGCAGTCTATAAATGGTGACTGTTATTGATAAACCGTGTTTGCACATTCTTGTGTTTCCTCTTCCGCTTTGAAGGGGACACATTTTACATTTATTGAGGAAGAGGTCATAGGAGGGAGAAGGTGGATGTTTTTCTATATACCTAAATGCTTTTGCCAAAAGATTACCTTAGGAGGAACGTGGCCAGTGGGAAGAAGGGCATAGAGAAAAGTTCACGGGCTGGGTAACTGCCAACTTGGTTTTGAATCAGCCACATATTTACCAGGCATAACTTACTAACCACTCTGAACTCAGGTTTTGTTTCTTTTTTCTAAAATGCCTCTGTGTGTGGTGGTAGCGGGGAGAGTCATTTCTCCACAGTGTAGCAGAATTAAATGAAAGCATATAGGTAAAACACTTATCATTGCGTGCGGCATGTAGTAGGCATTTCACAAGTAACTGTAAAGTCCTTATTGTCTTCGTCTTGTGATGATCAGCATCATGATCATTATTATCACTGTGATTTATACTTGTCATACTGCAAGCTGTACATAGACAGGGAATTGGGAAGTGTGGAAAGATAATTCAATCTTGTTTTTTTAACCAATTAAATTACAACTCTGTGTCCCTTGGCTCCTGTTTCAGTTAGGGGAGGAGGATGTGGAGAAGTCACTGCGTTGGAAATAGAACAGAAGCACTCATGTAAATCTACAGCCCAGAGCAGCGAAAAAAAGAACATCTTCTCTCAGGAGAGATATGAATTAGTACTGAAGGGAAGTTATTTGGCTTTAATTGATGACACCTGGGTTGACCACTTATGTGTTTTACATTAACTCCTTGATTTATGAAGTCCAGCTCCTGCTTTAAGAAGCAACAACGTTGTAAATCATTACCCTGACAGGAAGGGAAATGGAAGGAAGATATATGTGAGAGTGAGTTTAATTCATATTCAAGTTACCTTGATCCTTTTTTTTCAATCTTCCTTTCTGAAATAAACATAGGAAAAATTACTGGTTTAATGACCCATTGAGAGACTGAGCTAAACCTGGCTGGCATATTTTTTGTTTGATAATCAGAATTATCACCGTAGGTTTCTTTTTTAAGGCCAATAAAGGAGCCTGCACAGTTAATTCTCTGAGCTTGACCGGAGTGATGACTTCCCTGGGTGAATGTGATAGCTCTTTTCAAATATTTATCTGTGGGATCACCATATGCTTGACAAACATTTCTGGCAGTGACACTGGGCACCCAGGAGACCAAGCCATCCTCTGGGCCTGTGCTGTAAATCTGGTTGGGGCACTGGACTCGGGAATGGGGGGAGGTGGGGGAGGCTGAGTCTCAAATAGAAACGTAGTGAGAGAATGCAGTGGCATGTGCCAAACTGAGGACCCAAAGTGTATTCCACGAGCCTCTGTGACTTTGTGGAATGTGATTTTGGATAGCACATTGTCCAAACCCTCTCATTATCTGGGTCATCCTGGGCCAGTTACTTACCTTCTTTGAGCCTCCATTTCCTTGATTATGTATAAGGACAGTTCCAACCATAGAGGATTATGGTGACACTTAAATGCGTGCAGTATACTTAGCCAAGTATCTAGGATGTAATTGGCCCCCTGCAGATGTTAATTCTCCTCCTTCCCTGGGCCAGATGCACAGCTTGACCTGACTCCCCTTGTGTCCTGATGGACCCCTGAGAGGTGGGCTGGGCTCCCTGGGCGTCCAGCCTGAGAGTGAAGTCAATAGCCTCTCTTCAGCATCATCTCTGTTTGTGGCATCTCTCCTGGAACACAGCCCTTTCTTTTTTGGCTGGAAGTCGAGAGTACCGTATGCCAACCCTGCCATGCAAGTCAATCACTTCCAATTGGCATCCAATGAATAGCTTGACAAATGGTGAAAACCCGATGCTGACAACTTGAAAGGACCAGAAGTCATCTGTGCCTTTACCTTGAGGGAAAGGTGGTTTGGGTTGTTTTGGGGATCACATACAAAGCATAAATATTGTCCAAATTTGCTTTAGGCCAGATGCAGGTCTTTGGATTTGGGAACCAGCATGCCAACAGAAATGTGTGTTGATCTTTCTCCTCCGGAGTTGAATTTGAGGGGAGTTTTCACTTTGAAACTTGTTAATTTGGTGACATACACTAATGATGTGCTGCAGCTCTCTTCTGTGAAAAGACAAAGCAAAGAAAAGCACCATCTCCATTACTCTGGTGCCTGCTGACAGAGAGTTTGTTGGAGGCAGGGGTTCTTAATGTGTAAGCACAGGGACCCGTTAGGAGACCGTGACATAAATCTGCATAAGGTTGTGCATTCAGAGAGAAGTGGGTGGGCTTATGCATATTTTGGGGGTAAAAATGAACAAAACATGATGGATGGATACGAAGTGACAGAAGAGACGTAGTAACATTTTTTTTTTCACTTGTACAGATGAGTAGATGGTGGTACATTGTAGAAAACTGAAGAAGAAACAAATTGTGGGAGAGGGAGACAGGAGCAGTATCTGGTTTCAAACGTGTTCAATTGAACACACTTTTGAGACATCCAAGTGGAAATCTCAAGTAGGCAGTCAGAGAGAAGAGTCCGAGTTAAGACTGAAAAATACAACACATGGGTTTGGAGGCTTATTGATGGCAGTTAAAGCCCCAGGATTGGGTGAGATCACCTAGGGGAGAATGGAGAATCGGAAGAGGGAATTCAACCTTGAGAAACTTCAAGCATTAATTGACAAATAATCCCTGAGGAGAAGGAGAACACTGGAGGGAAAGAGTTGGGCTGTGAATTTTGGCTGCCTTTTCTCCCTTGGAGACTATTCCCAGCCTTGATTTTGTTGTGGAGCCTGGCAGGTGTCTGGACAATGTCTGCTACACGCTAGACATCGTGATGGGTATTATGGACTTTCCAAAGGTCTGCAATCTACAGCCATTGCTAATCTTATCTGATCTTTAACCTAGAAGAGTTAAATACTCATGCCAGTTGTTTTCATCAATAAATCACTATATGGAAGAAGTAAACTTTATCACATGATGAACTGCCAGGCAAATCATCAGAGCAGTGAATGCTTTGAGTTAAAGGAAACCAAGACCATACATGGCGGGAGGCATGACATAGATGACAAGCCAAGCGTTGGATTTGGAAAGAGGAGGAGGTCATACTCAGGAAAGGGAAAAAAAAAAAAACCCAAAACTTCTGCTTTTGTTTTATTCTTGACATGATCTGGAAAACCTCTGCTGTTGCACAGAACCACAAGGGAGGACATATGGCGCAGTGTGAAGGGCCAGTTCATTTATAACCTGCCCGTTCTTTGCTTTCCTGGAAGGGTGTCTGTCTATGCACCTCCTCCTCATAGGCAGGACAGAAGTCCTCCTCGTCATTCCTTCCAGGTGGGAGCTAGACAGCCAGAATAGGCCTCTCCACCTGTTCTCCGCCTTTGTCCTCTTGCTTCCCTGCTTCCACCTTCTCTTGCCTCCACGTGGATGCTGCCTGCCTGCAGGTGTGACTGAGCCCCCGTGCAGGCTCCTGGTGCCTCAAAGCCTGGCGTGGATCCCAGAGATGGAGGAGTCACTGTCAGCTTGGTGATGCTAGCTGGGTTCTGCGTGGGCAGGGGAGGCCAGCCACATTTTACACAGGCCCCAAAGTTTGGTGAATGAACTGGCTGATCTGCTGGTGTCTGGTGTCCTCTTGTCCAAATCCCCATAGCCAGGTCCTGAGGGTTTGCTTCATTTAGTTAAATCTGATCCAAACACAAGGAATAAACATATATCACTCAGTTTCCTGCACGATGGAGGACAGCTCTCTTGAGACACGTGCTCATTTCCTTTTCATTTTCATTCCTATTAATAAAAGGAAGTTTAAACAGTTTAATTAATACATCATTATGTGTGTGTGCTGGGGAGAAAAGGGAAGCTTCAAGTTTCATAGGTTACATTATGGAAGCACATATATTTTAAAATCAGATGTGGTAGAAATGTGAAAGTACTTTAATGATACAATCTATCATGTAGTAAGTGCCTCCTATGTGCCAGTCACTTTAAATGCATTATCTTTAATCCTTAGGTGTGAATTAGAATGGTGTTTTTGCTGCAGGTAATAATCAACTAAATTCAATTATGTGTTTGAGTTATTTTATTGGAGTTCTGGAGACAGGGTGGACTTCAGGTATAGTATGGTCAAGGTTCTGGTTCTTTTCCTTATGATCTCTTGACCCTGTTTTGGGGGGAGTATAGTCCTTGTTCTCTAACTGCTTCCTTCATGACCTAGGTTTGCTATCAGCAACTCCTTAGATGACTTCTTTGTCCATGCCCATCTGGGGCCAATAATAACTATTTTGAAAGTGCCATATCCTGGCTGGCTTAATTCTGGACTTCTGACCCAATCACTGAGAAGGCAGATAGGTTAAGTCAAACCAGACCTGCTCTTAGAGCTGAGATGGCTTAAGCTTCCATTCCCCCAAGCCCATGGATTCTTATAGGAAACATGAAGTCTCAACAAATATGAGTTCTGTTAAGAATGAGGAAGAGGGAAATGGATGTCAGATAGATTGCCAGCAGGTCAGTTGTAAATTATAATAACTCATGTTACAGATGAGGAAAATGGGGACCAGAAATTTACATAACCTGACAAAAGCCACACAGCTAACATAAAATAAAGCTAGAATTCAAATCCAGTTTTGTTTGGATCTAAACTCCATTGTACTACTTTAAGATATCACAAATTAACTTGACGTTGTATTTTTTTTTTGACTCCCAGAATGTTTTTACTGCTTTCAAAATTTGAGTAAGTCCAAACATTTAAAACTTGTAAGGTTTCACCAAAAATTATACTTTTAGCTCATCTTGAAAAATATGAAGAGCTGATAATGATAATCCCATATTCCCTATCTAGAGGTCTTAAAAGTTGGGGCTCTAGATATTGGGTCCCAACCCTTCGCTCTTCAGGGAGAAGCTGGAATTTGTGAGTTCCCTCCTGATTGTCTGTCACTGTGCCAGGGCTGGGTTTTATGGCGAGAATGTGTCTCAGACTTTCCTATCCATTTTGATGTGAATATTTTCTTGTTCACTTGATGTGTGTGACTCACTCAGCTAGTTTCTGGATTTCTTTCAGAAAGAATTGCTTCATAGCTGTAGACTCAGTGTATCCATGGGAGGAAGTGGGTTCAGGTGCTTCCTATGCCACCATCTTGTACCAGAACCTTCCTCCTACCTGGAGATGGTCTCCTGGACTTGGGAAGTGACCTTTAGATCACGAAGTGCTGCCAAGTTCACCTTAGTTGCCACCTGGACTACATACTCGTATCATCTCCATGGTCTGTTTAAGCGTTTTATTTTGTCATAAGATGTCATATTTATTTTATCATAATCATTATTATTTATACTCTTTGCCAAAATAAGAACTCCATGACCCTTAAGACTGGTAGGTATCAAAGACTGATGACAGGAAGTTTTGATATCTCACTTACAGGGATCACTTCTGGGACAAAGTGGTCATTTTACATGGCCCTAGCTCATAAACCTACTTCTCTATTCAGCTTGCAGGTGAGAATTTGAGTTGTTTGTGCCTAACGGCCTGCCCAAAGTCAAGAACTTACTAAAGTAAGCAAGGAGGGTTCCCACATATCAGACTGGATTAATTTGTAGATGTTCCTCTAAAACTGGAAGAAAATATTTTTTCTCATATTGGGTGGGGAAGGTGTCCAGCTTGTCTGCAATATCCTGAAATTTGTCAAATAAACAGCAAATGAAGGAGCCTGATGGAATCCATACTACTTGTTAAGAGTTATGGCTGAAAATGTCAGTTTATCATCTAAACCTCGTAAAGTCTATGGTTTGAATCTGATTTTTCTTCTTTATGGCTCAGATTCATAAAATATATTATTAGTTGTAACAAATTATTTTCAACTGGTTTTACAACATTAAGATTGTGAATCACTTCTCTATGCTTTATTGCTGATGAGGAAAGTGAGGCCTGAAAGACATGGGGTTCACAAATGACAGACTGCTTAGTGGCAAAGGTATGCTGAGCTTAAGTTTTCTTTCTTCCAGACCCAGAGGTGCTGCTCCTCTGAATCAGTCCTCTTTCCTTCTAGGTCCTTTATGATTAATGATAATAATGTGGTGATGGTGATGATGGTGGTGGTGGTGATGAACCTGACGGTGATGATGGTGGTGATGATGATGATGGTGGTGATGGTGGTGATGATAATGATGATGCTGATCGTGATGGTGATAATGGTGATGGTGATGATGAACTCTAGGGACCTTGTCCATTTTATCTGTGTACACCAGTACCTGGCATAGTGTAGACAGTAAAATAAGTGTTGAATGAGTAAATCATTTGATTGCTAACACAGCACTTGCTCTGATCTGGACAATATGTTAAGGGCTTTTGCATGCATTATCTTATCTTATTCTTACAACAACTCCATGAAATAGTGGTATTATTATTTCCATTTTTTTCATGAGAAAAAAAAAATCTCAGAGAGAAGAATGACTTTCCCAGGATCACTTAGTGGTAGAATCAGGATCAAGATTGCCTCTCTGACTTTAGCACCTGATCCACTGATTCTCTGGCCTCTCAGGGAAAGAAGACACCTTAGGTATATTTTCCTGAGGCCCTAGGAGTCTTCCAGTGCTGTAAAGTGCATACAAAGATCCTCCCATTGTGGGCTGAGTTATTTTGTTTGTCTTTCTAGTTAATTTATCAGAAAAACATGACGCATGGGATTTCGTTTTATAAACCACAAAACCTTCCTGAAAATGTTAGTAATATCCTCACCATCAATATCAGTAATTGTCATTATCATAGAGATTGATGTTTGGCATTGCCAAGAATAAAGCAAACAGAGAACAAAGGGAGGGAGCTGGTCTTTCCTGGGAGAATTTTTATTAGAATAGTCAAAAGCTCAAGTGCAGAGTCAGCAACTCCCTTTAAATTAGTTCTAGAATGACTCCCTTCAGATTTCGTGCATCCCTGAGGAATGCCAATAAATATTAATTGGATGCAAAGAATTGAGCAAAGACATCAGCAAGGGAGTCTCAGTAATTCTGAGTAGGCAGAAGGAAGGAAGTAAAAGGTAGAAAGGAAGAGGGAAGCCAATATGTAATTTTGACACTGGGTGCATGCCAGGTCATAATGGGGTTGTCTGCCTTGATTTTTAAAGTGTTCTATTCACATATATGCAGAAAGGCTAACCCATTGGCAAACATCTTCCGCTCAGCATAGGATATGGGGGAGGAGGCTGTCATGAGCGTTTCTAAACCATTTACAGGTCTTGAGTTTAATAAATCTTGTGCTTTCAAAACAGAGTGTTTCTTAAATAGGAGCTCTGAACACAGGACTTCAGCCGACTAGGTGAAAACAAAACAAAACAAACAGAATAAAAACAGTCCCCTGGCATCT
This sequence comes from Camelus bactrianus, assembly GCF_048773025.1. Taxonomy (NCBI): domain Eukaryota; kingdom Metazoa; phylum Chordata; class Mammalia; order Artiodactyla; family Camelidae; genus Camelus; species Camelus bactrianus. The sequence goes on along the minus strand of NC_133556.1, from coordinate 33,200,029 downwards.
GTTACCTATGTTCATCTTCTGATTGCCTGGATCACATTCTTTCATTTGTTCATTCATTCATTCATGAATACATGCATTTGTTTTCATTCATTTTGCCCTTTTATGTATTCAACACTTAGTATGTGTCTCATATTTACTATAGGTATGAGATACATAGAGTGATAAACAAAACAGACAGAGGCTCCCCACCTAAAACTCCTATTCTGGAGGGGAGACCAAAAATAAATGAAGAAACACATAATGTCAAGTTGGTATTGGCATCTGATGGGAAGAAAAATAGGGCAGGGTAAGAGGCTAGAGGCAGACCAGGTTCTGTAAGGTCTTAAAGGCCACAGTGAAGGTTTTGGGTTTTGTTTCAGGTGTTATGGGAAGTCATTGGAGAGGTTTAGCAGGGGAACAAGGTAGATAGACGCAGTGACCCCTGAGCTTGCACAGGCTGTATCTGGAGCCTCATTTGCCTTTTCTTTGCCCTGTGCCATTTCACTAAGCTTTGCTTAGTGCGGAGCATAAAGTGCTTTCCCAAATTCCTCCCCCAATATGTAGGCAGTGGTGGTAGTTTCTGTTGGGCCAGTGCAATTAAAAAAAACAAACAAACAAACAAACAAACAAATCCCATCCATCTCACCATAGCAATTGGTTCAGGAATGGGCATGAGATCCAAGTTGGTCTAGCTGAGAGAACTTCAGGACTGTTTGACATACGACAAGTGTGCAGATGTGAGGCCTGGAATTTCTGCTGCCATTTTTCTACCCTAGCAGAAATCAGGTTGAGGATAATGGTGACTCACACATGGGACAGGACTAGAGAAGTATGGTATGGAGAACAAGCCAAGCCATGATCAAACTGTACCTGAAGTCCACCCTATTGCTGATCTTTTCAGATGTTAACCACCAGACTTCCTTAGTGGTTTAAGTGGGTTCAAGTTTGGTTTCTGCTAATTTCACAAGAACTTCGATGAATATGCATATTTGGCAGCTAATCTATAGTATTATGCTAAATTGTTCATGTATTACACCCTTTACATTCACACGGTTGCCTTTAATAAAACTGAATTTTACCAACAAGGGGATATTGTAAATAAATTTTTAGAAATATTATTTTACCCAGACAACTATAGCTCTTTTCTTCCAGACAGAAAACTCCTTGATGGGCATAACTGGTGCTTGATATAAGTTTCTAGCCTTTGGAGGATTCCATCCTATAAATCCCGTAGACTTTTGAATCAGATTCTAGCTTTGTCTGCCACTTATTAGCTGTGGAACACTGAGCAAGTAAATAAATACATCTAGACCTCATTTTTGTCATCTGTAAAATGGAGATAATGCTGGTTCCCACTCAGAGTGGGAGTTTGTGAGAATTAAATAAGGCATGAAAAGCATTTGGCTCAAGGCCTGGTATATGCTAAGTGACCTATGAATGCTAGTTCTTGTGTAATAATATAATCCTCAGAATGACCAAGAAAGCGGGATAAAAAAAATGCCACCAAGATGGCAGGATTACTCTGCATATATTAATTGAGTTTCATTATTTTAACTACCTTGGGCTTTTGAAAGAAAAACAGATTTTTAAAAATTTAAAAAGGCAGTCTCATTAACTAAGAGACTAGGGAGGAGATTTTCCCTTAGAGTGAAAACAAGGGGGAGGCAGTGGTGAAATTGTGGGGTAGGTTATGTTAGCGCTGATGCTGACTTGCTCTGAGACAGTAAATAGACACAGAGAGCCACATAACCATGTCTTTCCAGAGGACTGTGTTTTTCAAATGTAAGAAGAGATTGAGTCCTACATAACAGTGAGATGTTACCGTATCTTATGTAGCCTAAAGCTTCAACAATTATAAAATGATCTTTATTTCCAAAGGATAAAATGCAAAAGTTCGGCATCTTAAAATTGATGCAGAAGTGTAAAAGTGCCTGCCATGTCCGGTGCTCTAACTGCTTCTCAGGTAGGCGATAGCTTCGTTTTATATATGAGAAAACTGAGACTCAGTGACCGTTCCAAGGTCATATCATTAATGGGCAAGAGTCACATTTGCATTCATCCATTCATTTGAAGAGTTTATCCAGTGTTCAGTATCCATTCCTGTAGGGGACACACCGATGAGTATAAAAATATGGTCCCAGTCTTCACAGGGTCACCGTAATAGGGAGTTTAGACAAAACTGAGAAGGGAATCAGATAGATAAAATAATTACATGTGATTTTGGCTACTGAGAAGGGAAGCTAGGAGGGACTGAGATGGAAAGCATCAAGGTTGGGAGGAGCATTCTCTCATGGGGTGAAGAGAGACTGCATCTCTGCGGAGGCGACATTTCAACTGAAAGCTGAAGGCAGAGAAGTAGGCATGTAAAGAGCCAGGCAAAGGGAACAGAGTGTGCAAAGCCCCTGAAAAGACTTCTGTGTTTATATGGAAATGAGGAAAAAATATGTTATCATGATTGATAGACTCCATTTTGGGTCTTTCTGACCACTAGGTCACACTGCCTCTGAAGAAGGGGCCACTGGTTGTTTAAAGGGCAAGAAAGACCACGGAGCAGTGGCTGTCCAAGGGATACTGGCCACCTCCTCACATCAGTTACTTAGTCCTCCAGAAGACAAGTCCTTTTGGACGTTACCTAACCAACCCCATCCCTGTCCTGTTAAAGCTGGAGGAGATATTTGAAGAGCTTCCATAGGAGACAGAGTGGGGGAGGGAGGACCGCCTTGATGGGATTCCCAAAGGGAGGCTGATGGAAGAAGAGCTGGGGGTGGAGGATGCTTGCTGACTTGAGCCATCATCCCCTACTCAGAGCTGCGTCCCGGGCCAGCTCCCCCCTGCAACACTAGGTGTCTCTGTTAATCCACACAGCAGAAGGCACATTGCGCTTGTCCTGCTGTGGCTGTGGCTTTTTAGTTCTGCTTTTTCATCATGAATGGCTTCACCTTAGCACCTCTCTTCCCAACAGGAGGTGCCAAAAATAAGGGGGAAACGAGAAGACCTCCGTGTATATAAATGCCTGCAAATTCAGGATGTATGGAAAGCTCCCACTATCAATCTTTTAGTCCCCATGAGAAGTTGGGTGACACTCTAATGTAACGCTCTCTTTTTACTTTTCCCAAGGACTTGCCATGAAGCTTTGGGCTCTGTGGGAAGATCTGTGGCTAACAGGACTCTCATTTTGCTTGGTTCCCTGCCCCCCCAACATACACGTGATGAACAGTTATTACAATGATACTGTATAGAGCTTTAAATTTTTTTTTTTTTATTGAAGCACAGTCAGTTTACAATGTGTTAGTTTCTGGTGTACAGCACAGTGATTCAGTTACACATGTGTATTCTTTTTCATATTCTTTTTCATTATAGGTTACTACAGGATATTGAATATAGTTTCCTGTGCTATACGGTAGGACCTATTGTTTATCTATGTTATATAGAGAGAGCTTTTTAGATTCAAATACAGTGTCTTTTAATCCTCGTAACAATTCTATGAGTCACAATGAGATTACTCCCATTGAACAGATAAAGATACTAAAGTTCGTGGAGGTGATGGGATACATTTGTGGCAAAGCCATAAGCCAGCTCTTATGCCTTCAAATCCAGAGGGCAAAGCTTGCAGAGGATTGGAAGATGCAGTTCTGTTCCACCTCTCTCAACAATCTCAGGGAGGAAGCGAAGACATTGATTAATAATAATACAACTTCCACAGCAGTCAGCACTTACCCTGTGCCCAGAGTGTGCCTGGCACCCTGTGCCAGGTTCTTTCTGTTTACCAGCCAGTGTAACCCTCACCACCACTTCATGAGGTCGGTGCTGTTATTATCCCCATTTAACAGGTGGGGAAGTTGAGGCTCAAAGAGGTGAAGTAACCACTTGCACCAGTTTACCTAGCTGGCAAGTTGTGGAGCTAATGCACACACCCCAACAGTTTAACTCCAAATCCAGTGCTTGTCATCGCCATTAAAGTGCCTCTGTTGACAACCTGCTTCTGTTTTATAGGAATCACGCCAGTTCGTTGCATTGAGCACACTTCTGGTTTGGATTCTCTTCTCTTACTCTTCTTGGTTGAAAAAAAAAAAAGTAAAAGTTTTAAGAACAGGATACCATTATGCTGTCTCTTACCACATAGGCAGAGAGAAGCCAGTCATTGGAGCAGTTGCCTTGATAAATAATCAGACAGTAAAGCTGCCATCGTCAAAAAATGTGTTTGTATGTACTTTCCACTTTCATCAGGATGTTCGGATGGTTGGCTGGGCCCATGCCGTTCTTCTGAAGGGAGGGGCTTGCTGTTGTTAAGGGCAGTAGACTCAGTCCCAGCTTCCCAATTGTCCCTTAACCAGTTGATGCCTCGTTTCCCAACTTGTGCTTTGTTGTCAGGTTCAGCTTCTTCCACTGGCCTTATTAAGAATTCTGCATAGTCAATGGAATGCAAATAAATGGAAACATATGCACCTCCCTGCATGTGGGAAATGCCGCTGTTGGCTGTTCCGCCGCTGTTGGCTGTTCCGCCACTGAGCTGCCTTTGCAGTGTGCTGCCTTCACCTTCCAGCTGAGGCTTTGCATCTCCGGGGGCTGATCTGACTGCTCCTGACAGATCCAGGTGATGGAGCTAACACGGCGTTCATGGCAAGTTCGGTTCACTGACTCCTCCCTCAGCTTTGGGTCTGAAAGCCCCTTGGGCTCCAGCTCCTTTCACTCTGGGTCCATTTGTACGTCTTTGATAAACCTAACCTCAGTGTCACAGCAGGTCATACGCACTGGAGCTAGTCCTGAACTTGTACGTTGGGAAAATGTTCTACTGTGGTTCTCCGTGGTGGGAACTGGGGTAGATGGTGCTGTTCAGAAGCCAGATCTGACACTGAAGGCAGGTGCAGACCTGTCAGCCACACAGCTGGTTGAGTTAACTCTATTAGACAGTGTTGGACAATGTTGTTGTCTGAAATAGAAACCAGTATGGTGGCTGGCTGTCCATTTGCCAAATGGGGCCCCTGCTGGGCTGGTTTAGATCTGCCTTTCTTGTTGGTGCATCTGCTAGGTTTGGCTGCCAGCGTGTTAGAAACTGGCAGCTCTGTAAAGGTTTATTGTCTTTCTAGGTGTTTCCATCAAGGAGGGAAGTAGTAAAATTTGCCATTTTTTAACTGATGACTTGGCATCTTTTGAGTCCTGGCTCTGCTTCAACTAGAAGAATTTACTCTCTGATTTTATGTTAGTATTGGAAGTGCATTATCTTTTAGATCAAGAATGATGCTGTTGTTTTCTCATCTATGGCCATACCACTCTGAACGCGCCCGATCTTGTCTGATCTTGGAAGGGTGATTTTCTACTCTTCTTACAAATCAGATTCTCAGGAGCCTCTGTTCTAAATTGTTTCCTCACACTCAGTTCCACATCACGGATTTTGGAACTTTTTTTCCTTTCTTTTTTCTTTTGAAAATCAGCCACAAGTAGAAAGAACCCCAGTGAATGAATATCCCTCCCAGAAAAGAGATGGGAAAAGAATGTTTTCTGAAACTTCAAGCCCACGCCGATGTGATCTGCCTTCTACGTGTTAAGCAGACTTTGAGAATGCAAGCGTGGCCTCTTGGTTGAAGGCAAAGCTAAAAAAAAAAAAAAAAAAAAAAAAAAAAAGGAAAAAAGACCTTGTACATCAAATAGCTCTTACCAAAGGGTGTTTTTATGAGTGAAGTGCAAATGAAGCATAGAATAGAGCTCCTTTCTGGGATATAAGACCCAATTTCCGAAAGGTGTGCACACGCTCTCGATTGATTGTATTAGCTGCTTAGTGGCAGAACTGCTGGAGTATGAAACGGAACGAGTTCTGTTCAACACCCAGCGTCTTACCTGGCATGCGCTGAACCCCTCCATCCAATGTCATCATTAATGATTCCTATATAGAGGGGAAATTGGAAGAAACTCGTTTCAGTTGCCTCTCTGACTTGAAATACAGGCTTGCCTATTTCACTGTAGTGAATGCCTGTCAATCTTTGCACACAGAGTTTCCTGGGGTGGGATCTCATTCTGAAAATATTCTGAAAATGCCAGATTCTATCTGGAGGAAAGAGGGGAGAATCGACAGGTGTGCTTTTGAATGGAAAGGAGTATTCATGACTCACATGCATGAGCAAGGGCTGAAGAACCCCCACAGAAGAGACTTTGAAGGGGCGACACGGTGCATGTCTTCAGAGTTTTAAAGCTTTGCCATCTGGAAATAGGAGTTGAATTAGTCTCCTTTGCTTACAGTGGAGAATTAGAGCCGGCTGTTTGAAGTTCCAAGGAAATAACTCTGGCTCGGTGGAAGGAAGTCTTAGCGAAAAATTTTGAGCCGCCAATGAAAGGGACCATCCTAGGAAGCGGGGAGATGGCACTCAGACACTGGAACTCCCCCAGGAGACGGGCAGCTGTCTGTCAGGAAGGGGCTCTGCAGTGGGCGCTGGGCTCAAGTGTGGAGGGAGGCGGTTCCATCAGTTTACTTAAATAACCTTAAAACTCTTCCATGTGGAGACCTTTTGGATCCATTGATTTCTTTGCTTTAGAATCTTCCCATCCTCTTGTGCGGAACAGTGCAGCCAATACCGCCTTTAGATATGCAATTCAGTAGCATTTGTCCCTTGACTCAGATCACTCCCCCTCTAACTGTGCCCATTAATACCTGTGACAACCAGTGTTTATTCTCCAGTTATTCTGTTCCAGGATCTGCACGAAGTACTTCATGTGAGTTGCTATTTTAACACTCGCAGAAGTCCTGTGAGATGAACATTTTTAAACATTGAGGTATAATTGACATGTTACATTGTATTAGTTTCAGGTGTACAACGTAATTATCTGATATATGTGCTTACATATATATATATGTGTGTGTTTTTATATATATATATATATATATATATATATATATATATATATATATTGCAAAATCACCACCATGATAAGTCGAGCTAACATCCGTCGCCGTACATAGTTATGAAATTTTTCTTCTTGCCATGAGACTGTTTAGGATTTACCTCTTAGCAACTTCCAAATACTCAGTACAGTGTTATCGACTGCGTCACCATGCTGTGCATTACATCCCCATGACTTATTTATTTTATAACTAGAAATGTGTGTCTTTTGAACCCCTTCACCCATTTTGCCCTCTCCTCACCCCCTGCCTGTGACAACTACTAATCTGTTCTCAGTATCCATGGGCTTGGGTTTTGGGTTTTTTTTTTTTTAAGATTCTGCATGTAAGTGAGGTCATATGGTATTTGTCTTTATCTGTCTGACTTATTTCACTTAGCATAATGATCTGAAGGCCCATCCGTGGTGTTACAAATGGAAGAATTTTCTTCCTTTTTAGGACAATAATATTCCATTGTGTGTGTATGTGTGTGAGAGAGAGAGAGAGAGAGAGAGAGAGAGACATTTTTTTAAAAATCCATTCATCTGTAGATGGACACCTAAGTTGTTTCCGTGTCTTGGCTACTGGGAATAATGCTGCAGTGTACATGGGGGTATGGATGTCTCTTCTAGATCCTCCTTCCTTTTGATATATACCCAGTAGTGGGGTTGTTGTGCAGTTGACATTCCCACCAACAGTGCACCAGGGCTCCCTTTTCTCCACATCCTTGCCAATACTTGTTGTCTCTTGTCTTTTTGATGATAGCCACTCTAACAGGTATGAGGTGATACCACATTGTAGTTTTGGTTTACATTTCTCTGTTGATTAGTGATGTTGAGCATCTTTTCACGTACCTGTTGACCATTTATATGTCTTCTTTGGAAAGATGTCTGTTTAAGTCCTTTGCCCGTTTAAAAATTAGATTGTTAGTCTTTTTGCTATGGAGTTATGTGAGTTTCTTATATGTTTTGGAGAAGCTTTTGTTTGATGTAGTCCCATTTATTTATTCTTGCTTTTTGCTTGTGCTTTAGGTATCTAAGCTGACCTTTCTACCAGAGAGTTCACAGAAATGATTCTTGGGTAGACGTTTAGATCTAAAAAACTCCAGGATCCCTGATAAACCTCACATCCCAATTCAGACTCCTCATTGTATCTTTTGAATTAGCTCGGTCTTTATTCAGCCAGCTACTTACTCTCTTCATTACTTCTTTAAAAACAGTTTTTATTGTGCTAAAAATACCTGTAACATAAAATTTGTCATTTTAACCATTTTAAACTGTACGATTCAGTGGTAGTAAATACATTCACAGTGTTGTTCATATGTCACCACTGTCTAGTTCCACAGATAGTTAGTTCCTCTATCTTTTTTAAACTTTGGAGGGGAGGTAATTAGGTTTACTTATTTATTTATTTAGAGGAGTACTGGCAGTTGAACCCAGGACCTCATACATGCGAAGCATGAGCTCTACCATTTGAGCTATTCCCTCCCCCTTTAGTTCCTCTATCTTTTTCATTACCCAAACCAATTCCTCTCCCAGTATATACCCCCAAAGAATTGAAACCCAGTATTTAAACAAAAACTTGTACATGAATGTTTGTAGCACCCCTACTCACAATAACGAAAAGATGTAACCGAATGTCCATCAACAGATGAATGGATAAGCTTAATATGTATATCTGTACAATGGAGTATTATTCAGCCATAAAGGAATGAAATCCTGATACATGCTCCAGCGTGGATGAACCGTGAAGACGTGATGCTAAGTGGAAGAAGCCAGACACAAAGGGCCAGATATCTGATTTCATTTATGTGTAATATGCTTATTACTTTTTCCATATCTCTAAACCCTCTGTGATATTTTTCACAGTGTACTTTTTATTTACATCAATTTACTTTTTTAGAGTTATAAAAAATTTCACTATAGTTCCTTCCCAAGCAATAATAGCCCAACATGAAATAATGGGCTTGATATACTAGTTCCATTTTCAGATATATATTAAACAAATTTAATACACAAATTTAATGGTTAACCCAGGCACCCTCTAAATGCACCTATCTGTGTGCCCCCTGAAATGTACACTTAACGGCATTTCTGAAAACAGCCTTTTGGTTCCTCTTGGCAATCAGTTCCTTCTTGAATGTGATCCACACAGCTCCTAGACTCCAGCTGTCCAAGATGGTAGCCACTGGCCGTATGTGGCAATTTAAATTTAAGTTAAGTAAGATAAAATAACATAGAAAATTCAGTCCTTCTCCACGCTTCAAGTGCTCAAGAGCGCCCGGTGACAAGCAGCTCCTGTAATGGACATCACAGATACACTGCAGTCCCACCCTTGGGGAAAAGTCTGTTGGACAGTTCTGTCTATTGGCTTTCCTTCTTCCCTGTGCCCCAGGGAGGCACCCGGTCTCCCAGGTCCTGTGCGCAGGTCAACCTCTCACTCAGCATCCTCACTTCCCACCGCTTGTTCCTGGCTGACCATTCATCCCCCAGCCAGCTCTGAAACTGACCTACTTTCCCAGTGTCACCAGGGAGGGCTTGGTGCCAAACCACAGTGTGGGACCTCCTCCCGCCGGTCCCCTTCCTGCTTGCTGCGCGACCAGCCCTGGACGCCCTCCATCTTGCGGCTCTGGTCCGCTCGCATCCTGCTGCTGCAAGGATCTCCTCCCACGAGCCCTTTCCAGCTTCCCTGATTCAAACTCCATTTTGTTTTGCTGTTCAAGGGAGAGGAAACCTCGCCCCTCCTTTGGCCAGGCTCCTCTCTCTAGTCTCTTGTTTGTTCATCTCTCTCTCTCCCTCCCTCCTACCTTTCTGTCTCTCTAACTTCTCTTGCTTTTTTTTTTTTTTTGGCAGGAGGAGGTAATTAGGTTTATTTCTTTATCTTAGTGGAGGCATTGGGGATTGAACCTAGGACCTCGTGCCTGCTAAGCACACGATCTACCACTGAGCTCTATCCTCCTCCCCTTCTTTTTCTCTTTCTTACTCTTTTGTTTCCTCTTTTTCTTCTTCCTACTGTCCCCACAATTATTTCCCTGTAGTTGTAAAATTAATCCTTTAAGGCGATTTGAAAAACAAACAGGAAGAGAGGCTATAGGGAAAAAAAAAACTTTATTTCTGTTATTTATATATTAAAAAAAAAAACAAAACCTCCAAACAACCATCCTTGATATAACAGTTCTTCTTTGCTCTTTAGGAGGTAAATACATTTTTTTCTTCCCCACCAAGAAAGTGATCGAGCAGTTATGGACAAAGATATGAGTACCTGGGCAGGGCAGGACTGCAGAGCTGGGTCTTCTGGGGGCCACATTTCCACACCAGAAATCCGTGGCAAGATGTGAAATGTTATTACTGCTGAATTTACACAAGGCTGTCAAGTTCCATTACGAGACTGGGCAGCATTTAGACTGTCATTTAGGCCAGGACGTATTTAGCTCTGTCCTGATGGTTCTGAGGTGTCATCTGGCACACTGGGACACTCTCCGTGCTGCTAAGGGCTCCAGCTCTGGCCAGATGAAAATCTGGTCCTGTCCCTTCAGCAAATGGTCACCAGTTGCCTACCACCTGCTGGACACTGTGCTCGGGTACGGGGTGTGCGGCAACAGCTCAGACACAGCCCCTGGTCCCCGGGAGTTTACCCTCCAGCAGAGGAGATGATGATGACGTCTGTGTGTGAAAAACTCTGCCAATAACAGGATGAAAAGGAAGCCGCAGAGGAAGTGATGCCGGTTCTGAGGAGGGAGCAGAGGCTGGCAGCTCAGTGAACATTTTGGGAAGAGGTGACCTCTGCTCAGGATTGGAGGGTCTGAATATGTGAATGTTTAAGGGAGAAAAATCTTTATATTCATTGAGACTCTTATGATTTTAGGTGATAGAAAACCAATTTTCATTCAGTTAAGAGAAAAACAAAACAAAAAACAAAGGATGTATTGCTCTATTCAACTGGAAAGGGTATGGGCATACTTGTTACCTGCCATATCTAGATTCAGGCTCTAATGATTGTCTTCAGATATCTCTTTCTCATTCTTTTTCCCTCTCTTTTTCTCTCATGTTTTCCTCTGTTGTGGCTTAAGGTTTCTTCCACATGAGATGGGAAAGAGCTTTATATAGATGTGGATTCACATACTTTTGTCACTGTATCTCCTTGAGTCAAGAGAGGCAGTGTTCTCTCTAGCTGCAACATTATTGGGAAGGAAGTCAGGAAGTGGGATCAAGCAGAGCTGGTAGAAAACAAAGGAATGAGCGGTACCACACCCACATTTCTCAGAGAAGGTGAACTGAGGTGCAAAGAGGCTAGATGGGAGCTGATGCAGCTTAATTCCAAGGCTTTGAAATCCATTTTGGTTCAAAAAATCACTCTACCACTTAAACCAGTGAGTATTAATTTTGGTTTTAGTTGACAGAAAGCCCAAACATAAAAGTGGCTTAACCAAGGCAGACATTGAGTCCTCTGTCCTGTAAGAGAAGCCAAAGGTGGTCCAGGGCTTGTGTGGTGTTCCATGGTGCCAGGGACCCAGGCTCCTCCTGCCTTATGGCTCTGCCACCCTCAGCCAATGGCTTCCACCTCATAGTACAAGATGGCTGCTAGTGCTCCAGCCATCATATCTGTAGTGCAGCCAGCAGGAAGGAGGAAGGAGCAAAGAAGGGTTCCTCTCCTTCCTATAAAATACTCCTTGTAGGTTATACATATCATATGTTCTCTTCCTAATGGCCAGAGCGTAGTCACATAGCCACACCTAGCTGGGAAATGTAAACTTTAATATAGAAGGCTACATGCCCAGCTGAAAATGGGAGTTTCTATTACTAAGGCAGAAGAGGAAAAAAGACATTGACGAACAACCAGAGGTGTCTGGCACCCTGTGTAGTCTTTGGCACCATCATAAACTCCTCTGTGCCTCTGTTCTTTCTTTGTGAAGGAAAAATCCACACTTAGCTCTTAGGGTAAAAATTCAGGTAAAGAACAGAAATCATCTGGGACAACATTTAACACCTATTAGGTGCTAAATACATTTTGGTTCCTTTCTTTTAGTGGTTATTATTACTCACATGTCCAGGTAGGTGGGACCAAATCCTAGATCCTCTGATTTGAAGACCAGGGCCCTTCCTGTACAAAAGCATGTAGGAACAAGTTTCCTGATTGTTTTCTGGCTTGTTAATTGACTCATATCAGCAGAAGATTATTTTTTCCAACAATAATTTGCAGGGAGTACAGTGTATTCAGGATTCAAGCAGAGGCAGGAATCCTGGAGCCCTGTTGGCTTCATCCCCAAACTTTCTCCTCTGCCTTGGTCACTCCGTCAGGCCCCCAGACACCCACTGAGCACAGGCACATACCCCCTGGACAGACAGAGAAAGTGGGGCTCATTGTCAGAGGGCTAGAGACCTGAGACTCTTCCTGCCCTCAGTAAGCACATATGAGCAGCTTCTCTCTGCCAGGCACCATTCAGGTTCTGGAAGGGGATACAGTCGAGAACAAAATAGACAAATCCCTCTTCTCATGGGGTCTAGGTTCCAGGATGGGGGGATATCCAGAAGTTCTTGGATGAAGTTGCACTTTGAATTGATCCACATCAGCTCTTTCTGCATATTTGGGGAAGGTGAGGTGGCAACATTCATGGACATCTGCCTGTCTGAGATCCTGAATAATTTGGTGGCATGGACGCAGGTGATCCAGGGAGCTCACAGAAACCGCTTGTCACATGACCTACTTTGGGGGTTCTCTTGGAATAGATGCTCACTACAAGAGATGGTTTCATTGACTCCTAGGCCAGCTTGTTCCAAGTGGTTACATGAGGCAGAGCCGTTAGATGGTGATATATTTGGTGCTGCTTTGATAGTGTTACAAAATACTAGCCATAATTTCGAGAATTTCCAGATCCCCCACCAACTTCCTTAAGGAACCATACATATAAGGAACAAGAACAGAATGGGATTCTGAGAACCACGTTATTAATGGACACAGCCTCCCAGTAACTCCTGATAAAGGATAATTGGGGCATGCATCTTAGATCCTACTCTATAGACCCTGCTCCCCCTGCAAACCTTTGGCCAAATGGGTCCAGTCTAGTGACGGGAGCAGGTAGAATGGACATACTTAGAGAAGCTTTGTTCTAATTTACTCCAAGTTTTAGACTAAGAAGTTGGGTTACTAAAGGCAGCATGTCCTCCAAAAGTCACCTTTGGCTCAGGTGTGCTCACCAAGCAGAGATGGGACGCCCAGGAGACGTGAAGGGGAAGGTGGGCACCTGGGTCCCCACCCTTGCACCAGCGCCAGGTCCAGGGGTACTTGAGGCTCTGAGCAATCAGATTAGCTCCTCCTCTCTCCTTAGGGGAGGAACCTAGAGGGTTCATTGCCTCCCTTGGGAAACTGGAGTGGCAGCCACACTGATCCTCCAGCATCTAAGAGAAAGCCCTTTAATTTCAGATTTTAGAAGGAGGAAAGAATGATGTGAAACCATGACAACTACTGCTACCCCCGCTGTCATCATTTACCAGACACTGTTACGTGCCAAACGCTCTGCTCGTAACATTACATACCTTCTGTGGTTAAATTTCATCTAGTGTAATCCCTATAATTACACAGAGATGTGGCTATTATAACCTGACTTTTATAGAAGAGGAAACGGATGTTCTGAGAATTTAGGAGACTCAGTCAGGATTGGAAGCCACAGAACTGCATAACCCGGGCTGTCTGATTCCTAAACTAAACACTTGTCTTGCAGCATCGCCTCTCTGGATTTGTTGCACCGGAAATGAATGTTGAATGAACAAGATCTTGGAGGCCTGTGCCTGCTCAATCACTTGCTCATTTATTCAACAAATACTTACAAGCCCTTACTGCAACACACTCTGTTATGTGCTTTAGAATCGTGGTGATCAAAACACAGATCCTTGCCTTTATGGAGTTTACCATCTCCTGTTCTAATTTTTTAAAATTCAGTCTTGCTTAACCAAGACAACTAACATTATTTGTTTTTAAATTGGCCACAGTAGAATTTGAGAAAATACTCCCCTCTTATTTTTTTTAAACCCAGTGGTTTTTTGGGTTTTTTTCCATTATGCTGTAGTTTCTGAGCCTGTTTTGAATGATGCTGGCCTAGATTATGCAGATCTGTGTGTTGGAGTTATTACATTTCCGTCCTGACATTTACGTCTCAGCCCTGCAGACGTGCCTTCGGTAATTGTTCAGGGGAAACAGGAAGCCACCAGTGAGTACACGGACTTGAGCACTGGGGCAAAGGAAAAGGACTCTCATCAAGAGACTTGCTGAAACGAAACGGTACAAGTTGTGCATCAGGGGAAGGGGTGGTGTCGGGGGTGGGAATCAAAAATGGTAAATGCACCACAAGTTTGGTCTAAAGAGAGGACTCCTGCCCATAAGGGAATGGTTAACGGAGGAGGAGAGGGCGCTAAGACAGACATCAAAGTGGAAGGGATTTCAAACCACTAAAAGAAAGTTGGAAAGAGTGAACACTTTTTTTTTTTTAAATGAGAGTGTCTTGAGAACTGAAAAAGTTTAAAGAAAACAGTGACTCTGTTTTCAAAAGCATGTAAATTAAATGACAAATGAGAAAAAAAAAAAAAGTGGTGACACCCAAAGCAGTTCGAGGAGGCATTTAAGGGACAGTGTGATTCGGGAAAAGACCTGGGGAAAGTGGGAAATGGCAAAGCAGGTGGGAAATTAACTGAAAATTGAGACACACTGAATGGGTTATAGTGGCATTTATGAAACAGTAAGAGAATTAAAGTCTGAAGGGAAATAGTGAATAATAAATGTCTAGAGAACACTGCAGATAATCATATTTGAGAAGTTAAAGGAGACTTACGAGGAAAAAGAGAGAAAACAGAAATCTGGAGCAATGAGACATTTTAAGTGGTAGTTAAAGAGTTTATGCAGCCCGTGTCTGGTTGGCCTTTGACAAAAAGACGGGAAGACCCTGGAAATGAGTACACGGAATGGCAGTGCTAAGTGCGGGTTTAAAAGCACAAGGGTGCATTTGGGGTGGGGTGTTAGGAAATTTGATAGGGTGGAAAACAGTTTAAAAAAAAAGCATAGAAATTTTATGTAAATGTTAATTACTTACTTATTAGGCAATAGCTGTATACCGGGCATATTTTTTGCTCTATCACTAATCCCACTCACAAACCTGGGAGTCAGGGATCTGTTAGGTTAAACCACATGAAACCATCACAGCTAGTTCATATGGTTTAACCTGATCCATTTTTACAAAGGAGGAAATAGAAACTCAGAGAATTTTAAATATATGACCTTAAGTGGCATAGCTGGGGAGCAGCAGACGTAGGCTTTGATCCTGATGACGTAGAAATAGTAATTCATTCATTTACTCATTCTGCACATGTCTATTTCAGCACCAGCTGTGTGCCAGGCACTCTGTTTGGTGCTGGAAATAGAATGCAAAGCAAGGCAAAATAAGTCTCTGCCTTCATGATGCGTACTGTCCAGCCACTGGTTAAAACAGAGCAAACACACCAAAGATGGTCCAGAACAGCTGTCCGATAGAAACGTAGTGTGAGCCATATGTCATCTCACATTATCTGGCAGCACATTAAGCAAGTAAAAAGAAGCAGATGACGTTAATTTTAACAAATACATTTTATGGCACGCAACATGCCCCAAATATTTCAACATGAAATCCATATAAAAGTATTCACGAGATCTTTTACGCCATTTTTTAATACGAAGGCTTCCAAATCCAGTGTGTTGTGCCCTTATGATACATTTCTAGTCAGACTAACCACATGTCGAGCACTCAGTGGCCGCCTGTAGTTGGTGGCCATCGTATTAGTGTAGAGCTAGAAAGAGTGTGATCATTCTGGCCCAGTTTCTTTGCAGTCATAATATTGGAAAAACAACCCACCTGTTTTCCTGTGTTATTTCTGATCCCCATACGTCAACCAGCCATAGGATATAAAATGCAAGTGGTAGAGAGATGCTGCTTTCACCTGGACTCCAGCTTCATACACCTGAGACTGTAGATGCCGATGGAAACTTGTAAGTACGTGCATCGCCTAATTTACATCTTTTCTAGCTCTGTGTCATGTACAGCACTGATATGAAGAAAACGACTTGTCACTTTACTGTCAGTGGACACTAACAGCCCAGAAGTGGTCCCTCTGCAAGCCATTAGAGCCCTCGTCACTCCCACGTCTTGCTGGCGTGTGTTTATTGCTCCTGATGGAAATATCACAAATGCAATTTAAGGCTTAGCAGCAGCCAGAAGTTCTGATATTTTATCTGGTCACTAAAAGTCTGTCATCAATTTTCGAGAGATAAACAAAACAGTGATAAGATTTTTTACTGTTTAATCCGAGCGCCCGGCAGGTGTTAATGCGGGCCAAGCAGTGGGGTGTATAATGGATTTTTCCCCGGGTAAAGAATTTTGCTCTGGAGCAAGTTTAAGTGGGAACAAAGCCTGAGGAGATATGGATTGTCCTTCCTAGAAACTGGATGGGATAATTGAAGGTAATAGGTACTTGCTCCCTGCCAACTTCATAATGAAATTACTGTTCAGCAAAAAAAAAAAAAAAATTGTTAGAGATTTTTTTGTTTTTTCTTTTTCCCTTTCCAAGGGACTGAAAAGTCTTAATAGAGAGAAAGAAAGAAAGGAAAAGATAAGATGATTAACAGTGAGTACATGGACTCATTGGTCAAGAACATTGAATCTTAAAGGAACACAGAAAAATCTGGAGTGTGTGAGCTCCCGTATAGTGGTTCCCATATAATCTGAAGAAGAGAGATTGCATCTAAATAACCTCCCTGCTGATTCCACCTGATTTCACTACAAAATGGGAGAAAAGGGCATGAGTGGGGGAAACAGAGACGGGGAACTAAAGGAGATTCAAGTTAGTCACCTGGCAAACCAAAAGAAGTCCAGGGCACGCAACAGGATGGGTCAGCTCCTTGATTAAAGTGATGACTGACATCGGTTTACGCAACATAACCTTGTGAATGGCTCTCCCCTGGGCCAGGTGTCTAAGTCAGACCCAAAACATTTGTCCTCGGGTCTGCCTTTTCCAAACACACAACAAGCTGGATTATTTCCAAACCTCAATAATGGATGAAAATGTTCATCCACATTTGGGGCATTAGGTAGACCCAGACTGACTCTATTGATCTCAAATTCTTGTACAATCAACACTTGGCTTGAGAGCTTATTGGATTCAATTAAAAAAAAAAAAAAGAAACAAAACCCCTTAGTGAATCAGCTTGCCTAACTGTGAGTTTTGGACCGCAGGCAGATACAGAGTGACTTGGTTACGGATTCTCTGCTAGCCCAGGGAAAGTCCACTGGTGGCCTTTGTCTGCAATTTTTGTCTTGGAATTCCCTGGACAGTGTTCCATTGTGATGTTTCATGGGCCTATGCCCGAAGCTTTGCAGTTTCCTCCATGCAGTGTATCACTTCCCTGCTTAAAACATGATCCTCGTGGCCTTCTGAACAAAATGCAGGCACTTTAGGTCCCTTATGATCTGGCTTCAGGGATCTTCTCCAGACAAAGCCCGCTGCCCATCAGCCGTACTGAGCTATCTCCTACTTCCCCTAGCATGTGTCACTTCCTTTGCTGACTCTTCTTTATTTAAGATGACTCCTGTGCTCAGAATGCTCTTCTCCACCTCTCCTGAACCCTTTCACTCCTGAAGATTCCCCAGGAAGCACTCTAAATTACATAGGTTGAATTGGGGGCTATTCCTCTACCTTCTCATGATTTCTCCCACTTACTGTGCGTCAGGGCACAAGTGGCTTTCTAGGTGCTGTCATTGTTCATGTGTCTATGTCACTGAATTGTAAGAATGTAAGAATGTAAGTGGGGGGACAGGCACCATGTTTTTTTTTTTTTTCTTCTATGTTTATAAGACTCACCATAAGGCCTGACATCTAACAGACATTCAGTAAATCGTTGTTGAATCGGTAAATTATCTGCCTAGGAAATGATCAGAGATGCCTCAGACGCCCCAGATACAGTAGTGGTTACTCTTTGCCTCTTCTAGATTAGCAGTGTTGATTTTTCTGTTTTTAAACAAACAGCATCTTTGTTAGAAATACAAAGTATTTGCAGAAAATTTGGAGAATACAAAGATACAGAAAAGAAAATGAAAAGTACCTGGAATCCTTCCATGCATTGACAACCCCTATTTTTATCCTGTTTTCTGCTTGTTTAACATTAAATAATGAGTGTTACCTCCATGCCATTAAACTTGTCTTCAAAAACATGATTTTTAAGGACTCAAATAGTCCTCTGAAAGGATACACCATACTGTGCTTTGCCTTTTCCCCAGTTCCTTAATCTTGTCCTTGGAAACCTAATTCTCCCCCGACACACCACAGCCAGGTCCTCTGCACTGTGACTGCCCAGAGGCAGACGTGTGACCAGTCAGGCTAATGTCTCTTTTTGGAATCATTTTTGAGGTCTAGTTCTCCTCTTTAATATTTTACTTCTTTAGCCGTTTTTGGTCTTTAAAGGAATAGGAAGCAAGTAAATGCAGTGGCTTTGAGATACCCTGATCGTTCTAGGAAAGTTTTTGAGTGCTTCTAACCACCATATATATTTATTAATTGTCTGCTAAGGGGTGTGTTTTCTTAGGCATCTTTAATAACATCACATTTTTCTCAAGCCGCAAGGAACCCTGGACCATGGGAACCCTCTCTCTCAAATCCTCGGAGGTGAGCCCTGTCTTGCCTCCACATTTGAGCCAAGCCTGACTACAGGCAAGTGGTTTTGAGGGGTGATGGAGATAAGAGTATTGTAAGACAGACAGATGTCACTTGTGATGAAGATAACTTCATGCACAAGTTGACTGCACAGATGTTGTGTAAGGCAGACACTGAGGAGTGGTCCTGGATGCCTCTCTCCCCCCAACCCTGACATCTAACCTGTCACTAAATACCTGCTAAATATTTATCCACTTGGCCCTATGAGTTGCTGCTCCTACTCTTCCTTCTCCACTTTTTGGCCACAGCAGTCAAAGCCAACATCATCTCTCACCTGAATAATAAGAGCACTCTAATCAGCCCCCCATATCCACTCTGATTTCCCCCAAAACCTATTCTCTACACAATCGTCAAGTCATATTATACAAGAAAAGTCTAATTATATTACCTCCTTAACTAAAACCTTCAGTGTCTTCAGACTGTTTTAAAACAAAGATAAAACTCCTTACCATGGCCTGAAAAGCACTGTCTGCCCCTAATCACCTTCTCAGCCACACCACGTCCCACATTCTGCTGTCTCTCTCTGCTTTGGCCTCACTGGTTTGCATTTATTCAGTCCTTCATAAGTACTGCCACAGGGCCTTTGCACATGCTGTCCCCTTTGCCTGGAATGTGCTTATATCTTCTCTTGTCTAGTTCATGCTGACTGATCTTTCAGGTCAAGGTACACTTCCTTATAGAAGCCTTACCCAGCCCCTGCCTCACTTTCACATAGCACAACCCCTCTCTGTTGCAGCACTTGTCCTACATCTGTGATTAACAAACTAAGACTGTCCTCTCTCTTAGACGATAAGCTTCAGGAGGGCAGGGATCATGTCTGTGTCCTTATTTATCCCCAACTGACTAGCTGAGTCCTGGCATGTAGCAAATATTTAATAAATAGTAGGTGAATGAATAATGAATGAATGGGATATTATTTCTTTGATGTTGTATACCATGTGGTTTATGAGCAAGCAGTTGCCTTTCAGGGAAGTTTGTTAAAACATGACAGAACACGCTTTCAGATCCTCCTGCAAGAAGATCATTTGAATAAAAGTCTGTAGTCTGGCAGGACAAAAAAGTTCCATCCCATATGCTAATTACAATCAGTTACTAATGCCTATACAGGATGGGGGGATTCTGAGAGTGAGTAGCGCAGGCTGATGGAAAAGAGTGCCTGGCAAATTGGCAGTGCCTGCCTGTGTACCGATACTTCTACAGGCAGGGGCTGCTTGTGATGAGTGATTACATTGCAAGCTGACACTTTCTCAGCCTTTCACTGATGGTGGCACCCACTCATTTGTTTGAAACCTCTTCAATTCTTCCCTAAAAATTTGTCTTTCTCTCTTCCTTTCTCTAGATTTATGGTCAATGTGACATGGGATGGCAAAGACTTGTCCTTCACCGAGGAAGGCTATCAGGTGCACCCCAGGCTGGTGGTGATTGTGCTGAACAAGGACCGCGAATGGGAGAAGGTGAGCATCCTTCTGTGTGCTGAATGCAGGGGAGGCAGGAAAGCCTGGGCAACAAGGGGACGCAAATGCCTCCTTTCTCCAAAACACTTCCCCTCTCTGATGTAGCACTTGTCAGATTCCATCTCGTGACCCTTCTTGGAACAAGGCAGACAAACATTATAAGGTGCAGTTGGGATGTTTTCTCTGGGTGAATTGCAGTAATTGTGTGCTGTTATCTGTGCTGGGTTCTCAAATCTGAGTCAGGAGCCTTCGTGAAAGACAGTGAAGATAATTTAAAGACAGTGACGTTTGGTTCACAACACTGCAGTGGCAAGTATTGACTATATGGGAACAATCACACCAGTCTACCTAAACGTCATAATTATGGACCATTTCACACGTTTTCCATAGAAATGAAACCCCTGTATTTTCATTTACTTAGTCTTTTGCTTTGAATCCATTCATTTCCAAAACTTAGATGTATCACTTCTTCAAATCATAGGTTGGAGAGGGAGGTTATATTTCTCATAAAGCACATCTTCTAGTATGTATATATTAACTATTAAAAAATTATAAAAAATCGGTGTGCAGGAAAATCTCATCTCACATACCACACAAGCCGTGTCCTGAGTCAGAGAGGAGATTTCACAGGGAATTTGTAGACGATCCCATGCATACAATGGCCGTGTCTGTCCCAGTGGCACTCTCTCCTCCCCAGTAATATAATTCTCAAATTAGTCGTCACAAATCACATAGAGAGTGGAATAAAAGAGACTGAAAAGGAAAAGGAAGACTCCATTGTTACCTTATCCTTTTTGACAAGCAATGCATGGTCTCTAAACCACTTCTGCAGCTTGAGATTTATCTTCACTTTGCACGTCAGATGGAGGCCTGAGAGACCTAGGGGTAGGGAGAGACAGGATATAGTGTGGGAGTCATATTGTAATTAGCTCGGATCAGAAGAAAACACTGTGCAAACAGGAACACTGGCTTTGGGGCAGGGGGTCAAGGACAGATTCCTAGAAGGGGATGGTGAAGAGGAAACCTCAGAGGTTTTGCACGCAACATCCAACAGCCCCACAATACACATGCCTTCAAGTGCACATGAGAAATTCACCAAAGTAGGCTATATTCTGGAGCGTAAGACAAGTCTCAGTATATTTAAAAGGATTAAAATATGCACAAAGCATTCATTGACCATAGCAGCATTAAAATAAACATTAATGACAAGAATATATATAGAAAATCTTCAGATGTTTGGAAATTAGCTAACATGCTTCTAAATAACCTGTAGGTCAAAGGGGAAATCAGAAACACATTAGGAAATATTTTGAATGGAATGACGATGAAAACACAACATTTCAAAATTTGAAGAATAAAGTTGGTGATGTGCTGAGAGGGAAAGCCATACCTTTAAATGCTTATGATTTTTTTAAAAAAGGAAAGTGTAAAGTCAGTGGTATAAGCTTCTACATTAAGAAGCTAGAAAAAAATTAGAACAAAGTAAACCCAAATGAAGTAGAAGGAAGACAATTATAAGAGTAAAACTTAACAAAGTAGAACACAAAATATAGAGAAAATTGACAAAGCTAAAAAAGCTAGTTCTTTGAAAAGAGTAATAAAATTCCCAGTTCTTAGCAAGGCTGATCACACAAAAGAAAGAAAACACAAATGCTAGTAATCAATCCTCAAATGTAGGAGGGAGTCTCACCATAGACATTCCAGATTCTACAGACATTAAAATGATTTTAAAAATGATGAAACATTTTTGCCAACAAATTTGATGATGTAGATAAAATGGGAAAATTTCTTGAAGAAGCACAGTTTTCCCAAACTGACAGAAAAAGGAATAGACAATCTGAATAGCTCTAAATTTGCTGAGAAGCTGAATTCATAAGTAAAAACCTTCCTGCTTAAAGAACAAGAAAAACTTCACTGTGAATTCTATCAAACATTTAAAAGAGAAATAATACCAATCTACACAGAGATTTTCCAACAGATTAGTAATCATAATCCAACAATATACTGGAAAAGGATAGTACATTGTGGATTTTATTCTAGGAATGCAAGTTTGGTTTAGCATTGAAAAAATAAATCAGTATTATTTACCATATTGACATAATAAGGAGAACATTATATGGGCATCTCAATAGATGCAGAAAGAGCATTTGACAAAATCCGATATCCATTTTTGATAAACAAGGGCAATTTCTCAATCTGATAAAGGCAATCTATGAAAACCCTATAATTAATATCTTAGATAATAATGAAATAATGAAAATAGGTTCAAAATATATATATTCAAATGATTTTTAATGAATAATTATAATCATGGGAGAAAAGAAAACCTTTTTAATAAATGGCATAGATCAACTGTATATCCTTACAGAAAAAAAAAAAACCCTTGACCTATAGCTCACACTATACACAAAAAATAAAATAAATTTCAGAGTTAAATGAAAAAGCTAAAACTATAAAGCTTCTATAAGAAAATATAGGATATTTTTGAGATTTGAGAAATCATACAGTAAAAGCAATAAACTGGACTCCATCAAAATTGAAAACTTTTGCCTATGTATGGACACTGTTAGAAAATGAAAAAGGCAAGCCACAAATTCAGAAAAACATATTTGAAAAAATATATCTCAATCAAAGCACTCATATCCAGAATATATAAAGAACTCATATAAGTCAATAGTAAAAAGAAAAATAACACACACTTAAAACAGGAAGTTGACTTAGAAATTTCACAAAAAAATTTTACTCAAATGGCCAATAAGTACATGGAAACATGCTTAACATCAATGATCATAAGAGATATGCAAGTTAAAACCACAATGAGATACCACATTGTACTCTCTGAATGGCCAAAATGAAAAGGGCCGACAATACCAAGTGTTGACAAGGACATGGAGCAATGGAATTTCTTATGTATTGCTGATGGGAGTAAAATTCCAGCCACTGTGTAAAACTGTTCGGCGGTTTCTTACAGAGCTAAACCTTATGATCACCAACACTATGATCCAGTGATTCCACTGCTAGGTATTTACTGCAAAGAAATGTAAACATATACCAGAAGGTAATATTTGTATAAGAATGTTTGTTGCAAATTTATGTAAAATAGAAAAACATCAGAAAGAACTCAAAGGTTCACCAACAAGGACATGAATACATACATTATGGTATATTCATAAAATGGATTGCTACTTGTTAATAAGTTATGCATTAATAATACCCCCAACAGTGTGGATGAATTGCAAAAATATGTTGAACAGAAGAAGCCAGACACAGAAGATATATTGTATGATTCCATTTATGTGAAGTTCAAGAAGAGGTAAAACGAGATGATGGGGTTAGATATCAGAATGATGGTTGCTTTTGTGTAGGAGGGCAAATTAATAAGAAAGGGGAACAGGGAACTTTCTAGACTCTTGGCAATGTTCCCTGTCTTGAATATTGGTCAAAATGCATCAAACTATCACACAGGATTTGTTTGTTATATTGCATGCCATTGCACCTTAATTACAGAAATATTTTGGAACTGTTCAAACTGAGATACCCTGCACAATTAACTACCAATGTTTACTGAGTTTCCATACTTAACTCCCTGACATGAATACTAGTTGTAACAACAATAGCCGTTGTTTTTTGAGCACTTACTCAATTTTTCCTTTAGGTGGTACACCCAAGCTCTGAGTGACATCTTGGGTTATTCATTCATTCCACAAATGTTTATTCAGTGCCTCCTGTGTGCTAGGCACTACTCTTGATGCTTGGAATCTATCAGTGAACGAGAGAGACCAAAAAAAAAAAAAAAAAATCCCACCAATTTCTGTATTCATGGAACTTAGATTCTAGTGTGTGAATGGAGAGGAATGGGATGGGGCTTGTGTACTTTTGTGATGCTTGAGGAAAGCACTGGATTCAAGTTCACTGTCCCCAGTTGTTACCTGCTCTCGTCCCTCTGGTATACACTGTAGCCCACCTTCCTAAGTGGCTCGCATCTCCATGTCTGAGCTGGCTCTTTTATACGTCTGGGGCTTTGAACACGCTTTTTATTTTTCTTTCCTGTAATGCTTTCCTATATCCTCACCTTCTTTTATTCATCCTTCAAATTCTGGTTTCTCTTTACTCTGGCAGATGCAAGTCAAAAGGCACTTGTTTGTTTGTTTGTTTGTTTTTCCTTATCCCTAATAGGAAGTAGAGAACTTCTGTTGTTGCATTTTGGGGTCATTTTTCAACCTTTTGGAGTTACACAATCTGAGGATCACTTCTGGAGCTGTAAAATCATTCTGGTCGGCTGGATTTAACCAGTCCCAGGTCAGGCTTGCCTCACACCTGTGAATTCTCCGTGCTGCCTTTGGACCTAGCTCATGCACCAGGGAGCCCGTTTACTGGGAGGCTGCTGCAGCTCTGGCAATAACATGGCATAAAAGAAGGCTGCCCTTGATAGATTTCATTTCCATATACAAAAAACGCCCTTTTAATATTTTGTCTGTCCTCCTTCAAGTTCCTGTTGAAATACAGCGATTTCCCAAAAAGGCAGCTCAGGGAATTGCTGCCGAGCTGAGCTTAGAATGTACAAATGCTTCCTGTAGTTGGTCTATTCTCTTGGCGCTCAGGGGATCCGGCGCTTCAGAAATAACTCCGTGTGCTTCTGTCTCAAAGAAAAGAGGAAGCTAGTGGAGCAGGTAAATACCAGTCATGTTGTCCTTAAAGCCGCCCCCAGCAGCACACACTGGTACAACGGGTCAGCAGAGGGGAAGGCCTGCCGGAGGAGGGAGCTCTTCTTCTGGGACTCAGAGGCGATTTCTTTCATCTCTGAGGTCACCCAGTGGCGTCATTGGAAGCAGCAGCGTGTAATGAAGGTGTCTTGGAAAACATGACAAGCCCTGAGAGGGGCATTTGCTTTCTGCTGGGCCTTTGTGTGCGGCTGATGGGGATTATTCCAACTTTGTTTACGCTGCCTTGCCTGTGTTCAGCAGACACAGAACTCAGGGCTGAGCGGGCTTTCTTCTTGCAAATTGGGACCTCTATGCCCTTTGCCTCTTCTTCTTCTTTTTTTTTTTTTTTTTTTTTTTCAGTGATTTTGCTCTGCCTTGGAGCTTAGTGGGTCCAAGTCTCCCCAGAGATGCTTGAAAACAATACCCTGGATATCCTGGATATAAGCCAATTGGCAGCCCAGGCCAATAACAACCAATACCCCCTGTGGGCTAACTCTATGGCCAGATTCCATCTGGCACCAGGGGGTGCGAGGATGAGCAGGAAGCCACCCCTCTCCTCAAGTAGTTCATAGCTGAGCCGTCTCTGGGTAAGAGAGGGCTGGACTGGACTTGTTCCAGTGGGACGTCCTTCTGAGGGTGAAGACGTTGGAGTTAGGCCTTGAGTAAGATTTGGATTTCCCCACATTCAATCACTTTCTTATTAACTACTTGAAAAAGATGCTTTGGGAATAATTCTATTTACCATTTCAGGGTTATACCAGCTTTAGAATGAAAATAAATGTCTGTATGCACATATAACATACATACTGACTAGTTTTAAAAGGCACATATATTGGAAAGAAAGAGAGAAAGAAGAGGGAGGGAGAGAGATTTTAAGCAGTTTTGACTTCAAGCAAGAATAGGACAAAAACTATAAATATTAAAGTAAAACAACCCTTTTACTTTCTAGAGAAGCACTAATTAAAGGTGGTAGAGATGCCCCTTTAGAAGACAGAAGGGGGACCTATCATTATGTCTTCCTGAATGAAGTGTCCCATTTTTATCTGTCTGATGTGTCTGCTTCCCTCTTTCTTCTCACCACTCCGTCTGCATTCTCCTTGGGGCCCTTGGCTGTGATGACTCCCAGATCCACACTGTGATGACTCCCAGTTTCCCCTCTCCAGCCCACACCTCCTGACCCCCAGACTTGCCTCCAGAGCACCCTTACATGGACATACCGTAGACCTCCAGCTTCATCTTGTCCAAAGCCAAAGTCACCATCTCCCTCTTCCAAAGATGGATATTCTCCTGTGTCCCCGCACAGAAAGCTCCATTCTTATCCTCCCAATATCCTGCAAGCCCTCGTATTCATTTGTCACTGCTCATTCTCTGTCTCAATTCCTCTCTCTTTGAGCATTTCCTTCTTCTATTGATTCTACATCTGGATAATCCGAAGTGGGTGGGGTTCCTTTCCACTTTGTACAGACCTATGTACTAACTCCTAAGAGTGTTAACAGCTTGTGTTATAATTGTTTGCTTGCACATTCATCTTCACTTGGACTGTGAGCCGCACCTGGGAAAGGTCTGTTCCTTCCACGTGTTTCTTCGGCTCTACCACAAGGTAGATTTCTAGTGCATAGTAGGGCCTCTATACACTCTGCTGGTAATATTTACTTCGGTCACCATTTATTAAGAGCTACTCTATACCAAGAACTATGTGGACAGTTTTACAACCACGATTATATTTAGCCATTTCAACAACTCATCTACAGTAGGTATTCTCATCCTTGCCTCATAAATGGAAATTCAGGCTCAGAGAGGTCAAGGACCTGCTTCAGACCCCAAGCTAGCATGTGATGGAAGCAAGATGTGAATGGAGGTAGGCCTGACCCCAAAGATGTGTTCTTAATCACTCCATCATAATGAATAGACTGGTCATGGGAAAGGTATACTTTTGAGAATAAATTAAGGGAGTTCCTCCTATCCTTAGAGTGACATCCACCTCCTTTTTCTCACTGGACACAGCAGATTCCACCCACACCCAGTCCAGTTGGAACCTGGGCTTTAAGTTTTTATCACATCTCGCATGCCCTGTCTTTGTTGTTCTGCAGAAGTTCCACCTTCCAATTTGGCTCATTAAAGAAGGGGGTTGCACCCTATCCCTGTGTCTTGAGCATGATGGAGTAGATGCCGGTTGAAGAATTCCTAGAACAGATAATGAAAAAGGAGACCTTAGAAAAAGCTAACATTGACCCCCAGTTGTGGCTGTGGCATGTCAGTGTGTTGTCAGATCTGTTGAGGCCTTCAGCAACAATGGTGTGTGCTGGGGTGCAATTATGTCATGATGTGATTTGTACTTAATAGAATTACAGAGCTGTAACTCCCTCCCTTTTAAATCATTGTGTTTGTAACTAACCCTCCATCACTTCCCCACCACATTTGACCTAGAATAGCTCAGTGAGTCTCAAGAACTCATGTGCAGAAGAATTCTAGTGTGCGTGTTTCCTTGTGTTTGTGTTTGTGTTTGTATGTGTGTGTGATACCAGTTATCTGCCAAAAGATTCATCCAGATAAAGTATGAAAGTATTTATGCAAACTTTGTACTTGGCTTCTGCACACACATACTCCAGTGATTACGTTAAAGAAATCATGGAGGAAAATTATAATTGAGAGGACACCAGTAAGTGACAGTGGATAGAACAATTGTGCGGATTGCTAACACTGAGGTTCAGTGTTTACACATCCTACAAGCGGGTAGAGGCACGTGGCTTCTACTACGTGCTTGTTTTGCCTAGAAAGACAGTGGCAGGGGGTTGATGAAGCCATGAATTCTGGCTGTGACTAGCACTGAAGGAAAACTGTTTGTTTGCAGGCTTTCACTTTTTCCTTTACTATTATATCTCTGGTGCACCATAGCCAAGACTCAGTAAATATTTGTGGAATGGATATGAGAATGAATGGAAAGACCTTTTTTCCCCACAAACTTCCCCAAACAGGGAACGTCTCCTAGTGTGGTCATCATACAAGTGTGGTCCTGTGGTCCACCTATAGTGGAGTCAGCATGGGAACGATGTAAAGGTTTTATCACCACCTCAGACCCACAGAATAGTCATTTCTGATTCTGCTTTTTCATAAGTCCCCCTAGTGAGTCTCATGCCCGTTAAAGATGTAGAACTACTTAGTGCTTTAGAACATAGATTCACTCTTTGTTATCCTGGAAAGATGGTTTAATCTAGGTCATCCTGGTTATCAAGACTTGCTGCTTCTTGGACTTTGGGCCTCTTTCTTCCTTTGGCTTACACTGCTTTGCAGCAGTGCTGAAGAGCAAGGGTGCAGGAGAAAAGGAAATGAGGAAATTGAAGTCCTGTTGCACCTGGAGTAATCTCTATTGAATGAGGCAGTAACAGTGCCAATAAAACGTTATTTATGGAAATGGTCCAGTTCTTGTCACCTGGGGTGTCCTCAATAAATATTGAGTTTTAAGGAATTGATTTTTTTTTCCAGTTAAATCTGTTCCCCTTAAATAGAGATGGTTGAATTTTGGGTATATAACCCTTATTTATTCACACATTTATTTTATCAAACAATATTTCCTGAGTACCTACTATGTGCAAGCCATTTTTGAGGGCTGCAGTAAGACACAGACCAGCCTTCAAGATACTTAGAGTGTCATAGGGCATAAGATGGTGCTCATTTCACACAAGACAGTGTGAAATGTGCCACCGAAGATGTTCTGATAAACCTCTATGGTATTTAGAGAAGAAGTGTGTTATGTGCAGCAGAAGGATCAAGGGCATCTATACAGCGAACTTCTCATCTGAGCAAGGTCTCAGATGAGACCTTCTGGACATGTGTGGGAAGGAAGGCCATTCCATGCAGAAGGACCATTGAAAGCAAAGTCCAGAGACAAGAGTGCTCAAGGCTCATTTGAGGAAGAGTTCAGTGTATTAGAAACATAATATTTTATGGCAGGCAGAATTCTAAGAATGACCCTGAATGACCCTCACTCTTCTATAGTCCTCTTTCCTTGGAGGGTGACCTGTGAATATGATGAGATATGCCTTCTGTGATTGTTATGTTAGGTAGCAAAAGGAGTTTTTTCATTGATTTGAAATAATCAAGAGGAGTGTTATGGGGGTGGACCTAACCGACTCACACGAGGCTTTTAAAAGTAGAGAGTTTTCTGAAACTAAGAGCAGAAGAGGAAGTCAGAGGGACTGGAGCATGAGCAGGATTTGTCTGACTGCTGGATTTGAGGATTGAGGGGGCCACATGACCAGGAATGCAGGTGGCCACTAGGAGCTGAGTTTAGTCTCTGGCCAATAGCCAGCAAGGAAACAAGGACTTCAGTCCTACAACCTTCGGGAGCTCAGCTCTGCCAACAACCTAAATGAGTCTGGAAGTGGATTCTTCCCAGATCCTGCAGCTATGAGCCCAGCCTGGCCTACACTTTGGGTCTGGCCTAGTGAGACCCTGAGCAGAGAACCCAGCTGAGCCCCACTGGACTGCTGACCTACAGAACTGTGACATCATAAAGGAATTTGTTTCAAGTAGCTACATTTGAGGTAATTTGTTACATGACAACAGAAGACAAATAAAGATTGTTCAAAGGGAAATAATGGGAACTAAGGGCCATGCTAGAATTTGAATTATAGACTGTTCAGTAATCTTTGGGGCACAGCTGAAGAGCTTGAGATGGGAAAACAACAGAAAAATAATCATAGTAATAGCTAACACATGTTTAGTATTGATGATATACCATGCAGGGTGCTAAGCATTCAAATGTATGAACTTACCTAACCCTGACACGAACCCTGTAATATAGATACTACTGTTGCCCTCTTTTGCAAAGCCAGAATGTGAACCCCATAGCCTGCTCTCTTAAGACGTAAACTACTTCTTTAAAAATAAAATGGTGATTGGCACAAGTCTTTGGGGAAATTTCCAAGGGGCTATTTAAGTAGCTCAGGTTAAAGGAAATGTAGGTGTGAGCGAGAACAGTGGCAGTGGCATCTGAGAAATTACAGAAACAGAACTGAAAGCACATGGCATTGAGTGGATGATTTGCTGAGAGATTCGTGACAGAGAGAAATCAGTCAGATTAAAAAAAAAATTTTTTTTAAGGTATGGGTCTGTACTTAGGCATTTCTGGACTGAGTATTTCCAGAAGAAATTTGTCATGCCTGCAGATGACATGGTTTATCTCTTGTCCCTCCCTCTCCCCCTCTTTCCCTACCTCTCTCTCTCTTTCCTTTATTCTCCAAAATCCACAGCTGAATTCGAATGCCCTTTTGTAAAACAGATTTGGTAATATCACTACCTTAGCAGAAGCAGTACAAAATTTAATTTGTTTTCTTATATAATGATCAAATGATGTGAGCCACACAGAGGGAAAGTTAAGCCATTACAAAAGATTTAAAATTATCTTCTGACTTCCCTAAGAGTCATGCATAGTGACTATTTTAAATACCCACACAGTACAATATGTTAGGTCACAGTGGGGAAAATACAGTAGGTCTCTAGCAAATTAACACATCAAATGAAATGAATGATGCCATCTCAGTGTGTGTGTGTGTGTCTCCCTGTCTTGCATGGTTCTCTTCTTTCCTTCTTTCCCTTCTTTCCTTCTTTCCCTTCTTTCCCTCCCTCCTTCTTTCCCTCCCTCCCTCCTTCCTTCTTTCCTTCCTTCCTTCCTTCCTTTTTCTTCCTTCCTTCCTTCCTTCCTTCCTTCCTTCCTTCCTTCCTTCCTTCCTTCCTTTCTTTCTTTCTTTCTTTCTTTCTTTCTTTCTTTCTTTCTTTCTTTCTTTCTTTCTTTCTTTTCTTTCTTTCTTTTCTTTCTTCCTTCCTTCCTTCCTTCCTTTCTCTTTCTTTCTTCCTTTCCCTTTCTTTCTTTCTCTTTCTTTCTTCCTTTCTTCCTTTCTTTCTTTCTTTCTTTCTTTCTTTCTTTCTTTCTTTCTTCCTTCCTTCCTTCCTTCCTTCCTTTCTTTCTTTTCTTCCTTTCTTCCTTTCTTTCTTTCTTTCTTTCTTTCTTTCTTTCTTTCTTTCTTTTTCTTTCTTTCTTTCTTTCTTTCTTTCTTTCTTTCTTTCTTTCTTTCTTCCTTCCTTTCTTTCTTTTCTTTCTTTCTTCCTTTCTTTCTTTCTTTCTTTCTTTCTTTCTTTCTTTCTTTCTTTCTTTCTTTCTTTTCTTTCTTTCTTTTCTTTCTTCCTTCCTTCCTTCCTTCCTTCCTTCCTTTCTCTTTCTTTCTTCCTTTCCCTTTCTTTCTTTCCCTTTCTTTCTTTCTCTTTCTTCCTTTCTTCCTTTCTTCCTTTCTTCCTTCCTTTCTTTCTCTCTTTCTCTCTTTCTCTCTTTCTTCCTTTCTTCCTTTCTTCTTTCTTTCTTTCTTTCTTTCTTTCTTTCTTTCTTTCTTTCTTTCTTTCTTTCTTTCTTTCTTTCTTTCTTTCTATCTATCTTTCTTTCTCCCTCTCTCTCTCTCTTTCTTTCTCTCTCTCTCTCTCTCTCTCTCTTTCTTTCAACATCAGCCCAACTCCAAAAAAAGAACAGCAATTAAACCATGCTTTTCTACAAGGCAATAATCTGCTAATATAACTATAAGATCTAAGACGCAGTACTGTTAAATCATGAACAAACTACGAATGTCCAAAAAAAAAAAAGCCTGTTAATACTTTCCTAGATTTCTGAAATTTAAAAGAAAGGAGTACCTAGAAAAGATACCTCTATGGGAACATACACTGATGGGGATGCTGATGATAAAGATGATTGATGGTGATGATGATGATGGTGTTGTTGATTGATGTGGGGATCATGGTGGCAGCAGCTGCCATTATTTGAGCTCCTATTACATGCCAGACACCATGCAGAGTGTTTTTAGTGCATTATCTCCCTTAAATATCACAATATTCTCTGCGTTTTCCCATACCAAAAAGGGAGATGATAATAGTACTTACCTCATAGGGTTGTTGGGAAAAATCAAACAAAATTATATGTCAAGTGCTTAGAACACTGACTGGCTCATTGCAGATGACCAGCAAATGCCGGCTCCATTTATAATTAGAGCTCCATGCTATAGGGGGTAAATGGAAAGCTGCTTGGGATGAATGCCTTGCCCAAGGTCGTTCTGTGGTGAAGGCATAATTTGAACTGAAGTGGGATTACAGTAGAGCCAGAGTCAACCACTGTGTCACCTGGAGTGTCCATCTCTACCCAACTCACCAGCCCAACTGGGTAAGGAAGCTGTCTGAGGGTGATGGGGCATGATTAAGCTGACAGATGGAATAAATGTAAGATAAAAGCCATACCCTTGATAGTTTGCCTTTGCCATCAATTATGAAAATGAGTGAATAGATTATTGAAATGATCTCAGATGAGTAAATTATTCAAAGAGCTTCTCAGTCAGAAGTATTTCTAGAAACTCCTGAACAGACTAGATGAAAGCCATTTTTATTTTCTGGCTGGATCACCAGCTCATCTGTGTTGTAGATGAATGCAAAGCCCTGAGCTCCTGTGATGGAGGGAGGGAAGGAGGGACAGGATCCAGTTTTAACCAGAAATGGTAAAGCTTTATCTGATTGCTATATTTGTGCTCCAAGTGAGCTGTCATTTGGGAAAAAGATATAATATTTCTAAAGTAAGTTCAAAAAATGAGTAGATTAAGGGGATTGACTGTAGCCACCCTCTGAATATAATGCAAATAAATAGTAAGCATTTGTTGAGCACCGACTATAAGCCAAGCCTTCCAGTGCTGGCTTTTATACTTATTACTTCACTTTAGGTACATGGTAACCCTATGAAGCAGGTGGTATTCTCTGTTGTTGAGTAGGGAAGACCTGGAAAGATTCGGTGACATTTTTTTCAATAGCTGAGAAAATATTCAAATTTAAGTCTTGTGAGTCTCCCAGTCTTGTCATTCTACCACTTTGCAGAGTTTCTAGGATAAATGATGGAAATTTTCTTAAAGGACCTAGAGATTCTTATGGATATTATCTGCCTTGGAAGTTGAGCAGAAGGGAGGAATGACAATACCTAACCCTTTAAGTGGACTCAAATCTTACTCTTTAGGATATGTTAACTGTTAACAATGAATGTCTTACGTGATTGAACTAGCTTGTCTTTTATCTATCCACCCAGCCAGTCATCCAATGAGCAGTCATCTAATAAACCATCTGTCAGTCCATCCACCCATTAACCCACCTAACCACCTTTCATCCATCCATCTGGTCAGCCACTCTCGAACCCACCCACCAGCCCACTGCTGATCTGTTTGCTGTGTATTCACTGATTACCTGCTTTGTGCCAGTCCTGTGGTGGGTGTGGGTGAAGCTGAGATGAATAGTGCAATGTCCCTCCCCTCAGGAAGCTCACAGTCTAGTGGGAGAGACAGAGAAATGAACTTCCAATTGCAACACAGGTGAGTACTAATAGTAGAGGTAAGCCCAGGACACTGCAGGACACCTACCTAGCCTGGGTGTTAGGAAAGGGATGAGAAAAGGCTTCCTTGAAAGAGCTGACATACGTCCTGAGTCCTAAAGGATGAAGAAGAGTTATTCAGAGGGCAAGGGTCATTTGACCCATTTTGTCAACTGAGTCATGAACATTTGAGGACCCTTGTTGTTTTTCTTCATTTCACAATTTATCTGGTTAGCTAGCAGCAGCTAGATTGTTTGCCACCCATCCGCAACTACCAGCCTCCGTGGTTTGTCATCTGGAGCTGCTCTCTACTTTCTTAGCATCGTGTCTGTCATTTTTGTTATTTCCCGTTAGCGTGCTGATGGTGCAGACAAGAATGACATTTGTCTGTAAGAAAGAGGGAAGTGTACTACCCCCAGCAATCTGCTTCTGGCTACAAGTGGCTGTGTCAGGCTTCCTTCTGTAGCTGCAGTTTGGTTTTCTCATCTGTGCTATTGGCAACAGAAGCCGTACTTCCCACTACTCTGTTTTTCTTGGCTTTGGAACTTGGGTTGGGCCAGAGAGGGAGGCAGGTAGATAAAGACTGAATATTCCTAGTGCTGATCTCTAAACTGTGGAAGACTTACTGTGCTTTCTAGACTCTAAAGACAAGTAAATTAGCTAGTTGATATATTGAGATATTTCCCCACATTTTATAAAATAATTAATAGTAAAAAATAATAATTTCTATGTCCTGATTATAGCTTAGGGGCTTTATATTCATTGCTTTGGCCCTCTTTTGAATAGATATTCAACATGGGTACTGTCATCCCTCCTCCAGTTGACATATAAAGAAAGTGAGGTTCTGAGAGGATTGATGACTTGCCCAAGGTTACAGAGCAAGTATGTGGCAACTTCTAGATTCCAGCTCAGGTCTGTCAGATGATAAAGTCCATTTTCTTTTCATGACACCATATGGTAGAGATGGGAGTTCTTTGTGTATTGATGGTGAAGTTTGTCATTGCTTTAATTATGCAAATCTACCTTGGGAACCCCTATCCCTGCATGGTGGACATGCTTTCAGTGTTTGCAAGATGGGTCGTTACAGGTACAAGATTTCCCGCTGATCTTAGCCCAGAACACTTCACCGAGTGGCATGCAAATCTGCCACATAATCAGTCTCTTGCATCTTTGTGCAAAACCAGCCAGCATTCCTCTGCAAACCTAAAGATGTAAATCACCCCCCCCAACTCCTGCAGTATGCTGTACATTCATTCCTTATTACTGCACCATATGTTCATTATCTGTAGCTGTTGTCTTTTGAAAATGTGTTTTAAAACTCATAGCAGTCACACCTATAGCGTTCCCAGAGTCTATTTTCCTTCCGTTTGAATTACAATCCTGCAAATTAGAAAGACTGAATGGACCTGTTTGAGAAGGAAGGAGGTGGGGATGGAACCATCTTGATTTCTCTCTGTGTGCAAATAAAGACTCCATTGGAAATGTATATGAGGGGAAAAACCTGATGTTGGGAAAAGACAAGAGAATAAACTCATCCTCTTGAAGGGAGTTGTAAAATGACTTAGAGAAACCGATGTCCTCTTGTTTATGTTGTGCTTAACTTGAAAGATGAAACAGGCAATCTGAGTTGGAAGAATCCTGATTCTTAATATCATTTCCCACCACACTGGCCTCTATGTGCACCAGCAATAGAGTTGATGGCATATTTTTTTTCCCCACAGTTAAAGTGTGTTTGAAGAAAGCAGGACAGGCAGATACAAGGTAAAAAGGAGGGCAAGAATCAGATTTGGTTATCAGATCCTCACAACCACCTTTCCTAGAGGGAAAGCAGGAAACTTTACCTCCTTTTAACAGATGAGGAGCTGAGATTCAGACAGGGTGAGAGATTTGATCAAGGTTCCTCAGCAAGGACGGTACACATCCCTTTCCACAGATAGCATTTGAGTTGGTACCTTGAATCAACACAGGATTTGAGTTTCATTGCCAAAAGGACACCTTAGCCTTTGCATTCAGAAATTGCTGTCTCGTTGAAAGTAGACAAGGATTCAGAAATGTGGGACACCCATCCAGTTGTACTATACATCAGCAGGACAGTGACAGAGATGTGTCTGACTTAGAGCCCAAATCCCAAATCGATGTCAAAAGATAAGGAAGTGGTCCAAGCAGGCAAAGTAAGGTCAGCACCGTGGTCAGCAGAAATGGACTGAAGCCCTGGTTCCCGTTTCATTGAGCATGGCACTGGTTAGTAGTGGAGACAGGAGAGAGGGATGTCTGATCAACTTTATAGTAGTTGATAACTCTGAGACCCAAGTCAACCCTGCAAAGTTGACATTCTTTATATTTCTCAGATAATCATTGTCTCCATTAGTAAAATGGAGCCAATGGTAATGCCCACCTCATGGTGTTTCTATGAGGATATTAATGACACCATTTATTAAATGCTTCCTGTGTGTCAAAAAGAGCTTTAGACATATGATCTCTCTTAATTCACACAAAACCCTATGAGACTGGTTCTATAAATATCTCCATTCTATAAATAAGAAAACTAAAGAATACAGAGAACAGGTTAATTTCCAAGAATCTGGACTGGATTTTGAACCCCCATGCTTTTACCACTAAGTTCTATTATTTTCCTTAATCAAATTCTAAAATGCAGGGGACATGACCCAGTGCTGTGGGAGGCAGGTGGTTTCAGTGGGGAAAGCATGCAGTTTGTGTTTCTGATATAATTCCAAATAATGACAACAAAAAGCCTAACCATTTCTGAGCATTGACTGTACTGTAGGCCCTGAGCCAAACACATTACATACATTATCAAAATTTATGTTCACCAGCACCCTAAATGCTAGATTTCATAATTATTTTTATTTTAGAGATGAGAAAATTGAGGCCAGAGAGGTGAATTAATTGGAACATGGTCACCCAGCCACTTTATAACTTGGGGGGATTATAAATAACGTGTGAAACATCCAGGAAAGGGCCTGGTATGTAATAGAAAGAGTTTAACAAATGGGAACTATTATGCAAAGTGCAATATGGATTCTTAAATTGCAGTTATTAGGGGTTTTGAGGGGGGTTGTTTGTTTTGGGGTTTTTTTGCATTTTGAATAAATTTCTAGAAACATGCTGCCGGCATTCTCTTTTCTCAGAGTAGTTGGGCTCCAAGTTTAAAGATGCGCATACTCGAGGTTATTGTCCATTTGTTTTTCTTTGAGTCCCACGCAAGGAGTTGAGTACTGAAACCATTAGCAAGTCCTGGGCCAGCAGTTCGGAAAACTGTCTCTAGTGAGGGGAGGATAGAGCTCAGTGATAGAGTGTGTGCTTAACATGCATGGGGTCCTGGGTTTGATCCCCAGCGCCTCCATTAAATAAATAAATAAAAATAAACCAATTTGCCTCCCCCTTCTTAAAAAAAAGAAAGAAAGAAAACTGTCTCTAACCCTTTCACATATTTACTGTCCTTTCTGGTCCAAGTTACTCGAGGGAACATTAGTTGACTGCTCTGAAAAATTATAATAATATCTCCTCCACCTTCATGTGATGCTCTGCCATGAAGGGCAAATGAAATGAGATAATAAATAACACCTTGTACACCACAAAGGGCTGTGTGAACTCTGGGGATTTTATAGTATTATCCTCATAATGACATATAGCACTCTGGCTGGGATGATTTTTTTTATTTATTTTTTGTTATTATTATTGAAGTGTAGTTGATTTATAATGTTGTGTTAGTTTCAAGTGAACAGCAAAGTGATTCAGTTTGATATATATACGTATGTACATATATATATATATAAAATACACATATATATAATTCCTTTTATGATTCTTTCCCATTATTGGTTATTACTACATACTGAATATAGTTCCCTGTGCTATACAGTAGGACCTTGTTGTTTATCTATTTGACATATACTAGTGTGTATCTGTTAATCCCAAACTCCTAATTCTGGATGATTTAGGATGATTATTCTAAGTGTATCTATTATCTGAAACTTCCTTTTTCCATTTCTTTTTTTTTCCCCCCAATAAAGCTTCTTAACCAGTTGAGAACTCAAATATACATTCACAAGGCTGCATTTTGGGGCATAAGGATCCAAGATAGCTTGGGTTACATTTATAGTTATGAAGTGAATTGTATGCATTAATTGTGCAGAACCTCAAACTGGCAAATGGAATTAAAATAATCGTCAGGCCTTTGGATTTATTGATAGAACTAAAATAACACCAGGCTGCTCTTGGCAGGACCTTCTCTGTGCACAGAATTATATTAATATGCAATATCAGTTCCATCTAAACTAGAGTAAGTGGAGAACGTGTCTGTCTCCCTTTGGGGGATTTTTAGCAAATGCATTTTCCGAGTGTCATCTTGGTAGACAAGACCTGGGCTTGGAGTTTTGATAAAATCAATGCCTCCTGCTCTCTCCTATTCTGGAGTTACATACAGTCAGTGCCCTACATTCAAGGGTTAACTTCAACCTCAAGAGGACATGCACATTGTAGGTGGGATGGAACTAACCTTGACTGAATACTTAGTATGGGCCAGGCTGGGAGTTCCACATATGAATTAATGTCATCCTCACAAGAGCCTTGTATATAATAAAAAATACCTAATATTGGTTGAGCAATGGCGACCACGTGACAGAGTAATAAGTGCTTTGTAGGCATGGTTTTATTTAATTACTTCAACATTCATATGATATAATCACTCCTATTGCACACACTTTGCAGAAGAGGAAACTGAGGTCCAGGAAGTAATCCTAGCCAAGGTCACACAGCTAGTAAGCATAAGAGCTGGTATTCAGGCTCAAGTTTTGCTGACTCTGAAATCCACATTATTTTCAATACATATTACCAGAAGAGGCCAAATAAGGTTGATAAGTGATTACAGGAAGATCATGGCTATGGTGGTCATGTTGGTATATTTATTTATGCAGTTGTTTACTTAATAGACATGTATGTATTTACTCTGTAAGAGGCACTGGGCTGGGTGTAAGGGATACTAAGGCAAACAGAACACAGTCCCCACCCTCAATGAGACCGCTAGGGCAGACAGGTGAGTATATGCATACTTTTAATACTTGATGAGACAAGCAAAGAGGGGCCAGTTTTGGGGGGTCAAGGACTGTCTCCCTGGGGACTTGTTCTCTAAGTTAAGATCTGAAGGGCAAGTAGGCGGGTGCCAGGCGGAGAGTGGGAAAGGGTGTCCTGTGCAGGGTGAGGAGGGTGTGTGGATATGTGCCACTGTGAGAGGAGCTCGATGTCCTCAGAAGGCTATGATTAGCTCTGTGGGATTCACTCATCGATGTAGGGTGGGGGCAGGGGTGGAACTGGGATTTGGTTGTCAGAAATTGGGGTTGGCATGAATGCAGAGAGCTAGAGATGCCTGGGGATCAGCTAGGTCATTTAGGCCATGGTCAGTCATGTTCACTCGATTCCAAGTGTAGTGAGAAACCACCCAAAGACATGAAGAGGGAGAGTGGAATGATCACATATGCAGAGACAGAGTGATGACTGGGGCTGCAGCTTGGAGGAGAGGCTGGGAGGAACACTGTCTGGGGCAGGGAGGCCAGTCTGGAGGCTGTTGCAGAAACCAGGGAGAGGAGAAGACAAGATTTAGTGTTGGTCTTGAGTTAAGAAAGAAGTGGACAAGGAAAAAAATATTCAAATAGAACTATCAAGGCTTGGTGATTGATTTAATATATATGGGGTGGGGAGGGAGCTGAATGAATTAAGGACTATTTCCAGGGTTGAGATTTCAAGAATTCATATTTGGCACATGGGAGAGAAATTGTGCATTTTTTTTAAACAATTGAAGGTGAGTTATACTCTGAGCCTATTGAGTTTGAGTTTTGCTGGAGGCAGCCGAGAGGAACTAGTGAAAGACAGCCGGCTCTGAGAACAATCAACGTAGAGATGATAACGGAAGAGTGTAGAGTAGAGGTGCCTGAGCGAGGAGGTCTGAGGGCATGCGGGAGGGGCAGCGCATGTCAAATGCGTGCAGAAAAAGAGGAGCTTGCATTTTGGCAGAGCTGGAGAAGTCAAAGGGGTGGGAAATCATCTGGAAAGGGTAGGATCATGACAGACCAGGGCAGGGAGACTCAAGGAAGATGGGAGCGGCTTTTGATGTCCAATGGAGGCACCTGTTGGCTTTAGTGATGAGACGGCCACTGGCGACCTTGGTGGGGCCAGTCTTAGAGGGGAGGCTGGTGCAGAAGAAGACTGTGTTCAGAGCGTGGATGATGGGATTAGTAGGAGAGAGGCCTCTTTCATCAGTGACAGAAGGGAGAAGGAAGACACGTGTGCACAGGCAGGTAAGTTTGTGGGGTATGTTGGTTGTCCATAGACTCTGTGGAATCAGAGGCAGGTTCCTCAGCTGGGAGTGAGGATGGAGCTGGCAGGGGTGTGGTCTCTCGTGGGCAGGTGTGAAAGTTTGAAATAGTTTCTAGGGAATGGAAGATAGCCAATCAGGAAAAGAGAAAAGAATTTCTGATCAGAGAGGGAGTCCTTACGTTCAAAAGGATACCAGTCTGTGCGGTTATGTGGTGTTCTCCACCTATGCTTGGTGGTTTACAGGTGAGGAAGCAGTTGGGTTGACTGAGTTGCGGGGAGGTGGTGCCAGGCAGGTGTGACAGGAAGACAGAGGAGGGGCAGAATCATTGTGGATGTGGGAAAGCATCTATTGTTGTGATAGAGGAAGAGATATGGGTTGGAATGGTAAGAAAGTGAAGGTATGAGTGAATAGATCAATTGGGAGAAGAGAGAGGGCCCCAGGGACCATGGCCAAAACGATGTTGGAGAAGAGATACAAGAATAGCGGAGTGAGAGTACTGTGGATTTATCTAAATTGAGGATCACTGAAATCAAGCAGTTCTAAGTGAATTTCCCCTCATGGGAATGAGTGGCTAAAGTGGACTGGAGGTGGCCGGTGGAGAGGTCAAAAAACTGACCTCTAATTTTATCCAGATAGTTTGACAAATATGAATGTATTTGTGAAGGAAATGATACAATTATTTAAAAATAGGACAACTCCAAAAGATGTGGAAGGTGATCCCCCGGCGCTGAGTAAGTCAGTAAGGGATCCCAAGGCCAATTGCCAATTTGAACTCAAATGCAATCAAAATTGCAGTGTGATTTCAGCCCAACACCCAGGGGCTTCTATAATCTTGTCCCAGTGTATCCCTTCACTCATCATTCTCTCATCCCCTTTGTACCTCGTGTGTTTTATCCAATTTAGGCAACTCCCTAGTCCACCAGCATGTCCCTTAAGCACAACTGCTATGCGTTTATTGAACTATTCATTCAACCTAGAAGTCTCCTCTCTCCAGACTGATTTTTCCAGCTCCTTTGCCTGCTCTATGACTCATCTCAATTGCCTCTGTCTCACCAGCTCTGTTCTTCCATTTCTGATGCTCCCCTGCGTTTCATTTCACCTTTCCTTTTCTGGCACTTGTCATTTTCTGTTTTGTTCTGTAACTAATTCTGAGAGCATTGTATTATGTTTTCCCTCTTAGTAGGAGGGTCTCTTACAGACAGAGATTTAGATCAGAGCTTGTAAACATTTTATGCAAAGGACAGCTAGTAAATATTTTAGGCTTGGCGGGCCATCCTGTCTGTATGGCAAGTACTCAGATTCTGCTGTTTCAATGCAAAAGCAACCATAAACAACACATAAGGAAATGAGCATGGCCGTGTGCCAATCAAACTTTATCTATGGACGTGGAGATTCAAATCTCGTGTCGTTTTCACATGTCACGAAATACTGTTCTTTCCATTGTTTTCAACCATTTACATCCTTAGCTCGTGGCTTTTGTGAAAATCGTTGTCCCTTGGGCTGAGGTCTGCTGACCCCCAGGTTAGAGTCTACCTAACTGCTATGTCACCAGGGCTAGCACAGTGTCTGGCACCCAGCAAGCACTCAGTAAGCAATTGGTGAATGACTTAACCAATGAATCAAGGTAACCCAACCTTACCTGGCCGAACGCCTAGACAAATGGCTTTGCTTCTTGGTTCTTAACAGAATAACCAGGAAGCTTGGGATTCTACCTTTGGCTGTAATTTGTGTGAATCTGAAAAGTTTTGATTTAACTAAAGGGGCACAGCTCACAGGCATCATCACTGATCTTGAATTTGGGTCTTCTGGCTCCAAGTCTAGGGTTTTTCAAAACTATGAGTTTGCCAGTAAAGTTCAACAAGAAATGCCAGTAACTCCCTGGATGGTCCCCAAGATTCTCATTTCATCCGAGGAACTCTGTGGGGCTCTAGCGTTGCTGATTAGTGTCCAGGAGGAGGATAACTGGTGTGGATGAAACTGGATTGACAGAGGGAGGACTGCTTAATCTCAGTATTCTCAAAAAGCGAGTCCTATCTGGCCCACCCCAAGGGAACCCTCGTCTCCCCCTCCGCCTTCTAATAATCATGTTTTTAACAGCGGGCAAAGCTGTGGTTAAGCTCATTACTATTTCCTCACCATTAAATCTTCTGTTGGCTTTAGTATTTCAAAGGATCCTCTCGCTGGAATACTTCAGGGCTCAGACAAGCCTGGAGCAAAGTAGTTTGGGGCCAGAGCTGAGCAAAGAAAAACAATTGTCAAAATGCCATCTTCTTTAAGGTGAACTGAGATTCTGATCTGTGTGCATTTCATCACAGGGGTGGGTTACACCCGTGCACAAGGGCTTTCCTGAGCATCCGTATGACAACCAGCAGGGCCTCAGGCGCCAACCCCCGGCTCGCCCTTTCATGTAGAGGGAGGAGAACGTCCATCTCAAAGACTTAGATTTATTATTTTGCCCCAGATACGAGAGCACGAATGCCCATCAGAGACTTGATACCAAGTGTTCCAAACCCTCCAACTTTCACAACCCGATAACTTTTCACGGGCGAGGGGATGAAATGCTTTTGCAACTGATCGATACCCCGAGGTCTTATAACCTTATTTTAAAACTCTGCAGGCACTGTCAATGAGGTTAACTTTGAATGTTCAGGCTGAGATCCAAATGGAATTGGCTTTTTTACATAATGCTGAGTGAGGAAATCTGTGAGCCTTTGGCCTGTTCCATCCCTTAAGTCAGGTTTGATGCATTGAAGTCTCCTGCTTCCTTAGCTTGCAATTTAATTACCTGGAACTTATCTCCTTTTATAAACTGTTACACACTCAGCCCCCAATTTTTGCCACTTTGCAAGGTTTTCATGGAAAAAAAAAGTTGTCCAAGAGTAAGAGGAGGAGTCCTATCTGTATTCATACCCAGCTTTATCCGAATTTTTAGGCTGGGGAGAATGATTTGATAATTCCAACGAATGAAGGGCCCTCTCAGCTATCAGCCCAGAATAGGAAGATGCCTCTCTTGACTCCCTCCTGTCTCTTACTGGCAACTCTGCCAAGGAAACAAAGAGCTGCTAAATATCCTTCAAGTAAATATTCAAAAAAGAGCTGTTTGCTCTGCTGGATTGCAAATGGCATTTCATTTGTCTTACAAGTGGAAACTACACTGATCTTTGAAATTTACCCAGGAAAAAGTACATTAGAAGGTCAAAAGGAAGACCTTTCCCATATTTTAAATTGTCTCTGCAAAGGCGTTAAAAAAGAATAACTGTGGTTATCTCTGCTATTATAGTAGAGGACTGACATTAGGTCAAGTTCTCGTCCAATATCAGATGCTTATCCTCCCCGACTCAGGTTTCTGTGATTGTCCCATTTTCCTTCACATCTCTTCCTAAATTGTTTTTACAGACCTACAGGCATTCTGGTTTTCTTCTCCAAGGCGACAGCCTTTTCAGGAGTTCAACTAAGTTTTAAGTCCGAGTTTTGATAATAACACACAGCAAAGTAAACAGAGCCATGTCATCTTGGCCATCAGCATTTCAAGTACAATGGGATACAAAGGCAAGATGGAATCCTCTCTCCTGAGGTCCCTTACGTAACAGATGGAGATTACCACAGAGGCGAAGAAAAAGTCTAATCAGCTGTTAGAGCCCTAATTACATTCCTCTTGGTTGAAATCCCCAAATTACCTAATTGTCACACAGTTCACATATAAGCGGTTGATTTTTTTTCCCCCTGATCTATTATTCTAATCGCATTTTGGATGTCGGCGTTAGCAACCTGAAGCCTGCACGGGCTCACTCACTGCAGCCCTGCTGTCAGAGGCATGTTCCGTGGTGAAATTCAAGGTCCTTAGAAGAATCAAGTCACAGGTACACTGAGGAAAGAAAACAGGCGTAAGTGAAAGCAATCGCGAGACAGCCAGCCCTGCTGTTCTCGCCTCTCTTCCCGTGCTTCACAGGGAAAGAAAACCTTGCGCCTCTCCAGAGGGGACACGCCGTGCACATGGAGAGCCTGAGCTCAGGTGTCCCAGCTCCCAGGGCACCGCTCTCTGCAGTGGGGTCTTCCCAGTTGATTCCTGGAATGTTCTCCCTTTGCCCTTGTTTGCCTGAGTGTTTCCCAGACCAAGTCTGATGGCAAACTTGGGAATACCTAACAGTGGTGATGGCCCTGGGCTCTCGAGTCAGATGGCCTGAGTTCAACCTCCAGATGTTCTCACTTGCTTTTTTCATCTTGGGCAAGTCACCTGAGATCCCAGTTTGACCTGTAAAATGAATGTAATGATGGCTTTTTCATTATAGAGTTGTGAGGGTGAAATGAGAAAAATGCATATTGGGGTGATCCCAGAGCCTCCAGAAATGCCAGTTAGTGGACTTATTAATTATTTAACAATCATGACTGCAGCCTGCGGAGGACTGGATGATCCAGAACTTACACAATGAAGGGCTCCCAGGAGCAGGATCAAAACATTGATTAGTATTTGCGAGAGGGCTCCTTTTTATTTTTCTGCTGATTTTTCA
This sequence comes from Camelus bactrianus, assembly GCF_048773025.1. Classification (NCBI taxonomy): domain Eukaryota; kingdom Metazoa; phylum Chordata; class Mammalia; order Artiodactyla; family Camelidae; genus Camelus; species Camelus bactrianus. The sequence goes on along the minus strand of NC_133556.1, from coordinate 33,156,071 downwards.
AGTGTCTAATGTTAAATCATTCCAATGCGGAGCCAACGCAGGGAAAGAAAACACTGTTAACTGTTTAGCTAATGACCAGGACGGGTCACTTTTTAAGTGCACGTAAAGAATTAAAAGTAAATCCAAAGAAGTAGACGATCTCTTCCATCCCCAGGGACCTGGGAACAGAGGAACTCTGGAGGACCGGAGATCATAAATGAGCTTCTGAGGAAAACGGAGGCTCATTGTTCCAGAGATTTTCATTTTTAAATCTGAGGTTGAACAAGCATCGAGCTCTTCTCCCGTTGGTTGAACCTCAAGAGGAGAATGGAAACAAAGACGCGGGCTGTTCTTGGAAATAATGGTGATCAAAACACATCTCCATGAATTACCAGATCAGTGCTGGGTTCTAAGACAGCTGACACTGTTATCCATAAAGATAGTAGATTTTCCTGAGAACAGTTATTATAGGAGAAAAAAAAAAAAAACCAACTGCTGCAGTGTGAGCTATGTAACAATTAAGCAATTTTGAAATTTCAACTGAGAGGAATTTAATTAAGGCTCTGATAGCTGATTAAACTCATTTAGATCTGCTGGCAATTGCCACTGGTTACATAAGAAACCCAAGAAGAAAGATTTCCATCTTTTCCTTATGCTATATTTAATCCATAGGTGCATCTCAGATGTGGTCCTTAGACCACCTGGAACAGAATGACCTGGGCTCCTGGTTGATAAGTCAAGTTCCACACCTACTGATGCAGACACTCCAGGGACTTAGGAGTCTGTATTCTTTCATTTATCTACTTATTTATTATTTTAACTAAAGTATAGTTGATTTACAATATTGTGTTAGTTTCAAGTGTACAGCTAAGTGATTCAGTTATACCCATGCACATATGTTTCAGACTCTTTTCCATTATAGGTTATATAAGATACTGAATATAGTTCTCTGTGCTATGCAGTAAATCCTTGTTGTTGATCTGTTTTATATATGATGGTATGTATCTGTTAATCCCATACTCCAAATCCTCCTCTTTCCCCTTGGAGATTGCATTCTTAATTAGCCCCTAAGGAGAGGTTCTTATTCTTGCTAAAGTTTCGTAATCTCACTACTTTCAATAGTTCCATTGAAGACAGTACAGTCAAAGGAAGCAGGTGCTTTACCTCAACCCCTGAAAAGCAATTCTTAATTTCACTCTGCCGGTGGCCAGCTGAGGCCCCATGGCACTGAAGACAAAGGAGGTTGGGTCTACACCTGCTTTTCAGCAGTTTCACTGTAGAGGCTTGTTTGAATACACCATTCAGGGGAAAGCTGGGGTCCCGTGTGACATCTGGTGTCAGCAGACTCTAGCCGTCCTGAACGAACTTGAGATTGGATCTTGGTTTACAAAAAAAAAAAAAAAAAAAAAAAAAAATCACCACACTCAACTGTGAACTACTTCAGATAGAGCACATTTCAACTTAATACCAAGTCACGGTCGCGGCTCAGACATCTTTATTGTAGTTTCCCAATCAATCAAATTCAGATCTGGTTTTGGTTTCGAGCAGCAACCTAAGACACAAAATTACTCGTGTGTAAGCCTGCTGTCAGCTCGCTTGTGTGTTCGATTTGCATGCAGAGGCATGGAAGTGATGCTGGTTATGCTAAATATGGACATTAAGTCATTTTAAATTTCCTTCACGGACATTTATCTTACGTCCTTTGGAGGACTTTATATTTCAGGTGGAGAGAAATTGGCCTCCTGTTTGCTTTGTTTTCCTCCTTAAATTCATCTTCCTGAAGAGTTAATTACTCACATTTTCTCCAACTTGGGCATAAATCACTGCTTATTACCCAGAGTGAAATGTTTTCCGACGTTTTGCACATGTGAAGTGTTTGTTTTAAGGCCTGTTTCCCCCTTGGTTATGAAATCACCCAGTGAGTTAACCAGGCCAGTCAAGCTAGAGCACAGGCAGCGTGAACTCTGCTTTCATCGTTGGTTTTAATAAATTTCCTCTCTGATTTTTAATTTTGCAATCCCTATTGTCTCGTCTCCGAGGAGAGGATCTGAGTAAACAGGCAACTTTCCTCTTTTAACTTTGAATTCTAAGTAAAAATGGATGCTGTGCTGCAGTCTGAATCGAGTTCAGCAAATATTTATTGAACTGGCTTGTGGGCAAACGCGGTGCTATAACCGACATGGGTCACACGGTACGGAAGGCTGGCGAGGCCGGAGATCCAACAGAACTATAATCCAGGGCAAACTGAGCCTTTGCCCCCCACCCCCAGACAATCATACAATCGGTCTCTAAGTTGTAACGATTCCACCACTTTGAGATCTCATGGGTTCAGCCTGGCCTCCCCCATGTGGCCCTCTGCCAAGCTCATCCAGGTGAATACAGCTACCTCCTGACCCATCACTCTGCATTCAGAATCTTTCAGGCACAAACTGTTTCTCTGCACTGCGTTGTGAAGAAGTGGCCCAGTATATCAGACTGGTTTTTTTTGTTGTTGTTGTTGTTCAATATAATTTTTAATTAAAAATGTGACATTAAAGGCAAGGTTGAAGTCCCCATCGTTACGTCCTTAGTCCCATCAGCTCCCTCTCTCCAGAGGCTACTGCGCTTATGAATTTTGTGTGTATCTTTCTAGTCCATCCTTTTGTTCATTGCCTCTACTGTTTTGGGGGGTTGCTGTCCTTAAAGGATGAACAAAGTTACGTCAGATGGATTTTATTCGTCCCCTGATCCTGATTGAAAGTCTTCAAGAATCCCCACCCCCACCCCTCTTCTGTTGCCCCAGGAGAAAGGCAGACCTCCAGAACCAGCCACACACCAACTCTGCTGGGCTGGCTCGTGGCTGGAGGTCACTTCCCACAGGAAGCATCTTCGGTTTCCTTGCAGAGCGGGAAGCTCTCTGCTTCAGTAACAGCCTGCGCTCACGCCAGCACGGCAGTTAATCTCATTTTGCTATCACATGTTATCTCACGGCCATTGAGCTTTGGCTCCTCCTCTCCAACCGGACTGGAAAGTCTGAGGACCACGACCAGGCCTGGACAGTTCACAAGTGTAGCCCCAGAGCGTCCTGCGGTGCCGGGCACACATAAAGCACTGACACGGGTGTACAGAGCTCATGAATGAACGAGCGAGAGAACTCAAGGGAAGAGGGGAATGTTCAGAGATGCATCCCAGCTGGAGAAATAGGCTGCTCGGGAGAAGCAGTATGTGAGCTGGACCTGGAAAGAATGGGTAGGATTTCAGTCAGTGGACTTGATGAGAAGAGGAATTCTGGGTAGAATAAATAGTGCAGAGAAAGGCAGGGGAGTGGGTATCATTCAGAGTGTGTGTGGTGACACATGAAAAGTGTATGCATCGCTGTGGCTCAGTGCTGTGTGTGTGTGTAGAGGTGTGAGTGTGTGTGTGCTAGGTATGTGTGTACGTGTAGTTGTACGTGTGTGTGTATAGTTGACCCTTGAACAACATGGATTTGAACTGCGTGGATCCACTCATACATGGATTTCTTTCAGTAGTAAATACTACGGTACTACATGATCCACAGTGGGTTGAATCCACGGATACAAAGGAACCGTGAATACGGAGGACCATCTTTACATTATACACAAATTTTTGACTGCATGGAGGGCTGGTGCCCCTAAACCCCACATTTTTCAAAGGTCAACTGTATACACATATATACATGCATACATATGTGAGTATGTGTAGGCATATGAGTGTTTGAAGGTGTACATGGATATATTTTAGTGTGAGAGTATGAATAGGGTGTATGAAAGAGAGATCGAAAAAGTGATGGAGAGAGAGGAGAGAGTGTCCTGGGGTTGACTGGACCTACATTGTAGGGTCCATTGATGTAACGGGGAGCCTGGATTTGAGTCTATAGGCAGTAAGAGTCGTGAAAGGTAATGAATAGAGGTAGATCTATGATTTTAGCGTTTAGATTTACGTTTTAAGGAATGGCTTGGGAGACCAGGAGACCAGTTGTGAGGTGATTTTAATTGTCTCTTGTAAGTATTTTATGAATAGATCAAATACCATCAAACACTCATACCTCTTTGAAAGGAGAGCCACAAACATCTATTCACCTCATTTCTTCCAGCCTTTTGCAGCCTCTGTGACATCTCTCTGGATTTACCCAGACATGAAGGGGTTAATAGTAACTTACGATGGACAGTTTCTGAAGATGAAATTATCTTTGCTCTTAGAAAATATTGGCTGAACATTTCAATAAGCAATCACTGCCCTTTCACAAAACACTTTCTAGGAGCTAAAGAGCAATTAGCTTTCTAAAAGAGCTGCATTTAAACTTTATTAATAAGAACAGATTTAAAAAATCATTACAAAGTTAATTTCCCCTTTTTACATTTCTTTGAACAAAATCACTTTTCTCATTAGAAGTCAGTTTTTTTTTTTTGTCCTCAAAACTTCAGTTTATTTTCTGAAAACATTTGAAGGTTTATCACCAAAATTCAGTTTATTTTGAAGGTAAATTTTTTTTTTTTTTAATTCTCCCAGACAGCCTATTTGGGTGAATTTGGGACTATTTTCAAATACAAAAAAATTCAAGATAGAGATAAAATCATCTGCCCATACCTTTTTCTTGTGCATAGGGTGTTTATAAGAATTAAAATAGTGCTTATAATAGGGCCTAATACATAATAAGTGCCCAGTGGATGTCAATTTTTATTGTTGACATAAGAGCCCAAGCAATGCCAGTCATGACTTTATAGCTCTCTTCTCTCTATTTCTTAACTCTGTATTCAGTCTCTGATAGGTTCTTCTGCTGTGATTACTCTATCCTAATAGTCCCAGCCAAAGTCCCAGGGAAAATTCCCATTGGCTCAGCTTAGGTCACACGAACATTTCTGAGCCAATCACTGTGGCTTGGGGGGACTCCATGTACTGAGTTGCCAAATAATGAACATGTGCTTATTGTTTAAATCATAGGCAGGGATCTCTCCAAAGGAAAATTGATATAACCACAAGAAAAAAAAAAAAAAGGAGGCAGGGAAATGGATAAGGGACATGCAAAAATAGCTAAAGTCTGTTACAGAATCCTGGGGAAAAAGGGGAAGAAAATCCTAATTTTTGGCTAAAATCATAGATGTGGGGGAAAAAAAACTGCCCACAATAAATGAGTTAGTATCAAGACATGTTTTTAATGGGGTTAAAACATGAATAATATGAACTTCCCTTTAAAAGTGTTTTTTAAAAATTGATTTAAGTAACAGCAAAGTAACAACACATAGCCCTGCTCCTGTTCTGGGTATGTCTCTTATGTTATTACATGCTTTTACATATAATAAATAATTTAGTCCTCTCAGCAGTCCTGTGAGCTATACCACTATCACCATCCCATTTTTCAGATGATGAAATTGAAGTCAAGAGACGTTACGAAATTTATCCAAGTGGCACAGCTGGGGTTTGAAGCCAGGACGCTGGCTCCAGCGTTCACACTCTTCGAAACTCTTCCACTCTGTCTCTCTAGGAATATATCTGGAATGTATCTCTTATTTTTATTTTTTAAAAAATCCTTCTTTGGAATTCAGAGAAAACTTAAATAACCTTTTTCTTTTAGAATAGTTTTAGACTTACAGAAAAATTACAACGATAATACAGCAAGTTCTCATGTACTTCACATCCAGTTTCTGTAATTATTAACATCTGACATTGATATGGTATGTTTGTCATGATTAATAAGCCAGTGGTGATGCATTACTATTAACTAATGCCCATGCTTTATTCAGATTCCCTTAGTTTTTATTCTAATGTCCTTTTCCTGGTCCATCCTGGTGTCTCATCCATGGTACCACATTATGTTCAGTCACAGTGGCTCCAGAGGGCTCCTCTCGGCTGTGACAGTTTCTCAGACTTCCTTTGCATGCTGATGACTTTGACAGTTTTGAGTAGTACTGGGCAGATATTTGCTAGGACCTACCTAAATTGAGATTTTTCTGATATTTTTCTTATGATCAGACTGAGGTTATATGTTTGGGAAGAAGACCACATGGGCAAAACCCCACTGTCCTCTCATCCTGTCAAGGGGACCTACTGTCAAAATGACTTATCCTTGTTGACGCTGGCCTCGGTCATCCGGCTGATGTAGTGTTTGTCAGGTTTCCACACTGTGAAGTGTTTCTTTTTTTTCCCCCAGCAAAAACTTCTCATTGCATTTCTTCACTGATTTAAAAATGAGTCCTGGTTCAGATCTTGACTCTATCACTCTCAGACTATGTGAGCTGAACAACTTACTTAAGCTCTGTGCCTCGATTTCCTCATCTGTGAAATGGAGATGATAATAGTAGTATCGTATTCATGAGTCTGTCTTTAGAATTACATGAATTAATATTTACAGTTCCCAGAACAGTGGAAACAGAAACACTCCTTTTTATCATCTCATGTAATCCTTACAGCAATTCTGTAAGGTAGGCACTATTATTTACCTTTAAAGTGTAAAGAAACCAAATTTCAAAGGGGGAGGGAGTGATAAGCAGTGCCCTGGGTTTTCTTGGACCAAGTTTAAATTCTTGCTTTAATCCTTATGATGCGACTTGAGCAAGACACTTAATCTCTTTGAATTTCAGTTGACTCATCATGAAATGAGGATGATCATAGTTACCAGCCTCCCAGAGTTGCTTTGAGGGTGGAATCAGATAATGCATGAAAAACCCTCAACACAGTTCCTGGAAGCATAGAGTGAAACACCAAATAAATGTTAACTATTGACTTCGCCATATAATTGTCCAAAGTACCACAGCTGGGGTTTGGTCAAATTAGGATTTGAACCCATGCTCCACTGGAGAATGGTGAAGAGTCAGTTTTGAGTGAATCTTCTGTTTTGGGTACCACTGGCTTTTGTGCAGCAGAGAAGTCTTAACCAAGAAGGCTCCACTGACCTTATTCTTCCCCCCGTGGTCTTCTGGCTTGGTTCTCAGAACCACTCTACCTACTTCAGAGACAGGATGCCTTTTGGCTCATCTCTGATGACCTCTCTTTCCAGGTGCAAAGCTCCCCTGACTTATGGCTACCATCCAGAATTAGAATTCAACTTGTGAGAAGTGCTCCCTTCACCCTTTTCCAATTATCTGCTCATTGCCCTGATCCAAATCAGGAATGGGGTGGAAGCGACTTTCCCTGGGCTTGGCATGAAACCTTAGATCTGCAAGGCCTTAGCAATCACCTAGTCCAAACCCGCTCCCCTCATCCCTGTATGAGGAGCAGAGACCCAAACAATGAGATTAAAGTCAAGGACATATCCTAGCAGGAGCTCAGGTCACTACTTCCTCAGTTAGTGCTTCTGCTACGAAGGCTCACCATTTTCCCCACAGGAGGTTTAATAAATATTAAATTAATAATAATAGTACCACGTATCAAGAACTTGCTGTGTGCCAAAAGCTATGTGTTTAGAGATATTTGCCATCATCATCTTGCTTATAACCTTCAAAACATGTGAAATTGAAGTATTTTCATTTTCTGGTTGAGGGAACTGAGATTCAGACAGACTGTGTGACTTGCGCAAGACTACATGGCTAAGGGCAGTGGTGGGATTTGAGCCTATCTGTCTAACCCCTAAGCCTGTGATATTGATTCTGAACTCTTCCCCTCTGTGCCACATGACAGAGAGAAGAGATGGATCCTGTAGTGATGAAGTTGCCCTGACCAGTCAATGAGATTCATATGTGCACATGCATGTGTGTGTATCCAAAGCACATGCACGGTGCACTTCCTTGTCTCAATCATGTAAAAATCCAACCAGAAGTTTGGCAAGGGGTCCTGGAACTTCATTTTCCCATTGAGCTCCAGAAATAACCACGTGTTCAAATATTGATGGAATACATATATTTTCATTAAACCTGTCTACAGACTCTGGACTCAGTTAGAGTCCCTTATCTGGAGAGTTATAGGAGGGGAAAGTGAAGGATGTCTGTTTTTCCCCATCTTGGAGTTGGGATTTTTGGTGTTTGGAGTAGGAGCCTATGAGAGTCAGAGAAGGAGGTGAGAGCTCTCAGGATCTAGGGCAATGTTTACACAGCAGCTTCTTGATCGAGTTTCTCCACCCACCACTTGCTTCCACCCTCCTTGGCTGACCCAGGGGTGCTTACTTAGACGTGCTAGGAAGGAAAGGGGAACTTAGCGAAGATTTAGGGAGTTATTGCACTCTGGGAACTCATAAACCTTTTCAGATTCTGTCTCCATGAGTCAGCCTTGGGCTGAAACTTTTGCTTGCCTCCCACGGTGTAGTATACGTGATGTGGTCAATGGCATCACCAAAAATTCTGCTAACTGAACAGTCCTAGCCCATATTTATTTTATCTCGAGACTTTAGGAGCTATCTCTGCAAGGAAGAAAGGGTCTTAGAGCTACACATGATCACTGCAGATCAATTAATAAAAGCACTAGAGAGAAAGTGCCTTTGGATTCAGACAGTTCCATGGCATAGCTCTGGCTCCACCACCACCTAGCTGTGTGAGTTTGGGAAGGTTACATAACCTCTCTGTGCTTCAGTTTCACTGAGACACTGGAATAATAATCCTTACCATCTGAAATTTGTGGAGATTGAACTAAGTGGTGATATTGGCACATTTCCTGACTATGGAGAAGTGCTCAAAAGTGACTTTGTTATAATTACCGCATCAAATGCTACGGTGGAGATGGGAGCAAAGTTCTGTAGTACCAGAGAAGGCAGGAATGCCTGTCCAGGTTAGGTGATAGTTGAGCTATATCTTAAATGCTATCTACAACAATGATAAAATAATAGCAGCTGTCATGTATGTTACATGCTAAGTTCTATGCTCAATGTTCATGTCCGTTTTTAGCTCATTCAAGTCTCACTACAGTTCTGAAGGCATATACCTGCTGTGATCCACATTTTACAGATAGAGAACGTGAAGCTCAGAGAGGTTAAGCAACTTTCCCAAGGTGGCTCAGCTAACTGGTAAAGTCAGGATGAGTACTTAGTTCTGTTTGACTCTCTAAGCCATTCTCTTACCCACTAAACTACTCAGCTCCTCTTGAAGGTCATGTTGGAGTTTTCTAAGAGAGATGGAGAGAAAGGGGATGCATATAAAACGTTCCAAATCCAAAGACATCTGTTTATCTGTTTGCATGTTTATTAGTATTTGTTTGGTCTTTGTCCCACGGACCGATAGTTCCAAGAAGGCACGAATCAATCTGTTATATCCATCACTGTTTTTAGGCTGGTGGCAGCACATAGTTGGTGTTCAATAAATCTCTGTTGCATGAATGAAGATTTTGACGGGAGCAACATTCTCTCCAGCTCTTGTTACACATCACAGCGTGGGGAGATGAACGTGTGTGTTTGGTCAAATTGCTCTGCTGCCCCTCCTAACTTAAAAGGGAAAATATTGATAGGGCTAGACAGTTTCGTAATGGGCCACAAAGCAAGTTTCTCTACAAGCAGTGAAAAACCTTCCAGTGCAAATGATGAGGTCATCTTCGAGAATACTGATTTTCTTCTCTCCCATCATCCCCTCACCTCTCCTGGGGTCCGGCGTGTCTGAGTTGTCGGTAAGGGCCTGAGATTCATTTCTGGCGGCACTTACATTACAGGAAGAGAGGTGAGTGGGTCATGTCAACACAGACAAGCCTGGACGGGGCACTTAGCTCTTCAGAAGAGGTGCTTTCCTTGCGGCTGGTGTTACAGATAAAGCGCTGACCCGTGGTGTCGAGCAGTTGCGCGTGGGAGCAGGAGGAGGGAGGAGACAGTGCGAGGCTGGGGCAGCTTCCTCCAATGTGTGTGTGAATAGTGCCAATAAGCTGTCAAACAAAATTAAGGTTCGAAACATACAGCCTTCAATTTGGTTTCACTAAGATGCCGACTGCAGCTCAGAGGGAACACAATAAATTCTGTTTTGACAGGTCTTGATACATGCTAAGCAGTCTCCACTCTGTGCAGGATTAATAAAAGTTCACCTTCATTTGCAACTTAAATAGGACCGTAGCTGAGCGTGAAGGGAGGCCTCTCATCTCATTGTCCCCTCCTCCACCCCCGTGTTGTCTCTCCCGCCAGTCCTCCCTGCTTTTTGCTCTTGGACTTCATCTTCCTCTCCCCTTTCCTCTTTTTCTTTTTCTTAGCACATTTTAAATCTCTCTCCTTCTCACTGTCTCTCTTCTGTACTTTTAAAAGGGAGAGTTTGGAGTCCTTACGGCGTGCTGGCCGCTTAGCTGTACGCTTTTCTCGAATTGTCTTATTTAATTCCCACAACATCGTTACCAAGTAGGTGGAGTTATGTCTATCTACAGAGGAGAAAACAGATGTTCAGAGTGATTAAGCGCCTGCCTGAGGTTGTACAGCTAGCAAGTGGCGAACTGGGGATTGAAGCCCAGACCTCTCTGATTCTCAAAGTCCATACTGTTTCCATGACATCAGTGGTCCTGAGTGCTGGTGGAACATTCCAGTCACTCGGGGAGCTCTCACAGCATCAGTGCTTAGCTACCACCCCCATATTTAATTAGCCCGGGGAGAGTCCAAGATGTGGGGGCTGCCCAGTGGTCTGCTTTCCCTTTACCCCCATTTTTCTTAGTGTATAAACACAGGTGTATGTTGAGGTAGGTAGCAGAAAAGCCCTAAAGAGGATGGGGTTCTTCTCCCCTACCTCTTATGGGGGAGGACTTGTCTGTCTAGAAGCCAGCGGTACAAGAAGGCACAGGTGTGTCTTTGTCTTTGTGCTGCAGGTGGGCAAGTGGGAAAACCAGACCCTGAGCCTGAGGCATGCCGTGTGGCCAAGGTACAAGTCCTTTTCGGACTGTGAGCCGGACGACAACCATCTGAGCATCGTCACCCTGGAGGAGGCCCCCTTTGTCATCGTGGAAGACATAGACCCGCTGACCGAGACCTGTGTGAGGAACACTGTGCCATGTCGGAAGTTCGTCAAAATCAAGTGAGTCCCGGGATGCTATTGGTTGAATGTACCCAAACCCTTAAAATAGCCTGTATCATTGGTAACAACCATGTCTCTAAAATGGTAATAAAATGCAATATAAGATACACTCTATTATAATAGATATGCACAAGAATAGATATTTTAAGGAATTTTTGAATAGAGGTCTTGAGTAAATCCTTGAACTACACCAGGTGGTTTGCATTCATTTAAGGCCAACAATAGAAATAGAGGTATGTGGTTTTGACCATTTTAAACATGATGAAAACTGAATTATGGGAAGATTAAGAAGCACATTCGAACCACTCAGCTCGTAACTGGAAGGCGCAGGACTCAAGCCCTGGGCCATCTGACCCCACCGTCATATTCTCAGCCAGTATAGTGACTTGACTGTCCCCTTCAGTCTTCCCTAAAATAATTATTTCTTTTGTGTTTTCCTGGCTGCTCTCCACCCCCACTCCAAACTGCACCTTCCGCTTCCTTCCACCACTTTTCTATTTCCCAGATCCACACTTTTCAGAATTTTCAAAACTTCTCTCCATTTGGGAGGCAACATGCACCTTCCATGCGACTTTCGGATGTGATCAAGGTGACGCTGGTCTCCTGGGGTCTCCTAGCTCACCAGCCGCACACGAGCCGCACACGAGCCAGCATCTCATCTGTGTCACTTCCTCTTTTATGATGATTGAAGAGAAACTGACATTTTTTTTTTTTTATCAGAACCTCTGATGAAGGGTTCTCCCTAATCTATAAACCCTTTGGAGAAGCGTAAATCTCCATGGCCAAGTCCAAGGCACTGATTATAATCTAACCAAATGCAAACATAACACAAATACCACCACCCCTGTGGGGGATTTACAAAAGGAAAAAGCCTGCTGTTGGATGCAGATCTGTTTCTTGTTCTGAGTTTTTTCTGATCTCCTCCTTTCACCTGGACAATTCTTGCTTGTCCATTAAGTCTTTTTCTTTTTCTTTTTTTGGTTGGGGGGAGGTAATTAGGTTCATTTATTTAATTATATTTTTAATGGAGGTACTGGGGATTGAACCTGGGACCTCATGCATGCCAAACATGCACTCTACCACTTGAGCTATATATACTCTATCCCCCATGTCCATTAAGTCTTCAACCATTCCCTCTCCATGTTGGGTGAGTTCTCCCTACTTCCCCAGTGCCCTGGGTATGTCTCTATGTCTTAGTCCAATCAGGCTGCTGTGACAAATTACCACAAGTGGGTGGCTCAAACAACAGACCTTTATCCCTCATAGTTCTGGAGGCTGGGAAGTCCACAATCAAGGTGCTGGCAGATCTGGTGTCTGATGAGGACCATCTGATTTGCAGATGGCTGTCTACTCCTCAGCTGGTAGAAAGCAGAGGAGTGTCTCTTTTCATAAGGACATTACTTCCACTTGTGAGGGCTCTACCCTCATGACCTAATCACCTCCGAAAGGTCCCACCTCCAAATACCATCAGACTGGGGATTATGGTTTCAACATATGAATTTGAGGAGAACATAAGCATTCAGTCAGTAGCACTCTGTGTCTGTCTTTCTCACCTGTTTTTATGGGCTTAACAGTTTGTGTTTCCCTCTGGTGTATTAGCTGCCTAAATATAGGGAATATGCCTTATTAATCCTTGTGTCCCCAGTGACAAGCACAGAATATGACACACCAGTGTTGATGACGCTTGAACAGATGAGCGAATGGATACTTTTCCTCCCAAATTCCAAATTCCAACCTAAGTTATTATTATACAAGATGCAAATCCCCAGAGCTCAGTGCTTGGGATAAAGATAATTTTTTAAAAATATGATTGCTAAATGTATAATGAAGGCACATTTTGGTTTGGAGAAAAAAAAATTTTTTTATCAATGAGCAGTCTTTTTGGAGTTGAAACTCTGAATGGATTATTCAATAAATAATCATCAGCCTTTTTGGAGTTGTCAGCCTCCCAGGGGTTGAAATTCTGAATAGATTAGTCAATAAATAAATACGCATGAAGCACTGTTTCTGTGTTAGGCACAGTGCTGAGCATGGGGGATGCATCAGCAAACAGGGAAGGCAGTAGACAAGGATCCTGCAGTGAAGAAATACACACAGCTAAAAAGCAACTCAACCAGTAAGGGCAGCTCCGCACTGGGATGAACATTGTGAAGGATCTGAATAAGGCGGCATAGTAAGGGAGTAACTTGAGGTTCGTGGGGCTCCTTTAACTCACACAGGTATGAATTAAAGTGACATATAAAGGAGGAGAAGGAGCCAAACATGAGAAGAACTGGGGAAGAATAGTGAAGGAGCAGGTGCAAAGGCCCTGAGGGAGGAAAGAGTTTGGTGACTTCAGAAAACAGAAGGGAGCCTAGTGCAGTGCCTGGAAGTGATGAGCTGGGGGGACAATAGAAGAGGTAATGTGGGAAAGTTGTCCAAGGAGGGTTTGACTTGGGTGGGCGTTCTCTGAGCAGAACTTGGTCAGATGGAGGAAGCAGAGTGGCTGGCACACAGCAAAGAGTGTAACCTCGGTGGGCACCTCCTTTAGGATAACAATGCCATCTCTGCTTCAGTAGAGCCAATCAGGTAGGGCCTCTTGTGCTTCTCAACCAATAACAGGAGTTTAAATTCTTTCAAATCAGAAGTCTTGGAGCTGAAAACAATAGATCACCAAGTCCCGAGTCACACTGGTATGGAGAAAATGAGTCCCCACATAAATTACTGCCTTTAAAAGAATTGACTTTTTGACTGAAGAATATAAACAGGTATTAACAGGTACAAATTCACATTTTGGGTTCCTGCGGGAGGTGGTGGCTTGCCACTTTCCTTTTCCCACTTGGTGACAGGATATGCTTACTATGCTTCTAGGTGAAATTAAAGTCTTTGATTTACCCAAAAGCAATAGAAAATTACTAGGATCCATTAATCCCAATATTAACACAGATTAGATCAATTGGATTTCCAAAAGGTTGACATCTTTGAAGCAGGCTGATTGGTTCCAAGAAGGATTCCTGCTAGACAACATGACTGTGTTTGTTTTCTTGGTGATATTCTCCCAGGGACAACCCTTTGTTTCTCACTTCTGGTAAATGGTGGGGTCTTGCGGACACACGTCAGTCTTCTAAAAAATCAGGTAATAGGAAATGAGCTGAGAAACCTGACTTTTCTTCTAACCTGTTAGTTGAGTGTTAGGACATGAAGAGAAAATGGAGGAAGAATTATCTGGTTTGATATGTGGAGAGAAATGGCTATACTGCCAGTTAATCCCCTAAACTGTCAAATCATTGGTGAGAGAGAGAGGAAATGCATTTTTAAGCACTTATGTGAGAGGCACTTTAGATACTTTACTTAGTCTTTCCAAGTGTCCTGCAAGGTAAGTGTCAGCCTTCTCAGTGTATTAATAAGTAAACCGAGGTCTATGAATGAAGAGACTCATCTGAGTTTCCACGCTTGTTAAGGGCAGACCCAGTATCTGAAGGCAGCTCTTTCTGACTTCCACTGGCCACACGGGGAAATTGTAGAGCCAGAGAATTGATGATTTATTGGATCCCTTACCTGTATGTGTTTTTATGAGTCGCCCTTTCTTTTGGGTGATGGTGGAGAGCTGAGGGATTGCATGGGCACCATTTCTCAGGTGTCTGTGTGGTTAAGTCACAGCCACTCCAGACACACACACACACACACACGCAAGAGTTATAATAAGAACCAATGAAGGTTCCCAGGATGGTCTGTTTCCACAGTCCTCATTATAAATTCAACTATTGCCTTCACTGTATGTCTCTTTTTGTCCCATGTCCCCAGTGCCGAGTTCCATGTCTTATGTAGCGTAGGTACTCAGTGAGTGCTTGTTGGGTGAAAATGCATCAATGACCATTGGTATCTAGAATACATCTAGCATTTGGGGATGTGGGGGTGGATAATTAACTCATAAACTGGCTAAGGTTCCCAGTGAGGCCAAAGAAGCATATAGGTCACTATATGCCTGTGTCCCTGAATCTTAAACCTGGGGCATTTGGAACTCCTGTGCAAAGTCTCCAAGGAATCTTGAGTAGCTGAAGGAAGAGGCTGTAATAGAAGGGAAGGAGCAGAGAGGGAAGGGGTTGCAAATGGAAAGAGATGGTTAAAGAGGCATCGATGCTCGGCCTATATTGGCCAAGAAGGAAAAGGGAGAATTTGATTTGGGCACTTTTTTCAAAAAGCCACAGATACCCAGAAAGTAATCACATTTGGACGTGCCATTAAGTTAATGTACTTAGGGGATATTTCTATCATGGTTTTGGCAGTTGTAACTCCAGCCTGTCCCCTTCTGCTCTGGGAAATTGATGGAGAGAGGGAAGGTACCTCCTTCTTGTGATACTACAGAGTTAAGTCCACCGATCATGATATGTAAACATACGCATCTGTGGCCTCCTGCAGCCCCCAAGCTGAGGGCAGCAAGGTCAGAGTAGCCTCTAGGCTGGA
Source organism: Camelus bactrianus (assembly GCF_048773025.1). NCBI lineage: Eukaryota > Metazoa > Chordata > Mammalia > Artiodactyla > Camelidae > Camelus > Camelus bactrianus. The sequence goes on along the minus strand of NC_133556.1, from coordinate 33,140,754 downwards.
GAGTGAAGTTTCCATGGTGGTCCTGGCTGGCAGACGCAGGCTGGTTGAACAAAGATCAGGGACAAGATAGGAGAGGGCAGTGGTGAAGACAGTGATTCAGGACAGGTGATCTGTGATCCTGAGATAAAGAAAGCATTGAAAAAAATCTACCATTCTGCAACCTTCTTCCATTACCGAAAGTTATATTATCAAATCTGTCCACGTTCTTAGATATAGATACATTCCAGTGATGCTTAATGCATGTGTATGTATACAGTTATATATGTAGTACATACTCACTGCAGATAATCTGGGGAAAAAAAACTAAAAGTATGGGAAAAAGAAAAAAACATTTCTCACCATTCAAAAATGGCTATGCTTCATATTTCACTGTCTTTCCATCCAGATACTTCATAAGCTCATCTGTTTTTATATAGCTATGACTATTCTGTATGGATCACTATGTAACCTACTTTTATCATATGATATGGAAACGTTAAGTATTTTCCAGTTATGCTGTTAGACTTCCAGAAACATTATTTCAGTGCTTAGGTAACAGCATAGATGTGCCAACAATGGAATAATCAAACAGCACATCTCCTAGGACATGCGTGACTCGACATCAGAGCGTGGTGCTAATGGAATGCCCCAGGGCAAGGTGGAACCAAGTGCGTTGCCCAGAGGTCTTGATCTTCCTGCAGGAGTTGTTTAAGTAGTCTTTGCTATCAGTTGGGAAGACCCTTGTTTCCTTCCCTTTTAAAGGCATTTCTGAGTTTTGTGGGTGTCTTTTGAGTATGACCTGGTCAAGTAAATAAAGCAAGGTGGCTGGCACAAAACGACAAATGTAACCTTGGTGGATTATAGCTTTTAAGACAGCACTACCCTCTGTGTTTGAATAGGACTTCTTCCTGATCAAGGACATTGCTATTTAATAATGTCAACTTTTATGCTTCCTGCCATGTAGGTAGGGAGGGAAAATGTTATGAGTGAGCCCTCGTTTGACAGATGACTCGATCAAGAGGCATTAAGTCCATGGACTGAGGCACAGAGTAGACCCCAGGTCTCCTGATTCTTAGCTGAGAAGTTTTCGTCAGTAAGGAAAATACCTTTCCCAAGTAAGGAACTCTTCCTTCTTCCCTTTGGTTGCCGACCTCTGTCTGTAATGACAGGATAAAGCAAAACTTTCCTTCTTCTAATAATTTCACATCCTCCTCTCCCATTTTCCAATATGTTTTTATAATTCGATTTAGATAAGATGAGTAAACTCTGGTCTAAAAAGGTTGTATGTGTTATAAACATTTCAAAATAAGAGGTAGTAACTCTCATCTCTGTCCTTGGGATAAGAATACTACCTAATTAGGAGAAATGGCATGAAGATCAATCCAACAATGAATATAAAGCATTTATCACAGTGCATAGCCAACAGTAGTCACTCAATAAATGTTACCTGTCATTGCAATTACTGTCCTAATGAAGAACGCTTTCTGCTTTTGTTGTCATGAACCAACTGCGTGTCCTTGGAAAAGCCACTTCCTCATTTTGAGCCTCAATTTCCCAAGAGAAAAATAGAAGAAGAGTGTAGATAATGATTGTGAACACATTGTGCAGTACTAATATTCTACCGTCTTGGGATTTTTTTTTTCTCTGCAGCAATTCAACCAATGAGGGCATGAACGTTAAAAAATGCTGCAAGGGGTTCTGCATCGATATCCTAAAGAAGCTTTCCAGGACGGTGAAGTTTACCTATGACCTTTACCTGGTGACTAATGGGAAGCATGGCAAAAAAGTCAACAATGTGTGGAATGGAATGATTGGTGAGGTAAGTCATCTTTTCATCCAGACTTCGGGTCCGAGGTCCTCAGGGATGGTGGGAAGGGTGAGTAAGGATGATCCTCTTTGCGCCTTGTGTCCAGGTGGTCTATCAGCGGGCAGTCATGGCAGTTGGCTCACTCACCATCAACGAGGAACGTTCTGAAGTGGTGGACTTCTCTGTGCCCTTTGTGGAGACAGGGATCAGTGTCATGGTTTCAAGAAGCAACGGCACTGTCTCACCTTCTGCTTTTCTAGGTATGTGGACTTCGTTGACATTGTTGCCTTCCTGTGAGGAATTACAGGCATTTTGTTTTATTTGCTCAAAAGATAGAACCAGATAGGACCTTGTTAAGTTACGTTTAAGCATAACCACATAAGCATATTGAGAGCATGCTGCATTTGAATTATCCCAATTTCTCCCCAGTTAACATGTTTCATGTATCTCTAACTTGGAAATATCTGCTAAAAATACAACCACCACATATTCAGATACTGGCCTTAATGGTGTAGAATGTAGATTAGTAGATATGCTGCTTAGAGCCTCGAAAACATTTAAAAAATAAACCTGTCTGTCCAGAGTTAATTTAAATCAGCCCATAAACTTTTATTTAGAAGCCGCATACCCAGCCTCCATCCCTCACTCGAATGACAGTCATTTATTTACTGGATGTAAGAGGGAAAATAATGATGACTGTGCAGTGGTTTATACCAGTTCTCTGATAAACAAAATGGAAGCAGTCTGAAGAGGACACACAGTTTTAAAATTAATGGAATCATGTTTGAAATGTGACTATCCGTTAAGCTGAATGGTTTATAAGGGAAGAAATTCTTCTTACTCTCCTTTTAACTATTTCATAAATTTATGTTCTTACATAAAAATTGTTTATTTTTTAATGCAAGGTGGATCTACTTTTTTCTATCCTCTGGTATTCTTTAGCATTGTAAACATATATGCATTAGGTAGCCTGGCCAGGGTAGTTGAAACTGCATGGAACATAGCCAAGCATTATTTATCTTTTATTTAAAGGAAATCATTGTGTTGATTGTTTTGTTATCATACATGGTTTTTGACAATGGCTATCTTGAAGATCATGGAATTCAGATTAACTCCCCCTTGGCATTCCCGTTTCAGTGGGCTTGTCCCAATTTGAGAAGGTTAAGACAGTCATTGACCCCCTAGAAGAAAAATGCATGAGAGAGAGAGAAAACAGTTTGATTAAGGTCAATTAAATTTCTTATGCTTTTCCAAAGACAACAAACAAACAAACAAACAAACAAAAAACAACCTTTGTTTATTAGGGAGCTGGTACTGTAGACTAGAGCCAATTTGTAGACACCAACTCCAAGCCAGCAGTCTTATTCTTCCACTATCTTCATTTATATGTCGTGTTAGCATCCAGTGAAATGTTCTATGCTTCATTCTCCTGAGCGGAAATGTTGACTAACAGGATTTTAGATACCGCCTTACTCACGGAGACATATGGATTTACTCTTTTCATTTTTGATAATCCATTTAAGCTGTTGAAATCCTTATCACTCACTGGATTTGATTTTGCACTTGCTTCAATTTTGGTAACCTTTGTTGGAGTAATGTGGACCTTGACAAATACACAACTCATTGTGTTCCTTTTGTTACTGTGTCTGATGAATAATGATGCCCACATCTTAATAAGGAGGCTCAGGATATCATGACAAATGCGACAGACTTATATTGACAACAAGAGCAGAATGTTAATAATTATTGCATATACTCTCACTCATTAGCACACCTAATCATTTTTCCCCATTTCCTATCAGACCCTCTAACAGAGATTTTTGGCCCTGGAGGTTAATTAAGAAAGGGTTGGAGGAAGTGAGTTCATGGAAGAAATAGAGATCTGTTTCTTACCACAAGTTGTCCACTCATCTCCTTAGTGAGCTAGGGAGAATTTTTTGTCCAGTTCAATCAGAGAGAAAAAAAATATCAATTGACTTGTCTCACAAATATGGGTCACTGATACTGAATCTGGCCTCAACTCAATTTCTGTAGATTTTTATCTTATCTGCATTAGTAGAACATTTCCATAAAAGTCAAGTATTTTTGCTAAATTTAGCTAAACCTCTTTTCCCCTTACTCTTCTACTGTATCTTTAAAAATAAAATAAATTGTAGCCAGAGGAAACTATTTTCAAAGCTGTTTTTACACTGTAGGTTTAATATTTTTCCTAGTCACTAAATTATATCCCTATTCGATTGACTGTGCACCCCCTTATTTATGGTCATTATCTGCAGGTTTTGAAAGTCATAATGAACTATGCTAAGCTACATTTTTCCATTCACTGGCTCAGTCATCTGGAAGAGCCAAACATTCAAAATCTGATTGCATTGCTCTTCATTATTTCCTATTCTCTCTCCTCCGCAAACTCCATTAACTCACATTGGAAACACTCGCAGGTAATGCCTCTGAGATTTTGTGTAAAATGTAACCAGCGACTCTTCAAGGACAGATATGACATCTCTCACAATATTTCCATTCAGTTAATTCTACAGACTTTCCAAGCAGGCTGGAGACTTTGAGCCAAAGAAATACTGAGCTGAAATCTCTCCCTAGATTGAGGTTCCTTCTTGGACAGATGTTGAATCTGTTTTAAGTCAGTAAAGGGTGTAATCCAGAGCTATCTAAAAATATTTCTGGGTTACATCTTAGACACTACAGACAGCAGTTCACCGTTGTTCTAATGATTTTCTTTGTTGTGGGGTGGGGGGTGTAGTGTCTGAGAACAGCCATCCTTCTTGGCACTCATAGGTACCACTTGCTAAAACCAAAATACTGCAGCAGAATCTCTGCACCATGCTCACAGCTCAAGGGACAGATGTTGTCACTTCCAAATAAGAAAATATCTGGGGCCAGTTTCTTCATCAGTTTCCATCTGATTTTCTGAGGAGTTAGTGGCTAGGATTTATCAAGTGCCTAATGAAGTCCACTGCAGGCTTACAGATTCTGACATGTGAATAGAAGAATTCAGTAAAGGTTTCCTCTAATATTTTTAATAATGGCATCATAACCTGCAGAGAAAAGGAGTTATCGGATTAATAAGCATGCTTGCTTTAAATACGGGTGCCTTTTTCAGGACCGTGGACAGCACACCATCACAACAACCACCACCACCACCAATTTTGGCTTTAACCATGGACTCAAACAGCTATTCCATTTAATTTATCGTGTGTATACAGTGTGCATGCACGCCACCAAATGCTTTACATGTATATGCTCCTTTATTCACTACAGTGATCCTCCTCTGGTAAGACACACTATGCCATTAGTTCACCCAGCTTGACAAATTACTGTAACATCTCTATTCCTGAATATTAAGTAATTTTTAATCTTCTAATTGTTCTTCTTTTTTTTCTCTTCCTTTTTGGATATACCTCATTACCAAATTGCTATGATTTTAGGGACATGATATTGTTCGTACTCAAGTCAAATTTAACTAACATTAATTTCAGTTGTAGTCTTATTGATTTCGTAAAGCTCATCCTGTGTTATTTAAATTAAATAAGTTGTGTTGTTACCTGTTGCTTTTTAACATATTTGCACCATCAAAACTGCATTACAAGGTATTCCTTCAAGTTTTTAAATTATCCCATACGGTTAAAGCTTCAGACATACTATTTCCTCATTATATATTAAGCTTATTAAATTGGAATTTGTGATGACCTCTAGCTATGTTAAGTAGTCACAGACTTGAATAAAAAGGTGGCCTGCTATCAGCCTAGTTCTTTATGATGATTACTAGATTCATTGGAGAAAACAATTTAAAAATAATAAAATATCTACTCTTCAAGAATTATTGGGCTTTTTATATTTTCTTCTCAGAAAATGTTTGCTCAAGGGCACTTTCTTCCCAATGATGCATTCAGATGGAGCTATGTTCATTTAAAATTTTTAGTCTCTGTTGATTTTCTAGCAAATCTATGTTATACATGGATAATATGACTCCATCCAGCTCACTTTCATATCCTCAATCAGTTTGAATAAAAATATTCATTTTACCTAATATCTGTTACCATTCTAAAGTGATCTAAGATTTAGAACCCTGTGTCTTGGCCTGCCCTTCTGAGACATCCACATGAAAATGAACTGATGAAAACTATTTTGGGGGGAAATAACCATCTATTCATCTACTACTTCATTGCCTCTACTCTTTAAGTGATGCTTTTTCATTGAATTATTGTGTGAATGTAATATTCTCAAATGACTTTTCAATTACATCTAAGCCCATTACCAACATCAAAAAATGTTTAAATTGTAGAGATTTCATCTGTCTAGAGGAGAAGGTGAAATGGAGAGAGTGGTAGTAGTGGGGGCAGACTATGACCCTCCAATATTCCTGTCAACCCCATGACTTTATGATCCTTTTCTAGCAGGTTATAATTTTCCCTTTACTTCTGAAATTTTCTGCACATCATCCCTCCAATATGATAAGATAAAAATGAAAATAAAAATAAAACTCAAGCTGATTTGCAGGAGAGTTATGGTTGACTATTAGAGTCTAGTCTTGTTTCTCCTTAGCTTTGGTCCCCTGGATGATTCTGTCATTATATAGGACCCTGTGGCCTCTTTATTTGCATTCTAACATTCTCCCTTGGTCTTATCATTCCATTTTGTCTTTATTATCCTTGGCCTGATTTGTAAAACATCATATGCTTTTCTCTATTTTTATCCCACTATATGCAGCCTTATAAAATATGTCAAATACTGTGTAGAATAGAGAACAGTTTAAATGTGTGAATAAAGAATGACTAGCTTCTTTTGAATGACCAGACAGATTCACATCAGAGTAGGTTCCTCAGTGAGTCTGCCAGTGGACCTGTGGGCTTCCTGCTAGTCCTGGTTGTGGGGAGGAGCTAACTGACCGTGTTTCCTTTTTCCTGGCTCCTTTGCCTGCAGAACCATTCAGCGCCTCCGTCTGGGTGATGATGTTCGTGATGCTGCTTATTGTCTCCGCCATTGCGGTCTTTGTGTTTGAGTACTTCAGTCCTGTTGGGTACAACAGAAACTTAGCCAAAGGGAAAGGTGAGACCGCCTTCGTACTTCATGATTGAAAGTTGATGCTATTTAATTTACTTTCAGTGAAGATTTCAGAGTTAGAACATATTGCCCTACCTTGCCCTGCTATACTGTCATATAAATGGTGCTGGGTCATTGATATTACTTGCAATCCCGTACGAGTATGGGTTATTCACTTCAATGGAAAAGAAGAATAAAACTTAAAAGTGGAACTTTTTTTTACATTTTGCTATAACGTGGAGTTAATAGTCGTTAGGTGAAAACTACTGATACTTGTTGAGAAAGCAAATTTGAAGATTTTCTGCCCATTAATTTAAAACATGTGCATCAAGAGCAGTGTTAAAACTGCTAGTGAGTCTCAACTTCAGTTTACACAAAGAAAATGGTTTTATAGAATCTAGCTTAAGAATATTCTCCAAACTACTGAATCATGCTCTCATTCATTTGATGATAAATATAATTATAAAATGGTGATTTTCCCCAAACAGTTACATTTTCCTCTTGGCAGTGTCCGACCTTAGTGCATCATACTTGATAAAGTGGCAATCAGTAGGTAGAAAATTGAATTGGGGGGTATTCACTGGCTATGAGTTATTAAGAGACTCCCACTCAAGCCAGTATTCATATCATATATGAAAACACATTACACCATTTTGAGTGAATTTTTCTCAATGCACAACACCTTCTAAGTGGGTGGTATCAGAAGAGTGCCAGGACCAAACCTCTTTCTTGAAAAATGACTTGAAACCATGGAAGACAGCAGATCTTCAAGATACAGTCATTCAAAAACAAGGCACTTTAATTTGCCACATGTTCTTTTTGCTTGGAAGATTTACTATTGGGAACAGCCAACAAACAGGTCATGGGGATCTAGTAGGAATTTAGTTTTGTTGAAATCCCCTCATCTCTTTTTAACCATTGAAAAGTAGTGATTACTACATAAATCACATGCCACCACACAAACCTAGTAAAAATGCTGTCAATAATCATGTTGTGTTTAAATGGGAGAGTTACCAGCCTTTCACTAAAAGGACAATGCAACTAACTAGCAAGAGGCTTCCCAACAGAGTGGGTCCTGAGGTAGTTTTCTGTGAGTGATCATGCTGTAGGAGAGTAGATATTTACATTTGCAAAATCAGAGTTTGTGCTGTCTGTGAATTCATGCATTTATTTAATCAATAAATATTTATTGAGTGGGTACTATGTGCCAGGCATTGTACTAGAGCAATGGGATAACATGGTAAATTGGATGGAGACTTCCTGACCCTTGGGGAACTGAGAATTTATTGTGGAGACAACATGTAGACACATAAATGAATAATCCCAGATTACAATAAATCTCAAGAAGAAGGAAAAAAAAATAACCCAAAATGAAGCATTGGGATGTGGGTACTTCTTAAATAAGATGGTCAAGCAGGGAAGGGCTTTAGGAAGAGATGGCATGTGAGTTGAGACCTGGAGTGTAAGAAGGATTCAATCCTATGAAAAACTGAGAGAAAAGTATTCCATGTAGAGGGAACAGCACATACAAAGGCCTTGGCATGGAATCAAACTTGGTATGCTCAAAAAAACAGAAGAGTGTGAGTGAGATAAACAGGTGGTAGAAGATGACATCAGAGGGGTACACTGTTGACTGTGGTAAGCAGTGAAGGTTTTTTTCAAAATGCAACAGCAGGGGAGAGGCAGAAGATGAAACCTGTACAATGGGGCAGGTCACTTTCTATGTACCGGTAAGAGTCATTATCTATGAAGTTGATGGGAGGGGTGAGCAGCAGTGGAAGGAGGGAGGCCACTTAGGAAGGTGTTCGAGTTTTCTAAGAGAAAGAATTACAGGGGTTTGGACTTGGATGGAGGTAATGGAGGTTGAGATAAGCAGATAGATTTTTAAAATATATCTTGGAAGAGAAAAAGTAATGCAGAGGCTGTCCTGTGCAATAGTTTCTCCTTTGGCTGAAGCATGCAGTAGAAATCTATCGTGAAGGAAGGACTCTAGCCTGCAAACCCCCTGGTCCTCCCGTTACCTGGAGGCTTTTTGTTTTCTGCTCACCTGCACATGGAAACTCCCAGGAAATGACAGCTACTTGTTTCCTGGTACAAAATAGTTTTCTGCTACATTTCATTGTCCTTTATGGGGAAAATTATATGGCCCTGTAATAGTATCCATGAATCAGGAATTCCTGCATGTCTAGGACAGCTCCCTTGCAACAGCCCAGTTCTGATTCCCAAATAGCTGTCACTGCTGATCAACATGCATCCCTAATAAAATTAAGTAGTTCATGAAGTTAACTGGATTGACTTTAATTATTTTTTACTAAGAGTTCTCAGCCTCTTGGGAATAAGCCCAGAAGATCATAAAACTAGGCAAAGAGAAAGAGGAGAGTTTGAGATTAAGAATAATGGAATGGATTGCCTTCTCTTTAATGTGCTTTGTGTGGATATTGTAAGCCTGTGTGTGGCCTCTCATGTGCAGAAAGCTTGCTTCCCAGCCAGGCTCCCTGCCCAGAACTTCATAACTTTCATCAATCTGGTTTCACTTCTGCCACTTTATTTATTGCCTACTCTGTGTGCATTGCCAGTTGAAGTTTGAGTGGATCATTTTTTCATATCTTCATTTACTTAAATGACATAAAAATTAACCTTCTGTTAAAGGAAGACCCCTTTCCCATGAGATGAGGGCATAAATTGATTTTTTTCCCTTGCACAAAAAGACTTGAAAGCCTTAACATGTGTGGTTTACAGCCTGAATATTCCCTTCCCTAATAAATTTTGGCATATTGTTCTGCCTCTTTAGTTAAGTCTGTTGCAAGGAACACTTAAGAATCTTAAAAGGGATACATAGCTGTTGCAAAGAAACACTGAGGGAGAAAAAATGCTGTGATGTCAGAGTTCATTTTCCATGACCCTGCAACCAAATGTCTTCCATCTGTGAAGTGTTGGAAGAATTAAGCTCTATTGTTCTCTTCCTTAATGTCTCCATTTGGAGAGTGTTTTAGTTTGGTTTGATTCCTATATTGTGCACATTTTACATCTGAGTTTGAACAGGAGCAGTTGCTAGGGACAATTGGAGTAGAATATCAAACATTAGTCCCTCTGAATTGCATGATTTTTATACGATGGCACATCCAATGAATACTGAAGCAGCCCCCACGCACGTATTTTTTGTAAGGCTCTCTTTACATTTCTTAAGGAGATTGGTTCTCCCAAGTGGAAATCAAATCCACATTTAAAACAGGTCATAGCACTGCTTCTCATTCAAACCCACATTGTGCATAACGACTTCCCCTTCCTTCCTTCCTTTCTTGCTTATTTCCTTCCTTCTTTCCTTCCTTTCTTTCTCTTAAGAAATGTGGCAAGAATGCTAATGTTTAAAGAAAAGAGGACTCATTGTGGCTGTGGTTCTGGGGCAGTGACGGGACACACTATGATGTAATTCCATCTTCTGGCAACCTTCAGTGATGCTGGTGGCCACCGCATAATTATCAGACACTCACAAGTGTACATTTTGAGAAGGCGCTGAGAATGTCCTTTCTGTCGCTTGCAGCACCCCATGGGCCTTCTTTTACAATTGGGAAAGCTATATGGCTCCTTTGGGGCCTGGTGTTCAACAACTCCGTGCCTGTCCAGAACCCTAAAGGGACCACCAGCAAGATCATGGTCTCCGTGTGGGCCTTCTTTGCCGTCATATTCCTGGCCAGCTACACAGCCAATCTGGCTGCTTTCATGATCCAGGAGGAGTTTGTGGACCAAGTGACTGGCCTCAGTGACAAAAAGGTAAGGCCACCTTTCTTTCACCCCTGCCTGAGGGGGTTGATCTTACATGTCCTCCCCTCAAACGAAGTGATTCAGGTTGACCTCAAGTGCTCTCCCCCACCATCCAAACCCGTCAACTCTAAAGTACAAAGCCAGAGGATTTTTTTTTCCTTCTTAACTCAAATTGGCATATTTTTAAAGCTTTAGGAGCAGAATTCTCCTAAGTCTTAAAGAGCCCAGATTTAATGTGGAAGCACAGTTTCCCACCATGGTCATTTCTCATATTTATCCAGGCTTGTTCATGGTGCTTCCTGAGGCTCTGGGACTCAGGGTAGAGGTTAGGCTGGAGCTCACCTTGTCAAGAAGATGTTGGAGAAGAGCCACTAGCCTTGGAGGAGGAGAAACTTGGGGTGGGGGGGTGCTCCAGGCTGCAGGGACCTCCTAGTTCTGTGACTTTGTGTGAGTCTCATATACTCCACGGCCTGGATTCATCCTCTATGACATGGAAACAGAAGTCATCTCTAAGCCTTTCCCAGAGACAAAACCGACAGCTCCTTTTTATTGTGTACCCCATCAGCCCCATCACCGATCCACCTGAAACTTCTTCAAGGCATAGGAAAGGAGCAGAGAGCTTTCTCATTTCCCACTGGTTCCTTTGACCCAGACACGTCTCCAGCCCTCCCTCGAGGGGCTGTGCTTCCTGCATCACTGAGACAGGAGTGGTAGCACCTGCTCTCTCCCTCCCCCACTGCAGTGCATCCAGGGCTGTGGGGCGTGAGTAACTATTCAGAAAAGAGGTAAACTGGGTACATCCTTCTATTGAAATTGCCACGTCAGGAAACAAATCCTGACTTGCTAAGTTCAGCAGTGTGGGGATAGCAGCATGGCAAAGATTTTCTGTCTTGTGTGTTTGGATAATTTGTCTCTTTATAAAATCTCACTAGCATGTCTTGTTGACATCAGTCTGCCTATATCCTTTTGGCATTCATCAGCCAACTGCTGAATAGAAAATCAGTCCATGAAAAGCCTTCACAGCTTATCCGTGACTTACATTCTAGTTGAAAGAGATACAGAGAGGTTTGTCATCAGAGGCATGGTGAGGGGTTGGGTGAGTCACCTTTACAAAAGCACCATCTTCCTTGTGACTGGTTGGCTTCTCTCTGATGGCTCCCCATTGCACTTGAGTAAATGCCAGTCTCTATGTCATGGCGACAAAGCCCAGAATTATCTGGCCCATCCCCATATGTTCCCTCCCTCTCACTCACTGAGGCCCCCTCTCTGCTCCTTAAACACTCCAAGGGTATTTCCAACCACAGTGCCCTTGCACTTGCTATGTCCTCTGCCCCCTTTATTCTCATTACTGGCTCCTCCTGAACTTTCTGGTCTTAGGGAAAATATCACCTCTTGGGAGAGTCCTCCTGGTCACTCTGGTGAGCTTGGTAGCCTGCGCTTGTGCTCCCATGGAACTGAAATTCCAGTAGGAAGAAATAAATGACACACGAGTAAATGTAATGGAGAAGAAAATTCCAGGCAGGAGTAAGTGCTATACGGAGATAAAACTGATGAGATTAAAATTGACTTGGGGGAAGGGGATCTCAGAGTTACCTGGCATTTAGTGGATGCTCAGGACACCCTTGTTGATGGGATGAGAAACACATGCTGTGTTGGACGCTGCAGGCAGCCCACCTGGGTCTCCTAGGATCTCTTTCCCAGCTGTGTGTGCCCAGCCCCACCTGCAGACAAAGGCTCATACTAGGGATCTTCAGAGGATGATTACCTTGGCGCACTGAAATGGCGAATGCCTGGATATTTTTATTTGCTCCAAATCTTTCAGTTGCCTGTAACCAATGACTCACCAGTGTGAGAGGACAAAAGCCCGGCTCTCTGTTACTTCTAGGCAAACTCCGAGGTGCAGTTTACTCTCCAGAGCTCCCCGTGGGATCAGGCAGAGGCCAAGACTTTGCCCATAGTCACACTTTTTTTGGTTGGCTTCCTCTGCTTCTCTAAGCTCCTTCCCCCATTTCCTTCCTGGTTTCTCCTGGAGCCCTTCCTTAGTGAATCATGTTCACCAAATTCCTTGGCTCACCTAAAGCATACGGCATCTAGGAGGCAGCAGATAAAGCCCCACACTCAGAGGCAGGGAAGCTGGGTTCCTTTCCCTCCCTGCCACGTTCTAGCTGTGTGATGCCTTTATATTCACGTAACCTTGCTGTGCCTCCTAGCTCCTCTCTGAAAATTTGGGAATCATAGTTGGAGTGACGATGAAAGGAGGCTGCAAGTATGAATGTGCCTGGTAGCCTGTAAAATCCTCTACAGATGCAAAGCACTGCTGTGTGATTCCATCACGTTGTGGGAGCAAAAGTCTAATTCCTAGAAGTGACTGGAGGTGTGGTAGAAGCAGTGGGAGACCATGTTCTGGATGAGAAGGTTTTTCAAGAAGAGTAATTTGCTGCATATTTTGCTTTTTGTTGCTATTTTCAATGGCAAGGGGGGAAAATCCCTTGCTACCTAGTTTTGGGTCTGATACAGCACGACGCTTGTGGGAAAACGAATTAGAACCACTAATAACTTGACTGACCTTCTCTGACTTGGAAACACCTAGTAACAGATACCACCTTGTGAGACACAGCTCAGTTTGCATGCTCAGAGCACTAGGCAAGCAGATAGCTTTTGTAATTAAATGTTTGATACAATTAGATAAACAGCAAAATTCCTGGAGTAAATAAGCTAAATGCTCCCAGAAGATTAATAGCAGATGCAACAAGAAAGGATGCAAAATAAAAATCTATATTGAATCGGTTTATTTTAATACTGTACACAAGTGGGTTTTTTGTCTTTTTTTTTTTTATCAAGAATACCTGTGTGACAACTCAGGCAATACTTGTAAGCCATTTGCAGTATTAGTGCTTGCTGTAAAAAAGGACTTCTGGGGCCCATGCTGTGCTCCGAGGAGCTTGGGGTGAACTTCTAAGTAGGTGAATTCATGAGTAGATGTTCCCCTAAGAATTATTAAAGAAAGTTGGAAGGCTGGTGGGGACCCTTTCCAAAATGTTGAGAATCACTATGTTAGGAGAAATCCATCTCTGGGAGGCAGATTATGTAATGGGAAAAGCAGCATGGTATTTGGGGTCAAATGGACCTGGGTTCAAATCCTGATCCTGCCATATAATGGTTGTATGTCCTTCAGTATGTCGATATCCCCAAGACTTAACGTCCTAACAGAGGTGGGTTTTAGTCCCATTCTGGCGAGGTTGATATGAGGAGTAGGAATAATCCTCACCCCATGCCTGTCACATGGTAGATAATCCTATGATAAATGTCATTTCTTTCCTCAACCCTCCTCCCTGTCCCATTGCTCCTCCCCACTCCTCCTCTTCATCTCCCTCCTTCCCTTCCTCATTACCATCATCATGGCCCAGTTCAAATCATTCCTCTCTTACTTCTGGGGTCTGAAGCATTACTGCACTGAGCTGGCCTTTCGTGAAAACGATGGCGGGAATCCGGGGAGCTTCCCTCGTGGACGAGCCCACGCCTGTGGTCTCGTGGGGTTGTGCTGGGTGATCCTCATCCACCAAACTTATTGACTGAATGGGGGCCTCCCTCCCAGCCTCTCCTTCCTCTTAAGGGCCATGGCTGTTTGGTGCCATATCCAGAAGCAGGTGGAGCTCACCACTGGGAGAAGACCTTATGAGAAATAGGAGTGCCAACAACCAGACATTCCTTATTTATATCCACAGAAGACAGATATTTTTAATAAGTGTGTAGTTTTTGGTTCATAAGATGAACAGAGAAGTGTCCTGATTAATTGCCACATTTTTCCTAAAAGTTTTACTTCCCAGACTGGCAGCTCTAGTTCCTCTGTCATAAAGCACTTGCCATGACTTAGTCACTGGAATGACTCTCAGACCTGTCCACATACTGAACGGAAAATAAATTTAGAATACAATCCTCTGATCTTTTGCTCCCTAAATGGGAGGGAATCTGGCTCCTTTATTTGGCTAAAATCATGCTGGTGATGAGGTGATGTGTATCTAGCCTTAGGGCATGCCAGGTGTTCTTTCTTTTTTTTTTTTAAACTTTTTTTTATTGAGTTATAGTCATTTTACAATTTTGTGTTGAATTCCAGCATAGAGCACAATTTTTCAGTTATACATGAACATACATATATTCATTGTCACATGCCAGGCGTTCTTTCAAACACTCTATGGTTAAATGCAAAAGCAATCCCCAATTTACAGATACAGAAACTGAGGCTCAGAGAGCATAAGCGACTGCCCCAAATGAGTCAGTTCCAAAGTGGCAGAAGAAAAGCTCTCTAAGCCAAAGGCCAGGTAAAGTCAGTTAATATGAACCAGGAGGGCAGCCTTGAGAAAGTGGAGCTGGGAGGAGTTCTGCTGACTCTGGGCTGCGTGATCGTGTTGCTCTGTGGTCTTGCTGACAGCAGAGACCTCTCACCACCCCACTCCGGGCTGGAGCCCACGTCGTTTCTTCCTGCCTGTACACGGAACTCTCTAGGAGAAAGTTGCACTAGAAGTCATTCCTGTAAGAAACACAGTGTGTGTCCTCGATGCTAGGCCCCGGGGTCCCAGAGATGAGCCATCCTTGCCCCTAACTATTTTTCACACTGTAATCGAGCCTCTGTAGGGAGTCATGAAATTAACCTAAGGGC
Source organism: Camelus bactrianus (assembly GCF_048773025.1). NCBI lineage: Eukaryota > Metazoa > Chordata > Mammalia > Artiodactyla > Camelidae > Camelus > Camelus bactrianus. The sequence continues at coordinate 33,125,494 of NC_133556.1, read as the reverse complement.
TGTGACCATTCAACAAGTAGAACATCACGAACAACATCACATGTAGAAAGAGTAAGTTCTGGCACGTGATACATGTGTTTGTATAGGGTAGGAGGGGGAAACTATATTGTGAGTCCTGCTTTTAAAAGTTTGACAGCCTTTAGTTTAGCGGGAAAGGTTCCGGGATCTGGGTGCTGAGCTGAACTGAGTGTGGGTTATGATGGTACAATCAAGGCCCGAGAAGGGTGGAGATTCATCACTGAGGCTGAATCTCTGTCTCTATCGCTGTGCAAACCTGAAGGCAGGGAAGAAAGGGGATCTAAAAGAGCTATGTGGTTCCTCTGCTACAGATGGTGAGTGAAGGGGAAGGCAGTTAGGCAAATAGGCCATCAGATGTCTTGGGAGATTGGGAGTGGCTGCTACAATGACTGGATTTGTGAACAGCGCCGCTGTCTCTGTGCCCCAGAGCAGACAGCTGCCGGGCAGACAAGCCTGGGCTGGTGCCTCCGCCTCTCTGGGTGATGAGTTGAGGTGCTGCTTGGCAAAGTGAGTGCAAAGAGCCTTTCGCTGTCCACGCTTACGTGCTGAAACACACACAGGCACGCTCTCACACATTCCCAGTCCAAGGCACCCAGCCGGAGGCTCTCATCTGGACGATGTATGGCCGCTTCCCCCAAATCCGGTGGTGGCTGCTTATTAGGAAGCAGCATGCCTAATTTAAGGGGAATGATTTTCAACTGGAAATTTTAATTAACAGTGAAATGAAGTGTGAGTCTGGAAGGAAGAATGTTTGTGACCAGTCTGACTCTTGGGTAAACTTGGACGCTTTCTCCAGCAGTTCTCAGGTCCGTGGAAGACATGCTGGCCTGTAAGTCAGGGAGACGTCTGGATTCCAGCCCTGGTTCTGCCAGAGATTTGCTGGGTGCCCTTCCCAAGAGGAGAGGTCACTAGTGATGTCTCTGAGGAATGATAAGAGTACAGACCTGAGGTTTGAAATCCAGGGCCTGGCTATTTGCAAGGAGTGTAATCTTAAGTAGGTCATGTAACTTCTCTGAGCCTCAGTTTCCTCATCTGTAAAGTGGTGCATGGAAGATTAGCTACCTTGCAGAACTGTTGTGAGTATTAAATGACCCAACACTTGTCAAGCTCTGGGCACAGTGCTGGCCCCAAGCAAGTCCTCAAAAAGCATTCATCATTGCTGTCATTACTTTCTAGTTCTAGACTTCCGTATTTCGTTGGAAAATGAGGCCCAGGTGACTCTTTGTGCCCGTGGTGATGGTAGAAACGAAAAGTAAGAACAGTTTTATCTTTGGGTGCCTGCTCTCTCTTCCAGGCACTATGCTAGTGAACTGACAAGCATTATCATTTTAGATCTGCCCTCTGGGGGAGTCCTGACATGCTGCCCACTCTGCAGATGGAAGTAAGTGGAGGCAGTGGGAAGTGAAGTGCCTTCTCTGCAGTCCCACAGTCTGTGTGTGATAGAACCCGAGTCTGTAACCTGAGAACCTGAGCTCACACTTGTAGCTATTGCCTTGTGCTGCCCTCTCAATTTTAATGGTGTTTCTGAGACTCAGACCCAGCTCTCTGGACTCCTCCTCTGATTGGGTTGATCAAATGTCAGGGAGAAGGGAGACTTTTCTCTACCCTTCTAGGTTCTTCTTCCCGATCTACGAATTAAATTGACTTGAGACAGATTAACAGGAGAAAACCTAATTTAACTTCATGTGTAAGGGAACCCCGCCTACATGAGAGGTTTAGCAACAGACAGATAACATGAGGTCTATGTGCCACCCTGAGCTCAGGAATAGGGTAGGGGGCTGGGGCTTCAGAGGGGAGGAGGGTAATTCACAGGATGATAAGAAGAACAGAGGTTCAGTAATTAAACGTCTGCCTGTCATAGGTCATGAAATGTTATTTCTGGTAATAACATAATAGGCAAGGCCCCCAGTTTAATTCTTTAAGGGAGTGGGAAAAGTTTCTCTTGAGCCCACAAGATGTCGATTACCTTCAGCTCAAAATAATTCACGTGCCAAAGTGTCACATCTCTGGGAGGCCTGTTCTGAACCCCTTTTACAGACAGTATCAGCCAATCAGGGGAGCCCAGTGGAGCAGGGACAGTGAGACTTTATGGAGGCTCAGGAGCCGTACAACACATAGGCATTTCCAGGAGGCTAATGGTTAGCACGGACTTCAGCTCAACGGATGCTCATGGACCCTTTCATTGTGCCTGGAATGTGTTGTGCTGCCCAGTAAGTGTGGCCTGCATGCATGCGTGAATGAATGAACAGTGGATGGAGAATGAGTGAATGACAACATATAATCATTGTAAGGGGAGAAAAGTGATTTCCCCTCTACCCTTCCAGGTTCTTGCTGGAGACCCCCTGTAATAAAAGACAGATTAACAGGAGAAAAATGAAAAGAAGTTTGATAACGTGTGCACCTCCTGTATATATGGGAGGGACCCAGGAAAACTAACCCCCCGACATATGCCAAACCTCCAGTTTAAATACTGTCTTCAGCTGAAGACAAAAGAAAGATATAGGTGGATGGGGGTGGGGAAGCTGGGGAGGAAGGGCCAGTTCTGGGAGGTGACCAGGAAAAGTACAGTGAACAAGGGAATGGCTGTGATGCAGATTTAAGTCACTGCCTTCCCCGCTAATAAGAGGTTCTAGAGATTTCATCATCTTGCTCTTCCAGAGACAGAGAGGAAGACACCCTTACAAATGTAAGCTTTTGTCTCTTCCAAAAGGGGTAACTTCTACTCAATTTTCAGAACTTCTCCTTTTTCTTAAAAAATAACCAGCCCCCAAATAATCCGTTTGCCAAAGAGGCATATTTGGGGGGTGGCAGATTCTGCTCCCCTTGGTCATTTTCTGGGTGAGGTGAAGGTCACTGTAAACGGAGTTCAGAGAAGAGAGTGATTGGTGAGGATCACAGAAATTTTCATGGTACAATGGACAAATGAACTGAACTGAAGCCACACCTTCATTCCAGCTCAACCAGCACTTCCTGAGTGCTGCCTGTGTGCCTCCCACTAGGCTGGTCTCTATAATGGGGCTGAAAAATTCAATCCAACAAGTATCTATTGTGCACCCAGCCAGGCCCAATGCTGGGCACTGGGAAATAGCAAGGAGCAAGACAGACAATGCCTCTGACTTTCTGGAGCTCACAGACCCGTGGAAGATGTGCCTAAGTGGAAAGGAAGCACAGAAACGAATGGGTTTTTTGGTTTGCTTTGTTGTTGCTGTTGTGTTGTTGTTTGCTGTCCTGTGCTGACGCACGCACATGCTGAATTCCTGACACTACGCGGACTGGTGGCTGACTCTTCCTGTTCCTCCTCCTTCTTTCTCTCTTTCTCTTCAGTTTCAGAGACCACACGACTATTCCCCGCCCTTTCGGTTTGGCACGGTGCCCAACGGCAGTACGGAGAGAAACATTCGGAACAACTACCCTTACATGCATCAGTACATGACCAAATTCAATCAGAAGGGAGTCGAAGACGCCTTGGTCAGCTTGAAAACAGGGTAAGGATGGTGGTTTCCTCTGCTCCGCAGGCCTGCCGGTCGACATGCCTTACAGAAAATGACCCTGCCCACCTCGCTCGGTGCTTGTCTGCCCCCGCTGTCTGCTGTGTGTTCTGGGGAGCTGCTGGTCAAGGAGGTCGCCAGTTGGGGGCTACTTTTGTTAATCTGAGAAGCATCCCAGGCTTCCTCCTGAGTTGTGTTAAGAAAAAGCAAATCCAGGGCACTTTGAAATGCAGAGAACCAGGGGGTTTCTTAAATGGATAAAGAGGTTGGTCCAACTCCGTTGGGATAGTTTAGCCAAATAGGAAGATCTGGGGAGATGGAGTTTATTTAAAGTGACAAAAACAAAGAACTATAGGTTTTTACCTGATTTTAGGTAGGAATTTATGGGGGGTAGCTTTCTGTGAAAACTAATAGTATCACATTGAAGAGGGAGAGAGGGGAAATGTGGAGAGAAAAGCAGTGAGAACTCAGCGTCTCTGAAGGTAGAGCTAACGTTCCCATCCACCTGTCGGCATTGTGGAGGGAGCATATGCGAAATGACCGAAGCTGTGAACAGAAGACCGATTTAGGACCTTGGACAGTTACTCAGTAGCTCTCAGCCTCATATGCAGAGTGGGAATAATGATAGGACCTAATTCATAGGGGTTTTATGAGGATTAAGAGAGAAAATTTGGGGAGAGCGTTTCAGACAGTGCCTGGACAGAGATAGGACCTAATGGCTAGTGGTGTTATTTGGTGTCAAGGTTAAATTCTATTCCGTGGACTCTTCAACTTTTTGAAAAGTCAGGGATGTGTGGAATGCATTTTTGGAAAGGTTCCATTAAAAATGATCCTCTTTTAACTGAAGGGCTTGTTTAACAAGGAAAGTTCTTTTGCTTATCCCAAAAAAATGAACTTACGTGGACCCTCTCAGTCGTCAGGGTTCCTGGCAAGGACAACGGGCTGCCGTGCGTTCTCCTTGCGGGTGAAGACACAGCCGCTTCCACTTGGCTGTTCCGTGGGCGCACTGCAAAGGCCCTGCTGCTGCTCTGTGTCTGGTGGGGCAGAGCGTGCCCCTCTCAGCCGTCAGGCCTGGCTCGCTACATAATTTCCAAGAGCTCTGGCTGATGGCATTGTCTTTTCAGTCTCTTTGGAACCTCTCTGATATTTCGACAGGGGCTGGGACGGCATTTATTTAGAAATTGAGCCCATTACTTACCCAGAACTCATTCACACACTGCTTATTCTGGTTTGGAAATGATTTTTTAAAACCTTTTATTAAAAAGCATTACAAAAATGCATAAAATATACAAATATTACATATATTGCTTGATGACTTTCTCCAAACTGGTCTGACCATCCAGGTCAATTAAGAAAATGTCACCAATCACTACAACCCACCACCATACACACACGCACACGCACACACACACACACACACACACACACACACACACACTCACACACTCCTTCCAGCTACTGTCTTCTATCAATCACCCTCACTTCTGAACTCAGGTTTTTTGGCCCTGTTATTCTAACATATAATAAAATCCATACTGTATGTTTTCTTTTTTTTTTTAGGTCAATCAAGCATTATCATTTTTATTTTATTTTTGTATTGTGAAGAATAAATATTTGGTGCTTCCATTTAACATTCCTGTCAGTTGTAGCTCTCAGCCCAAGGAGGTACTAAATGAATCTCTGGCCCCACAAGGAATGATACTGTCTGATTAAAATTGGGAGATTTCCTCACTTCCCTTCTACCTTCTAGTCAACACCGAATCTCTGAATCTGGGCTGCACTCAGCATCACTGTTTAATGCTTGTTTATATTATCACCATTTGTTTTTTCAAGTTATGTTTTGTTGTATATATATATATATATTTATTGAAGTATAGTCAGTTTCCTTTTTTGTCTTCTTTTCACTCACCATTCTGTTTATGAGATTGCTGTGTGTCATTCCAGGTCCTTCATTCTCATGCTGTGCAGAATTTCATTGTGAGGCTGCACAACACATGCTTGTATGTTTCCTATTCTTGGTAAATGTTGGGGTCATATCCTATCTGGGGCGATTATGGGTAAAGCTCCTGAGGGCTTTCTCATTCTTTCTTTCTTTGCACAAGTGAGTACCTTTCTCTTGACATATACCTAAGACTGGAGTAGCTGAGATGTAGAGTGTGGTATGTTCAATTTTAGTAGATAACAGAAAAGACAGATTTTTGATGACTTTCCAGCTTAGCTATGGGTATGGGGTTTTGTTTGTTTGTTTACATTGTGGCCTTTCATCAACATATAGTGTTGCTTTGGACAGAGCAGGAGCATAAATGTGGATGACAATGGTTAGAAATAATGGTTGAAAACTGGCTGGCCCCCTCTTCATCCATCTGTCACAGAGAACAAAATGGATTGTTTTCTTTCTTTTTCAATTTTTTTTATAATGCAAACAAAAAGGAATGGAGAAATAGAAACTATCCTTGGCCATAAATTGTACAAATTGTTCTCAGAAAGCCATATAATGATTATAACATCCATCTTAGCAGACTTGGGCAGCTGGTGGGCTGACTCTACACTCAGTCTCCTACTGGGGGGGAATGCATGACATCGTTACTGTAATCTTAGAATCTAGAGCTAAAGGGACATGAGCCTCTTTTTAAAAGAAATAACTACACATACTCTTAGCGGTGAGGGCATTCCTGCTCATTCCATCTCAGGATGTTAATATTGGGGGAAACCACTTTCAAATTTTAGGCTCCTCGGTTAGTTATTTAAATTAATTAAATTAAATTTTGATAGATACTACATGTATATGATTCAAAAATCAATAAGTAAAGAGCCTTCCTTCCACACTTTCCTTATTTGCCTAGAGTACCCCCCATGGTAACCACATTTACTGCTTTCCTGGGTGTCCTTCTGGAACTTTCTAAATAGCTACAGAGGTTTTTTGGGTTTTGCTTTTGTTTTTTTTTTTTTTAACAGATTCGTAGTCTTTCATCGTGTGAATATACCGAACGGTAGTCAGTGCCCTGTTGAATTATTAGGATATCATCATTTTTTGTTGTTGCAAAAATTACTACAGTGAATATTCTTACATAGGTGTCACATCCAATGTAGAATAAATTTCTTGGATTGCTGGGTCAAAGACTACACACAGCTGTAATTCTGGCAGACACTGACATATTTCCCTCCCAAGGAGACTCACCTTTACCCCATCAATGTGTGAGAGTGCCTAGCTCTTCAAAGTCTTTGCCAATGCAGCGTGTCATCAATCTTCTAAAATTTTAAGGTAATAGGTAAGACATTTGCCCAAATCTATTTTAATTTGCCCCATTCTTATTATCAGTACATTTTTACCACATGTAAATAAAAGCCTTCTGCAAGTCCTTTTCTTTTTAATAAGTAAATGTTGCTGCTTGATTTTGCTTTCTTTGTTGTTGTTCATTTTTTTTTTTTAATGAGGAGGAGGTGATTAGATTTATCTATTTATTTCTATTCAGAGGAGGTACTGGGTATTGAACCCAGGGCCTTGTGCATGCTAAGCATGTGCTCTACCACTTGAGCTATAGCCTCCCCCTGCAATCTCTCTTTTGAAAATGTTCATTATTTTTTTCTGTTGGTTTGATGGTCTTTTCTTATTAACCTATCTATGAGAGAAATGATCCCTTTACTATTGGCATGATTACAAATATTTTTCCCAGTTTTTTTTATTTGTTTTGTTGTCATTTGAGCTTGTCATTTTTTTCCCCTGGAGATTTATATATTTTTATAGTCACATTTATCAGTCTTTATTTATGGCTTCTATTTTGAGTAGGAATGCAAAAAGCCTTTTCACTTAGGTTACAAAATAATTTTCTCCTATTTTCCTTCTATTTTGGTTGCACTTTTAATGTTTTGAATTTTTCTTGGTGGTGAGTGTTAGATATGACTTGAACTCCTCATGTGAGTAGAAGAATCAAAGTTTAAGAACTGCCACTACCAATCTGCACCCACATCTGACAAACTCTGTGTTGATCACATCTGCTCACCATCATACTACAGGGCGATTCTTTCAACTATCTCCTTCCCCACGCTTAGTGGCCTTTTCCCTCTCACATCTCATTTCGTGATGAAATACATTAATTTAAAGTGTGAAGCATATTATGAAATAATTCTACAAGAGAAAATAGGAACAGGATACACTGTTTAAGGAATAACAATAAAATAAACTCCAGCTTTAAAAAATAGCCATTCCCCTCCTTCACCATGCACAGCGTCTCTAGAAGCTTCTCTCTCTCTAGAAGGTAGAGGGAGGTGCCCCATGTGCTTCTGAATTATTGAATTTCAGGACATTCCCTTCAACGATTTTCCCTATACCCTTAAATCCAGCGAGACTTGGCTTAGAAAACCCGGAGCTTGTAACTGCTGGGTCACGCCCCGCCACCCACAAGTCTCACTGACATCTGTGGCTTAGTGAAGATGTGTGCATATACACCAGGGTCGGTGAAATGGGGAGGCTTCTTTATGGCTTGTAGCTTCCTGGAAGAGTCTGGAACACAAGAGGGACTTTGGATTATGGTTGAATGAGAATCCCAGCTCAGTTGGAGACTGGGCTCTATCGTTAGCTAGCCGTGGCCTTGGACAAGTCACGTCACCTCTCTGAGCCTCAGTTTCCCATATAACAAGTGAAAGGGCTGGATTATTCGATCTCTGAAATAATTCTGAGATTCTTTAATTTGTCTCAAACAACTGAACATGTATTTAGAACATTCCAAAATCCAGACAAACCACAATTATAAATTGCTGTCATTTTTGTGATTTAGAATAACTGTCCCAAGCTGGGTGTCTCCAAGCCTGGCTAGTGGACCAACTGTGCATAAATCACATGATTGCTTGTTAAAACCCAAGTTTCTGGACCCAACACGAGGCCTTCTCTATAGTGATGGAGCCTGTGAGTTTGCATTTTAACAAGCCTTCTCCTGCTCCAAGTGATTTTGATACATTATAAACACATTATGCATATAAAGAGTAGACCAACCAGTCTGGATGTGTAGCTTATCTTCAGGGTCCTTAATCACTTAAAGAAGAGCTTAGGGACACAGAAACTTGAAACTAAGTTGTTACGTGTCATTTGAAACTAAGTTGCCAAGTATCATTGTTTATTGAAATTCATAATAAACGGAGATAAAGCATCCCAGAAAATATCAGGTAAGTCAGTGAGAATACAGAATTTGATGTGCAAACAGAAATAGGATTTTTTCAGGAGTAGATCTGTCATGACGCGTGGGGCTCCCCTGAACCAAAGGTGGATGGACGGTTAGTGACCCTAGGTTTCTAGACCAATGTCTCTCAAAGCGTAGCCTAAGTCTGAATCAGTGGGGGTACTAATACAGTTGTGGCTTCCTGAGCCCCACTGAGCCAACAGAACCAGCATCTCCAGGGCAAGGACCCGGGAATCTGCATGCTTTAACAAGCTCTTCAGGTGATTCTGACGTACACGAATCAAATTTCCAAAACATCTGCTTTAGAAGAAGGAACTGCATCTGAAATGCGTGGAGACGGATTTAGGTTTATAAATGCTCTGTCATCAGAAGCTGATGTTCTCCAAGCAGTTTTGACAAGTGGGCAAAACTGTAAGCAGAGCACTTAAGCCAGATTTAAATTAAACCATCAACGTTCCTTGGACTCCAAGGAGCCTAATATTTGAAGACACAGTGGGATGGTTTATACGTTTTTTTGTTGTTGTTTTAACTGATTTTCATGTCCTATTATGTTTATATCAATTTATGAAAAGTTCCAATTTTCTTTAGAAGCATCAGTCTTCAGCCTTCAGTTTTCCCCCATTCCCCTGTCTGATTTCATTTCCAGCCAACAGTGTTGGGAAACAGACAGGCATCTTTTGGCTTCCCTTACACTGAGTCGTTTGGGAGAAGAATTGGAAGGGAGGGTTGCCTTTTGCCACTAGGCATTTGTCAGCAAGACTCATACTGCACTCACTGATGTGCCTGTAAAAATAAAAGGAGGGGTGTGGTCACATCAATTGGCGAGTGTCACAACTGTCTTCATAGAAAAGGAGAGCATCCAACCCCTGTCACGGAGCGCAGCTTCTCCAAGCCTGCAGAGGTCAGGAGTTCCTGTTGTATTAGCAGTTCCCATGATTCAGATACAGGCAGTTATGAGGCTTTGAGAGGTCAATTCATTGACTATTGAGAGCTGCTGTTCTGCCTGGAGTGGACAGGACCTGGGGGAGGAAAAGCACAGACTGAGCAGTGGGGTAGAGGAACGGAAGTTTGGGTTTGGGTGTGTTAAGTTGGGTTTGTCTTTGGGACAACATTATCTTATTTCTGTATCATCTTTGCGTTGATTTAAACCAAACAATCTGTGAGATGCAGCCCCAAGCACTTCACATGCATAGTCTCATTTGATCTTCAGAAATACCCCTACGAGCTGGGTACTGTTACTCGTATGAGCTGGGTACTGTTACTCGTATGAGCTGGGTACTGTTACCCCTATGAGCTGGGTACTGTTACTCCTATGAGCTGGGTACTGTTACCCCTATGAGCTGGGTACTGTTACTCCTATGAGCTGGTTACTGTTACTCCTATGAGCTGGATACTTTAAGAGATGAAGAACCTAAGACTCCACAAAGTTAACTAATTACCCAACAAGCTATTTAACTAAGTACTTAACATTATAGAATTATTGACCATTAAGAGTCAGGCTTGCATCTCAGAAGACGTCCTCAATCTAAATTCTTTTAGGCAGTTAGGAGGAAGGTCAAAGTTTCTTCCTGAGTCTTTTGGGCCTTGATTGTTTTCAGCTTGAAATAATTAGCATGCCAAGAGAGATTTGGGGGTGGCAAGTTTTGCTTCCTTACAATATATACATTTAACATTGCACATAATATATGTATGCTATATAATACATATTTATCAACTGACAATCTACGAGTTGGTAAGATCCTCAAAAGAAACTGGTCCAGGGTAGTTGAAATTGCTAAGACAAAGGTGGACCAGGAAAGCATGAGGATCCTCACTGATGCTGAGTTGCCATGAACAGCAAGTTCTTTCAAGGATGCCATTTGAGCAGGTTTTATTAGCTATATTTTATCAGTCAAGCAGAATCCCACTCAGAGGGTTCACTTCTAGCTGCTGAGTTCGAAAGCAGGCATAGACCTCGGGGTTCAGTGAGCTGTTCTCTTAAATAGGATAGCATTGTCTCCAGAGAAAATCAGATCGACAATGACCTGGTTTCTGAGATCCACCCCCACACTGCAAATAAAGCTCAAAAATAATTGCTACCACATCAGAGAGTTAGGAATTTTACTCTTAATAAAAACTCAAGAAAATAGAGACATCTTTTTTTTGTGCTTGAAATTATTTTTTGTTAAACTCTATTAAAACTATATGAATGGATTTTCAAGGTCACCCGTAAAGTATTAAAAACAGAAAAAAATGAGGGGAAAAGTTGAGTAAAATGGGATCCCAACTCTGTAAACTCAGAGATGAAGAGAGAAGAGAGAGAGGAAGAAAGGAGACTGAAATGAAAAACATCAAATGTTACCAGAGATCCTGCTCAATGGTTAGAACGGTGGGCTTCTTTCTACCCTTTTATACTTAACACATTTTCTTCCACAGAAGTATTACTTATAATAATCAGAAAAGAAAAAAAGTGTCTTTCGAATGTAATTCTTCAATTCTTCCTGCACTTCTTTTGGGTATTTGTCCACATGGACACATTTATAGTTTATAATTTGTAGTTTACACACATTGAATCAGCATGTGTGCAAATACGTTCTGTTTCTTTCGGTTAAATCTATTCAGTTTTGCTGGACGATTATCACACTTAACTAGATGACACTTCCCTGAGCTAGAGGAAGATTAATTAATTTAACTTTTCCTGCTGGGTATTTACATCATACCTTGTCTGGTGTTGGAGGGCCCTTGCAGGAAACAGCTGTTTCAGAAAGCTTGCAGATACCGTTACTATGCCAATTTGTTGAGAACGCCATCCTACATCATGCCTCAGACTTTGTGCCACAAAGAGCGCTGTTTTTCTTCACTGTAAGGCACGCTTGTATCCTGTGGACAAGTCCTGTACCTACTCGTCATGTTGTTTTTGCTGGGGCTTCTACGTAATTCAGAGCTTAATTTATGATCTTCCATTAGCAACTGCGGAGAGCTTATGGCCTGACTATCTGCTTTGTGACTCTCCCTAAGGCCTTACCTACTATTCCATCTCTGAGTTCAATTCACTCAAATTGCTTTATCCGTATGTTTAAACCTTATTCTACTGCAGTTTGAACAATCCGCCTGAATTGTTCTGGGAACTAAGGGAGGTATTTCTATCTCGTACCATTTATTAAGAGCTTACCTATGTGCCAGGGACTGTTCTGAATGTTTTGGCTGCATTATCTTAATTAAACCTTGTAACAACCCTGTGAGACAATGATTGTCACGATTTGCATTTACAGTTGAGGAAACAGGTACAGAGAGATTAAATAGTTTATCGGAGGCCACACTTGCTCCAGAACCCGTGCTTTGAGTCACAGCTTAAAATACTGAGTATGAACATTCCCATAGCAGTGCACCATTAACCTGTTTCTAATTACGCACTGTTACACAAAGCCGAGAGCTAATTTTGTTCGTACTTTATAATGTCTCTTTTTCCTTTGGAAGTCTTAATGCTGCTTTTCAAAGGGGACAGTATTTCTCCTTCCATTGAGATAGAGGAAAGAAATGAACTCACAGAGGGAAACAAACCAAAAAAAGGGGTGTATTCCTTCTATGGGGATGCACATGGTTAGGGAATCCTTCCTGGATTCCCTGAACAAGCAGGAGCTTCCTGGCAGATTCCATCTCCTTAGAAATCGCCTCTTCTTACTGATTGCAACTCACACCAGGACTTCAAGTATATGATCTGGTTTCATTCTGATTCAACTCTGCTAAATAGGCACTCTCTCCATTTGACAGAAGATGAAACTGAGGCTCAAGGAGCAGAAGCCATTTGCCCAGAGGTTAAGTGAGCAACAGAGCTGGCGTTCAGACTCCGCCTAGCATCTCTTTCTACCCGTGGTGTCTAACTTTCTGCTTGTCCTGACGAGTGAATGATGCTGAGAAGGGCTGGACACCTTTGCTATGAGGCAGGGGGATGAGACCCGGGGAGTCTGGTGCTCCTGCCTGTCAGCAGCTCGGATCTGGAAAACCTCAGCTGTGCGCTTCCTTCGTGTCTGCTTGAAAGCTGTAAACTGGTTCCCACCGACCAGGGTGCTAAAACAGTCTCGGAGTTAGAGCGTCCGCCTGTGTGTTCTCTTGCTGTAGCTGCAGTGGGGGAGGAGGGAGTTTTCCTGGAGCCGGGCTAGCTCAGGCCGTGGAAGGTCCCAGCACAGGTTGGGAGATGCTGTTCACCCGCCATGGAGAGTGCTTGGCACCTAGACTGCAGCCTCTGCCCTGGCAAGTCCAGCCTCCTTCCATGGAGGGAAAGGCAGGTGGAGGAGTGCTAAGAACTTGGTCGCGCACCTCGGGTTTCCCCACTGCAGTAGTTCCCCAGGGCCTCCGTAACGTATTACTGCGAACTTGGGGGATTGAAATAGTTCTGCAGGCAGAAGTCTAAAAGCGAGGTGTCAGCAGGGCCAGGCTCCCCTCGAAGGATCTAGGGGAGAGCTGTCCTTGGCTCCACCTGCTTCTGGGGGCTCTTGGTGGCAGCATCATTCGCACCTCTATCTCTGTCTCTGTGTGACCTTGTTTCCTGTGTGTCTCCTCTTCTTTTAAGTTATGGGATTTAGCACCCACCTAAATCCAGGATGATTTCATCTTGAGATCCTTGACTAATTACATCTGCAAAGACCCAGTTTCTAAATAAGATTACAGACTGAGGTTCCGGGCGGATGTGAATTTTGGGGGAGACACTATTCAACCCACCACACTCACCAAGGCTGTAGTGTGGTTTTCCCAACACCGGTTTCTGACAGATGTCCAGTGTGAGCACCGCAGAAGCGCTCCTCCAGGGTCTGGGGTCTGGGGGAGAGGCCTCACTGCCCAGCGCCCCATCCGAGCGTGTGCTGCATGCGGCGGGTGACCTTGCATTTCACCCAGAGGCTCGGTGCACTCGAATGCAACACGGGTTCTTGTGTGTGAACGCCCACCATCGGGCGATGCGATTATTATGCCGGCTGGCTTCCTGTGCCTTCTCCATCCCTGCCTCTCACTCTTTGCCAGACACTGTCGTAGGCACTTTACCTATGATTTTTCGTTTACTTTTCACAACCGCCCCGTGAGGTTGCATGTCCAGCGCCTCCACTGTGCACACAGAGAAACTGTTGTTGGGGGGGAAGGAATTTCCCTCTCCTCTTCCAGATTCTTCTGGCTGGTCTGATAATTACGTTGACAGGAGAAAAGCCAACAAAACTTTAGTAACGTGTATCCATAGGAGAGACCCGGGAAAACTGAGTAGCTCGCCAAGATGGCCAGACGCTCACTTCCAATACCGTCTTCAGCTAAAAACAAAGGAGAATGTTGAGGGTGGGGGTTTGGGACTACAAAGGGGTGGGTGTCCATTGACATGGAGATGGAAAAGCAAATGTTTGGTAAATAAAATGTTTGCTGGGCCTAATAGAGGCAAGAGGACACAGAGCGGACTCTGACCTCTGGGCGCTGCTGAGTTCCCCCAGCGCACTTAGCCCGCATTCTTTGCGGGTATGTCTGGCGGTGGCTCCATGCCAGGAACAGGCCTTTCATCTCAATTCTTTAGGCAGCGCAGGAGGAGGTAAAAAGAAAGGCTTCCTGAGACTTCTCTATTTCTTAAAAATAATCAGCCTTAATTAATCCTCGTGCCAAAGAGACACAATTTGGGGTGGCAAATTTTGCTCATCTCCACAGTCATGCAGAGGTTCAGTCACTTACCAGGCACGTGCTGGTAAGTTTCAGAGCTGGGATTTGAACTGACATCTGACATCTGTGCTCTTACCCACCGTGCTTGTTGCTTCTCATTAAAAAATATATTCTCACTGTAAAAAATGCAAATATATAAGCACCCATTTGACCATCTCCCAGGGCCAAGTCACCCCCACCCCTACCAGGTAAGCACTATTATCTGTTTGATATACATGCCATTTCTCCTAGACCTTTGTTGGATGTATTTATGTATTCACACATAATTATAAAATTTTATTCTGTGGGATGCTGTCAAACTCTACGCAGTAATTCACAGCTTTGTTTTCAATTAATAATAATTTTGAAGAGCCTTCTATATGTGTAGCTGTCTTTTGCCTTCATTCTCTTTGATGGCTGGAAAGAATTCCATGGTTTGCATACATCACAGTTGATTAAACTGTTTCCCTCCGGGGGACTCTTCATAAGATGGCCATGTTAAAGCTCTGTGATGAGTCCTCTCTGCCCTTACGCAAGTAATTCTGTAGGAATGACCTCAAGAAGTAGAATTTCTGGGTCATAGTGTTTATAGCTTCTAAGAAAGGTTAGTCTTATTCAGCTGAGTGAGTGAGTGATTTTCTGAGTGAGCTCTTGGTGTGGAGCATAGACTCTGGATTGAGAACTACCCAGCTTCATATTCTGGCTCTGATGACTACCAGCTGTGTGACCTTTGGCAAATTAACCTCTCTGAAGCCTGTTTCCCACGTCTTTAAAACCCTTGTCTCCCAGAATTCATTTGAGAATTAAATGTATTGATTTAAGGAAAGTCCCTGGCACCGTATCAGACACATAATCGAATTTCCTTAAATATTGATTCTTTTCCCATTTTTCTCTTTCACTTCCATATATTTCCTGGCCTTTGAGCGTCCCTGTCTGTCAGCCCTGGTGTGTGACAAGTTCGGCCGCATCATGAGCACTACCAGGAGTGTGTTGTGCTGCTTAAAAGCTGAGCATCCTGCATTCGAATTCCCTCTCTACTCACATTCAGCCGTGGGACCTTAGGTTCATTAATCTCTTGGCCCTCAGTGATTTTGTTTATAAAATGATGCTAATTATGATTCCTTCACTTGGGAATGATAACTTAGGAACTTGTGCTCAGGAACCATGGTAAGGATTAAATGAGACGCGCAGGCGAAGAGCACAGTGTCTGGCACGTAGGAGACATTCAGGAACAGTCTGAACAAACAAAACATTCTTTGTATTGAGAGCATTTTTTTAATAATATGCTGTGCATCATGGAATTTGCAGTAGAATGGTTGACTCTGATCCCAGCCCTTGAAGAGTACCTACCAGGAACCTGCATAAAAGATTTACATTTCAGAAGGAACCAATGCTTTTCCTGTGTCAGGACGTGAGCGGTAGCAAGAGGAAGGAGCAGCATTTGCATAGCGCTCCGTGAGCCACCAGGTGAAGCTGTAGCTCATGCTTCATTCAACTAGGGCACAGCCACATGGGAGAGATGGTGTTCCTGCGGGCCAGGCGGGGAAGTCAGAGCTTAGCTGTGCTCACAGACCTACCCAGCGCCCTGCAGTCCTGCTCCTCTGACCCCGCATCCTGCCTGAAAACCTGCGCTCAGCTTGGAGGAGCCGTGCAGGGGTGCCCCGGGGGTGCACTGCCTTGGCAGGAGGATTGATCCAGAAACAGGGACGCCGCGGCACGCCTTGGGCAGGGACCTCTGGGCTTCGGTTTTCTCTTCTGAAAAATTAAATGATGGCGTTCCGTGACCTTTCGACAACTTGGACAAGGCTGGCTCCAATGTTAAATTTAACGGGAACAAAGTGGGCTTTTGCTGTGTTGTTTTAACCTTCCCCTGTGTTTGAGGTTGTTAGTCGACTGTGTGCACCTCACCTCTGCTGTCTGCCCTCGTTTCTCTTCCTTCCTCCCTCCCCTCCCTCTGCCATCTCTCCCTCCCTCTTTGTCTCTTAGTCTGTTTGGATAAGTCCATCTCCCTCTGTGTCTTACTGTCTCTTTCTCCTTCTCTGTCTCTTTCCCTCTCTCTCTCTTTCTTGCTCTTGCCTTTCTATCTTTCTCCCTGTCCTCCTGTTTTCCCTGGTACATGCTTCCATCTGTATTTTTTCCCTCCCTCCTTCTCTGCCTTTCTCTGCCTCTGGCTTACAAGATCGCTCAGTTAAAAGAAAAATCCAATATTCACCATCCGTCTTTTTTACCCAATTCACAGTGAATATTACTGGAAGAATTAATCAACACAGATTAAACTGACAACAGCGAAAAGCACACAGGGTGAAATTTGTTATTGACGACAAACCCACAGATGACTTGAATCTTCTTGGCCAATTTCAGATCTCTGCACAATTTTGATCCAGGAGAATTGGACTTGGTCCCAATCACACCCACAAAAGAAAACCCACAATGGCAGAAGTTATAAATTAGTAAAATTTATTATGGTCAATGAATCAAATCCCTATGAAATTTCAACACAAAAGAATTGATCCCAGTGAAAATCGTTTCCAAAAAAAAAAAAAAAAATTGGAAACAATTCAACTATGCTAGGCGAGATACTGATCTAGGAATTAAATTAGCTTAATGGAGTTTGCTCTGAAAAATGCTTCCTTAGTGAAAATGTCTCAGTGTTGGTATAATTCTGACTTGAAAGTTTGTATTCGCAAACTCAGAGTCAAAATGTGAGTCTAGGCTACTTTCCTAAAGCCTGTTTTAGACCAAACCGTGCTGACGGCAGGTATGGTCTCTGTATGTATTGAGTGTCTCTTGCCCAAGCAGACACCTTCATGCGTCAGAGGCACCGCTTTCTGGGCCCGTGAACGCCCTTCACCCACCAGCAGCCCTGTGCCTGGGTACCACCTTCGCTTCTCCACACAGTGACGTCATCACTACCCCAACAGCCTCCTGAATTTGCAGGAGGATATGTAACTTCCTAAATGCCTTCACTCCTGTTTTCATCCACACAACAGCCAGCCCTGTGAAAGAGCTGTTGTTTCCCCACTTGACAGATGAGAAAACCGAGGCTCAGAGAGGTCCCATGATGGGGTCTCATTCACAGAACTGGCAGAGGTGGGCCTGAACCGCATCCATGGCTCCACAGTTGCCCAGACGTGCTGACTGGCCTAAATCCCTGGCTGACATGCTTCTCTTCCTAGCAAGGCTTTGATGTGCCCTAAAAAAATACACTCAGTTATCATCAAAGAGATGCTTAATTTTCAGTAACGCTTCAGACTAGACCTCCAAAACACACAGACACTTAGCTCACATACACACACATGTTCCGGTTTCATTAATTCATCAGAACAAGTCAATGTCTAGTTAAAGGCCTCTTGAATGTTAATGAATGAATAATTAACTTTAACTATATAATTAGCCTTTAAATGTGCTGAGACCCCCAGAGAGCATCTGAAAACATGCATAAGGAGATGATGAGCTAAAACCGGAAACTTTTGATTAAGAAATGTCAAGTCACTTGACAATATGAGTCCCCTCTCCCCAGAGGGACTGTGCCTTGACTAGGGGCCATAGCCTTACCTTTCGTAGAGGGAATCAGCCTGGCCAGCAGACAGTCTTGGGGCCAGGAGCAAACATTCAGGCCATCCTGTAGGTAGAAGAAGGACCAATGCAAGGAACAGGGTCAGAACTACACACTCAGGGAAGCTGTAGCAGCTCTTCAAAGCTGTCGAAAAATCTGGCAGGAAGCCACCAGGTGAAAGCAACGTGGGGCACATGTGACCTTCCTCCTTCCTCTGCTTCTGTGCGGATGTGCAGAGAGGAGGTCTGATTTCCCCCTCTCATTCTGAATTGCTGTCATTTTTAATCGTTTGCTTTCCTTGAGGACTACTGGTGACAGGGAAGGGGCGACAGCACCCACACAGCCTCTGTGACGCCTGGGGGTGGGCACGTCGCATGGCCAGCACAGCACGGCGTTTGTGTCGGGCTGCTGCTCTGGGCCAGCCCTCACCCTGGGGAGCCGAGGCGTTGCTTCATTTGTCACAAATGTCTGGGGAAGAGCTCAGCCTTCTGTAGGGAGTAGGGCAGAGAGGTGCGCCAGGGAGGGGCCCTGTCCCCATCACGGTTCTCAGACGTATCTTTGAGCCTTCTCCACCCAGTAGGAGAAGCACTTAACGGGTGACAGCCATACAACCAGGCAGGAGCTGGGAAGGCAGGGACACAGACGACTTCCTCTTGAAAAGCAGGAGACACCAAGCAGAGCAGCTTCCCTGCATTCCTTGCCTGTGAGCCCTCAAGCGTCCAGCTGACTGCTCCGACTTCTGAGGGCCTTTTTCCTCCAGTGCTAGCTTTAATCTCCACCTTGCTCCAAACCCAGTGCTGCCAATTACCCCGCTGCAGCCTAATCCATCACTGTCTCCCACGTCGCAGCTCCAGTCCCCCACATGCTTTTGGTCTAAATTGGGCTTCAGGTGGCCTTTTCCTCTTTCTGATCCTCTACCCTCAACAAGAAGCCCTGGCCATCTACACCTAAACCTCTCCCCAGGGACAGAGATGGGGTGTGTGGGGGGGCAAGAGATGCTTTCTGTGGAGGTGACTCTAGACCTGACATGACTGTGCATCCACTGGGAAAGAGAGAGATGAAACTGAACAACCCACCAAATCTCTTAAAACCCTTCCTTTTTTTTTCCGTAGCACCGGGCTTCATTTACAGCCGGACCCCCCAGTCCGAACTGCATAAGTAACAGAGCTGCTGCTATTCAGCCCACAAATCTAATGGGCCACGCTATCACAGTGGTTATGTCCATGGCCTTTCTCATCAGGCTGTGTTAAGCCCAAATGCTGCTCTGACACTATGTTGTCACTTTACCTCTCAGCACCTTCGTTCCCTCCTGTTGTGCGGACAGCAGTAATCCATCCAACTTTGCTCAGCTCGAAGGGGTAAAGGAAATGAGATCGTGCACGGAAAGTATTCAGGCCTTCATTTGCCCCAGAGAAGGCGTAAACATTGCGAGCCCCTTTGCTATAAAATCTGAGTTCGATGGAATACATCTGTGTGTCTCGAGCATTTGAGCGCCAGCCACTGCACACACATTCTGCTTGTGTAACATCACTTTGTTCCCAACAGCCCTCAAAGGGCAAATAATGTCGGCCCCACTTTGCAGAGAGAAGAATGAGGCTCCAGACTACAGGGGCCTTGTTCAAAGTCTTCGACCACGTCAGCCCACTCTTGACGTCAGCGCATTTTACATCTTTTCTTTTTAACAGCAGGGAACATTTCCCTGCAGCTGGAAAGAGATCAAAAGCAGAGGTCTTTGTGCCGGAGCAAGGAGGGCCCAGGGCCCCCCTCCCGGGGCCTCCCCCCGCCCACCTGGAGCCACGCCGTGCACGTCAATAGCCGTCGGCCACGCGAGCCCATTTACACCGGAATCTAAATTCGTGAAATGAAATAAAATTAAAAGCCCAGTTCCTCACTCGGGCTAACCGCACTTTAAGTGCTTGAGAGCTGTATCAGCACAGGTACAGGGTTTATTTCCATCATTGCAGAAAGTTCTGCCAGACAATGCTGCCATAGAGGGTCTGTAACAGGGAGTTCGTAAATATTGTAGATGAGTTCAGGCTGCTTTGGCCCCTGAGAACCTCATCTGCTCATCGACAACCTAGGAAAAAAATGATAATAATGATGGTACATCTCCCTGCTGGGCATTTGTGAGGCCCTGATGGGACAATGTATGTACAATGCTGTGCCCTTTGTCCAGCCCTGTGCAGACAATGGCCGTGTCTGTCAGAGGGATGTCTTTAAACAAGCAGGTATCTGTGACCATTGCATTTAGATCCCAGAGCTCTAGAATCATCAATGAGGGAGAGAAATCAAGATTACCTGGTTCTGTGGTTTCTTTCATATGCTGTTCTCACTTTGGTTCTGACGAGGCCCCAAGACCACAGGGAGTCTTCGTGGTCAGACCCACCTAAGGGCACAGACACCAGCCCACGCAGGCATACCAACGTGTAATTGCTTTGCTCAGAATGAATCAGTTGTGTCTTTGGCAATTGTCCTCCCTCAGGCTTGATGGCATCTTGCTTTTGCAAACTTTTGTTTCCTGAGAAAACGTCCCTTTTTCCTTTGGACAAATCTGGCTGTATTTTATTTTGCTCTACTGAAGATTTGTCATGAAATGTGGTGATGCTTTGCAGAAATCTGTGCCTGTCCATAAAATACGAATTTAAATTGCTGTTGGACAACTCTCGTATGGTTGCCAGGTACAGTTTCAGATTTCTGTCCCAGAAATGCGTCAGCGTGGGGTGGGTTAATGGGATGGGGGAAAGTTCCACCCCCGTGAATACCAACAGACAGCCTTAACGTTCAAATGCCCTGTATGCACCTGTGTATGTATTTATGTTTGTTTTTTTGAGGAATTGAGAGAAGAGAGTTGGGTGAGTCTGAGAAAGTTTTAATAAGACTCAGGTTCTTGGCATCTCCATGGCAACGGGAAGTATTGCCACTGTAAGCATCCCAGCTTCATTAAGAGGACAAATACTACCCACGGCCTGAAGTCCTCAGGAGACATGTTATCTAGAGTCTCAGTTTCCCTACTGAGAGTGACCGAAGGTGACTGTTGGCTTGGACAATTGTAGGATACGACGGGTCAGCAGGACCACAGTGACCACCTCATCTCACAGATGGAAACCAGCAGCCCAAAAGAAGGAAGTGACTTTCCCAAGGTGGTGCCACAGTCCAAATGGAGACTAGAACTCACATCCCTTCCACCTGCTCCTCCACTGCCCCTGTCACCTGCCCTACTGCCATCATACACAAACCTACCTTTCCGAGTTCCCCATCCCAGACGTCCACAGCTCTCTGCCGCTGGCTGTGCAGAAAGGCTGTTTCCTCTTGGTTTGTCAGCTGTGTTCGCCATCACCCTTGACAACGCCCAGGTTTTCCCTCTCTTCCCCTGGGATTATCTGACCCCCTTTTGATACTCTCAGAGCATAAAATCATGTCTCCCACCCTACAGCCTTGAGATCAAAGCCTCAGAGTCTTCCCGTTGGCGAGACCAGCCTTGTCTTCCTGCCTCATCTCTAACCATCACAGAAACAGAGAATTAAAATGAAGAACGCAGCCATAAACCTTCCAAATAGTTTTGTTCCCATGGGGAGCCCTTCGGCAGCTGTCTCTGAAAGGATGCAGCATTTTACATCCTCTCCCTGCCACTTTTATTTTTCTTTGCTTCACTGTTTTATGTTCTCCTGTTAAGAAGAGAAGGGCAGTAAAGTTGAAAAAGAGTCGGGAAGTTGAGAACTCTCTGATTTAGTTTTCTTACCTACTTCGGAGTTGGGACATCCATCTCTGTATACAAAGGTGATCATTTCAGCCTTGTTAAATAGCTTTAAGACTTGGAAACAACATACATGCCCACTCATGAGGATGTAGGCCGTGACGTAAGCTCAGCCATGCCTTTGAGGGGATTACTGGATGCTTGCCTTTTCGAAGGTGCTGACTTGGGGGGAGTGGGGGACGGCAAACAGGACTTCTGAGATGACTGATGCTTTCTGCCTTGACATGCGTGGTGATTTTAAGGATATACATGTATGTGTAAACATGTATCTAGCACTTTATTCCATATAAGTTATACCTCAATAAAAATAAATGTACCAAAAAATTTTAAATAGTCTATGTTTACTGACATAGAAATATGTGCCCTATGTGTGGGGTGAAATGAGAAAAGAATGCCATTGGTGAAACGGTTTGCATGGAATAATTATTTTGGGGGGGGGTTGGAACAAGGGTTGCAAACTATGTCCCATGGGCCAACCTGTTTTTGTAAATAACCTTTTATTAGAACAGAGTTGAATCCATTCACTGATGTGTTATCTATGGCTGCTTTCATGCTAGCTATTAGTTTCCTAGGGCTGAGTGAAAAGCATCACAGAGCAGGAGGCTTAGACAACAGGCGGGTTTTTGTCTCATACGTCTCAAGGCTGGACGTCCGAGATCAAGGTGTCAGCCGGGCCGTGCTCCCTCTGAGGCACGTGGGAGGGGTCTGTCCCCGGTGTCTCCTGATAGATCGTAGGTTTGTGGCGGCATAACTCCAGCCTTCGCACAGCCTTCTTCCTGTGTGCATGTCTGGGTCCAAATTTCTCCTTTTTCTAAGGACCCCGATCATATTGGATTAGGAGCCCACTGTACTCCAGGATGACCTCATCCTAACTAATTGCATTTGCAATGACGCTATCGCCAAATAAGGTCATATTTGGAGACACTGGGGGTTACGGCTTCAATATATGAATTTTGAAGAAATGGTTCAACCTATAACGTGCTACGATAGCAAAATTGAGTAGTTGCAACAAAGACTATAGCTACCCCGCAAAGCCTAAACTATTTATTACCTTGTCTCTACAGAAAAACTTACCAACCCCTCTTTTAGAAGATGTGTGTGTGTGTCTGCACACACACACACACACAAAATTTGGAAGGTCATTCACAAATATGTTAACAGAGGTTGCCTCTGAGTTATGGAATGATAGGCAATTTAATTTTAATTGTAGTCTTAATATTTTCTACATGAATTGGGTTTCTAAAGATTATTACATAATAATTTTTGTGATACAAAAAAATAGTAAACACGTTCCTTTGGGCAGGGAGAGACATTATTCCTATTTAGTCTCTCTCCCTTTCCCGCACGCAACCGCCAAGTTCTCCTGTCCCTTAATGGTTTATTTTGTTCGGATGCAAACCTTTCTAAATAGGCCACTGTTCTCCACTGTTGGGTGTGCTAAGGGCAGACACTTAGCAAACCAGCAGACTCAACTGTTTACTCACTTGGGCATAAGGATTCTTCCTGTCTTTATTTAGCTGCCTCTTGTAACTCGGAGAGAAAAGGTCCTGGCTTTTATCTCCTCATTAAAAATAGATCCTTTTATGATGATGGGATGGAGCCGTCATGAGTCATCATCTCCTGTGTGAAAGAAAGTGTGTGATGTTGGAACAGGCCTCGGGAACTGGGCGCCAAGATCGTACCTCGCTCACCACCCCCATGACTCCTTGGTTTCTTGTCGTTGCAGGAAACTGGACGCGTTCATCTATGACGCTGCGGTCTTGAATTACAAGGCCGGGAGGGACGAAGGCTGCAAGCTGGTGACCATTGGGAGTGGGTACATCTTTGCCACCACCGGTTACGGAATTGCCCTCCAGAAGGGTTCCCCTTGGAAGCGGCAGATTGACTTGGCCCTGCTCCAGTTTGTTGGTGATGGTAAGACCTTGGTGGGCCCCCTTCCTTCTGGAGACCTGAGACCCTTGCACTGTCTCCGTTTCCTAATGGACCTTTGGGTGATGAGTTTGCTCACTAAGAGTGTTTATTGAGTGCCGATCACATGACACCATGATTCTTTAGGTTGCTTGTGATGGAAACCAATTACAGATAACTAAATAAATTAAAGGGAATTTATCAGAAGGATGCAGAAGTGTCTATCTCAGTGAATTTAGGAAAGAGTTGAGCAAATAGGTTCAGCAGGAAAAACAGGAACCAGGGCAGTCCTAGGGCCTCAACAGCAGGAATTCATAGGTCCTCTCTCTAGAGCAGTGGTTCTCACTTGGGGGGCTGGGGTGGGGGGTGCAGGAGATAATTGGCTATGTATGGAGATAGTTTTGATCATCATGACAAGGAAGCTGGTTTGATACTGGCATCTAGTGGGGAGAGGTCAGGCAAACACCTTACGGTGCCCCGGGCAGCCCCCTACATCTCAAAACACAGGATTATCTGACTCCAAACATTAGCAGTAAAAAGGTTAAAAAAAAAAAAAAAAAAGGAAACTCTGCTCTAGAGCAAGGACATTACATAACTAGGCTCTGAGTCCCAAACTCTTATTTTCTAAATTCTAAATTTCAAATTCGAGAGGAAAGATTCCTGATGCATTTTGGGTCAAGTGCTCTCTCCTGAACCCTTCAGGAGTGGATAAGGGGCGGGGCCATGTTGTCCTAACACAACGGCTCCTGTTATTACCCTACGGAGGAACAAAGGAGAGGCAGTCTCTACAAAAGGAATTGTGAGCAGAAATCCCATGGGTTTCCACTATAGTCCACCTCTTGACTGCCTATCATGTGGGGAAAAAAAAAAACTGTTTCCACCCTCACAGGGCCGACAGTCTAGTGGGATTACCATATTTATGGAACTGTACAATTAAGTAGGCTGATGATCTCCAACAGCATTCATTTTCTTCTGTCCTTCATAGTTGGTGGTCTCACCACAGCCCACTGCTCCATGACATGGTTTTTAGAATCCTGTCCTAGCTCAAATGGCATGTTAGTTACCCTGTGAATTACCGACACAGGGATAGGAAAAGCAAAGCCAGCAGAGATGGCAAGTTAACTCTGAAAACTTGAGTATAAATAAGATATAAAACCCCAGGGCTTAGGGCAGAAGCTGCCTTTAAGAAGGTTGGAGGCTATAATCAGAGATGGTTACAGAACGTGCCCATCTAGAGCTGGGAGAGGACAGTCTGGCAACCACTCTGGCCAAATACAGTGTCGAAATGGGCAGAGGTTAGTGCATATGTTTGGTGTGGATTTGAACAAAGTGCATAATTCCTTACCCTCTCTCCTCCCAGAATTAAACCCTAGATTTCTCACAGAACCGTCACGAGATCTACATGTGCTTTATATTTAACTCCCAAATAAGAGTAGCTGATTCTTTGAATTCCCTTTAGGGCATCTGTCCCTTCCTCACTCAGATCGAGAGCCATATTCTCTGCTGTGTGATCATGATTTGTGTCTGTGGTGGTCAACGATTGCTGTGAAATCTTAGAGGCAGAGGACAACAAGCATTTCTTTGGCTTGTGGGAGTGCAGGTTGAGTGGAGAAGCTCCGTCTCGGGCTGCGGTGGCTCCACTCCCTGCTGCAAGCCTGTGGATCATCTCTGTGGTCTCTGTTCCACAGATGCTGGTTCTGGGTCTCAGGCCGAAGGGGCAGTGGCTAGCTGGAAAAAGCCCTTTCCGTGGCTTTGTTGGAGGCATAGAAAAAAACACCTGCCTACACATGCAGAGTTCAAGTCTCTTCTTTGCCACATTCACATCTGCTAACACCCTTCTCTCCAAAGCAAGTCCTATGGCCAAGCCCAAAGTATACTCTGGAGGTCTACGCTACCTTTCACGGGAAGAGTTTTGGATTTACACAACGCATTGAGGCCAGTTGTCCCGTGGAGGCTGCCTGAGCACCTCCACATGGGGTAAACTACTCAGCAAACCAGAGTCTTACTTCCAGCAGTAAACACCACACAATCTTGACCATAACAGGCAACTGGTCAATGCAGGATTGGATGAATAAATACACACACAGATGAATGGTTGGTATCAGGATGTATTTCATTTGACCAGAAACTTCTAAATATGATGGGTAGCTGTCAAATAAGTCAGTTGTAACTCTACTCCTACCTACCATGGCTGTCATTCTCACAGCATCTATTATGAAATAGTAACATATTTAGGGAATAGGATATGCCAATCACCACGCTGGATGCATTACATGTGTTCTTTAATTTGATATTCATAACAACTTTGTGAAGTTAAATATTGCTGCTACTCGTTTACAGAGGAGGAAACTGAAGCTCAGTGAGCTTACGAGTCCCCTAATGAGAAAGTGGCAAAGTCTCTACTTAAGGGGCCTCACTCTGGATGGAAGTCAATTATGTAAGACTCCTGTTTCACTTAATTCTCTAGGATATCTATCAAAGTTGGCTAATTAGATGCTCAAGATGCATAGATCCTTTGGAAAGAAATAATTTGGTGTATATGTGAACAACATCTATTGTTCCATTTACAAATGCTTCTATGAAAAGGGTCATTTTTCTCAGCCTCAGTTTACTCATTTGCAGTTGAACGCAGAAATATTTACCTGATAAGGTTGTTGTGAAGATAAAGTGAGAGGTTATATGTAAAGAGCTTGGCTTAGTACAGCTACCTGGGAATAGAAATGGTTCAATAAATGCTAACTGTCACCATCATCATCACCACCACCATCATCATCACCACCACCATCATCATCATCACCAGCACCACCATCACCATCATCACCAGCATTATCACCAGCACCACCATCATCATCACCACCACCACCATCATCATCATCACCACCATCATCACCAGCACCACCATCATCACCACAACCATCATCACCATCATCACCATCATCATCACTACCACCATCATCACCATCACCAGCACCACCATCATCAACAACACCATGATCATCATCATCACCACCACCTTCATCATCATCACCACCACCTTCATCATCACCAGCACCATGATGATCACCACCATTATCACTCTTCTCTCCCTCCTCTTTCTCCTCCTTCTCCACCTCACTCTCCACCTGCCTCCTCATCATTGTTGTCCATCCACCACTCCAGTATTCAACATAGCTTATTTAGTGTTGTGTTGGTGATAATATGGTCAAATTAGTGTCATGGAAATACAGTGCTGAACAGAAAATGTCCTCTTTGTGGTAAATTTAAAAAAAAAAAAATAAGGACATCCAAATAAGCCAAAGATGTTTTCCTTGTACTCACAGGGCATCTAGAGTCTTAGAGATATTTTCTGTCCTGGCTTATGGCTTTCCCGGTCAGACTGTCTGGGTTGGGAATGTGTCTTCACAGCTCCATCTTTAGAGACCATCTGGAGGCAAAGACATTGGGGAGAAAGTGACGTTGCTCCAGGGGGCGTCAAGATAATCTTCCCGGAAAGCCATGTCCAATTCTGAATATCTCTCTAGGAGTAAATACATGAATTAACACAACTGCATAAATATTTCACTTATCTTATACAGCTTCAGCAGGATTAATTATGCTCTAAAATTAGACCTGGAAAGAGCACAGTGCTGAGCGATCCCTAATTATTATTCATCCTCTGGAATGGAGTGTTTATCTCTTGTTATAGAGTAGCTTCGGTGGATGATTACGAGTCTAATGAGTGTCAAAAGTATAAAAAAATTTCCTAATGAGCTATGTAAATATAACCTTTGAGTGGAGTGTTTGGTTATTGGGGGAACCTCTTATGTGAAGCCTGCCAGGCGTTTCCCCGGGAAAAGGGCTACTGACCTCCTTTAACAGACACACAGAATCCCAATAAGATCTTACCGTCCTTTTCCTGCCTAAGTGTAGTGCCCTTTCTGAAATAATGGAGTGCAACGTGGGGATCTTTCGTTCTCAGTAGTTTAGTAACAACACTCAAAGGCACTTTTCAGCATTGATCATCAATATCTAATATTCACTGAGAAACATACATTCTTAGGCACTGATGTCTCAAGAAGGAGATCTCATGGTCTTTTTCCTCCTTCCTTCAAGGAGCTTACCGTCTAGTTGGTTGGCAAAGTATGAAATTAAAATATCTAACCTCAAAATATGAACACATTTGTAATAATTCATACATATATGAATTAATACAGATTATATATATATGTGTGTTTGTATATATATATACATATATATATATATATTCTTACGTGTCTTGGATAGGGGAGCGAGTGGTCAAGGAGAAATGTGAGATATACCATTTTTTTAAAACAGAAGAAAGAAAGGACACAGTAAGTCATAAAGAAAATAAGAATCTTAAGATTTCGACAAAGATGATAATGGGCCAGAGTTCACAGACCCTCATTCATTAACTTATCCAGCAACCGGCAAATAACTACTGGGTACCTAGTATCACCCTGGTACCTAAAAGATGACAGCTGAGTGAGTAGATAAAGAATGAGTAAGTCTGGGATCTTTTAAAAAAAATGGCATTTCTGGCTTCAAAGGGGAGGTTGAACAGGAGATCCCTTAGTCCCCATCGAGCTCATGAATTTTGTAAATTTTTTTATGTGTTTCTGGGATTTGAAGAGACAGAAGGAAGATCATAGAGGTTAAAGCCCTTTTGATGTCCAGAGGGCAGCAAAAAGATATTACGGAGAACAAGATTATATGATAATATTGTTCAGAAGCAAGTGATGCTGAGAAAATAGAAGGAAACAGTTGATTTCGGCCCATACTCAGTGGTCAGGTGCCATGCCAAGCATCTCTCAAATGGTCTTAGGAATTCTTCGTACGATATTCTGGAGTAGATCTTACTGTGTGCATTTGCAGAGCAGGAAAATGAGGCTCATTTGGGTTACATGAGCTACAGCAGAGCTTCTCAAACCTGAACAAGAGCAGGAATCACTGGTGATCTTGTTAGAATGCAGATTCTGTTTCAGTAGGTCTGGGGGCGGGGAGCCTGAGGTGCTGCCCTTCTCACAAGCTCCCAGGCGATGCTGATGCCATCGGTCTGTGGACCACACCCTGTGTAGACTGTTTCTTCTAGAGGTAAAAATTGAACCAAGTTCATCTGACTCCAGTTCTGACCATTTTTCTGTTAAACCAGGCTCCTGGGAGACATCTCGTTCACTAGTGGCCAGATCACCTTAGCTATAAGTAATATATTTTGTGCTGAGAAGCATTTAATCTTCTTTATATTTTGCTCCAGTTTCATGGTTGTTAGTTTCTTCTTAAACTTAGAAAAACATTACTGCTCCCTGGTGTCTAGTCTGAGTTTGTTGAGCAAATAAAATGAAACACTTGTATTCATTATGTATTTCTATAAACCATTTATGTGGTGTATTCCACTGCACTTATATTTAGGTACATATGAAAGATATCATATGTGAATATTTGAAGGATATGACATGTGCATCTTGTATTAATATTGTATTCTAGGGTGACCAACTCAGCCCTTTCTGCTGGGACTCTCCCAGTTTTAAAAGTAGCTGGAGACCCCAGTTATATCATATTTGGACATACATGATACGTATCATATATGAAATATTGGCAAGATACCCTCTATATCATTTCAGTTGGACAGGTGCACTGGGTTCCCTTTGTCCCTTTCATACTGCATCTTTGCAAGCAATCGTTTTAAAGACTCAACCAAATTGATAACAAAGTGGAAGGGACCACACACTCAGTGCTTGTATGAATAAGGAGCCTTGCTGCAGTAGAGCTTTGGAAAGCAACACCCCGGGATAAGATGCTCACAGATCTTGGAGCAGAGGAGTGCTGGCGGGGCAGGCAGTGGAGAAGCCCCGCTGCCTGCTTCTGAGTGGGTTGGCGTTCACGTTCCTAATTCCTTTATTTGTTGGCGGCTCTTCCATGGAAGCTTGTAGGCTGGCTTTTGACAGTGAGGGACCCCAGGCTGCCAGCCAGAGTAGAGAGTGTTTGTGTGATGGCAGAAGTTCTTTGTGCATCTCATTAGGATTCTCATAAATTGCTCTGAGCCCCTGGATGGGTTGCTCAAATCCTCAGCACAGTCCTGGTCCAGCTCCCCTGCTTAATATCTTTGGGCTGATGTCAGAGTCTCCAGGCTAGCTGGACAGCCCTGCAGCTTGGGTGGTGACGGTCACCAGTGCCGCCACTCCAAGAATGGGCACATCCCCATGTAGCCTTTGCACCCTGTCTTAGAGCTGGCTTAGGAATGCTGGGCAGTGTGGGTTGAGGAAATCACTGAAGATGACCTCACTCCTGAATACTTTCCCCACTCAGCTATCCACAGTATATGAAATTCCACCATGTGAAGGTTTTTTCAGCATGGATTCTGTCATGCAGCCCCCTTTAAACATGGAGTTCCTTCTTCTATCTGCTCCTGAACCCATGTCCTAATCTGAGACCTGACCCATCCTTCAGCCCATGTGTCCCTCCGTGAAGATTTCCTTAAAGACTGCAGCTCGAAGGGAGATACGCCTATAACTCTGACCCCCTTTAGCTCCGTGCTTATAGCGTTCTTGTGGCGTTTAGCAAAACAAGACACATAAAGGGCTGCGATGGACGTTTCTGCAGCTTCCTCACTGTATGGCCACTCCGTTTCTCTGAGTTCCAGTTTCCCCATCTCTATTTTTTTTTTTTTTCATTTCATCTGTTTTTTTTTTTTTTATTGAAGTATAGTCGATTTACAATATTGTGTTAGTTTCTGGTGTACAGCATAGTGATTCAGTTATACAAGTACATATGTATTCCTTTTCATTTTCTTTTTCATTATAGGCTATTAAAAGGTATTGAATACAGTTCTTTGTGCTATCCAGTAGGACCTTACTGTTTATCTATTTTTTTATATAGTAGTTAGCATCTGCAAATCCCAAAGTCTCAATCTATCCCTCACTCTCCCCGTTTCCTCCTGGTAACCATAAGTTTGTTTCCTATGTCTGTGAGTCTGTTTCTGTTTTGTAAATAAGTTCATTTGGGTCATTTTTTTAAATTGGAGTTCTTTAAGGATTAAGTGTGAGGACAAACATAAAGAAATTATCCCGGAGCTTGGCGCAAACTGGACACCTAATGTTGCTGGCCTCTCCGCATCCCCTGTCCCCTGCCGCTCGCTGCACTGCAAGTCCCTCGAGGACACACACTTTCACGTCCGTTCTTGTTGCCCTTTCCTCTCCCCTGGACTCACTCACTACTGAACTTAGCACATAGTAGGTGCCCAAATAAAACTCCTGGCATGAATGAATGAACAAATGAATGGATTTGAAATCACTACAGATAGGCACATAATGGGGTGTCTCTCCAGGACCTTGCTTCAGGCATGTAAGAGTCTCTCCCCTCTCCATAAACCATTGATGTCTCAAAAAAAAAAAAAAAAAAAAGAAGGAAAGAAAGGGAAAAAAACACTACAAATAGACTTTTGTGAGGGTTACTTCATCACTAATATATCTTCTCTGATGAAGGGGGTGCTATTTTCTTTGGGAAGGACATCAGGTGTCTCTGGAGAAGAGACTCAAAGAGGTAATCACTAAATCGCTGCCCAGCCTGACAGTCTCCCCAAGCCTCCGACCCCCGTATTCGCTGTAAGACAGGCAAGTTCCCCCGCTGTCTAATTTGTATGCTCTAGTTGCCAGGCATCTCTGTTTTACGCTTTCTTTTTAACCCGATTTTTCTGGCATGCGTACAGCCTGCAATATTATATATTCCCTGGCTTTTAGAACTAGAGGGGACCATAAATTGTGAGTGAGTTGGTGGATTGTGACTTAGGAGGTAAACAAGAGAAAGAGTGTTTTCCTCGGGGTTTGGCAAACTCTAACACTGCCTGTTTGAGAAAGTAAAGTTTTATTGAAACACAGCCACGTCCGTTCCTTCAGGTATTGTCTGGGGCTGCTTTCACTACCGGGGAAGAGATGACTTGCTGCAACAGAAGTTATAGGACCTGCAAAGCCCCAAAGATTTACTCTCTGGCCCTTTACAGAAAAAGTGTGATGACCCTGGACTTTGTCTAGAGAAAGACAAGAAAGGCAGAGAAGAGTTGAAATCGTAAGTTGTCCAGTTCCTCTAAAGGAAGGGAAAAGATTCAGATGGAGAGAGGAGGGGAGAAGGGGCAGAGAGGATGGGCAAGGGAAGAGGGACCGGGATATTTGAGGGGAAGAAAGGAAACAAGAGTTGGGAGATCATGATAAAAGGATAAAGAAGAAAAGAACAGTCCAAAAGGAAGGACAGAGGAAGAGATAGGGGAAAAGAGGAGGAGGAATGAGTGAGATGAGGGGGAGAGGAAAGATCAGAGAGAGATGTGTGCCCAGGGACCAGTCAAGTACTATTCAGCCTGGGCATGTACAGAGCAGGCTGGGTTTGTTCAACTGAGCAATTAGCCAGTTGCAGATAAAACTGAAGACACGAGGGAGCTGTCCACTGCCCCATCCCGGCTCCGCAGTAAAGCGAGGCACAGACCCCTGGCTGACTCACTCCTGCTCAAAGATGTCTAATCTGTCTCCCGCTGGCTTCCCCTGCCAGCAGCTCTTCGTGACATAGGTCCCTGTGTCCTCAGATGACAGCAACACCCTATGTCAACCAGCAGCCTCGGCCCATTTAAAGAGATAAATGCCAAAAGAGGGAAGGGGGAACTTGCGGGAGACGAAGTACTGAAACTCTGAGAACCTACTTGGAGGGGGTAAGAGACCGTTTCCCACGTCTCTAAGTGGAAGTCATCCAAAGCTACCACTATCGTTGTTTGTACAGATGTTGATAATGGTAGGTCACGCTTACAGAGAGATAACTGTGGGTCACAATCTGTCTTTATGTGCGTTAGTTTTGTTCAGTCCTCACAATGATTAAATGGCATGAGCTATGATTATCAATCCCTGTCTACAGATGGGGAGACTGAGTCACAGGTGGGTTGTGTAATGTGTGAAAGTCCTAAGGGGCCAATTTGACCTAGGCACGCGGGCTCCACGGGCTTCATTTTAACCGTTCTGCAGCACTACTTCTCCTTTTTCTGAGACCCTCCCAGACATCTCGTAAGGCAGCCTGTCCCATCTGGGCAGGGGCAAAAGCTGCCACTTACATGCAGGTGGGTCAGGATCCAGCCTCTCTTCCTTCCTCTTCCCCTCAAGGAACAGCGCCGTCACCTGTAGGTGATGCTGGACCACATAACTTGGCGACAGAGGTTGAGGGTGGGAGACAAAGCGACCTACACTTTTTCCATCTTTCCACGGAGAAGGAGGCTTGTCCATGCCCCGGGCCCTGGCACCGTGGGAACAGGCTCAGCCTAATTTTTGAGATCATTCAACCCTAGCGGTTTGGGGAAAACTCAGGACCCAGAAGCAAGAGATGAGAAGGAATGAAACAAGGACAGAATGTAATTAAGAGGAGTCAGATGTTTGGCCCTGATACAGGCTTGCCGAGCAGCCTCTCCAGGTTCACAAAGACCGCCTTGCTTGCTGGAATTGCTTGCTCCCCACAGAGCTCCTCGGAGCTGCGTAATCCCCAGCACTTCAGAAAGTTATTGTTCCTTGCTAAACGTGTTTTAATCAAATTGAGACTTCAAAGGCGGAAGTCGCAGTTTGACTGAGCTAGGCTACTCTGTAAATCACGAACTTTCTAATCAAGTTAGCAAAGACCAGGTGCTGTTGACAAAGCGCCCCCCCCCTCAGTTTCTTCACCCTCCCTCTGCTCATTCATTCACTCATTCTCCCTCTTAGACATCCATCCAGATAGAATAACTGAGCAGATTTTAAGCTCCTGGTGGTGGGATATAAAAATGATTCATGGCTTTTCTCTCTTGCCCTTAACAGTTACCTTGCTGATAAAGATGCTGTTGGCACTTCTCAGTCCAACAGACTTAGTTGGGGAGCATGTTGAAAATACAGATACCTAATTTTCACCCCACAGGGCACTTTCTGGGTGATTCTAATGCATGATATGGTGTAAGAACTACTCTTTAGAATCAGAATGTGTAGCACTTAGAAGCCTCTCGGTCTCTGATTGGCGAGTACTAGATATCGATGTCAGTGGCCAGCAGATCACCTGTTTGGGGTCCATGAAGTGGGATGTTGGCCCTGTGTTTTATTCATCTTCCCTCCCTCAGGGCTTCTGATTGTATTCTCATATCCAGAGACCTCGGTGATTGTGAAAACCTGAGGAAGAAATGATGTGGAATTCATTAAGTGTCAGCCCACACCATGACCCCAAGAAGGAACACAGGAGATACAAGGTTAGACTGTGAACAGAAGTAGTCAAATAGGCTTGAATGTTTCTCATTCAGAAAGGAACAAAATAGACATGAAAGTGTTTGCTGCTTCCAAAGATTCTGTTTTCACGTATCGACTACAATAACAGCGTTATAATTAAAGCAGGCAAGACTGGAAAGATCCCCATCTGGGCAGTGAATGAGCCAGGGCTTCTCTTGATTAAATTAGATCTGGAATCGGATTTGGATTTGATGGCAGCCCTGATTCCTTACGCCTGCAGGTGTGGTCTCATTGGAACCCACCAGGGATATGTGGTCTGAGACCTCTCCTGATGGCTTGACCGAGCGTAATGTTTTCCTGTGGGTTTCCTTAATGCTCCCACTCTATGCTGGATGACTTTCACATGCCCACCAATCTCATTTATACACAGAATAGCAGCTTTGATGATATATACCCAAAGGGGGTGATGATCAACAACCATTTTGATGCCCCAGCAACCAAGTCACTTCGAGCCTCCTGTGACCTAAAAAGTAAGTCCAGGGCAAACTACTCATTTGGAAATGAAATGTTTTCAAAGAAATGCATCAATGCTAAGCAGAGATTAGCAATAATGGGCTTAACTGCTTCTTCATTGGCCTGTGACCAGATGGCACCATAAAAATGAGACTTGTTTATCTCCCTCCTAATTTTAACTGGAGACATTTGGAATAATAATGGAATGGTACTTACTGAAGAAATAGATAAAACCCATAAATATCCTGGAGAGCCATTGACTCTCCCCTCTCCGTGAAGGCTCTGAGGATTTTCATCTGTGTAAGTTCACAGTGAATTTCCCGATAGGTCTCTTGAGATGCGAGAGTTGCAGTATTTATTAGCAATCTGACACCAGGATTAGAACAAGGTCAGCAGTGCCAAATTTGTGCCTGACAAGCAGTGAATCGCTCAAGCCAGCGAAAGTCAAATGTTGAGAGAACCATCAGAGGTGAAATAAGACATAATGAATGGTTTGCTGGCAAGTCAAACACTGATGTCACAGACCCTCATGTCAGATTTATGGGGTGGATAAACAGTGGCCTCAAATCCCTCTCAGTCTATATTTTTTGAACACTTTGATTTGTAAAGGCAATGAAATGTATATGTATAAATTCACCCCAACCTACTGCCTTAACATAATTATTTTCAATTTATATATTACCTTCCAGTCCTTGTTAGTTGCAGACACATTTCTTTAAATAAGTATAATTACTGATTTCATGCACTTTTATACCCTCCTGTTTCCATGGTGATATATAATCTGGTCCTCACAATTATTTTAATTTTTGCATAAAATGTCATAATCATTATTAAACTGTAATTCATTACATTATTTTTCTAGTGTTAAACATTTTTTTGGCTAGTATAGATAGTGCTGGAATGAACATCTTTCTGCCTTTTTTTCTCCTTTGAATTGCTTATTTATAACAAACTCTTAGATATAGAATTTGCAGCATTAATGACTGTATATATTTCTAGGAGTCTTGATGTGTTGTGCCATATTAATGCCCAAAAGATGTGTTCCCATTGAAAACGCTTCTAATGATGAATAGATGGACCAGTTTTACAACAGCCTAGCAGCATGGAACATTATCGTCCATTTTGCTATTTTAGAAGGTGTAGTGGGCTAACTCACGGTTGCCTTAATTTGAATTCCTTTAAACATTGGTGGAAACAAATTTAAAAATGTGAGTTGTCTTCTCATCTTTTGGGGGCATTTAACTCTTCTTACATATGAATTTTAATGGCATTTTGTATATCTTAGTAATTTATTAAAACTTTGGTTGTGCCATTTCACACAAAAAACTCATAAATGTAGCTGCTTGGAGTGTAGTTAAGAACAAAGGCTTTGGGTTCAAATATAAGAACTGACCTTCACTAGCTCAATGACCTTGGGAAATTTACTTACCCTTTTTAAGGGCCGGTTTCCTCCTCTTTCAGTTGGGAATTATAATGGCACAAACCTCACCAATATAAATTGGTTTATACCCATCAAACTGTAGGTACCCACTAAGTATCACAGATCATAAATAACAATGATTAAATTAGGATTTAGTCTTGTTCATATCTATAGTTTTGTTTAATCATTTTATTTCCTTTTTTCATTGCTTAAATTAGGATTCTGCAAACTATGGCCCCCACTGGCCCATTGCCTGTCTTTATAAATAAAGTTTTATTGGAACACAGCCACATCCATTCATGCACTATGTGTTTTTATGGCTGCTTTCAAGCTACAAGGGCAGAGCTGAGTAGTTATGACAGAGGCCATATGGCTCGTAAAGCTGAAAATATTTACTGATTAGCCCTTTACATAAAGAAAAAGATTGATGACCTCTGGCTTAAGTTATAAAAGTAAAATGTGCTCTTTTTAAATAATTCCAACAATATGGAAGAATTTAACATAGCTCACGCTACTTCATTCTTTGAGATATTTTTCTTAGTTTAAAAAAAAAAGTTTGTATTTCTTAAAAAATGAGGTGGTTTTTTTTTTTCTGTTTGGAAAAACTCTCCATTTTCTAGTTATTCCCACTCTTGACCCCCAAAGTGGAAAAACACCTTACACCTCTGCTCTGCCACTCTTCTTTTTTCCCTTCTGTAAACTATAACATACAGTCAGCCTTGGTATCTGTGGGGAGTTGGTTCCGGGACCGCGTTGGATACCAAAATCCGCAGCTGTTCACGTCTCTTATATAAAACAGCATAGTATTTGCATATAACCTACACACATTCTCCTGTACACTTTAAATCATCTCTTGGTTACTTTTAATACCTAATACAATGTAAATGCTATGTAGATAGTTGTAAATACAATGTAAATACTATGTAAATAGTTGTGGGTGCACTGCAAATCCAAGTTTTTCTTTTTGGAACTTTTTGGAATTTTTTTCCTGATGATTTTCAGTCTGTGGCAGCTCGAATCAGATGATGCGGATATAGAGGGCCAACTGTGCGTTCATTATATGGCGCAAATCTCATTGC
Source organism: Camelus bactrianus (assembly GCF_048773025.1). NCBI lineage: Eukaryota > Metazoa > Chordata > Mammalia > Artiodactyla > Camelidae > Camelus > Camelus bactrianus. The sequence goes on along the minus strand of NC_133556.1, from coordinate 33,088,730 downwards.
CCAATTAATTTCTATGTAACTGTGTAGTTGCCAAACAGATTGAGGTCTAGAACTTGATCAGCACCATGGAAAGCTCCCTTATGGCCTCTTCCAGCCAATATCTCTCCCAGAGGTAACCACCATGCTTCCCTCCATGATAATGGATAGATTTTGCCTTCTTTTGAATTTCAAATTAATGGTGGAATCATACAACATATATTCATTTGTGTCTTTTATGACTGGATTCAAGTTACTGCATGTAACTAGAGCTTACTATTTTTTCATTACTATGAGATATTCCATTGTACAAATACACTGCAATTTATATATACACTTGCCATTGATGGGCATTTGTGTTATTTCTCATTTTTGTCTGCTTTGAACATACCTGCACATATTTTTAAATATATTTTATGTATTTAGTATTGCACTATATTTTATTTTGGCAGGAGTGGGGGAGGTAATTAGGTTAATTTGTTTTTAGAGGAGGTACTAGGGATTGAACCCAGGACCTCATGCATGCTCAGCATGTGCTCTACCACTTGAGCTACACCCTCCCCCCTATTTGCGCATATTTTTGGTGCTTGTAGGCACTCACTTGTTGGAGGATATACCCAGGAATGAAATCACTGGGCCATGGGGTGTGCAACTACTCCGCTTCAGTACTCCCTTCCAAACAGTATTCAGAAGAAGTACAATTTACATTCCCACCAGCAGTGCAGGTGGTTCCTCTAACTTCTGAGTGCTCCGTTTCTACCTTTCATGAGAGAGGTAAAGCTGACGTGTGTAACTGAACTCTTGGTGGGTTCCTCGGCGGCTGTGTGGTTGGATGTTCTTGTTTGATCACAGCCAATAGTTTAGAGATCCGGATTCCTTTCTCAGCTCTTTACTGTGACCTAGGCTGCATCCTTAGCAGAATGGGGGGAGAGGACGGCTGTGTCTGCCCCACACACCCTCCTGGGTCAGAATCTGAACCTGAGTCCTCTCCTACCCCCACAGGCTCTCCCATTCATCCCTGGCCACGTGCTCGCCCCCTTCTGGTACTCAGACTTGGGATACGGGTGGGGAGGCAAAAGGACCACCTCCTTCCCTAACAGGGAGGGAGGCTGTCATCAAAGCGAGATCCTTGAGGTCCTAACCCAGCCCTCCACATCACCCTCCCACTCTCCAAAGAAAGAGAAACTGGGTCTTCTGCTCTGGTTATGGACAGCTCTGACCACAGGCCCAGGGCCTTCCTGTAAAGGCTCCATTTCTCCCTCCTCTTTCCTCCCTCTATGCCTCCCTCCTTCCTCTACCCTTTCCTTTCCTTTTCACTCTCTCCTTCACTTCTCCTTCAAGCCACAGCCAAGTCCTGAGTGCCCACTAAGCCCCCTGCACCGTCCTAGCATTGGGAAATGCCGAGCAATTGGACAATGGGTGTGACCCTTTTGCTTAAGAACTTTACCATCTCAGAGAGCCTGTTGACAACACTTCAGTGAAAAAGGAACTGAAAAGCAGTGATGTCATGTTACTTGCTGAAAGAAAGAAGACATTTCTTGGCATGGGTTGTGGGATTATTGCTATCTTTTTCTCTTTTTTTTCCCTGCATTTACAACCTTTTAAAACACAAGAATCTCTGTGATATTAAAAAGTCCTCGCACTCTTACACAATGAGTCATAGGATCTTGAGGACTATTGATTGAGAAAATGTGCAATGTCAAAAAGTTACTGTGAATTCATTTAAGCTCACAAATGCATATGCCTTTTCAGTTGTCACAACTTGACCACCGATATGTGTGTGATGCAAATTGATGAAGCCAACCCCAGAAGTGCTTGGTATACACAGGATTTCCTGGGCTTCTTGCAGTTTTTCTGCAGTCTTACTCCAGAGAATTATTTCTCACCAACTCCACCCTCTAATGGAAAATTGTGACCAAGCACATTGTTTGAGCGTTTGATGGAGTTGCCCAATCCTCTCTCCTTGTTTTCCTTTTTCTTCTTCAAGAGACACAGGTTGGGGACCTGTGTGCATAAAATTCCCCAGTTCCAACTTGCACAGTTGATCATGTGGCCTATGAAGTCCCAGCCAGATGGTGACAAGCAGCAATGAATCCTACAACACTTGAGCTCCATCCGCAGAGCAGAGACCTCAGTTGGAAGGTGCTGGTAAAACATTTATGCCAAAGACAGCCTGTCTCTGCATCTAATGGGATACATTTAAGCCTAGCCCTATTTTTATTTTGGTTTTGTGACTTCTCAGCATTATACAGAAATGGAATATTCTGACATTTAAATAGGGAGATTTATCTTCCAAATTCAGTCTATTTGTATTCAGAAGCTTGTACCATTCCTCTCCTTCCCCCTCCCCACCCCGCAAAGGTACTTTTTTTCTCTCCAGCAAATTGTTCAAACTGGAGATCATGGACACAGAAGTCCTAGGCTCCAGAATGCTATTATTTCCAGATCCAAGGTCACCTGGCTTTCGGTCAAGAGTGTGGAATCGGTGAAGCCAAGGCCCCACAGTCAGTGATCAGATGGTCTGGCTGACCTGACTCTGTTCCAAAGCCACAGACTATATCCCTGATCTGACCAGCAGCTTCCTTCCAGAGCAACTGGTAAGGAAAGGCCTTGGCCTCAACACTGCAGCCCCCAGGCCGTCCTCACTCCTGGGACTGCAGTTCTGAGCTCACAGAGACCAAATCTGTTCTCGCAGAGAGCACTAGCCTGCCGACAAGGGTGCCCTAGATTTTCTACAAAGAAAGTTGTTCTGTTCCTTTGCCATTTCCAATTCCATTCGGGCTTCTGAGAAATCCAGAGTGGCCAGTCCCTGGGCAAGACATGAAACAGAGTTGAAATGGGGTCACTTTCCCTGTTGGGGTTCACAGCAAACCCTGAAGGGACCAGCAGCAGCCTCCCCCTGACGTCATTAGGCTCTGGATGGAAGGCGGTTCTCTGTGGGGAACCGCCGGCCTCTGTCACTGGGATCTGTGATTGGAACTTACTTGCCCTTGATTTTGGGGTTTCAGAAACTTTTCCTGACCCCTTTGCCTGGAGTTTCACAGATTCCTTCCTATCCTGGGTTCTTGCTGATCCTCAGATCATGGAACCAGAAGCTGATCAAGGAGAGGAGCCTTGTGTCATCGACAGTTTTGTGGGCCCCCTACAATGTGCCGAGCCCCGTGCCGGGGACTGGGGACACAGGAACGGTAAGACAAGACCCCCATCCTTGATAAACTCACCTCCCAGTGGGGAGAACTTAGAAGCAAGTGGCTACTCTATTCCAGTGTGACAGATTCTCTGCTGATATCCAGGATGTCATGGAAGGAGAAACCAGTCTCACACTAACCTCCCTGTGCGTTTAGGGGAGACCTCCTGGAGATGGAGACCTCTGAACTGCACCCCAAAGACAGCCATTGCCAAGCTTTCAGCATGATACCATGCTACTGGAGATCCAGAGTAAATTGTTAAAGGTGGCAGTGACACTGATGACAGTTTACAATGGACCCTCATCAGCAGTTTCTTGCAAATAGGTTTCTCCCAGTCACTATATCTCCTGGGAACAGGAGACTTTAGTCTACACCTACTGCCTGCCTCTGAGACCAGGGCAGGACTGGGGTAGAACCTACTGGTGACCTTCATGCACACTATATAGCACCGTTGTTCAAACTGACCATTGCCCCACCCATCTGTCAGAGCCGACCTTATGTGTGGTGTCTGATCACTGACCAGGATGACAGAAACTTGGACAGCAAGTGAAGAACTGGGGGTCCACCAAGCATGCAGCTGGTCTCATCGACAGCCCCCTGCTCCCAGGATACCTCAAACTCTTTAGCACGAGAGCAGAGTCCTTTGCCATCTGGCTTCTGCCCTTCAGGCCCCTCCTTTGATCACTTCTTTGTTCTCTTGAAGTTTGAACCATTCTCTGATCTCAGAACACTCCATGCTTCTTGCTGCCTCCAGCCCTATGCAAATCCAGTCATCTCATTTTGCATGACTGTCTCTCCCACAGGACTGTCTCTCCCACAGGACTCTGAGCTGGTAGAGTCCAAAGACTGTGTGCTATTCATCTCTGTGAAAATACAGAGATGCTGACCTCGGGCTCAGTGCTTTAGAAATGTTCTTTTTTCAATGAATGAATGAATGAGTGAATGAATGAGTGAGGGAGGGAGTCAGGCACAACAACCAAATGAAGTCCTCAGAGCCCCGAAAAGCATTCTCTTCCTTCACTAGAAATGAAGCAGAACATTAAACCCAACTTCTCAAAACCACACACCATTTCTGTACCACCACTGCCTGGGGTCAGGTGCTTTGGCCAGAAACCAAGGGGAGAAAAACGTATGTAGATGTGTGCCTGCAAGGTTTTATGTGTGGGATGATTTTAGAAGGTTTATTTTAGTACATTCTAGGGCCCTGGACAAAGCCTAAAGGGTACAGGTTCAAAATGGACTTTCTACAAAGTCCTCAGGGGAGAAGCTCTGAGGCGGTCTGAAGGCTAGTCACATTGCAGGCTATAAAATCCTTTCCCGGAGCAATCCCCTTAGCACTCAGACAGCCTCTCAGAATAGGATGAAATCTAATCTGAAAGGCAGCTGCAGTCCCTCTGGAAGTGCAGGGAGTGAGTCTAAGGATGGAGAAGGAACGGATTTCTCTTGACTTTGGACACAGCGGATTCTTATTGGAGGGCTCAGCCTTCTCTCTGGACGTGCATTCTTGGAATCGTAGACTCCATGAATTGGAAGAGCACAGGAAGGGGTATGTGGTCCATCTCCCCTCCCCCGCCCAGCTTCCCTGACTTAAGGTAGGAAATAATGATGTCTCCAGTGATTCTTACAAAGTAATTAGTGTGTGCCTGCAGCCTCGCTTAATTCCAAAAAAAACTCCTATGAGGTTAATACTGTTGCACTGCATTCAGTAGATATTAGAACTGACCTCAGAGAGACTGAACAAGTTCCTTAACCTCTCTGTGCCTCATCTGTAAAATGGGTGTGATAATGGCACTGGCCACATTAAGCTGATAAGAGGGCTTCATGGGTGAATTCTTGAAAACTCTAGTGTCTGAAGCAGAATAGAATTTATGTAACTTCGATAAATAAAAGAATAGAAAAATAGACAAAAGAATGGATGAGTGGATGGATAGATAAGTAGGGTATCTGAATCAAGATCAAGCGGGCAGTTAAGTGTGGAAGGCAGGAGCTGACTGCAGGCAGTCTGACTCAAATGCCGCCTCCTGCGGCCATCTAGACCTTATAGAACGATTCCACTGGCACCCTAAGCCCTTCAGGGAAGGGTGCTCCCTTTTGTAGTTTATTCTAGTGTTTTACCTGAAACATTCCTTCTTGTGATTTCTTGGATGTTGTCTACTGGAATTTTTACTTACTCTTTTTTGCAAATCTGAGTCCCATGGCTTCTGCCTTGCGAGCAGATGGATAATGCAAGAAGGGCCCGCGCTGTCTGTGTCCCTTCCGCACCTTTGGTCTGCCCCCTCCCCCGTACATTTCATGCAGCCTCGTGCAGCATCATCTAAGCAGCTGATAGAAGCAAGTCTCAGACACAGCATAACTCGTCTGTTCCCATTTAGATTTTATATCTTTCTGGCCCCTGCCTTTTGAAGCACCACCACTCTGCTTTTTAACTAGCAACATTGGGAAGGGAGAAAACTCTGATGCCCTGCTCTCTATGCAGGACTTCACAGCCTTCCTTTGGGTGGTATGCAGAACTCAGAGACCAGATACACGTGGCTGGCAATGTCTTCTCCCCTGAAGCAGATATAGGAGGAACTTTTGAACAGACATGACTTCCGTGGATGCAAAGGCATTTTCAAGTGCACATGAGCTTCTGGTCATTAGAGGTATAAACAGAGAGGGAGAGATCTTTCAGCATTATGCAGGACCAGCTCTCTCAGGTGCGAGAAGAAGACAGCACAGCCCTGGCTGCAAACCCAAAGCTGTCCAGGCTCCCTCGGCTTCCCAGAGAACCTTTAGCTTTTGTCTTCCCAGCAAGAGTAAGTCTGCTTCAGGAAAGACGTTTAATTGTCCCCTTTACTGGTTCCAGCTCCTAAGATCACATTGACAAAGATCATGGCCTGTTTGTAATGGGAGAAACTGACATGGAATGAACATTATTCCAAACGACATTTGCTGCTTAACCCTAGCTAAAGACGTTCATACTTCTCAGCCTTTTACGCTCAAGCCCTCTGCAAGTTCCCTTTTGCTCTGCATTTCCTCTATTTATGCGGCAGAAAAACTCACCCAACAGATCTGACCATTTTCTGCAATGCTGCCCGATTTAAGCCTGGAGATGTAAGGAAAGAAACAGAAACAGAAAATATAGATCCAATGCTTACTACATGCCGCAGGCCCTGAGAAATATCAAAATCATGAAACATAGTCCCTGATCTCCCGCAAGGAAATTACAATATGCTTGAGTAAATTAAAAACGAAATTAGAAAGCATTTGAACTACAGTTCAGTGCCCAAGTAGGAGAAGGCCACAAGGCAGGAAATGAATGACCAGGAAATGATTGGAACAGGTTGTAACTGGTATTGAGAAATGTGCGTTTGTTCTCCTTTCGGGATGTGGGTCTGGTTTACCAAGTTGACCTACTTCAGAGAAAGATGTTTGGGCAAAGGGCAGAGGAAAAAAAATCCTTGTATTTACATCCTGAAAAGGATCAAAATGATGTTACTTCTAGTGAGACTGACCCTGTTACAGGCATACAAAGCTGGCTGTCTTTGGGACAACACCAAAAGTAAGACGTGCTGGGAATTTGGCAAATCATGGTGAGAAGACCCGTTTTTGAGACCTCGCCAACTCCAAAAGGAGGGAGAAAGTCAACAGCACGTAGTATTTTCGAAGGGATGGCATTGATGTTTGGGGGACAGGAGGAAGCAATAATGCAAATCTTAAAGTACATGGTGGGCAGAGGACTTTGGACGAGTTAATGGTGGTGTTGGGTGGGTAGTGAGATAAAATTACCGAGTGTCGCATGACATTTGTGACTGTGTGAAAGCACTGAAGGCTGTTGAAAGGAAAGGAATTGAAATCAAGATATCCCTTCTCATCTCTCTGCTTGTACTAGCACCCTTCCTTGTGGGTGAAGAATTTATAAGAGGATGTGATTTCTATTTTTTTCCTCCATAATCATGTACACTTTTAAAAAATTGTGATTAAAAAAGTTATACATGTATATATGGCGGTGGTACAATGGAAAACTAGACTGTGGGACCCCTTCATGCTACAAACACATACAAATACAGGATTATAGGCGTGTATGCACACACGTGCATGCACAACGCACAACCAAGAAATCCTTAGGTGCCAGAAACAGAGGGGACTGGGATATTCTCGTGGTGTGTTTCAGCTGAGGTTCCTATGGGAATGGAGGCAGTAGGGCTGGAGCCTGGGGCTTTAACATCCACATGGGGCCCCTAAACTGTGCAAGGAGAGAGGAAAATGATACCACTGCATAAATCTGCTGTAGATAGTCAATGAGGACATGAAAAGGAGATTAGAAAAATCTGTCCATCAACACAAAGGAAGTATAAGGAGCTTGCCGTTCATTTGAAGCTGAGTGGGAAATTAAAACCCAAATGAGCATGGAGGTCTAAACGTATATTACTTAAATGGTGCAGTAATGATAGTAAAATTTATTTTATACAAAAACTGGTACATTGAAAGCCCCTGGAGCCATGGCAGAAATAAGCCCAGAACCTCTCTGTAGGGACGTTTCTGTAGCTCAGTATGCTTGGGAGTTCCAGGAGGTTTGGGGGGGGCAAATAGCTCTGCTGAAGATTAGCTCATAATCAAAAGTTACAAATATCACAAGGAAGTGATCCACCATGAGAGTCAGCACACGCAGCAAACAGAAGAATGAGAATCCCAAGAAATAAGATAGCAGGGAGAGGGTGCAGGGCTGAGAGTAATCAGAGAGACTGGAGGTTTGAAATTATTAAATGTATAAAAGTTTTAAAAATTAGAAGAGTGTAATGATTTATGATTTTAAAAAAAGTAGAATTTTAAAAGAGCCAGATGAATGTCACAATTAAAATAGATTAAAAATTAAAACATAAAGCCAAATATTACTAATGAAGGAATAAATGAGCTGGAAAATAGATCTGTGGGACTCATATAACTACAGGGCAGAACAATAAAGGAATGGAAAATATGAAAACAAGGTTAATAACCTAGAGGATAGAATGAGAAGGTCTAGAATATTTTTAACAAAATTTTCAGAAGGAAAAAACAAGACAGGATTATCATGTGTCATTAGGGAAATGAAAACAACGTGATACCAGTACACACCTGATTGGAATGGTCAAAATCCAAAGCACTGACCACACTAACCAGTGCTGGTGAGGCTGTGTCATGTGAACAGGAACCTCGTTCTTTGCTGGTGAAAATGTAAAATGGTACAGTCACTTTGGAAGACTGTTGGCATGTTCCTACAGGTTAAACACAGGCTTATCACACAATCCAGCAATGATGCCCCTAGGTGCTTGCCCAAATGAGCCAAAAACTTACATCTGCACAAAAACCTGCACATGAATGTTTATAGAAGCTTTAGTCATAATTACCCCATGGTGGAAGCAACCGTGCTGTCCTTCAATAGGTGAATGGGTAAACAAAACACACATCCATGCAATGGAATATGGTTCAGTGATAAAAGGAAAAGATCTAGCAAGCCATGGAAAAATACAGAGGAACCTTAAATGCATCTTGTTAAGAGAAAGTAGTCTGAATAGGCTATAGACTATATGTTCCCAGCTATATGATGTTCTGGAAAAGGCAAAACTATAGAGACAGTTAAAAGGTCAGTGGTCGCCAGGGGTTGGCATGCAGGGTGGGGAGGAATAAAGAGTTGGAGCACGGGGGATTTTTAGGGCAGTGAAACTATTCTGTATGATACTGTAACGGTGGACACATGACATTAAGCATTGGCAAAACGCTGCACAGGACTGTACAGCACAAAGATTGAACCCTAATGTCAACGATGGGCTTTAGTTAATAATAATGTCTTTGGTTCATAAATTATAAAAATATACCACACCAATGCCAGATGTTAGTAGGGAAAACTAAGGGATACGGGAAGAGGGAGTATATGGGAACTCTCTGTACTTTCTGCTCAGTTTTTCTCTAAATCTAAAACTATTCTAAAAAATGAAGTCTATTAATTTAATAAGATGAGGAGAGTTAATAGTCAAAGCAACAATGGGTGAAACTTTTCCAGAATTAAAGTTACGAGTTATCAGGTTGAAAAAAGTCACACTGAGTCCAGAGAAGAACAAACCTAGGTGGGGTCCACACCTAGATCCCACACCAGAGACAAAATGAAATTCTCAAAAGCGATTAGAAAAAAAATAGATTGCACAGTAATGGCAAATAGATTATGAGCTGACTTCTCAACAATTACAATCTAGATCGGAAGGACACTTAATCACATCTTCAAAAGGTCAAGGAAAAATAATTGTCACCTTAAATTTCTATGTCCAGCCAAATCATTCAAGAGTGACAACAAATCAAAAGAAATACACACAAATTTCACATAACTGAAAAAAGAGAGCAGTGTGAAAGCAATAATTATGATTAATCTCTTCAAAAGAAAATCAAACATCTTGAGTATAGTTGAAGTATAGTTGGAGTACAATGTTATATTCGTTTAAGGTGTACAACATTGAGATTCAATACTTTTATAGATCACACTCTGCTTAAAGTTACTACAAAATAATGTCTGTATTTCCCTGTGATGTGCAGTATAGCCTTGTTTTCATATATTTTATACATAGTGGTTTCTATCTCTTAATCCCATACCTCTATCCTTTATATCATCTTAGAGATTATATGTGTGTACAGTGTAGTCACACTATTCATTTAACGTTATCTGCATTTTTCTTGATTTTCACTGTTCTTGAAGGATAATTGTTAAAGGCTGAATCATACTCTTAAGTGCTGTAGTTCAGTGAATTGCTAGACAGCATAATTGCTAGACATTTAGACCAAAGAATTTCCTCTTAAATGGCAACTGGATAGAATGCATGTAAAAGAGAGACAAAATAACACCAACCATGCCTACTTTTTTTTCCCCATTGAAAATCCACCTGCTTCTTTAATTGCCTGCCGAAGTGGGGAGGTATTTAGTTTGCAAGGGGCCATTCGGAGCCAATGGGGACATTTCTTTCCAATGAACACTTTGTGCCCTAAGTGCACTGTTTGAGGTGACTTTTAGGAGTAATCCTGAATGTTCTAAAGGAAGAGGAAAGAAGCAGCTAGTATATTTGAAAACGACCGTGTACCAGGCACTTTGCTAGGCACTTCCTTCACAACGGCTCTTACTTAGGAGAACTCAGCATGAGCCAGGCACTGCATTTAGGAATTGTGCATGTGTCCTCCCTAGAACTCAGGGAAGTATACACTATCATTATACCCATTTCACAGACTGGGTAACTGTGGCTCTGAAGTCACACAGCTAGTAAATGATGAAGTCATAATTGGAATGTGAGTCTTTCTAAATAACCTGCTGCCAGTTTATCCCGTGTCCAGTTCTAGGCTTGGGTAGATGTTGGGGGTGGGGATAGAGGAAAGCAGGGTGGGAAGAACATAATAATTATGACCAAAAAAAGAAAACCAGGGATGTGCCAACTTCTCCCTACCCATGATCTCATCTCATCCTCCGATCCTGCGTAATACTGTTATCCTCATCTTCACCCAGCAAGGGAGTGCACGCAGACCAGTCCACTTGCCTCGAGGTGGCACCGAACACAGGGGCATCCGCCTCCCCCCCCCCGTGCCTGCCCCGCCCCTCACTGCCTGTGGCTCTTGTCTCCTGTCCAGGTGAGATGGAGGAGCTGGAGACCCTGTGGCTCACCGGGATCTGCCACAACGAGAAGAACGAGGTGATGAGCAGCCAGCTGGACGTTGACAACATGGCGGGCGTCTTCTACATGCTGGCGGCCGCCATGGCCCTCAGCCTCATCACCTTCATCTGGGAGCACCTCTTCTACTGGAAGCTGCGCTTCTGCTTCACGGGCGTGTGCTCCGACCGGCCAGGCCTGCTCTTCTCCATCAGCAGGGTCAGTACCCCGGGCAGACGCTTCCCTCTGTGGCGTGCAGGTCCAGAAAAGCATGGGGCTCTCAGAGAGTCAGGGATTCTTGACTCCTGGAGGGGGGAAAGGGGCTGCACATCCTCCCCTCACTCCTCACCCCTTCCTGGACTTGTTGGAAGGGCAGCCAGATTCTGTGTGTTCCTAAGCCAGATGACTGTGCGAGCCAGAGAGGGAGGGGGGATGGGTAAGGCAGACCGGGCGGGAGGGAAGTAGCACAGGTGAAATGAAAACCAGCAGCTGAACCTGGGTGTCAAGGGAACGGTGGAGGATGCTGAGGACCGTGACGCATTGCGTAATACCCTCCACACCTAAAGGGGGCAGCCGTCCTCAGCTCCTGCTGAGTATCCTCTTAGAGGGGTGCCGGCATAAAGACTGCAGGGCATGCAGTCTTATCAGGTCCTCCAGTTTGCAAAAGAGAAATTGGTCACCTGGTTATATATGAAACCTTTCCATTTTTAAATATTCGTAACTAATTCCATTGAAAAACAGAAAAACATCAAAACACCATCTGGGCCAAACACAGCCAGTCTGTGGCCTCCCTCACAAGCCCCCAGATTTGCTACACACCATTACAATTCCTGTGCAGGAGGTCACGATGTTTGCATGCGTTCCAACAGACCACATGTGACAAAACGGAACCTACATGCAAAGCCATGTTGTGTGTGTGTGTGTGTGTGTGTGCATCTACCAAATCACAGGAGCGTGTGTGATGCAACAGAGCCTGCAGTGAAACACGGGCAGGTACTGATGCTGACCCAGGTCGCAGATGGCGGAATCAAAGGGCTGAGATGAGAGGAAGTACCCAAAGCCGCGTGGCCTTGGTGGCACCAGGATTTGACTCTAGGTGTAGTTAAATCCGGAGGCTACCCTCTTACACAAGCAACAGACATCGAGTACAGGCAACACGAGCGATGTGATACAGATGGGGCCACACAACGTGCATGTGCACACGACTCATGTCATATGTGTTTACCTGTTCAAAGCAAGCGAGTCCCTTTCTTGCATCACAATAAAAGCACATACATACATATCATTCACTCATCTTCTAACACAGTAAACATTACTTGTCTACTTGTCAATCAGTCAGTCAGTCATCTATCCATCCATCCATCCATCCGTCCCTCTATCCATTTATCTACCCATTTCTCCCATTTACTCACCCTAGAATTTTTTTACTCTTAAAAAAAGTCTTCCCTACTTCTCATTTACTTTTCTTTTTTTTTTTTTTTTTTTTTGCTTTTCCCCCCTCTAATGGAGGTGCTGGGGATCGAACCCATGACCTCATGCATGTTAAGCATGTGCTCTACCACTGAGCTCTGCTCCCCCTAATTTTTTTTACACTGGAAAGAGTTTAATGAATTAGGATTTGAAATATTATGAAAAATATTTGGTTAGTAACACCTAGCTTTATATGCCAATGTTTACTGGGAAGACAGAATAATCATTTAAAAAGGAATTTGTGCATTCTTGGCATTTGGTGGTGGTAAGAGATCCAGAAGGTACTCCTGGGCTTAGTCAGGAGGGTTTATTTTCTCCGTTCAGGGGCACTCTAAACCTGGGTTCTATGCAAATCCTTATTTCCTAATTAGTTTGATGGCGTCTAAACACGCAGATTGCTTAAAATTAACATGCATGCGTATAGGTAGGTATTAAGCCAACTTGAAGCTAATTCTCCCCGCCAGTTACTAAAGGCTTTCCGTACCCAAATGATTCTGGGATTACCATGAGCAAACACACAGTGTTGCCTTTCCTGGTAAATCCTGCTTGCTTCGGGAAGAGCATTTCCTCTGTCTGAGATACCATTAGGGACTGTCATTATGAGAAATGGACTAAACCCCTCACTCTGGTTCCAAGCATCCTGCAGGGCGGGAGTGCAGGGGGACCTGGGCGCAGCATCGCTGTGTCGTGCCTCGACAAGCTGGACCTCGCACTTCTGTCTCCCCTTCCCTAGGGGAGAGAGGACCCTCATGTCCCATGGGAGCACTGCAGGGACTTCTGTGCCCTTTGGGAACCCCCGGCCACCATCACTCCTATATCCTTAAAGGCTGCAGGAAGCCCTACTTGAGCACTGGCCCCTCCTTTCTCCCCAGATAGTATTTGTTTGTGAAGTAAGTGCAGCCTGATACGTGTGCGGAGGAAGACCTCATACTTAATACACTTTCCCATTCTCTTATTTATTAGGGGAACTCAGAATGGTTTGAGCCCTGATCTTGTGCATAGTAGGGCTTCTGTCTTGCTAAAAAATGTGCCCCCCTTTCTGGTCAAGGGCCACCACATGCCTCTGCAGCTTGTCTTATGTGCACATCACACGTGGGCCACCTTCCATGAGTACTTACACAGCACAGAGGACACACAAAACTGAAGTGTCTGCATTGTGCACACACAACCATTTTCTTGCACAAAAGTTTCAGTGGGAAATCCCCAAGCAGAGAATCTACTTTCATACAAATGCAAGATCCCAAGGACACAATGAATTTTGCCTGGCGTGGGAAGAAGGGCCTGGGCCAGGGATGTTTCTCTGATCCTCACAAACCCCTGTGAGGGTGATATGATCACACCCATCCTTTGGATGGAGAATCTGAGGCCCAGAAGGTTAGAATGGGACCCTTTTGGCTTCACCTTATGTTTCCTTGAAACAATAGGACACTTCTCTGTTTCAGAGAGCCAGGATCTCTGGCAAAAAAAAAAAAAAAAAAAGGCATAAAAGGGGGAACTTATGTTTATGCCGGGCTGAGTCTCATACTTTAATTTCAGTGTTTAAGTTCTTTGTCTAAGGGATGTTGGTCCAGGATGCTCTGAAACTCCCTCCTATCTCAAGGCAGATTTTTCTGCACATAAGGCAGGTCTCTTCCTGCCCAGTTCTCCTGTTAGCACGTTGAACATCCAGCCATGAGCCCTAAAGCTATGGCCACGTAGCAGGCACACGCAGCCCACCTCATGGGCTCAGCGTCCCTCGGGAAGCTCCTGAATAATGAGACACAAATACAAGCCTGAGACACCTGCCCTCCTGGCACAGCCAAGGCTGAAGGCTGGAGGCTGGAGCTCAGAGGCATTTATCTGACATTAGAACCAAGCTTCTCCTGCAGCTGTGGCCTTGGTCTGTTGCGATTGACAAACATCCCTCTGTGGGGCACTCTTAACTTTTGTTTTGTCTCCAAAATGCTGTCCCTCTAATGTTGAAAAAAATATTCACTGCCACCAACAAAAAGAACCACTCAGTTGTCTCCTGAGACATGAGGAATGGGAGACGTAGCAAAGCCAGAGAGCAGGGAGACGGAGACCGTGCCACCTTCCCCATGTGCTCAGAGGAGAGTGTGGCAACCACCATCAGGACCCATAGATAGAAGTCAGATCCCTCCTTCATCCGTCCAGGGTGCTGCTGTAACAAAAGACCACAGGCCAGGTGGCTTTATCGACAACAGAAATGAATGGCACGTAGTTCTGGAGGCCGGAAGTCCGAGATCAGGGAGGCAGCGTGGTCGGGGGAGGACCCTCTTCCGGCTCGCAGCCTCTCCTTGTGTGGAGGAGATGAGGGAGCCCTGTAGGGTCTCTTTTATGAGAGCACTCATCCCATTCATGCGGGCTGCTTGGACCTCACCACCTTGGACCTCACGGCCTAAGCAGCTCACTACTGCTAATTCCATCACCTTTGGGGGCTGGGGTCACAACATACGAATTGGGGGTGGGTGGAGACAGAAACATGTGGACCATAGCAGACACTTCGGGGATCAGGCCCAGGCGGTAAGGAACCAACAGTGGAGCTCAGGCCCCATCGAGAATGTTCTGAGAGGTCAGAGCCCCTCTGGGATGAGGGTGGGAGGGGAGCAGAGCAAATTGGAACAGCACGTCGAGTTGTCAAGGCTAATTTCTTCCCAGCCCGCTGTGGGGCCGAGAGGGCATCTCATTTCCACGACTCATGAAAGGAAACTGGAATCTATGAATAATAGAGGGGAGAAAAGAGAGAGAGAGACCTCTGCAGGGAAGAACGGAGCTCCGGCCCAGGAACGTGGCTCCCCAGGGAGGGTCTGGCCAGCTTATCTAACCAGAAAGCTGCAGTACATTTTCAGTAGCAAAGAGTAGCATGCATTTCCTCCAGCATCAACCAAATGGGCACTGAGCTTGTGCTAGTGAAAAAGGAGAGAGAGGGGAGGGGACGAGTGAGAAGGGCACATCGGGGTGACCGAGCAGCTCTCCCGCTCATGTTTGCGAAGCCTGTTCTGCGTAGGGTGCATTGCTTGCATTCTCAAATCTCACCCTCACATCCACCTTAAAGTGTAGGATTCCCATTTTACAGATGTGGAACTTGAGGCTCAAAGAGGGTGTAGTGGCTTATCCAAAGTCACAGAGCTAATAAAGGATGGAAGTGTGTTCATTTCCAGTGGGTTCCAGGTGTCTGGCTCTTCCCATCCTTCTGTAATATGCACCCCACCTCCTCATCAGCCCAGCTGGAAGGTGAGTCAGCTTAGCTGGAGAACGCTGTCATCCAGACCATCCAAAACGGGGGTACGGGCTGGGTCCCTCACGTTGACTCCTTCCCAAGGCTCCCCCAGGCAGGTCAGTACCTGGGAACTGCCTTAGGTGTGTCCTGTGAGTCCCAGGGGAAACCAGGGATGAGGAAAAGCAGTCAGCAGCCATCGTCCCAGCTCCTGACACATAGCTCGGCAGCCCGACCACTTCTGTGGGCCTCCTGCAAATACAGACACAACCAGCTCAGCCGGGCAGGCGGGAGCACACTGCTCTGACGGCGAAGGGTGGAGGGAAGGTCTCAAAATCTCTTTAATAAGGGGGTCTCATTAAAACCAAGTTGCAAAGTTAGAAAAACCATTTAAGGACTAATGTTTCCATAGTACTAACAGTAGGAAGACAAGGCACCGATCATGGCTGATTCAGACACGTAGGAGACACACTGAGTTTTACCCATGGTAGCAGAAGCCCTCTCGGTCACGGTAGGAGATTATTACATTACTAAACTGGGCAGGGAAGGCATACGTTAGCATAAAAGGTTCGGACGCACTGTGCTATGTGAAATACATGGTGTATGTATTGCATGATTTCGATGTCCAGCAACCCTGGAAGCAATGAGGAGACATTGCTTTTTGGCGGGGAAGGGATGGAGACTAGAGGGAAGACTGCAGGAAGGTAGGAAGGGTATGATGCTAGGGCCTTGGTCTTGGAGAGCCTTCACCCTGCAGCCTGTGGCTGAGACGGTCAGAGAAAGAGATGCTCAAATGCACAGCTAGTAGGCTTTTCTGTTTACTGTTCCTTGAAGGAAGGGAGACTGTCTCTAGAAAACCACAGGAAAATGCAGCAGTGCACACGGGCTGAGGCTGTCACAGTTATGTGAGCATCCCTGCAGGTTCAGCGTGTCCCCACAGTGGGGACCCGATGGAGCTGCTGTCCACACTTCCTCACATATACTTCCCACTAGTTTATGCCAAAGTTAGCAGGAGCTACCATGTCCATTTTACAAGCCCCTTCTTGGGCCGGATCCCTGTCAGTCTGGGGAGGACCAGGTCACATCCTGCAGCCTGGATCTGATTGTTCCCTTTGGGCGCCACAGTCAAAATCTGGGGGCAGGAATGGGGAAGGGAGGGGCACAAGTCACAAGGCCGCTGGCACTCTTTCACCGACTATTGTAGAACAGTCTTCCTCTGAGTTACTTTTAAGCAAAAGTAAACAGCTATTTTTAACAAAGGAACAAGGTGGAGTGGAAAACGAGAGACCTATGGATGGGATGCTTACTGAGTCACTCGGTTCCCTGGATGGATCTAAATGCAGCATCCCTGTGTCACCAGGAGTCTCCACTCTTCCTAGAAACTAAAACGGACTTTTAACTATGCTGACCAAACTCTCCAAACACAAGCACAAAGAAGATATAATATAGGTGGTTAAGTGAGGAGTCCAAGAAGGGAGCTCCAGGGGTTCAAACTCTACCAGGTCTCTGTGTCCCACCATCTGTGTCTGTCCCTCCAAAAATGAATGGTTGACCACATGTGGGTCTCATGTCTTCTTTTTTGTGTGGGGGGGCAGGGAAGAGACTGTTCCACATTTTTTAAAAAATAGTTTATTTCACATGTATATTTTTGTCTCCCCACCATTTCCGTTTGTCTGACCACCACTACTACTATGTCCTATCATAACATTCCATACATACTTAAAACCAAGCAAAGGGTGGAGTTCCATCTTTAAAAACTAAACAGGCATTTTGGACAACACATTCTTGGCAAGGAAACCTGAACAACATTCATCAGACACGGTAGGGAAAGTTCTCACTCTGCGTTAGAAAAAGGACAGCCAGGTATCAACTGTTACAGAAATGAAATAAGACGGAAAAATTTAACAAACTGTTCAAACTATTTTCTTAAAGAGACTTCCTCCCCTGCCAGAGATCTTGAATAGCCTCTTGGTCAGTCATCCAGAAACAATTCTTCACATAATTGATGAACTTGGCTTCCACTTTGGGAAGAGAACCACCTTTTTTTATACTTGCTTGCATTTTTGCTTTAATGTCTTCTACAGAACTAGGTCCTTTTGGTGTTTTAGGAGTTTTTTCCTGTTTTTTTTTTTTTTTTTTGAAGGATTCTTGACCTTTTGATCTTGGGGTTGATGGTTTTGAGTCTTTTCCATTCTGGTTTGATTTTTGTGTGTTTTTGGCTGGAGTATCTTGTATAGATTTCTTTACTGGAGCTTTTTCTTCATCTTCCTCATCATCAAAATCATCATCATCATCATCATCATCATCTTCATCTTCATCAGCAGCAAGTTTTACTTTTTTCTGTGGAAACTTGCTACCACTCCCAGGGGCAGAGTGCTTTCCAGATATACTTAGGAGTTTCACATCCTCCTCCTCTTCATCTTCTGACTCTGCATCTTCCTCCACAGCTACTAATATGCACAGGCCCTGAACCACACTTCAGCCGTAAGACCACAGGTGGTGTTATTTCAAAGCCCCCAAGAGAAACTGTTGGCTGTAAGACATTTTCAAAGTCGCCAGTGTTACTTTAATTGGACTGCCTTCATAATTCATTGCCTCTGCTTCAACAATGTGCAATTCATCCTTTGCACCAGCCCCTAAACTGACCGTTCTTAAAGATAATTGGTGCGCATTTTCATCATTATCCACCTTAAAGTGATCATCTTTGTTGGCCTTTAGTTCATAACTGAAAAGGTAGTTCTGAGGCCTCAGGGGGCTCATGTCCATGTCCATCAAATCTTCCATGAGTTGGTGGCACGCACTTAGGTGGAGAGAAGATGGATGGAGATAAACCACCACTGTTCCGGAGAACAGCCGCGCAGGACAGAATCACACCAGGGTGTTCTACTTTTTTAAATTGAAGTATAATTGACTTACAATATTATACTTTGGGTATATTGAGAGATTCAATATTTTTATACACTATGAAATAATCACCACAATAAGTGTAGTTACCATCTGTCACCACACAAAGTTATTAGAGTGTTATCAACTCTATTTCCTAAACTGTACATTGTATCTTATAACTGGAAGTTTTTACTTCTTAATGCTCTTTACCTATTTCTCCCATCCGTCTAACCCCCTCCCGTCTGCAACTACCAGTTTGTTTTCTATGAGTCTTCTTTTGTTTTGTTATGTTTGTTCATTTGTTTTGTTTTTTAGATTTCACATATAAGTGAAATCAGATGGTATTTGTCTTTCTCTGTCTGACTTATCTTACATAGCATAGCACCCTCTAGGTCTATCCATGTTGTCACAAATTATAAGATTTCATTCTATTTTTAGGGCTGAGTAATATTCCACTGTGTGTTTGTGTGTATACCACATCTTCTTTTCTGTTTATCTCATGATGGACTCTTCAGTTGCATCCCTATCCTGGCTACTGTAAATAATGCAGCAATGAACATTGGGAGGCATATATCTTTTTGAATTAGAATTTTCATTTTCTTCAGATAAATACTGGGTCTCATGCCTTGATTGATAGCTTCAGTGTGTGGGTAGGCGTAATTCCCCAAAAGGTGGTCCTTTTATGCTGAGTTAGTTTGCCAATAACTGACTCTGGTATCCAAAGTCCAAAGATGGTCCTGGGAGGCTTTAATAAAAGTATGAGTTGGTGACCCAGGTGTTGGGAAGGCCAATTGAATACTTATGTGACAATTTGAAGGTCCTGTGATCCTTACAGTTGTATGAGGGTTAGGTGATATTTTTTCTCAAACTCCACGTGTGACTATTTGCAAAAGTGTCAGATGCTCTTGGATCAGAGAGACAAGATCAGCCTGACGCTTCACCACTGGCCTCATACATTTCAGAAACATTGTCAGGATTCAGATTGGATTTCACTGTTCCTCCAGGGCTCCTGCAAGAAGGACATGGCTCCCCTTTGCAGGTCAAGCTCAAGTGTGAAGTGGGTTCATGCCCAGCTGCAGCTGACAGTGTTTTGTGTTACTCCCCACAGGGCATTTACAGCTGCATTCACGGAGTGCACATTGAGGAAAAGAAGAAGTCTCCGGACTTCAATCTGACCGGGTCCCAGAGCAACATGTTAAAACTCCTTCGATCAGCCAAAAACATTTCCAACATGTCCAACGTGAACTCCTCAAGGATGGATTCCCCCAAAAGAGCTGCTGACTTCATCCAAAGAGGCTCCCTCATCATGGACATGGTTTCGGATAAGGGAAATCTGATCTACTCAGACAACAGGTCCTTTCAGGGGAAAGACAGCATTTTTGGGGACAACATGAATGAACTCCAAACCTTTGTGGCCAACAGGCACAAAGATAACCTCAATAACTACGTGTTCCAGGGACAGCACCCACTGACCCTCAACGAGTCCAACCCTAACACGGTAGAGGTGGCCGTGAGCACGGAACCCAAAGGGAACTCCAGGCCCCGGCAGCTTTGGAAGAAATCCATGGATTCTCTACGCCAAGATTCGCTCAACCAGAACCCAGTCTCCCAGAGAGATGAGGGAACAGTGGAGAACAGGACCCACTCCCTAAAGAGTCCTCGGTACCTTCCAGAAGAGGTAGCCCACTCGGACATCTCAGAAACTTCAAGCCGGGCCACCTGCCACCGGGAGCCTGACAACAGTAAGAACCACAAAGCCAAGGACAACTTCAAAAGGTCGATGGCCTCCAAATACCCCAAGGACTGCAGCGAGGTCGAGCGCTCCTACCTGAAAACCAAAGCGAGCTCCCCCAGGGACAAAATCTACACCATCGATGGCGAGAAGGAGCCCAGCTTCCACCTCGATCCCCCCCAGTTTGTCGAAAACCTGGCCCTTCCCGAGAACGTGGACTTCCCAGACCCCTACCAGGACCACAGCGAAAGCTTCCGCAAGGGGGACTCCACGCTGCCGATGAACAGGAACCCCCTGCACAATGAAGACGGGCTCCCCAACAACGACCAGTATAAACTCTACTCCAAGCACTTCACCTTGAAAGACAAGAGCTCCCCTCACAGCGAGGGCAGCGACCGCTACCGGCAGACCTCCACACACTGCCGGAGCTGCCTGTCCAACCTGCCCACCTACTCGGGCCACTTCACCATGAGGTCTCCCTTCAAGTGCGATGCCTGCCTGCGGATGGGGAACCTCTACGACATTGATGAAGACCAGATGCTCCAGGAGACAGGTAACCCCGCCACCCAGGAGGAGGTCTACCAGCAGGACTGGGCTCAGAGCAGCGCCCTCCAGTTCCAAAAGAACAAGCTAAGGATTAGCCGTCAGCATTCCTACGATAACATTGTCGACAAACCTAGGGAGCTAGACCTTGGCAGGCCCTCCCGGAGCATAAGCCTCAAGGACAGGGAACGGCTTCTGGAGGGAAACTTGTACGGGAGTCTCTGTAGTGTCCCCTCAAGCAGACTCTTGGGGAACAAAGGCTCCCTTGTCCCCCAGGGTCTGGAGGTCAGCAAACGGAGCAAGTCCCTCTTGCCGGACCACGCCTCCGATAACCCTTTCCTCCACTCCTATGGGGAAGACCAGCGCTTGGTTATTGGGAGGTGCCCCTCGGACCCTTATAAACACTCGTTGCCGTCACAGGCAGCGAATGACAGCTATCTCCGATCGTCCCTGAGGTCGACGGCATCCTACTGTTCCAGGGACAGTAGAGGCCACAACGATGTGTATATATCGGAGCATGTTATGCCTTATGCTGCAACTAAGAATAATATGTACTCTGGCCCCAGGGTTTTAAATTCCTGCAGCAATAGACGCGTGTACAAGAAAATGCCTAGTATTGAATCTGATGTTTAAAACCTTCCATTAATGTTTTATCTATAGGGAAACATACGTAATGGCCAACGTTCCGGAGGGTAGATGTTGGATGTCCAGTAGTGCCCTGCAAAGAGGAAGAGGATTTAGGAAGGTATTTTTTTTTCCGTTGGTTTCTTTTGCACATGGCTCCAGGCCATAGTCTTCCACTCAAGGAATCTTGTGAGGTGTGTGCTGAGCACAGCAGATACCGGATAGGTGAGTCCTTAACCAAAAGCCAATCAATAAAAGGGCAAGTCTCCTGGACGTGCCTGCTAGGTATGTTGGCAATAATGACGCATTGGATGCCAGTGGCGATGTTATGATTTCCTATATTCCATATTCCATGAAGACCAGGCCACCATGGGATCTCCTCATCAGAAACGCCTAACGGTTTCTCTAATACAGAATAAGCAATATGGTATGCATGTAAATCTGACACAGACAAAATAAAGCAAGAATGCATCCGCACCGTAGTGAGATTGACCTGTGCAAGAGATTAGGAAGTTTGGCTTTACAACCGTTTCAGCTTTATTGTTATGCCTTCCATCACAGCCCAGGCCCAACCCCAGAACTCCAGGCTCCCCCAAAGAATAGCAAATCAGTGTGTTCGTGGTAACCGTGCTTCACTCATGCTAGTCCATTTCCGAGACACCTCTGGAGTAAACGGCCAGAAGGGCCCTCAGTCAGAGAGCTACAAGAATATCTTTGGATGTCGATTTGTGTATTTCACAGACACCTTCTCACCCTTGGCTTCGATGGTCTTGTTCAGAGCTGCATAAATTCACACATGTATGTCTTCAGTACCTTAAGTGTGGATCTCCTGTCTATGACACAGCGGCCATTGTAGTTTATCCCGAAGACTCCTGTGTATGTAAGTTTGCGTTTCCCCTCCTCCTGGTGATGACTCAGGGTTGTATAGTATCTGTTTCCCTCCTCCTCCCGGAGTAACCATCACGCGTTCGGTCCCCAATTCGCCATGGTGGCGTTTAATCAGGTGTGCGTTGCTATTCCCGGCGTTGTGAACGCGGTGGCAGGTGCCATCTGCCGTACGTGTACTGTGATCTGTAAGAGGTACAAAGCCATCTGTCTGCTGAAGGCAAGCACGGTTGTAGGGTTATCTTCCTTAACGTCCTGAAATTCACACTGGTCCCCCGCCGCCCCCCCCACCGCCTCCTCAAATCAAAAGCCTTCAAAACATGAGAGACACTCATACGCCTACCCTGAGCATCCTCCGCATTGTGGATAAACTTCAGGGGGACAAGTGATTTCTCTCTTCTGAAACAGCCACTCTATTGGAGGCAAACTGCCTCACTAGCACCAACAGAGGAGATGAAAAATTCCTCAAAGCACCTGTCATTTCGAAGTCACCTCCTTAGCCCATTCCTACTCTACCCAAACCTGTGTCTAAATGCTAGGAAATGATACTATTTTTTTAACTGGGGGGGAGGGGGAGAATATTTAAGATTCTCTGCACAGTGCCTGGTACATGCAATGTGCCCCCCAAAATTAAAGGAAGTTCCGTTACGACACTTCATCAGATGAGAATTTTCCGGTTTAAAAATTAAGTAGGACACAAATAATACTAATGAAACATTTTATATAGCTCTAATCTAGCAATTAGTGTGTTTTAAATACATGAATATCCCTGAAATGCTCCCTGGGTGGGGAGCCATCAGTTTTACAGAGGACGGGGGTCTGTTTCCGTGTCCTGTTACTGAAGCCCCAGGCTAATGTTAAGTAGCCATTTCCTGGTTTCCTCCTGTTTTTGTTCTGGGTTCTTGGAGGAGGGGACAGAACCCGCAGGTTGAAAAGTTCTCCTGTGTCTTTTAGTCGTGATGTGTTTCGTTTCGCAGGTCGTGCTTCCCTGCGAGTGGGCAGGCACCAGGAATAACTCTCTTAGAGCCCAACGATTCACTGAGTGACTCCCTCTTGGAGAAAGTGCACCTGACCTCCCGTATTCCTGTAATGATGAAAAGTGGTTGCCATAAATTTCGGGGTGGGGGGTCGAGAGGCAGAGGGAAGTGTTCCCATCGTCTCTGACATGGAAAGGCAGGAGGGGCTGACTCGGTGCTGGAGACAAATGTACGTGAACGTTGCACTTTATTTCTTGGATGTTGCACCTTTGCTGCCTCAGGACCCAACAATGGAGGAGCTTAGATTGAAGGACCTGGAATAGTCCCCCCCCCACCCCCGTCTAATCTTAGGCACACCTGTGACCGTATCATCTTTTAGAACTTCGTGCCTCTGCCCTTCCACTGCATCCCAGTCCTGTACTCCCTCAGCCAGGACCGCCTCCAGTCCCTCGTAAGACTGGCGTGTCTTAGCATGACATGGATTGAAAACTCTCCCCAGGATACAGAGCAGTGGTATGTCGCCAATCCATAGAGGCTGCTCCTCTTTCTCCAGTGTCCTCAAAACTCAGGGGGCTGCCAAATGTGACAAGAGATCTCAGGGAGAGTGGGAATTACACTCGGAATGGTCCCATAGATCAAAAGCCTTCTCCTAACAACAGCATCAGCTCTGCTATTAACCCCGTACTTCTCTGGGTATAGAAACGGAAGTATGGCTTTGGGGGGAGCCAACAGTAATGCAGTGGGGAAAGGTACCTACTTCCTTTAATAGCTGAAGTGTTTTTTAAAAAATCAGTAACTAGAATGGGATGCTCTGTAGTAAATACACAATTGCCCTCCTCCACAAATTCACTGACTCCTAGTAGAGATGATCCCAAACACTAGACAATTGGCCATTGATCGGATGGTCGCTCTCCAAGTGACAGACAGTGATGACAAGCTATTCGGAGGTTATCCCAGCCATTCCAGGCCTCTGGGGAAAGACGGCAGGAAGACGGCATCCAACAGTAAGTCGCACCTGCGGGACGGGAGGCGACAAGAATTAAATAGGAAGCCCTGGACCATGGGTCCATCACAGAGGGTTCCCCTGACACATCTCAGCTCTGAGTCCTCAGTTTTATTGATGCCAAGGCTGCAGACTCTCTGAACCCGAAGGCGTGCCTGAGTTTCATCTGACTCAGGTCAGAGCTGTGGCATCCGTAGTGGTAATGCATCACCTCTGCATGCTTTTCTCCCACTTGAGAAGGACCCAGCTGGTTGTCAGATAGGAAACACTACACAAACGGAACCAACTGAAAATATTCTGTGTGAGAGGAGAGTCTTCTAGGATGCAGGTTCTACTCTGGGCAACCTGTGGGTTTCTGGAGAATTGTTTCATTGTCCTTAAACCTGCAGGTTCCTAGGCCACTTCTGGTTTCAGTGCCCTGAGAGGACAAGTCACTGATGGGTCTACTTTTCTGCCCTGGAAGCTGCCACGAGAGGGCAGGATTATAATCCCCCTCCTTGTTACTATTCCATCCTTTGCAGGAAAATCTCACTGCTTTGGTTTTTTTTTTGAGCCAGCATCGTGACTCAGTGTCTTGTGGGTCATGCCTGGTTTTCTCTTGCCTGTTTCATAAGGTACCCAAGAAGTGTTCCTACTTAGCTTTTCTGGTGAACGCATTAAAATTCACCCGTCGCAGCCAAATCAGTCAAATCAATTCACACTTATTTTTCAGAGGGAAAAAAAAAGAAAATTACACCTTGTTTACAAATGAAATAGTTTCACTTAAATGGGACTCTAGCCAAGGCAGTTAATTAGTCAAAAGATTCGCGACAGCCAGACAGCCAGTCGCACAGTGTTTATTCTATTTGATATGCCTACCACCGATGTGTGTTTAATATTCTGCATCCTTCTCAGGAAATGACAAATGCCCTGAATTCTTTGCAAATGGAATTGCTAATGAAAGAGGGAAAAAAAAAAAGAGTTGGTGTTAATTAAATGGTGATTAAAAATTTATCTCCTTTAAACCTAAAAAGTGCAGCCTTAATAATCAGTTGTCATATAAATAAATACCTTTCTCTGAAATCCCTTGTGGTTTAAGACCTAAATAAATACTAGTTTGAGAAACTTAAATTTATCTTTCAGAATAGCCGGATCTCCACGTTAACTTTCTGCACACCCCTGCACTGTTTCTTTGTGCATAGCTGTTGTGTGTGAATTCTTGAAAGGGAGACACGAGTTATTTCTGACATAGAGCCTGTTTGTACGAAGCACAGCTCAAGTAGACATCACTGGACTTCAGGAAAAACAGCAACAAGAAAAAACCCAGAAGTGAGTAGTTGAAAGCTAAACTCATTGGTTGATATTTAATATGAGTTAAAGGCTCTGTATGAAAGCAATTTTCATTCCAAAAGAAGTGTTTATTTTCACTTGAGACAAAATTAGGCCTTTCCAGATACCCCGTCTTCTCTTGGTAAACAGGGTTGCACGTGCTTTCATGAGAGGTATGTGGGGTCCCCGCTTGAGAAGCTCTCCCAACAGGCGGTTTGCCCTTTTCCACTCAGTCCCTTTTACACTGTCGTGTGTCCGTACCTGGCTGCATCAGGTGAGGTCAGCCGGCCACTGGATAGAGACTGGAGATGATGCAATGCACTTACCCTGTGAATGCAAATGCGCGTGTACACATGTATATAACAGACATGCTTGATTTCTACAATTCCCACGTAAGTGGATTATCCAAATAAAATTGTATATAATGTAAAGTTTATGTTAAAATCTAAACGGTGATAATGGTAATAACATATGGAAAACCCATTCTGGTTATTGATGGGATGATGTTTATGTAAAGAGGGCACTATTTCCCAAAAAAAAAAAAAAAAAAAAAAAAAACAAACCTCAGCTCTAGGGAGGATAACCGAGCCCAAGTAGGGTTTGCGTGTTGGTGTTCTTGGCCCCTTATTTAAAAAATATCTGGGTTTAGGGTTGTGGGCTGTATATATTCTGCTCACATTAAAGCCATCAAAGGGCATATTTCCTATTTAAATTCCTTCTCCTTTTCCCCTACGCACACTCTTCCTGCGTTCAGAAGTACTCCGTATAGCATCAGCTAAACATGCCTGACCAGAAGGGTCTTAGAAAAACACAACTTAAAGAACTACATCAAGATTTGGGGGACAGAGAAAGCAGATGGGAAAATTAAGAGAAAAATGAAGTTCCAAAGGGGCAGTAATCTGTATAAGGTGGTCAGATTGGCAATATCAGAATCAGGTCTAGAACCCGAGACTCCCTGATCCAAACCCTAGCTTGGTTCCCCTTTCCAGGCTGACTCATCATTCCTACGTTTCTCTCAAGAGTGCTCTCCCGAGTACTGCTGGGACCCGAGCCAGAGAGCCTCACAGAACTGACCTGGCTGTTTTTGCCTCTTGCCTTATACAGACCCACGCATCCCTCTTTGACTTTGGTTTTCCTTTAAGCTCCCCCAACACCCCCTGCCTCCGTGTCCTGGAGCAGAGAAGCCTTTCTTCAGGGACCTGTTCCCTGGGAAGAGTCAATAAGGGATACAATTTAAAACCTCAAACCAAAGATGAAAGCTGGCAGTGATCTCTGAGATAATCGCGTTACATTTCTCATGAGCCGAGGACGAACAAAGGACACTGATCTGCTGATGGGACCTGACTGAGTGTCCACTCTCCTTTTAAGGCCAACTGGGGATTAGGGAGATGCAAAAGGAACAGAAGGTCTAGTCTGTTCTCATACGTAGTGTACAGTCTAGAAATTCAGTTCCCTAATGCAAAAGAGAACCGAGGACCCATGAGATGCAAACACAAACTGAATGAAAAAACTGGAAATGATAAAGTTTTTGTCAGGACATAAAAATTTATCTGATTCCGTGATCAAATAAACAAACAAGCCAACAGTCCCTTCCTTAGACGTGTAGGTAACTTTAGAGAATATAATTTTTGCTCCCGGAGACGCCCTAGATTATTTCAACCTTCAGAGACAGTACCTAGGAAACCCAGGAGCATCTGATCAGGTGAACATACTTGCCCTTCTCCAGTTGTGCACAGGCAGGCTTGGATCTGATTCCACTCAGTTCTTCAACCCTTGCCCAAATCATGCCTCCTTCCAGCTCTGCTTTATGACAATGTGTTTCAAGAAAAGGTTGAAAAAAAATCCTCAAAGGATTAGAAAATAGACCGTTATGTAAAAAGACTATTTCCTGAAAGCCTTTTCTGTTTGCTTTTTGTTTTTAACTTGTGAAGACTACTTTGGATAGTTCAGGGTATAAATGTATCAGGGAAGGGAGTAGAGAGAATTCCTGTTAAGTCCCAAGTGCCTACTGTTGTGGCTGGCAAAAGAGTGCCTCTCAGGTGCCTAGAGAGAAAATGGGACGAGGAAATGGCAAAATGAATCAGGTAGATGGCGGGGTGGAGAGGGAGCTTGTTTTTCCTCTGTCCATCCTATCCTGTGTGTTACTGGAACGTTGGATTCTCTGTTTATCCCAAGGACATGCCTTGGGTCAGCAGCGCCTGAATTTGGAAATATCAAAATACATCTACATTGAGTGCAGACTGTATTCTAGGCGTGTCCTAGAATGTGATCCTCAAAATAACCTTAGGATGTAAGTGTGATTGCTCCCATTTTACAGATAAGGCAGCTGAGACTCAGGTTGGTTTCAGCCTCATCAGCCACAAGCATTTGATAAGAAATCCATAATGTTAGGCATATTCTTGAAGTGCCTGATCTCCTCCAGGGAGGTCAGAATAGAAGTCAGAAAAAGAGATATTGAGTGTCAGCCTCTGTGGTGAGGAAGTTTGTCAGTGTCCTACCCTTCGTTGTCCGGTTTGGGGTATGTTGAGAACTCCCGGGATCCCACCTCTGTTCGTGGTCCCTTCTGAGACTTGAATGCTGTCTGTGTCTCTCCCCTGTATGCTAGCACCCAGCACTTACTTTTTCGGTTCCTGGGGAGTTATTTTCTCTACTTAGCATGTGCCTAATCTTAAATACCCCCTCCCTAATATCTCTTCTTTTTCTTAGTAGACATCAGGGATAATTCCATTCAACATATGCAAATAGTTTGCTGTCACACGTGTGCAGTCGCGTGTGCGTGCCCACAACACACTCACACACACACACATTGCCTTGTGACCCCCATCAAAGCTCTCCTCAACATTGTGGCCCATTTTCAGAAAGGGCATGCTGTTTGCAAGTGACCGTCCCTTCTGTTGGTTGTCTTTGCCAAGCAGACAGAATGAGGTTCGGAAGTGTGACAGGGAATAGGAGATCGGGTTTTTGCATAAATGATCAAGAGCTTTAGTAGTCATTGTGACTAAGGGCCAGCTATTAAGGTTTTGGTTTTTTATTTTTCCTTCTTGGTCTGTTCTGCTTTTTTTCAAATTGTCTTAGAGATACTTTCCTGCTCACTGGCATCAAGATAACTACTGAATCACTGAATGCTTGTTCAGTTTGTCTCATTAGAAAATATCAAACTGGAATATTTCCGCCAGGCTTCCTAGGGGCCCGACCTGACATAGTACATAATGCATTGTGTAGGCAATGTAGAAACAGCGATGCCTTTCTTGAACCCCACTCCCATGTTCTAAGCGACACCTCTCTCTCTCTTGGCATTATTTACCAAGAGATGGGGCACATTAGGACCATTTCATAGACGAAGGAACTGAGTGAGGTTTGAAGGAATGTTTTTCTGGGAGGTTATGTGAATCAATCCTTCTGGAGGGTCGTTTAACCTAATGGAAGATTATCCTACCATCCTCGCCCCTAGGAAATTCTCTAGCCCTTTACATCTTTCAGGCTGGCAATAAAAAGTCTCTTAAGACAGAAAGGTTATTATTATTTAATAGCTATTCTGAGATCCTGTTGTTGGATCTCCAAGTGCATGACAACATTCTCCCAGAGATGTTGAGCTTTGCAGAAACTGGAACACTGAAAAGAACAATTTGGCCAGTGGTATCTCTTCACTGGGGCCGTATTTCAAAGTGCACAGCTCTCCAGGGAGTATGCTAGGAACCATATTGTTGAAAATGGAGTCATTTCTCAGATTAACTTCCTCCAATAAGGTGTCAGCAGCGTATAGAGACAAACAAGACAAAGCTGAGATTATCACTCATAAATCCCTCTTACGTACTACATTCGTGAAACAATGAGTTTGCACTTCTGCAGTTCTGAGAACATTCCTCATTAGCAGTGGCCCTGGGTCATAACCTCTTCCAGTTAATTCTCTCTCACACCTTTGGGAAGGATTTCAGATGAGCCTTCGAAAGGATATTAATATAACCCGTAGCCAATACCACAGCTGCCTTTTAAATTAATAAGGTTAATTGTTCTCCAGCAAACATTAGTTTGTCTTTGGCATTTAAATGCTTCTCATTGATCTGACATTTTGCTGTTTCAAGCTTTTAAAGGGCTCAAGTCAAAGACTATTGATAGCTGAGCAAATAGTGAAGGTCCAGAAATATAAAAACATGGTCGATTATTTTCCACGAAAAACAATCACAGCCTTTTGAATTCGATTGGGGTTTTTACATTAGCCATGTAAGGCTTACTGAATTATTCCTATTCTCAGTTAAGCTAATTCAAATAAATGAAAAGTATTGACTTTTTAAACTTATTATGTATTTTTTTTAAAAAAATCTTCAGTTTATTAGGTTTGTAGACACAGCTCCGGGGCCATGACCACGAAGTAAATGTTCCAGGTCAGAAACTGAAGACTCAGACGACTGTTTTGGGTCCTATTCAGGGGATCGGCTTTGCAAATCCTGATGGATTTGGGAAGATTTGAAAGCGGCACGTGTAATGTTTATTTTCCCAAATTCTTCGCTGGGAAAGGATGGCAATTGTCTATTTTTTTTTTTCAAATAAGAGATAAGGTCAAGAATAACATTTTCATAGAACTTTCAGTAAATTCCTCGATACAACTAATTACGTGGCTAGATGTGGCTCAGATGCTTTCCAAGCCTGAGGGTCCCCAAAGATTTCTTAATCAGTCATTTTTAACTGTCAGTCTTAATCTTGTTCACTCCCTTGCTAAAACAAATTTAAAAGCATATACTTTCCAAATTATTTAGTCGGGATAATTCAACGTTGTTTATCCCAATAGAATGTTTGTGCATAGGCTTATGTATAATTGCAAGCTGAATATTCAGAAAGAATTAGGTGAGTTAATTGGTGGCTTGAATAAGAAGCAGATGGTAAATAAAAATCGTAAATAATGGCCTTCTCAGACAGAAAAAAATAGAGGGTCAACTATTCACTCATCTTTCACTCGTGTTATAAGACTCATTGCATAATACACAAGCTGGTCATTACCCAGAAGAAAGTAATTGAATTAAGCAGCTTCAAGGGTCCATGTCTGAGTTCATTTTTAACCCAACATGGATGGAATTGAAAGTCCGTATGCAGAGGGTTTCCATTCACAGCTACATTGAAACACAGTCTAAAACCCACATCAGAACTGGCTTGGTCTCTTATGTGGCAGAGCCCAAAGCAAGCTGTGTTCTCTACTCAGTGGTTTTCATTTGGGAATAGATGTTCACTTACCAACCGCAACAGTTTATACCTGTCATGTTTTAATCCACTGCATGAGGAAGTGCTAAATAACTGTATTAAATATTTCCAAGCATAGCTACAAAATTACACGTTTGCTTAACACCTTTCTATGATAGAGGAAGTATATACTATGGTTGTCTTCTTGTAGTATGTCTTTTATTTTTGTTCAACGTGTTATCAACTGTTTTAAGGAATGGGATTTGAAATGTGTGTGCAAACTGATATGTACATAGCTCCCGAGGCAACATAAGTGCCCAGTCATATGGTGTAAAAATGTAAATACAGGAAAATTTCATTTTTCTAATAAAGATAATTTCTGCCAATTGATATGAAAATGAGAAACGGAGTCATGGTCTCTGTTGTTGTTGCCGCTGCGGTTGTGGGCATCACTAAAATCATTTGCTGTCCCCCTCTGTGCTGTGGAGGAGTGGGGAGAGAAGCATGGAATTGGGAAGAATCCAAGGCTCGACTTCAGGATTTCTGCATGGAGCTTGGCCACTGCCCATTACCTGGATCTCATCTTCCTATGCAGTGCCCACACCTGCAGCCTTGACTCTGATTATGTTGAACCTCGCCAAATCCTGGGACTTTTTTTTTTTTTTGACTTTTCTTTTTTAATTGAAGTATAGTCAGTTTACAATGTTGTGTCAATTTCTGGTGTACAGCATGATGCTTCAGTCATACATGAGTATACATATATTCATTTTCATATTCTTTTTCAAGGCATGGAAACAATCTAAATGTCCATCAACAGATGACTGGATAAAGAGGTAGTGGTATATTTTTACAATGGAATACTACTCAGCCATAAAAAATAATAAAATACTGCCATTTGCAGCATCAGGGATGGCCCGAGAGAATGTCATTCTAAGTGAAGTAAGCCAGAAAGAGAAAGAAAAATACCATGTGATATCACTCATATGTGGAACTCTGCAACTTCTGATTCTGGGGAAAAAGTGATGGTTAAAGACCTCTCCTTGCTGTATCCCAGGCAACAACTCCGTGCAAAGAACCGCCTTTCTCCACAGGACTTCGATGTGACTCAGATGCTCCTCTTACTTTTCGATACCAAGGCCAGACCCAGACTCTCCAAATTCCCAGTCTAATGATTGATAAATGATTAGCTCAGCTTCTTGTTCCCACTGATTAATCGAGACAGAATGCTTGTTGACCAACCAGAGCCAGCCCACAACCTCATCCCGGGAAAAGGCTGGCCTCAGATTCTCGGATCTGCCGCTGTGCAATCACGCCACTTCCCTTCATCTCACATCCCCACACCTTGCTCTTGCTAGTTTTGTTCACTCCTTCCTATGAAAGAAACACTCTTTTTACCTCACCCTTGAGATGTTTGCAGATTTTATAGTCAGAGCATTCTCCCTGTTCCAATAGTCCTCCTCCCCCTATTGCAACAGTCCCTTTCTCTTCCTTGAAATATTTTTTTCTGAATAAAGCCTCTCCTTACTAAATCGCGATTTGATTTTTGATGCCTCCTGTCCCAAGGTCAAATGACATTTCTGAAACCAAAATCCAACCGTATCCACTCCACTGTTCCTTCACTTAAAACCTTCAGCTTAAAATGATGACCCACAGGAAAAGCCTGGATTCTGCAGCCCAGCGCACAAAGCCTTCCAGCCCCCACTAGACCTCTTCCTACCACTTGCGGTACGTTGATTCTGCACCCAGCGTCTTTCTGCTCCTCTCCACAGACACCATGAGCTCTCAAGCTTTCATGCCTTCATTCGTGTTATTCTTTCCTCCTGGAATGCTGGTCTCCTTGTCAGCTTTTTTTTTTTTTTAATTTGTTAGGGGTTTATTTAAATCTTACTCTATTTGGAATGTAACATCTTAATAGACCTTCAAAAGCATTGGTTTAATATAGCCTATCCTTAACAATTCTTAAAAGAAAAGGCTATAGAGTTTGTAAATGTCCATGTCAGCTCTTCATTCTCTTTCAAGTTGTTCTTCAACAGAAGCCTCTTCGTAGTCTTCCCAAACTCTCTCCCAGCAGCTGAGTTAACAGTTGACTTCTCTGTGATCCAGCCCCATGTACACACATCTATCAAATGGCTTAGCAGGCTTTACTAAACTTTGTAATGTCTGCTAGCTCTCCTTAGAATGTGAGCTTTTCCAGGGCAGGGAACTGAATAATTTTTCATCTTTGAATCCTAGCACCCAGTGCAGCATCTCTGACACAAAGTGGGAATTTGCTAAACATATTGGATGAGTAGGAGGCTAGCTAGTTGGAAGAGTGGGTGGCTGATGGGTGGGTGAATGGCTGGATGGGCATATAGATGGAGTGCTTAGAATCTGTTCTTGGTTTACCTCACTCTCTGTCTAATCTACTGGATTTTACCCAGACCTTTGATGATAAATGCCACTGATTACCCCCACATTTTTA
This sequence comes from Camelus bactrianus, assembly GCF_048773025.1. NCBI lineage: Eukaryota > Metazoa > Chordata > Mammalia > Artiodactyla > Camelidae > Camelus > Camelus bactrianus. The sequence continues at coordinate 33,055,648 of NC_133556.1, read as the reverse complement.
TACTTGGGTCCAACCTCCCCTATAAGTTCTAGGCTCACATTTCCATGTCTATATTTTGTAACTCCACCTGGAGATCTTAAAGACATCCAAATCCTAAAATGTTTTTTAAAGTGTGTTGGGCCAACCCCTGCCCCCAGTAGAAATCTGATCCTCCCCTAGTGTTCCCCAACTCAGGAGATGACATTGCTACCAACCTGATTTCTCAGGCTAAATACCTACTGGTCATCCTTCACTCCTCTTCCCCACTGCCGCCCCTGCCCCCACCCCCACTTACATTCAGTCCATCCAGCAGCTCTGTCTGCGTGACCTATAAAGTACATTCAGGATCCATCTGCTTCTCACCACCTCTACCACTATCACCCAGTCCATCACCTCCCATTTATACAAGTGCAGCAGCTTTCTAACCCATCCACTTCCTTCCATTCTTGTCTCTGTGTCTCCATTCTCCAGACAGAAGTCAGGAGAATCATTTAAAGATATTAATTAGATCATATCCCTCACCTGGCCTCAAGCCTTCAGTACCTTTTCATTACAGTCAGAGTAAAATAAAATTTCTTCCCCATTCTAATTCCATGTGCCAAGCTCTTACATTATAGTACACGCTCCAAGAAACAGGACAAATGTTTCCCTTTTCTCTTGCTTCATTCCCTGTCTTGGAGCCTCTCCACATCCCTAGCCTCTTCTCCTTTTTGAAGCAGCCAAAGATGGGCCATTTCCAACACATTTTCCATTAGCTGAAGTGGCACTAAATACCATCGCTGCTGTGAATCTAATCGACAATTTGTGAGATGCCTGTACATCCATGTAGCTCCATTTGGGGGCATAATTATTTCCTAATTAGGAGGCGATTTATACTTGTGACTTGGGACATTTGCTTCTGCCAGTGACATGGCTATGCAGAATGGTTCAGTTCTTTTTTTTTCCTTCCCCCAAGATTCTGCTGGCTGAAGCCAGATGACCAGACAGCCAAGCAAACTTAATTAACAGACAGTTCTGGTCTGTGGGAGGGAAAATTTCTCACTTACCAGAAAAAGTTGCTGTCATTCTAAGGGTAAAACCAAATAAGTTTCCCTTGGAAGAGCTCGTAGTCTTCTGCTAGAAATGGAGTTTTCAGGGTCAGTTACCTTCTTTTCCAAGAGTTCTGATGAAATGTGTTAAAGTTCATTAAACTAACCCATCTTTGTAATGAATTCTTTTAAAACTCTCAAAAGCACTCCTTTGTAGCAGGGAGTATAATACTCGTTTTACATATTTGGAAACCACGGTTCAGAGATTTAAAGTGACTTCCTTAAGACCATAGAACCAGGTCATTGTGGAGCTGGGGTCAAGGGCGATCACATCAGCTGGACTTCACATCCCGTGATTTTTCGTCTCTACTTGATCACTATTACCTAGATTCCAACTGTGCACAGGCGAGAACTCCTCTGTGTTCCTGATGCCTTTTACACTATAAATGAACAGTGAATATATTTAAATAAACAGGCAACAGAAAGAAAAGCCAGGAAGTCTGGGTTTTTGGCTACATCCTAGCTGTGTGACCTTGGTCCTTTCACTTCACTGCTCTGATTCTTCTTGTAGTCTCACGCATATCTGTAAAATGAGGATTTTCAGCTCCAGTTCTGCCCTCTTCGTTGGCATGGGCAGAGACATTAATAACCATAACCAAAAACTTACTGAAGGAGTTATCTTTTGTATCATATGGAATTATCCATTGCTGGTTGGGGGGAGTGGGGGAATTATCCATACGATACAAAAGTGGCTGGAATTCCATGCCATCTGACCCCAGCTTCCCTGGGGACAGAGGGTCTCTTTCCCTGCAGGTGGAAATAAATGGTCCATGAATTAGAGGTCCTAGGTCAGGCCTTTTCCCTAAGGAAGCAGGTAGAAAAGCGTCTCATGGCTTTGTTTCTGAGCTCTCCACGGTACTGAAAATTCCAGCAATGTAGATGCCAAGTCTTCGCTACTCTCCTAAGACAGCACATAGAAAAAAAGGTCCGTATTTTTGCTTCTGGAAACTCCAAGGTGCTAAAATTCCTGGGGATGTGTATGCAAAGCCTTGTGCAAAACCTTCCATTCAGTGTGCAGGCTGACAGGAGCCAGGAAGAGGCTGTGCTGTGGCTTTCCACTTGAAATTCTTTGTTTTCCTTGAAGAAGTGTCCAACTCTCTCCCATCTCCCACCACCCGCTGACATGCCAGGGTGTTTCAGAAGTTCCCTCTTTCTTTCTCTTGCCTTTCGCTCACTTTATCTCTCTTCCTGCCTGAGGAAGAAACAGCAGCCTTGTTCTTCTTAACTCAGCAGTGCTGCCGGCAGTCCTGCACTCTCAAGGACAGCCTCCTCCTCTTCCATTTCTTCCAAGCAGATGAGACAACCCGGTCCCCATTTCAGAGGCTGGGCCCCAGGAGCTGGTGGCATCAGACGTGCTCAGTGATTTTGTTACTTTTGATTGCTTGCAGCCTTTCCTCCAAACAAGAGCCAAGGTATAACAATGTGCAGCAAAAGATAGAAGGAAGAGGGGGTCATTCTCCATCAAACAGCACCCAGATCCCACTCTGGGTCCCCATCACCAAGCACAACAGACTTCCCACTTGAAAAATTATATTGCTGTGTTTCAAGGAGACGACTGATTGTCTGTGGCCTCGCTTGTGCGCTCAGAGTAATTTAAAGAAGTCAGGTTTGGAGACCATCATTCTAAGTAAAGTAAGCCAGACAGGGAATGAAAAATACCATATGATATTACTAATACGTGGAATCTAAAAAAAAAAAAAAACTAATGAACTTATTTACAAAACAGAAACAGACTCACAGACATAGAAAACCAATGGATGGTTACCAGCAGGGAAGGGGGTGGGAAGGATAAATTGGGAGTTCGAGATTTGCAGATACTAAATACTATATATAATAATAGATATACAACAAGTTCCTACTGTATAGCACAGGGAACTATATTCAATATCTTGTAGTAACCTATAATGAGAAAGAATATGAAAACGAATATATGTATGTATATGTATGACAGAAACATTATGCTGTACACCAGAAATTGACACATTGTAAACTAAATTATTATTATTATTATTATTATTATTATTATTATTATTATTATTATTATTATTATTATTATTATTATAAACTAAATAGAAGTCAGTAAAAAAAAAGTCAGGGTCCAGTCTGGCTCACCAAACATTATGCATTTGACTGACTTCAAGATGTACAAACATCATCAGAATAGGGAATGTGGAGACACGAGCCCATTTCAGTGCAGTCATCATGCACAGGGGGTGCATAATCCGGGCATCCCAGAGCCACTATTATGGGTTAAACCACAAACCAAATTCTACATCTTTCCCAATCCCCTCCCATCATTTTAACAACTCGATTCCATTGCAAGCTGCAGGGGAGAGTAATTTACAAGAATTGTGAGCATTGGTATTGCCTTCAGCAATTTTCAGTGTTGGCCATAAGGGATAAAGCCCAGGGCTGTTAAAGGTAAGGTAAGTAAAACTAGTAACACAGATACATAGTGTTCAGCTGCCTTTGGGGTATCTTGAAAGCCCCCCAAACTCAACATATTCAAAACCAAATGCATCCTGCCCCCCTCCCCTCACCAGGAGTTTTCTGTCTCAGAGCAGAGCATCACCCACTCAGGCTCCCCAGGCCAAAAATCCTGACAGTCTTTGGCCCCCCCTCTCTCGCTCCCTCCTCTGGTGTTGCTTCATCTCCCTGACTGTACCCTCCCACATGCCTCCTGCTCCCCATCCCCGCTGCCTGGTTTCCATCTCCCATATTCTCCTGCATGAATTATTGTGACGGTCTAACAGCAGGTCTCCCTGCCTCCAATACTGACCCACCCTGAATTCTCTCTCCATTTTCCTACCGAAGTAATTGTTCTGAAATAAAATTCTAGTTATGTCTTCCCCAAGAAAGTCTTTTAATAGCTCCGCATCACCTAACGGTGTGACGACCAAGACCTTTGGCACGTCTGGGACCGATTCTCCTGGTCTGCTCTTGCTGACCCGAGTTCTCTAACCTTATCTCCCACTGCTTGCTGGCACACAGATGAGGATCCTGCCAAAACAAACCTTTGTCATCTCCCTAATGGGTCCTTAAAAATGGTGTTTCCTTCTCTTCGTGAATATTCTTTAACCGTCTGGCAAATACGTAACTTCCTTTTACAACCTGGCTCACATGTCACCCCCCTGTAACTCCTTTCTCAGGTGCCCCAGACAGAGCTAGTGGCACCGTCTTCTGAACTCCTAAGAGCTTTTGGACAATTCTCTATTGTAGCATGTTATTTATATGTCTGTTTTCCCCTGCTGCGAGATTTCCCTTAAAGACAGTGGCCTGTGACCCAACAGGTCTATGGAAAAGTGCTCAACATCACTAATCATCAGGGAAATGCAAATCAAAACAATGAGATGTCACCTCATACATGTGAGAATGGCAGTTATTAAAAAGACAGGAACTAGCAAGTGTTGGCAAGGATGTGGAGAAAAGGGAGCCCTGGTGCACTGTTGGTGGGAATGTAAATTGGTGCAGCCACTGTGGAAAACAGCACAGAGGTGCCTCAAAAAATTAAAAATAGAACTACTATATGATCCAACAATTCCACTTCTGGGTATGTATCCAAAGAAATTGGAATCAGAGCCTTGAAGAGATATCTGGATCCCACATTCATGGCAGTGTTCACAATAGCCAGGATATGGAAACCACTTAAACGCCTGTCAGTAGATGAATGAATGAGGAAAATGTGGTGTATGTACGTAACCAAGGAATATTTTTCAGCCTTAAAGAGGAAGGCGATCTTGCCATTTGCAACAACATGGATGGACCTGGAGGACATTATGCCAAGTGAAATAAACCAGACACAGAAAGACAAATAGTGTATGTTCTCACTTGTATGTGGAATCTAAAATAGCCAAACTTACAGAAGCAGAGAGTACAGTGGTGGCTGCCAAGGGTAGGGAGGTGGTGGTGGAGAGGGGGAAGCGGGAAGATGTTGTTCAAAGGGTATGAAATTTCAGTTATGCAAGATAACTCAGTTCTGGGGAGCTACTTTACACATAGAACCTATAGCTAATAATACCATATTGGATACTTTAAATTTTCCAAGTGTGTAGATCTTATGTTAAGTGTTCTTACAATAACAGCAATCACAGGGGCAGAAGGAAACTTTGGGAGCTGCTGGGTGTCTAAAGCCTTGATGGCGGTGATTGTTTCCTGGGTACATACGCACCCCCAAACTCATCAAGTTGCATACATTAAATATGCACAGCTCTTTACATGCTGGTCACACATCAATAAGGTTTTTTTTTTTTTTTTTTTTAAGATAATGAATTGTGTGAGGCGCAGGAAAAGAGCTGAGCTACAGATAGCTTGGAAGTCACTCAGATCTAAATCATAATTTAAACTGTGGATGTGGATGGGAGCACTTGAGAGTATGTTGGATTTGTACTGTGTCACCTTCCTGGCTGGAGGGGTTACAGGAGACATGAAGGGAGATTTGGGAGGAGAGAGCCGTCATTTGCTTCTATGCTTGGAAGGCCAGGACGGGGCAGCCGCGTTGTTGTTGATCTGGCTGGCTCACCTCCCTGGGTGGGGTGGGGGGGAGTCTCGCGCTGATCTGCTCCGCCAGCCCTGGGTCCCCCTTCAGCTGCTCTGACTCCAGCTCCAGTTGTGTGCTGAGTTCCATGACAGAGGCTGTCAGCTTCTCCAGCAGGACTCCGCTTCCTCAAGGCTGGAGGCAGTGAGGACTGACAGTTTCTACTTTCTCATTGTGTGCTCCAGGCTCGTCCTCACGGGTTCCACGTGCCTTTGCTCTTCCCCTCCCCTTTCATATCGGTCTGCCCTCCCTGATGACCTTCCCTGGGGACTTCGATCGTCACCAGTAGACATGAAGCTGTTTAATAGCTCCCACGTTGCATGAGGTCAAATCCCTGCAGCAGATCTATTATCTGTGTATCTATCTATCATCTATTATCTATCTGTCTATCTATCCATCTATCTACCTATCAGTCTACCTACCTATCTACCATCTATCCATCTATCTCCTAGTGACTCTTACCCGATCGGGCCCTGACTATTACAGAACTTGTTACCAAGAATGGGAATGAACACGGCGTCAGCTGTCTGTTGCTACAAAACCAGTTGCCCCAAAACTTAATGGCTTCAAACAACAGATACATACTACCTTGAAGTGGGTCAGGAATTTAAAAGCAGCTTGGCCGAGTGGGTTCAACTCAGAGTCTCTCACGAACTTCCCGTCAGGATGGTGACCAGGGCGTCAGGTGTCTGCAGGCTTGGCTGGGGCTGGAGGATCTCCTTCAAGTTCACTCACAAGGCTGTTGGCAGGAGCCCTCCGTCCCTCACCACGTGGGTATCTGTAGGGCTTCTCGAGGGTGCTCACAACACGGTATCTGACTTGTCTAGGAAGAGCAAGTGACGGGAGGGAGGGAGGTAGAGGGAGAGACAAAGAGAAAGCTGCCACGCCTTCTATAACACAGTCTCAGAACTGGACCACCAGCTCTTCCATCATATTCTATCCGAGAGAATGAATCACCAAGTTCAGCCCACACTCAAGAGGCAGGAATTAAGATTTATCTCTTAGAGGGAGCATCAAAGAATTTCTGGCCATATTTTAAAACCACTATAAATAAATAAATACATACATAAATACATATATATATATATAGAGAGAGAGAGAGAGAGGGCACTGAGTACAGGAGAGGCTCAAGTATGTCTGACCTCATTTATCTAAAATGGTTCAACTATCTTTCTGTCTCATCCTTTGATGCATGTCAGCAGACCTTGCATCCATCCAAGCCTTGGAAACAGAAATTTCAGTATCCGTTGTACCCACTCCAACCCAAATTTCGAAACTCTTCCTAGCCTGGAGCTACTTCCTAAATCTATAACCACACATTATCAGTTGTATGAAATGGCATCCCTTATGGTAAACACCAAGTTGGATTGAAACCCAGTAGATTCATATTTGTCACATGAATACATTGATTCCATCGTCCAAGTTTGTGCGCATTTCATTAGATGTCCATTGACCGTGTATGATGTGCAGGGCCCTACTAAGCTGTGAGACACACAGAGATGAGCAAACATAAGCCCTGTCTTAAAGGGGCTCTCGTTTTGCTGGGTGTCAATTAACCCCCCATATGAAGCCTCAAGAGGGTCTCAAGGGCGAATTTGCCTGAAGCTCTTAAGAGCAGGAGCCCGGCCTCTCCTTCACAGTGATCATTTCTTGAAATTCTGAATCAGTGCCTTAAAGAGGGGACACCAAGTGGTCCTGGGGTGGATGCCTTGGCCAGAGCTAGGGTGTCCCCGCTTTGGGGCAACCACAAAGCCTGGTCTCTCAGGGCCAGATGGAGTGGGCAGGGACTGCCCAAGGTGAGACATTGCAGAAAGTCAGGGGAACGGTCAGAGTGACTGTCTCGCTAGTCCCCTGCTCCCACCTGGCCTTGCGACACACAAGAGGATTGAGTCAAAGGGAAGGTGACGTCCACAAACCCCAACTCCTCCTCTGCCTTACTCGGAGGCTATTCTTGGAACAGGCGCCCTAGATTTACTCCGCGTCACAACAAAAGTTGTCACTTCAGAGCATGTAGTGGGGGAAGAATCAGATTTTCATTTTAAAGGGCCAACCGAGGTTGTATAACTCAATTTGATGAGCAGATCTGCCATGTGTCCTTCCCGCGACTGGTTGCCTAGCCTAGATTTGGGCTCCCCCTGTGACAGAGAGCTCCCTCCCCCCTGAGGCTGCTCCCTGCACTGCGGGTCGGCCCTGCCTGTCCGAGGGACCCTCCTAGCCCCGCTGAGACAACCGGCTTCTCTATGATGTCTCCCCATTTGCCTTCATCTTGTCTTCCAGACTCACCTAGGGTGAGTTCAGCTCCCTTTCAACAACAACAACAAGAATGATAATAATAATGGTCATAAAAACTAACATTTCTGAAGGACTACGTTTCAGACCCAGGACTGGGCTTTACCTGTGTTATGTCATTCGTTCCTAAAATAACCCTAGGAGGGAGGTACTCTTTCCATCCTCATTTTACAGATGAGGAGTCTGACGCAGGTATCAGAAAATAAACATCAGTTTCCACCAAGTCTTCATTTTCAAGGCTGTGTATCCTCCCCTCTTATCAGCTCTTTCCCTTTTGTCGTGAGAGGCGACACAGTATAGAAGGAAAAGCGTAACTGTTTGAGTCAGGCTGACCCAAATTAACACTCCTCCTCTGTCTCTTAAGGGATGCACCACCTTCAACAAGTCACTTAAATATCTGAACCACCGTCCCCCTGTCAGCAGGGTTAACATATTAGAAGGTCAGGAGAAGAGTTAGAGGCTGGGTGTGTGAAGGGCTTGATGGAAAACAGATGCTCAGACAGCGTTACACGGTTCCCTGCCAGCGCCCTGGACACCATCACGACACGGTGGGGTCTGTCAACGCCTTGAATCTATGTCACTCTCCAGGTGTCTTCTGATGGTCTCAGATGGGACTGACTCCTCCTGGGGACACAACCTGAGATAATGTGTCTTTGGGTGACTGTGTCACACAGGTGATTCATACCGTATTTCCAGGTGACTCGGACCCCAAAGTCTTTCCCTGCTCCGTGCTCTGCTTAGAAGTGACACCCCTATCGTGTTCTTGGGCAGTGGCTCTTTGGGGCCCAGCTGCAAGAATTTCTTCTCCTAGTAAGACTCTAGCCTACTGAGTCAATTCAGATCCCACACGGTTGCCAAATGTCTCCCTCTCTCTCTGTCTTCAGACCGGTCTTGGATGTGGTGGAAGCTCTCTGTGCCCTCCACCCAGTGAGGAAGCATAATCCTCCTTCTTCCTCATCTATGGCACCAACTAATCACAAAGTCCTGTCCATTTCTCCTCCTAAGCGATTTTCAATCTGCCAGCTTTTCTCTGTCACCACCCCTCTGGTCCAGGTCTTCGTCACCTCATCCTGGATGATGACAGAATTCTCCTAACATCGGTCACCCTGCTTCTGCTTTTGCTACTGCTTCCACCTGTGCTTCACAAAACAGCCAAAGTGAACTTTTAATAAATGCAAATCGTGTGACCTCCCTGTTTAAAAACACTCCACGGATACCCAGGGTTCTTCCGGTAAAGACCAAAACCTCCACCATGACCCGGAGGCCTTTTTCGGTCGGCCTCTGCCTCCTTCTCCAGCGCACTCTCTGGTCACGCTTCTGTCTCCCTGAGCTCTGGCTCCATTCAGCTGCACCCTCTGTGCTCCCTGCTGCAGAAGGGGATCTGGCCATGTCGTCCTCTGCCTGGAGCGCTCCTGCCTCCTCCCTCTGCCCAGTAAATGCCTACACAGCCTTCAGACCCCAGCGTGGTTAAGAGCATGGACTCTGGAGCCAGCTGCCTGGCCCAGCTCTGCATTTGCTGGCTGTGTGGCCTTGGGCAAACAAATCATCACCTAACCTTTCTGGATCTCAGTTTTCTCATCTCTAAAATGGGCATAATAGTAGCAGTCTCTAAGAGGGCTGCTATGAAGTTAGTATGTAGTGCTTAACAAAGCTCAGTGTCTGGCACAGAGAAATGCTATAAAAGCATCAATAATTATTATTACATAGTAACATTTATAATTGCTCAGGAGAGCTGTCTGTGAGCCCTCAGAGCAGGTCAGGGACCAGGGTGTGTGTGTGTGGAGGCGGGGACTCTATACTCTCTCAGTGTAGAGATTATCTCATTGCACCAGCCTCTTCCACTAAATTGTAAGTTCCATGAAGGCAGAGCCTTGAGTCCCCCTTTACTCACTTCAGCGTCTGTCCCTGTTTGTGACGCTGCTAGGAGTTCGGTCAGCATTTGCTGAACATGTGAAGGTGCGCTGTTGGACACAGTGGGCATGACTTCCGGCTGATCATGGCTCTTTTTAAAAACTTTTTTAAAATTTTTTTTTGGAGGGGGGACGGATTAGGTTTCTTTCTTTGTTTTTAATGGAGTTGCTGGGGATTGAACCCAGGGCCTCGTGTATGCTAAGCACGCTCTACCACTGAGCTGTGCGCTGCCCCAGTCACGGCGCTTTGATCTGCCTGTTCACCCCTCTGCCCACGCGCACTCCAGAGCACGGTCGTTTGGCCGGCTGCAAGTCTTCATGGCGGCGTGCTCACCGGTTTTCCACCACGTGTTCAAGGTTATGGGTGTAGAAGAAACAGCACCGGTCTCACCAGTAGGGAAGAGCTTGATTCAAATCCCAGGCCAGACGCTTGTCTCTTTGGGTCTTTGAAGCAATTCTCCAACCTCGTTGAGCTTGATTTTCGGTAAGCTGGGCTAAGGGAGAAAGGGGGAGAGGTCATATTAGCACCTGCCTTAAATAATACGGTCACTAAATAAGACGGTAAAAACTGACATTTACGGAGCCGTCTCCACCTGCCCACCACGATTCTCAATCTTTTACACAATTGTCCCATGTAGTCCTCACAACCCAGCCGTGAGGCAAGTGGTATCACTTCTTCCAGGCTGTAGATGAGGACATGGAAGCCCAGAGTCATTGGTATCTTGTTCAAGGTCACACAGGAAATGGAAAAAACCACATTTGAGCCCAAACTGTGTGGACCCGGAGCCTGAGCTCTTCATCCTCTTCCCTTCAGCCTCCTGCACAGTATGTAAGAGGGGCCCGGTGCGGGTCACACGGTGGCAGGACAGGTGGGGAGACGCCTGCAGGAGAGAGTTGTGGATAGTCCTCTGCTAGCAACACAGACATTTATTCTCCTCCATCTCCCGCCGTTCCCCACTTACACCCGCTGACGTCATCTCAAAATCATCTACTGACATCATCAACTGTCCAAGAAGCATCAGGGTCTAATCAAAAAAGAGGTTGTCTAAGAATAGCTCTTGTTTTCTCCGCACCACTGGCTAATATTGCCCCCCATCTACACAATCTCATCAGCATTCTTGCTGATTTGAAAGCAAATATGATAACAATTAGAACTCCACTTATTAGCACGCAGCTTGGAGAGTGGCTCATCCCGAACAGTCTGTCTTTTTTCCACATGAGAAGTTTGGAGATTGTTCAGATGAGTCAGGTATTACTTGGAGGAGGAAAGTGGAGAATATCTGAAATCAAAGAAACCCCACAGAGAGTTATCAGTGATTTGCCTTTTGCTGCTGGGGGTTTGGAATGAGATTAGAAAAGGAAGTGGCATGAATCAAGGAATTGTAGAGCTGGGGACACAGGCTGGGAGATCAGGGAGGGGCTTCAGAGAAAAAGCAGCTCCCAGGCCTCCTATCATTTCTTGTCCTTCATGATATACCCAAGGCATTAGCACACATCATTTCTAATCCTCATAAAAACCTTGGGGTGCAGCATTCTCTTATTTTGTGGGTAAGAGAAGTGGGGTTCAAAGAAGTGGGGGTAACTAGCACAAAATGCCAAAGGTTGTAAAGGGTAGAGGCAGAATTCAAATAGCTGTGTCCCCTGGCTCATTGTCCATGTTGTGTGTGTGTGTGTGTGTGTGTGTGTGTGTGTGTTTAATTACAGAGCCCATAAGCCTCATCTCTTTTTCTCAATATATTCCTTCTCCTGTATTCTGTCTGTGTCCCCACTCAGTCTCATGGCATTCAATACAAGCTGTAGGCTGACAATTCTCAATTCATATTTCTAGTCTAGACCTCCCTCGAGAGCTTCAGATGTGTAATTTTTTTTTTTTTGCCTACTTGACATTTCCATTTGGATGTCTAACTTGGATGTAATCTTAGACTTAACACTCCCCAAACTAAAAACTTGATCTCATCCTAGAGCTCATTTATTCGTCCTGCAGCCCTCCCCATTGCAGTCGTTGGTGCCACCATCCTTCAAGCTCAAAACAGAAAGCAGAGAACCATTCTATGACTTTGTTCTCTCAGCTACACACACATCCATCACACAGCCCCACCCTGCCTTCCTTCCCCATCCACATCACCCCATTCTCATCACCACCACTGCAACAATTGTGGTCTCTTTGCTTCCACTCTTGCCTTCCTCTTCAATCTATTTCCTACTCGTCCCTTGGCATGAATTCCACCTCCTCAAATGGCCTGTAAGGCCCTATGTGATTTAACCTTTGTCTGAATTATATACCCCTTTTCTTCATTGTACTCCAGGGACACTGGCCATCCTTCAGTTCTTTGACTACATCAGCCTTCTTTATGCACTGGACCTTCCACAACCTTCATTTAATCTTTTAAGAGTCTGCTTCTTCTACTTTGTCCCCTGGCTCTTGTTCCCCCTCTAGATTTCCAAGTAAATGTCCTCTTCTCAAAAAGACTCTTCCAAACCACTCAATCTACAGTCTGCAAGGCATTTTTCATATGTGATCTGTTTTAATCATTGATTTTTTTTTTGCCCATTGAATATTCATTAATTATTATTCTTTACAACAACTCAGTGAAATAGGCATGGTTTCCCCTCTTTTATGAGAAAATCTAGTTGTGGAGCACCTTAGTAATTTGTCCAGGGTCACAGAGCTAAGAGGTTGTGGAACCAGAGCTTGAACCCAAATCATTCTGATTGCAGAACCAACACCCTGTTCACTGCTCTGTGCTCCCGGCCCAGCCCAGCTCCTGGGTGCACAGGAGGTGTTGGATCTAACGTGCTTCTCTCTCTTCTCCTCTGGTTCCTCATTCAGTGACGTGCAGCTTAACTGAATGTGCTCATTACCAGCCTTCTCTGCTCTGGTCATTTCTCTTATGCCAGAAAAAACAAACAGAAAACAAAAACAAGAAACAAAACACTTGGGGTTTTTTCAGGGAAACTCAACTTTTTCATAATGGGAGTGTGCAGGGAGTGCCCTCCTTTATTCACTAAACAATTCTGAGCTCTTTGTCAGCACTTTTTCACTTTGTTGCTGTTTTTCGAAATGTGCTTCCCTGCAGGACCTTGGACAGAGTCTTCTGGTTCCCATTCCTTTACCACATAGAAATTTTCAATATGGAGCCAGTGCCCCCTTGATGAAGGTCTTTATGCCCAAAGTCTAGCTGGGAGACTGACAAGTAAGCAATTACTACACAGTATGGTAGGTGCTATAAAAGTGGGCTGACTGCACAGCCGGCAGAGGGTCGGAGCATCCCGTGGGCCTGACCCCAAACACAGCTCACCGAAGAGATTTGACCAATGATACAACTCTCCTCTGTTCATCTGATATCCGATCCCTGAAGGTCAGCCTGACCAGCCCAAGATAATGGATAGTATCATTTTGAGACATTCCATGTTTAGTGATCTCAGGACACAAAAATCTGAAGGACAATTCCTGATCAAAGAGCAAGAAAGCAGGATTTTGCCTCCAAATTCTAAGCTCTTCCATTTTAGTTAATCAGGAACCCTGTCCCTTCCTCCTTCTTTCTGTCCTCCCTCCATTTTCTCTCCCTCTTTCCTCTCTTCCTTTCTTCTTTTCATTGATGTTTATTGAACATCTCCTGAGTCAAACACTAAGCAAGGTTTAAAAATCTTTATGGTGAGTAAAAGGAGCCTCTGTCCCTGCTCTCATGTTTCTGCTCCCACAGAGCTCCCAGTCTAGTAGAGAAGACTCAAACAATCTCACTAACTGGCATATAATTGCAAAGTGGGGTAAAACTTCTGAAGGGAAGAACATGGTTAGGGACCAGAGAACAGCAAAGCAACGTGACCTAGGCCAGGAGATCAGGGAAGTCATCTGTGATGAAGTGAAGGCTGAGCAGGAGTTAACTAAGTGAGAGGGGTAGAGAAGACCGCTTGGATGTGCAAAGGCCCTGTGGAGGAACAGAGCATGGCATTTCCAAGGAAAGGAGAAAAGGAAGTGTGGCTGGAATGCACAACTGCTCTCCATTGAGCACCCTGGCCCACCATGCACGCACTTGGCTGTGCAAAGGATATTGTTCAGGGGAACGTGCTGGGAAATGCTTAGGTGGTGATGGTGAGTGTATAAAAACGGTAATGATTGTTGTTTTGAATGGAAAGTGGCCACAGTGAATAGATGGCTCTGTTGACATCTATAAACTGGGAATGATACATAATCTCCATCCCTGTCCATCTAGCCACTTCAAATGCCCTGTGGGGAAAGGAAACGGAATGTGTTGGCAGAGCCACCTGAACTGGGGTTTGTGCCCCGTTCTAGATGAGACCTGGCGATGCAGAGAAGATGTGCCTCCCAGCCAGGTAACAAGTCCACGTGGCCCAAAGTTTATCACGTATTGTCTAAATAACTCCCCAGACAGACCCGGGGCACTAACAGCATTAGCAGGGGCGAGGTGCTGAATTCCGCCCTTGTGTTTGTGTTTTGGTGTAATTGTTAAGCTAAAGCTACAGTGAAGGTACTGTTATTAACCCAGTTTGCAGACGAGGAGATGAGCCCGGCAGCCCAGTCGCTCTGCACCTCGTGCTCCCAATGTAGCTCCTCCGCGGTGCTGGCCGCTGTGCTGAGTCGCCGTGTGTGTCGTGGGCGTACCTGCTTTTGTCCCTCTTCTGCTCCAGTGCACAGAGCTTGGGAACAAAGCCACCTCTCTTTCACCCATCACTGCCTCCCCAGTACCCACTACAGCACAAACGCTAGAGGCAGTCAGTTAGGAGTTCTGAAGGGGGAGTGACACCATCAAGATGATGGAATAGGAGACTCAGGGCTCTCCCTGACCCCCGGCTGCGCTGAATGAACAGCTACAGCACCAATCAGTTCCCTCTGAGAGAGATTCAGAGACTACTGGAGAGAGTCCTGCACACGGGGAGACTGGAAAATACATCAAAATGGGTAGGAAAAACTGAGAATAACCTCGCCAAAAAACCCCCTTCCAGACCCAGCACCCTACAGCCGGGAGGGGACCCCCAACTCCCAACCTGTCACTGAGAATCAAAGGGTTTGGACACATATTTAGCGCTCCAACTTTTTTTGGCTGCTACTAGAGGGGCTGGATCCCAACTCGCGTGTCTCTGGAAGCTAGTGGCCCAGGATCACAGAGAACAAAGTCATGGTTTTAAATAGGGCACCGAGCACTTCCCGTGAGTTTTCCCCACACTCACTCCAGCAGGAAAGCCGACGGGCATCAAATTGCCTGGGGTTCCTGTTAAAATGCAGACTTCCTGGCCCCCTCTATATGCATTGAATCCGAATCGCTAATTAAGAGCTTACTGAGTGAAGAATTTAAAAAGCGTGTTAAATGCTCTCACAGCTGATTCTGAGGCACATGAATCTTAGAGATTGCCCCTAATTCTGTTCTTTTCCTCTTTTCCTCACCAGAACTCTGCATCTGAATCAATTCATAGCCGACGAGCCGTCCTGAAGCACAGAAGAGAGCGTTTTAATGAGGGATATCATCTGATTTTTATCCTTCCTGGTTAGAAACCTTCAAAAATACCAGAAATTGGGTCCAGCAATGCAACGAAAGATTTCTTTAACGGCCCGCATAGCCCTGTCTACAGATCAGGTTGAACAGTTAGCCAACCCTGGTCAGGCTCTGGGAGTAATTTCCCTTCTTTTACATTTTAGGCTGAATCTTTGAGAGGCTCAGTGATGGAGTAGAAAGTCATGCCTGAGTCCAATTTCCAGCTTCCCCATTGCCTAGGTGTGTGATCCCAGCAGTCAATTAACCAAGCTGAGCCTCGGTTTCCTCATTTGTAAAACGGAGGTGATAACCAGCTCCCGGACAGTGTGAGGATGAAGGGAAAGAACAGGTAAAAGTGCCCAGCACAGCGACTGGGCGGGTGGATGCTTCATAATTCCTGCCGTGTCTTTTAGAAAAATAACATCTATCATTATTTGAATACTTACTGGGTATTGGGCAGACACTCTGCCAACTATACATAATAATATTAATCATAATATATTGTTTATATTATGATATATACAAATATATAATATAAATATATTTTACAAATATACAATATATATAATACAAATATATAATATACACAAATATGTAATATATAATATAAATACAAATATATAATATAAATACATATATTATGTATAGTAACTATAATAACATATTATATATTTGTGTTTATATAGAGAGAGACAGAATAATACCTTTATGGGTAAGACTTTACTACCCATATTTTACACATAAGAAAACTGTAGTCTGAGAGGTTCAGTAACTTGTTCATGGTCACAGAGCAAATGAGGAGCAGAGCAGGGACCTTGGCGTCGGCAGTCAGTGCTCTTGCTCTTGACAAAGGGGAAGATACTGTGTTCTCCCTTGCTGTCTTTCTCTTAGGGTAGAGTTCAGAGAAGAAATAATAACTGTCGGTCTAGAGTGTTGGTCCCGATCTGGCTTAGTTTTGCGAGAGACGTCCTGTTTATTGAAGAGAATAACCTCCCCCACCCCCACCCAATCAGCTGCCACGCCCTGATCCCCTGCTGTCTTCACTGGACGCTTCCTGGTGACATATTTCTTAAGACACTCGTTCACCATAGCATCTTCTGGGGAACTTAAAAAAAGTACCTATCCTGGCCCCAGTCAGATCCCTGAGCGTGGGACCCAGGCATCAGCACTGTTCACAGCTCCTCAGGTGGCTTCCATGTGCGTGCGGGGTTAGGGCTTGTTCAGAGCTTTCTAGCTCAGTCGTCTCACAGATCCCAGCTCAGCTGTGACAGCATCACTTGCAGGAAGTTCCTTAGGCTTTTTAAAATGAGACTTCGGGAACAAGTTTATGAGATTGGGGGGGATGCCTTTATTAACCCTAAATTATTGAAAACACCCTTGCTTTATTGCAGAAATAGAAAGGAATCCCCAGTTTCCATTTTCTCAGCAAATCTCAAGCGAGCATCTTCTGGGCATGGGGTTGTGCTGGGGTCCCCAAGGCAGAAGGGGTGTGGTATAACAACATTGATTTGGGGTCAGACAGTTCCAGTTACTGGTCCCATGGCCTTGGGCAATTTACTTACCCTCTCAGAGCCTCGCGTCCCTCTTCTAGAAAATGCAGCTCATAACGTGTACTTTGTTAAATTGTAGAGATTTGAAACCATATTAAGAAAAAGTAAATTGTACTGTGCTCAGCACATAGCAAGTGCTCGATAAATAGGAATTACGAATAGAAATAGTTATCTGTTAAACAGAGATACAGTTCAATGATAGAGCATTGTTGTTTTGTAGGTCAAAAACAATCGTCATTAATGTCTTGTGGTTCAGCCCCACCCAGTGTGCTGTGGTTCCCACGGAATAAGATGTTCAGTCCTAACAATGGCCTTTTATCTCCCCATTTCATAAACGAGAATACTGAGTCCTTGTGGGGTTAAAAAATATCCCAGGGCCACAAGTAGTAAATGGTGGTGTCGGCCTGGAACTCATCTCCCCGAAATTCCCACACTGAGTCCTCATCCTTCAGGTTTTAACTAAGCCGCTTCTGCAGAGAGTTCTGCCCTGACCCCTACAGCCCTCCTCCGACCCTCGGTCACCGCCCTGCTTGGCTTTTCTCACATCACTCATTCCCATCTGCTGTGTTCTTGCCCATACGTTGTTCCTCTTGCTCAACCTGACTTGAAACCTTATGAAACTGAGGTGGGAAGCCCCATGAAAAAGATGGCAGGACCCCCAGGCAGGGCCACTACCCTCCTGCCAGCACCATTTGGTTCCCTGGCCCAGAGGCATTATTTTGCTTTTTGCCTCTGAAACGGCTGACTTCTAGGAAAGTGGAACTTACCCCTAAGATTCTATTGGTTCCCTGAGCTAACTCCTGATTGGTACATTTGTAGTGCTTCATTTGCATGGAGCTTATTCCTGATTGGTCCATTTCCCTCACTCCTGATTGGTTCATCTCCCTCACTCTTGATTGGTCTATTTCCCACACTGGCTGATTGGTCCATTTCTACAAAGCTTGCTCCTAACTTGTCACCTTTGTTATACCTTATTTGCATATGATGTCGCAAAATGTGGCAAAGTCTAGACTGGTAGTCTATAAAAGCTGGTGTAAACCTACAGACGGGGTCCAGAGCTTGGAGTGTTAACTCCTCTGGGCCCGCTGGCCTAATAAACCTGAGTTCTCCAACCCTCCGAGTGCTGCTTGGTCTCTTGTCCGGATCCAGGTTGCTGTCATAACTGAGCTGTAACACACTTTTCTGCAACAAAAGCAAGGATCCTCTCTTAGTGACTGCTATGGACCCAGCACCTAAAATAGTGCCTGGCACACAGTAGGTGCATAATCCATGTGTGTGAAATAAACAAGGAGCCAGTCTTATTCAAGTTCTTAGCTGCTGTATTATATCACTGCTTTTGCATGGTTGTTATTAAGGTCTTATCACTTTAAGATGTGATGCTTCGTTAATTGTTTTCTAGATAAACTAGAGTTCAAGACCTGGAGGGAGAAGTTGGGGAAGGATAATCTGCCTTCCCCAGGGTGGGGTCTGTTTTCCTGCTTCCTCGATCAAACACATATGCATTCACTGATGTGCATGGTTGGAGACAGACACACTATCCATAGCTTACATTGTTTTCCTCCAGAGTGGGGGTGGGGGGATCATAAACTCCCAGGCGGAAAACCATGACGACCATTCTCTGGTTCTAATAAAAGTTGGATGATTCAGTGTCTTGAATGACTAGAGCCAAATTGAGTCTGATCACATTCATTTTTAAAAGGCCATGTTTCAGCTCCATCATTTGATAGGAATAACTGCTCTGGAGGTCAGTCCCAGCATCATTTCACACAGGTGATCAGGAATGCAGGGCAGACCCTCGCAGACTTGTCTGCCGCTGGGGGTGAAGTGTGAGGGCGACCTACCCCTCTAGCAGCAGGATCCTGTGCCTGTGCGCTCACCGCTTCTGTCAGAGAACCCTGTGAAAAATCGCAAATGGTCCCTGGCCGAGTGTTTTCCAGCATCTTCGGATATCCTTCTCTCCACAGGCTGGGATCTTTGACTCTCCAGCTGCAGGCTGTCTGGGTAAAGAGATCTACAATAGCAAAGAGACGATTGTCTGTAGCGTCAGACATTTAAGTCTGATTCTTGGCTCTGCCTCTTTCTAGCTGTGTGACCTTGGGTAAATTGCTTAACCTATCTGAGCTCTGAGTATCAATGTTTAGCAGGAAAAAGTATCCTTGAAGTCCTCCTAGAAAGAGAGGCTAGAATCAGATGTCATAGGTGCCACTTCCTGAGCTCATGCATTATCAGAACAGCCCAGGTTCAGTGGGTCTAAGAATAACCAGTTAGTGCCATCGTGTGGGCTACAGATAAAGTTGTAATCTTCTTTATCTTCTTTTCTACGATATTTATATCACACTGTAATATATCTTCTTTTGAGTTAGTTAGAAATACAGTTTTTCAAAGAAGACAATAAAAATCACCCCAAATCTAATGAACCAGTGCTATTATGTGGGAGTGTTTCCTATCTGATGTTTTTCTGTGAAGATATAAAGGGGAGAATTTTAAGATCTGGTCATGAATTTCCTTTAGAGTCTCAAATAATGCTTTGGGGAGCCATTGGGTATAGACGATGAGCTGATGGATGTTGGTGTGGTTCAGAGAAAGAGGGAGAGAGGGAGAGGGGGAGAGAGAGAGCTGCTTCTGTTTAGAAGAATGAAAAAAAGGAGGACATAGCTCTTCTCATGAGAGGGAGAGGTAAAGAGAAGGAAAGGAGAGGGGTGAGACATCACCAAGGCTGTGTGAGGCTCTGGGCTAGTGGAAATTTGGGAGAGAAGCTGGACATTCGAATGAAAAGGAATCCACAGGACTCAATTTCACTTTGCTGATTTTCTTTGTATTTATTCAACTTTATTATATTCATGAATGCTTTGTATCTGTGCCTGTGCATGGGTGTGTGTGACTTTGTACTTCAGGAAAGCCTGACTGTCAGTCACACTGGTTCAGTGGAGGCTAGAACAGAGGCAGCCGAGAGCATCAGGACCCTAAAGTCGCAGGTGACCTCAAGACCCTAACAACCACACCACCCCACCACCCCACCACACACAGATAATTAACTGAAAACCTGGACTTCCATGGGACGTGAAACTGATGCCCAAGGTCATCTTACCTCAATTCCAAGGGGAAAGAGGATATGCGTGTATGTATGAGAAGGAGGATGCTTTGAGCTGGCCAGACACACCGCTGATTGCAAGTAGCAATTTCCTTACACCACGCCCCCTCCTTGTCACTGCAGACTCCGCATTCACTGATGTGCATGGCGATTGTATTTTGTAGTTGAGGGAGAAAGAAGGCATTTTGGTTAAGAAGGATTGGGAAAAGACTGATGGAGCTCTGACTGAATTTCCTTGTTAGGTGGGGCTGCTGGTTTCAATGGATGGAAATATAACTTAAACTTGCATAAACTGAGAGAGAACTGTATTGGTTCACGTAACTGAATAACTCAATAATGTTTGGCTTCAGGCATGGCTGGATCCAAGTGCTTAGGTACTGTCATCTCCCTCCACCTCTTGTCCTCTGTTTCCTCTGTGTTGGCTCCATTTTCAGGTGTAATTTCCATATGAGGTGATAAGATGCCACCAAGAATTCCAGCCTTTCATTCTATCCTTTCAGCAACAACCTGAAACAGAGTTTCTCTTCCCTGAGAATCATAGCTAGGGTCCCGGGGATAACCCTCAGTGGCTCTGACTGACTTCATTAAATCCATCAATGTGACAAAAGATAGAATGAGTATTATTGGGAAGATGATTTTCCCAAAGGAAATTTAGGGTCCTGGGAGTCACGGAGGACTCGAAGCTGGGCAAGAAGAAACCACAATGTCTGCTTCTGCCCTAGTTCCCTGGATTAATCTTGGTCCCTTTCATTCAAGTCTGAAAGCCATTCTCTCCACCTCCCCAAGACCTAAGCCTCTTCCTTCACTCCCTTTCACACAGATGCAAAGAAAAAAGGACTCCCAACCAGCAGCAACAAACAATGAGTGCGATTCAAACATCCTGTCCAACTCTTCACCCCATCACCACCCCTCCCCGTGGGCTGACTCTGAGTGCAGACGCGAGAGTCGATCTCTCACAAGAGTGGGACCTCAGCCTCTTAGGATTGGAGAAAGGAGTGGAGAAAGGGCACGAGGCTCCGGCCGAGTGGGGAGGTTCACCACGCCTTAGCTGGAAGTAAAACCTGCGAGCGGGAGGACCGAAACGTGGAAGCTTTGTTGTTGCCCTGGGGCTGCAGGTATCTGCGCTGTAAGAGTTTTTACTGTGGTTAATGCAACCCAGGCAGCAGAAAGAGGAGGAAGAGAAAAGATCCTTGGATTTTTTGCAGACTCTGAGCATCTCGGGAGCAGGTGAAGTCAGTGGCTTTCTTTACAGAATTTCTACCAATAAGACAAAGATGATCTCACCTGTGGGGATTAGGAAAGTGGGAACGGTGTGCCCACTGGTAATGGGCAAACTTGAGTCCAGGATTTCCTTATCTCTAACTTGTGTGCATGCTAGATTGATTTCAAAAGTTGACTTGTAGCAACGTGGGTGGACTTAGAAGGCATTCTGCTTAGTGAAGTAAGTCAGACAGAGAAGGGCAAATACTGTGTGGTATCACTTACATGTGGAATCTAAATAATACAACAAACTAGTGAATATAATTTAAAAAAAGAAGCCAACACACAGATATAGAGAACAAACTAGTGGTTCCCAGTGGGGTGAGGGAAGCAGGGAGGGGCAATTGTAGAGGTAGGGGGCTACCAGACACAAACAATTTTTAAAAACTCAATGATTGTCCTAGAAAATCAATTCATTTTCTTCTTACAATGAGTCCCATGACTATATTTGGTTAAAAATAAAAACAAGCAACTATGACAGCTGAGGACTGAGTTAACAAGTTACTGAATAGATAGATAATGCAAAATACTAAAAGGTTATTGTTTAGATGCATGTTTACTGGATGTTTACCTGGTGAGATTGACAACAACAGCATATTCATGTTAAATAAAACTATATGATCTTAAAAAAAGAAGTGTCTCCAAGTGTTCATCACTCTTGGCATCCATAACTTTGCCGTTTCTCTGATGGAGAGGCGGGGTCTGCTTCTTCCCCCTCTGAACGTGGGCTAGCCCCAGGATTTGCTTTAGTCAATAGTGTGCCTTGGAGGTAAGAGCAGTGCCAGTTCCCAGCTGCGGTCTCAGGAGGTCTTGTGTGTTTCTGCCATTGTTCTTGGAAACTTCCCCGGCTGCCAGGTGAACAGGCCCAGGCTAGCCTGCTGAATGATGGGTGACAGGTGACCCAGCCAGCCAGCAGCCAGCCCCCAGGCATGTGAGTGGGGCCATCCTTAGATCAGCCAGCCCCAGCCAAATGGTCAGCTGACCATAAACGCCCGTAAAGACCAGTCAAGGTCACTCAAACATTTTCAGGTATAAGATGATGGAGGTCTGAGAAATGAGGGGAGGACAACCCTGAGGGAGACTTAGACGGCTAAAAGAACAAAGTGAATCAGTTTCCTCCTCACGCCCCACATCTTACGCTGAGCCTCACATCTGAAAGCGAAGACTTGGTATCCCAACAAGGCTTAGCCTATCCATCAAAAAGATCAATATCTCAAATTGGCATCCACCCGCCCACAAACTTTAATTTTCTAGAACAATACCCTGATTCACATCAGCCCTAAGAATGGAAGTTTGTATTTTTTCCAGTCCCAATGAGCCAATGTCTTAAAAATAGGTATATATTTAGGATTCCCAAAAGAGATAATGAGCAATTGCTTATAATTACTTGAAGGCAGTAGAGTTGAACCCAGCACAATTAATGGTACTGTTGAATTCTGATAATACCCGAAAGATAATTTAAGCCCAGTGCAAGGATGGATGCCAAGACATGCTCAACAATTGAATGGAATTTTCAAATATACAGATGTAATCTTTTCAAGCAGCCTGAATTCAAGTGAATTGAATTGCAACACAATGATGGTCTCTTGTACATTTCCTCGAATGTTCAGAATTGAGAGGCAGATGTTTCCAGGGAGAGGACCAGCTTGTAGGAATCTGGCTTGTTTCTGCAGGAGCTGGACTGCGGGCAGCACCAGTTCAGAGCAGAATGATGGCGGGCTCTTTGAGTCAACTTGGAGTCATGACTTCTGTATTAGTATCCTGAGCTGCTGTAACAAATTATCACAAAACAACAGAAACATATTCTCTCACAGTTCTGGAAGCCAGAAATCCAAAGTCAAGGTGTCAGCAAGTTTGGTTCCTTCAGGAGGCTCTGAAGGAGAACCCAGTGTGTGCTTCCACCCCAGCTTCTGGGGGCCACAGCCAATTCTTGGCACTCTCTGGCTTCTAGATGCATTGCTCCAATGTCTTTGTGAGTCTTCATATCACCCCTCTCCTCTGTGTGTCTTCTCTTCTTCTTTTTTCCTATAAAGACACTTGTCATTGGATTTAAGGCCCACCATAATCCAGGACGAAATTGTCTCAAGACTATTAATGTAATTATATCTGAAAAGACCCTTTTCTCAAATCAGTTCACATTTGCAGGTTCTGGGTGGCATATAGTTGGAGGGCCACCACTCAACCCACTACAACTTCTAAGGCAGGAGGCTCCTGCTCACCTCTGACTTCTCTCCTACCAAGCTCTCCATCTCTCATCCATTGCAGGCACATGGGCTTCCAGATGGTTCCCCAAACACACCAGGCTCATCCTTAATCAGGAAAGCTGCTCCCTCTTCCAAGAATGTTGTGCTGCCTTTGAGCCACTGGGGGCTCAATTCCAGTGTCCCTGGCTCAAAGTGACCTTCCTTGACTGCTCTGTGATAAACTGGCACCCTATCCCCTGTCTCTCTTTGTGACATTCCCCTCTTTTATTTTATTCATGGTATTTAACACTATTTAAAATTATTGCAGGTATGTTTCTTCTTTTGTCTCCCTTCACTAAAACAAAAAGCTCCATGAAATTGAGGACCTCCCTACCTTGTTGGATGAAACAACACCTTCAATGATCTGAGTAATTTCTGTCTTCTTGTAGTTGTTCAAGGAAGAGTTGAGTGAATGATTGACTAAATGTGCCCCCTTGGGTATCACAAAGTCAAGTTCATGACGTGAGAGATTTTCTGACCTTCCAAAATGAGTTTTCCAGAATCAAGACCACATGATGTGGGACAAGGAGAGAGAACTCTCGTCCACAGGGAGAACTGATTTGTGGCAGAGCCCAGGCATGATGGTGTTTTATAAACACCACCCTGTGATTCTAATGGGCCATCAGGACTGAAGACCACTGATCTAAGACAGTCATGGGAATTCCATTCCTCTTGTCAAGTGATTGATATTGGAATCTGGGCACATGACACTGACTCGGTCAACAGCTGAGGGTAAGTCAGCTGGAGATGTATCCTGGGAGAGTTTTTCTTCCATTTAGAGTAGGGACAGAGAGAGAGATTGTTTTCCACCCCCGAGTAGCACTCTTTCTGTGGAATGTAGACCATACCTCCCCTGTGTGACTGCAGAGAGATTACACTGCATATGTCACTTCTTCTATTGTTTTTTTCTGTCAGTGGCAGTCATATAGCAGAGATCTAAGCTATTTTCCATCATCCAAAAAACTTGAGCTCTTCTAGATGGTTCCATGGTTGAAA
The DNA here is from genome assembly GCF_048773025.1 of Camelus bactrianus. Lineage (NCBI taxonomy): Eukaryota > Metazoa > Chordata > Mammalia > Artiodactyla > Camelidae > Camelus > Camelus bactrianus. The sequence goes on along the minus strand of NC_133556.1, from coordinate 33,031,216 downwards.
AACTAAGGAGCATAATGAGAAGTGTTCATATTCTTTCCCTCTTTCTGATATGCCGTCATCAGACAGAGTTTTTATTCTTACCTCGTGGTCTCAGGGTGGCTGCTACAGTTCCAAGCATCACACAAGGGCAATGACACTCAGGGTCAAAAAGAGATCTCTCTTCTCCATGGACCCCACTTTCCCATGGTCCACCCCCAGCAGACTTAGACTTCAGGGCTCATTGGCCAGATTTATGTGTGCAGCCAGATAAATACAATGCTGTTGGACACTGATTCCCTGGGAGTGTGAGACTCAATAAATAAAGACTCCTAAGCATCAGGAAAAAAAAAAAAGCCCTGGACTTGGAGACCACAGTGTCCTAGGTTCAAATCCCCGCCCTGATCCCTTAACTACCGTGTGGCCTGGTGGCCTCCCAGGCTGCAGCTTCCTCTCTGGAAAACGGGTAAACAGATCTCCTGGTCTTCGTTCTCTTTATCACTTTCTGGTGCCCGAGAAGCCAGAGCCCAGCCAACTGCAGTGTTCTCTCGGCACCTTCGATTTTTCTCTTCAACAAGCTCCTCGGAAGTGCCAAAGGAAACCAATTATGAAAAAGAATTACGTCCCAGGCAGTCTAAGCATGTGCTAATTTGCTGGTTGTAAGCTGGGAAACAGTTGCGACCAGATGGGGGTGCCCTGCTCCTGACGCTGGCCACCAAATTGTTGCCGTTTGACTTCTCTGGAGGAGGCTCTGCTGTAAGATTTCAAAGGGAAAAATACAGGTTCTTTTCTACCCTTTACGCCAAATTCTGCTCTGGCTAAAAAGGCTTACATGTTTCCAAGTGCTTAAAAAAATAAAAATCTCCTGGATAGACGCTGTTAGTATATATGTGAACGTAGGCCTCAGAGAGAGGGTGGAAATAATCTATTATGAAAAAGAATATAACATGTATAACTGAATCTCTGGACTGTACACCGGAAACTAACACAACGCTGGAAATCAACTTTACTTCAATTTAAAAAAAAGAGGGGAAGGATTTGCCCTTGTAAGGTTAGAACATGTTACGTCAAGTGAAACATAAAGATCTGACTCCCAAGCCGCCGCCCATTAGCACTGACATTCTCACTTGTCTGTGGGTTTTCAAGGGAAAAGCATCTCTGACTTCCCCCCTTAAAGCGACAGTGCCGCATCCGCGTCGGTGTGGCTGAGCCACTGGGGTTCCCTAATCCAGTCATCAGCAGAGCCCCCAGCTGCCCAGAGACCCCCTTGTCCTGTCAATTCTCATTGGCCCCGGGTCTCATCCAATGGACTTCAGCAAAAGTTGATTTATCACAGCTAACGCGAGGATGTAGCTACTGCTGGCCAGGCGCTGCTCTAAGTATGCGAACAATCCTCACTGAAATCTACATTGAACAAGCCACATGTTGGACGTGGCTTCACGTGCTTTATACATAAATTTACTGCATTCTCATAGTAACCCTATGAGGTCAAGGATCGTCTCCATTTTACACTTGAGGAAACAGGCTCAGAGAAGCTGAGTAAACTTCCCGAGGCTTTTTAACTAGCGAGTGGCAGAGTCAGGTTCCCAACCCAGATGCAAAAGCCACAAATATAAACAATTACATAAGTTCATGTATGTCACATGAGTGTAAAAGAATTGTATGGAGCTGTGTCTTGTAAACAGCCGAAATGTATCTGAACTTTCTGTATGTGACAATGTGGTCCATGTGATCACTGAGGGAATAAGGAAATAGCCTTATTTTTAAAGAGGAATTGAATTAAAATTTTACCTTATTTCCTGGAAAAACAAAGGCTTCAGTTTCTGGTCAATAGGACAGATGTTCAGTTCTACCAAATAGAAGCCATTTCCTGTCCAACCACAGCTTTTGCTTTGTAGCTGGGAAGGGGACTCATGGTTACTAAATGCCCAATAAAGATCTGTATTCTGCTCATGAGAAACCTGGTCTCAGAGATTAGGTGATGTCCGCAAAGCTATACAGCCACTCAGGGACAGAGCTGGGATTTGAACCCAGGTCTTAGGGACACCAAAAGGTCCACTAAAGAAGGTTTCTTTCTAATAGGACTGTTCTAACATCCCAGAAACCCTTTAAAGGCATTTCCTATAACTAAGTGTGTATCAAACAAGACACGAGCAGAATTAAGGCTGCGCGATGGGCGTGAGTGTTTGTAGAAATGTTTATTGAGCATTGACTCTGCCAAGCACTGGGGTAAATGCTACAGATACAGAATCAAAAACCAGACACAGTCCTTGCCCTGTGGAGTCTAGCATGGAGGACTGTTGTTAAACATAGAATGGATTACATCATTTCAGATTGTGGGAAGTGCTACTCAGGAAAACAAAAGGGAAGGTCTGATTTAGCTTGGGGTTTGGGGGGAGGTTAACCAGGAATGTCTCCTTTAAAGATATGATATATGTTGAGCCCTCAAGGATGAGGCAGCATTTGCACATGAAGAGGGAGGCAGAAGAGCATTCTAGGCAGCGGTAACAGCATGTGCAAAGGTCCTGAGGCAGAAATGAGCTTGGCACTTGGGGGAAACAAAGGTTAGTGTAGCTGTATTAGTGTTGAGAGGGTCTAGGTGACAGGATGACTTAAAGAGTTGTACTTCTTGGAGTCTAGACAGGGAAACGATGCAGGAGGTCCTGGCTTAGGCTGGTCAGGAAGAAGCTAGTGCCTGCAGCAGAACACCCTATGAACTGGACCTCTGAAAGTCACAAGGGAGAACCAGGAAGAAAGACAGCCATGGAGGTGAGCAGGTTGGAAGGATTGGCCACAGTGAGCCAGCCAGCATCCTCCTGTATCCATACTGGTCCTTTCTCCATCCTTAATTATCTCTGTGACATAGGGTCTCCCTGTCTCCTAACTGGCTTCATTTTACTTATGTCTGGACCATTGTGATCTTCAAAACACAGATTTGCAAACATCACTCCCCAGCTTTCAGGATAAAATTAAAACTCCTTAGGTGAACACACCAGCCAGCCCCTTGGTGGTCTGGGGCCTGCCCTCCTCTCACCGCGTGACTCTCTGCATCTCCTGTAACCCATAGAATTGAAGCTCCACCATTGTTCCACAGGATCCCATAACGCCTTGCCTTGCACTTGCTGATGCTTGGCCGGATTATGTCAAAAAAAAAAAAAAAAGAGCTATGTCTAGCTCTAAGAACCCAAGAAAGAAGTGCAAACTCTTTTTCTGGGAACAGACACAACAAGCCTGAGTCATCGTTCATCAACAGACCTGTGTGTGAGCTCCATGTCAATCCCCATTTTCATTAGATCTGTTCACCGTCCTTTATTGAGACACATTTTTAACACTGTGGCTTTAGAAAGAAAGCTGCCTGGAGAGTTTCTTTTGTAGGAAGATGTGGCCATAAGGTATATTGTGTTTCTGTTCCCTCCAGGGCACGGGGAGTGGTTGGTTACCAAGGGTTACCCTCTGCCTGCACCCTTGGTCTCCCTCCTTCCTGGGGTGTAAGCTGGACGTAGCTCAGTTGCTTTGTAAAGGAGACTTTCTCAAGGAAGAAAGCGGCGGGCATCACACAGGGAGCCCACCAGGCAGGGGAGGGCGTGGCAGGAGACTGGGAGGATTTCTGAACTGTGAATGCAGGGTTGTCAAGAGGCTGTGGAATTACCGGGAAGAGGAGGCTGCTTGAATTGCTGGCAACTCTTCGGTTCTCTCCCAGCTCAGGTGACCCTGGGTGGCCTGCACTGCCCAGTTAAAGGTCGCAGAAGTTCCAGTATGAAAAGAAAAAGCAAAGCTCTTTGAGGAAGCTTTATGTCCCTACAACCAGATCTTCTGGCTCTGTGGCTTAGCTCCCACTGGCTATGAAGAGTGTCAGTGGAAACTGCTGACCCACAGGGGTACTTCTGATTTGCCCCCTCATTGCAACCTAGTTGCTGCCCCTCGTCCGACGGCTCCCCACTGCCCATGGGGACTCTGTCCCCTGACTTCCATCTCCTCCCCTGGGTTCCTCAAGACCACAGGCTTAGCTCAGCCTTCAGCAGCCTCCAGCCAGGTTACAGCGTCTCCTTCTGTCTGGTCTCCTAGCTTTGTTCTACATATTTCCTTTCTTTGTTCTACTTCCTCGAACCTAATCATTATGAATTAAAGTCCTGCCATTGTATCCCTGGGTTTCATAACTCCCCGTCTTTTTTTGGTATATGTATTTTTAATCGACATATAGTCAGTTTACAATGTGTCAATTTCTGGTGTACAGCACAGTACTTCAGTCATATAGGAACATACATATATTCGTTTTCATATTCTTTTTCACCATAAGTTACTACAAGATATTGACTATAGCTCCCTGTGCTCTACAGTATAAACTTGTTGTTTATCTATTTTACATATATTACATAACACTCTGCCTTGAGCAGTTTCCTCCATCCGAACCTTCACCAGGTACTCTTTCTTATCTAACCTCCCTGTGGAGATGTAACGGACACACAATAAACCACACTGCTTCAAGTGTGCAATTAGGAAAGTTTTGAAATGCATGCACACCTGCGAAACCAGCACCACAGTCCAGATCAGGACCACAAGAATCCCCTGCAAAAGTTCCCTCTCGTTCCTTAGAAGTCCTCCCCACCCCCAGGAAAACACTGGTCGGCTTCCTGTGATTATAGGTTAGTTCGCATTTTCTAGGATTTTAGGTCAGTAGAGTCATACGTACAGCGTGGGGTCCTTTTTTGCCTGACGACTTTCACATGGCGTATTTATTTTTGAGATTCATCATTGTTGTTGATGATATCAGAAGTTCACGCCCTTTCATTGCCGCACAGCCTTTCATCTTCTGGATAGTGGCTGTAGCACAATGTGTTCATCCAGTCACCTGCTGATGGACATTTGGGTTGTTCTTGGTTTGGGGCTGATACGCAAGGAGCCGCTATGAACATTCATCTACAAGGCTTTGTATGGACGTACATTTTATTTCTTTCGAATAAATACCTAGGTGTGGAATGGCTCCGTCATATGGCACCTTACCATCTTTGAGTAGATCCTGAATAACTGGATATAGCGATGTTGAAAAGGATGATACATGTGAACTTCTAAACTTCGCCACAGAGTTGTGGGGTGCCTGCAAGTGTTTCTCATGAAACCAAAAAACATATACTTTCTTCCTCCTCCATCCTTCCCACAACCCCACAGGTTTCTGCCTTGCTGGTTTCTTGCCTTCAAAACAGTTTATGAAGGAAGAATCAACTTTTCTTCATGCCTCGGGATGTTATGAGTACTTGGAGACACTCTCTAAGTAATGGTTGTTCCTTTGTGGTTCCAGGGTAACTTTCCAAGAGACCATGGTGGTTTCCAAAGAGGTGGGAACAGGATCACTGCATATTTATCCTGTTACAGGAGTCGGAAAGGCAAATGTGCATGCATACTGTAAGCATCGTCATCCGTCACCACCTTCTCCAGGCAGCAGATGCTGATGAGATGGTGATAGCTCTGGAGCCAGACTGCCTGGATTTGAATCTTGGCTTGTGTCATTCTCTAGATACAGGACTCCGTGCAAGTTACTTAACTTCCTGTGTCTCAGTTTCCTCGTCTATAAAAAGCAGGCCATGGGGTTAAAGGTTAAAGGTGAAAACACAGTGCCTGGCACATAGTAAGTTTTATCAAACTAGTATCTGTTATGCTGATTATAAGCTCTCATCACTACAGCAACCCATGTAACAAAAGAGATCAGAGGTGAGTTCTCCTTGGATGCTGCCAAAGGTTTCAGCACCATCACCCCATTTAGCTCTCTGCTCCGAAGATGCCTTGTTAGTCTGTATTTTTCATAATCAATGACCCTAAGCACCTATCTGAAGGCTGAGTGGAAATAACACAGCTATTTTAAAGCAATTCGTTGGGGTGACAGAAATGCCCAAAGAAATAAAACTAACATCCATTATGTTAATTTAATGCTTGGCCGTTCCTGGCCATTTTCCTTGAAATGATGTCAAATATCTACAAGAATGTTGGTGAGTTCGGGGAGTATTGCAGGGAAAAAAAAAATCAAGCCTTTCCCCTATTCTAGTCCTGTTTTACTAACATTGAGCCTTGATAGAAGCAATGCTATACCCAGGTAAGCCTGACTTAGTGTTCTTCAGCACGTGGCACTTCTGGGAACTTCACCAAGTTCAGTGATACTGTGAGGCTTTGGAAATAGCCAAGGGCTGGCTCTTAGGAAGAAGGAGGTTTTGAGGTCTGTCTGCTCTTCATGGTTTTCTGTGCCCTCCACGGTGTGACCGTCAGCTGCCCCTTCTCCCATCTGCTTCCCCATGCTTCTCCTCGTCTCCTCCTTCAGCTGGATGAAAAGTAGGACATAATTTGCCTCCAGTGCAGACCTCACAGGGCTGGCGTTTGCTTTGAGCAATGTTGGTGACATCGTGCTTGGATCCTCTGTTGTATTTTGATGTCAAGGTTGCTGGTTCAATCTCTACTCCTCACTGGGGATTTGAATAAGCAAGGCTGCTGTAAAAATAACCACTGGCATAAGAACATCGTGTCATATCTGTGGAACGAAGGGCAGGGGTGTTTCACAGGAGATTTGCCCAAGAAAGGGAAAGGTTACAAACAGCCCCAGAGAGCCATTTTCAATGCAGGCATGGGATCAGTGACTGAGATCTCTTGATTGTCTAGTCAAGGAGCAGTGAGATGCTATGGAATGAACTGGGATTTATAGCCAGATAGAACTGGAACCCAACTCCAGCCTTAGCTACCACCAACACACTGGGGAGGCTGGTCCCTCATCCTCGGAATTTGGGGTGGAAAGGCTTACAGATGTCAGATGAATGGTTCGAGGAAGCACCTTCATCTCTGTCCACTGGGACAAAGCATCCTTCTGCTCTCCCTGAGGTTGTTCCCCTCAGCTGCCCAGTGTAGAGACAGAGCACAGACATCCTAGAAGGGGACCTCCTGAGAGCAGGGTTCACTCCGGTTCCCAGAGCCCAGTCCTGCTGCAGAGGGGATATTTCATAAACGAATGATTAAAGATCCAGGATCAGGCCAAGATGTGATGTACATTGCTAGTACTTATGGGAGTACGTGAAGATTTTTTTTTTTAATCTATTTCAGTCCTAATTAAGACTGTGCTTGATTGAAATTCACAGCCTCCCAAACACATCTACTTCCCCTTTGCAGTTTCCTCGCAAACGCTTGTCCTGCTCTCATTCTTGACAGCTCTGTGTCTGGCTGAAATGGGTTCAGCCCAGCCTCCCTCTGCCTCTAACCTGGGTAATTAACTTCAGTGGAAGCTGCAGCTCATTACCTCCCTGCAGGTGTTAACTGAAGCAGAGCTGACCTCTTAGGAGTTCATTAGTCAGATGCCAGGGGTGGAATGTGGATTCAGATTGCTGGGGCCTCCGTGACAGTGCTGTGGAGCAGAAGTTCCTCTGTTGGAGTACTTTTACATCAGCATGTTTAAAGAACAAAATAGCAGTGACCCATCGTGCCTTAGATGCCTCCCTGTAGGATGCCTTCTTGCCAAACTGTACCTTGGCACCATGCCACCCACTCGTATTGAGGGACGAGGTGTGAAATAACCCGTAAACTGTTTCTGTGTTTTCTCGAAGGCTGCTGTTGACAGCGGTGCTCATTACTTAACACAGTGGCCTCCCTCTGAGAAGCCCTTCGAGAAACTCTCTTTGGTTTTCAGTGCAGGAGATGGTTGTATGTTTCCAGGGTAGCTGAGATGCTGGTGGAGGTGTGCAGATGCTGGGAAGGGGGCAGGTCTGGGAGAGATCAGACCTAGATGTGAATTCGTCCTCAGCGCTCTCTAGCCCTGTGAGCTCGGGTGCCTCTTCCATCTTCAAACCCGGAGGATCATACTTAGCTTGCATTCTGTTTTCTGTTGCGAGGGCTGGATGAGACACTGTGTGGAGAAGCCTGGTGCTTGGTTTGTATTTGATCAATGGTCGTTGCCATTTCTGCTTGTTTCTATGCATAGACATGTAACTCATAAGTAACCGTCTTCGCTGCTTCTAGTTAGATGCTGGGAGGTACAGAAGCGGATTTGCGGACAACCTCCAGCAAACATCTAGGACTCCTTGGCGTGGATTTTGTGTAACAAATCTTGCTCCTGGTTCTCCCCGCCTTTGTTGTTTATTTGGTTGGGGTGGTTTCTATTTGCATATTTTAATTAATTAGTTATAATTCATTACACCTGAAATCTTGTCTATATATCTCATTATCTGTCTCAAATCCTGTTCGGAATAAGCTAGGATAAAAACATTCCAATACAAAGTTAAAGAAAGGGGGAAAAAAAAAGACCTTGGCAACCTCTGGCATTCAGTTTTCAGTGGTCAGTTTTAAAAATTTGAAGGAAAATAAATCAATAGGGAAGCTACCAAGGACATGATTAATGTCTAATCTAAAAATGGAATGTACCTTTGGGAAATTAACCCTTTATCAGATACGCAGTTTGCAAATATTTTCTTCCATTCCACGGGTTGCCGTTTGACTCTGTTGATGCTCCACTTGAGATGCAGAAGCATTTTAGCTTGTTGGAATCCCACTTGTCTTGCTTTGTTTTTGTTGCCTCTGCTTTCCTAGCAACCTGATTAAAAAGTGGGCAAAAGACTTGAGCAGACATTTCTCCAAAGAAGACATAAATGGCCAACAAGGGCCTGAAAAGATATTCAACGTTGCTAATCAACAGGGAAATGCAAATCAAAAGCACGATGAGATGTCACTTCACACCTGTTAGAATGGCTATTATTAAAAAAAAAAAAAAAGAAAAAAAAAAAGACAGCAAGTGTTGGCGAGGATGTGGACAAATTGAAACCCCTGGTCCGCCGCTGGAAGGAGTGTAAAATGGTGCGGTCACCATGGAAAATAGTAAGGTGGTTCCTCAAAAAATTAAAAACAGAACTAATATATGATTCAGTAATCCCATTTCTGGGTGTTTATTCAAAAGAATTGAAATCAAGATCTCAAAGAGATATTAGCACTCCTGCATTCTTTGCAGCGTTATTTACAATAGCCAAAATACGGAAAACGGCCCAGTGTCCATTGATGGATGAATAGATAATGAAAATGTGGCTTATGCATGCGATGGTGTCTATGTAACGACACCGTATTATACCCAGAAAAACCTGTCAAGGTGGTAGATCTTACATTAAGCGTTCTTGCCGTTTAAACCAAGAGGAAGTTATCTGCTTTTTATTTCTTCTCTCCCATTAGGGGGTTCAAAATATATCTCCCTATTGTCTCCTTTAAGGTTTTTTCCCTTGGAAACATTATTTGACACAAATTAAGCCAAATGTCCAAGTTTTTAAATCAAGATTGTTTGGCTCCTGTTCCAACTCATCCATTCTCATTTCCTGCTTTTGGGGTGAGATTCCTTTCTCATACACATATTACAACCTCGTCCTGGTAGACGCCAAGGACTCTCGCAGCTCTCGAAGTCGTCGAGAGGTGTGGATTAGGCCCTGGCGACCCTGCGCATGTCACTTAACTTCTCTGAGCTCACTTTCTTTTCCTTCACCTTCCTCACCTGTAAAATGGGGAGGATAGTTTCTTCCCGATAGCTCTCATAGTAAAGGCAATAATGTGTTTGAGACCATCTGGCAGGTGCTTAATAAATGATATTTTCCTTTTCCTTAGTTTCTAAAGCCTGCATGAACTCAATTTTAGAATTTTAAAATTGAGCTTGCTTGAAACACCTGTTCCTCCTTACCTGATCTCACTTCATTATTGGGCAAGTTCAGTGCGTTTCCAACACTAATACCCTGGATCAGTTCCCATTTTCCTAAACTGGTTTCCACTGAAATTGGATGATAGTAAATTGTGTTTCAAATAAATGGCTCATCAGCTTGGCCATCATTTGGCTGTAGGGATGTCGGCAAAGACGGCCTCCACTGTATAAAAGCATGGCCCCAGACTGGGGTCCATCGATGCCCAGAAGGCTATCTCTGATAGGCAGGGAGCTTCGTAGCCTTGCACAGTCTTGAATCTCCAATGCCTAACTTGTTCATTATAATATTAAGAATAGCTAATATTAAACACTTGGTCAGGCACCATACTAAGTGTATGCATTTCATCTCTCTTAACACTTGTATTAGTTTTCTATTGTTACATAACAAATTACCACAAATTTAGTGGTTTAAAACAGCAAGCATATATTCTCTCCCATTTTCCATGGATTAGAAATCCAGGCACGAGTTACTCTACTTAGGGTTTCCACTCAAGGCTGCACTCAAGCCATTGGGTCAGGCTGCCTTCCAACCTGGAGGCTTGGCTAGGGACACGCCCACTTCCTACTTCTCACAGGTAGTTGGGAAGAATTCATTTTCTCTTAATTTGCAGGACTGATATTTCTGTTTCCTTTCCAGCCATCAGCCAGGGACTTCTTTAAGGTCCTAAAGCTTGTTCTCTGGTCCCTAGTGTGGTCCCTTCCTGTCATAATAGAACAGTTTAACTCTTCAGGAAGAGCAGAGAATCTCTAGCTCCAGTTGTGGACCTGTTGGACCACATCAATTTTGTTTTTTAATAAATAGTACAATTTTAGGTGGATTCCTTTTTCATGTATTAGATGGAGCCTTATATAATGTAACTCGATCACAGCAGTGGCCATCCCATCACCTTTGACACATTCTGTTGAATAGAAACAGGTCACTGCTTCCTTCTCACTCAAGGGCATGGGTGCCAGGTGTGGGAATCATGGGGCCATCTTAGAATTCTGCCCTCCAGACCCTTCATCACAGTTCCATAATTTGGGTATTTTTGTGATGCCCATGGTACACGTCGGGCACTGGAGCTCAAATACTTGCCTAAGCAGTAGCTTCAGGGCCGTATTCTTCAAACAGTAAGTTCTGTGAGGAAGCTTGTTACTGTATTTTCCCCAAAACCACCTCCTCTGAGCTCCAGATGTGATGCTCCTTTGAGCTCCCGTACTGTCTCTGATACGGGATTTGAGGAGCATCTGAGTGTATCTGATGCATAATCAAAGAACACTTAGAACTGAGAAGGATCTAAAGCACGTCGTCCACATCCCTCATTCTGGTGCATGAAGAAATGGAAGGTCAAAGGGAAATGATTTGATTAAGACCATAGAGAACTAGTGAGTTGCAGGGCCAGTACTGGACAGCAGATGTAATGGACATAGCTTGCTCGCTTTCTTCATTCTTTCTTCTCTTTTTATTTCTTCCTTTCTTTTTCTTTCTTCTTCCTTTCTTTTTCTTTATTTCTTCCTTTCTTTTTCTTTCTTTCCTTTTTCTCTTTCTTTCTTTCTTTCCTTCCTTCCTTCCTTCTCTCCTTCCTTGTCTCTCTCTCTCTTTTTATTTAATTTCCTACTTAGCATCCATTTTCTTTCCATCCATTTGGTGACATGACCTCACTTTTCCTTTGGATGATACCTCTTCTCCCCTCTCAGTCACTGTGATTCCGGTTGAGCTGGTCCTTCGTAGGGATCTATAGAAATCTAGGCTTGGCCAAGCAGAGAAATGCAACTTCATGACCACAGTGATGGTTGGAGGTAAGCATATAACCCAAGTTGAGTCAGTAAAAGGCAATGAGAATCTGCCCTCAAGATTTTTCCAGAATTATTAAGAAAGGCATGCTTTCTTTCTGATAGAGTTGTTAAAGAGCTAGGCTGGGAGTCGGGAGCTGCTGGTGACCATCCCCCATCATATGCAGAGAGTCATATGGAGAACAAAGCCAACATAGAGAGAAGTATGTAGAGAGACTCCTGGTGTTGAACACTTTGATTGAGCCATGCCTGAAGCTAGTGTAACTCCTAGAGTTTGTAGAGACAGAAAATCATATGTTTTTAAGCCAATATATTTTTGTTCTATTCCTCAGCCTAATTTGAGATGGTTTCTAACACCAGCTACTGAAAGAATCCTAACTGAGGCAGTCTCCTGACTTTTATTTTAGGGCTCTATCTCTTGCTTTTGTGATTTAAAAACTCATTGACCGTCAAAGACTACAGAGCCCCACTATCTTCCATAAGAATGATGGGCTCTCCATCCTGTCTCCTTTGTCATATTTTTCACCCTTTTCTCTAGAGCCTGAATATGATAGGACTTTCCTGGCATCAGATGAAAAGGTATCAATTCACTGAGGTATTTCAGTGAGTCAGGAAGATGCTTGGGTGAATTAAACATTTTCTCTTAAAACTAACCACAATTTATCAGACTCTTTGGCTCCAAAGGGAGCCAAGCTATTGGCCAAATGTCTTCTAGAGATAAAGTGCATATAATTACTGAATCCCTCTCTGGGTCTCAGTGCTCACTACTGTCCCTCATTTTCACAAGGACAGAGTGGATTGTTTTTCCTTAAGAATGTTACCTGCCTTTGGCCTGAGCAGCTTCAGCTCTGTCTCTTTTCCGAAATAGTTATCTGCCAAATTGGAGTGAAGGGTCAGGATTCTAAGGCAGCTGTGTTTTCAAAGGATAAGGCATAAAGCCAGAGAAGGTGGCCGTTCCCCTCACAAATCACTGTGAAAGAACAAAGGCTTAGAAAGCAATGAATTGTCTTAGGTTTTTATTGTTTTATTGAGCAAAATAGTACTGGGACTTGACGACCCAATTCCAGCATTTAAGGGCTGCCATCAATCACCATTATCTGAGAAAGAAAGGCATACGCGTTATGCTTGCAGGTAATAAAATGGTTCTATGCCAGTACATGGTACTGGAAGAAAAATGGACCTTAGAGTGAGTGCAAGCTGGGTTCAAATTCTGCTTATGCTAATTACCAACTGTCTGCTCTTAAGGAATTTATTTAATTCATGGAAGCCCTCATAAGAGGGGATAATACTTTTTACATAAATTACTTGGGCAAACCTAGAAAGTAAAAACAAGCTTTCAAACTTGAGTTTCTCTGACTTTAATGAATAAGCTTGTAATGATTTCTAGTTTATAAGACCATTGCCTTGCTTTGAAAACAACCAGACTCTTCCAATTCTGGGTAAGATGGGGCAGGTACACAAGACCTGACTGCCCTCTCTGACTGAGTAGTTCTACAAAGCCTAAGCAGAATGCATGGATCAGGTTTTGAGACCGGTGAAAAGTAAGAAGTAGCAGGTAGATTGGAGGAAAGACTGTAATTGGAAGTACCACTGAGTCGTCAATAAGTTTAGCATTTTTTTCCTCTGGTATCCCCTGGCTTGAACTCAAAGCAGCCCCTAAACCAAGATGTGGGCATCAGTGAAGACAGAGAGAGCTCCAGGAGAAGTCCTTTCAGGTAGGCTCTAGGAACAGGAAAGCGGTGTCCTGGTAGTGACAAGAGCAGCAGCAGCAGGGAGCTTCAAACTCCTGAGGAGGAAATTTACTTTCTGACGGAAGAAGAGGTGGTCCCAAGAAAGTAAGGGAAAAAACTTGCTCTTTTCCTCTCTATCCTCATTCTACCACACCCATACATGGGGGTGGTCAACAGAGTGAGAAAAATAAAGCCCAGCTCTCTGAACAACAGAGGAGAAAAATGGGGAGAACCAAGAAACCAAAAAGTACGGGAAGATGGATCACAGGGAGAGAAGCTCAGGGAAATGACTCCATCATGTTGGTTGAACTCCTGGGCTCATCCCTGAGCTGCACACGTGTGGATCTGGCTCTTCACAGTGACACAGACTGGATCCCAGAGTGGCTAACAGGTGCTCATGCAAGAGTCACATCCAAATAGCTCTGCAAGGCTTTCAAAGTGGAGGTTACCTGGAAACCACCACCAAGAAGAAGGCAGTAGGAACATGTGGCCTCAACCCAATGGGCTCAGTTGCTCATTAAAACAAAAATATCAACATCCTTAATAAGATTTAAACAACATTCAGGCTTGTAATGTAAGTCTCTAATCCAAAACTGCTCAGTTACGAAGAATCAAGAAAAACTCAGCTTGCATGGGAAAAGACAATCTAACAGACGCCAATCCGAAGATGACACAGATGTTGGGATGATTTGAAAAAAACATGAAAACATTTATGACAAAAATAATAAAAAGATACTCCAACAGGCACACATTCTTGAAATGGGTGAAACTATTAAAAGTTTCAGTAAAGAAATAGAAGGCATACAGAAGAACCAAATGGAAATTTTGGAACTGAAAAATACAATAACAAAAATAGACAAGTTCACTGGAAGGATGCAATGGCAGAATGAGAAGAAGGAAGGACAGAGCTGGAGAACTTTGAGACAGATCAGTAGAAACTACCCGATCTGCACAGCAGAGACAAGAGTTTTAAACACTGAACACGGTCTCAGAGACCATACTGAAGACATAACACTCACATAAATGTGCAGAAGCTTGGTGAACCCTAAACAAGATAAGCCCCAAAACTTTACACCCACAGATACCATAATCAAACTTCAGAAAATTAAAGGCAAAGAAAAAATTTTGAATGCAGCCAGAGGCAAAAACTGCTTATTTATTTATAAGGAAATAACAACTTAGATGAATTTCTCATCAGACACTATGGAGGTCAAAAGAAAGTAGGACAAAATTTCTAATGGGCAAGAAAGGAACTGTCAACTCAGAATCTGATATACAGAGAAACTATGCTACAAGTTTGAAGGTAAAATAAAGACATTCTTCTACAAGGGCAAGGTAAGAGAATATACTGCCAGCACATCTTCTCTAAAAAACTGCTGAAGGAACCTCTTAAGGCTAAGGGGAACTACCGCAGAAGAAATCTGGAATATTGGTCATCGAGGAAGAACGACAGAAATGGTGAATATTGGCCTAAATATAATAGACTACTCCTCTCCTCTTGAATACTCTAAAATAGATTTATTGAAAGCAAATGTAATGTCCGGTGGGATTGTTGATGTATGTAGATATAATCCCAAGCCAATACCAACACAAAGAGGGAGGGGGGAAAGGCCCGTGGGGTGGTAATATTTCTGTATTCCTCTTGAGGTGGTAAAAACGGACTCTAAACAGACTGTCAAAAGTTAAGCCTTTTTACAGAAGCCACTGGCAAAAAAATTATATAAGCGATATGGTCAAAACCACAATTTATAAACTAAAAATGGGATATGAAAAAAGGTTCAAAGGAAATCTCAAGGAAAATTTGAAAATAACTGGAACCAAATGAAAATAAAACATAGCATGTAACAATTTGTGGGCTGGAAACAGAGTAGCGCTTAGAGGGAAGTTTATAGCATTAAATGCTTGCATTAAAAAGGAAGAAAGGCCTCAGATCAACAGCCTCAGTCCTCACTTTAAGAATCTGAACATAATGAGCAAGTTATCCCCAAGCAAACAGCACAGTGTTATTTGATTTGCTTTCAACAAGGAAATGATTAAGAAAAGAGTAGCAATCAATGGACTTGAGAACAGAAAAACAGTAAGGGAAATCCATGAAACCAAAAGATACTGGTTCTTTGAAGAAAAAAAAAAATCGATGCATTTTAAAAGTCTCCAACAAGACTGCAAAAGAAGAACGTGAGGAGACAAATTACCAACACCAGCGGAGAGGGGCTAGTGCTACAGACCCTGCAGCTATCAAAAGGGTAAGATGGGAACCCTACAAACAACGCTACATGTGTAAATTCGAGCACTTTGCTGAAACAAACCAGTCCCTTGAAAACTACAAACTATCAAACTCAGCAAGATGAGATAGATAACCTGAATGGACATAGATGTGTAAAAGGAATGGAAACCTTAGTGGGGAAAAAAAAAAGCCTTCCAAAAAATCATCTCTTGACCCAAATCTAAAATTTATGTGAAAAGGCAAAGAACCTTGAATAACCAAAATAATTTGAAAACAAAGAATAAAATTAGAGGAATCATGGCACCCAGTTTAAAGACTTACTATAAGAAATCACAATAATCAACACAGTATGGAATTGGCAAAAGGACTGGCAAACATAGATCAATGGAAGAGAATAGAGTCCAGAAATAGACCCAGTTAAATGTGTCCGATTGAGTTTTGGAAAGGTGAAAAAGAAATTCAATGGAAAAAGATATTCTTTCAACAAATGGTGTTGGAAAAATTGGACAAGCATATGCAAAAAAAGATCCTCGACCTGCACCTCGTATCTTATACAAAAATTAACTTAAAGTGAATTATAGCTCTAGATATAGAATGTAAAACTATACAACTTTTAGAGGAAGACATAGAAGAAGATATTTGTAACCTAGAGTTAGGCAAAGAGTCATTAGACATGATGCTAAAAGTGCACTCACTCCATAAAAGACAAATTGATAAATCGGATCTTGTCAAAACTGAAAGCTTTTGTTCTGTGAAAGATGCTGTTAAGAGAATGAAAAAGACAAACGTACAGACAGGGTGAAAGTTTGCACATCATGTAATCAACAAAAGGCCCCTATCCAGAATATATAAAGAACTCTCAAACTCAGCCGTCAAAAGACAATCAAGTTACAAAATGGGCAAAAGATTTGAACTGACACTTTACTGAAGAGGGTTGATGGAAGGCAAATAGGCACCTGAAAAGATATGCAACACCTTTAGCCATTAGGGAAATCAACTTAAAACCATGATGAGATATTACTAAACGCCTATGTGGATGGCTAGAGTAGACAGTACTGCCAATATCAAATACTGGATTCAGACAAGCTGATTAGAACTCTCATACTCTGCTAGCGCAAATGGAAATGTTGGTGGGCAGACTGGCAAATCTTAAAGAAATTAAATGCATTTTCTTAGCATATGACCCAGAGTGCCCACTCCTGCATACTTACCCTAGAGAAAGGAAAACTTACTTTCACACAAAAGCCCATGCATCAACATTTAGTGGCGCTCTGTTCATAATGGCCAAAACCTAAACCATGTAAATGGTATTCAACGAATGAATAGATACACTGTGTGGGACATCCACCCATACGGGAACACCACTCAGCAATAAAAAGAAGTGAACTACATGGGACTGGGCAGTTTCAGCATGCTGTATACTGCATGATTCCATTTATATGACATTCTCCAGTGGACAAAGCTGTAGGGAGGGAGAGGACAGATGAGTGGTGGTGGGGGGGGAGAGGGTGCGATGCAACTGCAAAAGGACAGCATGAGAGAACTTGGGGCAAGCAGAAGATCTCTTCTGCACAGTGAGCGTTATGGGCTGTTTGTGCCCCCCATTCATATGTTGAAGTCCTCACCCTATCACGTGATGGTATTTGGAGGTGGAGCCTTTGGGAAGTAATTAGGTTTAGATGAGGTCATGAGGGTGGAACCCCTAGAACGGGATTAGTGCCCTTATTTGAAGAGGGCATCCTCTCTCTGGCATGTGGGTTCACAGGGAGAAGGCACCGTCTGCAGGCTGAGAACCCAACCTCCCAAGGAAACTAAACCCTGCTGACACCTTGATCTTGGACTTCCAGCCTCCAAAACTGCAAGAAATAAATGTCTGTTGTTCAAGCCATGCAGTCTATGGTGTTTTGTTATGGCGGCCCAAGCAGACTAACATAGTGATTGCTTACACACAGGCAGACATGTCCTAAAATGTATAGACCTGGATGCCCAAAATATTGATTTTCATAAATGTTAATTTAAAAAATTGATTTTAAAGAGGTGTAAATTTAAAGAGCAGCTTACTATGTCACCTGTCATAGAGGAGGATGGAAATGGTGGGACTTCTGCTTCCATGATTAACAAGAGAAAAATATTACATGACCAATAGCAAACATTTAATGAACAGGTACTTAACAAGCACTGCAATGTTATTCCATTCCGTCTCATCTTAGTGTCAATCTTCCTAAGGACACTAAGATCAGTCCTATTATTACCCCCATTTTGCAGATGAGAGAAACTGAGGCCAGGTTAGATGGCTTGCCCAAATCCGTGGCTAGGAAGTGCAGCAGCTGGTATTTGAACCAAGGTCTCATCGACGCCAGAGCCTGGGCCTTGTGCCGACCACATTCTACTACTTCTGGGGCTCCAGTATTCTGCTTTTCTTGTTTTAAAATCCTGCATGTAAACTAAATGTGGTCTGCCCGGTGATAAACATCATCTCTGCTTTGTGCTAAGTGCTTGTCTCACCACTGACCTCTCGTCCGTGAGAAATGCTGACTCTGGCTGAGGAAATTCTCCTGTATTGATTTCCCTTGTTTTCTTTCTTTAATGCAGCTGTTAAGTTCATTTTAACAATGTAATTCATCATGAGATGGCCAAACCTGAGTTTTATTGATGCAACAATTAATTAGTTGGCTGTCCAGTCCTGCAAAATTTGTTCTGGATGAATGGCTGGCCAGGTGGAGGAAACAATGACACAAATCTAGCAGACAAGCGGGTCGTACTGTTGGCTTGATTGCTCTTGAGATGCTATCAGGGGTGGGTCCTCCCTTGCGTCTGGGCTGGCTGGTAGCTGACTGCACTGAGAGCTGTTGGGGGTACTTCCTTTACCAGCAACAAAGCTGGGGGCTGGTCCTTCCTGGGCTTTTCCAAGTTGGGTTCCTGGGCCCCACCCCAAAAAAATCTGTGACTTCGCAAGTTGAGGATTTACCTTCATACTGGAGTAAGGTTGTGCTGTGTAGCGGACAAGAGGGTGGGGTCAGACTGCTTGGGGTTCAATGATTGATCCTCACTAGCTGAGACAATGGACCAGTCATCCTTTTTAATAGCTTTATTAAGATTTAATTTATGTACCATACAATTCATCCATTACAAGTGTACAAGTCAGTGATATTCAGTATATTTACAGAATTGTGCAGCCGTAACCACAAATTTTAGAATATTTCCATCATCCCAGAAAGAAGCCGCACACCCATTTGTAGTCATTTCTTATCTCCCATTCCATCACCCCATCATTTAGGCAACTACTAATCTAATATTTTTTTCTCTATAAATTTGCCTTTTCTGAAAAATCCATATAAATGGAATTAGACAATAGAAGATCTTTTGTGCCCAATTTCTTTCACCTAGCAAGATGTTTTGAGGTTCCTCCACGTTGTAGCAGGTATCAGTACTTTATTCCTTTTAATGGCTGCATGATATTCCATTGTATGGATAGACCATGTTTTGTTTATCCATTCATCCCTTGATGGACACTTTTGTTTCTACTTTTTGGTTAGTAGGAATAATGCTGATATGAATATCTGGGTACAATTTTTTATATAAACATGTTTTCAATTCACCTGGGAGTGAAATTGCTGGGTTATAAAGTAATGCTACATTTTGTATTTTGAGAAACTGTCACACTATTTTTCAAAGTGGTTGCAGCATTTTACCTCCTTACCAGCAGTGTGTGAGGATTCCAATTTTTCCACATCCTCTGCAACACACGTTACCATCTTTTTTATTTTAGCCATCCTCATGGATGTGAAGTGGTACCTCACTGTGGTTTTGATTTGCATCTCCCCAATGGCTAATGATATTGAGCATCTTTTCATGTGCTTATTGGCCACCTGTATGTCAGCTTTGGACAAATGTCTAGTTAAATATTTTGCCAATTTTTAAATCAGGTTGTGTATCTTCTTTTATTGATTTGTAAGAGTTCTTTATATATTTTGGGTACAAGTCCCTATAAACAAGGCATTTAAAACCTCAGCCTGTTTTCTCTCCGGGATGCGTATCAGTGTCTCGTTTCAGGAAATACATCTGGTTTCTTCTTGTCTGTCTTTTTGTTTTGTTCTGTTTTATAATCCTTTCCCATCTGAGAAAGGATTTGATGTGATGCATTTGCTGACTTGAGAGAGCAAAAACCCCAGACATAGTAGACCTGGAGCAGAATCAGATTTCCTCAAACTCAGACCTACCAGTGGTCACGTTCAAAAGACAGATTTCTCCTCTTCTGCTTCCTGACTACTTGAAATATCTTCCTTGTCCCTTTTTATCCCCCCCCCAATAATCTAAATTTGAAATCAAAATTCCAGATTATTAAGCCCTCCTAGAAGGCACCAAGGTACTTCAGAAAGAGAGAAACTTGAAGTTCAACTGCTCAGCTTTCAAATTCTGGCCATGCCACCTTCCAGCTGTGTGTCTCCAGACAAATGCTTAACCTCTCTGAGCCCAACTTTCTTCAACTATCAAAGAAAAAAATGAAATTTAAGTTAGTGCTGAAATGAGTAAGAACCTAAAATTAAAAAAAAAAATGAGTAAGGAATTAAATGATCACCTCAAGTGTGTACTAAAAGTTTAACAAAAGAATCTCCTCTGCCCTGGGCTCATTTACTTGCATAGCAATTCAGCAAAGTGGGTGTTATTATGACCACTTTACAGACAACAGAACAGAGGCTCAGAGAGGTGAACTCACTTGCCCTGTGCAACACAGCATGGAAGGGACAGAGCCAGGATTCAAACAAACCCAAAGATGACTCTCTCCAGAGCCTTTTTTCTTCTTAATGAGTTACAAACAGAGGGACCC
The DNA here is from genome assembly GCF_048773025.1 of Camelus bactrianus. Lineage (NCBI taxonomy): Eukaryota > Metazoa > Chordata > Mammalia > Artiodactyla > Camelidae > Camelus > Camelus bactrianus. Next base: position 33,010,988 of record NC_133556.1, on the reverse strand, counting down.
CACTATAAGCTATCACCCCATTAGGGTTATTTAGAGAAAAATAAATGAAATCAGTCAAGGGCAAGCATCCCTGCAGGGACCATTCGTCTGCAATATGTTTGCTTTGTGTGGCAGATTTAGTCCTTATTGAGCAAAGGCACCGTGCAAGGTAGGATACAAAACCAGAAGCAGTTTCTGCTCTAAAGCCACTGAACAGATAAATGCAAAGTTATTATTTTTTTATACCCTGTGCTAAGTGAAGTGCCTGGGTTTGCATTCCTGCTGCACAGTTTACAATTTGGATTCTTTGAGCATCAACTTCTCCATCTGTGTAATGGGTGGGTTAATTCCTACCACACCAGACTGCGGGGAAGACTAGCAATATTATTAGCATGAGAAGGTCCTGCTCTGAAGCTGGATTCCCACTAAGGACTGCAGGAGTGATGTTGGAACTGAACTCCTGTTTTCAGGTTGTCTGCTTGCAAAAACTCTGAGCTTGGCTCTGCAGCTGTGAGGCTGGAGATAGTGCCTTCTTCTCCCTGCTGCAGTGGCCCACACAGCTCAGGGGAAGCCGGCCCCTGTGACTTAATTAGAAGGAAAAGTAGGCCTGACCAGCATGCGCTGAGAATACCACATCGCCACGAAGCGCTGCAGAGAAATCGCTGTGCACATGATTAGAGTTTTAAGGAAGCTTCATGGTAACAGAACACACTGGACTTGCTTCCCCTACTGCAGAGGAGGGAAAATCTGAAGACTTATGGGGAGACTTCCGTTAATTGTATTTTAAGGCTTCTTCTGAATAAAACAGGGCAATTGCTCTTAGAGATATATTTACTGATAGGTCAGAATTTCCCTGACTTGGGGCGGGGGAAGGGGCGGTATATAATGAATGCATCAAAAAATTCTTTGCTCTGTCTTTGCTCTGTCTCTGCTTACGAAAATGGGAATTTTATTTGACCTCTGACACTTGGTTCTTTGGGGGAAAGTACTCTAGTGAGCGAGAAGGTGGAAAACCTGTAGATGAAAAATATTCGTGTGTTGCAGAACAGGTACGAACCCAGACTCTGTAACACAGCATCCGAAGGCCGTTACGATATGGCCAATGGATTTCTCTCCCGTAGCTGTTATTAGCAGGGAGCTGGAGCCTGGCCGCCTGGGTTCAAATCCTCACTCTGCTGTGTGATCTTAGGCAAGTGACTTAAGCTCTCAGAGCCTCGTTGTCCAGGTCTGAGAAATGGGGATAAATGCACCACCGCAGGGCTACGATGAGGACGAGCTGAGGGTCAAGTGCTCCGCACAAGGGCGGCACACAGCAGGGTTTGGGAGGAGAGCTGTGTCGTGCACTGCGGGAGGCTTGGAAGCATCCCTGGCCTGCACCCCCTGCATGCCAGCAGCACCCCCACCCCCACTGCAGTTGTGATAACTGAAAGTGTCTCTAGAGACCGTCAAGTGCCCCCGGCACACAGTGGGCGCCCAATAAGGGTTATCATTATCACCTCCTCCCCCTGTCTCTGAAACCCTCCCGCCTAAATCCAATGACTTAAAATTCCCTGGATGGAATGTGCTGTCTGACAGTCCTCCACGCGTTTGCTCATGCCCTCCCTTCTGCCTCAAACTCCCCTGTATGTCTTCTTTTCCTAAATCCTCCTAAATCACCTCCTGTGGGAAGCCTTCCTGCTTCCCTTCTCCCCACCCCAAAGGTGGGGATGCTTTCTCCCTGGCTACAGAGAGCCAAGCGCTTCATTCACTCGTTCATTCATTCTTCCGTGCATTCATTCAAAAGATACCATGCCTGGCACACAGTTGGTGTTCTAAGAAGCCTGTGCTAGCACAGCATTCTCACAGCCTGCTTGTGTCCCCCTCCCACACAGGACTGCGACCCTCGGGGGTCAGAATGGGGCGGTTGCCTGGGGTCCTTCCCAGGAGACTAAGAGACTAAAAACTCTGGATTCACGCCTTCTTCCTCCTGCTTCATCTGCTTGGCCAGGACACATACAGCCCAAGAAGCGGCAGGAGTTGTGTCAGCCCCAGTAAATAAGACTTGCTTTTAAAAAGCATCATTAGAAACTCATTTACCACAAGCTACCAAAGCCGCGTGAGACAGAGACAACTGGCCCATTCCCCACTGTCTTTCTCTTGTCCCATTTGCTCTCTTCTTCTGTCTCTTTTTTATCCCCCCTCCGGTTTTGCTGATTCTTTTCCTTTCCAAAGAATTATTTCCACTGCTTCTTGCCGCCAAGTCCCAAACAATCGTGCATGGATCTGTGTGTCGCTCAAGGCGAGAAGATTGTCTGTGCCGCTGAGCTCATTTCTGCAGTTTGCAGGGTTTTCATTCCAACACCCCAAGATGCTGGAGCCCAGCCTTGCTCACATATCAACATCCAACTCGTGGACTTACTTTCTCTGCATAAAAAGGAATGCACACACAGGGTTGTAATAGAGTTTAATTACTTGCATTTTCCAAAATCGTATCTCTTCCCTTCCCAAACCTAGTCAGTGCTGTTGGTTGGCTCTGAAAATAATTGTTTTAACTTATTTGAAAATTGTCTTAAAAATAAATTGTAAAAAAATTCCCATTCAAAAAATTTTTTTCCATTCAGTCAGAATTGTCTGAGTTTTGAGCAGGGAGGCTGCTCAGGGTCCCAATGCTCCTGCTGCTCTTTCTTCCTCGAGAAGAGGGAGGAAAAGGGAGATGGGGAGTGATGCTCGTGGACCCAGCATGTGCCTGGTCACGGGGACCGGTACCCAGGAGCCCACATTAACAAGTGAAGCTCGGGGACACAGAGAAATTAAGCAACTTCCCAAGGTCACACTGCTGATGAGCGACATTGCTAACAGGACCAGCTTCTGGAAAACTCTAATGCTGTCCTTTTCTCTGTCTTCTTATTCCACATTTTTTTTTTTTTTTGAGTCCTGATAACAGACTAATCATCTCCTGCAAGGACTCATCCTGAGAAGGAGCCGTGGAAATCCTTTTCGATCTGCCTCCTGTTAAGAGGAAATTCTCGTCTCCATCCTCCGAGGGCTGCTTTGGGGATTAAATTTCCCATATCTGTTTCCTCAGCCAGGCACCCAGAAAACACTTTATAATTATTAGGCAGCATTATTATTTCTCCCTTCAAAATGTATCCGTCTTCTGTCCCATTCTCTCGGCTCTGCCTGCCATGCTAAGATTTCTAAATGATGAGTTCTTTGAGGACTGGGTGCACGTTAGACCCTCCCCTGGCTTTGAGTGCGCTGCCTGGCCCTGCACTCAGCAAAGGCTGGCTGAATTGGACAGCAGCCCTGGAAACAGGCTCAGCAGAAAATGGTGGACTAGCAAATATCTTGCCCTGCCCTGGCAGTCCCATGCCTTGGGCTGTTACAAATGCGCCTCTGAAGACTGTAATGGATCAAGCTAATGGCTGAAATAGGAGACATGGTTGCAGGCAAATAAGAAAAATATTTGAAGGTAGATGGAAATGTTTTTGTCTCTTCAGATTATGTTATAAAGAAGATCAAGTCTCTTGGTGTGTGTGTGTGTGTGTGTGCACTGAAACTGTCCTATTTTTAAAGTTAGGCTTCCTAACGTTCTGTCCTTAAGATCTCCGTGTGCGCTAGGCACTGTGATCTGGTGCTGCTGTGGATAAAGGATAATGAAGACATATTCTTCCTTAAGGTGGAATGAGGTTCATGGTAATAGAAATAATGATACGAGCATCTACATGTGGGTCTCCCCACTTCAGCTTCCCGGGAGGTTTTCTCCTGGCCTCCCAGTGGGATCATGTGACTCTTTCTGGCCAATGAATTAGAAGCACCAGTGTCCTATTTCACCCCTGAGCTGGACCATTCACTTGCCTAGTGAGACCTCCTGCTCTCTTCAGTTTGATGGCTGCTCATCAGTCTGGGACCCTAATTAAAATGCACACAACTTCGTGCTAACTTTCAGCAGACACACAGCATGTGGGAAGAAGAAACATTTGTTTTCAGCCGCTGAGCTCTTCTCCGTTAGGGGCTGTTTGTTACTGCAGTATAACCTAGCCTATCCTGACTCATAAAGGATAACCATATATTGGATCCTTGCTGTGAACCAGACCCTGTTAACTGTGTTACAAAAATTAGCACATTTGATCATCGTAATAACCCCACAAAAAGATTCTGCCACATGTTTCTAATTGAGCTTTGAAAGCTGAGTAGCCCAGGGTGACATGATAGTAAGTGGAGCCAGGATGGACCTAGGTGGTCTGACTCCTGAGTCCTTGTTCTTTACTCCTGTGTGGTGCCACTTTGCTGCCTCTTAAGTAAATCAGTTAGTGCTGTAAACAGGGTAAAACTGAAGTCACCAAGAGTTCGGAAGAGGGAGGGATGACCCAGTCGGAGAGGAACGGTGATGTCTTTGTGAGACAGGTAGACTGGGAAGCTCCCTTTTGGAGCACAGACTTCAAAGAAGCAGACAGACTCTGTGGTGGTCCGAAGATTCCAGCCTCCTGGTTGTCCATCCCGTATAATCCCCTCCCTTTGCGTGTGGGCAGGATCTACGATACATCCTAAGCAATATTACAGAGTAAAGGTAAAGGGATTTTACAGGTGTAGTTAAGGCCTCACAGAGGTTTTTTTAATTGAAGTATAGTTGATTTACAATGTTGTGTTAGTTTCTGGTGTACAGCACAGTGATTCAGTTGTGTGTGTGTGTGTATATATATATATTCTTTCTCATATTCTTTTCCATCACAGTTTATTACAAGATATAGAATATGTTCCCTGAGCTATGCAGTAGGACCTTGTTGTTTATCTATTATGTATACAGTAGTATGTATCTACAAATCCCAAACTCCTAACTCCTAATTTATCCTTCCCCATTTGGTAACCATAAGTTTGTCTTCTATGTCTGTGAGTCTCTTTCTGTTTTGAAAATAAGTTCATTTGTGTCATTTTCAAGAGTAGGTCCAACATAACCAGGTAAGACCCTTGAAAGGGAGACTGGGCCCTCCATGAGGGGAGACTTCCTCCTTGCTGACTTGACGAAGTGAGCAGCCATGTGGAGGGATCCCAGAGGGCAGGGAACTTCAGGTGGCCTCTAGGAATGGCAGGTGGCCTCCAGCTAACAGACAGCAAAATTCTGAACCCCACAGGCCCACAGCTGCAAGGAAATGAATTCTTTCAACACCTTAATGAGCTTGGGTGGCCAGACCTCCACATGAGAACACAGTCTGGACAACACTTTGATGGGAGCTTTGTGAGACCCTGAGCAGTGGACTCTACTAGGCTGGGCCTGGACTTCTGATCATAGGGACAGTGAGACAATAAATTCATGATGTTTTAAGCCACTAAGTTGGTGGTAATTGGCTATGGAGTAATAGGGAAGTGATTCAGGGCCCAGGATGGGAACATGGAAGGAAGGACAGTCCAAGAGGCGGGATGAGAAAAGGATGGGGGGCAGCAGCTCAGCATCTCCAGTGCAGGGGGAGCCTGCAGCCTGCTCGGGGACAGCCTCAGATGGCAGACTAGCATGGCTGGAAGTCTTCTGGGTGGAAAATGAGAAGGCTTTGTGGGCCTTTTGATGTGTATTTGGGGGAGACTGACCTTGAAATGGTGATGTGGCGTTGGGATGTATATGGCTTGAAAGGTGACCCCCCCCCCCAAATAAAAGCTATATCCCTGTGCTAACCCCAAGCCCCTGTGACTATGACCTGTTTTGGAAAAGGAGTCTTTGCAAGGATAGTTAACTTCAGGGTCTCAAGGTGAGATCATCGTGGATGACCTGGGTAGGACCCAAATCCAATGACAGGCGCCCTGATAATGGCAAAGCCTAGAGAGCACTTGGACAGATAAGGGAGGGAAGACACAGGAAGCAGAGGAGCAGGCCAGGTGAAGACAGAGGCAGAGACGGAAGGAACGCATCTGCCAGCCAAGGAATGTCAGGACTGCCAGCAACCGCCAGAGCCAGGAGAGAGGCACGGGGCGAGCTTGCCCTCAGAGCCCGCAGGGCAGCCCACCCTGCCGATAACTTGATTGCACACTTCCAGCCTCCAGAGCTGTGAGACAATAAACAGATGTTCTTTGAAGCCACCAATTTTGTAGTGATTTGTTACTGCAATCCTCGGAAATGAACACAGAACAATTTGGAGGGAGAAGATACAGAAGGAACCACACCAGACAGGAGGACATTGCACTGGTCCACACATGAGGCGTGAATGCTCCACACCAAATAGTAGGGATGGGAACAGATGGAGCTGAGAGGAAGCTACATCCCAATTTTCATGTTTGATCGCTTATGTCCTCCTTGCATATTACATATACTCACAGAAACTCATTTATTAAACACTTATCATGTGTCTTATTTACTTACTTATGTTTATTTACAATTATTATCGTATATTATTATGTGTATGAGTATATTATTTACATTTATTTATATTTATTTTTATGCATTTATTGAACACTATATACATTGTCTTCATTATTTATTTCACATAATAAAAACATGTTAAAATAGAGATGATTATTACTCCCATTTTATGGATGAGAATACTGGGGCTCAGAGCGGTGAAGTAATTTGTCGATGGATATAGCATTTACAAGAGGGCAGAGTTGAAATCGAGCTGCCAGTGTGTCATACTGAAAGGGCAATGCCTTTAACCAAATGCTACACTGTCTCTAAGCTTTTTCTTTCATAAAGAAGCTTCATAAAGGGTTCTTAGATGCAGGGATTCAAGGAATCCTGGAAACACAAACACGGGGCTTGGTTCTATGCCTGTGGCACCCTCTGGGTACAGCCTGAGTGCTAATTGGCATTTGTTTATTGCCTCTAATTAATTACCCGAGACTCTCTGACAGTTTGAGTTCATGAAAGCTAGTGTGAGGGCAAAGCCATGGAAGTTGGAAGCAGAGGCCTCGGGCTCACAGAAACAGAACTTCGTGTTTTAGCTGACCCGATGGCTTTTGGTAGGGCAAGGAGATGGGGTTAAGAACAGGGATTGAAAAGAAGAGGGCCACTTCCCATGTACCTCCTAGCCCAAGAGTTCTCACCTCTAAATTATTCTCTAAATAACCCAGCTCAAGGACTAATGGCGTAATTTTAACATTTGTGAGTTTATGTGATTCTGATGTGGTCCAACTCACACCCCAGACCTGGGATCCAAGAGGGTTCATGTGGTTCAAACTGGGCCAGGCAGCATACTCCATCCCCTTGGGCACAGTGATTGACTTGGGAATAAGCCAGTGAGACTGAATTCTAATTTGTTGGCAATGTTGGAGAAGAGCAGTATGTAAGTTGCAAAAAGATCGGATAGACTTTGGACTCAGCTCTATCCACAGGCTCAGGCATACAATCAAGTCTCCATCCAGACCCTCAGGCTTGTAATAATGATTATGTTCATAATTACTGCAAAAAAAAAAAAAAAAAAGGAGACTCCATTGTTCCCCCTCTCTGTCCTGTTTCCCTTGATTTTGCTTCATTTTTGGTTGATTCTGTGTAGGAATGCTAGCCACCAGCAGGGCCGTTCTCTGAGTTGGCATCCGTATGTCAAATTTCCCAGAAGAACACTTGCTTGCTCCGACTTGCCTGCACAGTCCATCCCTTGGGCCAATCACAATTGAGGAAATGAAGTTCAAGTCCAGGCCGCCTTCACAGCTGCAGGGAGATGGCGCTGGCAGGCACCATGGAACTACTCCCAGTGGAGGTTAAGTAGCTTCCTCAAGGCAGACAAACTCCAAACGGCCTCCAGGGATCCTTTCAACTATGAGTGGCTTCCTATCCTTTGCAAGTGTCCAGAAATTTGACTTTAACATTAGACTTTTCAGACTTGGAAGGGTGCAATGGCTTCTCTGTCAGTGGTGTCATTGGCTGAATCTCATTCCTTGGAAGCCTTACAACCCAGTTTATAAGCAGGTGTAGAGTGCATGCTAGCAGGCTGCTGCCGAGACACAAGCCTTCAGGCTGAAGGGCTCACTTGGGGCATGGTGGTCCTTAGGGGCCCCCAGAACCCTCCAAAAACAGGAGGCAGAAGGAGATGGTGACTCTGCCACTCTCTGCAACTGTCCTAGGACAGCCTCTCTCACCCTTCTGCCTCTGCCAGTCTCCCTCTTAGAGCCATTCTCCATATTACTGCCTGAGAGGTTATTCTCAATTCTGAACTGCTCACGGCACTCCCCTTCCTAAATACCGGTGGGTCCTCATTTTACAAGGTCCAAATCCAAGGTTCTAACTTGGCATTTGGGGTTCTTTCCAGCCTAACCAGGCCCCACCTTACCAATGACATGTCTTCCGTACTTTTCCGTCTTCTCCTTTCCCCCATGCCTTGTTGTGCTCCAACTGCAAGGAGTTATTTTTCTGTCTCCTCTACATGCAGGCTCTTTGGCACCTCAGGGCCTTTGCATGTGTGATTGCCTCTGTCCGTGAACAATCTTTAAAACTGCCCCTCTATGAAGCCTACGCTATATTATAATCATCTGAGAGAAGCTGTCATGTGGTGGTTAAGAGTATAGACTCTTGAAATCCAATATTCTGCATCTACCACTTACTTGCGTGATTTTGGTCAAGTTAGCCTCAGTTTTCTCATCTGTGAAATGGAGGACAGTGCTAGTACCTTCCTCTTGGAATTACTGTGACATTTCAATGTGGTAAATTATCTAACACACTTAGAGCAGCGCCTGGCACCTCCTAAGTGTGGAGGAAGTAATGGCCGTTGTTTTCGTTCATTCCCATCTGTGTCTCCTTGTAAACTGTAGACTCTCTGAGGGGCAGTGCTGTGGCTTCTTCACCTCTGTTTCCTCCGTGTTTATCTGCTCTTTTTTTTTTCCCTCTCCTGCCAAAAGAGACTGGGTTTCTGAGCATCATGAGTATGAACAACCCCTGGTTTCATTGTGGGGGAAAGTCATTTAGAAGCAAATCTCAGCAAACAGGTAAACTGAGCGAAGGTGAGGGGCTGGAGCTATGGGAAAAGCATCACTTTGGGGGGGCCAACCAGGATGTCACACCAACTGTGAGCCTAGTGATGATGACTGACCATCTCAACAGGTGACAGTACAGAGAGCCGACAACATGTCCTCATGGAAACCGGCACCTGTACAAGGAAAGGCGGGGCGTGTGGTGGAAGGCGGGGAGCCACACCAGGAAAATCATTCCGGGCAAGGAGCCCCTGTGAGCATGGCTTGCTCGCTCCTCTATTGGGCAGCAGGCGGAGGGCCTGGGCACAGAGCAGTACTGAACTGCTCTGCTTTTTCTCCCAGTGGCTGGACTATAAACACTCCTACTTCACACAAAGAGTAAGCAATCTAATCGGAAATTGTATTTTGGTAAAAATAAAAACAGGCTTGTTTGGAAGAGAGTTGTGTTGCCTTTTGATTCCCCCCTAGACACACACACACACACACACACACACACACACACACACTCCCTTTTATTGCAGGAATTGTATTGCCACTTCTCCAGCTGTGACAACTCCATCAGGAATAATAAGACTCTCTTCTTAACAGACCAACAAAAGAGTTTATTCCTGCTGGTCTGCCTGTTTGCGGATATTGAGCGCTGCGATAACTGGCATTTATATATTGCCTTACATATACATGCATTAGCACTGGACTCAGGGCAGCCATTGGAGGCAGGCTTGGTAATCATCTCAGTTGCAGACTAGGAAACGCAGCATCAGAGAGTTGAAGCAGCTTGCTTAAGCTCGCACAGCCAGGGTGTGAGGCAAGATGGTATAGAGGAAAGCGCTCCACTTTGAGGTCAGAGAGGTCTGGATTCTAATCTCTGTTAATAGCTGGGTGGCCTTGAGTAAGCCATTTCACATCTCTGAATCTCCAGTTCCTAGTTATTAAAATGGCATTATAATGTCCACTCCATAGATTTATTTTAAGTTGAATGAAACCATATGTTAAAAGGTCTTAATATCATATATACTGCTTAATAATCCACTTTTCTGCCTTTTTCTTACTGTTGAATAGACTTGGAGCTTGAACCCAGACTAGCTGATTGCTCAACCCATGTTCTTTTCACCTCTCCAAGCTGCCAGGAAACTTTATTCTCTGCCACGATGATAATACAATGGCAGAGGTGAGGTAATTCCTTCTTGTAAATTGTCTGCGACGCCAAGGAGAACCTGGGTAGGAGGGGAACCTGCCTTTACTCACATCTTCTTTATCCATTCATGTGTTAATGGACACTTAAGTTGCTTCCATATCTCGGCTATTGTAAATAACATTGAGGTGCATGTATCTTTTAGAATTAATGCTTTCATTTTCTTTGGATATATTCCCAGGAGTGGAATTACTAGATGGTATGGTAGTTCTATTTTTAGTTGTTCGAGGAATCTCCATACTGTTTTCCACAGTGGCTGCCCCAATTTACATTCCCACCAACAGTGTACAAGGGGCCTCTGAGCCTTGGACGTGTGCAGTGGCACCAGGAGAGGCAGACGTGTGGGCGTTGGGGCTGGGGGCATGGACGGGCACAAGGTCCTCCCGGGAGGTGAGAGTGCTCGGGTACCGGGTTGGGGTGGTGGGTGCCCACATCATCACCAGCATTTGTTATTTATAGACTTTTTAATGATAGCCATTCTGACAGGTGTGAGGTGATAGCTCATTGTGGTTCTGACTTGCATTTCTCCGGTGATAAGCAATGTTGAGCATCTTTTCATGTGCCTGTTAACCATCTGCCATATCTTATTTGGAAAAATGTCATTCAGATCTTCTGCCCATTGTTTTAATCAGGTTGTTCGGTTTTTTGGTACTGGGTTGTATGAGCTGTTTATATATTTTGGATATTAACCCCTTATTGGTGACACCATTTGAAAATAATTTCTCTCATTCAGTAGGCTCTCCTTTCATTTTGTTGATGGTTTCCTTTGCTGTGCAAAAGCTTTTAAGTTTAAGTAGGTCCTATTTGTTCTTTTTTTTTTTTTTTTGCTTAATGTTTCCTTTGCTTTGGGAGACAGATCCAAAAAAATATATTGCGATGGTTTGTGTCAAGTGTTCTGTCTATGTTTTCTTTTAGGAGTTTTATGGTTTCTGGTCCTACATTTAGGTCTTTAGTTCATTTTGAGGTTATTATATGGTGTAAGAAATTGTTCTAATTTCATTCTTTTTACATGTAGCTGTCCAGTTTTCCCAGCATCACTTACTGAAGAGACTGTCTTTTGTCCATTGTACACTCTTTGTCATAGGTTAATTGCTCATAAGTGCATGGGTTTATTTCTGGGCTCTTTATTCTGGCCCATTGATATCTGTGTCTGTTTTGTGCCATTACCATACTGTTTTGATAACTGTAGCTTGGTAGTATAGTCTGAAGTCAGGAAGCATATAATCTCCAGCTTTGTTCTTCTTTCCCAAGATTGCTTTGGCTATTTGGAGTCTTACTCTGAATAATTTTAGGTTTACAGAAAACATAAATTTTCAGATACATTCAGAACTCCAAACTGGAAGAAGATGCATCTTGGAATTGCACCAACTTCTGTGATTATGACCATCACGGCTAACATCTACTGAGTTTTCACTATGTACCAGACACTGCTAAGCACTCTTGATTTACAACTCAGACAATACAGATGTAGAAACTGAGGTGCAGAGAGATGTTAACTTGCTTTCCCAGAGTCACCCTTTTAGGACTGACCAAGTCAGGACTTGAAGGTGGGCAGTCTGGCTCCAGAAATTTATAACCTCTGTGTATGGCCAAGCTTTACAGCTTTGACTGAGCTCCAATTCCCATCATGGGCTTTTCCTCCATCAGTTGCTTTCAGGGATAGTTGATGAGCTGAGTGCCAGTGGATGAATCTGAAGGCGGCTCAGTTCTTACCCAATGACACATCCCATGCCATCGGGCATGCCCCTTTCCCCTCTGTGTTCACTTCTTCCATACCAGAACAAGTATAATGTGAAATTGTCTTAAGTCCCCTGGCCTCAGAGGAGAAGATGGTCACCTCCAAGCTCAAGACCAGCCTGGCCACACTGGCTGTACGGATCTGCTGTGTTAGTATCAAGAATTGACTTTCCAGTGAGTAGGGAGTCCAGAGGCTGTTTATGACCACATAATTATTCATGTTCCACCCAGATAATCAGAATCATCCTTCAGTCTCATTTATCTTGTCTACCCTTGGGCACCATGAGAGAAAGACAGTCATTACTCACTGCCCAACTGTTGATCACCTTTGTTAATTTGTTCATTGGTTTTGCAGCAACTTTGGTGGCAGATATAAAGTAAATTAAGAATATACCACTATAAAGAAGGTTAGAAAAAAATAGAAGGTACTCTTGTTCATTCCCAACATATGAAGGACCCTGTGACTAAGAGCCCTGTAGCCTGTAAAGGCTGGAGCTTAAAAGTGCCTCCATATTCGGATTATCTGGGATTGAACCCTAGCTCCAGTACTTTCGTTGTGAACTTAAGTCACTTAAATTCTCAGTGCCTCCATTTCCTTACCTGCAAAATGAGGTTAATAATAGTACATACCTTACAGAGTTGTTGGAGGTCCTAGTCCATATTAAACCTTCGATAAATGTCCCTTTCTTCTTCCTCCCTCTCCTCCTCTTTATTATTATTATTGTTGTGCTGTTGTTGTTGTCGTTTGCAACATGCTATTTCAACAGGTCTTTTCATTCAGTCTGTAAGACAAGGAATCGCATCATTTTGAAGTAGTGTAGCCCACTGAGGGAGGGGTCGGGACTGCAATTCTAGCACCCTCATAGAGGGAAATGCTTATCTGTCCTACTGACTTAATAACCCAGCATCTTTTTAATCAACTTTACTGAGTTATAATTACATCAAATAGAGTGCTCACATCTTAAGTGCGTTGTTCATGAACTTTTATCAAATGTCTGTACCTGTACAGTCAAGACACAGAGCGTTTCCATCACCCTCGAATGTTGCCTCGTTTCCCTTCCCAGTCAGTCCTCCTCCCCCAGCCTCAGTCAGCTACTGATCTGCTCTCTGTCGCTACAGATTACATTCGTCTCTTATAGAATTTCGTATAAATGGAATCATGCAATATGTACTCTTTGGGGTTTGGCTTCTTTCACTCAGCAAAGTGCCTTCCAGATTCATTTGTGTGTGTGCATCAGTCGTTTGCTCTTTTTTATTGCTAAGTAGGGTCACATTTTACGGGTATAACAGAGTGTATCTGCACAACACTTGATGGACTTCAGGGTTGTTTCCAGTACTTGAATGTTGTGAATAAAGTTGCTCAGTAACTTGGGTGCACAAGCCCAAGTCCACATGGACTGTTTTCATTCCTCTTGGGCAGATACATAGGAATAGATTTGCTGGCGAACCACAAGCTCTTGCCTGCAATATTTATTAAGGACTGCTCCTCCAACCACTCACCTATACTAATACCAACAGATTTTTTAATTCAGGACTTTTAAAAGCTTATGAACTCGGAACTATATGTAATTTATCATAAGCAGGCCTGAACTAATTAATAATACCCAGGAATGCATATTAACATCGCAGCATTCTGCTGATAACTTCTGATCCTTCTGCTCTAAGAAACAGTGACTCACAGAACCGGAATGGGAAGGCGTCTCTCTCCTGGTCCGAGCAGTGTCACTGATAAGTAACTCCTGGTAGCAGAACGCGCAGTACAAGGGCGACACAGGTTGCAGGGAACTATCTCAGTCACTCCTGCACAGCCTTTCAGAAAACAGCCTCATGTTCGTGAAAGACATAGGGAGCAGAGGTGCTGCCACGTTGATCCCTGGATGATGCTAAAGCTTGTCCTTGATCAGGTTTCACCTCCTTCTCCAGGTCCTGCCATCCTACCCTTTTAAAGTCAACATCCCAGGAGAGGGTGTAGCTCACTGTGTGCTTGGCATGCACGAGGTCCTGAGTTCAAGCCCCAGTTCCTCCATTAAAGTAAATAAATAAACCTAGTTACCTCCCCTCCCCCCCCCAAAAAATATTAAAGTTAACTTCCTCCCCTAATGCCTTTTGGTAAAAGATGCAACAATGTCAATTTTCCTCTTCTGTTTTATTCTTTATTCCACTTAAATCCCACTCCCCATTTCACTTCCCCTTTCCCACGGGCAAGCACTCCAATGCACTTAATGCATGTCGTTTCTCTGTGTACGTCCTCACAAAATGTTACTGTTTTGGTGACATGTCTTTTTTCTTGAAATAGCAAAAATAGTGGGGGTTTTATTGACGTATAGTTGATTTACGATGCCGTGTTTCAGGTATAAAGCAAAATTCTTTTTCGGGTTCTTTTCCATTATAGGTTATTGCAGGATATTGAATATCGCTCCCAGTGCGATACAGTAGGACCTTGTTGTTTGTCTATTTATATGTAGTACTGTGTATCCATTAATCCCAAATTCCCTCCCCTACCTTTCCCTTTTTGGTAACCATAAGCTTGTTTTCCAGGTGACGTGTCTTTTAATGTACATAAACAACATTGTGCCTTATCTCATTCTGTTTCTTTTCTTTTCCCCACACTATGCTTTTACATTCCATCTATGTTACTGGGTGTGCAGCTAGTCAACTTGCTCTAACTACTGTCTGGTATTCCTTAATGGGCAGTCTTCATTTCTTATCTGTCTGGGTCTCCCTAAGATATGCCCCCCAACCCCCTCCAGCTTCCTGTTTCCACAAATAATGCTTTTGTTCTCATGCGTGCTCTGTTATTAACCAGTGAGAAACATAGCATGGGACATGTCCCTAGGGGCTGCATTGCTGGCTCACTGAGACTTAAAGACCTAAAGACTCTGAGAGTATTTAATCTGAGCAGGTACTGCCCAGTGGCTCCAGAACGCCTGACCCATGCAACACTTGTAGGCACACAGAGCAGATCCACATCTCCTCTGCCTAACACTTGGCATTATCCAGATTTCTAATGTTTGCCAACCTCGTAGGTATAAATGGATATCTCATCATTGCTTTTATTTGCATTTCTCTAATCACTAGTGAGTTTGAGCATCTCCTCATGTGTTGGTGGTCTTTGGGGTTTCCTCTTCCAAAGACTGGTTAATCATCTACTTGCTTTGTTTTTTAATTGAAGTCACCGCCTTATTCTTCTCAATATAAATTTCAAAAGCATACCACAGCACCCTGAACAAAGTAGGTACTCAAAAGTGCTTTTTGAATAGTTGAACAAGAACGGAAAGCATGGCACCATGCAAGTGGCCTGCCTCCCTAGAGAACTAATGAACCATGGCAAACAATGAATGAGTCAATGCCTTTGCAGAGATACTTTGGTGGCAAGCAACAGAAACAGACTCTGTCTGCCATAAGTAATTCACATTGGAGTGAATTCATTCCAAATATTTTTGGCCTTTGCATCACTCTGATTACTTTTGGAAATCCTGGGAGAGATGAGCTGATTGGGCCAACTTGTCTGCCAGCCACAGATTGGGGTTGGATGGATCACCTTGACAGACGTTCCCACCAAAATTACAGTCGGTGAGCAGCCAACCAAAGGAAAACAAAAGTGTCTGGAACCAAAAGAAGAGGGGATGTTTCCTGAACAGGTGAAACCAATAGATACCCACGACAGCCCTCGCCATCACGACAGGATCCTTCCTGGAGACCCTAGGGAGCCCCTTCGGTGTTTACAAGTTTAGGTACTGCGGCCAGGTGTAGAGAAAGGCTCCAAATAAGAAGAGAGGGAAGACTTGGAGCAAGGGGAGTCTAACAGATCTCTTTTAATCAGATCTCTACTGATCACCTCTTGTGTGCCAGAGACCCTGGAGTGATTCAGAGAGGAATCCGTGCTTCTTTTCTTTTTAAAGCCCGTGGTCTAGTAGCGGAAGACCGGCATGGAAAAAAAAAAAAATGATCTCTTTGACCAAACAGATTACTATAGGTGCTAAAATAAATGAACCAAGGTCTCTGAGACAGAAATAAGGGAGAGGTTAATTTTGGCATTGGGGTGGGGAGGGAGCCTGAGAAATCTTCCTGGAGGGGCTGCCATTTCAGCTGGGCTGTTTATGTGACAAAGATCTGCTGAGCATCTACCACAGGTGCTTGGGGAGCTGCCGTGAATCACAGAGGCCAGGGCTGTACTCTCATGGGGTTGCCAAGCAGATTCTAGGGAGTTTAACTGTGACTTGCCCATGTCTACCCCTCCAATGCGAAGCCTCCCCCAGCCCTTACCACTACTCCTCACCTATGTTTTAACCACGAGGTGACCAGTCATCATGAAACAAATGGCTCGTGTTCCCTCTCGCATTCATAGATGTGTTCCTGCGGGTCTCTTGCCTGAGACCCCCTCCCTGCCTGCCCTGTGTCTGACCAGCTAACATCTTCTCCTCCAAGAGCTTTCCCAGAAGCCCTCTCTCCTCTCCTGCCTTGGCTATGCCCTGCCTCTTCTGCACTCGCACAGCCCCTGTGTTCTCTCTCCTCCGTGAGTTCATCAAATACAAGCCTTGATTCCACTCTGTTCCCTTGAGGGCAGGGACTACATTGGATTCATCTTACTTCCAAGTATATGTTTGCTAAATTTTTAATGAATGAATGAATATTGTGGGAAAACCCAGTCTGAGATCTATGTCTCGGTTCTAGTCTTGCTTCAACGATCAAATTACTGTGTGACCTGAGATAAATCCGTTGCCCTCTCTGAGCCTCTGTTTCTTCATCTGCTACGGAGACTGAGATTTGAAAACCTTTAGGGTCCTCTTTTTAGTTCTGAGCTTCTATATGCCTCCAACTCTCTTAAGAAAACCCTGACTGTGTTTGCGGAAAAGTACAAAGAAAGAATGGCAAGCTTACCCCAAATCCCAGCCTCCAGAAATATCCAAGATTAACATTTGATGACAATCACTCGAGGCATCTTTCTAAGCTTATGGACTAATAGATAGGAGACCAATACATAGAAATAAATTTATAAAAATGGGATACTTGTATCTCAACTTTTCAAAATACAATGTTAAATTCATTTTTCCTTGACTGTAATAGATGAAAAGGAAATTGAAATGAAATTAAAGGAATTGCTGAACCCCTAAATCCCATTATTCTGACATGAAACACTCAAGAGGCTACAGACCAAGAAATGCCAACCTTTGAGATACAAAGAAATTTCAAATTGGAGGGTAGAACAGATGCCTTTTAATTCTGACCATGAAATCTCGGCCCCTAAGCTAGAAGAAAAAGCTGCAGGGTCCCGATGATTCAGTTCCACCGGGCCTGTGAAGGCATGATGGATGACTAGATGCCCAGCCTTGAGCCACAATTGATGACAGCACAGCACTGACCCAAACTCTTCTGCATGAGAAACCCAGTGCCTGAAGCTGTCAGCAAGCCAGCGGGGCTGGGATGGACCCTGCGAGCTCCCATCCTGGGGAGCTGACATGTCTGCCTGCCTGACAGATCCTCCCCAGAATCCAAAATGATTGAGGGCAGATGGGTGAGATCTGGAGACAACGTTCTAATTTGATTCCAGGGAGGGGCTTCCGGCAATAAATTACACATTTGGCTGAGTTAACGCATCTTCATGCCATGTCCCAGTCCCTCTTGGCTTTTATAGACAGATGAACCCACAGTCTGATTTTATCTACTCAGACGGTGGAGGTGGCTGTGATGAGAAAAGGAGACTTCTTGACTGTTGCAGCAAGAACAGAGAAGGCAGAGGATAGAACACCAAATGTGGCATTTTAGGGTCCAGCAGGGGGAAAAAAAAAAAAGAAAGAAAGGTGGCATCGCGGCAGGACAGGGCAAGTCCCAAAGTTCTGGGTCTGAATCCAGGATCTGCCCTTTACTAGCTGTGTTCATTCAGGCAGGTGTCTCAACCTTTCTGTGCCTCAGTTTTCTCACCTGTGGATGGAGATGAGACTAATAATGATCGCTGAAGTTTACTATGTGTAGGAAGCAGCTGGCATACCTAGGATTCTTGCTAAATGAAAGCTATTTGTATGGCCTGAACAAGTTAGCATGGCCTCTGGGTATCTCAGTTTTATCACCATCAATATGATAAGAACAGGTAATAGTAGCTAGCCATATATATATATATGAATCAAAATGCTGTGCAGCAGAAATTACCCAACATCAATCAACTATACTTCAATTTTTAAAAAGATGTAAAAAAATAGCTAGCCATGAATACCATGTATATTGGATTCTTAGTGTCTGGTGGGCACATTCCAGAGAGGTAATTGAGGGAAGTTTCATAAGGGGGTCTATTTACAAAGATGGGGGACAGTTTCAGGGATCAAATGAAGTACCCAGGGTCAGCAGGAGTGGGAAACCATAAGCTATTCGGCCTGAAGGGTCAGGAGGACGATGGGTTTGGGGAGCTGGGGGAGCAGCTGTGGCTATAGATGAGGCTGCCCAGCAGAAGCACGGCCCCACAATTTGGAAACTCACAGCGCTGCCTGGAGGAACCAGGGAAACAACCCCACTTTGCAGTTTCTGCTGTGAACCAAACCCACTGGGAACCAGAGGGCGACAGAGCCCAGGGGTGACGCCGTCTAAGGGGTTTCAGTTCTTGGAGCACAGAGAGGGTTGAGAA
Source organism: Camelus bactrianus (assembly GCF_048773025.1). Classification (NCBI taxonomy): domain Eukaryota; kingdom Metazoa; phylum Chordata; class Mammalia; order Artiodactyla; family Camelidae; genus Camelus; species Camelus bactrianus. Next base: position 32,992,596 of record NC_133556.1, on the reverse strand, counting down.
GGGGGGAAAGATCCCCAGCACAACTCTGCAGGCTCTGTCTTATCTCATCCTCGCCAGGACCTAGAGGTAGGGACTGTTGTTTGAAGGGGCTGGGGTCTCGAGAGCTTAGGAGCCTCGTCCAGGTCATAGTCTGGTGGCTGGCTGAGCTGGTCTTCAAACCTGGATCTGTCTGAACCATTAGAGATGATAAGTATTGTGATTATCTCATGAGAAGGGGATGTGGCAAGAAAGGCACCGGACACACGGAGAGGGTGACAGGGCCATCTTCCAGTCAGCCACCAGGACCGTCTTTCTGAGACACGCACCTGAACCAGCCCCACACCCACTTCTGCCATGGCTCCCATCATCCTCACGAAAAAGCGAAGTCTCTTTCCTGCTTCTCCACGAGCTTCATCTTCTTCCGCCCCCCAACCAGATTCCCCAAGCTCCAGCCACACGGAAACAGGAACTAATCCCGATACTACGGGCATTTGTGGCAGTCAGGGTGCTAGAGAAACGGAACCAAGGGGATAGAGATAGAGAGAGATGAATATTTACGTGAAGAGATTTATTCCAAGGAACTGACTCCTGATTGTGGGGCTGAGAAGTCTGAAATTCATGGAGCAGGCCAGCAGGCTGGAAACTCAGCCAGAAGTTGATGTCGTAAGCTTAAGGCAGAATTTCTTCTTTAGGAAACCTCAGTTTCTCTCCCAATACCCTTCAACTAATTAAATGCAGCCTTCCCACATCATCGAGGGTAACCCCCTTTATTTGAAATCAACCGATTATAGGTGTTAATAACCACATCTACAAAATACCTTCCCAGCTACACTCAGATTCGCGTTTGATTATGTAACTGGTTACCGCAGTCTAGCCAGGCAGACACATAAAACTGAGCATCCCGGCATCCTTTCATGTCCCCATGCCTTTTCAAAAGCTGTCCCTTCTGGGAACCCTACTTCAAAAAGACACCTGCATCTCAATGTTCATAGCAGCACTATTTACAATAGCCAACACATGGAAACAGCCTAAATGCCCATCGACAGATGACTGGATAAAGAAGATGTGGTGTATTTATACAATGGAATGCTATTCAGCCATAAAAACCAACAACATAACGCCATTTGCAGCAACATGGATGTTCCTGGAGAATGTCATTCTAAGTGAAGTAAGCCAAAAAGAGAAAGAAAAATACCATATGAGATCACTCATATGTGGAATCTAAAAAAAAAAAGAACATAAATATGAAACAGAAACAGACTCATAGACATAGAATACAAACTTGTGGTTGCCAAGGGGACAGGGGGTGGGAAGGAACAAAATGAGATTTCAAAATTTGTAGATACTGACAGGCGTATGTAGAACAGATAAACAAGATTATACTGTACAGCACAGGGAAATATAGACAAGACCTTGTGGGAGCTCACAGCGAAAAAAAAAAGTGACAATGAATATATGTATGTTCATGCATAACTGAAAAATTGTGCTGTACACTGGAATTTGATACAACACTGTAAAATGACTATAACTCAATAAAAAAAGTTTAAAAACAAAAACTGTCCCTTCTGCCTGGGCATCCCTCCCAGCCTTCTCAGTTTTGCGAGCCGCAGAGGCACTGCCCAAATGCCCCCTCCTTTGTGAAGGCTTCCCAGATTTCCTCAGGCAGAGTGAGACTGCCCCTCCCATGACCCCCATAGCATCTGAGGTTCAATTCTGTCTCGGCGTCTATCACACAGCACAGCAAACATCTTCTATCCCCTCCACCCGCTAGTAGACTAGGGTAGAGGCTGGGTATTTTTTCAACCCAGTGTCCCCAGCATGTAGCACATGACAGGGGCACAATAAGTATTTGTTAAATGAGTTAAATTTGTTGTAGACCAGAAGAATGTGAAGGCAAAAAACCCTGAATTTCAGTGGAAGCATGGGGAGATTTTACTACACACAAACCCCACCAGTGCATACGTTTTACCCCACTCAGCTCTGATCTTAGTGTCCTTCCCTCCCTGCTACTTAGAGCCAAATTGAGGCAGGATGGCTACAGGGCCAGCTGAGCCCTTCATTAACAAACGTGTGAAGGGTTCAGGGCGAAGGCAGGCACGCCTGCAGAAAGTCACCAGTGGCTGCTTTCCGTGAGAGGTCCTGCAATTGGTATTCCACTGTATGTGATATTTTTCAGCTTCTTGCTGGAAAATGCCAAGCAGTTGTAAATCATTCCAATGCAGCTGTCTGAGTGATTAGTGCCTGGGAATTGGGAAGGGACGTGGGGCCGTGCTCCTGCCCTCAGGAGCCAAGCAGGGCTATTTCTGAAGCTCAGCAATTTATGCTGAAATGCTGGGGTCTTGGTCCCTTGAATCCCAAATCAACAGGAGGCGGAGGAGCATTTGTTCTCCTGGTGGAGACCACAGGAAGAAGATGCCAGGAGCCAGATCTCCTGGGAGAGAAGGACCTTTAGCACTCTGGAGGTCTAGCCACTTTAGTAAGATATCCACTTCTAAGCTTGGTCAACCTTGGAAAAATTATTCAAACTCTTTGATGTTCGTTCTACTTACATGTAAAATGGAGGCAAAAATAGTAGCTATTATGTAGAGCTGTTGTGAGGGTTAAATGACTGCTATAGAAATCATTTATAGCAGTGCCTAGAACATGGCAACCACTTTATAAATGTTTGTAGTCATCACCATCATCACTATATCATCAGCAGCATCATCACTACCATGAACATCGCCATATCATCATCACCACATTGTCATCATATACCCATCATAATCACCATATCACCATCATCATCATCACCTTCATTATCATCACTACCATGATGATGATCATCATAGCCACATCATTATCAGCATCAGCACCAGCATCCTCATCACCATCACCATATTGTCATCACCACCACTGCCATTATCAGCACCACCAGCATCATCATCACCATCACCATATTGTCATCACCACCACCATTATCAGCACCACCAGCATCATCATCACCATCACCATATTGTCATCACCACCACCATTATCAGCACCACCAGCATCATCATCACCATCACCATCACCATATTGTCATCACCACCACCATTATCAGCACCATCATCATCACCATCACCATACTGTCATCACCACCACCGCCATTATCAGCACCACCATCATCATCATCACCATATTGTCATCACTACCACCATCGTCATGATCACCATCACCATACTGTCATCACCACCACCGCCATTATCAGCACCACCATCGTCATGATCACCATCACCATATTGTCATCACCACCACCGCCATTATCAGCACCACCATTATCATCACCATCACCATATTGTCATCACCACCACCACCATTATCAGCACCACCAGCATCATCATCACTGAAACATTACTGTCACAAACATCATCACCATCATCATCATCTTCTTTGCTATTGTGATCCTTATTGTCTTGTAAAATATTTACTTAGATCCCATTACATACCAGGTTCTATACTGGGTTCAGAGAATTTCCAGAGACTGAAAGATATGATGCCCTGACAGGAAGTTGGGTATGCAGACATCCACAGGTACTGCAACACAGGCTCACTCAAGGGGCACAGAGAGGAAATGAGTGAAGACTTTCAAGAGGGGCAATATTTGAACCAACTCCCAGAAAAGAGGAAATTGGTGAGGCAGACAAGGGAGCACTGTTTAGGGTGCAGGATAACATCCCCCTTGGCAGAGAAAGGGCATGGAGACCCTGATCTCAAGGTGCAACTGGGGAGCTATGTGACCTGGCACAAAGCCTGGTCAGGGACACGGGAGCAGAACTGACTGCTCCTCAGAACATCCCTTAGGTGTCTTCATGGCCACGGAAGATTCCTGGCCCTCGTCGCACTCTAACCTGTGTTCTAAGTAGGTGAAAGTTTCTGCTATAAATTGTCTTCACAGCCTCACTCCATCACCTCCATAAGATCGTGGATGATGTTAGATGCATAAATCCCAGGTAAATTGGTCCTAGATTCTGTCTTCAGCCCGTGAGAGCTAACGTGAAGGAAAAGTTGCTACTCGAGTTTCCTGTGTGCTTTGAACCTCCTCATACGTGCAGATGTAAGTGTGGTGTTAGTAGCACTCACTGAATGGGCGTTCACTTCATGTGCTGGGAGGGCTCTCTTCCAGATCATTGATATACATACAACATATTATTAAACTATCAGAAGAGTTGCAAGGAAAAGAACTCATTAAGCCTACTTAATAGATGAGAAAACTGGATTACTTGCTCCTTGGATTACTCGGGCTACAAGGTCCAAGATGGTAGCCACCAGACATGTGTGGCTGTTTACACAGACATTTTAATTCATTAAAGTTAAATAAAATGTAAAATTCAGTTCCTAGTTGCACCAGTCACATTTAAAGTGTCCCATAGCCACATGTGACCCATAGTTACTATCTCAGATAGAGTAAATGTGGAACAGTTCCAGCGGCCAGAAACTTCTATGGAACAGAGCTCCTCTAGGAAACTTGCGACACCCTTCATCTCCCTGACTTGTGCGATCAGGAGATCATGCCTCATGTAGCTGGAGCTTTGCAGCATCGTACCTGAGACACTCCAGAGACCCACAGACCTCCCCTTTACCACCCAGGAATAACCCACTTGGAAGGCAGTTAGGCAACTGAATTATGAAAGGTGCAATGAATCAAAGCAAAAGGCATAAGGAGAAGCCACGGAACATGATGGCTTCTCCAAGAATGGAAACTGCACTGAGAGGGAGCAGACAAGCCCAGATGAGCACTGACCCACCCACACCTCATATGCTTCCGGGTACTCAGAACCACAAAGCTGGGTTTCATAACATCATTCAGTGGCTTTCCTCCTTGTCTCCGGATTCTGCCCTCTACAGCCCTCCATGGATATCAACTCCTTTTGTTTCAGCGTGGGTCTGTGCCCTCTGTGTGCTGGCCACGCTGCAGGCACCGAGGAGGAGATTCTATTGGAGATTTTGACTTCACACTTTGGCCATGAGAACTAGGTTCAAGTGTGAGTCTGCATCTGTCTGAGGTCTGGCATGAGTCCCTTTGTGGCTCTGGACCTCGGTTACCCATCTGGAAAATGAGATCTCAAAAACTTGTATTTGTGATGATCAGATGACATGATACATGTGAAAAATCCTCCTGCAGGCTGAAACCTACTGCTCTGGAGGTCACTGTGTTCACTGAACTTCAAGGCACTTCCTGTGGCACCAGTGAGTATCAGGCGACAGACTCAGGGAAGGAGAGGGCGGTTTGGTTCCATTTAGTCATGTCCCCATTTCACATAAGGGAACAGGTGGACACGAGCTACAATGGCTTGTGAGAGGGAGCCCGGGTGGGCAGAGAGACGGACAGACTGGAATCCCAAGCTCCCATATCTCTTCTTCTCGCTTTGATCAACTTGCCATCCTCAACCAAGCTGTGAATTCCTCTCTGCTGGTGGGACCCACAGGCTCGCAGTGGACTTTCATTATCTGAGGTCAATAATAAGGGTCCTGAAGATCATTTCTTACGCCCTTATCACGTGTCAGATAATTAATACTCATGCTGCTGGTTAAGTTCTATGTACAGACCCTTATTGTACAGAACGGGAAATGCCAGGGAGAGGTTCAGTTCACTGTCCAAGGCCACACTGCTGACAATTGGCAGAGGAGGTGACCAAGCCTATGTTTTCCTGACTCTGAAGGCGTTTTGCAGGTGTCCCCTAGGGAAGCAACATTTTGTAATCTCCAAGGGCTACAAAGATGGTGGGGAGAAAGGATGTGTCAGCTGTCTGCACCAGGGCAGGGCACGGCTGGGGCCCTTTTCCCCAGGGCTGATCACAATGACCGACAAGACTGACGCCCCTGGAACGTGCCGTTTTGCGAAAGTCTCTTGGTCCCTCCAGCTGGCTGAGAGAGGACCGTTGTCGGTAGAGCAGGGCTTCCTGGGGGCAGCGAGTAGAGGCAGGTCACCGGGGAGCCTTCCCAGGGCGTTGAGAAGCTCCCTCCACTCCAAAGCCTCAGGATTTCTCCTCCATCAGGGTTTCCTTATCTTTTTAATTATATTTAACTGAATTTTTCAGTTGAAAACACTTCTGGAGGAATTTCCTAATTAAATGAAGAAGCAATATCCTCAGAATCGTTTTGGGCAAACACTGCCTCCATTTCCCGCTTAGAGAAGAAATTAAAATCCCACGTTGACCTTTCAGAAAGCTCAAGGCCAGCTTTCCTCCTTTATCTCCGTTCCGACTGCCTCCGCCTCCTCCTCCTCCTCCTGTCCTTCCTGCCCCCTCTCCTTCTTCTTGCAAATCTGCTTCTCTGGTTTAGAACAAAGGTAGTAAACATACCTGAGGATTAGGGGATAGAATTTACACGGGTTATTGGCCAAGTCCTCACCTTTTGCCAGAGTCTGCTTTTGCTGGTTGACCAGCACGCCTGCGGTTATTGCTACGCTGTGATCGTTTCAATTTTCCGAACAAAGATTATTCGTTCCCTTGTATTACAGCATGCGTCCAGCTTTGTAACCCATCTCCCATTTTCTTCATATGGCTGTAGCCCCTGATGTGTCTAATAGACATTGGTTAATATTTCTTTGTGCGTCTTTCGTAACTTTTAGCACTACCTGATCCAACCCTGCGTGCATTTCATTTTCTCTATCACTAGGACCTAAACCATAGGGACACAGGTACTTTGTTTCTTTAGTTCAGTGCCCTGTCCCCTGCACCAGGCAGAGGCACTCTGTAAATATTTGTTAGGTAAAGAAAGCACAGAAAAAGCCCCCGTTCACCCTCCAGAAGCAGCAGCCCACCTCAAATTCCAGATTCAAGGTGAGACATGAAATGGAAGGAGGCACTTGGCACCTGCGGGGAGAACAAATTAGGGGCTGGGGTATCCGAGCCGTGGCGAACAAAGCTGCCGAGCAGGAGTGCTGTCATTAGTAAATAGTTCACAGGCGACTTGCGAAAATAATCGACAGCATCACTTGGCAACTGCTCTTGGGGCATCTTGTGTGCGTTCCCTCCTTTAGCCCTTCACAGCTGCCGTGTGCGGTGGGTTATTTCTAAAGGCTATCCGTTTGTGAAAATACACATAAATGAGGAAATCGAGGTATCCAAAAGTTTGGGAAATTGTCAAAATCGTAGGGCTCGCACATGGTGAAGCCAGATTTGATCTTTACAGCCCAGCCCACGCTATGACCTCCCGCGGTCTGAAAATCAGCCATTGATAGCTGTAATATCAAATTACCCAGAAAGGGGCTGAATATTCAAACATCGCTGAAGTGGCCTAAGCTAAAGGACCAAAAAAAAAAAAAAAAAAAACCAAAAAACCTCTCTCTCCCTTTGTGTTTGTGTTCTAACAAGCATCTCTACGCTTCTCAAGAACTAATCCCTTTATTTTTATAATTGATTCCTTTTTTTTTTTCAGTTCTTTATTTTCCTGGCTTAGTGCTGTAAAATGTATTTGACTACCTATGTTTTTCTGCTTATCTCCTGTGTTAAAGCTCTCTTGACAGGGGCCTAATTTTTCCCTCTTTGTTGTCTAAAGTCTCTCTATTGCAGGAGTTTTGATAATGAGGACACTGAGCTTCAAGAGAACAGGGAGCTTGTCTACGCTGTCCACCATTCCATCCAAACCCAGAATCTGCATCAGTTCTAGCACAAAAAAAAAAAAAAAAGAAGAAGAAGAAGAAACCAACTAAACAAACAAAAACACCGAAACTACGCCTGACTGAACAAACAGATGCAAGTAAAAGAATAGGACCTAAGAGACGACGCGGGGGAGGGAGGGAAATCTGTCTGTGTTGAAGTCCGGAGGTCCTGGAACGGCGGAAGCTAGCATCATTTTGCGAGGGGCCCCGGCTGTGTATGATAATCATAGAAGGGGTGGGACTGGGGAGAAACCAGCAAGAATATTGTAATGTGGAGTGAGTCTGGCTTGAAGCCAAGTCTGGTGTGCTTTTAAGAAGCTGAAAGAATCTCCTTCTTCGCTATAGATATGAGGGAGGGTCCTGGTATTGGTGCCCACGTGGCCAGATGGATCCAACACAGATAGAACGCTTCACTTAGGTCTTTCTAAACTCCGACTGATTTTAACAAATTCCCCCAAAGCCGGGTTCCATCTTTGCCTTGAGCAAAACAAAGGTAGTGAACCCTTTGAAAGGCACTTATGAAGATTCCGACTGGTTGGCGATTTGTCTGTTTCGGGGCTCTCTGATCAGAGCTAGCGGCCCTGCGTGATTTCCCATTCCTATTTGAAAAGGGACAGGTCACCAGTTTTGTTAGTTTCCAAAGGCTGCAGTGACAAATTACCATAAACTGCGTGGCTTAGAACAATAGAAAAATTTTTATTTGACAGTTTTGGAGGCTAGCAGTCTAAAAGCAGGGCCAGGCTTGCACTGACGGCCGGGGGAGGGCTCTTCCTCGCCTCTCCCTAGCTTCTGCATGCAGTCACCAGTGATCCTGGGCATTCCTTGGCTTGTAGCTGCAGCCCTATGATCTCTGCCTGTTATCACAGGGCCTTCCTCGCTCTGTGTCTTTGTGTCTCTCCTGCCTATAGGGACACCAGTCACTGGATTTACAGCCCACCCTAATCCAGCATGCCCTCCTCTTGACTCGATGACCTCTGCAAAGGCCCTGTTTCCAAATAAGGTCACATTCCCAGGTACGGGGGGTTGGGACTTCTACGCATCTCTGACTGGGGGCAGGGACAACATAATGCAACCCAGGGCATTGGTCAAACTCGTTTTCTCAGAATTCTTAGGTCGGTATGAACTCTGAGCGGGAGGAGTGACTGATCAAGACTCTTTCGCCGAAAGGGATCAGAGGGATCGTGGCGTGCAGGGGAGATGGCTTTAACGACTGGCAAAGGGTGGTCCTGATCTCACACACCTTGACTGTGTGGCAGCGTGTCTCCGGGCTTCCATGTCTAACCCAATCTTTCAACACCTCTTCGAGACGAGTGATGACAGCTTCCCTTTTCTCCCTCCGGCAGGCCCCATCAAGGGCATCACCATTACCTACCCATCTCACAAAGGGGTACCAAGGCTCTGAGGACTTAATGGACACCTCGGACCTGTTCAAAGTGCCAGTGGTTTGTGTCAGGTGGGGTTGCAATGACTTAGTTAATTTCGTGAGAATCAACTTTTGCCAGAATACGAGTCTGGCATTACTTTCTTTTGTACGTCAAACAAGAAAAAAATAGTGTGACGTTCTTTTTTTTCCCTTTACTTTTTATGCCTTTTAAGTGCAAAGACACCTTAGGACTGGCCACTCTTTCTGCTGTGTTCTCCCAGCCCCTTGCCCATCCCTGGAATATAGAGTTATCAGATCACAGCTCCTTACACACTGATCTTCTCAGGAAGGCTGCGAGTTCTCCAGAGGGAGGGTGACCTTTACAATCATCTTTGATTCCATGGCACAAGGTATATCTTGGCTACACCTTGGAATCACCTGGGGAGCTTTAAAAAATATTGATTCTTGGCTCTCTTCCTCAAAGATTATGATTTAGTGGACCTGGGATATGGCTGGGAATCAAAAATTTTTAAAGCTCCTCAGGGGAATTTAATACCCAGGCAGCCAAACGATGAGAAACACTGGCCTGGCATCCAGCATTGAGGATTGGTTGCAGCAGAAGGAGCTAACGTTTACTGATCACTTTTCAGGTGGCTCAGGCACCGTGCTTTGCATTTTATGTGTATTCTTTCATTCAGGATACAAACATCCTAAGAGGTAGCAACTACTGTTATCCGTGTATTAGATAGGAGGATAGTGAAGTCTAAAGGAGTTGAGTCATTTTACTCAAAGTCACCCAGCTGGTGGGTGGCAGAGCCTATTATCAGGTCCCTTGACATCTAGACCTGTGCCCTTCATCACTGGCCCTAATGCTTTCACCCTGCTCTCTGCCTCCCTCTACTGACGTATAGGAGATGCTCCATCAACCCCGCCGCCCCCGCCGCCAAGCCTTACTGAAGTATAACTGACAAATTTAAATTCTATTTTATTTAAGGTGATGATTTGATCTAATACACATTGTGAAAGGATTACCACCATCAAGCTAACACATCCATCAGTTTACGTAGTTCACACAGTGTGTGTGTGTGTGTGTGTGTGTTGAGACCTATTATACATAGTTCTTTTCAAGTGTCTGTGAAACATATTCCAAGAAGACTGTGTCCTGGGCCATAAAACAACCCTCAAGTAATTAAAAGGAACTGAAATCATGCAGAATATGTTCTCCAACAATAATAGAATCAGATAAGAAATCGATAAGAGAAAGATAACAGGAAAATCCCCAAACAATTGGGAATCAAACAACACATTTCTAAATAATCCGTGGGTCAATGAGGAAGTGTCAAGGGAACTGAAAAATGAAACAGCTTATCAGAAGATTATTATAAGTACCGAAATAAAATAAATGAAACATGAAAATGATTAAATGAAAATGATCATGACACATATCAAAATTTGTGATCCACAGCTAAAGCAGTGCTAAGAGTGAAATTTATAGCCCTAGGTGCATACATTAGGGAGCAGGACATGTTTAAGATCAATAATTTAAGCTCCTACCTTGAAAAGCTAAAAAAAAAAAAAAAAAAAAAAGAACAAAACAAACCCAAAGCAAGGAGAAAGAAGGACATAATAAATATAACAGCAGAAATCAATGCAATTGAAAAAGGGAAAGCAGAAAAGAAGCTTTATTTATTCACAATAACCAAAAGCCCAGATGTCCTTCCGTGGGTGAATAGCTAAGCAAATCTATACCATAAAATACTACCCAGCAATAAAAAGGAACAAATGATACATAAAAAACAACCTGGATGAATCTCTAGAGAATTATTTTGAGTGAAAAAAAGCCAATCTTAAAAGGTTACATACTGTATATATGTATGATTCCATTTATATAACACTATTGAAATGATAAAATTGTAGAAACAAAGGTAAGACAGATGAGTGTAAAGGAGCAGGAGGTAGGAAGTTGTTGTGACTATAAAAGGGCAAGATGAAGGATCCTTGCGGTGACAGAGTTAGCCTGTATCTTGATTGTTCCCATATCAGTGTCCTGGTCATCATGTTGCACAGTTTTACAAAAAGTTACATTTGGGGGAATTTGGGTAAAGGGTACACTGCATCTCTGTATTAATTCTCACAACTTCATATGAATTTACATTATCTCAAGATAAAAAGTTTAATTTAGAAAATGAGAGTGGTGTAGAAATGATTTAACTCAGGAAGCACCATGCCACAATTATTGGCATCAGCAAGCCATCATTGTCATTCCTCAATTGCCCATCGATTAGACTTCAAAATATTTCAGAGGGGCTGAGGAATCTAATCCAGTCAAAACCATTCACCTCTGAAAACCTGATGACAAGTTAGTTCAAGGTGCTCATGAGAATACTTGGAGTCTTACTCATCAACACGGGAGCCACGTGCAAACACAAAAACTTCCTCTAGGTCAGAGGGCTATGTCTGTGCCTGAACTGGTGTACAGGATGAAACGCTGGGAAGCAGACACCAGGCAAAGGCATGTGATGGAGATTTAACAGTGAGTGTGTTGTAAGTTGCCAGAAAGGGTGCATTGTCAAGGACACGGGGGTGGGATTCCCAGGTGTCTGAGCAATAGACCAAAGAGTCTAGGAAACCATTCAGCCATTCATCCAGACGGATAAGAAGCCCGTGGATAGGGCCATGAAACGGTCTTACTGTCTCCTAAACTGCTCCATCTGTGGCCGCCGTAGCTGCAGCAAGGTCTGACTGCAGACAGCAAAGTCTGGGAAGCAGAAGGGGGCAAGCTGAGAAGCTAATGGATTTTGCGGGATTAGCTGTGTTAGAGAGAGCGCTGGAGCCGTGGTGAGCAGTGGGACCAGAGCCATGCTGAAAAATTGATGCAGCCTTTTTTTTTATTATTATTAGGGCCAGAACTCCCTTGTCCCAAACACATGGCCATGGCTGAAAGCATGTGGCCTGTGGTGGGATGAGCTTGATTGGTCTGGAGCCGGCATCCTCAGATCCTGCAGGCTAAAGAATACTAAAACCAGGAGCACAGAGGCGAGTTCCAGGAACTGAGAGCGTGAGTTGCTCCTGCATACAGAGCTTTAGGGAAGATGTTAAAGGACAGAATTAATTGAGTATTTCTCCTGATAAGTCTAAGAGCAACTTGACATTCTGGACCATGATTTCCCACCCACACTGTCTGCTTGATGCTTGTTAATGACCTCTCATGGTGGTTGTTCTTCTCCGCTGCATAAATTCAGAGCTGGACCTGGTGACCTTCCAAAGAGCAGGCAAGGGAGCCTGAACCACGTGAAGATCAGCTGGGTGGCCATCGCGCCTCTCCTGACTGACAGGTTACAAACCACAGAGGTTCGATGTCAAGACAGAACTTTGTCTTTCTGAGAAAATGTTTCCTCCTCTTGTCAGTTGGAGAAAATGACCCCAAGAAGAAGCATAGACTTGAGAAGCATGGTAAAGAGGGGATGGCGGAATCTCTGGTTCTTGAGATGCTCTCAGGGCTGGAGAGGCACGTGGCAGGAGGGGGCAATGGAAGGACTGAATTTAGTCCAGACCCATGCTTCTCAATTTTAACGTGCAGACAAATCACCTAAAGACCTTGTTAAAATGCAGATTCTGACGTAGTCAATCTAGTGGGGAAGGAGGTGGGGCGCCCAGGATTCTGCATTTGCACCAAACTCCTAGGTGATGCCGATGGTTCAGGGACCACATTTTGAGGAGGAAGATTCTAGACGGTGATGTTGCAGGAGGCTTTGTCTCTCCCCCGCCTCCCCAGCCACCTGGAAAAGCAGTGAGATGAATGGCGGGCCATTGAGTTGGTACTAGAAAGGACATTTTTATTCATCGAACTCCTATTCTGTGCTAAGGAGTTTCCATGCATCATCTTGACTACTTGAGTGATGAAGAGCTTGAAGCTCAGAGAGCATTTTGGTTGCCCACTGGGATGGGCTGAATTGTGTCCCCCCAAAATTCCTGTGTAGAAGTCCTAACCTCCACTACCTCGGAAGAGACTGTATTTGGAGATGGGGGTCTTTAAAGAGGCATTTAAATTAAAATGAGCTCATTAGGGTGGTCCCTAATTTAATATGACTGGCATCCTTCTACGAAGAGGAGATTAGGATGCAGGCACCCATGGAAAGAAGACCATGAGAGGACCCGGTGAAAAGACGGCCATCTGCCAGCCCAGGAGGGAGGCCTCCGAGGAACCCAGCCTTGCCAACACCTTGATCTTGGACTTCTAGACTCCAGAATTATGAGGAAATAGATTTCAGTTGTTTGAGCCACCCAGTTTGTGGCACTTTGTTATGCTAGCCCTGGCAGACCAATATACCAAGAGATAAGGGGAAACACTCCTGACAGATGGAACAGATGGGCTAAAGTCCAGGGTAAGAGAGGGCTTCACACTGTGGGGGTCTGGGTGGCTGGAGGGGAGAGTCAGGGGGATGGACACAGGACAGGGAGCTGGGGAGGCGCGCCGGCCCTGCAGGCACAGGGAGGGGCTCAGTATTTATCAAAGGGGCAGTGAGAAGCCACGGAAGGACTGCAGGCGGGAAGTGATGTGATCAGGTGGTTCTGAGTGGAGAAGCCCTAGGGTGGACTGAGACCCTGAGGCTGACTCTGTGACACAGGAGGGGAGGGGAAAGGCAGCAGTGACAGGCCTGCTGACTCCCGAGTGGACAGACAGACATCGTCATTCTGAGTACTTCCTGGGACGGGGGCAGGAAGGGCAGGGCTTCTCAACACAGGCCACATAATTCACATAATTCTCTGCTGTGGTGCTTCCCTGAGCACTGCAGGATGTTTACCAGCATCCCTGACCCCTGCCCACCAGATGCCGGTAGCACCCACCCCAACCCAGCTGCAACAACCAAAAACCTCTCCAGATATTGCCAAATGCCCTCTGAGGAGTGCAAAATAGACCCCCCTGGTTGAGAACCACCAAGGTAGAGTGGAGAATAAAAAAGTCGACGGTTCTCAAAGTGTGGTCCTCAGATCAGCAGCAGCAGCTTCTGGGAACTTGTTGGAAAGGCAAGTGACTAGATCCCACCCAGACCTACTGCTCAGAAACTACGGAAGGTGACATCCATTCATCCGTGTGTAAACAAGCCCTCCAGGTGGCTGTGACGGTCTCTGGGTGACTAGATTTTCGCATGTGTCAGGGATTCAGACCGGATTTGAAGGGAAGTTCATGGGTGCTGGTAAGAGGGCTGGAGAGCTCTCTTCACTTCAGGAAACAAGGAACTTGCATCCCAGGCTCAAGGCTCATCTCAGTCCCTCCCACCTAAATGTTCACCTCTTTCCTTCACACTTTAGGCCCTGTGACCCCCTCTGAAGGTCCAGAAATGACTGACATAGTCCTTACCCTCCAGAGTTAAAATCCTGTGGCATGTTATTAATAAGCTTTTTTTTTTTTTTCCTGATATAACAAAGGAGTAAATGTTTGTTGAGGACTAATTTGTGCCAGAAAAGGTGATGGCCAATCTCATTGTCAACTCAGTCTTTACAACCGTGTGAATCAGTTACCACTAAAAACCTCATTTAACAGATGATGAATCTCAGTTCAAGGCAGAAAGGAAGCAGCCAGAAGTCAAATAGCTGGCCGGTAGGTGACTCTCAAAGACGCAACCGTCTGACCCCAGAGATTTTAGGCTTCTCTTTACATCAAGTACAGAAATGATACTTGCCCCCAATTGTAAGAAATGTCATAAAAATGAGCAGAGTTTTCAAAATCATCAGAATTGAGTTAAGAGTAGAGGAAAAAATACATGGGGCGGTGAAGAGGACCCGAGAGGATGTAGCAGTATCTGTGGCTTAGAGCGCAGCCCGCATCAACTCTTTATCAAAGACAGAGAAGCAGACTGGGCAGGCGTTTGGAGATGTCCTGAAGCAGAAAAGGCAAATAGGCTGAGTCGGGGGACACTAGCAAGTGAACTTTCCGGTAGGAACAGGGTAGAGTCTTCAGGGAGGCTGAGAAGGGACGAGAAGGAGGTCCCCGATATGGCACACAGTCCAGGACACAGAGTTTAGGGGATTTTGCAGCGACTGCCTCCATCAGTCAGTAAGGATGCATATAACAAGATATGACACATGAAAATACAGCTCTGCAGCTGGACATAAATTGGGTCTAACAGGACTGGATGATTCGTGGTATCCGATGTAACACCGTGTTACAAGGCACAGTGGCACCACGAAGCCTCAGCCCTGTAATTCAACATGACGGCTGAAACGTCCAGAGAAGAAGCATCTGTGTCTACATCAGCTGTATTCACGCGGGTGGGAGCTGTCTGAGGGCACATTATCAAGAAGGGAGTCCCAGCCAAAGGTGGCAGGAAGCTGGCCGGGGAAGGAGGTTATAAACATGCAGGATAAAATACCAGGACCGTGTATCAGGGGCTGTTTAGTGATCATAAGAGCCGACCTTTATCTGTGCCAGGCTCGGAACAGTGAGAAAATCTATGTTTGACGTGAACAGTCAATGATTATCTCACCTAATGCTCAGAACAGCCTAGACAGTGAGGAATAATCCCTATTTTATTAATGGGGGGTGGGTTCCCAAAACCCACAGTTGAAAATACTATCCTGCACTTCTCCTAGCGTCTGGCAGGAATGCTTTGAACACGGTAGGAAGCGGTTATTCATGGAAAATGTTAATGATGGTGTGATTTTTATGAGATGATTCCCATGGCCAGGTGATTTTGATTTTGATTAGGGGCCTTTGCTGATAGGATGTCTCCAAATGGGTTTTGTTTAGCCCACAGAATGTCAGCCCACCTACTGTTTAAAGAAAAAAAACAGTCACAACATTTAAATATTGGAATATGCCCCATAAAAATCCCAATTGCCTGTGACTTTGGAAAGACTGGGAAATCTAACAAAGCCAAGATCACTTGGCAGCCATGTATTGGAGCTGTCAGTGTCTGTCCTCTCTGATTTGCAACACTCCCCACTGCTCCCTATTGCCCCTTGGAGACCAAATCCAAATGCTCCTTAATACTTATCATTGCATTTGGGTTATCTTTCAGGATAAGGAGGGAAAAAGTAAAATATTTATTATACTCTTCTCTGTCAAACTCAGGAAAACAAAATATAGACTGACAGGACCACACATTTCAAGAAAATTTGGTACTGTGAAATTGAAATATATCCTATGTGTTTAATACATAAATACAGTCTATCGGTGTCAAACGCATACATCTAAGCCAGATGGCTTCATTCATTTTCACTTCCAGCTTGATCGCTGTGTGGATTTGATTTTTAGCACCTTGTCTAGACAGTCAAGTTCAGTAGCCCAACAGCACACGGGGTCTTGTCAATAGGAGGCTTGGTCTGAGAGAAATCAGGGAAATCTATGCCAGATAAGAACCAGTCATTTGGTTGTTGCTCTGCATGAATTTAAGGCTTTGTATCTATGTCAGGACTTAGATCTTGAAACTGTCAATGATCTACTGCATTTGTTCTTTGGAGCAGAAACCTACTGTAAGACAGTGATAGTAAAAACAGCAAATGCTCCCCTGTATTGAGCTGGCTGCCACGAGCCCAGTATTTAATGAGTTCTGTACATATGCTTTACCATTCCCTTTAATTATCGCAATCACCCTGAAATGCAAGTGTCATTTAATCCCAGCTGTTTAATAAGGTGGTTGATGATCAGTCAAGGTTAAGGTATGAACTCAGGTCTAGATGCAAAGCCCAGTTTTTTTTCACTCTCTTACACTGCTTTAACTTTGTCTGATTGTAACACGGCCAACTCTGCTTTCCTTGTTAATTTTTTCCTCCTGAGGTTCACGTGCTGATTTTTCTTTTCCTTGTAACCTTTGTCATTTAAGACACAAGCAACATGACTTGGATTTTTAAGACAGTTTTTATAAGGAGGTTTTTATGAGTTTTTGCCTTATAATAGAGAAACACATCTATTTCTGTTTACCATCATAACTGATAACACTGTTTTATGTGTATTCTTCCTTTTATTTCTTTTGTACCTCTGCCTAGAGAAACACGTCAGAACTCTGTTCACAGTAGGTAATCAATGAACATTTTTGTCACAGGGAGATGATCAGATTCAACTGGGAGAGAAGATTTTAAGTTAAACAAAGTTGGGCCATTCTTTTTTTTTTTTTTTTTTTAATTTTATTTCATTATTTTCCCCCTTAATGGAGGCACGGGGGATTGAACTCAGGACCTCGTGCATGCCAAGCACGCCCCAAGCACATGGTCGACTGTTGAGCTATATCCCCCACCCCAGGCCATTGATTTCTTAGCTCCAGGCAGCTGTGAAGATGAGGATGTCTGAGGTTTGTATCTTTTCTTTCTTATTCGCTCCTTGAGAAAGGTTGAAGGAGTTTCTTGTCCAGAAACCTTAATATATGGTTGAAAATTCAAGGAACATTCCAATGCTGCACAAGTGGTCCCCTGCCTCCCACCTCTGGTAACCACCACTCTGCTTTCTGTGTCTGTGACTTTGACTTTCTTAATGCCACCTATAAGGGATATCATACAATATTTGTCATTCTCTGTTTGACTTATTTTGCTTACCAGAATGCCCCCAAGGTCCATCTGTGTCATTGCAAATGGCAGTATCTCCTTCCTTGTCCTGGCTGCATAATATTACGTTGTATATATAAATGGCATCATCACATCTTCTTTATCCATTCATCCATCTTTGGCCCTTTTTCTTCCAGGCTTCCTGGCAGTCTTCTCTGATGGACATGAAGATGCCAAGGTTAGAGACGAATGGGGAAAAGTTTGGAGCAAAGGAGATAGCAGACCTCGTCTCTAAAATCTATATTCTCTCTTCCCCCCTCTTCTCCCTCCTCCCGAACTCCCTCTTGCTTTCTCTCGCTGTGTCTCTCATTCTTTCTCCATCTCATCCCTTTGCTTTTATTTCCTCTTCCTGCCTCCCTCTCTTTTCCTCTGCTCTCAGCTCCGTCTACTCTCCCTTGCATGGGTTACGAGTACAGCCTGCGACTTTGTTTGAAATACTCTTTAATTAAATCACACATAATGGCGCTGAGAGGTGGAGGAAGAGGGGACACCCACTGAAACTCTGGCCACGACAGCCTCAGGAACCCCCAGTGAGAAAGGAGGGGGGAAGCTGAGAGACAAGATGTGTGTTGGGTGCAGGCATTTGACAGAACTGCGTCTGCACAGCCTTCCCCTCGGGGTGAGCACCATGGCTTCCTAAGAACAAAGCCAGCTGAGCACAAACACATATTTTAACTGGACAGACTTTCCTTTCCACAGAGCTCTGTGCACCCAGCCCGCCTCCTTCCTTAGCAACTCAAGGGTGCTGAGAGCAAAAAAAGCTCCCAACCAGCCTCTGTGTCCAGCCAGGGACCAAGCTGAGGGTGTGGACAGCCCTCCAGCTCCTGCTCAAAGAATCGAGGCTCCTCTGAGCACCCTGGTGGCCAGCAGAGACCACCCCCCTCACCCATCTCTGTCACAGACCCTGCTGGTTGTTCCCTCATCTAACACCTTCCATCCAATGTCTTTGCTGGAAGATTTCCCACCCCGGATTTTTCTGGGTGTCCACTTTTCTCCACAAGACTGTATTTCCCAGGGAAGATACATTTTAAAACTGAAGTATAATTTACCTATAAAACATGCAATTCTGAAGCTCAGCCTGATTAATTTTTACATATGCAAACCCCAGGAAACTAGCAAGAGATCAGGATATTGACTATCTCCATCAAATCAGAAGTGCCCCCTTCCATCAGTACCAATCACTCTTCTGAGTTCTACCACCATAAATTCGTTTTGCCTGTCCTTGAATTTCATATAAAGGGAGTCACGCTGTCCGTATGCTTTCGTGCCTTCCTCCTTTCCTCCACGTAATGTTTGGGGATTTATTTATATATTTGCATGTAGCACTCACTCGTCCTTTTTATGAAGGAATATACTATGATTTGTTCATCCATGTTTCTACTGAGACGAAGTCACATCTTAAATGACGAAATGCTGATATTTGGCAAGTTCTCAGTGGAATGAGAAAGCAAGCTTATCCTTCTGAAGTAAAAATATGGTCACTGCTGTGGCATCAAAACCTGCGGGGTCTGTCTCGTCCTAGCTCAGTACATTGGCGGGGGTTCTTCCTGGAGGAGCAGGCTGGCCAGGGGCATCGGAAGCCACACTGCTGGGCAAGGGGCTCTCGCTCTGGGTCTCGGGACCCACCAATGAATAACAGTGAACCACTCTAAGGTGTAGGAGAAAATCTTGAACCCAGACGAAACAACCGGGTTCAGTTTCTGGGAGTCACTCTGAGCTGTGTGATGTTTAGGGAGCTGCTTCAATGTTATAGCTCTCAGAGTCCATATCATAAAGTGGGTTTTATTATACAGACTTCATAATCATGTTGTGAGGTTTCCGTCAGGCATCTGACACATAGTAGGAAAGGAATCTCTTCTTGGGCTGAGGTTTCCAGAAGCTTCTTAAAGAAATGACATTTATGTGGTGGGTGGAGTGCTATTGGGAAAAAACATGGAAGAAACTTTTAACTTGCAGGGGAGAATTCTATGACATATTCTAACATAAGGACATTGACTCTTCTCCTCAGGGCTCGTGGGGTCATGGCTACTGTCTGCGTCCCCTGCAGGACTAGGCGCCAACAGAATACATGCCCCGTTATAGTTTGCATCTGGGGTCTCCCGCCGGGTACTCACTGCTTTCCTTCTGTCCCTTCTGACCAGACTCGCTCGCTGTGGAATTTCATTGTACCCTGGCACCCCCTTTTCCCACCTTAATTGGCTCACCCCCCTTGGTTTATAAATAGGACTTAGTAGGTCTGACAGGAAGTCTTTCCATTGACCCTCCTTCTCTCCAGATAAAGCCCAGTTTCTCTTCTGGCCTTCAGAGCAAAGCTCCTCCAAAGAATTGACCCTCCTCCTCATCTTCACTTCCTAACTTCTCATGTCTCCTCAGCCCACTCCCCAGGAATGCCTATGACCAAACGTTGACAATGACCTAGATCTTGCCAAAGCCATTGGGGACCCATTCATTCATTCATTCATTCATTCACTCAACAGCTACTTATTGGCCGTTTCTCCCAGCAGTGTTTGTTCTGGGCTCTGGCACATAGCTCTGGTCCACATAGACGAAGATCCCTCCCCTCCTGGAGCTTACCTTCCAGAGAAGAGTAATGAGGTTAAGAACCATCTTTTTTTTTTCCCATTCTCTGCAGAGCACTTCTTTTTCCTCAAACACTTTCTAACGGTATAGTCTTGGGCAGGACAAGCTTTCAAGGCCTCAGTTCCCCTCTTGCTGGAGGAGATCGTTGAATGGATGTGACTGGGAGCTGGACCTTGGCAGTTGGAGGCTCCTCACCCCTCCCCCGTCCTTAGGTTGTACGTTCTGCCTACCTTCCCTCAGTGGGAGCCGTTTTCAAGGATGCAGGCTTGAGAGAGAGCAATGTCGTGAAGACCATCTGGACAGTTTACATGACTAAACCCTGTGAAGGCTTCTGTATAAACTGTTAAGATTCTGGCAACAGAGTGCAGAGATCTACTCACCACCCAAGACGAGCCTTGTAAGTCCCTTTGCTTGTTAACCCTGCCACCTACCAATCTGGAGTGGCTGCCTCTTTCCTTGGTCTCTCGTTGCTCTCCCTGTATGGGGGCCAGTTTGTGAACCAACGACCCTCTGTAAGATGCAAATGATAAAATCCACCTGGAAGGGTTGTTGGAAAGGCCAGGGGAGGGTGGGTACAAGGCGCCCAGTGCCTGGCATTCACACTTGCATAAAAATTCCAGCTCCAGCTCCGGGTTTGTTTGTTTTTTTTTCCTTTACCCCACAAATTCTTTAATAACAAAGTATGTAACTTTATATTAGTTATGCTTGTAATTATAAAGTAACCTCCAGAATAATATGTGCAATGGAATTAAACTGCCTACAGCTCAACATGCAGTTTTTTAACTTCCAATTTTACGGTCTCAACCAGCTCTCTGATTTACAGACTTGTAATCTTCCCCCTCTGCCTGTCAGCACCTGCCAACCCAGGGACGGACTTTGCTTGTTTAGCCGAGACCTCGCAGAGCTGAGCAGCCTGGCCTGAGGCACTGTTCTCTGGGGATCACGTCTTGAGTCTCACCCTCTCTCTCTTTCTTCATTCCCTCAACTTTTGATTTTGATATAATTTCAAATTTGCAGAAAAGCTGCAAAACGAGCACCCCCAGATCCCAACACCTGGGAACCATTTTCTCAACACCTTGCTCCACAGTATTCATCACCCTACAATTGTATTTTTTTCTGAAAGATTTAAGAAGCTAGAGACATCATACCCCTTTCGCATTCAATTTAGTGTGTATTTCCTCAGATCAAGAATACTCTTTTTCATAAACACAGCATCATCAAAATTGAGAAATTTACCATGAATGTAATATCATCATGAAATCTGCAGTTTATGTTTAAATGTTGTCAACTTTCCCAACAACTTCTTGTATAGTCCCGCCCCACGCTACTCCCACCGTCCAGTCCAGCATTTAGTCATCATGTCTGTTCGGTCTCCTTTTCTCTAGCATATTCCTCAGTCTTTCTTTTTTCTTTTTTTTTTTTAACATTTTTTTATTGAGTTATAGTCATTTTACAATGTTGTGTCAAATTCCAGTGTAGAGCACGATTTTTCAGTTATACACGAACATACATACATTCATTGTCACATACTCTTTCGCTGTGAGCCACCACAAGATCCTGTATATATTTCCCTGCGCTACACGGTACAATCTTGTTTATCTATTCTACATTTTGAAATCCCCGTCCCTTCCCACCCCCAGTCCCCCTGGCACCCACAAGTTTGTATTCTATGTCTATGAGTCTGTTTCTGTTTTGTATTTATGGTTTGTTTTTTTTTTAGATTCCGCATATGAGCGATCTCATATGGTATTTTTCTTTCTCTTTCTGGCTTACTTCACTTAGAATGACATTCTCCAGGAACATCCATGTTGCTGCAAATGGCATTATGTTGTCAGTTTTTATGGCTGAGTAGTCCTCACTCTTTCTTTGTCTTTCCTGACCTTGATATTTTCAGACAGAGTGGTTATTTTGTAGAATGCTCCTCAAAATTTCTTGGTTAATGTGGTGTCTACCAGGTTCCTCCACTGTATGGGCACCATTTTCCCTTTAAAATTCATAAATAATTGATGCATAGACACTTTGAAACTCTAGACATATCTCAGTTCCTTCACTGGAGCCTCACGGCCATGGTTCAACATTAAGTGGTGATTTTCTAGCCCCATCGATCCTTTATTTATTAGTTGACATTCTACCATAAGGCAGAGCTCTTCTTTCTTCTCCATTTCCTTCTTTCTTCATTCATCATTTGCATCATTATGGACGCATGGATTCTTATTTTATTCAATGTGTTATAATCTATTATCATTATTGATTTCCAGACTCAAAAAGTACCAGACGGAGCCAGTGAGGAGCTTCTTCAGGCGGATGCCGTGTCCTTTTGAGACTTCCACATCATTCTGGGGCACTTCCTTACTTTCTGGCACAAAAAGGAATTCCAGGCTCAATTTATACTCTTCCCTTCCCCAGCCCTGGATTTGGCCTTTTTTCCTCCAAATAATATGAGTGCCTTCCAGAGAAGAATGAAGCTTGGAAACCAAGATCTGGGTCTGGGTGTGCTCACGGCTGCGACTATGGCATTGCCTTGACAGCATCTTCTTCTCAGCAGATAGAGCTAGAATATACATCTACGTCTGCACATATCCAGATACCTACGTTAGATTACAAAAAAGCCACGAGCTTGTGCTGATATTTCTAGTTCTAATCCAGTGGCATGAGAAACATCCTAGTTTTCCCTCTTTCTGTATTTGTAGCTGCTTTTCCTAACAGTGAGAAACCTAGATCTCATTAGCTTCAAAATATTTACTCTTTTGCTCAAGCCCAGGATACACAAAACAGTAGCTTCAGAATTGCTAACTCATGCCACTGGAAGAAGCAAACCAATTAACTGAGTTCAAACTTTGTTTTTTTAGTTCTTTTTCTTCAGTAAAATTCACATAAAATGAAATGCACAAATCTTAAATGTACAATTTGTGAGTTTGGGAAAATGCATACATCTGTGTAACCTGCAATCCTGCCAATATATACAGCATTTCCATCACACCAGCAAGTCCCCTTACGCCCCGGCTTCCAGTCAATTCCCCACAAGAGACAACCATTTTTATGATGTTTTTCATCATAAATGAGTTCTATCTACTTTAAAACTTTACAGAAATGGGATCATGCAGTATGTTCTCTTCTGTATCTGGCTTCATTCACCCAGCATATAAAAGTGATTTATCTACTTTGTTATGTGTATAAATAATTCATTCCAGTTTATTGCTAAATTGTGAGTCCACCGTATAAGAATGCCACAGATTGTTTATACATTTCCTCGTTAATGCATATTTTGTTTGTTTCCAGTTTGGGGGCTATTGTGACGCTACTGTCAGCATTCTTACACAAGTTTTTTTGGTGGAGGTATGTTTTCATTTCTCTTGCTGAGCTATTGGGTAGAAGCTGCCAATTCTTTCCAAAGTAGCTGCACCATTTTACACACCTGCCAGCAATGAATGAGAGTTCTGGTTGCTCCATACTTTTGCTGACATTTAGTGCCATCAGTCCTTTTTAGTTTTAGCTAGTCAGGTGAGGATGTGATGACAAGTCATTGTGGCTTTAATTTCATATTCCCCTGATGACTAATGGTGTTGAGCCCATTTTTATGTGCTCACTAGAAATTTATATACCTTTGTCTGTGAGAGAATGTTCAAAGCTTTGTCCGTGTTTAATTGGATTATTTGTCTTTTTATTACGGGCTTGCAGGATTTCCTTATATATTCTGATGCAAGTCATTTGTCAGATATGTGTTTTGCAATGTTTTTTTCACAATCTATGTTTTCTTGATAAATTTTCTTAATGGCGACTTTTGATGAGCAAAAATATTTAATTTTGATCAAGTCCAATGTATCATTTTTCCTCTTTCCTTT
Organism: Camelus bactrianus; assembly: GCF_048773025.1. Classification (NCBI taxonomy): domain Eukaryota; kingdom Metazoa; phylum Chordata; class Mammalia; order Artiodactyla; family Camelidae; genus Camelus; species Camelus bactrianus. The sequence goes on along the minus strand of NC_133556.1, from coordinate 32,968,667 downwards.
TTTGTGTTTTACCTAAGAAACGTTTAACTCCCAAGTTATATGGGATAGTCACCTATATTTTTTTTTTCTAAAATTGTATACATCTAACTTTCATGGGTAGGTCCATGGTCCATCTCAAATTAATTTTTTGTATGGTGTAAGGAAGAGATTAAGGTTAATTTTTCTTTCCCCAATGAGCAGCGTTGGTATCTTTGTCTAAGATCACTTAGCCATTTGAGTTTGAGTCCATTTCTGGACTCTCTGGACCATAACATTGATGCAGTAGTCTTTCGTTGCACCAAGATCACAGCACATTATAAAGCAGCTTTATGATAAGCCTGCGAAGCCTGCAACTAGATAATGGTGATAGTCGTACCACGTCACAAATGCACATAACGCCATTGAACTGTGCCCTTGAACATGATGGAAATGGTAAGTTTTATGTTATGTGCATTTTACTGCAATAAGAAGAATGTAATGAAAACTTTTCAACTCCTACCATCCTTGACCTCTTAGAGTCCTCTGACCTCCATTATCCATCCCTTCTTCTTTGACGTCTTCTCAGCCCAAGACTTCAGCACTGAAGGCGGCATCCATCACTTTATTATCCTCATCAGAGCCCCTTGTCACTCAGTTCCTCTTCCCTGCTCTTAATGTTGGCTTTCTCAGGACTCAGTTCCCTCCTCTCCACTCTTCTCTTTCTGAACGTGTTCCTTGGGAGATTTCACACAATCCCGTGGCTTCCCTTCCATTCCCATCTGTATCCTCAGCCCAGTCTCCTCCTGGAGCTCAAAGTCTTTATTTGAATCTGTCTCTTGGACCCCCTAAGAAGTTGTTCAGCAAACACCTCAAGTCCACCATGTCCACAACCAAACTCAGCTTTCTTCTCACTTCCTCCAAATCTGCTCACCCTCCAGAATTCCCCATTTTACTCCCTACCTGTGTCACCTCCAGAAGGTTCCTGAAGCTTACCTTACCTGTCAGCGCCATGACAAAAAAAAAAAAGACAGCCGTTGGAAAGAGCAGGCTGGGGAAGAGCTTAATGATGGAAATCTGTGCAAAGGTTTGGGCAGGCTTAGAAAAACTGACCGGGGATGTGGAAGCACCCTGGGTGGCAACTACAGAGAATCATCATTACTCCTTCATCACATCCAACACGTCCTCTTCCATTGGAAGAGGGAGCATTTACCAGAATTCAGCAAGACCTAGAGGAGAGGGCTACCTGACACAGACTATGGTCTTCGCAGGGGAATTCAGTCCCTGCCAACCCACAGCCAGAAGGACAGAGGCAGGGGAAGAAAAGTCTCCAGTTACTCTCCCCTTCCACACCCCAATCTTCAGCCAATGCCTCATTGGCTGACCCTAACCAGAAGCCTGATGGCCGGGGAACCTGACTAGCAATCCGCAGAATCCAGTCTCCAGGGCAAAGCAGAGTGAGGAAGGGTGGAGAATGAATTTGGAGGGGCAAACAGAGAATATCCAGTACACTCTCTATGACTCCTTTTTCTCGTATATAAAACGGGGATTAGAATGGTACCTACCTAATGGCTCTTTCGTGAGAAGTAAATGCTTTATCGCATATAAAGCACCCAGAACACGGTCTGACGTATAATAAAAACACAATGAACGTTTGTTACCATGTTTCTTTCCTTCCTTCTTGTCCGCCTGATGGAACTAATCAAAAAATGGTTTCAATAAAAACTTCCCGCTCCAAGAGAAGGTACCCATCCAACACATGTCTAGTGAGTCCTAGTTGCCCCAATTTGTGCAACAGTCAGGCTTGCTTATCAACATCTGTTCTTTCTGGAAACTGACAGGTAATTTCCTTACCAGTTAGCCACTGATTTCTCAGATGCAACAAATGTATAAATGCATCCATCATCCATTGTGAGGCTGACTTTGAGCTGACCGTGAAACCCAAAGGCCTGTTCAGATTATTTCTGGAATCCGTAGGTGAATTCAGATTCATTTGCCTTGAATTTTATGAAAAGCTCATCTTTTGTCATCATCTCCTGCAAAGCTGGCCTTGTGTTAGTTGCTTTAAAGTATACGAAATATGTAATTTTATATATATATATGATTATATTTAAAATGCAGTTAGAAAAATAGCAAATGTGCATGATTGCAAATGTGAAACCATCAGAGTTATACAGAGTGCATAAAATTATCCATAATTCCCCTAGCTTCAAGACACTGTATCTATGGTATATTATATTACATGTTATATATCATATACCTCAATATAACAAATATTACCTACTATCTTATGTCTCACAACATAAAAGTTTTTGAGTCAATCAGTGTGGATTAAAACATAGATTCTGTCATCTACGAATCTGTGACCTTGGGAAATTTACATATCCTCTTTAAAATTGTTTACCTCATTGCAAAACGAGGACAGTGATGTCTAATTCACAGGGTTGCTATGAGGATTAGGTGTGAAACCGTATTGTTGGGGTCCAGGGCAGGCCACCCCAAAATACGCCTTACCAGCATATTGATTGTTTTGAACTAAAGTTACTTAAGAAATGGCCAATGCAAGAGGGACACTCTGACCCTCCTCTCTGCCTTCCTGAAAGCAGGAAATAATCTCTCATGTGGAGGTGGAAGGCTACCCTGATCTCAAGAGATGAGGAGCTCAGGCCAAGAAACCTGTATAAACAAACCTTATGACTTCTTTAATTTTCTACCCCAAGCCCAAACTCTGTTTAGACTCCTCACCAATTGAGCACCCAAAGCCTACATTTCTTTGCCCTTCAATTCATCACACATGCATTGTTTCTTTGCCTAAAAAAAATACAACAGTTGCCTGCTTTGGCCACTTCTTAGGTCCTGTTTCTAGGAGACCTCCACGTGCACAGATTAAATTTTTTTTTTATTGAGTTATAGTCAGTTTACAATGTTGTGTCAATTTCTGGTGTACAGCCACAGGTTCAATTTTATTTCTTTTTCTCCTGTGTATCTGTCTTATTAGTCCAACCACAAGAACTCAAGGTGGGTAGAGGGGGAAGTTTCTACTCCCAGACAATACACAGGATGTCTAGCGGGCCCAACAGATGACTTGTGCCCCATAAATTAAAGATATGATTAGTATGGAAAATCCTATGTCTGTTTATCAATATTGAAAAGTTTAGTGGATGGACCATTACTTTGTTTCCCAAAAAAGCGCTATCTGGAAGAAGGAATTCTGAATAAATAGAAAACTTCACAGTCTGGAGGGAGCCATCCCCTGGAGGGAAGGAGAGATTTGGGCCAGGTCATGAGGATGTCTTCTGGGTTCTCCTCACTGCAACGTGGCCTCTTCCTGATTATCACTCAGCAGGTGCTTCTCTAAAGACAGAGATTTTCAGGGAAGACCTGTCACAACATCCCGTTCCATACCAGCTCTCAGGAGGTTGGTAGTCATATTTCTTCCATTTCTCAATGTCAACTCAATGAGTCAGGGACACTCTAATCTCACCTGCGTAGCCCTTCTCAGGATGAAATGTCTTCGGGCATTTTGCACGTGCAAAGGAATAAGGTCAGAAAACAATCCTGGAAAGACCCTAAAGAGTCAGTGTTGGGATAAGAGAGCCCTTTTCTGCCTCCTACCCTGCTGGGGATGAGCTGAGGCATAAATGAAATCAACAGATTAAAAATGAAATGAAATATTGAAAGGTGCGGGGAAATTGATTTTGTTATCATGGTCCCTCGACCAAACTCGCTATTAAAAAACACCTCGATAAGAAGGTGGTATTAAATCAGAGTCCTGAGTGGGCTACAAGGAAAGAGTCATCATAATAGTAAATATAATAATAACAATGACTAAGGGTTTTAAGTGTTTCCTACACACTAGGAACCATTCTGAAACATGCTTTCTGTGTATGAGCTCGTAAGTCTTCAGAACTCTGTGAAATAAGTAGTAGTATTTTCCATGTTTTCCAGATGAGGAAATTTAAATAGAGAAGACAATAAACTTGCCTGAGATCACACAGCTAATAATGAGCAGAGCTGGGATCCGAACCCAGGCAGCTAGCTCGTCTAGAGATAGCAGGCCTCGGACCCTGGCTTCTCTCCCAGATGAAAAAGTGGCCTCGCCCACGTGAGGGTGGTTAAGTAACAAGGAGACTCTGATATTTGTAAATACCCCTATAAATGGGAACACCTATATTATTAGTGTAAGTTATTCTAGAAGGCGGAGAGTTTTCCGTAAGCCCCAAGAATAAAAAGACAATGACAAAAACAGGATCATACTGTTTTCATATTTTGGCAGGGACCTAAAAACACACACTCTACCACTGAGCTACATACCATCCTGCCTTAGATTATCATACTAAACGAAGTAAGTCAGACAGAGAAAGACAAATATTATATGATGTTACTTATATGTGGAATCTAAAAAAAATGATACAAATGAACGTATTCACAAAACAGAAACAGACCCACAGATACAAAAAATTAACTATGGTTACTGGGGAGGAAATGGGGAGAGGGATAAAACAGGTGTTCAGGTTTTGCATACACACACTACTATATATAAAATAGACAAGTAGCCGGGTCCCACTGTGTAGCACAGGGAACTATATTCAACACCTTGTAATAGCCTATAATGAAAAAGAATAGGAAAAGGAATATATATGTCTAGCTGAATCACTGTGCTGTACACCAGAAATTATCACAATATTGTAAATTGACTCTACTTCAATATAATTAATATATATTAATATATATCAAAAAGAGTGAATTTTTTAAAAAGCACTCTAGCATTAACCATGCACGTTGACAGTGATCACAGGTTTTCAGTCTGTTCTAAGGAGCGGGTCCACCTTACTGAATAAAGTCTGAAGTTAGAGAGATGGATGTGATTCGTCTCTGCTGAGTCTGGAGGCCGGTGGGAGAGGCTCGGGACCACCCACTTGCTTCTCTCCGCTGACTTCGGCCCCTGACAGGTCTGCCTGGTCCTACGCACAACCCGTGTGTGTTCTCATTTGACTCCTGAAATGCTCCTTTGAGGTCAGCAAGGTCACGGTGCTTAATAATGGAACTAGAGCTCAAACCCACTTCTTAGGATTCAAGTCAGTTTTGCTTTTTTAATTCCATTTTTTTCCTGCCATCCGGTAAAATCTTAGAAGCACTGTGACGTTCAGAGAAATACCACTCTCCCAGCAATTTCATCCTCAGTGAGCATTATGACTTTCATCGGGAGCAGGATGATAAGTTTCCAGATACTGGTGCTGCTTCTGGCCTCACGGCCGTACCCTTCCCTTTGGACCCACATGGACAGCATATCTCTAGCTTCGGTTTTGTTTGAGGTGAGCCCCTGGCTAGTACGAACTACCATGACCAGGGAGAGGCTTCCCCCTTCTGCAGAACAGAGGGGCGAGGTAAGGTCCCAGATTTGCAGTCTATTGGCCTCATGGGCTTGCTTGAATGGGAGGGTTACAAGCCAAATGCCCCAACCCTAGTAGATGTTTGTGTAGCCAGCAGTACCCCTCCCCAGGTACTGTTCAGAGATGAAGCCCACTGTGGCTCTAATACCTGTCCGAGTTCCCCATGCTGTAGGGAGCAGTGACCGAGAGCGGGGTCGCTGGAACCAGAAGACCTGAAGCCCCGTCCTGCTCTTTATTAGCTGTGTGGCCTTGGGCCACTTAGCTTCCTCTACCCCGTATAATACTGGTGCTTGTGTTGGTAAGGTGATTGTCGACAATGAGTTAACACGAAACACTTAGTGCAAGCACAGAAGAGTGTAGCCGTATGGTTCTTCTGCGGGTTTTCAGCCCCATGTTGGTGAGTCTTCATCTGAAGCATTTCACCAGTGAAGGAGCCGACCTTCCCCCGGACCCATCTCTGAGGAGCACACGCCTCCTCTCTCTCTCTCTAGGCATGAGGCACTCATTCGACCTATAATTACCAGTCCCCCTGAACCCACTAGATCTTCCCTAGGTCTGAAATTCCTCAGCTGAGACACTCATTATGTCGCATGAAAAAACGAGTCACTATTTTCGTGTATCTTTGATTCTATTCACCCATCAGCTCCTCTGATTCTGCTGCCTTCTTTCAACTTCACTCCTGCACTGACCTGTCTTCACTTCTAGTTGGCTTGTCCACGACCCATCTGTACCCCAGTACTCAGCCCCCAGGTTTTAACCAGAATTATTTTGAATTGAAAGGAAACACAGAAACTGGCCCATTTTTACAATGAGGAAACTGAGAGAGGTGGACAAAGGGAAAGAAAATTGAGATGTACAGACGCTAATTGAGCGCCCTCTTGGTGCCAAAGGAGGAAGCATTTAGCCCATATTATTTCAGTTCATCCACAAGGAAATCCTTCTAGGCTGGTGCTCTTGGTCTCCACTTACCACTGACGAATGCAAGATTCAAAGAAGGCTGGGTAATTTGCCCAAGGTCACACAACTGGAATGCAGTCAGTCCAAGACTGGAACCAGACCCTTCTATTTCCAAAGCCTATTTTGTTCATTTCATTAAATCATGTGACTTAGCTTCCATGTGATTTATCCAAGGTCACAGAACTCACAGAGGATGTCTGGGATGGGCATGCAGTCCTCTCCCCACCCCCTTTCTTCAGTTTGGTTGATTGCAAGACCTTTTAAAATATATGGTTTTATAATCTGCTCAGGTTATAAAAATGTGTGAAATGCAGATGCCTCATTCCTCTAGCAGGAATATTAAATGCTGCTCAAGCAAAAGGCATCATCTGATAAACCAGCTACTCATAGTTTTGTCAAATCCAAGCATTGTGATAAACTACTGCTTACCACAGAGAAGGTATTTATAAAACCATGAAAGCATATCAGAGTGGATACTAAATCCCCTTTCTCTTATCTTTATAGAAATGTTTCCCCTTCTCAGCAAACAGAAGGGCACCAGGGCAGAAGGGAGGGGTGACTCTGCCTCTTAAATTTGCAATCCGATTTAGAGGTCGTTCCTATGAGCCAGCCGCCCCCTTCCTGCTTCTTTGAGCCCTGAGGATATCAGTCTGGGGCCAGGAAAGAGAGTTTGCTTCTTCCTAGTGGTCGTCCAGGCTGACCTTCACTTAATAGGTATTTACGAGTTGTGTCTATTTCCAAATTGCAAAACTCTGGTGGGGATAATCAATATTCCAGCAGCATGCACCTGTTGAACTATTATGTGCCAAAAGGGCTTTGCATGGATCATCCCTTTTGACCTGCAAGCAATCCGATGAGGTAGATCGCTTCATTAGCCCCATTTAACAGATGAGGGGACTGAGGCTTAAAGAGGTAAAGTGATGTGGGGAAGGTCGTGCAGCTAGAATATAACAAGATAGACCTTTTCCAGCAGGACCTTCTGAGGACTCCAGAGAGTCCTTTCTTTTTCAGAAAGAAAGGTTGGTTGGGGCATTTATGTATTAGCTCCCATTCCCCAGTGGTGGAAGTTCGCCCCTACGAGTGTTAACCCCCTACAATCCCAGGCTTTGCTTACACCTGGAACAATTTCCTGCAGCCACTGGAGAAGGTCCTGGGGCAGCAATCAGAAAGACACATGGTGCCTGGCTTTGATTCATTCTAGCAGATTCTACATGGTTCGACATGAATAAGTTTGGGGGTATTTATGTAAGCATGTTGGAGGGAAGTTTGAAAATGTTTAGGTCTATCACCGTGCAGATCAGTACTACAGCCAATTCATGTGTGGCTACTTAAATTTAAATTAATTTATATTAAATTAAAATTTCAGTTTCTCATTCACACTAGCCACATTACAAGTGCTCAAAAGCCTTGGGTGTTTAGTGGGAACACCATCAGGCAACGTGGACATAGAACATTCTATCATCACAGAAAGTTCTGTTGGACAGTCAGGGCTAGGGCTTGTAGTCACCAATATTTGGTTGTTCAATCCTATCATCATGATAATTCAAGGACTTTTTTTGTCAAGGACTTTCCAGTTGTTGAACACCTATCGTCTATCAAGCACTAAGGATTCCATATATAACCTCCTGCAATCTTCGAAATTCTAGAAATGAACAGTGTCCTCCCCTGATATTACGGCTGAAGGGATAACAGCTTTGAAAGGTCGAGTGACTTACCCAGTGTCATGTTGCTTGGACATGGAGAGCTGGGATCTAAGATCAAGGAATTGGACTCAAAGCAAAGGTTCTTTCTGCAGTAAGCATTTGTTTCTCACGGAAGCCTTGCCATGTGTGTGAAATTTCCAATCAGCATCTTGAAATCTTTGGGTTAAAGGAGGCTTCAAGTTCAGTTACTTGCCCAACGTTTCAATCCTTTACATCTCAGACAAGCAGTAGGATGCAGGGCAAGCTTCATGCCTCACCATTTTGCCTCAGATGTATGTCCATGTCTACATACCTGGTGTTCAGATAAGCATTCTCCACGGGAAGAGATGGATAAAACACCAATGGTCTTTTGTCTAATTTAAAATTCAGGGGGAGCTTATAACTTGGTGGTGGAGCACGTGCTTAGCATGCACAAGGTCCTGGGTTCAATCCCCAGTACCTCCGTTAAAAAATAGATAAATAAATAAACCTAATTACCCTTGCAAAATCACGAAAAAAAAAAAAAGGTTAAGATGAATATTACTCATAGAAGTATATGTTGCAAACTAAAACTGACAACTGTTAAATCTGCACATGGTAGAATTTATTACAGTGGAAAAACCAACTGAAGAAGAATCACAGCTTTTTGATAACACTAAAATCTGCAAAAGAAAAATGACCTGAGGGAAAAATTAGAATGGGCAGAATGATTAAAAAAAAGTTAAACTGGTAGCAGAAAAAACTGTACTAGCTGGCAAAGTCCGTTGTTGCTTAAAAATTGTTGGAAGATTCAAACGTTCTTGACAAAATGTAGACATGCAAAATTTTTCGTGAGAATATTTGACTTGGTAAATTAAAAAGCAGTCATGTTTTTTAAATGGCAACATTAATCAGAGCTGTCTATGGCTCAGCCAATATGATAAACATTTTATATGGTTTATTTCACTTAATAATATTTTACTCAAGTAAGACTGGGAGGTTGATATTAATGTTACTCTCATTTTACAGTTGATGAAACTGAGGCAAAAGGAATTTATGGGACTTCCCCGGATAGATCTTACAGCTAATAAAGGCTAATGAGGGAAAAGAACGCAGGAAATGTGTTTATAATATTTCTGCTCTTTAATATTTATTTCACTTTGCCATGCTGTTTATTTGGTTCCTCTTCTGTCTTTATTGTGAAATTATTTTCTGCACCTTTTTTTGGTTTATGTGAAATATTTTATATTATAACAATTTTAAAATATGTTTTTGGACTTTGTATTTCAAAATAATTTTAAATGTAGAGGGGAAAATTGTAAAAAAAATAGTCTAATAAGGCTTTTTTGAAACCATTTGTGAATACATTACAGACAAGATGTCCCATGATTCCCAAATATTTTAGTATTCCCCAAGACAAAGATATTCTTCTAGATAACTGCAGAATCGCCATCTAAGTCAGGAAATTAACATTGATGACATTTTTATCATCTGATCCATGGCCCCTATTCAAGTTTTGCCAATTGTCTTAATCATGTCCTTCATAGCAACTCCAGAATCTCATGTGATATTTTAGCTATGATGTCTCTTCCAGTCTAGAACAGTTCCACAGTCTTTCTTGGACTCTACGACCTTGATACTTTTGAAGATTATAAGCCAATTATTTTGCGGACTATCCCTCAATTTGGGTTTGCCAGGCATTTCCTTGTTATTAGATTTGGATTATATAAGCCTTTGGCAGGCGTACCCCAGCAATGAAGGTGTGCCCTTCTCAGTACCTTACATTTTGGATATTAATCAGATGGTATTTAGAAATCAAGATCTGGGCATCAAGTGTGCTGCTTACTGCTGGAGTGTTACTGTTCCCAGGCAGGACTAGGAGATACGTGTTTCTTTATCTGTCTTTCCATCTGTACTGAAACCTATGAGTTCACAACATTACTTTCAGTGCCATATGGGGTTCATATCAGTTTTCTCCCTTTCCGTATTTGTAAGTCCCTTACCTACAGAAATAAAACTGGCTTATATGGTGCTCAGTGTTTTTACCTATTTGATCAAACTTCCTATATGTACCAATCTTTCCTGTGACGGTGTAGATGCCTTTCTCACCCCATCCAGGCTCTGATTCACACAGAAGCTGCTGACAGCCCCTCCCCACATGCCTCCCACCTTGCTCTGACCACACAGATGTCTCTAGGAAGGGAGACAGGGAGGAAGTAGGGCAGGGAAGGAGGAAAAGAGGCAGGGAGGAAGGGACGGAGAAAAGTAAGGAAGGAGAGAAAGAACAAAAGGAGGAACGAAGAAACAAAGGGAAGAAGAAAAGGAAACAAAGGAAAATTAATTTTAGGAGGAAAAAGAATTGCACTATATAGAGAATTGATGACATAAACTGATTTAATAGAATTCATATCAGAAAAGTCTATATTAATCTAAATTGGTTATTTCAGGATAATTCTAACTGAAGTTCTATACTTAGAAATACAGAGTAAAATTCCCCGTAAATCAGAATTGTTGAATTCTGAGAAAAAGGATGGGATAAGTGTTTACCAGGTCAAAAAGCGGCATCAACACAGTGGGGTTTAAATATTTCAAACCAGTATTTGTGTGAAGAATTGATCCTGATGAAAATAAGACTAGCAAAAGCAAAACAGAAATGAAAGAAAATGACACTGGTCTGCATGGACAATGAATCAAAAATTAAATTGGCTTAATTAAGTTAATAGCCTCAAAAACAGTTCCTGTTTCCAAAGTCTCCATGGGGAAGATTAAATAGATCGATGTGTACAATGTTTAGCCCATGCTAAGTAAGTGATAGTGGAAGTGATGATGATGGTAACAAAGAAAATTTCCAAGAATGAGTTCCAGGTGGGACTCATTTTGCCCCTGTTTTGTCCCTGGAGGTGGTGAATGCAGTAGAGGTTAAGATGAGGCTGCCGGGTACACACAGGAAGGATTCAGATTTAATGATGCTGGGTCTTATGGCAAATCGAGTGCAGGCACTGATTTGCCCAAGGAGACCCAGAGGGGTGTATATCTTCCAATAAATCAGCTACTGTGATTTGATTAAAGACCCTGAGCTGTAGAACCAGTGGCAAATGAAGGCATCAAAGGGATCTCTCAATGTGAAGTTGAGAGGCAAAGGCCACGTTGGCTGAGAGTGATGGAGCTGCGTCAGACAGGAACTGATGAAATGTACCTGCTGATGAAAGAGAAGAGTGTGGTAACCAATCTTGCGCTGTCCGGGCCGGCACTTCCCACACAGGTTTGAAACTTTGATCAATGGCATCTCCCCAGCTGAAGGAAAAAAAGCTTCTCCATACTCATCAAGGCAGTTTCCAGAAGAGGCCATTTCAAGTGGACATTACTGGTGCATGAAGAACTCCCCTGGTGATTCTCTTATTTCTCATGCCCCAAGGAGGAAAGGAATCACTAAAATGACTCAAGAATACCGATATTTCTCAGGAGTCAGAAAATAGGGCAAAGGCTGGGATAATGCACAGAAAGTTGCCCAAACTTAGACCATGAAAACTTAGACTCGTTGGTCCTTGAAACATGGCTTAACATGTTAGAGGTGTTCAGTATAGATTTGCTGAGTGAAAGACTGAATGAATGTGTCTCAGGTACTGAAATGGTTTTCTCCTCCCATGGCTCCCCCACCCATGATCTATTAAATTGCACCCAAGACATAAAAGAGCAACAGTTAAGAAGACAAACAACATACAAAAGCTCAAAAAAAAAAAAAATGGAGAAAATGGAAACAGCCGTCAATGTGACTGTAATTCTTGTACTCAATATTTGTTGAGAGTTTTCTTTGAAGCATGGTCTGCAGGGTTTGAAGATTATAAAGTTAAGCCATCTTGCCCCCATAGAGTTTATGGACCAGAAGGAGGTAGATGAATGAACACCCATTACCCATTCATACAAGAAAATGTATCGAGTATTTACTTTATTTCAGGGGACACAGATATAAATTAGGTACAGTCGCTGGCCTCCTTAGATTTCATGGTCTAGATGTGGAGACAGATAATTAAAGAGAGAATTCCATCACTGGGAGGAGTGCTATACTAAAGACAGCTGTAGGAACAGGACAGAACTACATTAAGTCCAGGTGGCTGGAGGAAGTGAGTTATAAACTAAGTAAGAACGACCAGGGATTTTGTTTGGTGTATTGTTAAGGTAGAGAGCTATCTATTCTTCCCCAATTAGTTAACCAATTATTCCATCACTATAGATGTATAAGCCTTCTGTCCCACACCAATTTGAAACAGCATCTTTTTTATGAATTTGCTGTCTTATTGTGTATGTATCGTGTTAGTATGTGTTAGCATCTTTCCTCTGTTCCATTAATCTGTCTCTTTTTGCAGTGGTGCCATACTTTTCAATTTATGGTCCCCCCTCCCTGCCCACAGCACTCACGGATATTAAACACAATCTCACCTTTTACCTTCCTTAATTTTTTTTCTTGGCCAAATGTATTTGAGATTCACTTTGTCAAGTTTCCCAAAAAAATGTCCTACTGGGATTTATGTCATAATTGCATTAAATCAGTAAATTAATTAAGAGAGAACCTATTTATAATGTTGAGTCTTGCCTTTTAAGAAGATGATGTGTTTCTACATGAAGCCAAGGTACTTGTTAATGTTCCTCAGTAATTTTCTTCATATAGTGATGTTTATCCCTTGAGGGTTTAAAAGCAAATTATTTTTGCTGCTGTGGAGGAATGGGGTTGCTTTGCATTGTTATTTTCTGACTGCTTACTGCTAGCGGATGAGAAAGCTGTGGGGTTTTTGTGTGTTCCTTTTTGTGTGTAGCCATTTTACTGCCCTTTCTCATTAGTTCTAAGACTTTTTCAAGTGGCTTTCCTGGGTTAGATAATAATATGGCCTATAAACAATGATCGTTCTGCATCTTCCTTCCAAATAAAATAATCCTGCAAAAACATAAGGTTGATGATTTCTACCCCTTTGCTCCCTGAGGTCTGTAGTAAAAGACCCACATTCCTTAGAAGGTGAGGCGGGAAGCCCCATAAAAAGACCGGCAGGACCCCCAGGCAGGGCCACTACTCTCCTGCCAGCAGCACCCGGTTCCCTGGCCCACAGGCTCTATCTCCCTTTGCCTCTGAAATGGCTTACTTACCCCTAAAATTCTATTGATTCCCTGAGCTCACTCCTGATTGGTTATTTGTCTCACTCCTGATTGGTCCACTTTCCCCACTCCTGATTGGTTATTTCTCCCCCTCCTGATTGGTCCATTTCTACAAAGCTTGTTCCTAATTAGTCAACTTTCTTTATACCTCATTTGCATATGATGTTGCAAACTGTAAACTGGCAGCCTATAAAAGCCGGTGTAAACCTACAGATGGGATCCGGAGCTTGGAGTGTTCACTCCTCTGGGCCTGTTGTCATAAGAAACCTGAGTTCTCCAACTCTCTGAGTGCTTCTTGGTCTCGCGCCTGGATCCAGGTTGCTGTCACAACTGAGCTGTAACACTGAGATACAACACCGAGCTACAATACTGAGCTGTAACACATTTTTCTGCAACAAAGGAAGAGTAGATATCTTGAGATTTTGCCACGCTTTCTGCAGCCCTTTTCTACACCTGCCCGGCACCCTTTCATACACATCCAAGTCCCAGCAGCCTCTCAAATAGAGGCCAAACTCCTGCCTGGCCTCTCTCTTCTTTGCACACCTAGCAGCGACTCATCTTCAAGACTCAGCTCGGGGATCTGACACAGCAGCCTGAAGCCCCCTCCCAAGTATCTCAGGCTCCTGGGGGCCCGATTCAAGTCATCCATCACCACAGTCTCGTCACAGCGCAGACTGTTGGACTGGTTGAGGACACAGCTCTGGTGCCAGGAACCGTGAGTTTGTACTTTGGATTCCCCAGGAAATTTAACTTATTCTTCATTTTTTAAATGGGAGTTACAATACCTAACTCATAGAGCAGTTACAAGGATTAAATGGGGTAATAAGTGTTTCATACAGTCCCGGGTTCACAGTAAGCCTTAAGGGAAAGGTAGCCTTTATTTTATTGTTGTGTTGTTGTTGTTTTCGTGTTATTAAATTATTTCTATTAAGTTAACAGTTGTGTATACCTCCTTCTAGGCTATAAGCTCCTGAAAGGCAACTTCTCTTCTTATTATTTGTGGTTTTTCAGCCTATGCACAGCATTTTCTCAAGTGGAACTTTGTGTATGCTAACTTTTTTTTTTTTAAAGTTAGGTTGTTTATTTGAAATCTTACTTTTTGAAGTCATTTTTCAACTTTTTTTTACTTTTTATTTTTTTTATGTTTTTTATTTTCTTAAGGTAGGGAAGTAATTATGTTTATTTATTTATTTTAATGAAAGTTCTGGGGATTGAACCCAGGACCTCGTGCATGCTAAGCGCACACTCTACCACTGAGCTATGTGCCCGCCTCTGTAATCTAACCTTTGAGAACGCTGTCTTAGTGCCCAACACCGTGAGTGCTTAGTGAATGCTGATTGACTGAATGATTGAATTATTTGATTGCCCTGGATCACACAGCTGGTTCAGTGCCTTAGTGGGGAATCCACAGGTCACTTTCCTATTAGGGACAAAAGCACCCTTAGTTACACAACGCTGTTAAGACTTCCCAATGTATGATTCATCACTGATATGCAAGGGCTTTAGGTGATACCTGGCGCATAATAGGTGCTCAACACAGAGTGTTGCATTCGTGGCTGATACACCGACAGGAGAAAACCAGAGGCACAGGGCCAGCCCCTGAGCCCTGCAAGGCTCCTCTGTGAATCCAGGGGAAAATGGCAGACATCCCCAGCGACCCTGCTCCGTCCTAGCCACTCTTGGACGGAACGTCTCAGCCTCACTTTTAAAGGGACCCCCTTTTGTGGAATCAGCCCCAGTGTCGCAGATGCAGTCATTGATTCTGCTCCTTTAAGATCCAAAATCATAATTTGTCTCTTCCGTTTAAGGAGGCTCCTCCAACCCCCAAATACATGTGGGTTTTATTCATTCTTTTTTTCAATTATAAAAGCAATGTATGTTTATTGGAGAAAACTTGGAAGATAGAGACAAATATAAGATGTAAAATAAAACTTCAACCACATCCCTCCATATACTATCGTTATTACTTGAATGTTGCTACTGCCATCCTATTTTATTAGGATGTGGGTTTTTTTGTTTTTTGGGGCTTTTTTATTCACACAGCTCATAAGTTGCAGGCTCTGGTAAGCGCTGCCTACATCATAAAAGGGTTCAAAACATTATTTTCAATAGCTCCATAATACTCTGTCATGTGGATATCACACAATTACCATTTTATCCTCCTGTTGGGCTTGTAGATTATTACCAGTGTCTCGTTATTACAAATAATGGTGTCGAACGTCCTTATATATGTGTATGTGTTTTCATTTGTGATTATTTGCTTATGATAAATTCCTACAAGTGGAATTACTGAGTCAACAGGTAAGAACATTTCTAAAGCTCAGGGTGTATATTAGCTGCTTTTCAGGATGTTTGTAAAAATTTATGTCCCCTATGGAGAGTCTGACGGTGTCTGTAAATGGCATCTTCTGGTTTCTCTGTTCTTTTCCTGGGAACTGTTCTCCTTGGCTAAAAGGGAGGGTTCTAAAAGTGGAGGGAAGAGTTCAAAAAGCACTGTTGCTCTCCTGACAACAGAAGCCCGGTTGGCATGCTTATGTGCTGCGTTTCCCTTGGACTTTTATCTCAAAAGAACAAGACCAAATTTCCCAAGGGGTCTGCAGGTGAATTTCTTAACCCTCTGCCTGTCTTTGCTTGTAGAAGGAGGGAAATTCTGAGGATGGACTTGGGAGCAAGAGCAAGTGCTCACGTTGGCCTTGTAATTTCCTCAAGTCCCTGAAGGTTCTGTCAGCCCAGCTCAGGTGTTTTCAGAATGACGTGTGAGCACTGCGGCAGCCGTGTCATCAGGGGCGGGGAGGTGGCACTCTCCTCTTCCAGGTCGACTGTGCGTGCGGCCAACAAGACTCTGCCACTTCTCAGGGGTGAGAGGCGCAAGGAAGATGCAGGGAAGTGGTGGAAAGGGCTGGTGGGGGGAGTCCTTTGTGCGACTGGACCTGTTTCTGGCCTGGGATATCATTTCCTTCTTCTCTGAACACACTTTTTCTCTCCTGTGAGCTGCTTTCTTTGGACTCTTCCACGTTGCATACGTCATACAGGTTTCCTCGAACCTCTTGGTGCAGGGCCCTCTCACCTCCCACCCCGAGCATTGGTCTAAAAAGGCAGTTTACTCCAAGAAGAACCAATGGCTCTGTGATTGTCCCAACTGCTGGACTGTATTCCTCTTGAGAGATCTGCCCTCCTGAGCCAGAGACCTTAGCTAACTTACCATGGCATCCCCATGTGTCACTTAGCTCTTTTGAAGGACATCTTAGCCCCAACTGCTCCATCAACCAGCTTCCAGAAATTACAGAGAATAAAAATGCTAGCTGAGGTGTGGGCTGGAGGTGAGCCAGGTTATGACTGAATCAAAAGACATTTACCGAACCTGGCACCAAACGTTAGTGTTCCTCCAATATCCATGCATCCCCTCTGCATTTCCCATCCTCCCCTGCAGCTGGGTGGGTCACATGTCAAGTGCTGGCCAATGAAATGTGAGAAGATTACCAATGTTGGAGTTCACACATATGTCATTTCCTGGCTGAGACATTTTAAGACGCTTGCAACGTTCTCTTCCTCTACCATGGTGACCATGGAAGTTGTGTGTCTTGATACACCCGGTTTTGGGTAATAAAAAATTTTGTGTTGAGCCCCTGAGATATCAGCCAACTTTAATTACTTGGTATAAGAGCTCACTTTAATTACTCTGATGGATATGGATGCATAAAGTCAGTTTGAGGAACTGATATGTTTCAATATGTTGGTCGATAACAAAATCTTTCTTTGACTGGCCTCTGCTGTCCCTGTGATCCTTGGCCAAAAGCCCTGCAGGCTCAGAGCCTAAAATGAGGTTTGAGTGACATCTAGTTGATAGGTTGACCCAACATAACATCCTTTACTTTGGGGATGCACAAGAGTTTTGGTTTATGAAGAAAGATGGGAGAAGGTGAGAACTGATGGGTGTGAACTGAGTCCCACAGTTCTGGGCTGAAATGTTGATTCCACCACTGACTGGCTGTGACTCTGGGTATGTGACTGACTTTTTCAGCCTCAGTGTCTTCATCTATAAAATGGGACTACCTCATCATAGATCTGATGTGAAGATCAAATAGCATAATCCATGTAGAGCATTTAGCCCAAGGCTATGACACATTACTATTTGACAGAGGACAAAATCGAGTTTTCGGCAAGGGGACCTGGTCATGTTACATGGTGAGTTATTTGCAGAACTTGGGTGGGAAGCCAGCCCTGTCTGGACTCCAAAGCTGGTCTTGTCTCCTCTACACCCTTCTGCTTCCCACTTCTCCTCCCCTCCCTGGAGGGCCTGCTGACAGCTCTCTGAGCTGCTCTCTGTGGGATGGGCTGCAATGTAAGGGCATCGTTTGTGGTGTTCATTTGTGTCTCAGCCTCAGGCTGTGCTCCCTGCTTGGGTGTCTGGGCCTCTTTTGAGCCACAAGGAAGGGATTTGGGGAGTTGACAGGGCTTCACTGTCATTGGAGGGGAGACTCTGGAAATAGCTAAGACAGAGATTGTCTTAAGAGTCCTTTCATGATGGTGAAGAAGGAACTTTGAAACTGCTCCTTAGACCCATTTAAAACAAAAAAAAAGATACCATTGGGATAGAAATCCCTCTGCCAAATGTGTCTCCCATTAAAGCCTTCCTTTGTGTGGACCCAAACAATGGCCATGATAACTCAGGCTGTTGACAGGGAACCATATTCCTCTGAAGAAGTACCAGATGGCACTTCTCTGAGACGGCTTTTGTTACGTGAGTTGTCATTGAAATATGGGGACGGGGACCACGATAAGCAAAGTTTCTCAGCACAGAGTTATGTGAAGAGAAGATAAAAAGGGAAGCTTTCTGAATAGCCCGCTGGCGCTTGGCTAAGGAAGGGTGAGAAGGATTTTTAAGATGTTGCATAAGAAGGATGAGAATGGGGCCGTGAAAATGTGACTCCTGCCCACATCCCCCTCCGGAGGCACAGCTTTCTGAGCAACACCATCAACGCCTCCAGCACTGCTTCCTCCTCATCCGGGTCACACCACCATCAGCAGCACTGTGGGTACCATTTCTGAAGCACTGATGATGTGCTGGGACTTCGCATCCACTCGCTCGTGTTATCACCATGACAGGCACGTGAAGGTGTCATCTTTACTTCTGTTTTACAGGTAAGGAAATTGAGGCTCAAAGAAGCTAAGGAAGCTTCCCTTAGTCACATGGTGCATAGTAAAGAATGTAACCTTGCCCATAGCTGTGCATTTCACGGCTTTCACAGAGTTCTGTGAGTTCTTCTAGTGAATTATTTCACCTGAGAGTTGTGTTGGGGACCCCAAAGTTGCAGTTGGTGTCAAAAGCGAGGGTGGTCTTGGGAACCACACACCTGGGTCAAGTGAGATTTTAATTCTGGCTGATCTGACCCCAAGTCCATTAGTCTTTTATAAAATAACCTCTAGGAGCCAATCCCAACCATGGTCCCAAACCTGGCAGTGTATGAAGGGCCCGTGAGAGCTTGTCAAAAATGGGAACGTGGACCCCATCTCGATTCTACTGAATGAGAATTTCTAAGAGTTCACATCAAGGTATGTCTGCTGTTTGGTTTTAATAAAGTCTCTGGCTGATTCTAATAGGGTTAGCCTGGCCCCAGTCCGTGGATTCAGGGAATCACACTGCTCTGTGAAATCTCTTTGCTCCATTGCTTCAAAGGCATTTTTCCCATCAAGCATTTAATTCACAAGTGATGAATCCCCCAGATGCCTTGAAGGTGTTCTCCTTGAGGGCGGGGGATGGTGTTTTCTTATGTTTGCATCCTTCACTTCCAGCACAGGGTAAATACTTAACACACAGTGAATACTCACTCAGTGAATTAACAAGTATCAATGAATTGGTTTATTTCTGGTTTGATATGTCCATCACTAGCTACATCACCTGATGCAAATGATTGTCAAATAAATTAATACTTATTAATACTATTATTTAATACTGAATAATTAATAGAGGTATTAATATTAATTGATTTAAAATTAATTTCATGTGATATGAGGGATAACAGACAAAAAGAACTTAACTTACCTAAATGTATATATGGCCTCCCTGATGGCAACTGCTCCATCAGAGAGAAGCATCAGACAGCCTCATGTCTGTCCCAATACAGAGGATGGAGAAGACTTGGGCCAAGGAAGTAGCTCACTGAGTCCCCTCACGCCCCCAGAGCCACACTGGGCACTGTGTGTCATTTCATTTCCTCCGCGGACAACTGCACAGAAGGACCCGCGAATATGCTGTTTTCTCAGCTTGAAATGCTTCCTACCTGGTCTGGGCTCTCATGCCTCCTTAGGGTCTTAACTTCAGGGGCATGAACATGCCCTCCTCCAGGTCAGGTCCCTGGTCTCCTACACTCTCATGGCAGATGTCACGTCCATCAGTGGGACTGAGCTCTTGGAATTGTATCTGCTCATCCGGGCACTTCTTCTTCCTTTTCTTCTAAACGCTACTGTCATGGGCAAAGGGGATCTTTCCAAAAGGGCAGGGGCTGGGTTTACTCCCTGCATCCAGCACAGCGCCTGGCACCTGGAAGCCCTCCGCAGATCTACTGCTGAAGGAATCAACTCTTCCTAAAGTGACAGATAAGGCTCAGAGGGGAAACGCCTGTCCCACGGTTGCATGGCCAGGAAGCAGCGACGCTGGGACGAAAGCCCTCTGATTTCTGACATCTTCGCTCTCTTCTCAGGGGGAACCTCACCTCCTCCGGGCATCCTCACCTCCTCCTGAAAGGAGTGGGAAGCTCGAAGCTGATTGAAGAAGACCCTTACCAGGACCAGCCGCCATCTGACTCAAACTGAGGAGGCGAGAGCCGCCGAGAAAGAACACAGGCTATTTATTATCCACTGGGCTTCAGACGGAGACTCACTTCAGCAGGTTATTTCCCAGAGACCGAGGATTTTGACCCTGCATTGAGGGAAGTGTCACACGGGATAATGCTGCTTTATGAACTGCTCCCCTGGCCTTTGGGAAAGTGGAGAGTGTCAGAGAGAGGTTTTAAATGGGGTCAGAAGAGGACATTAAATATGGCATTCGACTGAAATCCAGGCTCTGACTACCGCACTTCCGTTTCTAAAGGGAGGAAAGGCTATTTATTCAGCTCAGCAAATCTCATTTTACTTTTCGGAAGGCAGCGGGATGTAGTGAGATATACAAGGGCCTTGAGGGCAAAGAGACTGGGGGGCTTCTCAGATGGGCTGCTTATGAGCTGTGCAACGTAGGGAAAGGTGCTTAACCTCTCTGTGCCTCAATCTCCTTGTTGGGAATAGGAGGACAATAATGCCTACCATGCATGGCCTTGGGGGGATATCTAATAAGACAAAAAATTTTAAAGTACCCGGCAGGGTGCCTACCACAGGGCAGCTGCTCAGGAAGTCTTTGTTCTCATTGAATGAAATGTGTGCCTTTGAATTAATGCTTCACTGTTTGAATGAGGGCGGACAACCGGAAGAGGATAGGAAGAAGGAATGAGTGACCTGTAGGGTCTCCGCCTTACAAGGACACCGCGATTCTCCTTCACGTTTCTTGATTGTCTCTGGATGTTAACATGCGCCGGGAGTCATGATCTGGGGGCAATGATTTGACATCAGAACGTGAAAAAGTTGGGATCGTGGCTATTAAACACTTCCCAGGAATTTTCCAAGGTGAAGAGAAGTGACATCCTCAGGTCCTGATTTTAGATTAGAGCTATCCGAATCACCCAGTCCAGTTACTTATTCAGCTAACATTTTAAGGGGCCTTACTCGATGAGCCAGACAACGGGTTAACATCCAGACATGAATGTATTTGATCCCCACAAGGTGACAATACTGTTTTCATCCCTGTTTTACAAGTGAAGGGAAACTGAGGCTCAGAGAAGTTAGGCCGCTTGCCCAAGATCACACAGCTGGTGGGTGACGGGACTAGGATTTGAAGCAAGCAGTCTAACTCCATAGCCTTTGCTCGAAGCTACTAGGTGACACCCTTCCCAGCTGAGCAGACCTCTCCTCTGTGGGAAGTCCTGGGATGTTTAAACCCAGAGATATGTAAGAGCCTCGTCTGTAAAGTGGGAATCGTGAGAGTAGCTCAGATAAGTTACTCTTACTAATTTCAGGGTCTGTGAAGAAGTCCATAGGCAGTAGAGGAGATGAGAATGGAAAAGGGGAACTGTCCCTATGGCATGATGGGGACCATACAGAAAGAGTAATTTACTCCCCAACAGTGGTAAATTAGGAAAGAAGTGACAAGGTTTATTTACGTGGGCTTCGCGGTCCTGAGTTCCCTGTCTCTGGTGACCTGAATCTCTCTCCTTTGCCTTATAGCAGAGCAGAATTTGCCACCCTGAAATATATCTCTTTGGCATATTATTATATTAAAATACTATTATATTATTTTAAGCTGGTTATTTTCTAAGAAACAGCAGACATGAGAGAAACTCTGAAAACCAAGTAGGAGTGACCCTTCTATAAGAAACATTTACAGTCGTAAGCATGTCTCCCTCATGGTACCTGGAAGAGGAAGATGACCAAATCTCTAGAAACTCTTATCCATGGAAAAGGCCATGACTTAAACAGGCATCATAACCTTGCCCTTGTTCCTTGTGCTTTCCCTGGTCACTTCCTGGAACTGCCCCACCCCCCACCCCCGCCAACAGCCTCTTTTGTCTTTAGCGAAGACGACATTTAAAGTGAGGGCTTGCGCCAATTCAGGGAGTGACTCCGTTTTCCTGGGTCTCCCCCATGTACACATGCTATTTAACTTTTGTTTGATTTTCTGCTGTGAATCTGTCTCATGTCAATTTAATTCTCAGGCCAGCCAGAAAAACCTAGAAGGGCAGGGGAAATTTTCTTTCTCTCTGACAAGTCTCCTGGTACAGGGAGGGTACCCTTCATGTGGGAGATTTATTTCCTGTATCAGGGAGACAAAGGAGGGTCAAAGGGCCCTTCTTCCAATGGCTGCCTTTCAAGTAACTTCACAATAATCAATATGCCACTGAGAAATATTTTGGGGCAGCCTCCTTGGACCCCCTGTCCCCCAAAATAGCGTTATTGTGGTAATACTGGCACAGTAAGAAAAGAAATGGTACATGGAGTCTGTTAAGTTAGACACTTCCCTTCTGTGAGGGCAAATCTTAATTGAAAAGTCAATGTGGTTTCAGTTTACAATCACAAAATACAAACTGTGCAAGTTTTGTGGCAGAAAAAAAATCCGGAATTGGTATACATAGTTTTGTAACAGGGAAGGACAAATCTGTTTCCATATTGGATCTGTTTCTTCTTCTTTAACCTTATTATTCTGTTGATTTGCTACAAGTTAATCCCTAAAGGGATGTTGCCTACAGCTTAAAGTATACATGAATGGCCCATCTCAGGGAGCCCTGCCTCCCACGTGAAGAGCGTTAAGCCGAAATACCTTTGTTTGGCTCACAGGAATCATCCTCACCAGGCCCACCTGCGAATCTGGCACGAAGACATTAACACATCCCCTCTGGAGTCTGGCCGGACCCAGGAAATATTTGCAACAACTTGTTGCCATTTTACTTTACCTCCTAACCTCCCCCTCTTTGTTCTATAAAAGAAACTGGCATCTAAACCTGGGAAGGATCATTCTTTGGGACACTAGTCCACCGTCTTCTTGGACTACTGGCTTTCTGAATTAAGTTGTCATTCCTTGACCCAACAACTTGTCTCTTTGATGGACTGGCCTGTCATGAAGCAAGTGGCAGGAGCTTGGACTCAGTTTTTGAAACAAACCAAAATTAAATGCAGCAAGTTGTCTTGCTGCTGTAAAAACTGCCTCCACCCACTCCCCCACCCCAAACCAATGGGGACTCCTGAGTTTTGAATAGCAAAAGATTTGAAGAGGAGCGTAAAATCATGGTTTATTTGTTGGATAAAACCAACAATTTAAGCAACTCAAGTCACATTTTAGAATTTGTTCCAAGCTCAGTAGCTTAAAAAAAAAAAAAACCTATTGTCATTTGAAAATTTTTCATTTATGCTTATTCTCATTTTAAGCAGATTTCTGATGGCAGCTTGTCCAGTAGCTTTATCTTATCCTGTGATTTTTTTTTCAAGATCAAAGTGGTTTTTGAAGAGATGCATTATATAAGATTTACAAATCAATGGATTGGGTCCCGTAGGGGTAAAGGGACACGTGTCATAGCAAGGGACTCTAAAACAACTAATTTGCGTGGTAGAAAGAAGAAAAGAAATCCATGCACAGATCCACAAGCCAGCAGAGACTCGGGGACAATGGTGGGTTTGAAGTTTTCCATCTGAGCTCATTCCCAAATCTGTTTTAATGGCAGGTCCCTGGGTGCCTAGTGAACACCTCTCCTCTGCATTTGAGTTAATACTGCTTCTCTACGGGACTTTGAGTCCCATGGAGAGTCGTGTCACACCTGGGTGTCCCTCTCTCAGTAGCTGAGAAGGGCAGCAGGTCTGGGAGCGAGTGTGGGCCCAGCTGTAGCAGCTGCGGCAAGGTGCTGTCCATTTGCACCCTGGGCTGCTGCTCAGTGATGCTGGCTTGTTCCTGGAAAGTTAAACCCGTCCTCCGCTGATCCAGGTGCTGGCCTGTGATAGTTGTGCTTTTATGAAGTCCAGGCAGCAGGCAGGGGAAGGAAATCCAAGTCATAAACACACATTTGTCCTGAAGTTACTCTTCAAATGAGTTAACTTTTTTAAATACAGGAAAGAATGGTCATGTTTCCCCATGACACCATGCTGACAAGGGCTGCGTGCTGAAATGATACAAGGGATGTAGAAGACGCAGGCCCAGCCCCCAAGGGGCTTTAATGCCTACCTCCTCCAAAGTCTGCAAACGGTCCATGGTATTGTGAACATAAAATGCTCACAAGAAGATGGAAGTTAGCAAAGATGGTTGGTCTGCCGAGAAATAGATGCTGGTTCTGACCACCTACCCAGGGTCCTGGGGCTGAGGATGGGGAACTTTCTGAGAGGGGGATATTCATGTTACCGAGTCCAAACTCGTTCTGCTCACTGTGGACAAGCCAATAAGTCAGGAGACGAGGTGCTGGGGCAAGGAATGGCGACTTTATTCAGAGAGCCGGCTGACCGAGAGGATGGCAGATTAATGTCCTGGAGAGCCATCTGACTCAAGTCAGAATTCAGGCTCCTTTTATGCTGAAAAGGGGAGGGGGTGTGGTCGGTTGTTGCAAACTTCTTGGTGCAGGAATTCTTTGTTCTTGGAATCTTTTCTTGCAGCTGTCTGTCCACATGGGTCGGGTCAAGTGAAACATCAAACAAAACAAACGTCATTTTCTATTCTGCAACTTGTTATCTCTATATGAGGGCAAAACTGTTAGTATCCTTAAAGGTCGGAACCTTGAGAATAGGCTCTCCTGTCTATTTCAGGCTAAAGGCAACAATATTCTTTTACAAAATGTGCAGAGCTAGCAAGACTAAGCATAGAAAACAGGGCTCAGGGTTAAAGCCGAAGGAACAGATCCAATATGGAGGCAGATTTGTTCTTTTCCATCACGTTCAGAGTGCAAGAAGGGGAGTTAGGATTCAAAAGAGAAGAATGAAGCGTGAATGAAAAATATTGCCAGTAAACAAAGGATGCTGCAGCCGTCAAGTCATCAGCCGCTACCGCCACCCCTGACAGTGCGCAGAGGGAACTCAGGATGCAGACAAGCAGCAGCCCGGCCTCTGCTTGCACCCCCAACCGTGCCCCTGAGGGAACTCAGGATGTAAAGGAACAGGAAGGACACTGGCCCTAGATAGCCGGGTGCATATCAAAGGAGTAATTTCAATGAGCCCAGACCTTTGCACCTTTCCATATGTAGAAAAGTGCTAAATTCCTTAACTACGATATCTGGTTTTCTTTCATTAACAGTAATCTCTTGATGTTCCAACGATCTGGTCTTTGTGGCAAAAACTCTTATACATCCTGGCTCCTCCCCTGCCTCTTTGGAACAGTCTCTCAGAGTGATTTGAGAGGCTGCCTCGTGCGTTCAAGTTCTCAGAAAGTCCATCAAAGAAAACATAAGTCTCAACTTTCTAGGTCATGCGTGTTTTTTCGGTTGACAGAAGTTAGTTCTCTAGGGCAGAGACAGTGTTCCGTTAACCAAATCCTCTTCCTCTTCTTCCTGGTTACGCGGGGCTCTTGATCCAGCATCCCTTGAAGGTGAATGTGACCATGAGACTGGATTCTGAGCAGGGGTGCGCGATATGTGTCCTTTTGACGCTTTCGCCCCCAAGTTTGATACATAATTCTCCATAGTCTTTTCTCATCCACTGGCTGAATTTCATGGCCAAGAATGACCTTGGAATCCCATGTCGAAAGTGGACCAGAGCCTCCCCATGGATTTGGAACCTCCTTGAACTGTTAAGTAAGAACAAACTGCCATTGAGTTGCAACTAGTAAATACTTTGGATCTATTTGTTAAGGCAGCTAGCCCTGCCCTAAAAGATACGCTGCACTTGAGTGACTAAGAGAAGGCATTACCAAAGAGAAAATCTTGAATGCCTTTTGGGAGGATGGGTCACATCTTATATGGAGCCCTGTAGGCAACAGGTGCTCAGTGAATAGAGAAAGGGTCCTAGAGACAGGAACGGGACTCCCCACTCTGAGGCTGGGGACCCAAGGTCCACATATTCTAGTGTGAAGGGGGTGAATCAGAGAGAGGGGGGTGTTCCTTGGGATCTGGAGTATCCTAGGAAACTTCCAGAAGAGGCTAGCTGCCCCAAGAAAGCACATCATTTTGGAACTTGGCTACAAGATGATACTAAGGGGCAACATGAACGAAGATGGTGAGACCTGGGTTCTCGCTCTGGCTCTGTGGCTGTCCCTCTCTCTGTGGTTCCAGCAAGTCGCACCCCTTCTTTGAAAATCTGTTGCCTCTTTTGTCAAACTCGGGGGTGGGACGAAGAGATCATTGTGATGAAGAGGCAGTTTCACATGACAGTTAAGAACCTGGGTCCTGGGATGAGACACCTGGGTCCTGGGATGGGACGCCCAGGTTCAAACCTGATCTAACACATATTAGCTCGATGGTGTTTGGAAGTTTCTTAACTCCTGACACCTCAGTTTCCTCATCTTTAAAAAAAACAAAAAAACAGGATAAATAAAAGTGCCCGTTTCATGGGGCATTTTTGAGTTTTAAATGAGATGCTGAATATAAAGTACTTGGCATGATCTCAGACTCACTGTGTGTGTGTGACAAATACCATTTACTGCTATTATTAATAAATCCTTTTCAATAGAGGAGAGGAATCAACAAACAGACCAGATCTCTGGTTCACCAGAAAAAGCATCCTATATCTGCTTGATGCTCAGGTCTAGATGGGGCAGCCTTCACTGCCTGGTCTAGAAAAGCCCCTGCTCTCCTGGAGGAGCCGTGGAGAGGGACAGCGGGATGACGGTGGACCTGTTACCTAAGAAACATCCCCACGTGTGTCTGGGTGCTTCATGTCATCTTCACGCAAAGATGAATATCAAACCAGATAGCCATGTGTACCACTTAGAGAACGGTCCTGAGCACTTGGCTCTGAACGGAAAGAGAGATGAAGTTGTCATTGAAGTCATCCAGCCTGAAGCAGGGGGAGAGAGAGCAGGTGCTAAAATTGGAATTAAAATTGAGAGGGCAACATTCACAAGGACCAGGGCAAAATACCCACAGGGCAGCACTGTCGTCTGCAGGCGGCGTGGGCAGAGTCGCTGGTGTGGACGCAGCTGCACCCCACTGGGTGGGGAAGACTGAAACCAAAGGGCTCCGGACACCGCCCTCGGCTTCCCAGAGGAAGGAAGGACACTCTGCCGGGTGGGGATCTGAAGAAGCACTGTCCCCGTTGGGGAGGAGGACAGTGCCCCCTGTCCCTCTTGAGTCCTTCTGGCTGGACTAATAATAACATTGACAGAACACAAATTAACAGGAGAAAATAAACAAATTTAATTTGTGTGCACAGAAATCTCATAGAAATAGGACCTATGAAGTGGCCAAAGCAAGCAGCTTTGACACTTTTTACACAAAGAAAAGATACATTTGTGTGGCACTGACATAGAAACTGAGATCGGGTGCTTACTGGTAAGGAATTTTAGGTAGTAAATGAGTAAAGAAGTAACAGGGTTTGTTTACAGGCTCCTCAGCCCTGAATTCTTTACCTCTGGTAAAAGGGTGTCCTTCTGTCTCCAGATGCAGGGAGTACACCTGTCACACGGGAGATTTATTTCCTGCTTTCAGGGAGACAAAGAGAAGGGTCAGAGTGTTCCTCTCACATCAGCTCTTTCTTAAGTCACTTTAATTCAAAATAATCAATATGTCATTTTGGCACATTTTTGGGGTGTCCTGCCCTGGGCCCCAACGTCCTCAAATGCCTGAGACCACACCCAGAAAAAGGGGTCAAAGACTCTCAAAGCTGAAGGGGTGCCAACAAGAGCCATCACTTCTCAGCACTAACTTTATGACCATGCTAAGGTCTCCGTAAAGATACCATCTCATGAAATCCTCTCACTACCCCATGAGGCACATACTGTTAAAATCCCTGTAGTCAAGATGAGGAAGCTAAGGCACAGAGAGGTAAAGAAATGTGCCTGATGTCACACAGCCAAGAAAGGACCGAACTGGGAGAGAACCCCCTGGGTCTGTCTCAGGTGACAGCCCTGGGTCATAACAGCCATAGGACATCCCGGAAAGCAATGCTTTTTCATTTATTTTTCCGAAGACACAAAAGAAAGCTCCAAGGGCCTTTCTGCACTCCTGAGCTACCTTTTCCCCACCCCATCATGGTTATAGAGACATGTTGATATGTAGAGAAAAGAATTTTCTAGATGCCTTTGCATCCTTATTTCTCTTTCCTCATTCCCACCCCACAAAGCCCAGTGTCCTGGAATAAAAATTTAAAAAAAAAAACAAAAACCCCACTACCTTGTAGCTGAATGGCTCTTTTTTTCACTTTCCAATCAAGTTTGATATCTACTCTTGATGATCATAATAATGTATTTAGCACCTAACAGGTATCAAGCCTCACATGTTTACCAATAAGAGCTAAGGTGATTTTAACAACAGCCCTGATGTGGTAAATATTAGCGCTTGTGTGTTTGCAGTTGAGGAAAGAGGTTCCAGGAACTGGCAATTAGGAGGGAGAGATGAATCCAAACCCTGATGGGCTGGACACCAACGTCACAGCCTTTACACCATATTTCTTTAAGCCTGCAGTTCTCAACCTCGGCAGCCTATTATAACATCCTGGGAAACTCTTTAAAATAGCCAATGTCTTGGCTTTTATTCAGATCAAAAGAATGAGAATCAATGGGTAGAGGGACGGCTGGTCTTTTGGCATTTTAGAAGCCCATCGTATGATTTCTGTTTTTAATTGCGGTGAAGTTCACAGAGCATAAGATTAACCATTTGAAAGCACACAATTCCGTGGCATTTAGTGCCTTCACCACGGTGTGCAGTCATCACGTCTCTCTGTTTCCAGAACATTTCCATCACTCCCAAAGGAGACCTCGTGCCCATTAGCAGTCAGTCCCCATCCCCTCCTTCCTCCAGCCCCTGGCAACCAGCAGTCTGCTTTCTGTCTCTGCGGATTTGCCTATTCTGGATGTTTATATAAGTGGAATCATACAGCGCATGACCATATGACCTTTTGGGTCTGACTTCTTTCACTGAGCATCATATTTTCAAAGTTCATCCAGGTTGTGGCATGTGTCAGAGCATCCTTCCTTTTTCTGACTGGATGGTGCAATGCTGGTTGAGAATCGCAGTCACAGACTGAAAGGGAGCAGGCTTTGCTACCCCAGGGCGTGTCTCTTTGGCAGAGGGATTATTTGGGGTTGATTTGTTTTGAGAGATGGTAGATACATTACAGATATAGGAAAAGCTCCCAAAGCTGAGTGGAGATTTACCTGTTTGTAAGTGACATTTGCAAGTATAAGGGAAATCTCCAGTTGTGAGGGCATGTGATGGGCACAAAATCTCACAAAATCTGCCTACTCTTTTTTTCCCCAAGCAAGAGATATCATCATTCCATGATCCTTCCTTGACCAAACTCAACAAATAAGTCACTTCTATAACTTGGGGGTTCTCTCCCCTGTGTTTTTCTTTCATTAACACCCACATAAAGCTCAGACAGACCCCCTCCCGGCCAGGGTGCCAGTGATGCAGGAAAACAGATGTGGGGCGTGAGAAAGGCCACGTCCCAGGCTTCACCTGAGCCCCTGGGATGTTCCCCGCCAAGCATGGGTCCTTGGCTTCGCACGGGAAAGAATTCAAGAGCGAGCCACAGTTGAGTGAAGGTAGGTTTATTCAGAGAGATACACTGAAAGGCAAGAGAAAGGCCACGAGGTGTGGGGGTTGGGTGCTCAGACTAAAAGTAGGTACACACTCCATAGACAGAGTGCGGCCGTCTCCGAATGGATGGGGGGGCAGGGGGTGGGGAGGTGGCCACGAGTTGCCGTGTTGCCAGTTTTTATGGGCTTGGTGGCTTCATATGCTAATAAGTGGAAGGACCAGTCTAGCTAGCCTGGGGCAGGGGCTGGGGTTCCCAGGAAGTTGGCCATCTCCCACTCTTTGACCTTTTGTGGCTAGCCTTGGGGCTGCCATGGCGCCTGGGGGCGCGTTATTCACCATGTTAATATACTACAATGAGCGTATAATGAAGCTCAAGGTCTGCTAGAAGTCAAATCTCTCAGCATCCTGAGCCCCAGGGCCTCCTGGGGGTTGACTCCTTCACCACTTTGATGTTGCTGGCTGTGGCCTTCCTTGAATGGCTGTGCCCTGACCCCTTCCATCCCGTCTCACCAGGGATGCATGCCTTGGGGCAGCAGGAAGGGCTAGCCTCCTGGACCTGATGTCTTGGTAGCTGCTCTTTTTCCCACTCAGGAAGATTTAGAAGGCCTTGAGCGTGAACATCTCAATCTCTTCGGGAAATTGAGCCGCCATTATTCCTTCATTCATTTCTTCATTCATTCATTCTATGATACTAATTAAGCAGCTCTTTTTGTGAGCTAGTGTTTTGTCTGGGGAGGGGAACCAGTGGCAAATTATGCTCAGAGACTGAGATAGTCTTTGCCAATAATTTCTTTCATACAGGTTCACTGTGGGAATTATAATAAATAGCATACAGGACAGTGTCTCTTAATAAGCCAATAAAGAAATAACGTACTCCAAACCAATAATAGATTAATCACCCTGTGTTAGAGCAGGCAGATAGCTAGATATGAGCAGAGAAAGGGGGGCACAGACCAAATGGCAGGAATTGGGCAGAAAGGAGGGGCACAAGCCAAATGCAGGAAACCATACATCATGTAAGCACCAGGAGTCCCTGGGCAGATAAAGAAAAGCAGGAATCTTTGGGCTGATAAGGGGCCACACCTTTTGGCCTGGAGACCAACAAAGAAAGGTCAGAAAAGGCAGGAATTTCCAGTGTCTGAAGATAACCGTTTGCTCATTATGCCCTCATTTCAAGAAAATTAGCCTTGCAGGTCAGAAGTACCCGTCATGCACCGGCGCCATGACACTTCTGATCCAGACTAAATAAGAACAAAAACCCCTCCTCCCTTTGGGAAGGTGGAGTTGGGAGGTTAATCAGAGAATACAACCCCAAACCCTTCCCTTCCCAATGAATATTCCACCCACTCATTTTTACACCCTATGTAGCTAACTTGCCAAAGAAACACAGGGCAGCTGCTCACCTGAGCCCGCCCTCAGATGTATTACACCGGCGGGCTTAGAAGGGCTTCTGCTGGAAGCTTTGCGCACCTCCAAGACGTGAGCATGAGGTTTTACAGGGTTAATTACAAGCTTGGGGTATTCGGCCAATAGGCATGAAACAGCTTTAGCAGCATCATTATCACAAAAGTGGAGGCAGGGAGGCAGCAGACCAACATTTCAAGGCCAGATATGTCTCTCTGAAAATCCAGCTGGCTAGCAAAAAAAAAACACGAACAGGGCATCAGCAAACCAACACTAATTAACTTAGATTTATGAGTTAGCCCAGCAGAACTCAGATCAGCAATCCGACACTTGTTACACTTAGATTGTGAGCCCAGCCCGGCTTTTCCTTCTCAAGTGTACTATCCATCCTTCAATCAATTCTCGCTTTACTTTTCTTAACCTCTGCATCTTGTCTCTGAATTGTTTCTGGGATGGGACAAGAACCTGGAACACCGGTTGGATCCACCGGCAACACCTGTAGTTTCACGCCAGAGGGAGATGAATTAAAGTTCGAATTTAGCTGAGGTGTACTTCTTGGTGAGCTGGTTCTCAGAAGATGGGCTTAGCCAGTCACAAGCCGACTCCAGCTTCCAGGGTGAAAGGAGAAATTACTTGCTGCTGTCGCACATTTCTAAGGAGCAAAGACCCTGGCATTGGCTGGCAAGATGATTTCCTTCTGAAGCCCCCTGCACAGTTTTTACCACTGCTGACAAAGAGTCACTTTGCTCAGGCACAAATTAATGCCCCAAGGTCTTTGGCAACTTATTTAGATCAGCAAAGAGCTGCCCTTCCCAGAACTAACACTCCTGAGTGGTGGGTCACGCCTTTTGGTATTAAAGGTCCCCTAGGCATAGTCACTCCTCCACGTGGTCTTATCCATAAGCCCCCGGCAGGGGGTCAGCAACAGCCACCGCCCGCTTACGGACGACCGCAGACAGCAACCAGGGACACGGGTTCCTCAGTGTAAACAACTCCATCCTTAGAAGGGAACAACTTCCTACTTCGATTTTTTTTTTTAAAGTGGATTTGAAATCATACCAAATCAATCAGCTGGGGACGACACCACATCTAGGGACACAGAGGTGAACAAGGACCCGGCTTTGAGGGAGCTACTGTCGAGTAAGAAAAGGCAGAAGTCAAGCAAACAGTGGACCAGCTACAGGTACGCCCCGCTTCTCCCAAGTCTGCTTGACGCCACTTCACTTTTAGGAAAGACCTACATCAGTACCCGTTTTTGCCAACCAAAGGAAACCTGAAGAGGATTTCTGCTTTTATGGAAAAAAAAAAAAGGTAATTGCATTTTCCCTTTATGCCATTTCAGCTAATGGAAGGTTGTACAGGAACGCCCTGCTTTCAGATAGCAGGGTAAGCGAATAGCTAATTGTTCACAGGAGAGAAGGATGTCACAAAGGAGATGTGCGGGATCCTTGAGACGGTGTGATGAGGACCTGCCTTGTCTAAGGCTGTGGGCAGTGCTTCTCCAATTCCACTGTGTGTGCTTCACCAGGGACCTCTGACTCGGAGGTCCGGGTGGGTGGAGGGAAGGCGGGGAGTCTGCAGTCGTAACAAGCCCACAGGGGGTGCCGATGTTGCTGGTCCACAGGCCATGCTTTGAAGAAGTGATGCGGGAACTGGGGCTCAGCGGATGGGTAGCAGTGAACCAGGGATGCTCCCCCTCCAGAATGCACCCCTTCATCACTGCATTTGGGAGGAGGAGCCATTCTCCACGCAGCCTTTTGGTCCTGGACCTCAGCCTGACAGATGCTAATGGAGAAATGGTTAGTGGTTTAGCAATACAGGGGCAATAGATTTTCCATCTGTTGACAGATATTTCATTAAGTCCTTGCTATGGGAGGGTCTGGAGTCATGAAATTTGTGGAGACTGAAGCAGCCAGCCTTCTAGAGAATTTCTGGTCCCACTCCCTCTTTTTTAAAGTTAGAATCTGGGACCCTGCCCATCCTTTGGTGTTTGTGGCAGGTCCTGCACCACACACATTGCTCACACTAACTTGTGCAATTCTCAGAACAACCCAGAAGGATTAGTGCGTGTAGTTGCAGAGCATAAAGAAGGAGATACAGTCTGACACCACAGAGCTAGTAAGAGTCAGAGCTAGTTGTAACCCCAGTCAGCTTGCTCCAAAGCCATGCTCTTTGCACGGCGTCTGCTGATCTGAATCTTTATTCAAGCATCTGCTTAATTCTGAGCCTCAGCTTGGTTAAAACACCTGGTGCTGGAAGAGAAGCAGGCAAATCAGAGAATGGGGGTGGGGCTGGCTTCGTCTCATGAATTACAATATGCTTGTCCCACCCAGTGCTCTGGCTGCAAAGACGCTTCTGCTACCATTGATCCTGCGGACAACTTCATCTGGGACTTTTTAGTAGCAAATCTGGGGGGAGGGGGAAAGACTCAAATGAACTAGGATAAGCCATGTCCCAATGTGCCCCTCCCCCTGGGCTTTTTCATCTTTCCTTTTTCCTACTTGGCTTTAGCTCTCTTGCTGTCAGCACCCTATAGCCATGAAAGCCACGCTAAGTTCAATTTTTACTTTACAGAAGATAGCAATCCACTTTGTAATGTCGCCCTTACCCCAGTCCCGGCCAGCTTAAGGGCAATGGAGTAAACGGGCTCATTTATTAGGAGGTTCGTGACAGCACATCAGACCACTGGAGCTGATTCAAAAAGATGTAACAGATTCCAAGCCCCAAACTGACCCTCAAGCACCGAGTGTCCCTTATCAAGCCAGTATCCTCCGGACCCGCCTTGGGCAAAGGAAGCTGGTAATTTAATTAGAACCCGAGCTCTTTGGAGTGAAAAGTGATCATTTTCATCATGGCTTCAAGGACAGCAGGCCGCTGGCAGCCCTCCATCTCTCTTCACAGTCAGTGGTCAAAAGTCACCGGGAGCCCGCCACGTGATGTCACGGGAAGGACACAGAGTGGGCGGTTATGCTGCTGGTGACTATGTTCTCGTCTCCTCGCAGAAGGAATTCAGAGATGAGGCACGGAGGTTGAGAAAGTAAAGTGAGGATTTATTAAGGGGTGGAGAGCACACTCTCAAGGGGAGAGCAGGCAGGCTCAGCTGAGCGCTGCCCTGAGCATCTTTGGCAAGCGGGTTGCATAGACTGTAAAAATGAATGGGCGCAGTATTCATTGGGGAGGGAAGCATTTGGGGTCGTATTCCCTGACTTCCAGCCCAGTGCCACCTTTCCGAGGGGAGACAGGATTTTTGTTCTTATTTAGTCTGGGTCAGAAGTGTCATGGTGTTGGTACATGATGGGTGCTTCTGACCTTCAAGGCTCATTTTATTGAAATGAGGGCATAATGAGCAAAAGGTTACATTCGGACACTGGAGAGCCCTGTCTTTTCTCACCTTTCGTTGTCAGCCTCCAGGCTACTTATCGTCCCAAAATGTGTGATTTCTTATTAGCCCCGTGGTTCCTGCTCTTTTTTGTCTACCCAGGGACCCCTGTTGTTTACATGATGTATTGTTCCCTGAATTTGGCCCGTGCCCCTCCTTTGTTGCCCAATTCCTGCTGTTAGGCCTCCTTCCTCCTCTCTCTGCTCATACTTAGCTATCTGCCTGCTCTAACAGTCAGACAGAGCTCCTCCCTCTGAAACCAGCATCATGGGCACGCCAGGTAATCACCTGGACCCTCACCTTCCCGATCTGTAATGTAGGATGAACCTTAACTCCTGCTTGGACGCCTTGTCCTGGTGGATTCTGAAACTGCGTGTGAAGCGTCCCCAGTGTGCCTGGCCAGTCGTGGGTGCCCAGCAGGGCGGAGCAGCTACTGAAGCAGCGTCCACATCAGCTGGAAGACACGCACGTTTCCTTCCAGCTGACACTGCCCCAGCACTAGCTCTGGGTCAGGCGCGGCTCTCAGCATTTTGTATGCATTAACTGAGAAGCTCGGAGAGGTGGCCCAATGTCATAGAACTCGCCTGGTAGAGCCGTCCTTGAACCCCGGGGTCTCTACCCTAAAACAGAGTGTTACCGAACACAGGTTTGTGTGCCCACACAGGGGGGTCAGGCAAAATGAAAGATCAGAGTTTGGGGCAGAGAAAGGTTTACCACGGGGCCGAGCAAGGAGAAGGGGTGGCTCGTGCTCGAAAAACTTAAAACTCTCCAATGGTTTTTGGGGAGAAGTTTTTATAGGCAAAATTTGAGGTGAGGGCTGCAGGGTGTGCGGCTTTCTTATAATGGATTTGTGGACAGATAACGGGGCGGTGCTCCAGGAATCCTGTGCTCCGCCTGAAGTTACCACCCTCCACCTGGAAGAACTCAAAGGTATTGTTATGTTTATTCCTTGAGGAGGAACCAGGACCCTGCCCCAAGTCTGCATTATTATTTCTTGACTGTTCCTCCCATGTTTCTGCCTCCCCTCCCTTCCCTGATTAGCAACTGTTTGAATCCGCCCTTTGGAACTCAGGGAAGGTCAAGGAGGCTGAATGAAGCCTATTTTCCTACAAATGAGAAACAGGGGAGATGGAAAGGATTTGTACCAGGGAGGACTCCAAAGGGTCCTGCTCCGTTTCAAGACCACTGTAAGGATGCTGTTGCTTAAGATTGGAGGTAGTGAGACAAGGGAAATAATAGTAAGAGCTAATCTTCACTTGCTGCTTGAGGTCAGCCAGGCACCTTACACGCTCCATCTCATTAGTCCTTATAACCCGATAAACTAAATCCTGTCATTACTACCATTTTACAGATGAGGAGACTGAGGCACAGGGAGGCTTAATAGCCTGACGCAGATTATGCAGCTATTCTAAATGGATTAAAGTCCATGTCTATCTGAGTGTAGAGCCTGTGTTCTCGACCACTGCTATTTCGACACCTAGTCAGGCTCAGGTGAGACAGGAGGGAAGGGGTAGGGCACAGCCACTCAAGGAATGACAGCAATTTAACACCAAAATGGTGGAAGATTCACCTCCTAGTTGGCCTTGAGCTTCATTATATGCTCATTGTAACAGCCTGATAAATAACATGCCCGCAGGCGCCATGACAGCCCCAAGGCTAACCGCAAAAGGCCAAAGAATGGGCGGGGGCCCGATCCCTGGAAATCCCAGCCCCTTCCCCAGGGCAGTTGGAATGGTCCCACCTGTAGGCCTGTGAAGCTACTGAGCTCACAAAAACTGACAACACCACGCCTAGTGGCCTTTTCCACTCCCTCCTCTTCTGAGACGGCCTGCACTCTGTCTGTGGAGTGTGTACCTACTTTTACTTTAACCTGAGCACCCAATTCCTACACCTCTTTCCTTGCCTTTCTTTTGCCTCACACTCTATGCAGTATAAATCTCTCTAAATAAATCTACCTTTACTCAACGGTGGCTCGCACTTGAACTCTTTCCTGTGCAAAGCCAAGGACCCACACTTGGCAGGGCACATCCTGGGGGCTCAACCAAGACCTGGGACACGGCCCTCTTCACGCCCCACATCTGTTTTCCTGCATCACTTGGTGTCCCCTCTGGACCAGCGGAGGAGCTGAAGGATGATTAATAAAATGGCTGCACTTAGGCTAACAGATTGCTTATTCTTATGTTTGCCCTTAAAACGGTCAACTGACCTGACTGACCGGTCGTTACTCACAGTTCCAGGCTCACCGTTAAAACTAAAGCTATTGATCTGACTACTTCTACTTTATTCCAGTAATCAAAAGCTATAATCATGCTTGGTCTCTGAGTCGATCTCCAGGGAGAAGGACAGAGGACTTTAACCTTACAAAATAGCCTGCATTACCTAGAAGACCACACCTCGGGTGCTTGTAAGATAAAGAGATGGAAAGAGTGACAACAGCTAGCCTCTGTAGAACTGGTCACCTGGACGCATCATGACGCCACTCTAAGTCTTCTGATGAGAAAATGATTCTGTTGACGGTTATCGATGCTTTATTGTTTGAGCTGTGGCTGTAGAACCACCCCACCCCATCCCCAAGGGGGGGGGTCACAGTGTTGAAAGCACCAGCCTGCTGTGAGTCTCCTTTGCCCACCAAGCAATAAAATTGCCTCTTTTCTTCTAAGCTCCAAGACATTGTCTCTGGGTTATTTGGCTCATCAGGGACGGGGCCGATCTTTTGGCAACAGAGCTGCTGGCTGCAGGAGCCCTGGCTGGAATGACCACCCCACCAAGGGTCAGCTGCCCTGTGCTGATAGTCTGAGCAGCCCCAGAAAATGATGTCGACTAAAGATGCTCAGAGCTCATCGCATGTAGAACCCGTTCTACAGACGAGTAAACTGTGGATGGAGAGTCCTCCTTTCAGGCCACCTTCTCTTTAACAAAAGGAATTCTCTAAGATTCTCTAATAATTATTCTCCCAGAAAAGTCTAAAACATAGGGAAAGATTTAAGTCAAAGTATAATAACTGTAGCATTTTTCATAATGGTGAAAAAATAACACATGAGCCAATTCAATGTCCAGCAAAAAAAGATTGTTTAAATAAACTGTGGCAATATATGGAAATAACTCCAGGATCCATTGACAGATGAATACGTAAAGAAATCATGGTAAATATGCAGTGAAATACTACGGTGCCCTAAAAAAGAAGGAAATCCTGATGTTTGTGACAACAGGGATGAACCTGGGGGACATTATACTGAGTGAAATAAGCCAGACACGGAAGGACCGATAGGGCCTGATTCCACTTTTATCAGGTATCCAAAGTAGGTACGCTCATCGCAGCAAAGAATACAAAGGTGGTTTCCAGGGATTGGAGGCTGGGGGAATTTAATGAGTGCAAAGTTCCATTTATGCTAGTGGAATAAATTCCAGAGATCTGTTGTACAACACTGTGCCTGCAGATGAATATGAAAACGGATATATGTATATTCATGTATGACTGAAAAATTGTGCTGTACACCAGAAATTGATACAACATTGTAAACTGACTATCACTCAATAAAAAAAAAGAAAAAATATATATATATAGGTAAACAAAGGAACAAACAAAACACTGTGCCTGTAGTTAACAATGCAATATTGTGCACTTAAAAAAAATTTGTTAATACAGTAGATCTCAGGTTAAGCACTCTTACTACAAAATAAATAAATAAAGAGGTACAAGGGTCCTCCGGGAGGTGCTGGATGTGTCTGTTTGATTGTAGTGATGGCATCATGGGGCAGGGTGGGGGCAGGGAAGTTGCATATGTCCAAGCTCATCAAATTGTGCACATTCACTCTGTGTATCTGAATATCAGTTATACCTCAGTAAAGCTGGTTTAAAATGGTGGTGCCTCCACACAGTAGAATGTTGGTGCAGCTGCTCTCAGTAATGTTTGTGAGGAGTTTATCACAGCGTGGGAGATGTACGTGATGTAATGTTGGACGGGGAAAAAAAACCCAGAACTCCAAACCAAGAGAGGTCATGGTCATTGACTTGAGGGAGGAGGGTCCATCAATTATTCTGCTTCTGAATTCTTTCCCATATTGCTCAGTGTCCAACCACGCACCCAAAGGGTGGCTTTTTCTCCCGTTACTGTTTCTTGATCCTGTGGATGGGTCTCCATGTCCTCTGCCAACACCTTAGCCCATGTCACCCTCATCTTTCGCTTGGGCAATGGCAGCAGCCTCCAGGCTGGTCTCCCCGACCTGAGGTCCACCCCCTTCAGTCACATCTGATGCCACAGCCGTGGTGATTTTTATGAAACATGAACATGACCGTGGTATTCCCCCGCTGAAGGCTCCCACTGCCCTCAGGATAAAGCCTGAACTTCACCTGACACCCAACTTCCCTCTCCAGGCTGATCGTATTTTTCAGCATTTTCCATCTCTCACTGTTCACTCCAGCCATGCAGAAAGTTCTGCTGTTCCTCTGACCTTCCAAGCTCCTTCTACCCCCGGGACCCAGTCACATGGCACCCCTCCTGCCTGGCGCGCCCCGCTTCCCCTGGCTCACTTCTGCTTGTCCTTCTCATCCGCTTGGCCGTCACTCCCTCTCGATGTTCTTCCCTGTCCCTGAGACTAGGTCAGTGCCCCAAGGAGTGCTCCTGCATCCTCTGTTCCCCATTCACGGAGCTGCTTTCATTTTATTGCAATTATCTCTTTTCCTGCCAGCTCTCCCACGAGAATGCAACCTTCGCAGGGGCAGGGACAACACCTTTCTTATATTCCAGCCGCAAATACCAGTGCACTCAGAAGGCACTCAGTTTTGCTGAATTGATGCCTCAGACAACTCAGTTAGGGGACCGGCTTGGGAGTCTAAACCATCCAGTTATTTGAAGGGCAGTCAACTTTGAGGGGAAGCGTCCATGAGCCTTACCTGTTGTCTTCTTGGAACCTTTCCCCTGAAACGTAACTTCCTTTTCCTCTGTGCTTTAAGGATTGAGCCTCGCCCTACTCTGAAATGCATGCAAACCATGGTCCAAGAAACGTTTTAAAAACACAGGTGCCCAGGCCCTACTCACAGGGATTCTAATTCAGCAAGTCTGGGAAGAGGTGGAGGAATCTGGACTGGTAAGACGTCCTGTGAAGGACTTTGATGTACGCACCCACCCAACTTGGGGTACCAGTGATATACATAGATCAGCCCAGCTTTGTGTTTGGCACAAAGTCGGGGCTCTGGAAATGAGAGTTCCACTCCCCCCTGCCAGTGTGGGGTAGGCCTGTTGCCTCCTAATCCCTTTCTTCTTGGGTCCCGCATTTTGTACCTATGGGGTGATAGGTGCGAATGAGCCCCGAGGGCTGCAGACCCCTCCCCCTCGCGCCCGCTCCAGAACAGAAACGCACACCAAACCCATCGGACTGCACAGCGGATGCTCCTGCCTGCTTATTAACGATATTACAGAGGCAGCTGGCCGAGCACGTTACTATGACAGGTCTATTTTCATACGGAGAAGAAAATTATAGAGAGGCATAAACATTTGCTAACTAGAGAGATGTTATTATAAGCTTGCAAATTGCATTCAGATGTTCAGTAATAGGGGCGTTAATGGATTTCTGAGAGTTCTTCGGCAAGCGAGCCCATCTAAGAAAAAAAACCTTTCTTTTCTGTTTCTGTTAAAAGGGTGTTGCCCCTCCTCCCAACCCGGCAAGTCGGGAATCCTGAGTCTGCAGGGGTCTGGGGGCTGCAGGGGACAACACTGTCTCCACTTCCGTTAAGTGGAGGGCTGTCAGGGGAGCCCTGCCTGCTCCCAGCCCTGCATCTTTGCAGGGAAAAGAATTACTGAGCCAGGCCCTGTGCTGAGCACATTGCACTCACATCTCATTTTATCCTCCCCGCAGCTCAGTGAAGCCGTATGACCTTCTTTTTATAGATACGGATATGGAGGCAAAGGAACTTCAGGGGTCTTGCTTGAAATCTAATGGCTGAAAAGTGCAAGAGGCAGGATTGGGACTCATACCATCCAACCTCAGAACCCAGACACTCAGCCAGCAAATTCTAGATGCAAGGCTAAAATAGCCCCGCGGGGCAGCTCTTGGGGTACCCATTTTACAGTTGTGTCTCCAGAGGCTCGAAAAGTCATTTGTCCAAGAGGTGGAGCCAGGGTGTTTACCAGATCTGTCTGACTTACCCGGACTGAAAGTCAGCAGATACTGTTTGAAATTCTATTCCATGCCAGGCCCTGAGATGAAGCTGGAGACACAAAAGACACCACCCCGACCCTGAGAGTTTACACTCAGTGCTGCTCTGAGATTCCCTCTGGTGCAGCAAGTCCTTGAAAAAGATGTTGAGGACGTTGCTATTTATGATCGTTGTCCTCTTTCTCCCCTCATTCTGCTCATCTTGACCCACATCCTTTGGTCACCAGGATACCTCGTCCTGGCCCCCATTAAAATCTGACTCAAATTGTCCTCCCCAGTTCACCTGGAGGACCGCTTTCCAGGACGTGAATCCATAACACTCAGTGATAGCTCCCTTTCCCCTCTTGGGGAAGCCACAGACCTTTAGATCCAGAAGGTTCTCAGCCATCTTGTCCCCTCTGAGCATTTGCAGGTGGGGAAACTGAGGTCGAGGTG
The DNA here is from genome assembly GCF_048773025.1 of Camelus bactrianus. NCBI lineage: Eukaryota > Metazoa > Chordata > Mammalia > Artiodactyla > Camelidae > Camelus > Camelus bactrianus. The sequence continues at coordinate 32,927,932 of NC_133556.1, read as the reverse complement.
ACACATCCACAAGCCAAGGAAGGCAGGGAATACCAGCCACCACGAAAAGCCAGGAGAGAGGCATGGATTCTCCACCCCTGCCAACATCTTGATTTTGGACCTCTTGCTTCCAGAATTGTGACAGAAAATGTTTCTATTGTTTCAAGCCACTGATTACGGATATTTATTACAACATGCCTAGGAAACTAACATACCTGTCTTGCTCCAAAAGTTCTTTTTAGAATTCATTTAATACAAGATAAAATAAGTTTAAGGAAAAGGACATGGAGACTAGTAGAAAAGATGGAGGTAAGAGCCATCTACACAGACAAAATGGAAACTGTGCTAGAAACAGATGGTACAGTTGGATTCTGAGCCCCCCAGTAGCCAATGCAAAAAGAGAACCCCAATATCATACACAACCCTCAGTATCTGTAAAAAACAGTCACACAGAATGAGCGCTGAGACCTGAGCGAAGTACAACATTCCTTAAAAAAGAGACAGTCTATTGCAATTTCTCAAACAGCTTGCCTAACAAAAGTACCTAGTAAACATCTGCTGCAAAAATTAAGACTTTTTCCCACAGAGGCAACAGGTCCAGAAAGTGGACAAAACCCTCACGTTTCAAAGCATATAAGAGTGGAGAGAAACTGACTAGTGTATCTTGGAGATACATTTTAAAAATACATAATAGTAAAATATTAAACAGGCCTCCTAGGGACACACTTTCTGGTTTCCTGGTTTCCTGTTTTCCTCTTTCAGACCCGGGGCGTGCATTCTGAGTGGTGACTGCACCCTCTGCCCCACGGGCAGGCATCAGAAAAACCAATTGTCTCAACCTGCCCTCAGCAGCTCAACGGGGACTCTGGGCCTCGGGCTTAGCCTGCAGTCTGCCCTCCTGCAGGCCACTTCTTCCCTCTTCCTAGAGGAACCAGGCAGCTAAGTTCATGTGTTCCTTTATTTATAAACTAGTCACGCATTTGCTCATCAGACACAAGCCCTGCCCAAGGTGCTAGGAATTCAGTGAGGAGAAGAGCACATGGGATGGGATGGTAAACACAGTGCCCGGCACAGAGGCTGGAAAACAGCAGGTGCTCGGACATCATCGCTTTTCTTTTCCTATCTTCTTCCCAAAACAAACTGTGGGAGCTGTGCTTAGACGATGCTCGCCAGGCAGTTATGGTCGTGGAGTTTTGTTAAAAAAAAAAAAAAAAAAAAGGTGTATAATTCTGTTCAACTCTCTCCATGGGTGAACACTGGGTCACATTGTTTTGGAAGGCTGGATGATCAAACTTCAGCTCCTAACAAGTGTTTCATACTGTGAATGAAAATATTGCCCAGCCATATCAGTAAACAAAGGATGCTGGGGCCATCAAAGTCTTCAGCCCCTACTGCCACCACATCCTACCCCTGACAGTGAGCGGAGGGACCTCAGGATGCAGACAAGTAGGCAGCCAGGCCTCTGCAGCCACCCCCAACCATGCCCCCGAGGGAACGCAGGATGTGGAAGGACAGGACACTGGCCCTAGAGAACCAGGTGCATATCAAAGGAATGGTTTCAATGAGCCCAGACTTTTGCACCTTCCCAAATGCAGAAAAATGCTAAATTCCTTAACTTGAGATACCTGGTTGTCTTTCATTAACAGTAATCTTTTGATGTTCCGACTACCTGGTCCTTGTTGCAAAAAAAAACAAAAAAACAAAAAAACAAAAAACTTCTATATATCCTGGCTTCTCCCTTGCCTGAGTGGAACAGTCTCTTAGAGCCATCTGAGAGGCTGTATTCCGGGCTTGAGTCCTCAGGAAGTCTACAGAATAAAACATGATTCTCAACTTTTAGGTTGTGCATTTTTTTCGGTCAACAATTTTTAAGCACAAGCTGCTCGTTCTCCTAGCTCGTCCCTGCAGTAAAACTCTCTCTCTGATGTTTCAATTTCTTCAGTTCCACCGTGCAATGGGCACGTAACCTTGGGTTCAGCAACAGTTTTGACAGATACTACCAAACAGATCTCCAGAACATTCGCATAGTTCATGTTCCTTCCAACAGTATGTGAAGATGCCTGTTTCCTCACACCCTGACCAAATCACAAATTCCTGGCATTTTCAACCTTGGCCATTCTGCCTCCTTAGTGACCTGACAGTTTACTCATCTTTCCCACGCATAAATCCTTCTAAACAAGCAAGACTCTCTAAGCTGCATTAATGAAATTAAGGGCCAGGTTCACGATAAATTGATTCCAAATTCTGTTCCGCCTCAGCTGTTAATTTCTTCCCTGATCAGGGCTGCCCTCTCTAGATTGGGGCTTAGTGAGTCTCGCCCAGAGTAGAAGCTTGGGTGTTATTTGCATAGTACATGGTCAAGGAACGAGGCCAAGGGCTTGGCATCGCCATTAATTAGGTTGTTCCAACACGGAGCTCTGTTTGCGTATCCAGATGTGAATCATATTTTACACTCTTGTCTTTTCCCCTATGAGGCTTTCAGAAAGATTCACATGTCCTGGCCAGAGCTGAAGATGGAGAGTATCTGGAAAGATTATTTTATCAGTATAGAGTCCACTCCGGGGCCGTATTGTGCATATTCAAGGATTCCGGAGGTGTATGAGAGTTTGAGGAAGTTGGCTGGTCCACATCCCTGCGTCTTAAGTTAGGGAATTTCAGTTCAACCCAGTTCAGTAGAAATGTGTGAGCCCTGATGGTCTGTGTTAGGTTCCATGATGCACTGTGAGACTACATGGCAAGCTAAGGGCTTGTGCAATCCCCAGATTGGGGTCTGTGTAGCCTTTCGTCGGGTTCAAGGAGCACCATCAACTGTCTCAAATCACATACATAATTATGCGTGTGTGGGTATGTGTTTGTGTGTGATATGTGTACTTTCTGGAAAGAAGGACTGTGGACTTTACCCTATTGTCAAAGATCTCTCTCAAAAAAAAAAAAAAAAACAATTTAAGAATTTATGAATCCAGAAGTAATGATGTATCTACCTTCACCGTGAGGACTTTGGGAGCCATTTCCAGGATTTTTATCATCTCAATACCCACAAGGTTCTTGCTTTTCTCCATCTACCATATGTCCTGCTTTGCCATGACTCCACGTCTACTCCTTTACAACTGAAAACAAAGTCTTCTGATCTTCACTGAAATTATGTGGGATTCAGTACTCTCAATATGACCTACGTAAGCCTATTTTCAAAGTATGGCCATGTAAGATCTTGCCTGGAGACACTGCAGGTGACTCAGATACAGGGAAATGTAATTTAGCTGGAGGGACGATGTGACATATTGAGTAAGCTCACGGAATCCTGAGTCACAGAGAATAGATTTCAGATCTTGGCTCTGCCACCTGTACATACCGATCAGGATTCATTGGATGCAAGTGACAGAAAACCCAAATGAAGCTCACTTAGGCTGGGGAGGAAAAGGGCCCCACTCCGATTCTGAGAATGCACCATGCTCTTCGTCATCTCCAAGATTTTCAAATACTACTTGGTATCCTTTGCATGGTCTCCGTTTTCCCAGCCTCCCACTGGGATAACTCGTACTTATCCCTTTAGATCATAGCTTAGACATCCCCTTCGCTAGTAGGCTGTGTGGTAAGCCACCCAGGTTCACCTCCAGCTACTGGGATATAAGTGGCTGACAGCTCTCACCTAAGTCTCTCTCCAGGAAATAACTTCAGTCAAAGAGAACTACACCACCCAAGGTGACTCCATCTTTCTGGGGCCAACCCACATCCACTAATTGTTCCACATGGCTGTATAGTAACCTGGCCCCTTGGTCTCAAGGAAGTACAACTCTTGGGGCCATCCGAGCTCCAGAGCTCACTGAGAGTTCACCTGAGGCCTTGCTGCTCTGGCATCATAGTTCAGCTCCTCCTTTGCCAGCTTCTATTTCCCTCACTCCCCAAAGGTGAGGATCTTAAGGGCATTCCCTGATACATCTCTTGCCTGAAAAGTCTCCATTCAGAGTTACTTCTTGGGGAACACAATGCGAGACAGAAGCCTTCCTCTGCAGCCCATAAGACTAGATCAGATATCAGGTCCATAAATCTTTCAGTTGCATGTCTCCAAAACCCTAACTCAAAATTACTAAAAATTACATTTACTGTCTCCCATGGAGCATCCAAAAGTAGTTAAGGCTTCATGGTTGGTCGATTTATCAGCTCAATGACATTTTCAGAGACCCAGATGCTTCTCCTCCTTCCACTCAACTGATCTTAAGTGCTGACTTATCCCCAAGCTGTCACAAGTTCCCGGCATCACAGCCAGATGTGACCATGCCTAGAAGCAAAAGGGAGACCATCTCTTCTTCTAGGAAACAATATGATTTTCCCAGAATCCCCTCAATAAGCCTTCATATCCTTATTAGTCAGAGTTGGGTCACACGCCCACTTCTGAGCCAATCATCAGCAAGGAGAATCAGATCCACACAGGGGTAAGGTCTCCTCTCCATGAGGCACTTGGCCACAGGGGAGGCCTGGGTACCTGAAGAATATTAGGATAAAAGAAGAGAGAGAATGGATGAAAGGTGGACCACCAAGAACAGCATCGTCCTTTGCATCCCTTAGCAGGCTCTCCCCACCCCTTATAACACTTACCCTAATGCAGTGAGAAAATCTGCTTTCTCCCCTGCCTCGCTCACGAGACAGAGCTCTGTGACATCAGACAGTTCACCTGTCCATGCCAGACACCGGAAGATCCACTGAGGACTACATCAAAGCCCCTGCCCTTTGAAATTCACATTCAACAGACAGATGGCCAGCACAGTGTAACATCAGTGCCAAGTACTAGGAACAGAAATAAAACAAGGAAAGGTAATTAGGAGTGATCAGGATTCTTCTTCAGAAAGTGTGTTTCAGGGAAGACTTCTGTGAGAAGATTACATCTGAACAGAGACCTGGACGAAGCCAAGGAGGGAGCCACATCTACGCCATCTAAGTGAAGTAACTGCTCTCCAAGATTAATGAACAGTAGGTGCAAAAGCCCAGCGTACGATTGCCTTGTTCAGGAAGAAACAAGAGGCCAGTTTCCTGGTTCAGGAAACCAGCAGGGGCTCAATTAACACCAAGTAACAGAAACACAATGTGCTCACACATGTAATTTTCAATTATCTAGTAGCCACATGAAAAAAAAAAGGTGAAGTCAATCTTCATAGATTTTATTTAAGCCAATATATCTAAAATACTATCATTTCAACAGTAATAATATTTTAAAGAATTAATGAGCTATTTCACATTATTTTCATATTGTCTTCAAACATGGAAATACACACCCATAGCCTATATGAATTTAGACTAGCCCTATTCTAAGTGCTCAGTAGCCACATGTGAGCAGCACAGATCAAGATCATATAGAGGGTAGCTTGAAGGGCAGAGCTCAGTGGTAGAGCACATGCTTAGCATGCATGAGGTCCTGGGTTCAATCCCCAGTACCTCCACTGAAAAGAAAGAAAAAAAAAGAAGACCATATACAACTTTACTGTTTGTTTTTTATTCTTAATAAGATGGGAAGCCACCAGAGGGATCTGAGCAGCACTGGGGCTTTATTTATCTGTTCTAAAAGGATCACTGTGGCTTTTAGCAGAGATTTTCTCCTGTAGGCATCCAAGGAGGAAACAGAGTTGTGAAGAAGCCATGCTTGAGAGCTAAAAAGCAGCAGGGAATAGCCGCTGCCCCGAAGGCAGTGGTGGTTGGACTCACAGCTGGGATGAGCCACCCTAGATCCGTTCCCATACATCCTTCCATCTGCATCCAGGCGGAGTGGGGAGGGGGTAGAGGCTGACCTCACGCAGATGGAATTTCCGTGAGGGAGGCTTGCCTCCTCCGTCATTCGCTCAGCTGTGTGCATCTCAGAGCCGTCGCTTGTCTGTCCATAAAGGAAATCACAACTGGTAATTACTACAATTTGTGGGAAGTATAGAAAACCAACCCAGACACTGTGATGGTGGTGTCCATCCCGCATACTCGAGCCCAGTGGTTCTCAGGCATTTCCAGCTTAGGGATCTAATCCTCCAAAGAAATTATCTACTAAAGCCCAAATCAGACAGCCTGCAACCCACAAATGGGGTTCGGTTCTGTGAAGCTCTCTCTTAGGTCCGTCTGGGCCAAAGTCCCAAGACCCTGGACAAGTATGTGACAGATGCACTTCCCTGTGGATAAGCTCTATATGCTGACTCGTTCTGTTCTGTGCCCAAAGAAGTCTCATTCAAAGATGTTTACACGTCAATCTTCTTTTTATCACAAATAAGACATGTCACCTTCATAAATAAACCATGAGACTTGGACTTTAAAAGGCTCCACACAATGATTCACACCATCAGCTGGTGCTGGGCAGGGTGGACCTGCCTTTGCTCTTGGGAGGGGCGTAGCTTGGTTTATTTCTAGCAATTTCCATGTTTCCACATTGAACTGTTTCTAAAACAAATTAAGACCAGGTGACAGTGGTATTGAGCCAGCCGTGCTGGGCATTCTGATGGCTCTTCCTTCAGGGTGAGCAGCTCTGACCATCCCAATCTGAAAACCCTCCCACTGAGATGATCCGATGCCTCCAAATCCCCGGGCAGCCACGTGTGCTCCCAGTTTCTAAACAGTTTATTGAGGTGTAATTTACATACCATGAAATTAACTTGTTTTAAATGTACCAGTCAACGATTTTTAGTAGATTTATGAAGTGGTGCCACCATCACCACAATCTAATTTTAGAACATTTCCACCCCCCCCAAAAAAAAAACCTCCTGATCATTTCAGTCCCTTCCCCTTTCCACCCCCGACTCCAGGAAATCTCCTATCTACTTACTTAGATTGCCTTTTCTAGACATTCTCTCTCAATGGACTCATACACCCCAGGTCATTTTGTAGGTGGTCTCCTCTCACTTAGGGTGATATTTTTGAGATTTATCCACGTTGTAACATATATCAGTACCTCATTCCTTTATGCTACCTGCTCTCATAATTTTGGCCATATCCAAGTGTTACCTAAACTATTTTTCTTTAAAATCACTGCTTTTAAAAAACAGTATTGAAAGCAAACTTGACATGAGTGCTCGGAATGGAAAACCAGTACTACTTACACGAATGGAAGGGAACTGTAAAATAAAGTAAAACGCTGTTGGGAATTTTATCTCGATAAAAATCAATGGATCAATTAAACGATTTAGTTCTAGTTGGTCACCAATCTCTGTGAGGTTCTAAGCCTGAGACCTGGTTTCAATGTGTTAAAAGGAGAGACAAATACATACCATTTGGACCTGATTTAGATGACAAGATCCTCAGACCCGATGCTCTAAATGGATGAAACTTTTAGGGAGGTAGGATCTTGGGAGAGAGTGACTCTATTTTGCACGTGGGAGGAATATAAGTACCTCATGGCTAGAGGGCGGACTGTGACAGGTTTTAAGACATGTCCACAAACTTCTTGTCACTTACTGTCAAGAAGTGGAATCCAGCTCCTCTCCCTTTGGTTATGGGCTGGCCTCTGTGACTTGCTTCTAACGAAGAGAATGTAGCAGAAGTCATGCTGCCTGGCTTCTGAAGCAAGGTCTTAAAAGAGTCCACTCCATTTTCTCTCTTGGGATGTTCATTCTTATAACTGAGCCACCTTGCTGGGAGGAAGCCCGGGTCACATTGGAGAGGCTACATGTAGGTGTTCTGGCGGAACACTCTCAGGTCCCAGCCAGCACCCACCACCCACCACCAGATGTGGCCGGGTGAGCCTTCAGGTTATTTCTGCCCCAGCCTGTGAGCCACCCCAGCTGACGCCAGGAGGAGCATCCACCAGCGGTGGCCGCTGAGCCCTGCTTAAATGATAGACTGGCAAACATAGTAAAAGTTGTTTGAAGCCATTGAAAAAAAAATGAGAAAAGCAGGCAGTTGCCCCTAATGTATAAGGGATGCTGAAACAGCCCCAGAGAGGTAACACGATGGAGCGAAAAGCATAATAGATCTCCAGTCATAATAGATCTCCAGGGTGGGAAGGTGACTTGGAAAAATCCCACTAGGAAATACAGATGAACACTGAAGTGTGCTCTATGGAGCACCGATCTCAAATACTGGGGTGTGGGGGCTCTTTTACTTGTTCATTTGTTTGCTTTGGCTAAATGGAGTGTTGGGGTTTCCCCTGTAGCTGAGCTTCTCAAGCAGGAGAGATGATCGCTCCTCCCCACAGCAGTGCCTCACTCCTCCCTGCGCACCTTTCCACTAAATTAATGCTAAACGCCGCGGAAAGAACACTGGTCTTGAAAGGTTGCTTTATGCTCCCCCAAGTCTTAATCTAGTCTCCTTTTTGCATTGGTTTCCCAAGTTTTAAGGCTATCTTGTCTTAAGAAATTCTTTCATTGTCCAAGCCAACTAAATCAAAGTGTACCATCAGCAATTTAAAAAAAAAAAAAAGAGGTGTTAACGATCCATTTGCATCCAAAGGAGCATTTCTCAAAGTGTTAAAAGGATGGCAAGATAATTGAAAAAGGACTAACTCTCATTCTGTGATTCTATTATGGGATGCTCGACCGCATACCTCTTAAAATAAATTTAGACGGCATCAGAGGTATGCCTCCCGCATTTTTAGGGGGTGCCCAGGTCACCCCTGTGTAGGTGTTGGCTTTGTCCACAGTAGGTGATACAAAGGGTGTTGCTAGGGTTAGAGACCTGTGCTTAGAATCCTTTGCTTCTTCACTTTAAAGCATAATTTGAATTTGAAGAAGGCTTGTTTCACAATTAGGCACAAGACCCTGGTGTGGTACACAGTCATGAAGCAAAAACCTCTTCCTCCACCTTCCACACCTGCCTCCAGACCCCCAAACCCTGGCTAGTACTGTAATTCAACTATGCTGTGTGATTAGTGGGCTCGCCTAGTCATTCATTAAGGGAATGTCTCTGAATCTGACCACTGCTTTTTAACTTCCTGAGTATGTTCTGAATTCCAAACGTGTCCACCCCTATTAAAATATTTCAGTGGTTCCTCACAGTGCTTGGGATAAAGTTTCAACTCCAGCCATACAGAGCTATTTGGTGATTCCTGAATGTGCCCTGATATTTCACACCATGAAGGTTTTGCACATGCTGTTCCCTGGAGCAGATGCACACTTTTCCTTACATTTCCTACAAAGAACCCACTCCTCCTTGACATTGGCCTAAGCTTTGCCTTCTTCAGATTTATCTGAGCTACCTCACCCTGCTCTGTGCATCTGTAATTCTCTCCAAACACTTAACAGGGGATGCCGTTCTGTGAACATCTCATATTAACCCCTTACTGGCCTTCCAGCTCCCTGAGGACAAGAGCCCTTCTCTCCATCTCCAGGGCCTCACCCAGTTCTCAATTTGCATTTGCTGCATGAATGACCTTGAAAGGAACCTGTTAAACGTCATTGTTTTTAAGTTGGAGAGACAATGGTAAAAGCCACGCCTTTTGTAAACTTCTTAGGTCGCATCCTCACTTGTATTTTCATGGTGTTTGCTCATCTTGTCTCAACTTCCTTTTGACATTGTCTCCCAACCTTGAAAACATCCCCAGCAAGGTGCTTTGCAAGCACGTCACGGCGCACACACCTAAATTCAGTAGCTCAGACAGAGTCTTCTGTCACCTCCTATTTCTCTCTTCGCTCTAATTCATGGTTACGGTAGCAGAAATAGCACGGGTTCCGTCCTAGGCTTTGTTCTCTCAGACAGGAGCGTTCTTCAGGAAGTTTGGAGTGGTTCTGAGGGGAGAAGGCAGGAATGCATCCTGTCGGTCAGGGAGAGGCTAAATGGCAGGTAGAGGGAGCAGGGGTTTAGACTCTAAGACCAAAGAGCCCAGTGGTCCACGGGACCCCATCCCCTCCAGCCTGCTCGGGGACACTAGTCCTGCAGCTGCTCCACTTTCCCCTTGCGTCACAAAACTGCCCCTCTCTGCTGGGTCATTCTCAACACAAACATGCTACAATATTTCCCGTCTTGAGAAAAATCATCCCTGGTCTGTCTAGCCGTTTGCTCCCCTTTACTGCAAACCTGTGAAAATAAATCATCTCCACTCAGTGTACTGCCCACTCTCTCCTGCCTTCTTCCCTGCCTCTCCTGCCAAGGTCACCAGGATGCTAAGCCGGTGTCAGTCCTCAGTCCTGATCTCACCCAATTTAGCAATAGCTTTTTTTTTTTAATTGAAGTAGAGTTGAATCATAAAGTTGTGTTAGGTTCTGGCGTACAGCTTAGTGATTCAGTTATATATATGTGTGTGTATATATATATATATATATACACACACACACACACACACACACACACATACATATTCTTTTTCAGATTCTTTTTCATTATAGGCTATTGTAAGGTATTGAATATAGTTCCTTGGGCTAGCCAGTAGGACCACGTTGTTTATCTATTTTATATATAGTAGTTTGTATCTGCTAATCCTAAATCCTAATTTATCCTTCTCCAACCTTTGGTAACTGTAAGTTTGTTTTCTATGTCTGTGAGTCTGTTTCTGTTTTGTAAATCAGTTCATTTGTGCCATTTTTAAAGATTACAGATATAAATGATATATGATATTTGTCTTTCTCTGTCTGACTTACATCACTGAGTATGATAATATCTAGGTCCACCCATGTTGCTGTAAATGACATTATTTCATTCTTTTTTGTGGCTGAGTAGTATTCCATTGTGTATATGTGTGTGTGTGTGTGTGTTTATACACACCACATCTTCTTTATCCAGTTATCTGTTGTTAGACATTTAGGCTGCTTCCATGTCTTGGCTATTGCAAATGGTGCTGCTATGAACACTGGGGTGCATGTATCTTTTCGAATTAGAGCTTTCTTGATATATGTAGTAGTAGCATTTGATGCAATTAATTGTTCCCTTTTTGAAACCCCTTCTTTATTTTGCCTTCAATGGCCTAATAATTCTTGGGAGTCTTCCTACCCACTGACTGCACTGTCTCAGTTCTCCCTGGTTCTTATCCCCCACCCTCCAGGCTACAGTGCCCCAGGGCTGCCCTCTGATCATTCTCCTTTCTATACTCACACTCCCTAGTGGTTTCTCCCATCCCACAGCATTTACTACTGTCTCCGCAATGAATCCCACATTTTCATCTCCAGCCCCATCCTTTTTCCATATCCAATTGCCTCTTAATGTCTCCTCTCGGGTGTCCAACAAGCATCTTTGACTTAACAGATACAAAGCTGAACTCTCGACTCCAACCTGCTCAGAATCTGCTTTGGACAATGTCTCCCCATCTTAGTAAGTGAGAACCTCTAGTTGTTCAGACAAAGCATGTCAGAGGTACCCCGGCCCCTCCCTTTCTCTCACAACACATTAGCAAATGGCAAGCAGATCTTGGCTCCTCACATGAACAAAATAGGCCAGATCGCGGCTGCCACACACACCCAGCCAAGCCCTGGTGGGGCTGGCTACACGCCCACTGCCACCATCATCATCCAGCTTCTGGAACGGGGTTAGCGGTGAGTGATGGAGGGGACAGAAATACCTTCCGGGGAAAAGGAGGTTGGCATTTCTGGGGCAGGGCTTCAAGGCTCCAACAAGGAAAGCAGAAAGAAAATCTTGTTCTTCCTCTGGGTCAAGGCTGATGATAGCGACATGTCCAGTTGCCAGAATCACAGCCTAATGATGGGTCAGAATAAGCCCCGATGAGAGGCACGGCTTGAGGGCGGAGGGGTGCACCCAGCGGGGCCGAGGAACAGGCCCGGGACTTGGCGCCGTGAGCTCGGCAGTGAGTCCTGACCTGGCCTCGGGTTTTGTGGGACACTAAGTCACTTCCTTGGGTTCCCCAGTTCCGCCATTTGGCGTCAGGCTGATTTCTCCACCTCTGAAGTGCTGTTTCCTCATCTATGGAAGGAGACCACACTCCACAAGGCTGTTGGGCAGGTTAATGAAAATAGGCCGTCTCGGTGCAGGGGCCGGTGAGGTTGGTTACTGGACGTGGTGGGTGTGCTTGTTTTCAGAGCCTTCATCCCCTTGTCCATAAAATGAGGCAGCAGAGTATCCACTGTCCTAGAAGTTGCTATAAAGGTGTTTAAAAGGGCTTTATGAGAAGGCTACAGGGTGTCATTTTATTCCTCTTCGATTGTCTCGAATGTTCTAGGCTGCAGAGAAGAATCTTTGTCCATACAGAGATTAGTATATGCACATCACTCTCTGTTAAAGTCTGTTGTGTGTGTTCTGTCTCACCAGCAAGACCGGAAGCCCCACGGTGGGCAGGGACCACATCTGTGTTTGCTCGTCTTTGTCATCCCAATGCTTGTCCCTCAGTGAACATTTGGGAAAGGAAGGCCTCTCCAGTGCCTTGAAGATGTCTTTTTTTCCTACTGCTTTTCACATGTGCAGTTTCATGAGGAGTCTCCCAACTTCCTGCCCCTAAGGAGCCCCCAGGTTATGAAGAGAGAGAAACTTGAACGGTCGGGTGATGGTGGGCGTCTGTGCTTGTATCTGCCCTTCCTCTAGTGAAAGCCCCTAGACCACGCTCTCTGGGCAGCTCCATCTTCCTCACCCTCAGACCACACGATTCGGGGGTGGAGAAGGACTCACCCAAGAACAAGCTGATCAGTATATTTTTCTTCCAAACACAGTGATTGGTTTAAGGTTGGTCATGTGACTCGTGTCAGACCAATGAGATGCGGCCTTGGGATTCTGACGCCGCCTGTATAGAGTGCATGAAGCTCTGCTGGGACTGTATGTGGAGTAAGGGAAAGGGAAAAGAGATTCTGATGACAGTACAGTGACTACATCCAGCCATTCCTGAAGCCCCCAGACTGTTCCCTTACAGAAGCCGATTAACTCAAATTCCCTCTCTTTGTTGAAATTGCTTTGAGCAGGGTTCCTATCACTTGCAACTGAAAGAATGCTGACTGGTTTCTAGCTGGGATACACGGTGGTCGTGGTACTGCAGGCGGCACGAACCAAGGAATGTAGGAGCGAGTGATGGTGTCAGAGGGCACCAGCAAACTCAGGCGACAATTACCCCTGAAAGGGCAGACAAATCCCAACCAGGCAACCTCACCTGCCCCTCTCTCTTCACTTTACACGTAGGGTGTAAACTCCTCCCCGCCACCCCACCTCCCTCCCCCGCAACCGCCTCCATACCTGATTTGGTATGTACACAGTATTGAAGAAGGAAAGAAGAAAGAGACGAAGACAGGACAGCCTTCTGCGGAGCAGTATCATTTTAAATGTAAAATGGCTGAGTGTTGATGGCACAGTCTGTGGGGGAGTATGCAAATGACACACAAACTGTATGCATATTTAAACTGCAAATCCTTTGTGACCTTCCCACACCTGGGATAAGGCCCCAGGGGGAAGTCCTGGTGCGAACTTTCAATCAACAAGTATTTATCTAATAAGCTCTTATTCTGCTGCTCTGCAAGGTGTTCAGCCTACGAGACTTTGTCTCTGCCCTCCAGGAGTTGACAAATGAGCCAGGGAGAAGGGAGGAACCGCAAGAGACAATTAGCACATAATAGAAGACAAGATGTAATTAAGTGCTAAATGCTGGGCTGTGGACTGGAAGCAGTTGGATGAAGTTGCAAAGAGGCCAATTTCAGCTCAATGCAAGGGAGAACTTTCTGGTGGATGGACCTGTCCCTCAAAGATAGTGCAAAAGCCAGTTTTTGTTGTACCTGAGCTTGATAGAGACTTGAAATAATAGAAATAATAATAGTAATCATAGAATTGGGAGTGAAACCAACTGTCAACTAACCATATGACTTTGAGCAAGTGCCTTTGTTTCTTCATCCTTCATATGGGCCTTAATAACACCCACCTTGCAGAATTATGAGCATCAGAGATGCTGCAGGTAAGGCATGGGAGAGGCCAGGACTCATCACGGAGGCAGCAGGATGTCAACAAGTAAGGGTGAGGTGGATCTGAGTTCAGACCCCTAGCTCTGCCATTTACAAGCTCTGTGGCCTTGGGTGAGTCACTTACCCTCTCTGAACTTCAATAAATAATAGTGATGATGATTATTATTGCTATTATTATTGTTGCTGATCTGCTACCACCAATCTCATTAAGATGCCAAGACATTCTTAGTGTAGCCTCTGGTACAGGCCATTCAAAAAAAAATGATGTGTATGTGTATGTGTATATGCAAACACGAAAACATATATGCACACTTGTATATGCATGACTCAAACAGGTCCCATCTTCTCTCTTCTAGAAGCTTCCCAACAGCACATGGGTGACCCCCAGGCTCTCTGATGAGTGAACTCTTTGAAAAATAAAGCCAATCAAAAACCACACTCACAACTGCACCCCAGAACCACCTCTCCAGAAGCCCTGCAGTGGTGTCCAAGCAGATATATGTCCTGATGTTTCCATCTTCCTTTTTAAAATCAGGCTGTGTTTTTCTTAAAAAAAAAAAAAAAGTAACATACACTAATTGAAGATTTTTGAGAAATTTCGTAAAGGTATAAAGATGTAAATTTAGCTCACCCACCATTTCTCCATCCCTCCAGGGACAAACACCACTTCCCGGGCTTGTGTAGGGAAAAGCACCACAGGAATCTTTGTGAGCTAAACAGCGTCCCAGGTATGAACACAAAATACGGTCTGATGGTATATGAACTCGAGGGGAAGTATCAGATCAGACGCTGAGTCAGTAACTGGGAAGAGGTGCCTGGAACGCGCAGTGCGATGCTGCCGCTCTCCCACCAGAAGGGCTAAAATGCAAAGACTGACAACATCAAGTGCTGTCCGGGACGTGGAGGAACTGGAACTCACACACTGCTGGTGGGGCTTTAAACGGGTACAATTACTTTGGAAAACTGGACATACCTGTTAACACTCAACACATGCTCAACCTGTGACCAAGTGATGTCACTCCCAGGTACGTGACTTACAGGCTGAATCATGTCACCACCCCTACCCCAAATTCATACACTGAGGTCCTAACTCCCAGTACCTCAGGATGTGACTGTATTTGGAGACAGGGTTTTTGAAGAGATATTTAAGGTTAAATGAGTCATCAAGATGGACCCAAATCCAATATAAATGGTGTTTTTATAAGAAGAGGAGATTAGGACACAGACACCTACAGAGGGAAGAGCCTACAAAGACGCAGGGAGAACAGGGCTGCCTACAAGCTCAGGGGAGAGACCTCAGAAGAACCAGTCCTGCTGACGCCTGGATCTGGGATGTCCAGCCTCCAGAACTGTGAGAAGATAAGTTTCTATCGTTTAAGCCTCTCAGGCTACGGTACTTTGCTATGGCAGCCCCAGCGGACGGACGCAATGGCCAAGGAAAAGGAGAATCCGCGTCCACTAAAAGACTTACCCAATGATGTTCCCAGTGGCTTCATTCCTCCCCAAACCGGAAACAACCCAAGTGTCCATTGATAAAAGAACAGATGGAGAAGAAAAATAAAGTGTGATGTGTTCATACGATGGAATAAACATCTATTGATTCATGCAACAATGTGGGTGAATCCTACGGGCGTTTTTGAATGAAAATAGAGTATATACTGTTTGGTTCCATTTATATGATTTCAGGCAAAATTAATCTGTAGTGATAAAGGTCGGATAGTGGTCATCTCTGGGAAGACAGCAACTGAGGAGGAGCAGAAGGGAGCCAGTTGGAGTCTGGGAATGTTTTATACCCCAGTCTGGATTTTGGCTACACGTTGTATATTGCGTGCAAATTCCCCAGGTGTAATGTTTCAGAGTTTCTGTTTGGAATGATAAAAAAAGATTTGGAAAAAGTGGTGGTGATAATTGTGCCACATCACAACTGCAATTTAATGTCACTGACTTTTACACTTAAAAATGGTTAAAGTGGCAAATCTTAGGTTTCAAATATTTTACCACAATAAAACATGTCGGAAAAAAATTTAATTGGGCTGTACACTGAAGATGTGTGCCCCTTACCGTGTGTTATGCATAAATAGGGGGAAAAAACTGTCAAAGACTATTTCACAATGTCACAAACACCTAGCTGATACAGCTGGGATGTGAGTATTTCTCTCTCTCTCTCTTTTTTTCTTTTCTGTTTTTCTTCAGGAAATCTCATCCTTGATGTCACGGTGTGAATTTTGTGATCTTGAACACAAGGTAGAGAAGTCTGGTTGACTTCCTTACTGATTCTCCTTCTCCAAGGATGCTTTATTTTATCTCAATTTTTGTTTTTTAATTCAGCGAATCATCTTCTCTGATGGTCAGGGTGAAGTTCTGGCAGCCGTAGACTGAACGAGGGTATCACTGGACTTAAGGAAAGTCCGAAACTCTGTTGCACAGACAAATCCTCTTCTTCCAACACATAACCCCTCCTCCCAAGTGCATTTTTGGTTGGTTGGCTGGAGAAGATGTTTATAAAAAGGGCACAATTAATGTGGCAGGTGCCTTTGTTACGTGCAAATAATAACCGCGGAGAGAACAGACATATAATTACTTGGGCTTTTTTTGGTGCTTGAGTGTTACTACTGCTGATATTAAGCAAAGAACATGACGCCAAATTGTACTCTGAGTGTGGGGGTGAATCATATTCAGCTGGGGGAGATGCGGGCTTTTTTGGGGATGTGGAAAGTGGACTTGAATTTTTTTTTTAATAGAAAAAAAAAAAAGATTAACCCCTTGACAACACAGGGGTGGGTGGTTGGGTCCTATCTGCCTTTGTGCCTTCCTTGCAGGGACCGTCCCAGGACCACACCCTTCTGTGTCCCACCCCTTCTCACTTGGATAAGTAATGCTTTATGTTCTTGCTTACAAACTCACTGTTGTCATACCTTACTCTGCTCTCTTCCTGTTCATCAGATAAAACAGGGAATAGACAAGCTAAGCCAAATCTCTCACTCATCTCCTATAAAAACAGAAAGCCGAGGAGGAGGGGTTCTGCGACGCGATGCCGAGCCCAGGCATATTTCTCCACGGATGCCAAGTGCACAGGGACCTGGGCACTCGCCGGCCTTTCTGCCCCTGAACTGCTGCCCGCACCAAAAGGTGCTGCTGGTCTTTCCTGAGCCCTTTGCCCTGAATCCACAGAGCACGTATTTCAAGTCAGATCATCTGTGTCATTTGAGGCATGTTTTCACCTGCGAGTGACACACTGTGACTTGCACAGGCAAGAGTCTGTTTTCCTTAGGTAACAGGAAACCCAGTGGTCAGCAGCAGCTGCCGTTCATTCGGTGGCTTGATTATGCCAGGGCTGGGGTCCCTGTGATTCGGAGGCTTTCTTTCATGATTGTTATCTCACGTTCTCCAGAGGCTGCCCAGGATCTAAGCATCTTATCCATGTTCAAGGCTGAAAAAAAGTGGGGAGAGAGGTAGTGTTCGTGCCATCTTGTCCTCTCTTAACAGGACAGCAATCCTCAAGGCAAAGAGGCTGGGAAGTGACTATTTTGGCTTTTCCTGAGCACAAGAAGGAGCAAGGCAGTGGGTGGGAATGGCTGTAGGGGAGCCCGTCAGCTCGCTAACCTCAATGCCGTCTTTGACACACCCTCCGAGTGGAGTGGAAGTTCAGGCATCCATGTGGATCTGAGGAGCCTGAAGCCTGGAGTTCTTGAGTCTCAGACCATCAGGGTTTCCAAGAAGGCTGAAGATGCTTGTCTTTATACTCATTTTCTGCTTGTGTCCGTTGGGTTCTCCAAGAAGCAGATATCAAAATAGAATTAGATGGGCAAGAGAAGCCACAAGGGAAAAGGCGCAGGAGTAGGTGGGGAGAGCCTTCAGACCATGACATGGCCCCAACAACTGTGGAAAGAGAGGGAAAGGAGGAGAGGAGGGGTGCGGAGGGGGACTGTCAGTCCACAGGGGCATGGAGAAGGGCTCGGCCAAGCCGATGAAGAGCCTCCAAGCACGTGTCCTTTTGGCAGAAGCCTGTGATGGGCAGGACGGGAGGGGCGCTGGTACCCCTGCCCTACTTAGTCACTGGCTGAGCACAACCCAGGAGAACACAGCCTCACCGAGAACAGTGGGTGGGTTCAAGGGTGAGCTGGAGATTGTCAGCCAGCCACACTCCTCACAGTAGGGTCTCCCGAGAGAAAAAAAAGAAGTGAACAGGGCACCCCGCTGGCTGCCATTTCAGCCCCTCTCTGACACCTCCACTGCCTCCTCCTTTATGATCCCCAAACTATTTGAAATCTCTCCCTTCCTCCCTTCAAGATGTGTTGAACTCTTAACCCCCAACACAGTGCAAGTGTGACCTTATTTGGACGTAGGCCCTTTGCAGATGTGATGGGGTTAAGATGAGGTCAGCCTGGAGTAAGACGGGTCCTAATCCATCACCGGTGTCCCTAAAAGAAGAAGTCATTTGGACGAGACACGAAAGGAGGAGCTGTCCCGTGATAACGGAGGCGGAGGCAGAAGTGATGCGCCTACAAACCGGAGACCATCACGAGTTCCTGAGAGCCATCAGGAGTTAGGAGGCAGGCACAGACTAGGGTCTCCCTCCCAGCCTCCCAGCAAGGAGCCAACCTTGCTGACACCTTGGTTTCAGACCTCCAGCCTCCTGCCCTGAGAGAGAGTACGTTTCTGCTGTGTTAAGCAGCCCCCCACCCCGTTTGTTGTGCTCTGTTACAGCAGCCTAGGAAACAGGCACACCCCAGGCTAGTTCTGAGCCCCCCTATTTGTTGCTTTGCAACATGCCAGGCCCTGAACTCGGACATGGTATCTGAGACTCTCCCAGTCTTGCAAACTGGGGCTCCAGGTCGAAGTGCATCTCTTGCCTTTGTGGGGGGCAGGAAGGAGAACCATTGTGCCTGGGCGCTACCTGGCCCACTGGACTGACGTCTGCTTGGGGTTTTCCTAGTGACACACATTTAGGTTGTCCTGAAATAAATCATTCCTCCTGGGGTTTTCCTATACGGTGAAATATCAGAGGGACCTCCTGGACTCAGGCACCCAGATGTTCATGGTGAGGCGAGCTTTGGGCTGAGAGCCTGGACTTCGGGTTCAGATGACCTGAGTGAACTGTCTCCAGCTGCTATGTGGCCTCGGGCAGCAACACGACCTCTGAGCCTTACCTTTTCTTACCTATAAAGTGAAGATAATAGTAGTTCATTAAAGAGTTCTTGGGAAGGACTTGGTGAAGCACCCGCTTCATTGTGTATCGACACCACGTGGGCTATTTTGCCATTATTGTCACTGTTTTAAGAACGATCATGATGGTGGTGGTGGTGGTGGTTTCTAGAGCACTCCTGTCTTCTCTGACTGCTCCTTGCTCCATTCTTTTTAAAATTCCTTCTTCCTTTTTCTCAAAAAGCCCATGTTTGGCTCCAGTTGCTGGAATTCCTGATTGGCAAATTAAGTACAGGTTTAGGGGATCAGAAAACCAGGGGCCCGGAGAGACAGAAAGTAAAAGAGCATGAATTAGAAAATCTTAAGGGAGAGAGTGAGAGCCAGCAAACAAGAGGAATGATTTATTTCAGCACAACAGAAATGTGTGTCATTTGGAAAAACAAAATTAAATGCAGTAAACTACTGTTACTTTATCTTGAATTGCATATGGCGGCAGTGTGAGCTCTGGGGAGCTTTGGGCCTCTGAATGTCCTACCTGTATTTTATTGACTGTTCGTCTCTCTCTCATCTTAAATGCCCCAACGCCTCCACTGAAAGAAAAACTAGCACGTGAAAAGGTCCTGTGGCAGAACGAAGGACGCAAAAATCAAGTCGAAAAGGGCAGCCCAGTGTGGCTTGAGTAGAGAAAGAAGAAAGACAATGTTTCTCCTTCTCCCTGTGAGCCATGGGAAGGATTTTGTCTTTATCCTGTGAACAGTGGAAGCCACTAGAAAGTTTTGAGCAGCAATAGGGTGTGATGGGGCAATTTTAAGGATTCCCAGGGCCACTGGCTGCTGAGTGGAGAAAAGATTGGAAGGAAGAAGCATGGGCTTGGGAGACCAGTTACAACATTCCAGATGAGAGAGAAAGGTGGGGCCCACTACAGACATTTTTATGACTTAAAAAAAAAAAAAAAAGCCCAGTCCTCCTCTCACTCCAGCCCCACCAACGGTCTGCACCGTGCTCGGCCTCTGCTTGGAACAAAGCCTGCAGCTGTCTCTTTGCACAGGAGCCAGCCCCGGACAAGCAGGGGACCGTAAATGTCAGAATTGAATCGAGCAATCTGCAAAGACGCTAAATCCCCAGCCTCAGAATTAGCCGCAGCCCGTATGCAAGGGGACAGGAGCCGAACTTTCTATAACCCGGAGCAGACATGAAGTGTGACGGCACGTCTCAGAACTGGTATTTGGCAACTGCAGAGTCCCTTGTCAGGAAGAGGGGAGTTGCAGGCATGACTGAGGGACAATTCTGGGCTCAGTATGTGTGTCACCTCATTTCACCCTCTCAGCCGCCCACCGTGCAAGGAAGCTTTTATTCTCCCCATTTCGTAGGTGAGTTAACTGAAGCCTGAAGACCAGAGTGCCTTGACCAAGTGAAGGAGCAGTTCAGGCCGTGGCTGCCTTGTTACCAATTTCTGAGTCTCTGATTTCTGATCGTAGCCATATAAATACTGTCACCAGGGTGGCCATGACCTCTGGGGAAGAGCCCCAATCAAATCACAGGCCTGTATGACGCCAAAGAGGATTAAGGACTAACACCTAGTTCTCGTCACCATATGCAAGTCTCCAAGCTAGGTGTCATCTCATTTAATCCACAGCAAGATGCTTTGATGCGAGCACTGTTATTTTTTTTTTTTTTATTGAGGTATATAGTTGGCTTACAATGTTGTGTTAGTTTCTGGTGTATAGCATAGTGTTGTTACACATATATATATTCTTTTTCTTACAGGCTATTACAAGGTATTGAATACAGCTCCCTGTACTATACAGTAGGACCTTGTTGTTTAACTATTTTATATACAGTAGTTTATATCTGCAAATCCCAAACTCTTAATTTATCCCTCCCTACTCCATTTCCCCCTGGTAACCATAAGTTTGTTTTCTATGTCTGTGAGTCTGTTTCTGTTTTGTAAATAAGTTCATTTATGTCATTTTCTTAGAGTCCACATGTAAGTGATCTCATATGGTATTTTTCTTTCTCTGTCTGGCTTACTTCACTTAGTATGACGATCTCCAGGTCCATCCATGTGGCTATAAATGGCATTATTTTATTCTTTTTATGGCTGAGTAGTATTCCATTGTATAAATATACCATAACTTCTTTATCCATTCATATGTCAATGGACATTTAGGTTGCTTCCATTCCTTGGCTATTGTAAATTTTGCTTCTATGAACATTGGGGTGCATGTATCTTTTTGAATTAGACTTTTATCCAGATATATGCCAGGAGTGGGTTTGCAAGATTACATGGTAACTCTATTTTTATTTTTTTAAGGAATCTTCATACTGTTTTCCATAGCAGATGCACGAATTTACATTCCCACCAGCAGTATAGGAGGGTTCCCTTTTCTCCACATCCTTTCCAGCATTTATCATTTGTGGACTTTTTAATGATGGCCATTCTGACTGGTGTGAGGTGATACCTCATTGTAGTTTTGATTTGCGTTTCTCTGATAATTAGTGATGTTGAGCATTTTTCCTTGTGCCTATTGGCCGTCTGTATCTTGAGGCACTGTTATTATTGCTCCAGTTTAACAGATGAAGAAACGGTTCAGGGAGGTAAAGTTACAGGAGGACAAAGCTGCTAAGTATGGATCTGAGCCAGCACCGTCTTAGTCGGCCCAGGCAGACATGGGGCATTGCACACAGGTAACAAGATTGGGGTATCAAATTGCTCTTTTATTATTTGCGCATCAATACTGAAGAATGGCATGACGGTTAGGGAATATATCATTCTTCTGTCCTCTCTTCATCTTTCTCACCACATCCAAAAAAAAAAAAAAAAAAAACCCATTGACTCTTTTTTAAAATATGAAGGGAATCCAAGCCCTTCTTGTCAACACCAGGGCTCACACTCTGACCCAAGACCCCCTTGTCTCTCACCTGGCTGATCGCAGCAGCCTCCTAACTGGTCCATCTGCTCCATCCCTACCCTGGCCCCAACACACGCATAGCAGCCAGAATGGTCCTGAAAAAAATAAAATCAGGTCATGTTACCCACTTGCCCAAACCTCAGGTTCCTTAGGGTAAATCCCAGTCATTCACAATGGCCTGCAAGGCTCTATGCAATCTGATCACCTCCCATTTCTTCTCTGAGCTCATCTTCTCCTCTCAGATCTGTCTCTGATCCAGTTCTGCTGGCCCCCAGGCATGCTCATGCCTCAGGGCCTTTGCACATGCCCTTCTCTGGAACATTCTTCCTCCAGAATTCTGCAGGCCTCACCTTCCTGTCTCTTTCAGGAATATACCTCTACTCAAATATACCTCTACTCAACTGCCACCTTATCAGAAAGTATTTTCCTGACCATCCTATATGATAGCCAGACCTCCCTCCCTGTCTGCCATACTCTACTTTTCCCCCTAACCCTGACATAGCACATATTTACTTCTGTGGGGTTTTTTAATTTGCCTACCTCCCCACACTGCAAAGTGAAGGAAGGGAAGGAGGGAGCTTTGTGTGGTTCACTGCTCTATCCCCAGTATCTAGGACAATGCCGGGCACAGAGCAGGTGCTTGACAAATATTTGTTGAATAAATGCATGACTAAATGCAGCCTCAAGATAGAATAGCTCAAATGAATGGAAAGATGACTCTCAGAATGGGAGAAAATAATTGCAAACCATATACCTGATGAAGGGTTAATGTCCAAATACATAAGGAATTCTTACAACCCAATAGCCAAAAAGCAAATAATCTGTTTGGAAAATGGGCAAAGGAACTGAATACACATTTCTCCAAAGAGGACATTCAAATGACCAACAGTCATATGAAAAGGTACTCAACATCACTAATATCAAGCAAATGCAAATCAAAACCACAATAAACTATTATCTCACACCTTTTAGGATACCTATTATCAAAACTCACACATACATAGACAAGTGTTGGAGAAAAGGGAACCCTTGAGCACTGTTGGTGGGAATGTAAATTGGTGCAGCCACTATGGAAAACAGCATGGAGTTTTCTCAAAAAATTAAAAATAGAATTGCCATGTGATCCAGCAATCCCCCTTCTGAGTATAAGTAGAAAGGAATGAAGCCAAGATCTCAAAGAGATATCTACACCCCCATGCTCATTGCAGTATTATTTACAATAGCCAAGACATGGAAACAACCTAAGTGTCCACAGACAGACAAATGGATAAAGAAAATGTGGTATACCCTGGGGAGGGGCCAGATAGGGGTTGGGGATTAAGGGGTACAAACTACTATGTGTAAAATAAATAAGCTACAGGGATATATTGTACAACACAGGGAATATAGCCAATATTTTATAATAACTATAAATGGAATATAACCTTAAAATTATGCATCACTATGCTGTACACCTGCAACTTATATATAATATTGTACAACAAATATACCTCAATAAAAAAAAAGAACACACTCAAAAAAAAAATGTGGTATGACTATTATTCAGCCTGAAAAGTGAAGGAAATTCTGACATTTGCAACAACATGAATGAACCTAAGAGGGTATTATGTGAAGTGAAATAAACCAGATCCAGAAGGACAAATACTGCCCGGCTTATGTGAGGGAGCTAAAGTAGGCAAACTCATAGAAGCAGAGGGTAGAAGGGTGGTTGCCAGGGACTGCGGGAGGGGGAAATGTAGAGTATTAGTCCAAAGATACAAAGTGTCAGTTGTGCAAGATGGGTGAGTTCTAGAGATCTCCTATACTGCATAGTGCCTATATTTAACCACACTGTTGTATAGTTAAAAATTTGCTAAGGGGGTAGATCTTATGTTAAATGTTCTTACCAAATAATAACAATGACAATAATTAATTGAGCAAGAGGAACCTTTTGGAGGTGATGGATGTGCTCATGTTATAGATGGTGGTGATGGTTAATGGGTGTGCATTTATCTCCAAACTCACTGAGGGGTACACAGTAAATATGCACAGCTTTTTGTATGTCAATCATACCTCAATCCAGTGGTTTAAAAAAATTAAATCTCATGACAGATTGATTGATGCAGTTTCTCCCTACATAAGGGGAAGGGAAAGGGAGAAGTGTGATGAGTATGCCTACTCTGCACCAGCACAACAGCTGCAAGGGCAACTCTGATTCAGACAGGGCTAGATCCAACTCCTGGGTCTGCCCTTGCCAGCTAGGTAGCCTGGGGTCAGGAGTGAGGGGCGTCACCCGCCCGCTCTCAGCCTCAACATCCTCACCTCCTCAATGTGCATGAGGACAGTACAACCACACCAGGGTGTCACGAGCAAGGAACACAAGATGCTTTCCAAGTGCCTGACGCCTGAGAAGTGGCAATAAACATGAGTTATTCAGGTTGTTCTGCCACGTCACCTCCACAAGACGATCAAAGTGCCTACTTCCTAAAGTACCATCGAGACTACTTCCAAACCTTCTTTTCTCGGAAATGAAGTAATAAGTGTGCAGAGAGGAATTACATTAGACAGAAAAATCCAGGAACTGGCCTCAATGATTATTCTTCCCTAATGTCCTTTGTGGCCTTTCATACTTTTGTTGCAGCAAAATGTGTTACAGCTCAGTGTTATAGCTCAGTTGTGACAGCAACCTGGATCCGGGCGAGAGACCGAGCAGCACTTGGAGGGTTGGAGAACTCAGGTTTATTATGCCAGCAGACCCAGAGGAGTTAACACTCCAAGCCCCTGGACCCCGTTTGTAGGTTTACACAGGCTTTTATGAGGCTGCCCGTCTAGACTTTGCAACATCATATGCAAATAAGGTGTAACAAAGTTGACTAATTAGGAATGAACTTTATACAAATGGACCAATCAGGAGTGAGCTCCATGCAAATGAGGCACTACAAATGGACCAATCAGGAGTTAGTGCAGGGAACCAATAGAATGTTAGGGGTAAGTTCTTCTTTCCTAGAAGCAAGCCATTTCAGAGGCAAAAAGCGAGATAATGCCCCTGGGCCAGGGAACCAGATGGTGCTGGCAAGAGAGTAGCCTGGGAGTCCTGCCGTCTTTTCATGGGGCTTCTCACCTCACTTTAACTTTGCAATGATGCAATATGGCTCTCGTGGAGGCTTTATCTGAGCCATTGTTGAACCTTCGAGTCCAGCCTTTGATGGCCCAGCATAATTCTGGAAGTGATTTTCTCCAACAGAAGATGATCAACCCTTACACTGTATGTGCTAGTATTTGGGCTTGAATGGCCATGGAAGGAGGGTGGCTGGGAGCATGTCTGTGGTCCAGACTTTTGCTTGGATGAAATCCGGTCAAAGAACCCAGCGAGTGAGGCCCAGGGAATGAGCACAGACTCCTCGTCTTCTCACAGGGACCCCCCTAGGGCTCATGCTTACATTTAGGCTGAAATCCCTGAACTTGTATTTGTCACTTTGATAGAGAACATATTCCTCCTATGCTGATTCTGCTTTACTTGTTCATTAAAATCACCATCATTCAGGTGAAAAAGCTGATTACAAAACATCTCGTATCGTATAATCCTGCTCTTGCAAAAGTAGAGGTGTGTGTTTCTTTAAGCCATAGAAAGACAGTCTGGAAATGTGCCCTTTAAAATATTTAAAGTGGTTAATATGTTATTTAGGGCTAGTGGGAATTTGGGTGAGCTTACTGTCTTTTTATCCTTTCCTGCATTATTTGAAGTTTCTAAAATTCCTGTAAATTCTCTGTATAATTTTTAAAAGCTATTTTCACTTCCAAAGGAATAAAAATCATCATCTTTATTGTCATCATCATCATCACCTTCATCATCATTATTGTCATCATTTCATGACCATTATCATTGAAATCATCACCATCATCATCACCACCACTATCATCATCACCATCACCACCACCATCATCACCATCACCACCTTCATCATCACCATTATCACCATCACCACCACCATCACCACCACCATCATCATCACCACCACCATCATCATCACCATCACCATCAGAAATAAAATCAGGTAGTGGCCAGGGTAGAACGCTCAAGCTTTGCCATATTTGGGGCAGAGCTGGTGTCTGACATCTAGTGGTGACCATGCTAGAAAGGCCAACTGGGAAGTCAATGAGTTGACTGTTTAGTTTTCAAATAAGTAGAAGTTGGAAGTTTTTTGGGCCTTTGTCATTGGCATCTAAAAGACCTAAACTGACATGTCACCTGGGGCAGGTATCTATGTTCACCTTTCCCACTTTTACCTGTTTTTATGGAGGTGGGCAGCTGTGCATGGGCTCAAGGGCTGGGGCCTGTTTGCTTAAGAGAAGTGTTTTAAGTCCCTTAGCATAGAAAGAAAGGAAGCAATAGAAACATCAGAGATTTCTGGTGACTCCAAGTCATTCTAAAGTTTCCTGGCAGTGTTTGGGAAAAAGAGAGCCGGTTTAAAATTTTCACATCCATTCCTTTATTTAATCAGTATCTGGTAAGCATCCTCTGTGGGCAGACACTGGATTACAGCCTGGATTCTCAATGGTGATCCAGAGAGAAAGTCTGCCCTCAGTGGTGCCCACAGCCCAGTGGGGAAGACAGGCAGTAAATACATAGTAAGCCACTGGAGAACTAATGTGATGAGGGCAAAAATAATAATATGCAACAGGGATCTTAGGTGGCCCACAAAGCTTAAAATATTTACTGTTTGGTCCTTTGAGAAAATTTGCTGACTCCTAGAAGGCAGGAGAAAGAAACAGAGAGAGGACATGTAGGCACACTGGCCAGGGAAACCTCTCTGAGGATGCTCCTGAAACCTGAAGGGGTAGAAGCCCACTATAGGAATATCCCACATGCTCCAGGAAGAAGGTGGTCAAGTGCAAAGGCCCTGAGGCAGAGAGAGGGCAAGAGTGGCTGGAGCATTGTGATGGACGAAGGGGTGGTGCAAGGTGCCAGAGAAGAAGCCAGGGGCCAGAGTATGTGCCCCACTGGTGGTGGCTTCTTGAAGGTGAGCCAATTGGGGGCCATTGAGGTCCTGTAATCATTCTTCCTGAGAACAGGAGAGAAAACTATTTCACTCCCCCTCCCAAGTTGTCCGGAACCCATCTGGCAGGTGAGCTGAACTAGAACTCAAAATACAGATTCCTGTTCTCACCTCCACTCCTAACAACTGATTGAGGAGGTGAGAGAGGGAGCTCAGAAAATCTGAATTTTTTAAAAGTTCCCAGGTAACTGTGATACTCAGTGAAGTTTGAGAACCACTCAAACATGCATGTAAAGCACTTGCTAAATATTTGGCACATAATAAAGACTAAACTAATGTTAGCTGCTTTATGATTTAATTAAATATCCTTGGAGTAAATATTAGACTGTTGCAGAGTGGTTAAGAATATGGACTCTTGAGCCAGAACATCTGACTCCAAATCCTAGGATTAATAGCTGTGTGGCCTTGGAATGGTTTCTTAACCTCTTTGAAGCTCAGTTACATTATTCTTTATATCAGGTTAATAGGAGTACCTGCCTCACAGAGTGACTGAACAGTTTAAAATGAGTTAATCTATGTAAAATGCAACTGACACAAAGCAAAGTCTGTGTTAGCTGCGATGATGTTTTCCACGAAATACATCTGAAGCTGCCAGAATTAGACAGAAGATTTAGTAAATTAGGAGAACATCAGATGACCTTTTAAATGGCCCCTAATTCGAGGAACTATGCACAACCTCCAAGAATTTGCGAGAAGCCAGAGAAATGTAATTCTTCCCGCATTTTCTCAGAAGGTGTCAGCTAAGAAAGTCGTATAGAATTCTTGGAAGATTACACAAGCTGTTAAGATTCTGAAGCTAGATAAAGAAGAAAAAAATCACAGAAAATACAGAAAGTAACAAGGCTGGGACAGAAATGTGGTTTGTTTTTCATTATAGCTGCAACAGGAATTAATCAGCTTGACACCAAGTGGCAATGTTGTTCTTTCCCTAAAGACAGTAGTTTAACACAGCCCCAGACAAGGGAGCTGATAAGACCGAAAGTGCGTGCACACGCGCACGCACACGCACACGCACACACTCGCTCCTCCTCAGCTCAAGTCTAAGGAATTAGCCCAAATGATTTTCCGTAAACAACCGGACCACCTCTGGGTTGGCATGAGGCTACCTAAAAAATAAACCCTGGAAAATATTAGCATTAGAGTCAGGCTTCAGTGTAGCAAGCACATCTGTGAGCTATGAAGTGAAAAGACGTTAAGAAATGCGACCCCCACGCAGGCACACCTGCAATGCCGCCCCCGTCTTCAGCCAGCTTTCAGAAAGCTAGCTGAAATCCTGGGTATGAATCTTGACTCTGCCTTTTCCATCTCTGTGACCTTGGGCAGATTCACTGAGCCTAAGATCCCTAATTTGCCAAACAGGCTTCCCTGAGAGTAATAAGATTGCGATAATCTAACAGACATAGCTTCTTAGTGCAATGCCCCACACCCAGGAGCTGAGTATTCCACATTTGTCAATTACTTGTGTGTCATGATTTGTTCTAGTCCATCCATGTCTTATTCCTCATATTTGCTCCACGAAACTGAATTCCATGAACTTCGTCTTCCTCTTGGTGATGCCTCTGCCTCTCCAGCCCAGCTCAGTCCTTATGACAGCCTCAGCTGATGGTTTTACCTGGATAAGATCCCAGGAATTTGCCCCGTGGCTGTCAGTTTCCTCCAGATAATGCAACAAACATTCCAAACTGGCCTTATGGCCGAAACTCAGCACCCCTCCAATGTCTGAAATGCTCAGTGAGACAGAGCATCATTCTCTTACAATGCATCCAGTCCTAGGAGACCAAGAATCCACATTCTCACTGCAAGGGCATTTACTGGGTATCTTTACTGCATTGCAGTGAGAAAACTGCAGACAATAAGGGGGGATGCATTAAAGAGAGCCTCAGTTTTCTCATTGGCAAAATGGGGACCACTGTTGCTCCCATTTCATGAGGCTGTTGTGATAAGTAAATGAGACACCTGTGTGTCAAAGTACTTAGCATGCTGACTGACATATAGAAAGTTCTCGGTAAATACTTCCTATTTATTCTCCAGGGAGCGGCTCAGTGACTGACAGCGGATCTGAGGAGTGCTTTAATGAGCCAAGATTTGTGGATTCAGGGCTTTAAAGTCACGGTGTCTTTTGATCCTCACATCAGCCTATTAATCTGTCAACTTGCTCCCCCAAAGCGAACCCTCCCGGAGGCCCGGGAGGGCTTGAATCCACCACACCTGGCCCCACGCTACTCAGAGTGGGGTCCTCAGACCCAGGGCGTCAGCATCCCCGGGGAGCTTGTTAGCAATGCGGCACCTCAGGCCCCGCTCAGCCCTCCTGAGCCAGAATCTGCATCTTTTTTTTTTTTAAACATATGTTTTTTTTTTCAAATTTTATTTTATTGAGTTATAGTCAGTTTACAATGTTGTGTCAATTTCCAGTGTAGAGCACAGATTTTCAGTTATGCATGAACATACATATATTCACTGACTGGGAGTTCGAAATTTGTAGATACTGACAGGTATATATAGAATAGATAAACAAGATTATCCTGTACAGCACAGGGAAATATATACAAGATCTTGTGGTAGCTCACAGCGAAACAGAATCTGCATCTTATATAAGATCCCCAGGTATTTCAAATGCTCCTCCGAGTGGGAGGAGCACTGAGGCTGGGCCCATCGGGCGCCCCTGCTGTGAGTCTTAGGTAACCTGCCTGAGGTCACATGACCACTAAGGAAACAAGGTGAGGTCTGAACCCAGCGTCCAGGCGCTCACCCACTCTACACGGCCGACCCTCTTCTGTCGGCGCGATAACGCACAGTAACTGATGGAACGCTCTCCTGCATCCCCTTACCTGGTCTTCCCAGTGACCCTAAGAGGTAGACGGGGAGCCCCGTTTTTGCAGGGGAGCAAGGGGTGCTCAGAAAACAAGTGACCTGTCACCAGGTGGCGGGCTGGCGAGTGAACACACAGCACAAAATGGCATTTCCCTTCATGTTCTGTCAAGCGAAGGAGTAGTTCCATCCTCATAAGGTAACGTTTTAAATGTCCACATAGCTTTCTTTACTTACCCTTATGATGCTCCTTATGAGATGGGCTTAAAGAGGTATCTCAGCTTAGTGGTGAGGAAACTGAAGCATAGAAAGGCTAAGTGATGACTAAAATCATGCAGTAAGTGCCAAAGCTGGGGAACCAGTAACAGTAATAATAATAATAATAGTCATAATAATAATAGCAACTCCCTATTACTAACAGTATCATAAGCCGGACATCAGGCTAGCATCATCAGTTACAGGATGGGGTATCATTTTTGTGACAATTGTATAAGTCAGTTAACTGAGTCTCAGGGGAGTTAAAGATTTAGGGAGAACCATGATCAGAGTTCAGGTCCCAAGATAGCAACAGGCTGGGATGATGGATGTGGCAGCCCCCAAAGCCAGCCCGGTCTCTCATACCTTTAATTACACCGTTTTAACTCAGCACGGGGAGAGGTCTGGCGACAGACAATCCAAGGCTGCAAATGCCCCAGGAATCCTTCATTCCGTTTGTCGCCTGTTTGCCAGCTGTCACCCCGTGACTGAGCGGGAGAGGCTGACATCATCCATTTAGACAAAATCGCCCGGTTTCTGTGCTTTGATTTTTCAGCAGATTGGTGTCTAAGAGAAAAGCAAGAAAAGCCTAATCTCTCGGGATCTGAGTTTGAAAACTGTGGGGCTGAGGAGAGAGAGAATTCACTTTTACTGGGCACCTGCTACTGGGTGTCCTCGCACAATAGCAGCGCCATGATCTTTCAGAGATAAACGTTTCATCAGCTTGCCGGAGGAGACAAATCGGCACTGAGTGCCCAGCACTGTACCTGGCACAAAGCATGAGCTCCAAAAATGGAAATCCACATCAGTAATATTGTTATGAACAACAATATAAACCAGCACAATGAATCGTTATTTGCCGGCTGTAGCCCAGACTTAGCGCAGTGCCCGGCACATAACAGGTACTCGAGAAACACTTGTGGAATGAATAAAGGAATGAAGGAATGAAACCAAGCAGATGGGTAGAATTATTTCCATTGATTCCGTCTCTTTTTGGCCACCCAGCACCTGAAGCGCCTTCCTTCATCTAGCACTTAAGAAGATGGAAATGCCAAACACCCACTTTCGCTGGTCTCGGTGGCTCCCAGACTCTGCCAGGATGTGGCGCCAACTCCAGAGTGGAATGGGAGCAACAGGCACCAAGAAACTGGGGACAAGTGAAGTCCATTTTGAAAATGGATGTTGGCTGTGATGGCAGCTTCTTTCCGTTTCCCAGGCTAGCGGCACACCGTCATCCAGGGCCAGCGCCCTAGAGTGATGCTGGGCGTGATGGTGACCAGTTCTGCTGGGAGATTTTGGGAGCTGACGCTGCCTGCACAGTTCCAAAACTGACTCTCTGATCCTCTGGTTGTGAGCTTCCTTCCTTACGACACCCAGCCTTGACTTCTGTTGCCTGCCAACAGGGTCCCCGACCACTCATTCCATCTCTTAAGGATGAAAGAAATGATGCTGAGAGGCTGGAGTGACTTGCCCAACGTCACACAACTGCTAAGCGGCTGAGCTTCTCGACAAGCTCACATCTAGAAATTCTAAAGCTCATGCCCTTTGAGCTTCACTGAGCTTCTGAAAAGAAATACACTCCAGTTAAACCACTTGGCTGCTGAGAATGTAAGATCTGCTTGCGGGAGACAAGAGCCTTGTCCCTGATTGGCATGCATACACGCCACGTAGTCGCACGGACTAGTGGGCACGTGTGGGCCCATCGTGCAAACCCTTGTGGCCACTCTGTACAGAAGCCAGCCTGGCCATCTGGACGTGGGAGCTCTGGTTAAAAAGAGAAATCCATTTGTCCAGCATTCATCAAAAGACTCCCTTAAACTCAGGCGGAATGGACTCAATTTTTAATTGGGTTCAAGTCAGATAATTACTCAGCTGCCCATAAAATTCATTTTAATTTATCAAATGGAGCTTCCAAAATAGCCTTGCTGTGGAGTGTGGCCAATCGCGTGGGCAATTTGTCTAAAGGAAAGTGCTTTGGGCTGAAACCTGGATCCTTTCTGGCCCAGCAGCTGAAGGACTTGGACAAGTGACTCAACCTCTCTGAACTGTAGTTTCCTTGTGTGTCTCTGGGTAAGATATCCCTTTCTGCCCTGAGGATGTAAATGAGAAGTTTGTGTAAACTCTGCCTTCGCACCAAGAAGGTGCTCAATAAATGGTTTAAGGATATAAGAAGGATTCCTGGAGGATAAATTTCCAGAAGTCCAATTACTGAGTAAAACAGCATGGAACGAGCTTAAGAATTCTTGATTTGCATTCCAACTTTTTTTCCTAAAAGTTTTCACCAATTTTTCACAGCCACTGGCAATTTGTAAAAGCACTTGTTTTGTAAAGGATTTTAATCAAATGTCAAAAACCAAAACTGGCAAGTTAAGTCGAATGAGTCATGGACCAATAAAAGGTTTACACAGGTCATGATCAACCAGAGTGCAGGACACAAGGCGACTATTAAAAACACCCTGCCTTCCATGGTGGGTACAGAGCGCTATTGAGTTTTTGTGGTTGGATCAGTAACTCTTAAATTTGCAAAGGAAGGACCTTGCAGGCTTGCTTTGACATCCACTCAGGGCAGGAATGGCTGAAGCCAAGTTCTGGGCACAGAGATGGAAGGAAGCCAAGTATTCGAAAGACAAAGTGTCATTAGGGAAAGAACGTGGCAGGTGATGGCATTGCCTTTGTTGGAATTCCCAGAGCGAAATACTTCAGAGGGGCAAGAAAAACAGAAGAACATGGGATGCATTTTGCAGCCACAGGGATCCTTTTCCTTCTAGGATGGAGAGGACCACCACTTATCTGTCCATAAACAGTTGGAAACATGGGTTGATTTACAACAGAAACTCCCAGCCATCTGTTGATTTACAAAGCTCACCGTGCTCTATCTTTTGATCAGGGTCATGCACGAAAGAGGTTTCAAAATCTTTGGAGCCAGACAGACCTGTGTTCCAAGTCCAGCTCCATCATTACGACCTGTGTGTCCTCGCTGCTCTGCCTTGGTTTCTTGTCTCCGATTCCTCACTCAGCCCACTTTGTTGGTGCTCGCTGTGTGCCGGCGGAGGTGTGAGTTAGCCCCTCCCGCATCAGGGATGCTCTGAGAGCAATCCCAGAATCAGCCTCCTTCCTGTCCTCTGCCTAATCTGCCGATTGGAAGAAAACGATTATAGGTACCCAGGCCCTCAGCGTGTCGGCACAAGTGCGAACGGTTCTCCGGCTCTGCTGCATCTGGGGACTGCACGTGTGATGTCAGAGGACCTGCTGAATGTGCTGCTCAGCCCACGCTTTGGGGATCTGAAGAGCCCACGCCTGCTTGCGTCGGATCAAGTGGACAGAGACGTGTGCTGTACCCGGGCCACCTGTTAATCCCATCAAGAGCAAAAATACCTACCGAACGCACTTTGTTTGGCAGCCATGCAGCAGGGGGATGCCAAGAGTCCCCAAACATTAAGTGTATTAATGTCCCCCCTTGGAGGAGATGTTCCCTTTTAAGCAATGTTAAATTCTTCAGCAGCAAGTGCTGGCCAGGAAATCTGTCCCCGCTGTGGGGAAAAGATCCAAATGTTCAGCTGAGCAGCACCTCATGAATAATTTTAATCCCTTCTTTTAAAAAAAAAAGGCAAAACGATAGAATTTAGTTGCCATTGTCGCTCAGTGACTGCTCAGCATGGTTCTTTGAACCAATTGTTCCGAGGCGGCGGTGGGGCACACCCCCGCCCTGCAAGGATGGCTCTCAATAATTGATGCTTGTGGACCCTAGACCCTAATGTTCGGCTTTGGAAATGAGGCTGGTGGTGGGAGGAGATATGGAAAGGATGATCTGATTGCACACTTCTAATTAATGTATTTTTATTTATGCTTATGAAGCCTGAAATATTAATAGAAGTGAGTGGATGCATAATTGATATGCCCCATGGAAATTGTGAATTATTTGTACATGGACAGGAAGCCCCAGATGTCCTTCTGTCAAAGGCGTGAGTAGGATTCTGTAGCTACTTGCAACGTTGGAATGCTTCTTGTTGGAAGTCTTGAAATCTCTGTGTACTCTGGCAGCTGGTACCAGAAAGATGTGCTTTTTGGTATCTTGTCACTTGGATGACTATACCATTTCACCATTTCTTTAGGGGAGGAGACAGGGGCTAAGAGAACTCTTGTATTAATGGAGTCCCTAATGGGTGACAGGCACCTTTCCGAACCTTTCATTTATCATCGTGTTAATACCAACCCTATGCATACATCCTATTTTATGGATGAAACACTAGGATGCCGAAAGATGAAGAGACATGCCTCAGATCACACAAGGAGAGAGTGACAAAGCTCAAGTTCAAAGCCGATTCCTTTTACACCACAGTGGTAATCACTGTGGGCAAGACCCACGAGTGACATAAAAATAGTGGGCGACAAAAGCGTGTGCGGGTGGAAATCCTGGCCAGCACTTCCAAGGTAGATTGTAAGTCAATCACCTAATTGCTCTGTGACTCAGTTTCCTTGCCTGTAAATTTGGGATAATGATGGTACCCTACCTTATACAATTATTATGGGATTGAGTGAGTAATACATTGCAAACCTTAACACCTGGCACTGAATTAGCACGTGATAAACTTTAGATACTAGAATTATTCTGATGACAGAGAATGAGGAATGGGTCGGAGACATAACAAGACACCAGATGTTGTGAGAAATTAGGTTCTTAGCCTGAGTGAACCGAGGCAGCATTGCAAGATTTTAAGCAAACGAATGATCATAAGAAAGATGTGATTTGACTTAGGTTTTAAATGGTTCCCTTGCGTTGCTGTGTTGAGAACAGACCATGAAGAGAGAAACCAAGAAGAAAGGAGGGAGTCGATTTGGGAGGCTTGATGGGATTCTGGGTGACGGGTAATGGTGAGAGAGAACACCATGGGAGCAGAGGGAACAGTGAAAACTGGTCGGATTCTGGATGTGTTTTGAATGTAGAGCCAACAGGATTAGCTGTTAGACCGGATGTGGGGTGTGAAAGAAACTGGGATCAAAGATGATTCCAGACTGGAAAGATGGATCTGCCATCAAAGATGGGAGGAAATGGTGAAGCAGGTGTGTGGAGGTCGAGTTTGGGGCTCCTCAGACCAGAGATGCCTGTCGGACTTCCCAGGAGAGACGCCAAGTAGACAGTTCTGACTGTGAGTCTGGAAAAAGGAATATTCTCCAAATCTTTGTTTCCAGCTGTGATTCATCCTCTCCTTGTAAACATTCAGGAATGAAAGAGGAGAAATGAAAACTGCAGCAACAAATCCACTGAGGTCACATCCCACATTTTGAATGTGCCTTTTGTAAAGAGTATCAAGTTCTATCCTATGACTCCCTGGAAAACGTACTCAGTGGAAAGACAGAGGATGAAGATGATGACGACGATGATGATAAGAAAGCAGAGGGTGTGTGTATCTTTTCCAATTAGAGTTTTTTCATCTTTTCTGGATATATGCCCAGGAGCGGGATTCAGTACACAACCTTTTGAGATTGGCTTTTTAAAAATATACATATATTTTTGTTAAAGTATAGTCAGTTTACAACGTTGTGTCAATTTCTGGTGCGCAGTATAATGTTTCAGTCAGACATGAACATACACATATTCGTTTTCATATTCTTTTTCTCTGTAAATTACTACAAGATATTGAATATAGTTCCCTGTGCTATACAGTATGAACTTGTTGTTTATCTATCTTATATATATTAGTTAGTATCTGCAAATCTCAAACTCCCGATTTATCCCATCCCACTCCTTTCCCCCCTAGTAACCATAAATTTGTTCTCTATGTCTGTGAGTTTGTTTCTGTTTTGTAAATAAGTTCATTTGTCTGTTTTTTAGATTCCACATATAAGTGATATCATATGGTATTTTTCTTTATCTTTCTGGCTTACTTCACTTTGAATGATGATCTCCAGGTCCATCCATGTTGCTGCAAATGGCATTATTTTATTCTTTTTTTATAGCTGAGTAGTATTCCATTGTATAAATATACCACAACTTCTTTATCCAGTCATCTGTCAGTGGACATTTGGGTTGCTTCCATGTCTTGGCTATTGTAAATAGTGCTGCTATGAACATTGGGGTGCTGGTGTCTTTTTGAATTAAGATTGCCTCTGGATATATGCCCAGGAGTGGGATTCAGTACATAACCTTTTGAGATTGGCTTTTTAAAGTCGGCAAAATTCTCTTGAGATCCATTCAATTTGTTGCATGTATCAATTGTTCATTTTTTTAAATTGCTGAATAGTATCCCATGGTAAGCATGTAAAACATCCTTGGTTTAAGCAGTCACCCACTGAAGAACATTTGTACTGTTTCCAGTTTGGGGCTAATATAAATAAAGCTTTTATGAACAGTCATCTGCTGGTTTTTATGTAGACATAACTTTTCATTTCTCTGAAATGAGTGCTCACATGACAATTGCAGGCTTGAACAGTAAATGTACATTCAGTTTACAGGAAACTGTGAAACTCTCTTCCAGAATGGCTGCCTAATTTTACATCCCCACCAGCCACGTGTGAGTCACCTGGTTTCTCCACATCCTCACCGGCATTTGGTGTTGTCGCTGTTTTTTCTTTTAGCTATTCTGATAGGTGAGTAGCAAAATCTCATTAGGGTTTTAATTTGCATTTCCCTACTAGCCGATGATGTTAAGCATGTTTTCACGTGCTACTTGGCCATCTGGATCTCCTTTTTAATGAAATGTCTCTTCATGTCTTCTGCCCATTTTCTAATTGGATTGTTTGTTTCTTTCCTGTCAAGTTTCAAGCGTTCTTAATAAAAGTTTCTCCTTCTAACATTCGTTTTGGAATACCAGATGTGAGGAATAAGAATTCAGATCAGATGGACGCTGCCTATGGAAATGGGTAAAGACCATCTTGAGCCTCATTTGCAGAATTATCACGCTTCCCAGTGATGTGTAGCTCAGCCTCATGATCTCTTTTATATCCTATTTTAGACCAACAGTCCATTGTGGGTATGCCTTAAAAATATCTGATTCAGGGGAAAAAAATTTGACACAGTGGCCAAAACTCTCTTGTGGCCAGCGTACTGTTGAGTGGTCAGCCATGTGACAACTGAGCAGTGAGGACCCCCGTCTGATCTCCACTCCCTTCCTGCACACTCACCTGGTGTGCACTGAAAGACTCCCATCCATTGCCCTCTTGTAAAAAGAAAGAGAAGTGTGTACTATTTTTACACATTGCCAATAATTGAAATTTATTATGGTCAAAAACGTAGGCTCTAGAATCAAATAGCTTAGGGTCAAACCCCAGCCTCACAACTTAATAGCGTATTAGGTTTACTTGGTACAGTTGTGCAGGTTGTGCACTGCACACATGCATACAGATAAGGAGGTAAGTGGGGGCTGAAATCCAGATTGCTCTGTATTTGTCAAGCTGGCTTGGGGTTGGCTCCATCTGGGTCAAGGGGCTGCTTCTCTCTAAGATGCTAATCACTGAACAAGCTGTATACCAGGCGAGCTGTATCTGGTCAAAAGAACATTTTGTTTTAATTCAAAAGGGGGTACCTTTTCCTGATTTACATGTAGGCTCTTACAGGCTAGCAGAGGCACTGTGCTGTGTTACCTTGGGCACGTTACTTAACCTCTCTGGGCTTCGTCTGCATGTCTTTGAAATGTGCATAATAATAGCACCTATCCCAAAGAATTCTTGCAGCAATTAAGTGGGCTAATTCCTATAAAAGGCCAGGCATAGCATCTGGTGTATGATAAATGCTTAATAAATCTTAAGTCTCTGTCATCATTATTACTATCATTTAATGGACTGGGTCACCTGTGGGAGCCAGTTTGCAAACCAGCAACTGGAAAATGATTGTTCAGTGTACTGCACAAGATCTGGACAATATAGCTCTTTATCAAACTGCCACGCTTCTGATTTACTGTTGCAAAATGCTTCAAGGTACAGAATGCTCTCCTGATCTAGGGGCTGGGGAGAAGAATCGACACGGAGGGGCCGGCGGAGTGTCCTTGGTCCTGAAGCCCCACCAGCCTGGCTTTCACGCTCCAGGTCAGACACCCTGCCCTAGGCTCTCTCCTGCCAGCCTGATGCGAATCTTCCTCAAACAGTTCACTTTTTCGATGTCCTGAAAGATGTAAGGTTTTCATTTCTTTTCCTTGAGAAAATCCCCAGTTGTCCTCTGCCAATGTTTTCTCTCCCAGAATAATAGTCTGAGTATATAAAAGGGACTTCAGAGGCCGGCTTGTCCATTTGTTTCCAAGCTCCCGAGGATGAAAGAATCCTGTGGAAAGCATATTAAAAATCCAGATTCTTGGAACCCCGTTTCTGGAGATTCTGCTTCAGTGTTTCTGGAGTGAGGCCCAGCAGTTTTCTTTTTAACCAGTCCTTTCAGGCGTTTCTAATGTTAATCTAACTCCTCTAAACTCAGAGAGGGATGTGACTGGCTCCAGGTCACACAGCAATGAGAAGCAGAGCAGAGATGAGACCACAGACTTCTATTTGGTGCTATTTCCTGACAAGGCAGTTTCCCTTATTGTTTTTTTCTCCCCCCATCCCCATGCTCTCACCAACTTTTTATTTCCTAATGTAGACTGACAAATCCTTTTAGTGGCTTTGCCATTATAAAAACCTGCAAGTAAGCTTAGGGGCCTCACCTGGATGGCCTTGGATGTTTTAAAGGGCACCCCTCACCTGCAACCCATAATACAACTTGCAGGCTCAGGGTTGGTTCCTCAAAGGCCAGAAGATCGCGGGATGCTCAGCCCTTCCTAACTGAGGATTAGCAGCAAAATTGCCAAATATAAAGATGTTTGCACCTACCTAGGGACAAAATAGGGACTCTGCGTGTTTCTAGACAGTACCATGAGGTGAGGGAGGATGTCCGGAAGAGGAGGGTGAAAGAAGTTATCTGGGAGGCTTATCCGGTGGACAGCCCATCAGCCTTCCGGTCACTTCATGCAACATTTGATGCAAGAAACGTTAACTGAAGGGAGGCTGGTATCAATTACTGTGCTAAGCGCTGGTTGGGACCACCTCTGACTTCGGGGGAAAGAGAAAGCAATTTGTCTTCGTGCAAAGATGACAAGACCTTCTCGGAAGACAGATAATACATTCATCTTGGAAAAGGCACGTGCAAATTGCACATGGATACAGACACACTCATGCGGACAAAAGCAAACACATGTGGATCTGCGCACCAAGCGTGCACACATTCACATACAGACAGGCAGATGTGGCCCCTCCACTGGCAGATGGACGTGTGCACGCACAAGGCACACACCTGCAAAACCACAAGTGTAGTTACACACTTACCATAGATGTACAAATGTGCTTAAAGCGTACCATTAGGCACTGTATTCCCGTTTCTGTCATTGGACTGTGAGTTTCTTAAGGTGGAAACAGTGCCTTATGCATCTCAGTAGCCCCAGTGCTCGGGACAGAGACCAGAATAGAACCGACATTCAGCAAAGTTTTGTTCAACTTCACCACACACAGATCCATGTACTTGAACCTGAGCTAAAACCATCCTCCCACGGAGATACTCTGAGTACAGATGTGTGTGCGTTCGCTCAGATCTTTCACTGCATCAGCAGAAACCAGATCTAACTGTGGATGTAAATATCGAGGCAAAATCGGTTTGCCTCCCTCGCATTCCTATTTGAGAAACAGCAAGAATACTCCCACGGCTCTAAAATTCATGGCCGTGAAGGGAGGAGTCCCCAGCGACTCTGGACCTGCATCTGACATGGGAGTCCGCCCTGTCCGTGGGGGGGCTCCGCTGCCTTCCCGATCTAGGATTTATTTCTCATTATTGGGGACCTCTGTTGGATCCCTAAGCCCTTCCAAGCTTTCCCCAATTCTTTTTTTAACTCAGAGCCAGCCCTTTCTGGTCTGTACACGGGATATGGAAGTTAAGTTCCTATATCAGTTTCCTGTGGCTGCTATAACAAATTACCACAAATGGGGTGGCTTAAAACAATAGAAAATTTGTCTTCTTGTGGTTCTGGAAACCAGAAGTCCAAAATGAAGGTATCAGCAGGGCCACCTCCAGGGTCTCTAAGGGAGAATCCATTTCTAGCCTTTTCCGGCCTCTGGTAGCTGCCAGCATCAGTTGGCTTGTGGCTGCATCACTCCAATCTCTACCTCCACAGCCACATCATCTCTTCTGTCTGTGCTATCTCCCGCACTCTCATAAGGACACTTGTCATAGACTTTAGGGATTGCCCAGATAATCCAAGATAAGCTTACTCAATTACATCGACAAAAACCATTTTTTCCAAATAAGGTCACATTCATAGGTTCACATAGGATGTGAACAAATTTGAGGCAGGATGAGGGGGATCACTCAGCCTGCTGCAGTTCCTACAGTCCCTAAGCTGGTAAAATAGTAGAAACACCTCCTCCATTCCAACTTTTTGGGGAAGAATTTTTCTGAAAAAAACAAGAGATTTAGACTTTAAGGAAATGCGGATTCAATATTTCCATGCACTGGCTTACATGGGGTAGGGCTATCTTAGACAATACTGATTGGTTACTAAGCTCCTCATCCCAGAACTATTTTTGTATTAAAAGAAAATAGATTTTCAAATCCACCACAGTCCTGATCAGAGAGCGTGCCTGTGTACTTTTGTTCCCACACTCTCCAGGGTGGTCAGCCAGAATGGCAGGAGTGACGTACCCCATCCCCATGCAGAGAAGTGGGCCCTTCTTTTTGTCCAGCGCGCTTTGGCGAACCTCACTTTGAGCAGAGCTCAGCCTGTTTGTTCGTTCCACTGCAGATGAAACTTCTGCCACGATCTCTCCTGTGGTCAACGCTTTTGGTGCAAAATGACCAGAGCAGCCAACCTTGAGTCCAGGAGGACTATTGTGCTGGATGTCACACTGTAAGTTTGACCGTGGCTTGAGGTGAGTGGACACTTTCAAAAGCCTGGGGGGATGATGACTTCTGCAGGTCTACTCCAGGTATGTTCATTCCGAGCCCAGGTGGAAGGCCAGCAGCCCCCAAGGGGAAGCTCCTCTCCTGGTGATGGCGGAGGGCGGGAGGACAGGCCCACCTTTGAAAACACAATGCGTGCCTCTCTGCTTGTGTGTGACGGCTGCCATCTCACTGGCCAAGTTAGATGACTGAGCCCATAGTCAAGGAGCAGAAAGTCCCTGTGCTATCAAGGCAAGGTTCACATATGAACAAGACTTGACCTACACATTGTCCATCTTGAGGTCAAGCAAGCCGCATGGCCAAATTCCACACGAATGGGTCCGGGGACTACATTCTTCCATGGAGGTGGGAGGGAAGGGATATTCTGAACAATAAATAACTGATCTAACACAATAATGCTCAGCCTTGTGATAATTCATTTTGCTGATAAATGTTTTTGTCTCCATTTAGATACCTGCATTTCCTTGTTCAAATAGCCTGATTAATGACCACATCATTATATTTTGAACAAACAAGGAATTAGTTTCTCTGTTCTCAGTTCCCATTACATCTTTTGTTCTGGTGTGTGAGTGAGAGTGTGTGAGAGTGTGTGTGTGTATGAAATCATTAAGCAGTCTGTACTATAATCCTGTGTGTTTCTCTTTCTCCAGGATATGACATTACTGAACAGTGTGACAGTTTCATGGACTTAACGCTGAATCACACAACCCCTTTTCCCCTGCCTACCATCACTGTAAATGATAGAGGTGACAAATATTGATGTTCCCAGCCTCCAATGCAGCTAGGAGTAAGACACAGTCTATCCAATGAGACATGGTAGAAATCTGCAAAGATTTCTTGGGGAAGTCTTTGCTCTCATGAGTAAAAAGAAATACTTCGGTTGACTCTGCCCCTTCTCTCCTTCCTGTCTTGAATGTGGGTGTTATATAGTTGATAAGCATGAAATAAATACATAGAGAATCATAAAAGTTATAGTTGACATCTTTGGACCCAACACCAGTAGCTGTCTACCTCATATAGGAGGTTTTCCTGTTACTTGTAGCCAAAGACTCTTCTAACTGCACAATTCTTTAGAATAGGGATTGGCCAACTATAGCCCATGGGCTAAATCCAGCCCACCACTTGTTTTTATAAATAAAGTTTTATTGAGACACAGCCCATTTGCATGTTGCTGATGGCTACTTTTCTGCTATAATGGCAGAGTTGAGTAACAGAGCCCATCTGTCCCACAAAGCCTAAAATATTTGGTATCTGGCCCTTTACAGAAAAAAACTTGCCAACTCCCTGCTCTAGGACAAAGGTTACAAATGATTTGTTTTTTATATCCCTCAGTGCCTAGCCTAGTGCTTGTCTACGAGGGACAGGCAGCAACTCGCTGATGTGATAGCAATGGAATCAGCTGTCATTTCCTGAGCACTAACTGTTTGCCAGGTGCTGTGCTAAACATTCTTTGTTTATTGTCTTACTAAACCTGCACAACTTCCCAATTGTTTGGAACCACTGCCTTCTCACTCTACAAATGTGGAGACCAAGGCTTGGAGTCATTGAAGCCCAAGGTCATAAAACTACTGAAGGGCAGAGCCAGCCCTCCAGTCTAGGTTGGGCAGAGTTCAAAGACAGCACTCTTAACCTCAGGGCTCTCCTGCCTCCCAGACGTCTAGCCGAATCTGATCAGAGATTCCCAGGACTGTAAGAGAAGCTCCATGCCCTTCTTGACATCACCCTGGTTTATGACTAGCCTGTTTTTTCATGAGAGACTTCACAACACCTCAAGGGAGAAAAGAACCTCTTGGTAAATTGCAAACAATGACTCTAAATCTCAGAAACAGAGGGATGTTACAGCCGCCAAATAAACAGAAGGTGTTGTAAATCTCTGTGTGTGTGTGTGTCAGCTGAAAAGGAGTGGTTTCACATCAGTCAGGACTTCCCAGCAGTCCTTCTTTCTCTCTGTCTATACCAAGATGTGTCCGGACAAAGCGAATTCTGTCTCCTGCCTGTCAATTGCCTTTGATTTTAAGATAGGTATCTTGCCTCAACTTAAAAAAAAAAAAAATCCTCCTTGCTCATTGTGAGTGCCTTCCCAGCACGATTTAGATATAGGCACACGGTGGAGGATTGACACGTCCCTCCACTCATCTCAGAGGCCAGCTACCCAGATGCCCAAGGGGACTGAACACAAATCACTGAGCTGCCTCTGAGGGGAGGAGTTTAGAAAGACCTGGGTGAGTATTTGTCACACCAGAGTCTCTTCAACTACTTGATTCAAAGGTCTTGTCAGAAGATGAAGGATACTTTCAGATCAAGTTAGTTCAGACATCACCGGTGGAAATCCCATGGGTTTTTCTTAGTAGACTAATAAGAGTTGAGAAAATCAGCCTGAGGTTTATCTTCTTAACAGATGAATTTCTGTTCAATTCATCAATGAACACATTTCAGGAGAAAAGGGAATACTCATTGAGTACCTAACAAGGCACCCCAAACAGAGTGCACTTTCATTTAATGATAAATGACACGTTGTATGTGTCCAGACATGTTGAAAGCGTGGTGCACTAACTAATTCATTTAATGCTCACAACCACTTTACATAGTAGGTACTATTATTACTTATTGAGATGGGGAGAAATGCGGCATGAAGAGTGTATCAGTTATCTTTTGTTGCTAACAAACATCCCCTAATCACAATGGCTTTAAAAATCAAGCATTTATTTATCTCATGACTCCGTGAGTCAGTTGAAGTTTTTCTGA
Source organism: Camelus bactrianus (assembly GCF_048773025.1). Classification (NCBI taxonomy): domain Eukaryota; kingdom Metazoa; phylum Chordata; class Mammalia; order Artiodactyla; family Camelidae; genus Camelus; species Camelus bactrianus. The sequence goes on along the minus strand of NC_133556.1, from coordinate 32,884,365 downwards.
TCTGAACCAGCTCAGCTGACCCTGGCTGGAATCTCTCGTGCAACTTTTGTCAGCTTGGGGATAAGCTGATGGCTGGAGGGAGGATGCCCCCACTCACATGTCTGGGGTTGGAAGTCTGCTGGCTGGGGGGACAAGGCATTCTGTCTCTCTCATCATCCAGCCAGCTAGCAGGAGTAGCTTCACCTGGCATCAGTGTTCCAAAGTAGGAAGAGGGGACAAGCACTTCTCAAGTCTCTGCCTGTGTCACATTTACTATTGTCTCATCAGGCAAAGCAAATCACGTGACTAATCCCAGCACCCTAAAGAAGGGACTGCCTAACTGCATGGAGAGAGAGAGGGAGAGAGAACTGAATATGGTGTGGCCATCACTGCATCGTTCTCCCACAGAGAGGTCATGTCATGTACCTAAGATCACACAGCTGGTGAGGGTGGGAATAGGATTTCAATCCAGATAGTCTGACTCCAGAACCTGCGTTCTTAAGTACCATGCTATTCCACAATACATTATTTTGTTTCATGCTCAAAAAAAATAAATAAATTTAATTTTAAAATGCTAAAGAGAAGATTATTACTAGCTTTATTTTAGATTTTAAAAACAAAACTCTGAACCTCAGTGGGGTTAAATAATTTGCCCAAGGTCACATAGCTGGGAAACAAAGAAATCTGACTCACTCTTAAAAGCTCTGTCTCTCTCCTCTGCACCACACCAATACCCGCCTATGCTTGCCGAATCAACCTGTGTGCGGAAGCACCAACCAGGGACCACTTTAAGAAAATAAGAGAGGACTTATGTGGGCTGTCAACACCAGCTGAAGTCTTCCCTAGCCACTTTTCCCAACTATTGCCCTGAAGTTTCATTCCCATTCAGGAAATTAATTTCTGCTTAGCAGAGTGGTAGGTGTTGTGGCATTCAAAAGAAATGAAACAGACCAATTTTCAGCTCTCTGGATGCTTACAAAGTGCACAGTTACGAAACAGCAGATGCCAACACACAACGAAGTAGGTGGATGTGTGAACAGATGGAGGCAGTTATGAGCAACTGGAAGGTAAGTGTAAATGGGGTTAATCAGGGAAGACTCTCCAGAGGAGGTGGGCTGGGGTAAGAGTGGGATTCAGATTGACCAGAAGAAAAGGACTAACTTTTCTTAGAGCCATCCTTTTCTTAGAAAAATGTGAGCTCAGGATACATAATGGTAAGCTGTCTTTAATGACGTGTAACAGTAACCAATTGAAGCCAACTCAAGCCAAACAAGTAGGCTTCCATACTTAATATAAGAATACAGAACCCAAGATGGCAGTGCACCAGGGAATCAGGCATAAACTGGAATCAAAGGCTCAAATGCCATCACTGTGCCCTCTGCCTTTCCTCCCTGCTTTATATCTCTCAGTCAACAAGTTTCCATTGCTTCTTACAAGGTGGACGAAAGCTGCCTCTCAGTTCAACTCCAAGTTCCCAACAGCATGAATCTGATTGGCCTGGATTGACACAACTGTCCACCCTTCATCCACTGAGCTTCCCCAGGGGGGCTAGCATCACAAACAAGGCTGCTGGGGAAGCCAGCTGATGAGTTTGAGGGCAGCAGTTTCTGGGCTGGGCAAACACCACCAAGTGTTCCTACTAAGGGTATACATGGAAGGACCCTATGCCGGTGAGGCCACCTGACTCTAGGAAGTTTTAAAGGAACTGCTGATGGAGGGCACTGAATTCTAGCCAAAAGTACATGAGGCTGAGACTCCTCAATAATCCTAATCCATGAGAGGGTTGTCACAGGGAGCTCTGTAATCAAGAAAATGACACAACTGAAAATTACATATTTCTATTGTGAATGCAGCACATACTCATCATGGAAATTCTGGCAAACAGAGAAGTGCACGCACTTATTTCTTTCCGTTTTCGCCCTTACACAAACGGCCCGGCACCCGGCTCTAGAGGGGGGTCGCTTTCAGAACCAAATAGTTTAAATACCCGCAGTGGAAATCACCTATTAATTTCTGGATCCTGTTACATAAAATATTACTTCTTACTTGTATTCACTCGACATTATCATTTCTGGGTTTTCAGATTAAAATTACACGAAGTGTCTTTAGATAGCATGATTTATGAGTATTTGCTCATGCCATTTTGTATTCTCCAAAATTAGACCATTTGATTTTTTTAATTGAAGTATAGTTGATTTACAGTGTTGTTAGTTTCACACGTACAGCAAAGTGATTCAGTTACACACACACACACACACACACATATTCTTTTTCAGATTCTTTTCCATTATAGGTTATTATAAGGTATTGAATATGGTTCCTTGTGCTACACAGCAGGTCCTTGTTGTTTATCTGTTTTATGTACAGTAATGTGTATCATGGATGGGCCTAGAGATGAACATACTAGTAAAAGTCAGACAAATATTATATGATATCACTTATACATGGAATCTTTTTAAAAAAAATGCAAATGAGCTTAAATACGTGAGGACATTCATCTCATCTCAACTGACGAGGACCAGGTATTAACAGAAGGTTGAGGGCCAGCAAGGCCAGGTCCACTGGATCATCGCCCATGTGTGCGGGCACCGAGCTCTGCTGGGGTGTGTGTGAGAGCCTTCTCATGAAGTCCTAATACTCAAAGTCCATTGGTAAGGACATTCTTTACCCTGGATTAGCTTTGCTAGGATTGACTATTTCTCTGACAGTCTTTTTTGCACATTTTTATTTCTGGCCAGTGTATCTTTTTATAGACACACGGTCTTTAGCTATTAAGAACTTCAGCTGAGTCTTCCTTCAGCCTAGAAACCTGAGCTCTTTCTTGGCTTCTATCTCTGTCCTGATCCACTGTATATTGATTTTCTAGTTTGATTGCCGGAGGACTGTCTCTTTTCTAACATCCAGGTTAGCTGCTGGGAGGGGACAGGAGGATCATCTTTTTGTCATCACTAAACTGCCTGCCATATCTGTGTCCCTGCTGGACCTTCATTGCAGCCATGTGAAATGGGCAAAGAAAGAGAGGAAAATGGAGGCTCACAGAGGTTAGGTGGGTCTCCTGGGGGTTCAGATCATGTTAGTGTCCATGCCAGAACTTAAACCTGACAATGTTCTTTCAACATCATCTCCCAAGGCAGAGAGCTTGGTTCCAGAGACCCCAATGAAAAAGCTGTGGGGTACAGGAAACTTGAGTGAGGGGTAAGATCACAAGAAAGGAGAGGAAATACTCGAATCTGAAAGTCTTGTGAAAGGAAGAACCAACACTAGAAGCAGCCTGTCTGCAGCGGGAGAAAATGAAATACCAAATACAGAGAAAAGGAGAAAATAAAGAATGCTAAGAGGGTGAGGGAACAGCTCAGCGGTAGATCTCATGCTTAGTATGCACAAGGTCCTGGGTTCAATCCCCATTACTTCCATTTAAAAACTAAAATAAAATAAAATTTTAAAAAATGCTGAGCATCTTCAGACTCCTGGATCCAGGTGTCCCTAAGGCAAATAACTCCAGCCCTGCCATTCCCAGTTACCTTAACCAAGGAACCCCCCCCAAACAATGTTGTCTAGGCCAGTTGGAGTCGCGTTTCTGTTGCTTGCAGTGGGAGAGGGAATGATGTATGCATCATATCGACAGAAGCACATGCCGAGAAAGAGATCACAGAGTCCTTGGACGGGCGTGGGCTGTGTTAGCATCCAAGACCTTCCTGCCAGTCCGGTCTGCCCTCCTTACATCTCCCCATTGCTGTCTCTCATACTGATGAGAATTTTATGAGCTTCTCCAGTCTGGCTGGTTCACCAAGTATCAAAATCTCAGAGTTTTGGTTCCTGGCAGCTCAACAAATTTGCCCCTTTGGGATGAGGGAGCAAAGGTTAGGGCTATGCTGGGCTTTAATCCGTAGTTCATGATCCTGAAGAACAGGCAGGAATCAATAATGTATTTCCACAGTCAACTTTTTTTTTTTTTTAATCCTCAAAACAACAGCATCTTTGGGGCAGGGTGGTAGAGCTCAGTGGCAAAGCACACGCTTAGCATGCATGAGGTCCTGGGTTCAATCCCCAGTCCCTCTGTTTAAAAAAAAAAACAAAAAACCATCATCAAAACATTCATGCCAGACTGCAATTGAAAAAGTCAATTTTCAACAAAATGTTATGCTTCCCTTGCTTGCTCTTTAATGAAAGGCGTAATGAATGTGTGTACCATATGGTGATAAGAAAGAAGCAGTTAGAAAAACTCAGAAAATATGGTCTTTCATAGTGGGGTTTTTTTTTTTCCCCGATTTTTGTGCAGAAAGTCAATTGCGGTTTCTAGGATGTGTTCGTTGGATGATGCATAATGAGCAAGAAAAAGGAGGAGAAGTTACGTTCAGAGCCCAGGGTATATGCGGCAAGAAATTCTCTATTAACTCATGAGACAAAGCAGATGCCTTAGTTCAGGATACACAGTCAGCCCTCAGTGTATGTATGTGGCCATTGGTCGGACAGTAGCCACTGGCCAGGCAATGCCAATGGGCAGCCAATTTGAGAACCACTGGACTAGATTATGTCTCCAGGGCAGATACGTTTTAAACAAGCCGAGAGCCCTCAGCAGCCTTTCATAAGCAGATGATGATTTTAGCACTGAGGTTTTCACTTGAATGAATGAGTGGATAGATCTATTCTATTAAAAGCTTCAACCTCAATGGCCCTGACTACTGGGAAATGTGTTTCAAATGGGAAAGGGTGAGAAATATAAAATATTATGAAATCATCCTTACATTTCATTGATTGATTAATTTACAAACTCCTATTTTCCACGTGTCCAGTGTTCGTTATAAAGTAGACACTCTGGGTACTGCATTGGACAAGCCCCAGTCCATGACCTCAACTAGATTACAGTCCACTTGGCTGACACCGAGAGAATTTCAACCAGAACAACAAAGCAATGGATTAGAATGCAGGGCGATGAGCGCCACGCAAATAACAACACTCACAGGGCGTGAATGGAGACCTGCAGCCGTGGAAGGAGGGAAAGCAAAGAGCTTCTTAGGGAAACTGCTCGGAGGAGGAGGAGCTTGAAATGAAGATGGAACCGTGACGATGGAGACGAGGCCAGGAAAGATGGCGAAGGCTCGATCAGTGGTCCTCAATCTGCTGGACATTAGAACCACTGGGGAGCATAATAAATGCTAATGCCCGGTTCCCACCCAAAACCAGTGAACTCAGAATCTTTTGGTGGAAGAACACCAACATCAGGGCTGTTGTTTTGGTTTGTTTTTTTAATCTCCAGGTGATTCCAGTGAAATACCAGTTTGAGAAACACTAGACTTGATTACAAAGTGTGTCTTGTTACCAATCTAAGGAGTTTGGACTATGAGTTCTTCAAAAAAAAAAAATGGACTCCTAATACCTTGGAGATAATTAAATCCAAGAAAGAACATTCACCTTTCAGGCCGTTTTGCTCTCTGAACCTTGCCAAACAGAGGGTCAGCTTCCAGAAGGAATCTGGATAACATGATGGTTAAGAGCAGAGCTCTGTGAAACAAGACTGGGTTCGAGACCTACCAGGCTGTTCAGCCTTCTCTCTGTGCCTCAGTTTCCTCATCTATAATATGTGATTGACTGCCTGTTTCATAGGGATGTCATAAAATACTTATGGAGGACCTACTGCATGTTGGGCTCTTTGGTAAGCCCTGGGAATATAACAGGTTTTAAAAATGACACAATGCTTATTCTCATGGAATTTAACTAAAGAAGTGTTGGCCATCCATCCAATAACCATACCAGCAATTATTTTAAAGTTCCCTAATTGCAATTATGTACGTACAAAAGGATATGTCTCTTTAGGAGGAACGCCAGGAACCAAGAAAATGTGTAACAGGAGAGCTCATCGGGGAACACTGGGCTGGAATTTGCAGGAATGGAAAGTAATCTGGAGAAAATGCAGAGGAAGGGGAATTTGATGGAAGTGGGAGGAGAAGGAAGTCTGTGCAGACGGGTGTATATAAGCAGAGACCCTAAGAGGTGGGACGGTAATGATGAAAATGATACGGCAAGGTGCCAGGTGCGTTGTAAGCCTTTAACGATTGGTTAGCAGCTGCTGTCTTTTGTGAATTTAACCTTCTGATATGTAAGAAATAGCAATGGAAGGGGAAATTAATTACATCTCATACTTTCTCATTTTTACAACACTTCAAAATATTTATGATGTTGACAGTAGAACGTCCCCCACCCCCTCAGGCCGTGTGAGACCAGTGCTTGGTGTTTCATGAGGGTCTCAAGGAAGAAACGCTGGCTTTCATTCAGTGGCAGGACAAATTGCTCACCAATGAGTGATGGGTTAACCGCCAAGGCGAGCTCTTGGCTAAATGCTGGGACAGACTTTTCCAGAGGAAGGAACAGGGAGTGTTTCCAGCCAGCCTGCACCCTGGCCTCGCCCATCTCTCACCCAGCCTGGGAGATTGCCAGCTGCTCTGGCTCACGGAGGATTAAAATGTGCCGGAAACCTGTCCCACCTCTCCCTCAAGCTCTCCAGGAATGGCTGGAGTGATGAAATGCAGTCATATCTTTCCTGGACTTTCTTGGAATTCCCACTGGGGGCTGAAGATGCAGCAGTGAGCCACAGCCGGCCATTCCCGCTGTGCGTTCCAGCAGCAACTGTACCCATTTGATTCATTATTTTCATATAAGTTGCATAAGGAGCTTCATACATTGGCCAAGGAGAATTTTGTACTTTCTGCCTACAGATTCTTCTTTTCGTAATCTTTTGTTTTCTCGGTCTCTGAGGCCTGAGTATTACTTTGCGTAAAGATGATGCCCACGTAAGGGTCCCACCCTCCGCCTGGCTCCGAGTAAGCCCATCCGGGCTTTCACTCTTACAACGCTGCGTGTTTGCCAAGAGGCCACACAGAGTGTAGGTAAAAAGCATGGGTCTTACAGGCAGACAGAGCTGGACTCGAATTCAAGCTCCGTAATTTAACCGGCCAGTGTACGTTGGACGTGACCGCTAATTCTTTGATTCTTGATTTCTTCAGCTGAAAAAGCGATCATACTGTGAGATTATGGTTAAGATCAGAGGTAACTGTGAAAACCACCTGGTCCGGGCCTATTTAACAATAGATATGAGGTTCGTGGAAATGATCGTGCCCATGGCTAACACTCTAGAATTATTCTCTGTCTTATTTCTCTGTCTTGATGGTCGCCTTCTTCCTGCCAGCAAATTTCACTTGACTTTGAGGAAATGCCATTTGGACCATGGATACTGTATTAGCTAGAACTCCTCAATGAGGAAGACGTTCATCATAAAGTGATTAAGGCAACAGCGCACAGAAGTCCAGATGTTGTTAGCTGCAGGCATGGCTGGATCCAGATGCTCAGAGGACGTCGTCCAGAATCTGCTGCCTGTCAGCCCATGTCTCCACTTTGCTCTATTTTGGCTTCATTTTCAGTCAGGCTCTCCCTGGGTACTGACAAAAATGGCCTTCAGCAACTCTAAATTAAGACGGTGCCAGCTGAGCAAGACTAATGGAAAGAAACAAACTATTTTCCCAGGAAAATTCCTGGGCTTAATTCTCAGATGGACTTTGATCACATGGCTATCCCTCAGCCTGTCTCGGTGGCCAGGGATGCAGTGTTCTAATTGGCCAGACCCACATCAGGAGTCACACCCGGACACGGAGAGACATGGGTCCCCTGAGGGAATGTGGGATGCCCTTCCCTGAAGACCAGTGCCCGGAAACACAGACAAAACCAATCCACATTCACTAACTACAGGTACTTCTTAATTTTTTCCCTTAATATCAACTCCCCTCCCAATAAACCAGCTGTTGGCAGAAGAGGCTCACTTTGATCAGCTGCTCGGCTAATCCCCTCCTCCTGGCCTCACCCATCTCTCATCCAGCCTGAACCTCCACTCTGGGAGACACGGGGCCTCCATCACTTTGCAGCATCCACATTTATCCCAACCTGCCCAGCAAGAAGAATTGGCAGTGAGAGAGATAATTAGCCAATCAATTGGCTTCCAATCACCTACTGTCAATGCATGTTAAAGCTCTGCTAGCAGCGCAGCCATTTCATCACTAGGAAACGCCAATTTAAGAGAAACCAGCAACTTTTCTTCCTTCTCTGATTTCTAGCCTCCCTCAAACAAAGAAGTATTCTTTACCTCGACTTAACAGTGACCTAAATAACCAAAAGCAGCAGTAATTTGGTTTCTATTGACTATTTACCATGGAGCTGAGCCCAGCAGGGAAATACCAGGTGCACCCACCTTCCCTTCCCATGCCTGCACCCATGACAGACATCACTAATCAACCTGGCACTCTCTCCCGATAAAACCAGACCGGATCTCTGAATACTCAGTACAGAATCTGTTATGAAAAGAATGGAGTTGATTTCATTCATTAAAAAGGACATCAAAACCTCTTCGGTTCTGGCCAAGTCTGTGTTTACGTCTATATTTAACAAGTTTTAATCCTCACAACAACGCACTTCAGGCATTATTAGCCCATTTTACAGGTAAGGAGTGAGAATCAGGTATAATCACTGTCACACAGCTACCAAAGCTGTATGATACATGATTCCACAGCCCAGGTTTTATACCACTTTTCCTCCTCCTCCTCTATTCATATTAAAAGCATATTCATAATAGTAAATAAATAAATAAACAAACCTAATTACCCCCCCAAATAATGATAATAAATTATTGGAAGAGAGGGTATAGCTCAGTGGCACAGCACATGCTTAGCTTGCACAAGGTCTTGGGTTCAATCGCCAGTATCCCCTTAAAAAAAAAAAATTATAATTAAACAAACCATATTCACAACTGCCTGCTCACCCAGCAGCAAAGAAGGGCTATCCTGAGCAAAGGCTCAGGGCTTGACGGCAGCCCCAGGAAAGGCTGGGTCCCACTTCCCATCTCCAAACGCTCCAGGGGACTCCTCTGACAGCCAGCCTGTCCACCCCCCACTCCCCGCCTGGACCACCCGAGGCCACAAGGAGCTGGCCCCCCAGCACTGCTGTTTTACAAACGGCACCAGAGCCGGCACCGGCCCTGCCCTCCGCAGTGGGAAGACCGATGATGGCATTTGGTTCCTGAGAAGCTGCAGCGTCTCTCAGCTTCAGCTTCCCGGGCACAGTTGGCAACAGTGTTGTGTCACAGCGCATCTCACTCGCGGCCCCTAACCCCTGGTGACGGAGGAGCAGGAACAGCTGGAAGGAGGGCCCTGACACCAGAGGAAGCCTGACAGAACTGAGGTCTCACAGCAGGGGCTCCGAGGAGCTGGCCTCGGGGAGGGGCGGGGAGGGAAGCCCGTTGCCAGTACAAGCTAAGCAAAAACTAATAATAACTCACTGGAGCTGCAACCTGCCTTCTATTTTCCCGAAACTGCTCTGAATCCCATTCTTCCTCTCCCTCCTCCCCATCAACTTTCTTACAAACCCAAGAGGCTGGGCAGCCACAGAGGGTACGTGCCCGATCTGTGGGTCTGTATCCAACATCGGCCATTTACTGCCGGAATAACCTCGAGAAAGCATTTAGCTCCTCTGTGCCTCCTCTTTCCCATCAGTGTAATGGGGATCATTGTATTTCACACTTTATTGAAGTGTTTCCCAACCTTGGCACCACTGACACTCTGAGTCGGGCAATCCTTTGTCATCGGGGCTGCCCTGTGCCTGTGTGGTGCTGGGCAGCACCCCTGGTCCCTCCACCATCACCCCCGCCAGATGCCAGTAGCACCCATCCACCCACCCCTAGTCATGAGAACCAAAACTGTCTCAGACATTGCTAAATATCCCCTTGCTGGGGGCGGGGGTCAGGGGAATGAGTTGGCAAAATCACCTCTGGTTGAGAACCACCACCTTATTGGATTCTTAGGAGGATAAGCAGGTTAACATTACATGTTGTATGTATGGCTGGAATATCACAAGGGCTTGCTAAATGTTAGCTATCGCTACCATGCCTTTGCCCACACTGTTCCCACTGCTCGGGGCACCATTCCTCCTTTTTTCACACTTTCCACACCCTCCTTTTGGGGGGGGGCAGGAGATTAGGTTTACTTATTTATTTATTAAATGATGGTACTGGGGATTGAACCCAGGACCCCGTGCATGCTAAGCACATGCTCCACCACTGAGCTGTACCCTCCCCTCCCCTCCCCCAACACCCTCCTTGATGACAGACATTGCTGATCAATTTTAGCACCGTTCCTTGATGCCCTTGGGTCTGACCTCTGAATCTTTCTTAACACAACAGCCATCTTCCAAGATCCAGGTGCTTGCCGGGTATTCTTCAAGACCTGGGAACAGCACCTGGAACGAAGAAGCAGCTCTGGGGAGTTGCTTCATTCTGACCTCATGACAACCCTATGAAGGCTCTACGCTCGCTTAGCAGATGAGGAAACCAAGGCTTGGAAAGGTTAAAGATTTTCCCAAAGATCAGGTGGGTATTAATGACCGCACCAGATGTGAACCCTGATTCTTAAAATCCTCAAAGCCTGTTTTTTTGGCATTACATTCATTTTTATTTGCAGATGTGCTTATATAAATAAATGGTTTACATGTACACACATGCATAAAACTAGAAGAAATGCGAACGTTAATTATATAATGTTATATATATATATATACAATGATATAATGTTAATGAATGATAATGAGCTTATTAGATAATTTGATTTTTTCAGTATGTTCCAAGTTCTCCCCCATGATCAAGGTGAATTTAGAACCCTGTTTCAAATTCCCTTTTGAATTTAAAACAGGGTTCTAAATCATATCCCTCTTTAAATGATTTGGAAAGTCATATAAACTATATCTTTCTTTAGTTTAAGGTCAGGACAATCCTACTTGCCTCATATATTTGTTTTTATGATGAAAATATATAAAACACAGTATTGCCTGTTGCAAAACATCAATGCAAAAATAAAAATGGCTATTATTAGCGTTTTTCTTTTTATTGTTGAACATTAAAAACGAAGAGATATTATTGAGTGCCACTACATGCTAGTTCATATTAATGTGCTTTCTTAAATGTCTTTTAAATTTTTTTTATTTTTATACAATTTGAAAGGTTACTTCCCATTTGCAGTTACTACAAAATATTGCCTCTATTCCCTGTGTTATGCAATACATCCTTGAGCCTGTCTTATGCCTAATAGTCAAAGGCTATTTTAGACCATCCCCCAAGCTAGATATCAGACCCACAGAGTTTGATTCCAAAGCTCACATTCTTAAACACGAATCTGGATAGTTTATGTATGAATATCTTACAGCGGAGGTGAGCTCGTGAAGCATTTCTCCATCAAATCTCGAAAAGCCCTAATTCGCCTCATTCGCTAATTCCCATGTTGTAAACACTCTTCACCATGGAACCACCAATGGTTTAATCCCCGACTCACAGAACTCCTGACAACGTAACAATGGGTTCTTGTGAGCTGGGTGAAGTAGCTTCCAGCACATGGCATGGTGGCTTCCAAGTCCATTTTGGAACAAGGCAGAACACCCATAAATAAGTAAATCCCACTAAATCTCAAGATTTTGAAAGCAAGGGAGGAACCAGCTAAGACAGGGACTATTCCACCCCTGAAGTCTGACGTCTACACACCAGCCCATGTCTGGGTTTGAATTCCGCTGCTGCGTTTTCATAACCTAATACAGAGAACTCCAGATACTATGTCTAGAAAATCTGTCCAAGCCGACTTTAGCTTTGCAGCCTCACAAATCATCTGCAAATTCATCTGGGGGAGGAATAAGACTCCTTTCTCCTTCCGCTGATTGTCTCCAGCAGACAGCTCGAGAATAAACGTTAGCAGCAGGACTGTGAGTCCAGGCTGACACAGCATTTGCAGCCAGTTTCCACTCCAGGGAGACCCTGCAAGGTCCACGGCAATTAGCCACTGTAGCTCCAGGCTGGGAAAGGAAGCATCGAGAATCCATCTCAGAGCGCAACGGGCGAGGCGCGCAGCCCTTGTGTAATTAGAATGGAAGTTCTACGCTTAGTTAACCTAATGAGCATTAACCGTGTGTTCACTCTGCTCCCAAGCAGGAAGAGGATCCCCTCTCTCGTCTCTGAAGCCCAGCTCCCCATCCAGAAGGAAGAGATGGATGACTTCATCTAGTCCCTGCCAGGCAGTAGCTCTCCCATCCTGGTGAGTCCCCACGCTCCACTAGACAACTTAAGCGAGCATGGACCATTGTCTCACCATCTCTAAACATTGGATGGAAACACATCCTAGCGGCTATCTGTGTATCCAGGTTGCATTCTGGAAGCGGAGCTGTCTTCCCTGGAAAACCCGGGCTTGACTTGGCCACTTCCCATGAAAGGCAACAGATGTGCTTAGCCCTGCACCATGGCGACACACCTCTGTGTCTCAGTTCTTCCCAAGCATCCACCCATCACTTCAGAAAAGAAAAAGTCACCAAGAGGGTTCACTGAAGTTGAAAATGCTGAATACAAAAGGCCCATAACTCCTTTTTCCTGGAAGTTCTGCCACCAGGTCTTCATGGGCGGAGTCAGAGAATTCTCTGGAACGTGGTTGATGTATAAATGACAGAGAAGCAGCCAAGAAGAGAAAGAACTTGGATTACAGAGCCAGACAGATGTATCTGTGTTCAAAGTCTGGCTTTACCATGTGCTGGCTGTGTGTCCTTGCAAAGTTATTTGAACTCTCTCTGCCTCTGTTTCCTAATCTGTAAAACGGGGACAGTAATACTGACCTCCTAGGGTTCCTGTAACTAGACAAGGAAATAGGAGTGGAGGTTCCCAGTCCAGGTGAGGCCCTTGGTGAGTGAGTGTGCTCCACGAGGGATTAAAAACACATCAAAGGATTCAGATCTGAAGACCCAGAAGTCTGTAGACACACTTTCCTTTTGGTCCATCCTAATGGCCCGAGAATGTCCCTAATCATCTTTAAGACCCTTTTTGCCTGTAACACTTTATAAGCCTGATAGGGACCTAGGTTGATTCCTGGTCTGCAAAAGTTTGTTTGTTTGTTTTTAAAAGGATTTTTCAAAACCCAGATGTCTCTTTGGGCCCCAGAAAGACAGCAATAATCCAGGTGAGGAAACTGAGGCTCAGGTAGGGTAAGAAACTTGCTCAAGTTCACCACACAAGGAAGTGACACAGCTAGATATCAAACCCCAGAGCCTGATTTAAAGTTTAGTATCTTAAACGTGACTTTGGGTAATTAGTGCATGTCTAGTCTGTAGCTGGGGGGAGCTGATAAACCATCTCTCCAAAAAAAAAAAAAAAAAAAGGCTTTAAAATGTAACATTTGCCAATTCCCAGGGTAGAAATATTCCAAGTATGGCTGATTTGAAGTTACTAATAGTCTAAGGGCAGATTCCCAAAGTTCCTGAAATTTTAACAACTGGTTCTTATGAACTGGCTCCTGGGAAGCCCCAGGATGTGACTGAGGGCGAGCACGAAATACTGGTGGGTCCAGAGGAGAAGCCCATCCAACCCAGCTCCGGGGATTTCATTGCAAAACTCAAGAGGCAAGAGCCATAACCTCCTTGTGCATAGGTCCCTAGAGCAGTCCACTTTTTAAGCCCAAATCTTTTTTTTTTTTTTAACATTTCCTTGGATTCTCTGAGATGCCCCCAGGATCCTTCCAACAAATTGCCTTTTGGCCAAGATGATTCAAATGGAGCTTTGTGTCTGAAAAATCAAAGAATCTTATTAACAAATGCAGAGGGATCTCTGCATCAAGGTCTTCGGTTACCAGAATCAGGAGAATGTTCTTCCATAGAGCGCGAGCCAGTGTATTGATGTCAATTAAACGTGGCTTCAATGGATAGACGCTCTCTTCTGATATTTCAGGGACCAGTACTCCCAAAACAGTGGAAACAATCACCCTCCCAAAGGATGATCTAGCAGCCAGATCCTTGGGTGCACTTAAACATGTGTTTATACACCTCTGCAGAGAGACTGAGAGAACATTATGACCACAAATAACACAAACTGACATTGGAAAAGCCAGTGCCCACTGAAGAGATTATCAGTGATGAAGATGAATTATCTCTGAAATTATAACAGAAGCCAACAGTAAAGAACAATTCAATTTCAAAGGGAAGAGGCTTAGGAACATTGCAGAAATTCAGCTAGAGAGAAAAGCGAGAAATAAATGTCTGTTCTGAGGGCTACCTGAACCTGGCAGTCAGGGGGATCCGAGCTTTTCTCTCTGCTGTTTTCCAGCTCTGTGACCTTGAACAGGGTACGTTCCATCTTGGAGCTCCAGGCTCCACTTGTATAACACGAGATAAATGATTCAGAATGGCTCCGAGAAACAAACACAGAATGTGGGGCTCATTTAGTATTGTTTTGGCCCATAATTAATATTCAAGAGGTGGTAGGTAATGTAACCACAGTGACAATGATGATGGTGACAATGTGGAGGAGGAGGAGGACTACAGGGCAAGTCCTGCGTCCTCCAGAAACCCTTCCTGACCACTCTCACCCTCATCTTTGGGTACCGTCCTGATGTAGTCCTCACATCCACAGTTAAGCAGATAATGACCTGTGTGTGTGGAGGACCAAGGACTGTTTCAAGTAGCTTCTGTGTCTCACGGGATGATAAAAGCACACGACCAGAAACCAAATTGCGTTTCAGAGAAGTTTAGGCATTTGCTCAAGATCACACAGCTAAGAAATGGCAGCGTTCGGCAAGTTCAAAAACAGGTCTGTCCTACTGCACTTGGCCTCCACTTGATCTTTCCTCTCCAGAACGTGCTTATCTCTTCATTAAGCTCAGTGTTAGGCTCAGGGGACCCACTCTTGTTGTTGGTGATGAGAGTCCTGTTGCTGCATTTCCAAATCCCACGTTGACCTAAAATAGGGACCTTCTGATGGATGATGGCTCCAGTCAATGTCAACTACACACGGAGGATGGATGATGGATTCTTGCCCTTCCTGGAGCCGCAGCTTGATGGATTCGGCGTAGCAGAATTAAACTGGAAGTGGTCCAACAGGGCCTAATCTCCCACGTTGGTATCAAGGATGATGGGGAACAAAACTTGCAGAGGTATCAGCATTGCTTGGTTGCACCTGGCCAGCAATTAAGACTCAGCAAGTGTTTGCATCGCAGTTAATTCAGATTTATTTTCCTACTAAGACTCCCGGACATTGACCTGTCCACCTGATGGATGCCCACGACCTCCAGAGTTTCCATGCAAACAGGGCCAGGGAGGCTGCTTGGAAGCACTGCTGTGGCTCCTCCAGGGTCCAGACACACTCGGCATCGGCCCCTTTCTTGGGCTTCAACAACTAGGGCCAAGGGCTCTTGACCTAGGCTGCTGGGGTTCTAGTCCCCGTTCCACCACCAACAAACTGAGTTCCCTTATCTACATAATCAGAACGGTATTGCAAATGCATACATCTATTGTAAGGAGTAAGTGAGATTTCACTTATCAAATGAGTCCCAGGCCGTCAATGCCTCTGTCCTTGCCTGCACCGAGCGCCCTGGTCACCAGCCACCAGGAAGGCCAGGGGCAGATGGAACGGAAGGAACTCAGATGACCTCCACCCTTCCATCCCTCCTCCTCCATCTCCACCACCCATCACACACCCCGGCAAAACACCCGGCTGCCTCTCCCAGCTTCCCTCCACTGGGAAAACATATGCTGTGGGGTCTGAGCTCCGAACAGATACCTGCGCCTCCAAAAACTATGCCCCACTGCATTTCTAAAATGTGAGTGATAATGTGAACTGATAAGAAGGGGCAAAACTGTCTGTCAGTGTTGGGCACGGGCGTCATACCATACATGCTAATCTTGACCCCAGATCTTTCATCTTGCACGAAGGGACTGTATTCTCTTTGCAAAAGTCCTCTCCCTGTCTCTCCATCTCTCTTTCTCTCTCTCTGCATCTCTGTTTTACTCTGTGTTCGTCAATTTTCTCAATCTCTTTCTGTGTATTTAACTCTATCATTTCTTCTGGAAGTCGTTCTCTCTCTGTCTCTGTCTCTCTCTCAGCATTTCTGTGTATGTGTAGGAATTCTCCCAGTCTCTCTTCCTTTAGATTTCTCATACCCTCCCTGTCTCCCTGTCTCTCAGCTATAGTAATTAAGAGTCTATCTTCTAGATCCATCTGCCTGAACTTGCAGACTCGCTCTGTGCTTTAAGATCTATGTGAACTTGGGCGATTTATTTAGTCTCTCTAAGCTCATGTTCTCTCTTCCAAAGTAAGGAAAACAACAGTATTTACCTTTAAAATAACAGTATTCACCATTTACACGAAGAGTAAATGAAATAATGCAACACGGTGCCCGGCACAAAGCAAGCACTCAGTAATCGTTAGCCGTTATTATTTCTCCCATTTCAGGTGCATTCTCTTCCTTCCTCTGTCTCTGTGTTTCTGACTCTGTCTCTCTGCCTCTCTCTCTCCCCCTCTCCTCAATTCCCTCCCTCCCTCCCTCCCTCCCTTCCTCCATCTGTCCCTCCGCCCTCTGTCCCTCTGTCTCTTTTCCCCTCTTTCTGGACAGAGGTTTGCTGTCGCTCCTTCCCTAGATTTGTTTAGTCACACCAGGCTCTTGATCAGGTGTGGATCCCAGGTAACACATCGGATATTAAAAAGTAGCATTTGCGGTGCAGAGACGAGGATAGATGGTTCGGCATCCCCCACCAGGTTGCCCAGGAGACGGCCCAGGGGTCCCATGACGACGGGGCGATGCTGGCGCCGTTGTGCTGCGCCGAGGAAAGCACCTGCCGCGCGTCCCTGCGAGATGAGCGGCGCCGCCCGCCCGCCGGCGCGCAGGGGGCGTGAACAGCGGGCAGGTCGGAGTGCGCGTTCCCCGAAGGGAGCAGAAGCTGCGACGATTATTTATCTGAACACGCTTTTTAACTCGCAACACAAATTCCGTTGCCAATTGAAGTCTATAAAGAATTAATTAGGGAGCTCCACGAACAGTCAAAACTCATAAATTTGTCACTGTCGAGAAAAATCATTTCCCCTGTGAGGCATGAAGGATGGCTGTCAGAAGACGGAAAGAAAGGCAAACAGTCAAAGAAGCGGGCCCGCCGCCGCTTTCCTTTCCTTCCTCAGGGGGAAGGAGCTGGTTACCAACTGAGAGAATTCAGAGGGGGAAACTGGCCGTGCCCCCGGATCGTAGCTCCACCCGGGCCAGGCTGGCCACGTGGGTGGTGCTCACTGCTGGTGCCCCAAGAGCCCAGCTTGATGGTTGGCGCGTAGTAGGAGCTTAACATATCTGGAAGTGACTGAAGATTCAAAAGGAAACAGTTGGCAAGGATGAAGTTGAGGGACCCAGTTTCTGGCACTGAATCTGGCACCCCTCCACTGCTCTCTGCCACTTCCTGTAAAACCGGTGCCGCGGGAGGCATCCTCTCCTCCTTCTGAGCAGTGACTACAGCCACCCGGCTGTTACCATGGCAACGCTGGTAACAGTGAAGAACGGCGACTATGAACTCCAAGAGCCTAGCCACATCCTCACTTCTGTGAGCGTCTGTTTCTCCTTCATGTGTAAAAAGAAGCTTGTGATGGCGTCTACATCATAGAGTTTTTGTGGAGATTAAATGAGAAATCCATTTGGATACGAGCCACTGCTGTTAATACTATGAGAAGTGAAGAGGGGTGTGTTCCTCCGTTAGGGCTGCAGTTACAAAATGCTGCAGACCGCATGACTCATCATACCACATTTATTTTCTCACAGCTCTGGAGGCTGGAAGTCCAAGATCAAGGTGCTGGCGGGGCTGGTCTCTCCTGAGGCCTGTCCTCTTGCCTTGTTGATGGCTGTCTTCTCCTGTGTCCTCATGTGCTCTTTTCTCTGTAGATGCCCTCCTGTTTCTCCGTGTGTCCACATGTCCTTTTCTTTAAAGGACAGCCATCAAATTAGATTACCATCCCCCCTCCACTAACAGCCTCATTTAACTTAATCGTCTCTTTAAAGGTAGGTCCTGTCTCCAAATACATTCTGAGGTACTAGGGGTTGGCTTCAGTATATGAATTTTGGGGGGACACAGTTAGCTTCTAATAGGGATCTTCAGTATACTTATGCTTTGGTTTAAGCTTTCTAGAAGCTCAAGAGATCACAAAAATTTACCTTCCCCCGGCCCTGAGGCTGAGCTCACCCTTGGGAAATGTTTAACCTAAAATGTTTTTCAAACCCGACCTGTTAGCACACAGAGAGCCAGGCAGACCAGAGATGTGGGCACATGCCTTGGCTCTGCCCCTAGTTGACTGTGTAATAAGATCTCAATTAAATGTCTTACTCTCTCCCTGGTCCGCATTCAGAAGAAGTGGATTGAACCACATGGTGCCCAAGATCCCAACTACTGTAACTCTCACTATATGGTTGTTTAAGGCACTGAAAGGACCTGTAAAGGTTCACATACAAAATATGAATTTGTTAAAAACACTTTGTCTCTTCCCCACTCTGTCTTGAGGAGTTGGTTTCTGGAGTTCCCCGTGGTGGTGGGCATGTAGCAGAGGACGCTAAAACCATGTGAGAAAAACAAAACAAAAAAAAGCTCAGGGTCTCAAGATGGTGTGAAGACTCATGAGCACCTTTATTAATGTGATTCCTCCATCTTGCCCAGTATCAAGAAGAGATCGTGGGTCCAAGTTGTCACGAGAAAGAAAAGAATCTAACACACAATCGTGTCCATGCGTGCAGCCCAGCACACGGCGTAAAGGTTTCCTTTGCCCTTCTCTTCAAATCGCCTGTTAACCCCATCAGGATCCACCACTGGGAGCCTTTGTGGGTCTGTCTCTTCTCTAGCCTCTGCCTCCTTCTCCCCTCTTTACCCTCAAACCCTTGGTCTTTACTATACTGCTGCCAAGGTCTTGCTCTATCATAAAGGAACTCCTTAAAACCCTCAGCTTCTGAACATCATGCCTGATTCTTCCCGCTGTTGTAAGAAGAGGCTTCAAGCCTTTCACTGTCCTCAGGTGAGAGCAGTTGAGTGCGGTGGGTAGAACGGATGATCTGGAGTCAGTCTAGTGAGGCTTGAATTCCCGATCTTCCACTTAGTAGCTGTGTGACCTTGGGAAAGTTACTTAACCTCTCTGTGCCTTAGTTTATCTGTGATCTGGGAATGACAATGGTTCCTATCTGTTAGGGTTGTTTTGAGAGTTAAATGAGCAAATATATATAAAGTCTGGAGACAGTGCCTGGCAGGTAGTAAGTGCCACACATGTTAACTTTTAACTCAGAGGTGAGCAGCCACACTAGTGGTTGGAGTTGGCCAGCACAATTTATTGGGGTGCATTTTAAAAATCGTGGCTTCCTTTTAAATTTCGTGTTTTGTATCTGTTTTATAAAATACCTAAAATATGAATATAATAGTACATATTAGCAACTTAAAAAAGTATAGTGGGAGAATGCTCAAAACGCAGTAACACATACAATCAAAACAGCTTGGAGATCCTTGATCTCCACTAAGCAAACAACCCTTTAAAAAAAATAATAATTTGTGGAATAGTATCTTTCAGAACATACCTTTTTCTTAATGCTGACTTTCTGAGCCCAATGTAGTTGCTATTATGCTAACACAACTTCAGTCTCTTTATTCTGCCTTATTAAAGACCACCTCCCACCAAGAATGGAAGGGAAACCTCAGCCTGTTACTAATAAATTTTTACAATCACCAAACCGCACAACAAAGACAGCATCTGAAAGAGAGAACGGAAGACTGTCGGGGGCGTTTAATCCGCCATAAATTAGTGAGTATGGCTATTGTACAACCCGTCTTGCCAATCTCTGCTCATTGGTACCCCCACCCCCACCTCCAAACCCTGGTTTTGAACGATATATGTGTCGTTTCCTCTTGTAGTCCTTTTATCGTGCATTCTCAGGAAAAACGCTACATTTTCCTGCATCTGCTTTTTTTTCATTCTAACGTCCACTACATGTCTAATTTCAGATATTGACTTCAATTTTTAAGTCCACGTTCCCAGAGATGCTGTGTAATTTGAGTACTTGCCTTGGGTAATAGCTTCTAGCGGTCTCGTTCCAATCTTCTTGTATCTCTGGGGAAAATTTCCTAAATCCCCTTGCCAGTACCCAGAATTGTGTGATCTTGTCATCTTAACTTTCTCCATGTAAGTTTGTACCAAGGCCATCTGCCTCTTACACGCCTGCCTTCCTGATGCTAAGTGGCATCGCCTGAAAGTAAAGAGGGCTGCTGATGGCGGTGGGGACTGACGGCGGATTCTAGCCCTACAGGAAGGCTGCTCTACCTCGGTGCTACTGGCATTTGGAGCCAGGTAGCTCTTTGCAGGGGCTGCCCTGTGCGTTGTAGGGTGCTTAGTGGCATCCCTTGTCTTCACCCACCAGATGCCAACAGCGTCCCTACCAAAGTCATGACAACACAAATGTCTCCAAGGTATTGCCAGAGTTTCCCCTGGGAGGCTCAGTTCGCCCTGGTCGAGAGTCCCTCCTTAGAAGTAGTCAAGCAAAAGGTGAACACTCACCTCAAGTTCCTCAAGTTCAAGTGCCAAATGGAAACTTGAACCAGATTCTTAACTCCCTGGATACTATAAAAGTCGACAGTACCATAAACGCCATTAAGTTAGTGGCGTTGCTGGTGTGAGACAGGAGAGAGAGGAAAGAGGTGGGAAGAGGACAAGTTTAGAATCCAGGCCAGATGGATTTGGGGTCCCCCAAGGCACCGTCTGAGATGGTTCCCGTTCCCTCACTCCCACATCGACCCTGGTGGGGCTTCTGTTGGACGTAGCAGGAGAGGCAAGAGGCTGACTTAGGGCTTTGAGATTCATAGCAACGGGCGATACCTCCAGAGTGTAGCACGGACCAGGTGGCTGAGTCTCCCCCAAGTGGCCCTCAGGGATGTTCTGCCCTTTCTTTCAAAGGAGCAAGCACATCTCTTAAGCTCTCCACCCACTCCCCACCGGCTCTGTGCTCCAGCGTCTCTGAGTACCAGGAGTTCATTAGAGCAGATGCGTACTCCTGGCATTCCTGAGCTCTCTTTCCTATTTCAGGACCATCAGCTTCCTCTCTGGGGTGCGGGAGGCATGTCAGGAGATGCGGGAAAGGGGGACAGCCACAGCTTGGCCCCCTCCCTGCCCTTGGACCCCCACTGCTAGCACAGCCCTCATAGACATACACATTCCAGGGTGAGGTGTGCAGACAGACACAAGACATCATTTTCATGGCAAATGACATGCAGCCTAAGAGGCACGGACTGTGCAAAGCTATTATAAACCGCTACTGACTGTATCTATTATTATTAAATACCCATCTCTCTAGAGCTTGGGGATTTGGGGGTTTTTTAAGGCCAGCCCCCAGCTCTGAAATTGACAGGGCCAAGATAATTAGACCTCACCTTCAAGGACCTCATTCCGCCTACCTCCCCACAAAGTTAGCCGTTGGGTTTCTTGGCTTTCCCATTAAAACAGCTCTTATGCTTAGCTGAGCCATATTTCAATTTAATTGTCCTGCCCACGATAGACTCACTGTCTCGCAAGCTGGAAGGAGAATGAATTAGAAGTTTCCTGTTCTGCCTCAAAGAGTCTGTCCCCTCCGTGATGCTATGTTTAGCGCTTGTGTGGGCACGTAGCTGACGCCAAATACATCTTATAGCTTTAACTCCTGTTTTGAGGGGATGCTTTCTCTACTAAGAGTGAAGCTGAGGGGTGGAAGACTTGCTTTGATATTTATTCCACTGTCTGCCTCACTTCCTGCAGACTTTAGGGCTTGATCTGTCTAAGAAAGGAGGGAGCCTTCTTCTTCACTGGAAGCACTGCGTGCCGATAAGGGGGATCCCGGCTGGCTGTCCTGCACTTGTGTTTTCCATTTAGGCAGCACGTACCGCACACCCGCTGGGTGCCGCGCCCCGTGCAGGGCATGGGTGACACAGCTGTGAATAAGTCACAGCCCCTGCCCTCAAGGAATCACTGAGTCTGACGGGGAAACAGACTAGTAACTGGACATTGCAATATGACACGGTAATAAAAACAAGAACAATGAAAAAGCAGCTCTCAATTTTTGAGCCCTGGCTCAAGGGCTAGGGTAAAAGGAAGGAATGGAACACAGGGTCTGGGGTCTGACAGCCCAGTTTCAATACCATCTTGAACACTGATCCACTGGAATGGGTAAACTTGGAATAGTCACTCTCTCTCTCTCCTGGTTTCTAGATGTGGAGTCTTGGACCAGTCGGGTAACCTCTCTGAGCCTCATTTCCCTCATCTCTAGGATGAGAACAATAGTCACCCCACCGAGGGCTGTGTTAAGGACTGGATGCACTAGCACCTACAGTGGTATAGATGCCCAATAAAGATTAGCTATCATTATAGCAATCACCCCGTGAGGTAAGGCTTCTTATTATCCCCATTTTATGGATGGGGAAACTGAGGCTCAGATAAGCTATATTACTTGTCCAGTGTCCCACACCTGTAACTGGTGGTCCTTGGATTTGAAGCTTTGTGGGGTGCCAAAGCCATGCTTTGGACCAGTTCAACAGGAAGGAGCTAGAGGTTTTGGAGGAGAATAAGGACAGGGTGTCTGAGGGAACAGCTTAAACCTCTACCCTGCATCTTGCAGCATGAAGACAAAGGGGAAATGGCTCCAGGTGCCACAAGAAAAGACTAGAGGGAGTTAGCATCTTCCCCTCGTTATCTTCCTCCCTCTCTGCTCCCTTCATCCCTCTTACCTTGTTTCATCATCATTCTCCGTTTCAGCGTTCCCATTTGAATGTCCAATTGGCATCTCAGTCTTAGGATAACCAAATGCAGACTCAGGAGTTCTAACCACCCTTCCCAATGTACTCCTTGCCCCAGTTCTCCCCCATGTCTTAGCCACTCGAGCCCCAAACTGACAAGCCACTTGATTCTTCTTTTTCTCACCAGCAAAACAGGGCAACCCCACCGTTCTTTTTATTGAAATGTGTTTGACATAGTGTGTAAATTTAAGGTGTACGACCTGTTGATTTGATACATTTATATGTGGCAATGTGATTGCCATTGTAGCATTAGCTGACAACTCTATCATGTCACATAATCATCATTTCCTTTTGTGGTGGGAATAATTAAGATCTAGTCTCTCAGCAAGTTTGATGATTATAATACAGCCATCACCATCCTGTGCATTGGATCTCCAGGACTTGTTTATTTACTCACTACAAGTTTGTTCCTTAAGCATCACTCCTAGTCCCTCACACCCCACCCCTGGCAACCACCTTTCTACTCTCTGTTTTCACGAGTTCAGCTTTTTTAGATTCCACAGATAAATGAGATCATACAGTATTTGTCTTTCTCTGACTTATTTCACTGAGTGTAATGTCCTCAAGGTCCATCCCTGTTGTCGCAAATGGCAGGATTTCCTTCCTTCTCGTGGCTGAATAATATTCCATTGCATGTGTACACTACATCTTGTTTATTCATTCATCCATTGATGAACACAGAGGTTGTTTCCATGGAAACCCCACCTTCAAACCAGCAACCAGCTCCTCACTTCTCTCCACCTCCTCTACCCCCATCATCTCTCAGCATCTCTCAGCTGCTCACCGGCCATCCTGCTTCACCCTTTGCCTTCCACATTCCATTCCCCACACAACATCAAAGAGTTTTTGAAAACAAAACATATCTTGATATTCTCCAATCAAAAAGCAGCTAATGGTCTCCCTCTACATTTATTATAAAATCCAAACTCCTTCACCTTCCAAAACCCAGCCTCATCCTGTCCACTTCTATGCTAACTCGCTCTGCATCTGTCATGTGGCCGCCTAGCTCACCTTCCTGTGTCTCTTTGCACCACTGGGCCTTTGCACTGACATTCCTTTAGCCTGAGATGCTCACCCTTCGATTTTTAGGTATCCGTTTCCTTCTTGTCTTTGAATCTCAGCTCAAAAGTCACAACTTCCGAGAGGACCTCCCTGACTTCCCAGCTCCCCCAGACCCATTCCCGGTTTTATTCTTGTATCCACGTATCACCCACTCACATTTTTCCTGTTTTGTTTCTCCTGACTTGAATGCAAGTGCGTGAAAAGGGTTCCCATGTCTATTCTGTTGATGTTTCCTCAGTACCTTGAACACAATCCGGCGTGAAACAGGGATAGCACAGAAGTGCACCATAAATATTTATACCACGAGTACATAAATGAGTTTCTCCCTTCCTCCCTCCTGTCCCTCCTTATCTCCCTTTTCATCTCTTAAATTCATTATTCAGAGGAAGGATCTGAGATATATAATGTCTCATGCTTAGCCATTCGTAACCAGTGGGTAAAAATCCTAGAACCCTTAAAACATAATGAGGACTTCTAAATTCTAAAACGTAACATGCGGACGGGTCCTCTGAAGGGCTTAGCAGCCTCAAGAAAATGGCTCCTGTTTCCATGAATACAAATGAAGAAGGGTCGCCCAACAATTACCTTCAGAGAAGCCGCGCGACTGTAATCACCGTCAGAGTCTCTGCGTGGTCTCTGATGCGTACCCCCAAATTCACTTCATTAGTTTTAATTATCCCCGCCACCAGCAAGCCAAGACTTTTGAGCTATTTTAGAAACAGAATTAGCCAACTTGGAGATGGAATAACTTTCTCCAAGGTGTTTAGTTGTAATTGTTCTCGTGTTGAATAGAAACGAAAAGTAGCACCCATTTGCTGAGGAATTATGTCGCATTTTTGAGGAAGATGCAGTTTGATGAGATTCTTCACCTTTCTGGATTCATGAAGGTCAAATTCTACCCAGACTGACTCTGGCTCTGGCTACACTGTTCCTACTTTCTCCCACGACTTGATTCTGAGTCCAGAGTCACATTTCTCTCTCCCTTTCATATACACACACACCAGCAGCAGCAGCAGCAGACTAATGCAAAGCCTCACAGCCCCATGCACACACGTGCTTGCGTGCACTCAAACACACCCACCCACCCCATCCCTAGCATCGCAACAGCAGAAAACCACTCCGTGAAATGTACACGAAACACACACCTACATACATTCACAGAAAACAACACAAACCACGTGCCCGGCCTGAGCACTTCTTACCTGTTTGCCATCACCATGCCGTAGCATGAGGCTTTATCATCTTTTGTCCCGCCTGCGGCAGGCGCCTCCCCTTGGCCCCCATGTTTCCGCTCAGCAGCCAGCAGGCTGCCTACCCAGGGAGAGTCAGATCACATCCCTCCTCCAAAGCCGTCTACTGGTCCCTCTTCACAGGTGAGTCAAGTCCTTACCACATCCTACCAGCCCCCAGCTGATCCGGCCCCTGCTTCCCTTCCAACATCACCTTGTATTACTCACTCTGCTTCAGCCACTCTTGCCTCTTGGATATTTCTGGAATCCACCACCTCCACATCTGCCTCGGCACCTCTGTGCTGGCTGTCCCATCAGCCAGCACATACTTGCCACCAATACCCATGTGGCTTGCTCCCTCCCTTCAAGCAAGCCGTTGCTCAGCTCTTCTGAGAAGCCCTCCCTGATCACTCCATCTGAAATATCACCCTCGGTCTCCTTTACCCCTTCTTCACCTTGATTTTTGTTCCATATCAACATCAGCTCACAACATAACATCATTAATTATCTGCTTATTTGTTGTCTCTCTATTCTGTGTAAGAATGTGCCAGCAGGAGAAACGGAGTGAGGAAAATAAAACTCGGTTTTAACACCTATAGACAGATAGAGGCTATCCCCCTGCAGAAACTTCCACTAAGTGGAAAGAGAATTTGGGGGGAAAGCCCAGCCAAAAGAATGTTGTAAAACAGACACAGGGCTGGGGAGGGATAAATCAGGGGCTTGGAATTAACATACACACACTACTACACATAAAATAGATAAACAATAAGGACCCACTGTATAGCACAGGGAACTATATTCAATATCTTGCAATAATCCATAATGGAAAAGAATCTGAAAAAGACCATACATACATATGTTAGTGACTGAATCACTTTGCTGTGCACCTGAAACTAACACAACATTGTAAATCAACTACACTCCAATTTAAAAAAAAAAATGTTTTTAAAGTAGACACAGAGATAGATGATAGATAGAGATGTAAAGAAACAATACAGTAATATCAATATCAATAATTAATGCCAAACCCTCTGCTAAATATATTACATTTATTATGTCAAGTCCTTATTGTAATAATTCAAGGTAAGAATTATTGTCCCCATTTGAGATGGGAGTTACACTGAGGTTCAGAAAGATTAGGGAACTCTCCAAGGGTGACATCACTTGGAAGTGACAAAGCCTGAATCTAAACCTGGACTCACTTCATTTCAGCTCCTTTTTATCAGACTCCAGTGGGATCTGCCTGATTCCATTAACTTCACTGTCTTTCTTTCTTTCTCTCTTTTTTTTTTTTTAATTGAAGTACAGTCAGTTACAATGTGTCAGTTTCTGGGGTACAGCACAATGTCCCAGTCACGCATATACATAAATATATTCACTGTCTTTCTTATTGAGAGTCTGCCCTTCCTAAGCAGGGAAACCTAGGAGGAAAACTAAAAGCACTTGAAAAATCATAAAATCGCTTCCCCCATCCCTGACTGCTGGCGCTCCCCAAATAGGAAAGTTTTGTATGTGTTTGCAAATGCTAATCCACTGTGGAGCCTTGTTTTCAAAAGGGAGACTGTAATCCATAAGAACTGAGATGTGCTTCTTATTGTCATGTGCCTAAGCTCAGAGTAATTACGGGTCTTTAGCTCTTTTGGTCTTCCTGGGACTGGATGCAAAGGAGTTGATAAACTTCCAGAAGCTGCCATGCACCGTGTTGAACAGGAAGCTTTAGACTCTGTGCCAAACAAATAAAACCCACCAAAGAACATAGGCATTATGAGTGAGGATTTAAGATACTCCAGCAGGATGCAGGGTTCATTTTATATACATTTATAAAGTGCCTACTATATGCTGGGTACTGAGGATGCAGAAAAGATAACACCGAGCATCTATTCTCAAGGAGATCAGACAGGATCCCCTCTGGCAGACGCATGGGTGACAGACACAACAACACTCCAAGACCAGGCAGAGAGATGAGGGGCACCCGTCCATCAGTTAACCCGGTGCAAGCTGAATCACCGAGTGGCCTTATTGGTAGGCTTGGGGGACCTGCATGGGCTTGAGACAAACGCTGAATCCAGTTCTACTGTTCACCTGCCAGGACTGTAGCATTCCGCAAGCTGGGTGACCTCTCTTAAGCTTCAACTTCCCTGTAAATCAAATCAGGATGGTGATGACCACCTGGTAGTGTTGTGGAGAGGATTAAATGAATAATGATGCAAAGAGCCACACACAGTGCCTGACTCATTGTAGGCACTCAACACATGGTAATTATAGAAAGCCAATATAGAAGGAGGGAAGGAGGGAAGTGAGCTAGGGAGGGAGGAAGGATTTTATGTCAAGATGCAGGCAGATGAAAATGATCTGACATGCCTGCTCCACTGCAGTGGAGGGAACTGACAAGAAGTCAACTTCAGGAACCATTTCATCCAGGAACAGGAATGAGATGCACTTCTGTGGGTGACCTCAGAATTTGACAGTATTTTCCATTCAAGAAATGTCCAAGCGTCCTCCATCCATCATCCCAGTGCCCACACCCTCTTCATCACCCTTGTCAGACTCATGGGGGCTTGCACCAAAAAGAACACCGTATTTGTACAACAAATACCAAAGCATGAGCTTCAATTTGGCAAAGGTAACCAGAACCTGTATGATGTCCAAGACTTTAATGCAGAAATTCCCCTTCCGGAAAACACCATAAGGAGAGATCCTGAAACACAAACTTTGTTTGCAATGTGATTTACAATACAGAGAACAGGAAGCAACCCAACTGCCCCGTAATATGGCACTGGTTGAACAAATGTGGGCACATTAATATGATGGACTGTTACACGTTCATTAAAATTATGTTTATGAGTATTTTTAATATCATGGGGAAATACTTACTCAACAACAAGTAAAACAAAGAGGATGCAAACTTGTATTACTTTAGTCTCAATTCTGTAAAGAAATGAAAATATACTGGAGGAAACTGTGCTGGAGTGGCCAGCCCTTAGTGTTGCATTTAAGAATGATTTTTTTTTGTTTTGTTTTGCTTTGTAATATTTTTCTTATTTTCCAGAGTTTATACTGTGGTATGATGAATTTTTTTCTCCATTTCATTCCATTGCCGGGAAATCAATTTCTTCCCACTGCTGTTCTGGGATCCTGGCCATCTTCAAAGTAAGACAGAAAGGTGCGGATTGAGAAAGGTGGAGAAACGCAGCGACTCATTTAGAATTATGATAAACTGCAATCATGCTAACTGATGATCAGTCTTTACCAGAGCTTTGTCTTAACGTTGTTTCCCAAAGCTTAGCTGGAAAGAGCTGCACCTTTACCTCCACCTCCCTAGCACAGCACTTGAAGGATCTTAGATTTCCACCCATCTCCAGGCTCAGCTGGGGGAAAACTAGATGGAACTTAGAAACTGACATCCTGGAGTAAAGCTGACAGGAAGAAGTGGGATATTAGGGAGAAGATCAGAGAAATTAAGAAACCAAGGGACCCATTGGAGGGAAAGGGGGAAAGAGACCACAGGAAAAATTAATCAGAAATTCATCTACCTACAAAAGTCAAACAGATAACCAAGCTGTGTGTGAGAAGCAATAGGGAATAGTGGGGACTGTGGCAAACTGAAGAATTCATACCCTGTTGAATGAGAACAATTAACTCAATTGCAGGTGAATGTACAATGCAGGAATGCAAGCCCGGTTTTTGCCCAGCTTTTCCCATTTTTCAGTCTAGAAATCCATATTTTTATGTAAAATACCTCCTATTTTTAAATATTGGCAGATATTTAAATATTTAAACTCCCTTTATGAAGACATGATCTAATTATGATTTAAAAAAAACGTGTTGTGCCTTTTTGGTGGATGGACACATGGGGTATTGTTACTTTTCTCTATTTTTTAGGTAAGGAAAGAGAAACAAAGATAAAATTAAAAACCCCTACAGACCAAGTAAAATGTTGATTGACAATGCATATCCCGCTTTCAACTACACCGCGGTAGAAGACTCCTCTTTTACCTACATGAGGTAGACTTAATGTGCACTGCGAGGTAATTAAAAGGGAATCTCAAAGTTTTTCACTTATTTTCGACTGTTTTTTCAGGAATGGACACCACCATCTCACCCTTGCAAATGTTAAAGGATTACAAAATAATGAACATCCTTTAACAATCAGAATACAAGAAAAGACGGGGGTAAAAACGAGACATGGAGTGAAACTTGGCAAGTCACCCCTCGCTGACCTTCCATCTTCCCCATCCCCAGCTCTATGAGTGAGTGCTGCTGTTGCATTTAAAAGACACATACAGATTAATTTACTTGACAAATGAAGAGAGATGTGAAGCATGTCAGGTCACGGAGATGGTTATGTTGTCGCTGTCTTGATAAATCATTCTCCTCTCTCCTGAGACAATGCCAGGTTAATTCGTGGGTGCCTCTGATTCAGACTGAGAACATGACACTCTTTTGCTGAGGAGTTCAGGTGGACAGATTGTGGTAGCATCTGCTGGGCCAGAAATGATGGGAGTCTTACAAAGGTAACACAGGACCATCACAATTCACTGATGTGACTGCCTCCTTCCAAGGGCTGCCGTCCGGTAACCAAGAGGAAATCAGAACTGAGCGATCCTACAACCTGGCTAGTGGGATCCAAGTGTCCTTGGCTATGACTAACTCACCTTCATGGCACTGGGGTCCTCCTAGCCCAGCACATTGGTTAAAGGATTCTGCCAATGACTATAGAATTGATGAGAACCATTAGCTGAAGTGATAACCGTTAAACTGTAGAGTTAGTGATAACTGATACCCGTGCGAAGCCCACTCTGTCCTAATGATGGGCTCGGATTTCCATTTAATATTTGCAAATGTCGAAATGGGTATTGGCAGTCCCATTTTACAGGTGATGAATTCACTACTGAATGGGTTAAATGGCTTTCTCAACGCCACCAGCTGGGATTTGAAAGAGAGTTCCAAT
Source organism: Camelus bactrianus (assembly GCF_048773025.1). Classification (NCBI taxonomy): domain Eukaryota; kingdom Metazoa; phylum Chordata; class Mammalia; order Artiodactyla; family Camelidae; genus Camelus; species Camelus bactrianus. The sequence continues at coordinate 32,854,491 of NC_133556.1, read as the reverse complement.
CCCATTGTCCCAGCCCACCTCACAGGGACTTGCCCTGATGATCCAGAGCACAGAGATGCAGCCTTCAGTCCATGGCAGAGAGATGTTTTTCAGATATTTGCTGTTTCCCGGAAGATCAAATCCTTCATCAGTTTGATCCTTGAGAGAAAAAGTCATTTTCAAAATACACCTTTGTGCTGTAGCAGAAAGAGGAAAGTTCTAGCACCAGAAAAATCAGGAATTGCATCCACGAACAGCGAGATCCCAGGAAAATCCCTGAAACCCTCTGAGCTTCAGGGGTCTCCTCTGTAAGTGACAGATGGTCTAAGGATTAAACGGACTGGTCCGAGGAGAGCCCCTGGTACTGCCTTCGACACAAGTGAAGGGATGGTTAGTTTTCCCTAGAGGGAGGCTGACAGAGCTGTTCTCCGCAGAACCCACGAACGTCAGTCCCTGAAACCAGAGTGACCTCCAGCAAAAATGCCAACCTCATGCTTTCTCTCCTGTCTTTTGATCCAAGGGAGAAATTCCTTAGAATCTCGCTGCCCAAACAGTGGCCGGCGCCCGGCAGCATCGGCATCGCCTGGGTCAGGGAGGCAGGCTGGAGTGACAGAGGGGTAGGGGGAAGTCTTCACATACGGTGGGCAGGGAAACCCTTTCAGGGGCATTTGGGAGGAGACCCAACGGCAAGCAGCCCATCATGTAAAGGTCTGGTGGAGGGGGCTGCAGACAGAATAGACTGTGCAAAGGCCAAAGTCAGGAGTAGCTTCAGGTCTTCAGGGAACAGGGAAAAAAAAGATGGTGTCTGCTTTCACAGGGAGAGAGCAAGGCTGAAGGGTAGGTACAGATGAGGCTGGAAAGCTTAAGCAAGAGCCAAAATTAGGAGGGGAGAGTATACAGCTCAGTGATAGAGTGTGTGCCTGGCATGCACGAGATCCTGGTTTCAACACCCAGTACTTCCATTAAAGTGAATGAATGAATGAATCAATCAATCTAATCTCCCCAAATTTTGAACATAAATACAAAACAGAAACAGACTCATAGACCTAGAATACAAACTTGTGGTTGCCAGAGGGGAGGGGGGTGGGAAGGGACAGACGGGGAGTTCAAAATTTGTAGATACTGACAGGCATGTGTAGAATAGATAAACAAGATTATGCTGTACAGCACAGGGAAATATATACAAGATCTGGTGGTAGCTCACAGCGGAAAAGAATGCGACAATGAATATACGTATGTTCACGTACAACTGAAAAATTGTGCTCTACACTGGAAACTGACACAACATGTAAACTGACTATAACTCAATAAAAAAAGAGACAAAATTAAGTAGTTTCTCCCAGTCCTTGAGGGGAGATTTCCAAGCTTGCCATGTTAGTCTCAAACACACACACACACACACACACACACACACAATGAACTTTCATTGCACCTTGAAATTCTTCTGGTCACTTATTGCAGTATAACCAATTAAGTACTCATAAATTTATCTGTTTAACGTCTGGCTACCCTGCTGGCCTATAATCTCCTTGAGGGCAGCGACCTCTATGTTGTTCACCATTATATGCCCAGCACCTGGCAAAAATGTGGGCTATGGTAGCTGCTCAATCACTTTTTAGGGAAGAGAGAGAGAGAAAGGCAATCCCAGCTTACAACGTTTCATCAAATGGTAGGTATTAAATTATTTTAAGATTCTTTACCAAATTCCCTTTGAATTATATTTTTCTGTGATTTGAAGGCGCTGGGTTCCATTACCAGAAAAATTTAAGAGGATTTCTTTCGTGTGAGCTATATAAACCTGGATATAAGGCAGTTACAGTTTTTCTTACGCTGTTAGGACAGTAAAAACAACTCAGAAATTTGTGAAAATTTCAAGGCAGGCACGAAAGGTTTTTTGAAGTGCCCTGTGTAAAAGCATGGACTCAGAGGACTTGTGGCGTATTTTAAATCACCATTTTTGAGGTACAACTTTCATATACGAAGAAAATGTACACATTTTAAGTGTACGGTTTGATAATTTGGACAAACATATATAGGTATGTCACGTAAAGGCAAATACGAGATAAAAATTTAAGAGGCTTAATTCTCCATGTTGGAAAGAGATTTCCCCTCAGCCCCTTCCGTTAGAGTGTAAATTTACTTTAGAAAGCTTGTAAGTGTAAGTACTTTCTCTGTCTCTTTGAAATGTGTGCAAATCTTTTTAAAAGCTAAATAAGTCTCCTGCCAGCTTTGGGGAAGCAGTAATGTCTTTCTCACGGACCTGTGAGCCATCTCTTGAAATATATAATCATCAAAGAAAATTGTACCTCTGTCTGCCACTTTCTTGTGGGAGCTGGGAGCCTAACTCCGAGGTTCAGAACTACCTCCTGTCATACATGTATGAGAAGTTCATTTTCCCCTTAGAAAAAGCCAATTAGCAAACACAAATGGCCTCCCAATTACCAGGTGAATCTAGGATGGACAATGTGTGGCGAATGGTACTGTCAGCTCCTCTTTTCTTTTTTTTTTTTTAACATTTTTTATTGATTTATAATCATTTTATCAGATCCTCTTACTTGAGAATCAATTATCATTTATCTTGAGACTGTGTACGTAATACATTGTATCTGCTTGGCTATAGAAAGGGAGTTTTTTTTTTGCAGTCTCTTGGTGATTGCCTGTGGCGCCTATCTCATTCAGGTTTAAAGCTTATTCAGTAGAAAAATTGTTTTCTTTCTCTTCTGCCTTTACAGAGAGATTTTCTGGGTTGGGAGAAGATTTTGCTTTATTTTTTTTTTTAATTGAGTTATAGTCAGTTTACAATGTTGTGTCCATTTCTGGTGTAGAGCACAATTTTTCAGTCATACATGAATATACATATATTCATTTTCACATTCTTTTTCACCATGAGCTACCACAAGATCTTGTATATAGTTCCCTGTGCTATACAACATAAACTTGTTTATCTATTCTACATATACCTGTCAGTATCTACAAATTTCGAACTCCCAGTCTGTCCCTTCCCACTCCCCTCCCCCGGCAACCAGAAGTTTGTATTCTATGTTTATGAGTCTGTTTCTGTTTTGTATTTATGTTTATTTTTTTTTTTTATATTCCACATATGAGTGTATCATATGATATTTTTCTTTCTCTTTCTGGCTTACTTCACTTAGAATGACATTCTCCAGGAACATCCCTGTTGCTGCAAATGGCATTATGTTGTCTTTTTATGACTGAATAGTATTCCATTGTATAGATTTTGCGTTAAATTCTATTTTTTTTCCAAGGATCACCATCACTCTCATCAAGATATATAACATTTTCATCCACCCTGAAAGTTGTCCTGTGGCCCTTTGAAATGAATCCCCAACCCTCCACCCCAGGCAGACCATTAAAGTTATTTCTATCACTGTAGATGAGTTTGACCTACTCTGGAACTTCTTACAAATGGACTCACATGGTGTTTACTCTGACGTAAGGCTTCTTTCAGCCAGTGTGTCTTCGAGATCCAGCCACATTCCTGAATATAGCAAAAGCTGTTTCTTTTAACTGTAGAGTGCTGATCCAGAATTTGTTGTTGCGTTCACCTCTTGATGGACATTTGGGTTTTTGACTCTTGCAGACAAAGTTACTACGAACCTTCATGTACAAGTCTGTTCATGACCCTACATTTTTATTTCTTTTGCATAAGTAGCTAAGGAAGGGACTGCTAAGTTTCATGAAAATGTCTGTTTAACTTTTTAACTCCTTTCCAAAGTAGATATACCATTTTACACTTTATGCCACTTGGGATGGTCAATCTTTTAAATTTTAGACGTTCTATTTAGATCAGTATCTCGTGGCTCCAACTTGCATATGTCTAACAAGTCATGATGTCAGACATTTTTGTGGGTGTTTATTGACTATTTGTGTATTTTCTTCTTTTTGTTTACATATATAAACATTTTTTATTGAGTTACAGTCATTTTACAATGTTGTGTCAAAACAATTTTTCAGTTATGCATGAACATGCATACATTCATTGTCACATTCTCTTTACTGTGAGCCACCACAAGATCCTGTATATATTTCCCTGTGCTACACAGTACAATATTGTTTATCTATTCTACATTTTGAAATCCCAGTCCCTTCCCATCCCCCATCCCCCTGGCAACAAGTTTGTATTCCATGTCTATGAGTCTGTTTCTGTTTTGTATTTTAGTTTGGGTTTTTTTGTGTGTTATTTTTTTAGATTCTGCATATGAGCGATCTCATGTGGTATTTTTCTTTCTCTTTCTGGCTTACTTCACTTAGAATGACATTCTCCAGTAACATTCATGTTGCTGCAAATGGCACTATGCTGTCAGTTTTCATGGCTGAACAGTATTCCATTATATAAATATACCACCTCTTCTTTATCTAGTCATCTGTTGATGGACATTTAGGCTGTTTCCATGTCTTGGCTATTATAAATAGTGCTGCTATGAACATTGGGGTGCAGGTGTCATCCTGAAGTAGGGTTCCTTCTGGATATATGCCCAGGAGCGGGGTTCCTGGGTCATATGGTAAGTCTATTCCTAGTCTTTTGAGGAATCTCCATACTGTTTTCCACAGTGGCTGCACCAAACTGCATTCCCACCAGCAGGGTAGGAGGGTTCCCCTTTCTCCACAGCCTCTCCAGCATTTGTCATTTGTGCATTTTTGAATGATGGCCATTCTGACTGGTGTGAGGTGATACCTCATTGTAGTTTTGATTTGCATTTCTCTGACAATTAGTGATACTGAGCATTTTTTCATATGCCTATTGATCATTTGTATTTCTTCCTTGGAGAATTACTTGTTTAGGTCTTCTGCCCAGTTTTGGATTGGGTTGTTTGTTTTTCTCTTATTAAATCATGTGACCTGCTTGTATATTCTGGAGATCAAGCCTTTGTCAGTTTCATCATTTGTAAAAATTTTCTCCCATTCCGTAGGTTGTCATTTTGTTTTACTTATGGTTTCCTTTGCTGTGCAGAAGCTTGTAAGTTTAATTAGGTCCCATTTGTTTATTCTTGCTTTTATTTCTATTGCTTGGGTAGACTGCCCTAGGAGAACATTTTTGAGATGTATGTCAGATAATGTTTTGCCTATATTTTCTTCTAGGAGGTTTATTGTATCTTGTCTTATGTTTAAGTCTTTGATCCATTTTGAGTTTATTTTTGTGTATGTTGTAAGGGAGTGTTCTAGCATTGCTTTACATGCTGCTGTCCAGTTTTCCCAACATCATTTGCTGAAGAGACTGTCTTTATTCCATTGTATATTCTTGCCTCCTTTGTTGAAGATTAGTTGAACAAAAGTTTGTGGGCTCATTTCTGGGCTCTCTATTCTGTTCCATTGGTCCATATGTCTGTTTTTGCTGTCTTGATGACTGTAGCTCTGTAGTATTGTCTGAAGTCTGGGAGAGTTATTCCTCCAGCCTCTTTCTTTTTCTTCAGTAATGATTTGGCAATTCTAGGTCTTTTGTGGTTCCATATAAATTTTATTATGATTTGTTCTAGTTCTGTGAAATACGTCCTGGGTAACTTGATAGGGATTGCATTAAATCTGTAGATTGCCTTGAGCAGTGTGACCATTTTAACAATATTGATTCTTCCAATCCAGGAGCATGGGCTATCTTTCCATTTTTTTAAGTCTTAATTTCCTTCATCAGTGTTTTATAGTTTTCCATGTATAAGTCTTTCATCTCCTTGGTTAGATTTATTCCTAGGTATTTTATTACTTTGGGTGCTATTTTAAAGGGGATTGTTTCTTTACTTTTTCTGTTGATTCATCGTTAGTGTAAAGAAATGCAACTGACTTTTGAACATTAACCCTGTAACCTGCTACCTTGCTGAATTCTTCGATTAGTTCTAGTAGTTTTTGTGTGGACCTTTTAGGTTTTTCTATATATAGTATCATGTCATCTGCATATAGTGACACTTTTACGTCTTCTTTTCCAACTTGGATCCCTTTTATTTCTCTCTCTTGCCTGATTGCTGTGGCCACGACTTCCAAGACTGTGTTGAATAGGAGTGGTGATAGTGGGCAGCCTTGCCTTGTCCCAGATTTTAGTGGGAAGCTTTTGAGGTTTTCACCGTTGAGTACTATGCTGGCTGTAGGTTTGTCATATATAGCTTTTATGATGTTGAGATGTGTTCCCTCTATACCCACTTTGGCGAGAGTTTTTATCATAAATGGGTGTTGAATTTTATCAAAAGCTTTTTCTGCATCTATTGAGGTGATCATGTGGCTTTTGTCCTTTCTCTTGTTGATGTGATGTATGTATTTTCTTTAATGAAGTATCTGTTCAAGTATTTTGCCATTTTTAATTTTTTTTCTTTTTTTTTTTTGGTCCTCTTATTGAGTTGTAAGGGTTTGTTTTTATATAGTCTGGAAACAATTCTTTTGTCAGATACATGTTCCATGGAGATCTTCTCTTCTCTTTAACAGCTAGTGTTTTGGGGGGTTCAGTCTTAAATCTTTGCCTGCCCAAAGATCACGAGATTTTTCTCCTGTGTTTTCTTCCAAAGGTTTTATTTAGGTCTAGGATACATTTGAAATGAAATCATGCCTGAGCCAGAGGTTGATGGTCACATTTTTTGTTTCTAAATATCCTGGGGCGGTTTTTTTCTTCTTGTTTTTACACATTTGTTTTTTGTTCATTAGCACCTCATTTTACTTCTAGTTGACTGAAATCTGGGAAGTGATTATTAAACTTACACAATGAATATTAAACGTATACTGTAGAAATGCTCCTAGAAACTACATAGTGTACGCACACTCCCCCTTTCAAAAGTGGCCAGTGCTATGGATCTCAATAGGTATCATTCTTAATGAATAATATAACTTCATCTTAAAAACATGACTTTCAGTAAATAAGTGCCCTGTTAGACTTTTTTTAAACTGAAGTATAGTCAGTTTACTATGTTGTGTTAATTTCTGGTGTGCAGCATAGTGATTCAGTTTTATATATATATAAATATATATAATATATATATAATATATATATATATATATTCCTTTTCATTTTTTTCATTATAAGTTATTGCAAGGTATTGAATATAGTTCCCTGTGCTATACAGTAGGACCTTGTTGTTTGTCTATTTTATATATAGTAGTATCTGCAAATCCCAAACTCCCAATTTATCCCTCCACTCCCTGCTATTCCCCCTGGTAGCCATAAGTTTGTTTTCTATGTCTGTGAGTCTGTCTCTGTTTTGTAAATAAGTTTATTTGCGGTTTTTGTTTTTCTTTTTTGATTCTACTTATAAGTGATATCATATAATATTTTTCTATCTCTTTCTGGCTTACTTTACTTGATATGACCATCTTCAGGCCCATCCATATTGCTACAAATAGTATTATTTTATTCTTTTTAATGGCTGAGTAGTATTCCACTGTATATATAGGCCACATTTTCTTTATCCAGTCATCTTTCAATGGACATTTAGGTTGCTTCCATGTCTTGGCTATTGTAAATAGTGCTGCTATGAACACTGGGGTGCACGTATCTTTTCAAATTAGAGTTTCCTCCAGATATATGCCCGGGAGCAGGATCGGTGGATACAGTAAGATACAGTAAGTCTGTTTTTAGGTTTTTCTTTTTTTTTTTTTTAAGGAATCACAATACAGTTTTCCATAACGGCTGCACCAAACTTCATTCTCACCAGCAGTGCAGGAGGGCTCCCTTTGCATGGAGTCTGTCGCCCTTTGTTCACCACTTTATGCCTTCACCCCCACTCTAGTATGTACCAGGAAATTTCACATTTATTATCTCTCTTATTGCTTTTAACTACCCAGTAAGGCAAATCATCTACAGATGTGGAACTTGCGGCTCGGGAAGAAGGGAATTAATTTTCCCAATTCCTTCACCTGATGAGTGGAAGCTCTGAGTTTTGAACTTGGGTTTTTTAAATCCAGATCCAACACTCTTTTCCCCAGCTTTCCATTGAGAGCGCCCAGCAGCCCTGGGGAAGTTTAGTAGGAGAAAGCCTATCCTTGTCCTCTCACCATCTGGCATTGATGGTCTAAATCAGGGAAAGGTCTCAGCAGCAGGAAGAAGTGGGAAAGAAGAGGTCTTTGGGCTTGAGTGAGCGTGGAAGTGGAGGGGGTCTACAGTGGTGGGTCCCACAGACAGGACAATACTGTTAGTGCTCAGAGGAGAGACCTGTTTTTATCACTAGGCTGGACTGGATTGGCCTAAGGGGGAGAAAATGTTACCCATTTTATTTCACCAGCTACTTTAGAAAGCAGACAAGTTTAACATTGGCAATTTTGGTCCCTCCTCAGCAGGAGCCGTTTTCAACTTTGTCCGTAATAAAGGAAATGATAGACACACTGGCCTGCAGGAAAGGAGGAAGGGCAACACCTTGGCCCAGGAACTTGGCTTACATCCCTATTCAAACATGGTCTGAGTATGTCCCATGGAAGGAGAGACAGCATGGATCAATTTGACCCTAAAATGACTCTCAGGGAGAAAGAGAAGCAGGGGGAGTTGTTAAACAAGCAAGTCTAATATAAAACAATGGAAAAGTCACTTGCTTTCAGATTCAACTGCAATGAAACCAAGCCATGGGGCCTTGGGCAGGTTATATCATTTTCCTGAACCTCACTTTTGCCATCTTTAAAATGGAAATAATAATGGTTCCTAAAAGCACAGAATCTGTCAAATCAGCCAGCAGCTTTAGATGCTCAGGGAAGATTTCTTTAAGCCATTAACACTTGAGCAAGACTTGAAGGATGAGATCAAGTCAGACATACAAAACTCACATAGAAGAATATCTCAAGTTATGGGGGGAACAACAAGTGCAAAGGCCCTGGGGCAAGAAAGAGTTTTTTAAACAGAAAGGACAATGTTGCTGAAGCATAGAAAGCAAGAGGGAGAGAGAAGTAAATTAGTTTGGGGGAAGTTCAGGTCACTTAGGACTTTTAGGACATGGTTAGAAATTTGGACTTTATTCCAAATGTAACAGATAATTTTTAGGCGGTGGTTAAAGGGTTTTAAAGCAAGAGGGAAATATGATTTGACTTATCCCAGAGCCACTGTGAGGGAATTGGTTCCCTGATGCTTGTTGAAGGGATTAGTCCAGCAGATGGAGGTGGAAATGCTCACAGTAAGAACTTGGTCAGTGGTGGCTGTTGTGCTGCAGTCACGTTTGTATTGGTCTGGTCTTGACCAGTCACAAGTGCTGGCTGAAAGGGCTCACTTCCTTAAAGCCAAAGGAGAGTTCCAGCCAGGCCAGTGGCACCCAATCCTCCCCCAAGGACTGGGACAGCTGACTCAGGAGCAGAGCCATGTAATCCAGCTGAGCGTAATAAAGCTTCCCAGTTCTGCTGATGTGGTTCTGAAGTTTAGTGATGCGGGAGCATCTTCACCTGGCCGTAGGGCATCACCTGCTGCTGGGCTGGGCCTGGACTCCTGCCCTCCCAGGAGGAGGACTTGATTTTCCCTCCCTGTGCTCACTTGGCTGTTTCTCTCACTGAGACACGCCCTGCTCTGGCCCTTTCAGGAGCTGCTAATGAGGACAAGGATAACAGAAGCAACCCGCCCACTTCCTGAGTCATGGAATCCTCAAGGGTCAGGCTGGGGAATCCCCTCCCCCTGGTCTATTTATAATATCAGAAATAAGCTACTGCTTGTTGAGCACCTACTATGCTCCAGGCATGGCTAAGGTGATTGCATTGCCTCTTTCAAAGCTTTGACCACTCTTCCACGGAAGCATTTTCCTCTCCATTTTATGGATACTCAGAGAGGTTAAGTAAGTTGCCTAATACCACACAGCTACCAGGTAGTGAAACTAGCATTCACATTTAGTTTTTTAACATTGCAGCTCATGCTGTGCAGATGGAGACAGTGAAGGCAAGAATGGAAGCAATTGTTTATACAGAACCCAGCATCACAATAAGTCTGCAAGGACCTTGAGGGGCAAGACAAGTTGACCTCAGAGCTTCCTTCCAGCTTTTAAGTTCAGAGTGTCTGCTTCTGGGATGGTTTCTGAAAAAAACTCTACGAAGCAGGTTGTTTAAATAAAGCTGAAAACAGAACCAAAGCAGCCAATACCTATTGACTCCTTATGTGCCAGGATTTCCAACTTAGAATTTGACTCATATCCTATTGCTCCTGAGCCCACTTTTGTCCAAGTTGGAGTGACACAGCTTAGATTTACCCTGGTGCCAGAAATAACTATGAAAACCAGACAAGACGTAAGGAAGAGTGGTTTTAAAGACAGTGGGCAGCAGGCAGTCACACAGCGTGATCCCTGTGAGATTGGAAACAAACAAGGTCATCCCTCTGAATCTTCCCGCTTGGAGAGAGTTTCCAGGATGCAGCCCAAGGGGAGCCAGGGAGAGGCTTCTGAACTCTCTGAGTCAAGGAGACAGAGCTTGAGTCTCTGGAATCCAAAATAGCTAGAGTTTGCAGAATAGGGTACCAGAGTGCAGACAACCCCAGCGACCTGCAGAGGGTCTCCCCAGTATTGAACTGGGTTGGAGGGAAGGCTACCTTAGGCTGCAGAAAGAACCACCTGAAAGGATTAGAGAAAACAGTGCTTGGAACTCACATAGGGCTGGGAATACGATCTGTTTCTACCAGTTGGGACTGGAAAAACCTCATGATTCGTGGGGCACTGGGCATCATTCAGCAGAGTCTTGCTTCAGTATCAATGATGCTGTAAATCTTGAATAGTAAGGGACAAAGAGAAGTACCCTAGACAAAACAGCTTCATAAACAGTTTCCTGTTCCTCCTGTATGGACTATCACAGTAATCAGAAAGAAATTGGGGAAGCTTGTAACATTATTTCATGTAAAGTCTTAGTGGAACTTTCCCTGCTGCACCAGTCTTGACTAGAACAAAAGTGGCTTTATGAGAAACAAATAAACATCTTTGGGAGGTAAATCACAAACCCAGTGATTGCGTTGTATCTGGAATGACTTTTACTAGGGCTTCACAAAGATTTGCTTCTCTATAGCAAGTGATAAGACAGGGTGCATGTAATTTTTTTTTAAAGAGTAGCTTGCTCGTTTTCCCTTTTGCCCCTTTTGAGTAGAGAGTTGCAAGGGAATGAAAGTTTTCCAATTATCTTCCTAACATATGGTACTCTAAACAGAACACAATATTATAAATACCGACTCATTAGTATCAGAAAGACATGTTTAATCTGATTCAACAAACGTCCCTGGGCACCAAAGAACTGTTTATATGCTGGGAATTGAGAAGGAATAAATATTTTAATACGTAAGTATTAACATTTATATTAACAAAATAATAAATTATTAACATTTACATTAATAAATCATAAATAGATGTCCCTTGCTCTCAAAACGGATGAGGAAGACACACCCAAAGAATATTAAACCTTGGAAATATCCATAAGAGCAAACTATGAGAACTCTGCTTGGGATTCTTCACCAGAACTCATAAACTCACATACGTCGCTGTGCGTCTGCGCCAAAACCGTGGCAGGCATCACTAATCGATCACAGCACTCTATGGATAAACTAGACTGAGAACTGATTAAGGAGAAACTATTTGCAGCCTAGTTATCAGGTGATCTCCTTCTATTGGTTTTCTTCGGCCTAAATTCAAGCCTTTAAATAGTCCCCATGTCCAAAGCATCTTGGTTGATTTCATGCCATTTAATTCTTCAAGAGACAGAGTAGCTGCCTCCTTGCCTACTCCAGGCAATATTTGACTGCATGTCCTCCTTTTCTTCATCCTCCCACAAATCATCACCATTGTCACTTAATTATCAGCATTGTCTCTATAATCATCATCGTCACCACCATCATCATCACCACCTTCATCACTACCATTTTCCAAACACTAATTATGAGCCAGACTGAGTACTAAGGATGCATTATTTTCCATGCCTTGTTTCAAATTCTTAATATCTTTTGAATGCATAGTTTTATCTCCATTTTACAGATAAAGAAACTTACATTTAAAGAGGCAAAGTTACTTGCCTAAGTTCACCTAGTAAAAATCAGAACTCAAACCCATAGGTTATGACATCACAGTAGAACTCATACTTCAGGATGCTAAGGTTTTTCTTTTTCCATCTCAGTCCAGGTTTCCCAAATCACCTGAATGTAAACTCTAGCAGAAGAATTATTTATTTTCTACTATTGTGACTTGAATCCATGCAATATTTTGCTCATTGGGATTTGGACCAGAAGCTTAGAAGTCATTTGAGAATATTGAAAAAAATCCCTTTGTTCCAATTCAGAAACGTTCAGCCGGGATCGAAAATATTACTGCAGCTTTGTGTGCTTGCCTGTTTTTCTCCCATGATGAATTTTATGTCATGATGGTCTTCTAGCTAACTGGCTTTCCAATGAGCATTTCCATTTGGATTTCTTTTGTGGTGTGCAGATGGTAATAAAATAAAGCTGCCACTCCCATCCTTGCTTTTAACTTTCATCACTACACATCATAAATAGTGAGAGTTCTCACAAGGGACTCCTGGGGTATTTACAAATTGCTGTTATTTCTTGGACCCGGAGTGATTTATCTTTGCACAACTAGGGGCTGCTGTGGCATTCATCATCAGTGTGGAGGCAGAAAGCCAACAGGCCTGAGCTCGCTGAACAGCTAAGTGTGACATGCATGGAACACAGGGAGGTTGGGTTGAGTCTGGTTGACTCTTTTGCATTTAGGATTGTGTCTTTTTTTTATTGAAGTATAGTCAGTTTACAATGTTGTGTTAATTTCTGGTGTACAGCATAGTGATTCAGTTATATATATAATATATATATTCCTTTTCATATTCTTTTTCATTATAGACTATTACAAGATATTGAATATGGTTCTCTGTGCTATACAGTAGGACTTCATTGTTTATCCATTTTATATATAGTAGTTAGTATCTGCAAATCCCAAACTCCCAATTTATCCTTCCACCTCTCCTTCTTCCCAATGGTAAACGTAAGTTTGTTTTCTATGTCTGTGAGTCTGTCTCTGTTTTGTAAATAAGTTCATTTGTGTCATTTTTTTTGGATTCCACATATAAATGACGTATGATCTTTCTTTTTCTGGCTTACTTCACTTAGTATGACAATACCCAAGTCCATCCATGTTGCTGCAAATGGCATTATTTTATTCTCATTTATAGCTGTATAGTATTCCATTGCATATAGAGACCACAAGTTCTCCATCCAGTGATTGAGTCTTAAATGAATGTGCCCATGGGGGGTTCCTCCCTGGAAACCACACTTCCTAATGAATTACTCCAACATGCAAGTTTCATAAGGACTGGGACTGTTAAGGGCTGAATGTTTGTGTCCCCCTAAAAATTATTTGTTGAAATCCTAACCCTCAGTGGGGTGGCATTAGAAGCCAGTGATGGGGTAGCGCATGGTGATTAGATCAGGAGGGTGGAGCCTTCGTGAATGGGATTAGTGTTCTTAAAAGACCCAAAAGAGCTTCCTCACCTTTCTGCCACATGAGGACTTAGGGATAAAATGCCATCTATGCGCCAGGAAGCAGGTTCTCACCAGACACCACATCTGCCAGCACCTTCATCTTGGACTTCCCAGCCTCCAGCACTGTGAGAAAGAAAGAAGTGGTTTAAGCCACTCATCTGTGGGATTTTTTGTTACAGCGTTGTGAAAGAACTAAGACAGAAATCTTGTCTACATTGTTCATGATTCAATTCCTGTCATGTCACTCAGTGCCTGGCCCACAGCAGATGCTCCATAAATCCTTTTCCAACATTTTATTATAAAAGTTTTCAGACACAGGAGAATTGAAAGAATGGTAAAGTGAAAACCCATATACTTACCGCCTAGATTCTATCATTAAAATGTTATTATATTTGCTTTATCATTTCTCTACCCCATTACCTATTCATCCAGTGACTCATCTTAATTTCTGATGGAAAACATTTCAAAGATAAATTCATAAATTGCAGATTATCAGTGTATATCCCCCTAAATACTTCAGCATGCGTATCATTAACTTCAATATTCTTTCTCAGTATTTTTCCCCCTCTGGATGAAAATTTATATACAATATAGTGCACAAATCCTGAACACATGTGCTGGTTGTTATGGGCCAAATTGGGCCCCTCCTCAATTCTTCTGTTGCAGTCCTAGCCTCCAGTAGCCCCAGTGTGACTGACTCTATTCCGTTGCATACAGAGACCATGACTTCTCCATCCACTGAGATAGAGTCTTTAAAGAGGTAGATTTAGTTACAGTAAGGTTATTAGAGTCAGCCCAAATCCAGTGATTTACTGGTGTCCTTAAAAGAAGGAAAAATGAAGACACAGACACGTGCAGAAGGAACACCATGTGAAGTCACAGGGAGAAGACGGCCATGAACAAGTCAAGGAGAGAAGTTTCATACGGAATCAACCCTGCTGACACCTTGGTCTTGGACCTCTAGTCCCCAGAATGTGAGACAATAAATTCCTGTTGTTTCAGCCACCCTGTCTGTGATGCTTTGTTACGGCAGCCCCAGCAAACCTAATACACTGGGTTTTAATAAATGCATTAATCTGTGCAACTCAAACTCCTAACAAAAAATCAAACATGATTATCCCTCAGAATATTCTCTCGTTCCCCTTCCCAGTCCATCCCCACCCCAATATTATTCTGAATTTTTCTACTCTTGGTTAGAAATTCATAAAAATGGAATTATGCATATGTACTCTTTTTTGTAGGGCTTCTTTCAATCAGTAAAATGTTTTTGAGATTCACCAGTGTTTTTCCATGTAATAAATGGTACTTTATTCCTTTTATTGCTAAATAGCATCTCATGGTATGAATGCCCCACAGTGTATTTATACCTTCTCTTATCGATGGACATTTAGACTGTTTCCAATGTTTGGGTATTATGAATAAAAGTATTGTGAATATTCTTGTACAAGTCTTTTTGTGAACAAATGTTTTTCTTTCTCTTAGCTAAATGTCTAGGAGTGGAATGGCTGAGTCATATGGTAGACTCATGTTTCATTTTATTTTAAAAACACAACTGCCAGAGGTGGGAAGGGTATAGCTCAGTGGTAAAGCCCATGCTTAGTATGCATCAGGTCCTGGGTTCAATCCCCAGTGCCTCCATTAAAAAATAATAATAATTAATTAATAAACTTAGTTACTTCCCCTCAAAAAAAAAATATAAAAAGAAAAAAAAAAAGCACAACAGCCAGAATTATTTCCAAAGTGTTTGGACCATCTTACATCCTCACCAATAATATTCAAGAGTTCCAGGTGCTCCGCATCCTTATCAACACTGCGTTTTGTCTCTGTCTGTATTTGAGGACTAAATAAAGATGCAGATTATTTCTGAGTCCTGAGAGGACCATGCCCAGAACTGCTTGGAGGAGATTTTTTTAAAGGGAAGAATCAGGTTTCTTTCTCATGAAGGAAAGAACACAAAACAATGAGAAGATTATGAGCTTTGGAGATGAGTCTTCTGGGTTCACAGCCCAACTCTACTACTTAATAGCTGTGTGAACTGGGCAAGTCCTTTACATCCTCTGAGCTTCATTCTTCTCTTGTGTCACAGGGTTGGTAAGCATTAGATGAGAAATTATATCTAGCAGTGTTTAGCACAGAGCCTGCCCATGGTGAATTTCAGGAGTGGACCCTTCAGGACACAGATCGGTTTTCTTGGGGCCTTTTGTTACTTTCTCCCTTCACCTGGCCCCTTAAGTTCTTTCTCGGGTTCTCTTCCTCCTCCCTGATACCTCTATGAAAAGCAGAATCATCACTTAGAACATAGCACACCCAGTAGCTGAAGGCACCCTTTGAAAGGGTGGAGGGAACCAAGTCACAGAAAAAGACCTCAATTTGAATTCAGCTCCACTTCTTATTAGCTGTGACACCAGGGGCAACTGGCCTTTGTCTTCTTATCTAGAAATTATAGCTAACAACACTGTGCCCCATGGGGCTGTTGGGTGTGTCAAATCAAGTGTCTGAAACACCAAGTGCCCAGCATGGAGTAGGTGGTCAGGAGGAAATGGGGCCCCTCTCTTCCCCAGGCCTGGGGTCAAAAGAAACTTAGCACACCTGAGTTCTGCCCCTCTCTGCTCCCCCCAGCCGTGCTCCTGATTCATTTGGAGCTGATGAAAGCCCCTTCGGTTTTTGTTCTCTCTCTTTGATCTTGCTACTCAGGCCCTTAACATTCCGTCGAGCATTCAAAGCCAAGACTCCTTGCGTGTGATCATGCCCCGAGCCCTGGAGGGGGTGGGCAGTAGAGAGATAGATGAGGAGGAAAAAAAGAGGAGGAAAGATTCATTTCGCACCTGTTTCTATCCTGAGCCTCAAGAAAAAGATTTCAGAACCTACCCTCCCCTAGACCCCTTCCCGAACATCTTGTCATTAAGACCTTAGAGAGACACACAGGGCATCCCTTCTCTCTTCAATTAAAGATAAAAGCCTCTTCCCGTTTAACAAATGATTCCTGTCAAACGAAAATAAAAGCCTTTCCTTCAATGATCATTCCATTTTATTATGATTATTAACTACTGGTTGCCTTGTGCTAATTGAGCTCCTCCGGATAAAAGGTTAACATTTCTTAATACAGAGCAGCCACCCAACCATTTAGCAATTTTCAGAACATGTTCTCTGTGTCTAGCTGAATTAAAGGAACATTGGAGAGAGGGGCTCATGCGTCAATAGAGTGATCTCGGGAGGAGGGAGGTGGCCACCACCACTCACTAGGTCCTTAATTCCCCGTGTTCTTTCTAAATTACTCTTAAGCCCACACTTCTGGAAGTTCCCCGAACTGTACACAATGATGAATGCTTGAAGTCTCCTAGACTCATAGATTTTCACTGGATAATTAGGAAATGGGGTCAATGGATTTCTTCCAAAGTGTACTCTTGGGTAGCCCAGACAGCTTAATTTCAATTGCTGGAGAATTTGCGTATGTGGTAGAGTGGAAGGTTTGGGGAGCAAATAAAATTGCATTATCACAGCTATGAATAACAGCTGTGGCTTTTTCTAGCTGGTGACCTCAGACATGTAATCTAGAGCCTCAGTTTCCTCATCTGAGAAATGCAAATAATAAACAACTGCAAAGAGTTGCTGTGAAGGTTGGAGGTGATACATACAAAGCATCCAACATAGGGCATAACAGGTGCTCTCGATGGAGATCTGTCTTACCGCCACCGCCACCATCACCACCACCACCGCCACCATCACCACCACCACTGCCACCATCACCACCACCATCACCATCACCCAGCAAAGGATTTCTGGCCTTTTACTAACACCACATTGAATCCACATGACAGCATGACAGTATGTGGAAACATTCCCCTGGACTTCTCTCCAAGCCGAACACATTGCTTAATGCAAGAATGGTGGAGATGTGTATCCTCTGAGCATCTGTGTAAGGTTGATTCCTTTGTCCTTCTGCCTCTCCAAGGACTAAAAAGCCTTCACAGAGACTTAACACAGATTTATACACTATTTATGTACAGAAAGACAATGCTATTGTAACCAAGCTCCCAGAGACAGAAGTCTTGTTAAGTCAGAGTTCTACAAAGGGGGCTCTTTACCTCGTTTTCTCCCTCTGGGCACCAAAATTATGGCTGGGATAGGCAGAGGGGTTGACCTGGACCTGACATCTACCTTAACAATACCTGTAGGAATTCTGAAACCCAGGACTTTTTAAAAGCTGAAGGAAGACTTGAACAGAATGTCTGAGCCTTTTCACTGGCATCTAAGGAGATCCTGATTCTTGCCTTTTCTACATACCTCAAATTGTAGAGATGGGCAAGGAAGTCCCCCATCCTCTGGCCCACGGAGGAGCTGGTCAAGTTCAAGGTCAGGTTGGGTCACATGACGTGTAGGTAGAGGATCCAAGAGGAATAATGTTCATACCACATGAGGGCATCGTTCCCTCTCCTCCCACTCCACTTACACACCAGAGAGGTTGGGACCAAAGGTCGAAATCTCCGGTACCTACAGTGCCAAGCAGGTTACAGAAATGAGTGAAAACACTTTCTAAGAGAAGGCAGCTACTGCTCAGTTCCAGCTGACCATGGCCTGGGGAGAATGTGCAGCGTTACCAGACAGTCTTATTTTTTAGGATGAGTTAAGAGATCAGATTTTGGCAAAATCTCTACATACATACAAAGCATCCAACATAGGACATAACAGGTGCTCTCAACAGAGATGCTGTCTTAACACCACAGCCACCATCACCACCACCACCACCACCACCACCACCACCACCACCGTCACTATCACCACCACCACCACCACCATCATCATCATCATCATCACCCAGCAGTAAATTTCTCGCCTCTGATTAGCGCCAGTTGTCCCTGGTGTCCCAGCTAATGAGAAGTGGAGCTGAATTCAAATTGAGGTCTTTTTCTTGACTTGGTTCCCTCGACCCTTTCAAAGGATGCTTTCAGCTGTCTTCTAACTGCTTTTCACAGAGGCATCAGGGAGGAGGAAGAGAACCCGAGAAAGAATTTTTTAACTATTAGCAAATTGTAATAATAACAAATATTTTATTATTATGAATTAATATTATTAAATACATAATTTAATAATATTAACTATATAAATAATATGATTATATGTCAATAATAATTATCCACATGATAATTAATAGAATTAACTCTATCATTTATATAATTAATATAATGATAAATACATTAATATTATTTAATATTATTATTTAAATTATTATTCAAATTATTTTTATTATTGAAAGAATACTATAGAGGTCAAACAAAAATATTCAAGGGCCAGATTCAGCTCTTAGACCACCACCAGTTAAGAACTTAGTCAACTAAGTTAATCAGAGTCAGGTTCAAATCTACACCTTACGATCTGGTGACCTCAGAGGTACTGCTTACCCACTCTAAGGCCCAGTCTCCTCATCTGTGAAATGAAGGTAATGATGGTGCCTCCTTCATCAATTGGTATTCAGATCAATTAAGATGACACTGCCAAAGCCCTCAGCCCGAGTCCTGGCAGATAGAGCTGCATTAATGCTGGCTTAATAAATCATTAGCACATCAAAATGCAGGGACAGAATTCAAGAGCATCAGACAAAGTGCACCTCCCCAGCCCTTACACAACGATTCACTGTGGACCATCCAGTTTTATTTCTTTTAGTAATTTTACCCATGTGTCTCCAGTTTGGCAGAAACGTCCCCAAGAGCTGCCTGTGAAAAATGATCTCTTTCCCCCTCAAATCTAAGCCAGTTCCACACCAATAAATGTGGCTTATGTCTGCCCTTCTGTTTTGAGATAAGAGGAAGAAATGGGCCTGGGGTGTGTCAGTTTAAAAGCCCATACCCCCGCCCCCAAGTCCTGGACGTTCCCCTGGGAACCTGCTCTGTCCATGTCATCATTCATCTTTGTCTTTGCGTCTTGACTTCTCTCTGGAAGAAGAGGCACTGGATCTGGGATGTAGGGACTGTTCCCCTGGGTGTGGTCCACATTTGTACAGAGGAGAGGCATGGTGGGGGGAGAGCCTGCACTTGGGTTGGGAAAGGCCAGAGCTCCCTCTCGGTCAGGGCTCCTCAGTCTCAGCACCATTGACAACTGGAGTCAGGTCATTCTTTGTCATTGGGGCTGTCCCACGTGAGGCAGGATGTTTAGCAGCATCCCTGACCTCCACCCACTAGGTGCCAATAGCACACACACACATACACACACACACATCAGTTGTAACAACCAAAAGTGTCTCCAGCCATTGCCAAGTGTCCCCTGGGAGGGCAAGGGGCACAAACTCACCCCTAGTAGAGGACCACTGCTCTAAATCCACACTCCTGCTATTTCTGGGGAAATAGCTGATCCAGAAAATCTCCCTGCAATAAAACTATCAGGTCATGTGTGCTTCCTCTAGGGAATCTGGGGTGAAGCTCCCTCAAAAGGAGACAAAGACCATGAGTTAGAGCGCACCCTGGAAAGAATGATGTAGGAAGAGACGTATGATGGGCTTTGGGGTCAGACGGATGAGGGTTCAAATTCTGGTTCACCCTCAGCTGAGTGACTTCAGGCAAGTGACCTCACCTCTCTGAGCCTCACATCTTTCCCCTGGAAAATGAGGATAACGGTGCCCTCCCCCAGGGGATAGTGTTCATTTTAAATGTGATAATGTCAGGAGTATGAATATCACTACATCGTGTCGTCCTGCTAAACAAACATAACTAACTATCATTTCGTGGTGAAGATGAAAAGCACTTTAATCTTTAAAAAGAAGTTAGCAGATTCTGTTCTGTGTTTTACATATTAGGGGGATTTAGATGTGACCCCAGCAACTCAACAAATGGCCTAGTCACAGTGCAGCGGAAGGGCTCTCTCTCACATAAAATATTTTCCCTCTAATGGGCTCACTCTTTCCTTCCTTCCTTCTCTGGGCCACCTGGTCAAGAAATCATCCATGATCTGATCTTTTTAGTATAAAAATACAGAAAATGTTTGGTTTCTTCCATTTTCTTTATCTAAGGCACTAGGTCTGAAGTAAAAAGTCCCCAAAACATTAGACTCACCCCATCCCCCACTCTCCCTCCTGGTTCACTCACTCAGTAAATATTTTTGACAACCTACTATGTGCCAGACATTTGAGGCAGATGGGTGAAAAGATGTCACCATCTTCTCTTTATAAACTCACAAACCAAGGGGGAAAGAAGATAAATAGGTGATCAATTACAAGACACTGTGATCACTAAAAAAATATCTCTTGCTTGAAAATTTGATTGGAGTCAGTATAACATCACAAATCTATTCTAGTGAGGAAATTAAGGGAAGGCAAAATAAGTATAAGCAAAATAAGAGGAAGTCAGAAGTAAATTAGTGTCCATGGCACATATATTTAATAGGTTACTCATAGCCTGCAAACTGAGCACTGAGCTTCCTGGTAGCCA
Organism: Camelus bactrianus; assembly: GCF_048773025.1. NCBI lineage: Eukaryota > Metazoa > Chordata > Mammalia > Artiodactyla > Camelidae > Camelus > Camelus bactrianus. The sequence continues at coordinate 32,833,698 of NC_133556.1, read as the reverse complement.
ATGCAAAGAGAGAAATAAGAAGCTCCTGGACCGTTTGGTGTGGTCAGCAGAGGAGAGGTAAATAATCCTGCAGGGAGTCAAGGAAGACATCCTGCAGGGAGTCATATCTGAGATGAATCCTGAAGCACAAGCAGGATTTATGCAGGTAGACAGCAGGGAAAGGTGATATCGGCAGATGTTATAACACATGCAAAGTCCTGGAGATGAGGTGGAACTTAGCAAGCTCCAAGCTTGTGAGCAAAGCTCAGGATGCTGCTGCTCTTGCCATGTCTCTTTACTCGATGGGATGGGATTAGTACCAAATTGTGTAAAGAATCCTGCCAGCGATCTGCCCTTGCTGTCCCCACAGCCACTTCTTTAAAAGGTGAGATTCAGTAAGAGTTACATTGGCTGCAGAAGAAAAGCACATTCTGAAATATTGCCTTTTCTTTTTGTTCCTGGCTTGGCAGAGTCGAGAATACATGAAAATCGATTTAGAGGTAAATGCTCTGCAAATAATGCATCAAAAGTAAAAGAGAGCCTCTCCTACCCTCCCTCATGCTGCCTGGATTGCAGGTTCCCATCATTCCGGATATGGGGTCTGTGCTGCCTATTAACTACCCTGACCACGCCCCCTGAGAGCCCCCGAACGCATGCCCAGTGCTGTCTGTGTGAAGGAGATGCTTCACCTCACTTCATGCTTATGCCCCAAACAGCCCACGCCAGTCAACCCTGGTATTCAGCAACCATCTACCTTGTGCTGGATATTGTGCCGGAGCCAAATCATCGTGAGGACCTCGTAAGCCTTCCGCTGCAGATCAGGTTCCCCAGGAAATGAACCCTAAGTGGAGATTTGCATGCAGGAGGTTTCCTGGGGAGTGCTCTTGGGTACAGCACCTAAGAGGAAGAGAGGGAAGCTGGAGAGGGCAGAGGAGGCAGGTGAACAACCTACAACTGAGATCTCAGCTGATACCTCGGGGGGCACTGTAGCTGTCCCAAATTGAAGCAAGGTATTCGGACCTTCGTTACCTCCCCACTGGTCAATCATTGGAAGAGGTCTTCCCCTGATGAAGGGCATAACCTTGGACGAGGCGGCATCCTGTCTAGGCAGGGACTCAGCTGGGAGCTCTCATCAGTCAAGACTCCCAGCAGCTGGGAGAATGAACACCCTGGGCTTGCAAGGGGCTGGGGGGCAGCAGCCTCTATGCCAGGTTAAGGAGTTGGGATTTTTTCTCATAATGAAGAGAAGCTATTGATTTGTTTCAGGCAGGGGAATGTCAGGATCTGATTTTTGTTGTTTAAAGATCAGTCCAGCTGAGGGATGAAGTGGAGGTGGGCATGGATGGCAGCAGGAAGGCCAATTGGGAGGCTGCTGGAGACGTCTACGGGAGAAAGGATAGTGCCGCGGTGGGAATGAATGGTTTGAAACAGCGGGACACGATGAATGACAGGATGAATGATTCCCGGGGGGAGGAGGGGCAGTGTGGAGGACTCGAGCTTGAGCACCAGGGTGGATCACAAGATACTGGACCCTAGAGAAAGGCTGGGTTTCAGGAGAGAGCTGTGTACTCCATCTGGAGCAAAGAGAGTCTGAGGTCCCTGCGAGATGCTCAAGAGAAAATGTTGTACAGGTTGAGTGTGGGGCTCAGGAGAAAAATCTAGGCTAGAAACATAAGAAGGGAAATCCCTAGCATAAAGACAATACCCGCGGCTACAGCAGTAGATGAAGCCTTCCCAGGAAGGATATGTAGCTTGAAATGGAAAGGGAGCTTATGAGAGAAGCCTGGAGAAACCCAGTGTTTAAGGAAAGAACAAATGAGCGGAAGCCAGAAAAATAGGCTAAGAAATAAGCCAGGGATTTCAGTCACACACCAGGAGAATAAAATAATAATAATACAGCTAGCTTTTGCTGAATGCTCTCTATGCTGTGAGCTGTGCAAAGATGATTTATCTTTGTATCTTTGAATTAGGTACAACTCCTGTCATCACCTGAAGATGGAAGAAACCAAGGCTTAGTTGGATGTGTGAATTAACTTGTTCAGGATTGCACACTTGGCAAGGATGGAGTAAGGAGATGCTCTCAGACTATCTGCCTCTGTGTCCAATGTCCTGATTTACTGCTGTCAATATAACAAGACCATAGAGAGTCTTTCAAGAAGGAAGGAGTGGTCAAGTCTTTTCAACAAGGAAGGCATTGGTGAGGGTACATCTTCTGGGCTTCATTGGCCACAAAGTTCTGGTATAAGTCCATCCACCTTTCTAGGTTTCCCAGTCAACCTTGTATTTTTGTTTTAACTTTCTCTGTGCATGGCCATCTTGTTGACCAGAAGGTCCAGATGAAATCTATTGGTTCACTTAACATTATTGGGTGTCTACAGAAAAGACAAGAATGGGCACAATCAGTTAAGGAGGGCGTAAATAATGAAAAAATGATAGACAACCCCTTTAACTCCACCAGCCTTAGGATACGGTCAGAGACTGGTCCACTGTCCAGTGGATTTCATGATGATACTCAGGTTCTCTTTGTATTACAACTACTGTAATATTGCTTAAGTGTTTTTTTTTTCTTTAGTTTGGAGAAAATGATTATGCTAACAATACTGATAACACAATCATATTTATTGGTTCAGGAACTATTTCTGGAAATCCAATTATATGCTAAATGCTGGGGATACAGGTTCAATCAGACAGACTCTGTCCTGGGTGAACTCACCAGCCTGTTGAAGGAAGAAGGAACTCAGGTCAATAAATGTGATACTAAGTGATAAGAAATAATGAAGGTGAATTACAGGTTTAGGGCGATCTCAACGAAGGAAATGGAGTCAATTTGATGGGAGTAGGGAGTTGCTGGACACAGAGAGTTTATTGGTTGAAACAAGTAGAGTCTTGAATCACAGAGATCATATGACACTCAGGAGACTGTGGGGGAACATGATGTATTTGGCAGCCTCAGTGGTTTCACATGGCTGAACCAAGAATTTTGTAAGGAAATAGCAAGGTGTGAGGATGGGGAGAGAGGCACTTCCCCACCATATACAACATTTCACAGTTTGCAAAGGTCCTTCACCTCCATTATGTAAATGATTCTCCAAGGCATAGAGGAAGGAAATGTACATGGATTGAATTACCTAATCCATGCCTGGCATTGGGTTGGAGTTGTTAAGTCATCCTACATAAAACCCACCACCTGCTTAAGATGTAGGCACTAGTGTTTCTGCTTAGAAATTTAAGAAATTGAGACCCAGAGAAGGTAATGATGTGTCCAAGGTCAGAACATGAAGATTTTAACCCAGGGCCATCTGACTCCCATGTCTGTTCTCCTTTTGTTACATGTTTCTGTCTTATTTCCTACACCTAAATATTCTTAAGTACAGGAGAGGAAGCATACTATTATATGCCTAAAGAATGCAATGAATCATTCATGGAGCGCTAGCTGACCCATCCTTAACACAGCACTATTTCAAAGCCATTCTCTTTAGGCAACTGGTCTAGGAAAAAAAGAAATGTTACTTCCATCTTGATCTGTAATACCATTGAATGTGAATGGTATGTGAGGGGGTGGGGATGGAGGCAGGGGTAGGGGGGAGACTATATTTAAATCACTTCTTGAATCTTGAATCTGAAAACACAAGCTTGGGATGTGGACTTTTAATCATACGGACATACACAGAATTGCCAAATCCGATTTTTTTTTAGGGGAGGGGTGCAGAATATTTCTGAATAGGTTTGTGACATTCAGTATGCAGGCAGAGAAAGAGAAAGGTTGGGCAGAGGACAGGAATCCATTAAAATAATGAAGTATTCCTGATATTACAACCAAGGCCATGGGGAAGATTCATCAGTCATTCATTGATCATCTTCTATAATATGTGAGTCGTCCTGTGTACCTGGCACGACTCAAAGCTCGGAGGATCTATCAGCGAACAAAATACACAAAAGCCCTGCCCTGCAGAAGTGACATTCTGGTGGGAAACACCACGGAATTTCTGAAGTGTTGTGCCATGAATATAAACAATGGAAATGGGAGTTAATGACAATTCAGGGTTTCGTATCTTGTTGAGAACTAGCTACCCTCCCACAGTAAGACTACCTAACATTTCTACTTCCCCATTTCTTCATCTATAAAGTGGGAGCAATGCAATTCATCCTTTGTATTGCATTGAGTTGTCAAGCAAGTCTTTCTGCTTGGGGAAAAAGAATAGTCTGCTTTGCTTCTGAACATAGCAAACAGGAGAGGAGGAGGAGAGAGTAGGGGAGAGGAAGAAGGAGTGGCCTCAGGGCGATACTCGGCACAGAAAGGGACGTGGTAGTACCATGGACAGCAGCAGAAGAGGCAGTAATAATAGCAAATGCTCTTAAGAAAGATCGATCTATCAATGGAACAGACTGGAGAGTCCAAAAACAGACCCACATGTCTACGGTCGATTGATTTTTCATGAGCATGTTGGAAAAAATTCAACAGGGAAATGATAGCTTTGGAAAGATTGGATCTCCATATTAGAAAAAAAAAAAACCGATACTTTAATCTAAACTTACACCAGAGATACAAATTAACCCAACATTGACCATGGATATAAACTTTATAAAAGCTAAAACTATCAACAATTTTGGAAGAAAAGTATGAAAAAGTCTTTTTGACATGGTGAAGGCAAGATTTTTTAGGAAAAATTCAGAAAGCACTATCAAAAAAAGAAAAATGGATAGATTTGACTTGTTAAAATTAAAAATATTTGCTCTTCGGGTTGGGGGGATAGCTCAGTGGTGAAGTGCGTGCTTAGCAAACATATGGTCCTAGGTTCAATCCCCAGCACCTTCATTAACAAAAAAAAGCTGGGGGGAGAATTTTTAAATATCTGCTCTTCAAAGACACCATTAAAGAACAGAAGAAGAAAGCGACATACTGGTAGAAAACATCTGAAATACAAAATCTGACAAAGGACTTTTATCTGGAATACACAGAGGACTCTCATAACTCAGTAATGAGAAAACAAACAAACCAGTTTTTTAAATGGGGAAAAGATGTCATCAGATATTTCACAAAACATACACTAGTGATCAACAAGCACGCAGAAAGGTGATCTGTGTCATGAACTGTCATAGATAAATGTAATGAGATATACTATACAGGCATTAGAAGATTTAGAACCGAAAAGACTAATCATCTCAGTGGTGGATGTGGAGCAACCCGAGCTCTCACACGTTTTCCTACATTGTTAGTGAAAACATAAAATGACTCAGCTACTTTGGAAAATGGTTTCTTATACAGTTTAAAATGTAAATACAACCCCATGATTTCACTCTTTACTTAAAAGAAGTGAAAACCTGTGTTCACTTAGGCATAAATGGATGTTCACTGGAGACGTATTCATGTCCCCACATTGAGAACAACCCAAATGTCCATCAGCAGGGAAATGGCCAAACCAGTTATGGTACATCCATACAACAGACTCGTGCTCAGCAATAAAAAGAAACAAACCAGAAACACAACAGGGATGATTCCCCAAAACTACACGGAGTCAAAGAAGCAGACACAAAAGAGCACATACGGTACGATCTGTTTACCTGGAATTCTGCAGTCCTCAACTGTGGGTGATCTTGTGCCCCCAGGAAACATTTGGAAATGTCTGGAAACATTTTTGATTTGTCACAAGTTGGTGTATGCTCCTGGCATCTAGCGGTGGAGGCTGGGAATGCTGCTAAACATCTTAAAGTGCACAGTTCAGCCCCTATAGCAAGGGATTATCTGACCCCAAATGTCCAAAGTTCCAAGGTCAAGAACCCCAGGCTAAACTAACCCCTAGTGACAGGAAGTACACTGGTGATTGCTACTGCTGGGGATGGGAACACGGGTTTGACCACCAAGAAGCACGAGAGTGAAGAAAAAGTTTTATATCTTTTTTTTCCTACAAAAAGTATAAAGGGTTGTTTTTTTGTGTGTAACGTAGACAAAATTATTTAAGTCGATAGATTTTTTTAAGAATTTCACACGTTCTGATTCTTTCCCTCCACTGCCCATCATGTTAGTTCCTCCAATGTTTGAATCATAATCTTCAAGATAGCCCTTTCAAAAGGAATTTTTGCTCAATCAACAATTGTCACGTCAGTCAGTCTATAATTCTTTTTTTTTTATTTGTTTGTTTGTTTTTAGCAGGGAGGTAACTAGGTTTATCTATTTCTTTTGGTGGAGGTACGGGGGATTGAACCGAGGACCTCATGCATACTAGGCATGCACTCTACCCCTGAGCTATACCCTTCCCCCTGCATAGTTCTTTTAGTTGGACTTCTTTGATCTCCAGTGGAACATGGACACACTTCAAAACTCCTCACCTGTAATCTTTGGGATCCAATTACCTGGAGCAATTTACTTGAGCACTATTACATGTTTGGGATCAGGGAAGACGGAGCTGTCTGGTTCTAAATTTTAGACATCCTCTAAACATGCATTAAATTCAAATCATATTTACTCCTAACCTTGTCACACCTTAGAATGGTACTGATGGTTGCAATATGCCAATATCTAAGATAAAAAAAGTTTGACTGTTAGGGTTTTCGTAGTTTATTTAGCAGCTCTGTCTTGTAGTTCTTTCCCACAGATCTAACATGCAGTTCTGGGAGGAAAGGAAACCACGGAGTGACTCTACGAGGTGTTTCCAACTATGTAGGTTTATGGAAAAAGCCCCATCAGGAAAATGTTTTATATCTTGATTGTGATAAAAAAAAAAGAAGCATTTTATTTTATGGGAAATCTGCCTCAATAAAATTTATTAAAAATAGTAAATGCCCATTTTCAACATCATCTCCTTAAATCCTCAGCTTAGACTTGATTCTTTTTTGCACCATCTCAGGGCACGTGAACATTTCCCTGTAATTACAGTGATCAGTGAAATCGTTTATTGAAAGACTTGTCCTTGAAGGTCAGGACATGCCTGTAAGGGCAGTGCCATGGACAGGACCTGGGATGATGCAGGATTTCAACGTATGTTCTTTGAATGAATAAGTAAATCATCACCATGACTGTTGTTGGAAAGTCATTTGCCCTCCAGGGACCTCAGCTCCCTGACAGTAGCAGCCCATTGTGTGAAATGTTGGTTTTGTTGATTAAAACTGCTACCCTGCTCTCTTGAACTCAGCTCATTTAAATCTGGAAGCACTGTCCCCAAACTCCTGTGAGACAGAACTTAACGCATGCATTGGACTCCCATAAGCAGAGCTCTGAGGTAACTGAACTCCCTACTCCATCGGGGTGGCCCTGTTACCAAGGGGGAGGCATCGCTGTGCTGTGATAATTTTTAGAGCTGTCGTTACCATTTGAGGCAGAAGCCACCTGAGCAGTTTTGGGAAACATTAGATAAAGAACCCAGAGTATGTTTGGGTCCGTTTCTGATTTTTTTAATTTTTGCTTTGGAGCCTCCTAGATCCAACTGCCCTGAGATGCTAGAAGGACCCTTGTGAAACATGGTCCGCCCGGAGGTGCCTCATGACTGACAGCTCTTTGCAGATAAGGACCAGCGGCAGCTATCTGCCAAGTGGCCCCAGAGGGCTCCTGTCAAGAGAAAGGAAGCTCAAGGGAGCAGGAATTGAAAATAGCTGTGTCTACACACACACACACACACACACACACAGACACACATTTTTACCAACACTCTTAGAATGGCTGAGATGTTGCACTGTGAAGACCGAATCCTCAAGGGTACTTCAGAAATAATTGTTGGGTCCATGCCCCTTAAAGAAAAAGTAAGCCTCACCCCATCACATAGTCTTAACCCATAAACAGCTGACAGGGAGCTCAGTAGAAACCTGGTCTGTATCTATATTGGGGTTTGCTCTTCTTGACAGGACTTCCCATTCCCTGGTGAGATTTTCTCTTCCCTTAAAAGTGACTCTTGGGTCTGGAATGTCTGGGAAACAGTAGGAAGACGGGCAGAGCATCCTCCAACCAGGCTCCCGTTCAGAGCACTCAGACCCAGGGCCCTAATTCCGGTTCCCACAGGTCCCCACTGAGGTGCCTACTGCTAATGGGTCATGCTCTCTGCTTAGCAGTTGGTGTCTTCATGCTGCCACCAAGACCAGCCCAGGTCCCTTGGGTTCCTCAGACACCGTTGAGAACACAGATCAGTCAGCTTTGTATTTTCTGCAGGCTTATGGGCCTTCATTTCCTAAAACCCTGAGGCAGACAATGCCCCCTTCTCCAGCAAAACCCAGAGAATCAGGAAAATGATACCAATTATGTACTTTATGCTCCCAGGATTCAAGCAGCTTTCTAGGCATTGACTCAGCTTGGCCTTTAGTTTAAATTCACAAAAGCCCTGCAAGGTATACATTTATTAAACCTATGTAAGTAAACTAAGTCAGCTAAGCTCTCTTAAGCATCTCCAATGTGCAGGAACTGTTCTTACCATTTTAACTGTATTATTCTCCCCCAAAGAACTCCATGAGTTAAGTACGCCTTTTATCCCCATTTTACAGAAAGGAAACCGGGCTGGGAGAGGTTAAAGAGCTAACGGCCTGCACATCTAATAAGAGGTAGAGCCAGCATTCAAACCCGCATCTCTCTGACTCAAAAGCTTATCCTTTTAACCTCTACACTCTGCTGCCTCTCTAAGCAGTTAAATAAAAGATAAGGCTACATCTTAGCAAGTGGCAAATGAAGAGAGAGGCAATTTATATTCTGAAAATTCAAAGAGAGGAGACATGAGTGAAAGATGGCAAAGGCTGGAGACTGGCTCTGTTACCCAGGAAACTTTATTTCGCCTCCATGATCCTCAGTTTCCTCAATCGAGAAGCGGAAATAATAGAACCCAACCCTCAGCACGAGGATGAAGGAGGAGGAAGCGTGAACGAGCACAGAAGGGCTTGACACACGTGCTGACATAGAAGATGTGCCTTGGAAACCCTCCCTCTGCTCTAAGGAGCAGCTTTTCCCTTTGTGCTGCCTCTCTCCCTTCCTGTGCTTGGGCGTCCGAGTTAGGGATGAAAGGAGCCCTAAGATGTGTCTGCATATGAAGATGTGCGGTCTGACTTCCTCAGGTTGCCTGCGGGAGCAATCTGAAGGCCTCAAATAATTGTCTTAAAAGAACCAATTCAGAGAAAGTACATTACAGGAGGCAAGAAAATTATTTCATCTTCATGCTGCTGCGTCCTCAATTTGCAGAAGCTCAGAATCAAAATAATGAGGAACTAAGCATCGGAGCCATTCCAGTCTGGTTCCCCGGAGAACACCTGGCTGTCAGTCACTTACCAGAAGGCTCCACCTTTCAGGGTGGAGAAGTCCTCAAGGCCGCCTGGGAGCAGCTCTGAGGTCAGAAAATGCATAAATGGGGTGATAGAGGAACGGACAGGGTCAGTAGAAAGATCTGGGGTCTGAGGAGGCTCAAGGCGTACTTAACTCATGGAGTTCTTTGGGGGAGAATAATACATTTAAAATGGAAAGAACAGTTTCTGCACATTGAAGATGCTTAAGAGAGCTTAGCTGTGTGACCTCCAGATAATGCTCTCCACCTCTCTGGGCCTCCCTGGAAAAGGGTTACGTTGCTAAAACATAAACAGAGTCTGAGCACAAAAGGGTGCACTTGGTGGATGCTCAGTGATTATCAAGGCAGCACTGTGATGAGGAGGAGAGGCTCTCAGGTCCACATCCTGCTCCGCCCCTTATTAGCTCTGCCAGCTCTGGGCAGGTCACCAAACCTGCCCTGTGCCTTAGCTTCCTCATCTGTAGAAGGAAGGCATGATCATACCTACCTACGGGTTGTTGAGGGAATTAAATGAGAAAATGGGGGTAAACAACTTAGCACAATGCCTACCTAGCACACCGCAAGGAATCAACAGACAGTCCATGTTATTGTTGCTGTTTTCACTAACCATTGAATCTAAATTTTAAGTACGCTTGGCTAGTGGTTAAGCACATGAATTTTGAGATCAGATCAACGCGGGTTTGACTCTGGGCATCTTTACCTCCTAGCTGGCTGAATAACTTGGGGCAGTTAATTTCTTGGGACCTCAGTGTCCTCATCTACAGCTGTGGGGATGACACCACTATGATTACCCTGCAGCATTGCTATGAGACTTTCACGGGAACATCGATGAAAAGCCTACTGTTAGGATGCAGTTCATGCTTAACAGAGGGTGGTGGTTGTTGAGTGAGGGGCTGCCCCCAGGCAATTCAGACCTCCTAAGGAACGTTCCATAATGAGGGGAGAAAATCTGAATGGCACTAGGGCAGGGCTCGGGAAGGATGATAACAGAGACAGGACAGGAGCCTCTGTGCTTTAGCAAGTGATCGTGTCTGCATGCTGCATTTGCAACTCAGTTCAGCAAGCATTTACTGAGCCCTGACTCTGGGCTGGGGTACTAAGATAAAAACAAGGAACTGTCAAGGAGTTCCCAGAAGCTCACGCGAGCAGTAAGACCCATGCGTATTACGGGCAGAAGGGAAACTAGCACAGGCTGAGTATCCACTAAGGGCTTGTACCACGCTGGGCGTTTTACGTACTTTGACCAACTGAACTCCCGTAATAACCCTTTAAGATGGTGTGTTAGTCCCCTAGGACCGCCTTAACAAAATATCACACCATGGGCAGCTCACAAGACAGATATTTATCTTCTCACAGTTCTGGAGGCTGGAAGTCCAAGGTCAAGGTGTTGACCGTGTTGGTTTCCCCTGAGGCCTCCCTCCTTTGCTTGCAGATGGCCGCCTTCTTGTTGTGGCCTCACATGGTCTTTTCTCAGTGTGTGCACCTTCCTAAATTCCTCTTCTTATAAGGACATCAGTCAGATTAGGGCCCACCCGTATGAACTTGTTTAATCTTAATCACCTCTATAAAGGCCCTATCTCCCAATACGATCACAATCTGGAGGGCTAGGGGTTACGACTTCAACATATGAATTGGGGGAATACACATGTGTGTCATAAGAGGTAAGAAGAAGTACTATTATTTCCCCATTTTACAGATTGAAAACCGAGTCTTGGAGATGCGTAGGAACTAGCCTACAGTCACACAGCTGGAAGTCACAGCCAGGTCTTTATCATTTCAACTCTCAAGTTTGTTCTTTATATTCCTGACACTGCCCAAGTATAAAGGCGAAAGGGACAAATGTCCTAAGAAATGTGCAAAAGGCACTGATTTAAGGGAACTGAGGAGCATTTCTTCTCCCCTGTGTTTGGACACAGAGCCTAAAATACTTCCATTAGTGCACTTATAGGGATTTCTGAGGGTTGTCTTTGATTACCTCCACTGACATGGAGCTCACTTCCTCACAAGATAAAATGTCTTATATCTTATCACAGAGGCCCCAGAGAAATTATAGCATTTAAGGAGGAAACTCACCAACATATTAGCAGGTTCTCACTCATCAACCCACTACATCTCATTGAGCAATAGCACATTGTCACTGTCAGGGAAATGTGGCCAAAAGATTTCACAAAACTTGACCACCAAACCCTCCTCAGGTCAGTAAGAGCCAGTGGCTGGGAGCCAGAACCACTTGAGTCCAAATCCCGGCTTTGCCATTTAGTATGACCTTAAAAAAAATCCCATGACCTTCCTAGAACTCAGTTTTCTCACCTGCAGAATGGAGCCAGTACCTCAAGGAAGGGAGATTGAGCTAAAGGACCTGTCGGAGTTAAAGCACTTGGTGCAGAGGGGATTCACCTCCCCCGCCATGCACGTCTCTCTCCCTCCCCTCCTTCCCTCTCCTCCTCCTTCTCTCCTCACCCCAGACGCCCTCGGCCAGAGCTGCCCGGCTCACACCACACGTGCACGTATCTTCAGTCATCGATCGTTTTTCTATCTTTTACTCTCAGATGTTATCAAAAAACGCGCTGCTGCTCAGCTGGTGGAGAAACTATTTTAATCTCTCCATCATAGGTACCTGGGCTGAGACTTGAATTACGGGAAGTGAGCGCAAGCAGTGGTTATCAAAATCACAGGGCTGTGAGGGGAGGGTTTTTTTTTTTTCAATCGCGTAACAAGGACAGACATTTGAAATAAAGCTAGGAATGTTTTTTAAATTCCATCAACAGAGATACAAAAATTGATTTAGTGTCCAATTAAAACCCCATATGTTCACAGTCCTAGTATTGATGGGGAAGTTTTACAGACGTGTATTTAATGCATAATTCATGCAAAGGGGGTATGATTTATTTATGTTTATCTGGGCAGACGGGCTGAGCAGGAGCTACTTTAAACGAAAAGGTTTATGGCTTTGAAATATAAAAGAGGCTCCATTTATACATTCATAATTAAAGGGCCACCAATGACTGGGCATAATGTAGGCACGACGCAGACTGTCCCTGTGGTTTGCGAGGCAGGGAACTTCGGGATTCCTAGGGGTACTGAGGACGGCCCTGGAGGGCTCTCAGTTGCAGGGGACCAACTGGCATCGCATGGAGTCCTGCCGGGGCCTCTCTACCGAAAACACCGGCAGACAATTTCAGAATCCGAAGCACGTAAGTGTACCGGTTAGAGGTTAGGTCCGCAGGCAGAGGTAACGGCACTGCCTGGACCCCACGGGCCGGTGGTGAGGATACACGGGACGACCTGGCTGAGGTGCCGGCACGCACAGGCACTCTGTCGGTGTGGCATGGAACTTGGAATTCTGGCGTCCGCCTGGCAGCACCGGAAGCACCGCCCCCTTCCGCCACCTGCGTAGCATCACCGTCCAGAGCGCTGAACACATACCTGGATGTGGGCAAGTTCTGGACCCTGAGCCCGTCACTGAACCTCCCTTAGTGCCAGTTTACTCATCTGTCAAGTGGGGTAATAATAGCAACTATGGGGGGAGGGTATGGCTCAGTGGTAGAGCGCGTGCTTAGCATGCTCGAGGTCCTGGTTTCAATCCCCAGTCCCTCCATGAAAATAAATAAATAAATAAACCTAATTGCCCACCTCCCCCCCTCAAAACCCGAATATCTGGTAGGATTATTGCAAAGATTAAAATAGGAACATACGTTTCAACTCGAGCACCCCTACACCACCATTCTTTATCCCCCCTTAGAAGATGAATAGGGGACCTCACATCCTGGTTAATGCTCTCATTCTGGCATAATTATAAGTGTCCCCTTCATGTGCCCTGTGCCCTGTCCAGATAATTAATCATATGATCGTCCTCAAGGAAGCGAGGTGAGAGAAGTAACTTCACCTCCATTCTTTCCCTCCACCCACCATACTTGCCAGCCTCTCATTCGGAAATTACCTCCCAGTGTTCTTGGTAAAAAGGCAGGGCTCCAGGTAATGCTGGTCACCTGTGCCCCTGGGAGCCATGCAAGGCCATTCTCAGAACCACTGGGTGTCTCGAAGTTTCACTCCTCACAAGTCATACAGGGTGGGCTGAGCCATGTCTCCGTTATGCCCAATCACTTGTCATCCTTCAATTATGAACAGACCATCCTTCAGCTGTTGAGGATTGCTCCTGAGGCATTAGGTCTCCGGCATATCTGCCTGCACGAGGCATGGCTGGAGGATGCCCCAGAGGGCAGACAGAGAGCACCCCAGGGCATCAGAGGAAACCATCAGAGTGCCAAGGGTTCAGGGGAGTGGAGCACATGGAGACGGGCCAGGGACAATCACACCTCCGTGGCAACACACATTCCTGGGACCCAAAACTCAGGAGGGTGGGTTTGGGCCTTCCAGTACCTTCTGAAGAACCATTCATTCATTCATTCATTTGTTCGCTCATCCAATAAATATTCACTGAGATTCTCCTATGTAGTAAATTAAGCCCTGTGATAATTCTGGGGAAACAACGACAAACGAAACCCATTAAGGCGTGTCCATGTGGAGCTCAGAGTCAGCTTTCTTTTCCCGCCGATGACAAGCCCGCCCTCTGGGTCAGGCTCCTCGGAGCTCCCAGCAGAAGACAGAAAAGGCAGCCGCGTTGGGAACAAACTCCTGGTGGCTCTCAGAGACTTCGCTGTGCCTCCTGAGACTCCAGCCCCACAGCCTGCTGGCCCGGCACATTTTCCAGAAAGTGACAACGTCTGCACAGGGACCTCAACGTGTTGTGTGTACGTTCAGAGGGCTCAGCACACGCCCTGGCTCCTGGGAATAATGAGCCAGGTCCCAGGCAGCATCCTGCCCCGTGAGGATGCAGAGGGAAACTGCCACAAGGAAAACAAAACAGCAACTTCTGGTTGGCTGCCCGAGTGTTCCTGGTTCCAGAGGAACGTAAACCAGGGCTGGTTCAGAAGCCAAAAGGCTTTGCTGAGACCTCTGCTTTGTTAGGTTTCCCTTCCAAAGCAAGACGGTTCCTTTGTTTGCAGACTTGGAGTTTTTCCGGGGACACAGATCTACTGTCAGCCAGCTCTCTGGTGATTAGAGGTTCTGCGAAGGCCACTGGACTCTCAGAGAATTCCTCCTTCCTCTGAGTTTCCCAGACCTCAGGGCTGCTTGGAATTCACTCGTCGTCTCTTTGCATCCATTAGCTTCTTCTCAAAAGTTTTTGATGTCAGAATAATCATAGTAATTATAACATCATCAAAGACCGCTCATTGAGAGGCTCGCGTGTGTCACACTCTGTGCTAGTCACTCGATGTGCTTGACCGCATTTCATCCTCCTAACTGCCCTGGGAGGCCGGTACTGGTGGTGGTGGAGGTGGATGCTGTGCCCGCCACCCAGGTCTCTCCAGGACTGAGACATGCGTCCCTCCAGCTCCTGGGAGTCTTACTGGCCAAGTTCTTCCCCGGGAACTACACCCACCATCCGGTGGAAGCGGGATGTCTTACTCAAGGTCACATGTTTCCTCCCTGGGGGGCAGCCCACCTCCATTACCTGTCCCCGCCCTCCTGCCTCCCACTGGGACCACCCTGCAGGGTCATCCCTGACGTCTCAGTGGCTCCCACGGATCAGGTAGCTCCTCCTTCCGCCAGAGCCTGCTTCCTTTACTCGCCAGCAAGTTGGAGCCCTAGAACTCTCCCCGGTAAACCTCCACGCAAATCTCCATCTCCGAGTCTGTCTCCAGGGAACCTGAGGCACCACTGTGGATTTTATTATATCCATTCCGCACAAAAGAAACCGGAAGCTCTGAGAAGTGGTATGATTGGCGCGAGGCCACACAGACAGGAAGTGTACATGGAGCTGGAGGTACTGGACTCCAACTTCACAACCCCTTCAAAGGATGCAACCCTCTCACTGGAATCCTTTCCTTCTTTATTCCAATAAATGCTGGTTCAGATGCCCATGAGTCCCTCCAATAAATTCCCTTAATGCACCCCTCCTCCCTTCCTAGCACTTCTGCTAAAAGAGCGAAACAGGGGTTCCCTGGGATGCCCCGCCCTGGGATGCCATCCGGTTATCAAGACAGACGCCGGGCAGGTGGGAAATAATGTTAACATCAGGTTCAAAAGTGCTCTGCAACCCTCGGGGACAAAATGGTCACAAAAATGTATTTTTTCTAAATCAAATTGAATCAGACTCTGCACTTCATTCTCCAAAGCAGTGAGAAATGAAATCTCGGTCATATTTTGCTGACCCTCTTCTCTGTGAAATTCTCCAGGTCCCTTGGCACACAGGGAATGGAAGAGGGGTGTGGACCTGAGACGGTCCTGGCTTTTAGAATCAGTACCAGTTTTTCTGTTTTACAACACCTGCGGGACCCAGTTCTCAGCCATCTTCGGATGCTGACAGCTAAGCAGGCACAGAGCAGCCACTGCCAGAGGTCCCCTCTCACTGACCACGAGTCCAGCCACAACGGCTCTCACCACTGCTCTCAGCCTTCGTCCTTGCACGGCCATCCTGAGAGGTCACAGATGTTTGCCATCCACAGAACTGCCCTCAAACCCAGTTCCCTCTCTCAGCCTGGGAGCCCACGCCCCATCCAACCACTGCAGCCAGCTCCATCTCATCCAGCCCTTACGACTCTCTCCCTTTTAGAAAACCCACCTCTCTCAGGTCAAAAGTCATTAGATTTAGAAAATAAAGTCTTTCCAATTATTCTCAGAAGCAAAGACACTACCCGCCTCCAGTATTCAAAAGCTCAGTCAGTGTGTTGGTTTCTTATAGATGCCGTATTAAATTACTACAAACCTAGTGGCTTAGAAACAGTACAAAGTTGGGGGAGAGGGTACAGCTCAAGTGGTAGAGTGCATGCTTAGCATGCACAAGGTCCTAGGTTCAATCCCCAGTACCTCCTTCAAATATAAATAAATACATAAATACATAAATAAAACTTTAATATCTTCCCCTCAAAAAAAAAAAACCCAATACAAACTATTGTCTTAGGGTTCTGGAGGTCAGAAGTCTGAAATGAGTCTCAGTGGGGCTAAATTCAGGATGTTGACGAAGCTGTACCCCTTCTGGAGGCTCTGGGGGTGAATCTCTCTCCTTGCCTTTTCCAGCCTCTAGAGTCCACCCGCATTCCTTGGCTCGTGGCCCCGCCTCCATCTTCAAGGTCACAAGCACTGCATCATAGCACCTTTCTCCCTCTCTTTCTCTCTCTCTCTCACCTCTGCTTCTCCTGTCACACCTCCTTCTCTGATGCTGACCCTTCTGCCTCCCTCTTATAAGGAGGGCCCACCCAGATAATCCAGAATTACCTCCCCATTTCAAGATCATTAACTTGATCATACCTACCAAGTCCTTTTTTGCCAGGGAAGGTAACATATGCGCAGGCTGCAGGGACTGTCACGTGGACATTTTGGGAAGGGCTGTTATTCTGTCTACCACCGTCAGGGAAGCAGAAATACAACTCCTCCTTCCTGATTTCATACTACAAAGGGGTCAATCCCAAATCATGAAATCGGGAGATTATTCTGCCACATACCACAGCCTTGTCAGATGGAAGCTGAAATTCTCCATGCAACATCCCCTGCTTAGAAGTTCACCAGTGTCTTATGGTTACCAGGGAACTTATGGCTACCAGGCAGAGGGGGTGGGAAGAGATAAATTTTGGAGTTTGAGATTTACAAATATTACCCACTATATATAAAAATAGATTTTTAAAAAGTTTCTTCTGTATTAAAAAAAAAAAGTTCACCAACCTGTCCACAGATGGCATGTCTCCTTAGAGCAGCAATTCCCATCCTGCTGGACCCATCCCCAACCTCCTGCCTGGTCCCCAGGAGCCAGGAGCCTCTTGCGTGTTCCTTGGCAACTTCACAGTGACATCTCCTTTGTACCGTTAGTTCTGAGCTCATGGTTGTCACGGCAGCAAATGCTCAGGGGTGACACTGAGGACCATGTAGTCCTGCATTGGCCAGCCACTTGCCACATATGGCTGTCGAGTCCCAGAAATGTGGCTTTTCCAAACAGAGAGGGGCTTCAAGTATAAAATACACACCAGATTTCAAAGATTTTGTACATGTAAGAATGAAAGATAGTGACAAACACAGAAGAACCTTAAATGCATAATAATACCTATGATTCTTAATAATTATGATTATTATTGCCACATGATTCCAGCTAAATAACATTCTGGAAAAGGCAAAACTATGGAAAGAATAAAAAGATCAGTGGTTGCCAGGGGTTAAGTGGGAGGGAGGGACCAACAGGTGGCGCACTGGGGGACTTTAGGGCAGGGAAACCACCCTGTGGGATATTGTGATGGTGGCTACGTGGCGTTACACACTTGTCCGTTAGAATGGACATCGAACCCATAGAACGTGCAACACCAAGAGTGGACATCATGTAAATTACGGACTTTGGGTGATGATAATGTGTCAGTGCAGGTTTATCAGTTGTAACAAACGTAGGGGTGTTGACAATGGGGAGGCTCTGCGTGGGGGGAGCAGGGGATAGATGGGAACTCTCTGCACCTTCCTCTCAATATTGCTGTGAACCTGAAACTACTCTAAAAATGTCAATTTAAAAAAAACTATTTAAAAAATGAAAGTTACCTCATTGAAAATGTGTTTTATGTCGGTCCCATACAGAGATAGTACCATCTTGAATACATTAAGATAAATAAAATACATTATTTAAGTGCATTTCATCCATTTCTTTTCACTTTTTTCACATGAAAAAGAAAAAAATAACTATATTTATTTTAAACTATATTTATTATACAAAATTATATAATTTTATAATGATCAAAAATTCTATCTTTAGCTCACTTTATATTTCTGTTAGACAGTGCTGGCTGATCAATTGATTTCTTTTTTATTTTTCTTTTTGATCTTTTTTTGGGGGAGTAATTAGTTTTATTTATTTACCTTTTTAATGGAGGTACTGGGGATTGAACTCAGGACCTCGTGCATCCTAGGCACTGGCTATACCTTCCTCGCCCTCTGAGCAATTGACTTCTGCAGAGACTTACTGCACCCCACAGGCCCTGCAGAATGTTGGCTGCCTCATTCCTCTGTAACCCAACACCAAGCGCCATTCCTGGTACATAACAGATGTTTTTGTCAGTGTTTTCTCGATGAAGGACAGGCTGGATGGGTACGCCCCTGAGCAGGCTGAGAATGCTGCTGAGATGCTGCAGCTCCCGCACTCTGTTGTCTGAACCCTCTGTCTTCACCGCGTGTCCTCGCTGTGAAATCAGCATTCTGCATACTCAGGGGATGGAGGGATATGTTGACGTCCTCTTCAGAATCCATCCTGGAAACATGTCCCCTGCTGCTCACCCAAAGAAATTCCTGCAGGCACCCATCCTCACTTCCAGTAAAGCAGCTCCCAAAATTAAGCGGTCCCTTCAGACTCAACGTTGCATCGAGGGCGCTGTCCACTCTCCCAGTTCTGAACGGTAATCAAAGGGGAATTCAGATCTCTACACAGAGGGGAAAGTCCCAGAAGAGAGACATGAAGGAGCTTGCTGCGCGTTCACAGGGGATGTTTGATCTCCTGGATCCCATGCCCAAGCGGAAAGTGCAAAGGAGTCCAACATCTTTGCTCAACCAGAGAGAAGATGGGATATAGTCAAGCCAGATTCATTTTGCTTTATTATATTTTGTCTTGTTTCATTTTTCTGATTATAAAAGTAATACATCATGATTGTAGAAAATTTGAAAGGCAAAGAAAAATGTAAGGAAGCAAGAAATAAAATATGCGCTTTCATCTCATCAACCAGTCACGGTCAAATGATAGCATATTTCCTTCCAGGTTTTGTACTTAGCGTTTTTTATGTAATTTGCAGCGTATTTTTTACAATTTCTCCATCCTATATTTTCATTCAGTTTTGCAGCATAAATATTTACAATATCATTGCAACTCTCCATGGGACAAATTAGATGCCATATGTGGAGGAACCACAATGAATTAAATTTTGCCCAGATTATGGGTCCCTGGGTCGCTTCCAGCTGATTGGTATGATAGAACCTGGCTTTGCATCTTTATGGATAGATCTTTCTTCCATCTTGTGCTCTTTTCAGAATAGAGACCAAGAGTAGAGTTACTGGGTCAAAGAATAGGATTATGTATTTGAGGCCTTTGATACATCCAGCAACACTTGATAGGAAAGAAATGGCCTTTCTAGATAGTAAAATCAGGATGTTTTATATTATTAAGTTGTCAAAAATTTTGAAATCTGTATCTTAATAGATTAAGATTGTGAAATTGTTTTTGACATTCTTTTGTTCTGAATGAAATACTTGTTTTTACAAAGAAAGAAAGAAAGAAAGAAAGAAAGAAAGAAAGAAAGAAAGAAAGAAAGAAAGAAAGAAAGGAAGGAAGGAAGGAAGGAAGGAAGGAAGGAAGGAAGGAAGGAAGGAAGGAAGGAAGGAAGAAAGGAAGGAAGGAAGAAAGGAAGGAAGAAAGGAAGAAAGGAATGGCCTTTCCAAAATCTGCCCAGTTGTCACACTCTGTCCTTCAGTCTCCATCCCTAGGGGTGGCTGGGACACTCATAAAATGAGTAAGAAGCCATTAATTCTGTTTTTCACAGACTACATAAAGATCTCCTGAATCCCTGGGCTCAGGGCAGATCATTCCCAGAGAGCAGAGCAGGAGAGAGCGCTCATTCACCCTCAAAATGCACAGAGAAACTTGTGAGAGAAGCCAGAACTTCTTTTTTGTTGCAGGAAATGGGACATAAACTAAACTCAAACTGTCCTAAGGAGAATGGAATTTATTGGTTCATGTGGTTTGGAAAGGCTGCTTTGGAAAGAATTGAAAGAAGGGCTACAGGGATGAAGCCCCCAGGTACTGGGGCTGGGCTTTGACATTGCAAAGGCATTTCTCCTTCTCTGTCTCCCTCTGTCTCTCTCTATCTCTCTCTCTCCATCTCTCTCTATTTCTCCCTCAACTTCTCTCAATTTCTCACCTCCCTTTTCTCTCCTTGGCTCCACTGTCTTCCACTACAGAGTCTTCCCTACATAGCAAGAAAAAACATAACTGCCAGCACCTACAACTTACACATTCCTTTACATTTTCAGCCAAAAACAAATGTTTTTCCTCCAGCATCAATGTCAGGGAAGAATGCTCATTGGCTCTGCTAAGGTCACATGCTCACCTATTCAGCCAATAAGTGATGCCTGAGGAATTAGAGTTCAATGATTGGCCAGACCTGAGTCCTATCCCAATCTCATTGGCCAGATCTGTGATCAGAAGAAGAGAGATGCAGAAACTTGCTGGATAGTCTTTTTATTTATTTTTTTTTCCTGGTAGCTACTTGACATGTTCATCTGTACCCAGAGGCTCCAAGAACATCGGGTTATGAAAGCAAGGGCATGGACATTTGATGAGAATTGCCAAAGCTGGAAGATACCCTTTAAAGTAACTTTGAATTTCACTTTTAAAGATGAGAAGATGACGGAAGGGTAACCGATAAACATCATGACGCCCACCTTCAATTGATTCCAAACAGATAGCATGTAATTATGTTATTTACCTGGAGATCTCATATGCCAGACAACAAATGTTTCTCTGCAATTATCTGATTTTGTGCTGCCTGATTTAGATGTTCAAGTTGTCAGGAAAGAGCACTTATCCATAAATATAAAATTATGTATGTGTATCATCCGGTTATAAGATCATCAGTAAACAAGGTATTTAAGAAAAGTGTGCAGTAATTACTAAGGCATGCTGTTTGGGGGGCTATTACCTAACCAGGTAATGAAATAGCTGAACACTCGTCTCTATTTAAATGTCATTCATCTGCAGATAAAAAGATATTCTGCAGCTTTTAATTAAGCCATAAAACGTCTCAGCTTTCCTGTGCGTTAGGTGGAACGTGGGTTCTAGCTCTTTCTCTTCCACAATAGGGTGAACTGAGGTTTGTCTCTGCCACAGAAACTAGAAATAAGGGTTATGAAAACTTCAGCAAAATTTTCCACGTTCCTTTCACATCTGCCTTGTACGTGAAATGAAATAACTTTTATGAACAGAAAAATGTACTTAGACTTGACCTCAGAACTGAGACAGAAGAGTGGAAGAGGCAAACACTCACGTTCACTGACGGCCTACTGTGCGCTGGGTACCGCGCAAGGAAAGCACTTCTCCCGCCTCGTCTCACTCTAACCACCCTGCCTGTTGTAGCGGGGGAAACCAAGCCTCAAAAAGCTGCCTCTGTGTGCCCAAGGTCACGCGGCCTATGAGTGGAAGAATTGGAATTTGTGGTCAAGCCCGCTGGTCTCCAAAGCCCACGTCCGAGCTGCCACAGCACAGGCTCACAGGCTGGCAGCACAAAGGGACGGATGCCAAGGTTTCCTTCTAACTGCCACATTCCACGATGCCAATTTTTGTGGCTCTACTCGTAAATGGTACAAAAATAGTATCTGTGAATCAAGGCTCAAGGGAACCAAATTCTGCTGGATGGTCCTGTCATCTGCTGTGTTTTGCAAGGCATAACCTGTAAGCGTGATCTCCTTTGCTGCAGACCTTATACCCTCCCTTGAGGATGGCAGGCAGCAGAGCTTGGCGCGTGGACCAGAGGCCACAGTGTTGATTTTGGACTCAGATCACCCAGACTCCACTATTTCCCATCTTTGGCTCTAGCTGGAAATACAGGCAAGTCATTTCTCCCCTCTAAGCTCCAGAATTCTTACCAGTAAAAAGGAAGTCAAATATATTACTCACCTCACACTTAGTACTCTGAAATTATCATCTGAGTTTTATTTAAGTATATTATATCCTTGAACTAGAACATGTGAATTGGGTGCTTCTGTTTTCTTCATACTTTGAATAGTTATGAAACTATTTTATAGTTTGAAATGTCTGAAATGGATTTATTCATCCATTCAACAAATATTTACAGAGTACCAGTTATATACTAGACACTGCTAAGCCTTGCCTATACTTATGTATACACTAGTGAACAGATGCAGTCCTGCCTTCATGGAGCTTACAGTCCACCTGGTGAGAGAAATGTATAGGTTAGAAATGTGTTGGGTTTTAATTAATTGTTTTTAAAATCCCAAAATTCTCTTCAAACATAAGTGCTTTTGTGGCTTGCAAAATAAGCTCATAATAAGCAAACCTAGCCAGCAGCACAATGATATCATGAGGGTCCCTGGATCTTCCTGTCTTCTGTTATTCTCAATGTGAGAATGTGGTCTTGCCTCATAGTCACAATATGGCTGCCACAACTCCAAATGTCACATCTCCACATGACAGTTTTCCAAAAAGAAGGAATCTTTCTTTTACGAGGGAGAAAAATCTCTGCCAGACACTCCTAGTAGAATGTCTCCTTTGGGTGTCATTGGCCAGAACTGTGTCACAGGCCCATCCCAAAACCATATCCCAGGCAAAATGAATTGTGACTCCCACAAGTAACTTGGAACAACTGTGATTCCTCCCGTGAGACTGAACACGTTGCCTCTTCCTTTAACAAAAAAAAAAAAAAAAATGTTTTTGCTGGGCAAAAAGAAACCCAGCAGTGCCTGCCACAGTGGGCAGATGAGACATGTCAGAGGCAGCCTGGGTTGAGTGAGAAGAAATCACCTGGAGATGCTGAAAAACAGGCTGACTGAGGTGCCAAATGCTCAGGGAGAAAAGCAGCTGAGGGTACATACCTGGCAGTCAGAAGCACAAGACCAACGCAGGGAGTATGAACTCAAATGCTTCCAGGGGCCAGGTTGGTAATAACAATGGGTGGAGCCCCCCCAGGGCAGATGTCAAGGCAAAGAAAGGGGGTCTCTCCTATTTGTCTAAAGGGGCAGCAGCCACTCAGTAACAGCCAATTACCACCAGTGGGAATTCTGGCCCAGGGCTGCTAGAGCTTCTGAATTTTCACGAGAAGTCAGAAATCTAGACTTCTAAAGGAAATCTCCCAATTTCTAAGTGTTGGTAACAATTTAAAAATAACATTCATAAATTGGGGGTCCAAAAAAAAAATCTGCTGGCTGGATTCTCTGCTTAGGCCTCCAGTTTGCAGCCTCTGGGAGCAATCTTATCTTTTCCAGCACATGTGCTCACAGCAAAGCTGAGTCTGCGCTCATTGGTTTCCCATCTCATAGCATCTTAAATGCCCCATCATGTTTCTGGCTCATAGCGATGCCCTGGGGTTTTTCTAGCACCTCCCAGCCGTAGAACTATCTACTCTAGCTCTAGATCGTCCTTGTCCTGATATCCAGGAGAATCAAGAAGGGAAGCTCTAGAGGCCACCTATATCTTGAAAAATAACAGTTTTTTAAAGTGTGTTCATTATTAGTTTAACAAACATTGATGCAACACCTGCAGTGTACCAGGCACTGTCCCAGGAGCTGGAGACAAAATGAAACCCAAACAGATGGCCCCTATAAACTAGGAAATTGGGATTAGCAGATACAAACTACTACATATAAAGTAGATAAACAACGAGGTCCTACTGTATAGCACAGGGAACTATATTCAATCTCTTGTAATAACTTATAATGAAAAAGAATATACATGTATAACTGAATCACTGTGCTGTACATCAGAAATTAACACAGCATTGTAAATCAACTATATTTCAACAACAACAAAAAAAAAACACACGTCCCCTGCCCTGACAGACTTGTCCTTCTCTGCATCTTTGGGAGCCCCTGATTCAACTCTCTACTCTATCTTTTCCAACGTGTTGTAGTGCCCATCCCGGAACCCCCAGGTTCTGACCTTCTCCTTGCTATCCCAACATCACTTCCTTGGTTTCCTGGAGAATTCTCTACCTTCTCCCATCACCATCAAGCGTGACTCCTGGGTGATGCCAAGTCCCAGGGGCCAATATTATTCTTAAAAGGACTCCCAGCCAGGCTCTGGGAAGAGACACAGAGGGAAGTGTGCTCCACGCTAGGCAGCACGGCTACAGCTCAGAGGAAGTGTGAAACCTACTGCCTCTCACGGTTTAGTCGAGTGCAGCTGATGGAACATTTGCATCTCGCTGGGGGCTTCTCCAAATCAGCAAAGACTTAACCCAATGGACCTCAACTCTGACTGTACACTGGGAACCTTAACCAATGCCCGATGCACACCAACTTAAATTAAAACCTGAGGGTGGAGCCTGGGCACCAGCACTGGGTAAAAAGCTCCCCAGATTGAGAACAAGATGGCAAACCCAAGAGAATGAACCTGTAATGAAGCTGGCACTCCTGCTTGAAGAGGAGGTTTACAGACTGGGGGCTTCCCCTCACCAAGTGCAACCTGGGAATTTCAACTTGGCTGCAGGCTGAATCAAGCAACTAACCTCCCTAGACTCTGTTTTGCCATCTGTAAAATGGGGATACTAATAAATGCTATCTCTCTTGTCAGATTAAATGAGGTGATGAATGTAAAGGTCTGGATTCATGATGAAAGCTCTTATTAACTGCCTGTTAGGTGGTTATCTTCTGACTCTCTTCATGCGGGAGTCATCTGCTAGATAAGACCAGTCCTAACTCCCACAGGGCTTAGGTGTAAGTTCCAGATTCTGTGAATGAGTGTGTGTGTGTGTGTGTGTGTGTGTGTGTGTGTGTGTGGTCCTTTATCCCTGTCTCTCTCTCCTGGATGGTCCTCAACCGAAATTTCATCAAGTCCTGTCACAGAGACAGATTCTGTTCATTCAGAAGATGCTCACGATTCAACCTGTCTGCTGAGATACATGGCAGAATTAGAAATGCCTTTCCTTACCCATTTGAAATTCTTTCCAGCCTACAATCTTGTTGTCTTTAAAGTGAGAAGTGAAGAGAACAGCAGCTCAGCTATTTTTAGTCACAACGACCATCTAGAGAGACTGTGAATGGCTTTGTCGCCTCCAAGCAGAACTAAGAGAAGTCAGTCTTCTCCCCGAGAGTCCCGGAGCTGACAGTTCTTAGCCAGCACGGTTTTCTACAAGCATATGCAGAATGACGTGGTTGGGGAGAAGGCCATTATGAAAGGCCAGTGAGAGGACTTTCAAAAAGACACACTATATTGTGGAATAAAAAGAGGAAAGCAAAAGTTAATAGCTTACTCTGCCTCCCACTGCCTCCTGATATCACCTCTCTGATGACTCAGTCAATTTTGTGAAAAATCAGAATTTGAAGATGGCCTTCCAGAATCCCCAGATTCCAAAGGCAGGAGGCCCACATCCCTTAGGACCACAAAGGGTGGCGAGAGGCAAAGAGCATATCAGCCCTGGGGAGAGACGGGCTTGGGTTTAAATGTCAGCTCAGCCATGGCCCAGGCCAACCAATGAACGTCTCTCTAGAGATTCAGTCTCCCCATCTATAAAATGAGGATAGGAATAAATCATGCCTACTTTCTGGAATTAAATGAGATGATGAATGCAAAGGCTTTGACTGGTATTCACTGGTCATTTGAGTTCATTTTTCAACAGGTAATTATCGAGGGCTGACATTCAGCATTCTTCCAGAAGCTGGGGCTTGCAGCCATGAACAAAACACAGTTGGAGGGTGGAGAATTTAGCTAGCGTGGTGGAAGAAGGTTTCCCCGAGGTATGGGAGAGTGGATTGTGGAGAAATCTGGCCAAGAACATGTCAGGCAGAGGGATCAGTGAAGATGCTGCAGAGGGAATGGACCAGGACAGAGGACCAGCGGTGCGGGTGAGGGAGTAGTCAGAGTGGAAACAGAAGATGGGACTGTGGGAGGCCAGCTGGATTGTTACAGGATCTGTGGTTTACACTGAGTTGGGAGCTATTGGAAGAGTTTGAGCCTAGGAACAGTGTGACCTCCTCACATTTTCATGTGGTCTCCTGGCAGCTTGTAGAGAACAAAATGAAGGGAGGCAAGGAAGGAGCCCACTGCAATAATCCAGATCAGAGACAATGCTGGCTGGGACCAGGGTGGTAGCCCAAGAAGTGGTGAGAGGTAGCCAAATTCTGGATATTTTAAAGATAGAACTGACTAACAAAATATAGAAAAAGAGAGAGGTCAAAGGCACCTCCAAGGTTTGGGGGCTTGTTTTCATCTTTTTAAGTGTTATTCAGAAAGACTATAACATCAAAATAAAGAACAGTCCTTCTAAAGAAGATGTATATATACACAATGGAATACTACTCAGCCATTAAAAAGGATGAAATAATGCCATTTGCAGCAACATGGATGGACCTAGAGGTTATCATACTAAGTGAATAAGACAGAGAAAGACAAATGTCATATGATATTACTTAATATGCAGAATCTAAAATAAATGATACAAATGAACTTATTTATGAAAGAGAGACAGACTCAAAGCCATAGAAAACAAGCTTATGGTTACCAAAGGGGAAAGTGGAAAGAGGGATGAATTTGGGATTTGGGATTAACAGAAACAAGCTACTATATATAAAATAGAAAAACAACAAGTTCTTACTGTATAGCACAGAGAACTATATTCAATATCTTTTAATAACCTATAGTGGAAAAGAATCTGAAAAAGAATATATATATAGCTGAATCACTTTGCTGTATACCAGAAACATTGTAAATCCATGATTCTTCAATTAAAAAAATTTAAAAAGAATAGTCCTTCCCAAGAGGAAGTTGGTAGCCTTACACTTGCATCATTGACTCACCTACATACCTACCCATCAGCTCTTTATCTATCTACCCATCCATCCATCTATCTGTATCTAGACATAGACTATTAGATAATTTTTTGAGTTTAATCATGAACTTCCTGAAAACCAACATTAATAAACTAGTCCACAATAACTAAATATTAGCCAACAGACCAGCCTCCTTGTGAACTTAACAGTATGTTTTTACCCGAATGGTTCTCTTGGGTTCAGTTTCTGCTCTACATGTAAATTTCCCTAGTACTCTCCACAAAGAATTCAGAGTTCTCTGCCGTCCCAGCGACATCTTCAGAAATTCCAATGAAATAGTTTTGAAAGGAAGAAAGCTCTTCAGAAGGCAGCAAGGCACTAAACACTGCCAGTGTCTCATCTCATTGCATGATCTTTGGGTAAGTCATGCAACCTCATACCTCAGTCTCCTCATTGGTTAAATTGTAATCCCTCATCTACCTGGAAAGGTAGCCAGTCTCCAAGATGGCCCCGGGGATTCTCTCTCCTGATATTCACACTTGGGTAGCCCCCTCCCACATTGGATAGGCTGACCTGAGTGACCAAAAGGATACTGCAGAAATGATGTGTGACTTCGAGCATCAGGGCATGAAAGACATTGTAGCTTCTGCCTTGCTCTGGGGGAAGACAGACACCATGTTATGAGGATACTCAAGTGGCCCTAATGAGAAGGCTCATGTGATGAGGAGCCGTGCCTTCCAGCCACCGGCCGGCACCAACTTGCCAGCCATGTGAGGGCACCATCTTGGAAGTGGACCCTACTGCCCCAGTCAAGCCTTCAGATGACTGCAGCCTCCTGAGAGACTCTGAGCCAGAACCATCCAGCTGAATCACTCCCAAATGCCTGACTCTCAGAACTGTGAGAGGATAAATGTTTATTGATATTTTAAGATGCTAACTTGGCCGAGGGGTAATGTTTTAATGTATTAATAGAATGAATAGTACTTCATCAGTAATCAATGAAAGCACACTTCTTAGCCTGACACAGACACCTCACCCTGACTCACAGCCCCTGCCTTATCCTCTGGCCTCACCTCCCAGCTCCCCAGATATGTACCCCTGGTCCTGACCCACCAGACCTCCTCACGTTTTCTGAAAGCAGAGAGCATTCTCTTTCTCACTCTGTACCCCCTGAAATGCTGTTCCCCTTTTCTCTTGCAACGCCCTTCCCCAAGCCTTCTGAGAGGGGGCCAACCCCTTCTCACAATCCAGCTCGAATGACACCTCCCGCTAAAGCCGTTCTCAGGAGAAAAGTGCATTTCTGTGTTTCCATCATATCCTGTAAACACCTTTATCTGTGTCTACATCACAGAAAACTGTGATTAATTACAACTTGCTGCTTCCTGCACGTGACAAGAACCATGTCTTATCCAGCTCGGTGTTACTCCCATGCCTGGCAGGTTCTCCGGTCCATCCAGTGAGCCTCAGTACTACTCAGTTACTACATGCCAAGCACCTACCATGGGCCAGCACAGGGTATCTCCAACCCACCCACACTTTGAGATAAGGATTTTACACATAAAAAACAGGTTCAGAGAGGCTAGCACTCTGCCCAAGAACTCACAGCATCCAAAACTGGAACTTAAGGAACAAAAGGAATGTCCTCCAAGCACTTGCAGCTTTTAGGGTCTTCTCTGCTTTATCTCCCACCACAACCCTATAGGTAGCCGGCAACCAAACAAGAAAAACGTTTGCACAGAAACATTTGCAAGATAACTGTGCAATTAAGGGGTGAAAATTGCCCTTGACAACCCAGCCGTGTTGCTGCAGACCCACAGGCTGAGATCCCGATTCCTCGAGAGCCCTTTCGTTTCCAAATGTCTTCAAGCCCCCGCCAGGCTCCACGCTGCAGTGACCCCTTCCAAAGGCGCTCTGACATTTCAGAGGCCGCGCTGCGGACAGACGGACGGACGAGCCGCCTGCCCGGTGCTCCCCGCAGGCAGGCAAAGGGGAGCCAGAGGGGCGCGTCCCGCCGAGTGAGCCCTGTTGGTGCTGACACTTTCACTTCGTTTGGCGTTCACCGTGACCGCACCCACCCCGCCGAATTCACCCGGGGGCGACGCGGACGTCGCACGCCCTTGCGCCGCAGCGCCCCCGCGCTTCTGCCGGCCGAGAGCGGCGGCGCGCTCGCCCGGGCACTTCGCCCATTTGAAAAGGGTTGAGGGTTTTCTTCCGCCTTTTTCAAGAGACTCGGGTGCTTCCGCTGAGCGACTGCATCTTTCGCCTCTCTGACCCGTAACCGCTGTTATTTCCCTCTTTGAACAAGTCCCTGATGCCCACCTGTTGGTCCACAAAGTATGTACCATCCGTGCCTTCTTCCAAAACAGTGCCATCCGATAGGACTTGTAGCGATGGAAATGTCCTGAATCTGTGCTTCCATAGACTCCCTCGAGCACTTAAAATACGGCTCCTGTGACTGAGGGACTAACCTTTAAAATTTATTTTATTTTAATTAATTTTAATTTCAGTAGCTACACGTGGCTACTGGCTGCCCTCTTAGACAGGGCAGGTACAACAGGAGACGAGATCAAGGCTCACCTAATCCTCAGAACAACTCTAAGAGTAGGTGGCGGGGGTGGTGTCTGTATTCCCATTTCACAGAGGAAGCCACTGAGGCCTGGAGAAGTTAAGGAACTCACCCCGGACCACATCGTGTGTGGGAAGAACAATTCTGGTCTTTCAATTCAGCAGGGGTTGTTCTGTAGCCCACATTTCATGGGACGCGTTCCTTAGCATCCTTGCTCGCAAAGGTCAGAGAGATTGATCACTTTCCCCTTTCCATCAACAAAAGCAACCATAAAGTGACTGGAAAACAGTTCCTACCTTTTTACGAGGAAAAGAATATCTCAGTTCACCTGCCTCTTCTACTCAGGGCCTCTAAGTGCCTTTCTAATAAAAGAGACCATAAATACCTTTTTGTACCAAGAAGACTTTGCCGGCTAAGGAAAGGAGGATTCATCGTCAGTGGCTGCTCAGCGGGCAGCGTAGTTAGACCAGCCTTGGAGCCCTGCTAGACTCTGCCGTGGCTGTCACCAGCCTTGGATTCTAGAAACCTGAAGATCTCTTAGACAAGATTTAGCCGCCCCCACCCGCGACCCCCAGACTGTGGCTGTCTGCTGAGGAGAGAAAACAGGCTTTGTTCACAAGCTCCCAGGGAATCCAAGACGCACCTCTGCTGCCTGGGATAATGACCCTGGATCCAAAGCGCCGTTACCCCCACTTGGAACTCATCCTTGTAAAACTCACATCTGTTCACGTCACACCTGCCCTTAAAATTCTTCAAGAGTCCCTTTTTCCTGCCTCACTGTTTGAGCTAGTGTATCTTAGCTCACCTGCTCCTGGTCCTGGACCGGGATTCACACCACGAGCTCCCCTGGCTCTCAGGCTTTTGGACGCAGACTGAATTACAACACCGGCTTTCCTGGGTCTCTGGCTTGCAAAGAGCAGACCATGAGATTTCTCAGCCTCTGAAATTGTGGGAGCCAGTCCCTCATAACAGATCTCCTTCGTGCATTTATAGAATATACATATTCATAGATTATATGATATCATATATAAATTATATGAGTATGTATGTTATATATCATAGATAATTATTGTGTATAACATTATATGCATATGTAATTACATGTATTGAATTTATGTAGTATAGCTATATAATACATAACATGTACATATATAATTTATGTATTATAATATCAGATATGTCATATATTATTAAAATTTATATAGATATAAATTTTAAAATATTATATATATATATATATATATATATATATATATATATATATATCCTACTGGCTCTGTTGCTCTAAAGAACACTTGCTTATACACTAGTTATTTTTCAAAATCCAAATTCCAAATCACTTCCTCTCTTGCTCTGCACCCCTTTTCCTACTGCTCAGAGGGTCACTTCTCCACCCACCTATCCTTTTTCCTTTGCATCCATATAGAAAGTACAGTTGATCCTTGAACAACACAGGGGTTGGGAGTGCAGACACTTCACACAGTGGGAAATCTGTGTATGATTTTATACTCAGCCTTCCTCAGACTTGGTTCTTCTGTATCTGCAGTTCCACATCTGGGGGTTCAACCAACCAAGGATGGTGCAGCATTGCAGCATCTACTATCAAAAAGACTCCGCATCTAAGTGGACCACACAGTTCAAACCTGTGTCGTTCAAGGATCCACTATACTTGTTTGAACAGGCTGTGGAGTCCAGAGTCCTTGCGTTCAAATGCTAGTTCCATCCCTTCCTCCCCACATGATCTTAGATGTGTTTCTTTACACTTTCTGACCCTCCTTTTCTCCAGTTATAAAATGCGAATGGTGATGAGAGAAAATAAGCTTCTGGTGGTGGTTGTGAGGATTAGATGAGAAAACTTACATGAACAGCACGGCGCAGGGTCTGCCACGCAGCGTGGATCAGAAACAGGTAGCTGCTATGACTGGGAGGACGAAGATGAACATGACATTTACAGGCAGTCTCCGACATTCACACTTTCGAGTTTTGAACAAGCTGCACTTTCATACCTTGGGCATCCGTGTCCCCAAAGTCAGATTTGTCTGCCAGATGTTAACTTTCACACATCATTGGCCAAGTTACCTCTTTGCTATACCTCTGCTTGCAAATCAGCAGCTCTGGCACCACCACTGTCTTTGCTAAGATGATTATTGAGCTACTCCCTTAAAATGTACTCTTATTATTTTATGAAAAGTGAAGACAGAAAAGTAAGCCACTAATATTAATGATAAGGGATCATTATCTCCACCGAGATTGAAATGAGCAACTTCTTAACATCATCAGATGGAGGGCAGCTAATTGTGCCTTCAGCTGTCAAAGAAGAAGACTAATAAAATTAAAGTGTATATTGGTGCTGGAAACACTGCTTCTGAGTGTGTCTGATGAAACAATATGCTAAGTGAAAGAAACCAGATACAAAAGAACACACATGATATGATTTCATTATATTAAATGTCTAGAAAAGGAAAATCTCTAAAGACAGAAAGTAGATTAGTAGTTGCCTCTGGCTGGGGGAAGGAAAAGAGAATGATGCCAAATGGGCAGAAGGTTTCTTTCTGAGGTGATGGAAATTATTTAAAATAAGAGGGTGGTGATGGTTGTACAATTCTGTAAATATACTAATAGCCACTGAATGACACCTAAAACGGGTACCTTCTGTGGTACGGGAATGATAAATAAAATAAGCAAGCGGAAAAAAAACCAAAAAGCAGAAAGCAAGTCGTAACTTTAAAATTATTCATATTAAAATTCTTTAGGGAAGATCCTATATAACACACATACACACACGTTCATTGTCTTATATACCCTTATATCTGCTGGCTGGTTTCTACACATTTGGTATTTGCAAGTGTTCTTTAGACAGTATTTTCATTGTCTTGGGCTGTGAAATTCTGGAGGACAAGAATCTAGCTTTTTCAGCTCTGGACGCCTAGTCCATTGCCAGCATCAGTAAATTTTGCTGAACTGATGTGAAGATGAATGAACTCCCCTCCCACGCAGAATTGCTGATGGAGAGGCTTCAGGCAAACAAGACTGTCTGAAATCCGCAGTCTGTCCCGGTGTGGCTCCCTCATCCCATTTCCAGGGGTTTGCTCTTTAACTCAAGCCGACCGCTAGGAGCAAATGCATTTGCAACGGTTTGGTTCGATCTGGCCTCTGCAGCTTTCTGGGTTGTTTTATGTCCTGCCAAACGTAATCACCTAATGGATAAGACATTTGCCTTCAGGTCTTTCCATAAATGGTGGGTTTGCGAACGGCCTCCAGTGGCCACCATTTGTCGTCCGTCCATATACTTACTCTCGATTGTTCCCCCAAACTGCTGTGGGCTTTAGGGATCCTTTAACGTGCGGTGCTGGACTTTCAGGAGCACCCACGGTCCTCATCAGGCCCCGCGTCCCAGACCTGCAGGGTCCTAACGAGCCCATTGCCGCCATGCGGTCCCCATTCAATGGTGCCTGATTGTGAAGGGACCCGGTTCAATTCTCCACTGTGCACCATGAATCACAATCAGAATGTGCTGAACAGTAAGGTATTTGCCTGCTAATGGGGACTTCTGGGCCCAATTCTGTGGGAATTGCTCCAGCAAAGCCTGAGCATTCTCTTTAAAAGGTTTATGTGGAGGAGAGAGCAGTTGGTGGTGAGAATGTGCAGGACCGACTTGAAGGAGTTACCAACTTTTGCTCAACTGAAGGAAAAGTCTTTAAAACCAATAGATCTGTCCAAAAATTCAGGAATACAGAGCAAGGACCAGGACCCCAGAGACATGTGTGCCAGCAGTGGTCTCACCCTCTCCCGGTGGGTGGCATGGGACAAATCAGTGCCCATCCCTGAGCCTCGCTGTCCTCCTCCTTCTCATGGAGGTGACGTCACAGCCCTGGGACTGGGATTGAGGCTGCAATGTCTCTCCCTTTCTTTGTTCAAAGCAGGGCAATGTGTTTAGCAAGAAACCACTACTTCTCTCTGAGGATCAGCAGGGGATTAAGAGCCCAGAGATTTATAAATGTCATGGCTCGCTCTGCCCAGCAGAAGAGAACCGGAGGCTGAAATGTTGCATCTACAGACGCTGCAGGAGTCTGCCCACACGTGTGTGCAAGCAAGGAATCCCAGGGGAAAATATCTCACTCAAACTCATAGCCACTTCAGACAGAAAATTTGGCAATTAAGGAGCTCTTTGAAATAAATGATGATAATAAAAGCAAACGTCGATGGTGCCCCTCATACGCACCAGACCTTGAGCACTTAATAAGCTTTATATTGTTTACATCATCCATTCGACAAATACTTATGTAGAGCCTGCTCTGTGCTAGGTACAGGTACATCTGTGGAGGCAGCCAAATGACACAGACAAATACCCTTGCCAACAGGAATGGGAAAAAGAGGAGGAGGTAGCAGATAAGGAAATACACAAACTGGGCTGGGAGAATATAGCTCAGTGGTAAAGCACTGAAATCTGCAGTCTGCATAATGCTTAGTATGCACGAGGTCCTGGGTTCAATCCTTAGTACCTCCATTAAAGGCAAAAAAAGTTAAAAAAAAAAAAAAAAGGAAAGAAAAAGAAAATACACAACCAAATATAATGTCAGATTGTTCCAAATACTAGAGGAAATATCTCAGGAGATATTGGCAGTGTGCAGTGCAGGTTTAAAGGAGGTGATCAAGAAAAGCTCACTGTTTCAAGCAATGACCTGAGATAAGGGGCAAATATCTGGGGGAAGAAGGTTCCAGGCAGAGGGACTGTATATTCACAGAACTGCGCTACCATCATCACAATCCACTTTGTCTAGCCTGAAAAGAAATAAGCCTATTAACAGTGACTCTCCGTTTCCTCTCTGCCATCCAGCTCCTGGCAACCACTAATCTGCCTAAACTGGGTATGAGGTTTCTTTCTGGATGACTTTTGTAGTTAAAGGATGATTCTAGCTGATGTACAGAAGAGAATATAGGGAGTGCAAGGTAAAAGGCAGGGGATCAGTTACAGGGCTGTGTAATAAACCGGGCGATCCTCACCCCCAGGGAGATGAGCACTATTACTATGCACATTTTACAGATGAGCAAACTGAGGTTCAGAGAAGAGGTTGCCTAACCCAAGTCTCATGACTAGGAAGGGGACGGGAAGTGTCCCTCTCAGTCTACCAGCTTTGGGCATCTGACCATCACTCATCATCATTAGATCAGTGTTCCCAGTTCCCCACCCACTCCCGATTAGGATTCCACTGTCCCTCCCTTGGTCATATGACTGGCGATGGTCAGTGGGCTGTTGGGCTTTAAAAGTGTTTGTGTGATTGGCTGGCCCTCTTCCGCTTCTGCCAGCACCTTGAGATTAAAATTCCAGGAAGAAGTGGGTCAAGGAGAATGTAGAGCCATGCAGAACCTCCAGTCTGGAGGCAGACCCAGCTGAATCCAGCCTCCATTCGCCAAACCTCAACCCATCTACAGACTCAGGAATGAGAAAAATAATATTGGAGATGCTCAACCACCAAGACATGGGGCATGTTTGTTGCACATTGTTATTGCAGTGGGCACTGACTCCTCGAAGGATGGACCCTAGATCTCTGCAGTCTCTTCTTAATAATAAAACACCCGCCTTGCTCGTGGTGGGGCAGTTTCTGGAGCTCTTTTGGACTGATTTTCTCACTTGGCCTGCGAAGCACACCTATAAAGTAGATGCTTCTTACCCCCTGCTTTACAGATTGGGATGCTAGGGTCAAAGGGCAAAGCGGCTTACCTCTCTAGTCCGGCTGACTGGGCAACGGGGGTCTCTAGCCACCCTTCTCCCAACCTCATTACCAGCCCTCTTCTGCCTTTCAACCCCATCCCTTCCCCTGAAGTGTTCATTAAAATTATCTCATAATTAGTTCACTGACATGCCGGAAGGAATCCGACAGGACTGTGTGATGGCTCAGACTCTAACAGCTCCCACTCAGCTCCATCCGCCAGTGCGAGACCCCCCTCAGCCCAAGCTCGCAGGCCTTCGAGCAATGTTCTGCACGGCCCTTATCATGCCGCACTTTTTAATTGCTCAGCCTCCACCTTCACCCCCCCCCCATCAGCCTGGGAGCCTTTGAAAAGCAGGGCCAAGCACTTTGCATCTCCAATACCCCCTGATTTTCCCACAGTCCCACCTCAAGAGAAAACCAAGTCTGATTTTTGAATAAATTCACACCAAGACAACAACTGACTTGCCAATGTCCGGTTCACCCCCACAGGCACTTAATGAAGTACCGGTTGTAAGATGGAGACACTGACACCCCAGAGAGGAGTCTCTGAAGCGTGCCGTTTTGATCCTGCAGTTTTTATTTCCTTATTCTTTCACCAGAGACATTTTATTCTCCCCAGCATTAAAAATTCTGGCTGTCAATATGCCATAGACGGTGTGAGTACTTGTATGTAAGTATGCATATGTTTATATATGGACTTTTTCCTGTGTGTGTGCATGTGTGTACAAATGTGTGTTTGTACATGTGTATGTGTGTGGCTATGTGCATATACGAGCATGTGTGTCTCTGTGTGCATATGCATGTCTGTGTGTGTATACGTGTGTGATGTGTGTGCATATGTGTGTGTAACTGCACGTGTTTGTGCTGGCCTGAGTATGTATGACTTGTGTATGTCTATGCATGTGTCCCTGTGCACACATGAATTGTGCCTACATGTGTGTCTACGTGCATGTGTGTGCGCCCTCAATGGATCTTCTCTCTTCTCCTCCACTATCCCACCTGCCTCCACCTATCTGTCCCCTAAAGTTGCCCACTATTCTTATCAGGCAAACACAGACAAACCATCAGTCTTTGATTCCATTCTTAGTGAATTTTATTCATTCTGCCCACAAATATTTGCGGAGCATCTACTAGGTATCGGGCGCTGTTCCAGGTCCTGAAAACAAGGCGGGAGCGGGAGTAGGGTATGCAGGACAGAAATTCTTCCCTCACTTGCAGCCTGGTGATTATTTCTACCATTGACTACTGGTAGAAAATAATCAGCCACAATTAAAACTAACAGGGCTAAAATGACACGCTCTAGAATTTGTAACAGGCTAAAAGTCGACAGAATAAAAGTCATGACGATAAAATTTAGATCTGCAAAACTGGATCTAGGAGTTTTGAACTAGGGAGGAAGAATGGCCACCAAAGAAGGAAGCAAACAAACAAAACCTTAAAACAGCAGAAGTTGCGATCAGCAGAAAGATGGTGTTAGGAAAAAGTGATGAATCAACTGTTTGCTGTAAAATTTAAACAGAAAATAACTGATCCCATGAAAATAACTTTATGACAAATAAACATTTTAATGGGGAAAAAAATGGAAACAATTTAGTCCAGCTGTAGAGAAAATTAAACCCTGGATTAAAATGGCTTAATGGAATTTGCTCCATGAAACACTTTGTTGCAGAAAATTAATGTTGCAAGAATTGTCACATGGATGTGGGTGTTAAAAATGTACACGAGGTGGAAGCAGTGGGGTGATAATGAAGCGGGGGACACAACATTCTCTGTATCACAAAATTCATTGATAGACTCAGCTCCTTGGAGTGTTCAGAGCATCAGCTTGGAGCTTGGTTGGAGGCTGCTGGTTTGGCCTCTCTGCCTAGCACTTCTCAAAGGCTTTTGTGCATTCCAGTCACCCAGGGGTTTTGTTAAAATGCAGATTCTGATGCAGTAGGTCTGGGCCCCTCAGCAAGTCTGCATTTCTCACAAGCTCCCAAGGGCTGCAGATGCAGCTGGTCTGGGGACCACACTCACTGCTGCCCTGGGACCAGAGCACCCCTCACCCCTCCCAAGGCACAGGCCAGCTGACCGCATTACATCATCCCTTCCTGGAAAAGCAGCTGCAGCGAAAAATCTGCTTTGAAAAATCTGTAATGTGATTCATTCAGCAGGACCCAGGAGGCGGTGGAGCCTGACAGAGCTGGCCCCTGGTATGATGGTTGACTTAGCCTCTCCCCTTGGTTCTGGGGACCCTCATTCCCCAATCAGAGAGCTTTTAGGGATTCACTCATCAAATCCTTTTCGTAACTCCCCAGGGAGAGTGCGGGGCTTAGCCCAGAGGAAGGGCCACTAAGAGCAGCAGCAGCCTGCTGAGGTGGAATCGGTCTAGGATTTGAAAGCTAAGAGATCTAGCTTCAAATGCAGACTCCTCCACCACTTACTAGCCTCAGGTCAGCCGAGTCTCCCTTCTGGGCCTCAGTGTTCTCATCTGTAGAATTGAAATATATGGATGGAATCAGAAATTTCATATAAAACACACAGTACCTAGCCGGTAGGATGGTCTGTATATTCTAGTTTCTACCTCCAGAGAAGATGGAATTCCAGTCTCCCAGGCACAAGAGGGTGAGATTTTGGGGAAGCTGGAGGTTTCCTGGCAC
Organism: Camelus bactrianus; assembly: GCF_048773025.1. Classification (NCBI taxonomy): domain Eukaryota; kingdom Metazoa; phylum Chordata; class Mammalia; order Artiodactyla; family Camelidae; genus Camelus; species Camelus bactrianus. Next base: position 32,796,029 of record NC_133556.1, on the reverse strand, counting down.
TCTTTAAGTCACATTCATAGACAGGTGCCAATGACTGAATCCTAAGTCCAGCTGAGACAAGGTCAGAGCCCCAGAGGGCGATACTGCAGAAGAACAAGGCACCTGCTTTTAAAAACAGGACTCACTTGGTCTTTGCAAGGGCAAAACAAAGCCAGCCTCAACAGACACCAGCGCCCCTGTCTCCAGACTGAAACTGACAGGCCCAGGGGCCTGAGGTTTGCAACCAAAATGACTTAAGTCTCTCGGAGAAGAGGAAGGGAAAAAAAAAAAGAACAAGCCAAGCACATTTTCCCCCTTTCTCAGCTTCCAACAAACCTCAAATGAGGTTCAAAGTACTCAGAAGTCAGAGGGGTGGGAGGCTCAGGGCCCTTGGCTGTGGGCCTGAGTCTGCAATTTTAGAACATTGGTTCCCAGAGGGGCAGATGCTGGCCACAGGTGCAGGACAAAGGCAGTGCTCACCTGTGACACTCTTGGGTGAGAGGGGCTTCCATAGCCCAGAGGACACACACAGAGCACAAATTGGAACCCGCAGGGCTCCGACGGGGAATATGATTTCAGGCAGGAGAGCAGACTCGGAAAATGCCTGGGGAGTTAGACGGACCTGGCTCAAATCCGACCCTGCTGCTTCCAGGTAGTGAGTGTGCCCTTGGCCAAAGCATCTCCACTCTGAGCCTCTGCTCCCACATCTGTGAAATGGAACTAGAACCTCCCTTGCTGGACGTCATGAGGACTGAGTAGGTTATGGCTACCAACCGAAGGTTTGTGTCCCCCCAAAATTCATGCTGAAACCTAACCCCTAGTGTGATGGTATTTGGAGGTGCAGCCTTTGGGGTGATTAGGTCATGAGGCTGGAACCCTCCTGAATGGGACTAGTACCCTAATAAAAGGGACCCCAGGGAGCTCCCTCGCCCCTCCTGCCCCGCGAGGACACAGGGAGAAGACCACCCTTATAAGAACCAGGAAGTAAGCTCTCACCAGACACCAAATTTGTCGGCACCTTAATCTTAGGTTTCCCAGACTCCAGACCCATGAACAGATAAATGCCTGTTCTTTATAAATCGCCTGCCTATGGTGTTTTTGTTACAGCAACCTGAACGGCTAAGACAACCATTTTGCTTTGGGACCCGATCCATGGAAGGACACTGCTTACTAAGTCAGGGTTCCCACTTCACCCAGAAGTAAACCCTGACATGGGAATTTCCGGGCAGGCAGTTTATTTGGGGAAGTGACCCCAGGGGACAGGAATCGGAGAGAGAGGACAGTGAAACAGTGAAGGAGAGAAGTCTATAAAGTGTGCGTTGTCAGGTTGGTCACCACCATGAGATGGGGTCCAATGTCACCGTGCTCCCAAGCAGCCAGTTAAACCTCCCCATCCACGGGTACCCCTGCCCAACATCCAGTTACTGCATGAGACCTAGAGTTTCACCCCCACCTTCCACGTCCCTGTCTGCTCACCTTCAGGATCTGCCTGACATTCAATGAAGATAACAAAGAGAAAGAAGAATACGAATTGAGCACGTGACAATGTGCTGAGTGCTTCATGGGTTCAGCCAAATAACATTTGCACATATTAACAGATATGTTTCAACCCCTCCACAAAATTCCTGTTGATCCTGCTGCCAGCCCAGGACCCGAAGGCTTTCTGTGTTCACTGCTTTGGGAAAGGAGGTGACAGCTGAAACCCAGCAAGGGGAGAATGATCTGTTCTCAGCTTTGGAATTTGAATGACAAGCTTTTGAAACTTGTGGCAGAAACAAGAGTTTGAGAATCGTTTTCTGAGTTTCAAAATGTTAGGTTCTGAGCATCAGAAGTCAGGGCCCTAAAAGACTCTAGGCATAGAAATGATGGCATTAATAATAGAGTTGGGAGAATTTATAATCAATTGGGATGAGTTTTCCTGCCTTCAAGGAGTTGGAGATTGCCAGGACTGAGGAAAGTGAGGAAGATGATATGTTGCTTAATCTCTGGAAAGGGTCATGAATCCTCTCCCATCACCTTCCCAGGTCTAGTTCCGGGGAAGTAGGACCAAATGAAGGAGGACAGGTCTGCAGGCCTGACAGCAGAGACTTGTATCCTGCTCCCCAGGTGAAGGTTGGGGGAAAGCAAGTCCTAAAATGACCCTCCATAATTCTTGCCTCCTGAAGGTCATGCCCTGTGGACCCCCCTCACTTGAGTGTCGGTTGGAATTATTGACTCGTGTCTCATGAACAGAACATGGTGGAAGCAATGAGAGGCAACTTCCAAGGTCAGGTTGGAGGGGAAGGTATAGCTCAAGTGGTAGAACACATGCTTAGCATGCATGAGGTCCTGGGTTCAATCCCCAGTACCTCCCCCTCCCACCCAAAAAATAAAAAATATGAAAAAATAAAGACCAAACAAGATCAGGTTAGAAAAAGACTATGGATTCCATTCTGGGTTCTCTCTGTCTGTCTCTCTCTCTGGGAAGCCAGCTGCCAGGTTGTAAACTGCCCTATGGAGAGGTCCATGTGGCAAAGAAATGATCCCCTGTGGCCAACAGCCAGCAAAAACTTGAGGCCCTCAGTGCAACAGGCACGCCAGCGAGGTTGGAAGCAGAGGTTTCTGTAGTCCCAAGGCAGTGTGCCCTTGACTGCATCATCTCTACTCTGAGCCTCTGCTCCTACATCTGTGAAATGGAACTAGAACCTCCCTCGCTGGAAGTCATGAGGACAGAGTGGGTTATTGCTACCACCTGAAGGTTTGTGTCCCCCTAAAATTCATACACTGAAACCTAACCCCCAATGTGATGGTATTTGGGGGTGCAGCCTTTGGGAGGTGATGAGGTCATGAGGCTGGAGCCCTCCTGAATGGGATTAGTGCCCTTATAAAAGAGACCCCAGAGAGCTCCATCGCCCCTTCTGCCCCATGAGGGCACAGGGAGAAGCTTGACTGTAGCTTCTTGGGGAGACCCTGAGCCAGGGGCACCCAGCTAAGCTGCATGCAGATTCCTGATCCACAGAAATGAGATAGTAACTATGTTGGGTTTTTTTAATGGATAATTCGGGGCAATATTTTATGCAGTGGCAGGTAACTAATGCGGCACAAAAGGTAACTAGACAGCGGCTCTGAGGCAACCGCCCAGACCACATCTCCCACAGTTTGGCTCTGGAAGTAGCCAGACCATTTCCTCTGGGAAGTCAGGATAAACCTATCAATCAGAACCGGAAAAGTAGAGAGCCTCTGCCATCAGTTATCAGGCGTGGGCGACCGAGACTCAGCTGAGATCCAGAGAGGGAAAGGGGTCACATCGACGACACGGTCCATGCCCGGCCTGAGAGCCCCACCTGCCCCAAAGACATCAGCTCCGTTCACACCCTCGACAAGTCCAAGGGGGCAGTTTTATCCGTTTCACTCTTTTTCACACTTGAAGAAACTCTGCTCGGTGAGTTAAAGCAACTTCACTAAAATCAACAGCTAGAAAGTGGGGAGCTGTGAACTCAGGCGCAAACCTGCTACACCGCATGCTGCTTTATTTCCCTTCGCTGGTCCTCGGAGGCACCAGCTCAGATGCAGGCCTGAGACGCCAGCTCTAGCCCTTGTTTTCCGGGACTCATTGGCTGGCTGATTTACTCATTTGTTAGTAAAATGATCCCCCTTGTTCAGAAAAGAGAAATAAACAGTTCCCCAGATGCTGAGAAATCAGGCAGCTGTCTGGTTAGCAAAGTAATGGTCTATGAACGTAACAACAGGGGACAGATCAAAACTACCTCTTTAAAGAGTGATGGCCACAGAACTCACTCGGTCCCTCTCCCCCCGTCCCTTCCTCACCCCTTTTCAGAAACCCCCTTTTCTAACTTTAGCCATTGGCTGATGGAACGTGGTGATAGGTTATCAAGGTATGTTAGAGAAGCTCTAATTGCGGCATGAAAAACATCTCCGTATAGAGTTCAGGGCTTTCAAGTTTATTGGAAAAGGGCCAATAAACCACTCCATGCCTCCATCAGTCAGCATGGGCTAGGTTTTGCTACAGTAACAAACAGATCCAAATCTCGGTGGTTTAACACAAGGAAGCTTAATTTCTCAACCCTACCACGTGTTCCCCTGGGTTAGCAGGACTCAGCTCCACACCAGGCTGATGGAAGCCCCACCAGCTAGTAGCTGCACCATCTGGAAAGTGAGGAACCCTCACTTGCTCCAGGTGGGGAAGAGAGTGAAGTGCACGCTCCATCTCTAAAGTACTTCTGCCCAAAAGTGACATAACTTGTTTCCAGCCTCAACAAGAAGCATGGTCCCTGCCACCTACAAGGGGCCTGGGGAATGTGACTTTCCACGTGTCCAGAAAGGGCAAGAGACCCTGGCTTTGGGGGGCATGAGCCATGTCAGCCACAGTGCCACCAGCATCTCCACTGGCGTCACAATGCTCTCTTACCAGGTGGACACCCGTACATGGGCGGGAGACATTCATCAATCTAATTTTGCCCTAAAGGACCTTCTTTTTCTTTCTTTTTCCTCCGTAACCAAACAAAATGTCACCTATCCTCATGAAGCTCTGGGACACATCCTCCGTTGATTCTAGGATACAACAGTGTTCAGTAAAGTCACCCTTTGTAAAATCAAAGAATGTCAGAACTTAGAGGGGCCCCCAGGATTATGAAGGCTGAAGTTTCATTGGGGGCAGTTGAGGACAGAAAGATCCAGAAATAGATGGAACATATCCAGAATTAAGCTTTTATTCATTCCTTTAACAAACATTTCTGAGCACCGGCTACATCCCAGGAACTAAGTTTTAAAAATAGGGTTACAGAAATAAATAAGGGACTAGCCTTGTCCTCAGAAGGCCCGTGGAGGCAGGATGGGAGAGATTGACATGGAGCAAATAGATAACAGTGAACAGCAGGGTGTGTTTGTGTGTGTGTGTGTGTGAGAGAGAGAGAGAGAGAGAGAGAGAGAGAGAGACTGATTCTAGGTCTCATGATGGAACAAAGAAGGAGGGCACATCTACCCTGCAGGGTGAACATCAGGGGAAATTGGGGGGAGGAAGCGATGCCAGTTGAAGTTTTGAAGATGCACAGAAGCTCGCCAGGCTGAGGTGGGGCCAGCCTTCCAGGCACAGGGGAAGAGCAAAGGCAATTTTCAGACCCAGTTATTAAATCCAAGCCTCTGACATCACGTTTGACATTCCCTCCCTCCATCCCAGGATCTAGCACCGTGCCTGGCATACAACAGGTGTTCAGCTGATACATGGAATGCATCTCATGTTTATCCAGACAGTTGTGACGCTTCGTTATAGCCACAGGGCAAAGGACCTGAAATCTCATGACCCAAGCCTTTCCCATATGGCAGGCTGCTTCTCGGGTGTCCTGGGCAGGTGAGGCGGGGGGAAGGAGGCACCCCAGAGGGCTGGTCTGGGCATTTCACAGCATCCTGGGACCTCACTTCTGGCCGTCTCCCCAGTCCCAGGGGCTCCATTTTAGAAATTCAGCACGGAGCACTAATGCATTTTTCTCCAGCAGAAAGGTGATTAATTTGCTCTTACCTCTGCCTGCCCGTTAAGCCTTTTGTATCTGTGTTTACTGCAATTTAACACAGAATGTGTTACTTACATAGTACTGCAATTATGACACAGGTAAGGGGAAAAAAAAAATCTAAATTCAGTTGCATTTAGTCTAGTTGGCCGGAAAAAAAAAAAAAGCGTGGGAGGTGGTTAGCTGCTCAAGTTAAGAGAAAGAGTAATCGTTTTCATCACTGATTTTTTTTCAAATTTCTTTAGAAATTATTCTCATCAGGAATAAAACACACTTACTTCCTTGGTGCCAAAAGTAAACCAGAGGATACAGGAAGCTGCAATCTCCAGACAGTAGCGAAAGGGAAATCCATTCCTTGATTATCTAAAGACAAAAACAGTTCCCCTCTGGACCGAAGGAATTCAGTGAAGGTACGTCTACCTGAGCATCGAGGTAGGGTCTAACCTCTGTTCAAGAAGTTATCAATTTACTTAATCTCTCCCTCTCCCCCCACTTTTCTCCTTTGGTAATCATAAGTTTGCTTTCTATGTCTGTGAGTGTCTGTTTTGTAAATAAGTTCATTTGCTTCTTTTTTTTTAAATTCCACATATAAGTGATATCATGTAATATCTGTCTGACTTTTACTTAGCGTGATCATCTCTAGGCCCATCCATGATACACATTACTGTATATAAAACAGATAAACAACAAGAATCTATACGTAGATAGCACAGGGAACTATCTTGTAAGATCTTGTAATAACTTATAATGGAATAAATCTGAAAAAGAACATATATAACTGAATATCTATCTATATATACACATGTGTTACTGAATCACTTTGCTGTACACCTAAAACATTGTAAATTAACTGTATTTCAATTTTTTTAAGTTGTCAGTTAATAGCAATGATAGATGTTCATGGTGAGGGAAAGTATTCTTTCTTGTTTAGCAGGAAAAAGAAATTAATATCCTCAAACCTTCATAAATTAGAAAGTGTCTCTCTCCCCCATCCATCCACCTGTCCTCCTCCTCTCCCCTCTACCTCTGTCACTTCTGGAACATGTTCGCCCTCCTCAGAATGCCGGTACAGGCGAAGAGATGCTACTGTTTTAAAAGAAAGAGACGAAGGGGATGAAAGAAAGGACAGAGAAAGGGAAGAAGGGATGACAAGGGGAAGGAGGGAGGAGGAAGGAAGAAAGAGAAGGAGGGAAGAAACCAAGTGGGAGGCAGGAAACTTCACCACTTTTCAGGACCTACCAGAACCCAAGAAGGCATACTGTAGTTCAGAGTAGAGAGGGACCTCTTGGTCCCATCCCTCCAAAGGACTGGTCAGTTACTGGTTGGTATCAAATGAGCCAGCGGCAACATGGGCACAGCCGATTTACGAGTGTGTGTGCACACGCTCCACACACACTGCTCTAGTGAAGTGCACACACTTCACACAGAGCACAAGAAGACCACACTGGTGGTTTTCACACCCATTTTTTCTCACGAGACTGGGAGCTCCTGGAAAGTAAAAGGCTGTGTCATCGAACCAAACTTGGGTCCTCTCACCCATGCACAGTAAAGCCAATCTAGTGACACCAGGTTGTGGTGAAGGAAAGTGCAGCGTTTATTGCCAGGCACCAAGTAAGGAGTCCAGGCAGCTAGTGCTCAAAACACCTTCCAGGGGAAGGATTTTAAAGACAAGGTGAGGGAGATGGTTGTGAGGTGTGTGGTCAACACGCGGACATTCTTCTAACTGGTTGGTGGTGAGGTCAGCAGGAGTCAACGTCATCAACCTTCTGGTTTCAACGCTCTGGGGTCTACATGCTTGTGGGCAGCATACAGTTAACTTCCTCCACCTGGTCGGGGTTTCAGTATCTGCAAAGCAGCTCAAAATACACGGCTCAGATTATTATCTATAGACCCTGAGGAGCAGCTAAACGTCCTTGACTTAGTTTAATGGCTGAACTATTACTGTCCTGATTGATTGTTTTCTATGTTTCTGCATTTTCTCACTTCTCTGATTAAATTTGTCCTTTGGAACTTGGGGAAGGACTAGGACACTGAAGATTTTCTACTAACAAGAGGCAGGCAGAGGAAATATGTTCCTGGAAGGCCCCGTAGGGTCCTGCATGTTTACAGATGGTCTTCCTCTCTGCATCTGCTTGACCTCCTTAAACATTTACTCCAGCCAACGTCTCGGAGTCTCAGCACTTGCTGATCGCTCTATCTGGGCTGCCTTCCTTCCTCCTGTCTTTGCTGCTGAGCTTTAAAATTCAGCTCAGGCATCATCACTTCCTCCAGGAAATCCATTCCGATCTTCAAGCTGGAAAGTGGACCTTCTATGCTCTCGTCCCACACATGACATCAGCATGACCTATTTATTGTTGTATTTCCCCATCTAAAAGACGCACTCGCTGACAGCAGGGACTGAATCTCATTTATCCTTTTGTGCATCGCTCCTAACCAGCCTGAAGCCCAGGTAGATGCCTGATAAATCTTTCCTGAATGAATAAATGGTGTTCTTTTCTGATATTCTTTTTTCCCCAATTTTTAATTTTCCTTTCCTCTTGTCTCCCCCCCCCCCCCATCTCGCCCCCATCAAAAGCAACTTCAAGTTACCCTTTGTTGTGAAATTTGAATTCAAGACGCCTTCTCCAGTGTCTTGGAGATCATTGTTAGGGACCTTACTTGGCTCATTCCATGAAATGCTCTTTATTCAAGATGATTTGAGCAACATCCTTATCAGCCCACTTCCGCATCAGAGGCTCTTCCAGCTCTGCAATTATTTCACAACGGTTTTCTAATCAACGTGGGGCCCACGAGGGCTCATAAATGACACTTGTCTTTGTGTTGCTACTTTTCATGAGTTTTCAGAATTCAGCCCCTCCTGGAGTTCCAGCCCTCACGTGGGGAGAGATTAGCTTCCATTCAGTTAGTGAATAAAGGTTAATCGGGAAATGGGTCTCGTGAATTAAGAAGATACTCACGGGGGAAAAGAAAACTGAATCCACAAAACAGAGTACATTTCCAGATTTATGAGCGCCTGCACTTGTGAGCCTCAGAGAGGGGAGTGATGTCGGAAGTCCTTTCAGACTGCATCGGAGAAATTTAAGTGTAGAAATTGTCATTGAATAAAACTAAGGGGTGAATAAAGGGATTGATGTCTACTACGTGCCAAGCTGAGACAGACGCTTCTGGACATCATTTTTTTCTGGTTATGACAGACAGCCTGCAAAACGGCCCCCAATGAGTCTTGCTTCCCGGCGTTTATACCCCTGTCCAGTCCACTATTGTATCAAATAGGCTGACATGTGTGACCAACAGGGTTTTACAGAAATGATGGACTATAACTTGTGAGGCTGCATCATGAGAGTTACTGGGGCTTCTCCCTTGCTGTCTCTGGAACCACTCCCTCTGAAGGAGCCCAGAGGCCTCCCAAGCACAACCACCAACAGGGGCATCAGCAGAACGGACGCAAGAGACCCAACCTTGAAAAGACAACCTTTGTTTTCATTTCGGCAGTATTTGATCCTGGAGGTCTCATGTGACTTTTTTGTTCTTCTTGTGAGCTCTTATAAGTTTCAAACTTGCAGTCCATGAGCCCTGAAAAGCTTCAGACGGACACAAACATTACCCAAAATTTCGACTCCAGCATCAGTAGATCCATGAAACACGAAAATTACATCAATCCCACGAGTGAGCTAAAATGAATATGAAAGAAGAGCTTTATAAGACAGCAGAGGAACCAGCTGGCCTTCTTTAATAGCAATTATCTATAAACAGTGCTGGTCCTGTGAGCTGAAAGGAGGAGGAAAAATTTAACAAGAAAGCACTCAGTCTGGCTCCCTGTTGTTTTATCAGATGGTCCAGGTTAGCTCCAAAATTATCATTGGAGCCCCTTTAAATATATTCCACTATACCAGTAACTCTCAACTCTGGCTGCACATTGGGGATGATCTTGAAATTTCTTTTTTAAAAAAAACACCAATCCTGGTGGGGGTGTGTATAACTCAGTGATAGAGTGCATACTTAGCATGCAGGAGGTCCTGGGTTCAATCCCCAGCACTTCCATTAAAAAAAATTAAAAATAAATAAACCTAATTACCTCCCCTGCTCCCCGCCCCCCAAAAAAAACAATCCCTGGGCCTCACACCAGAGCAATCAAATTAGAATCTCTGAATGTTAACCACTATATATAAAAATAAATAAAAAACAAATTTCTTTCATGTAGCGCAGGGAACTATATTCAATATCTTGTAATAAGCTTCAATGAAAAAGAAGATGAAAATGAATATATGTGTCTATATGTATGACTGGGACATTGTGCTGTGCACCAGAAATTAATACATTGTAACTGACTATATTTCAGTTTTTAAAAAATTAGAATCTCTGGGGATGGTGCCCAAAATCAGTATTTTCAGATTCCCCTGGAGATTTTAATGTGTGGCCAACATTGAGAACCTCTGCACCCTACGATTGGGGTTAGGTATCTTTGCAAGGGTATCAGCAAATTTCATCCTGACTCTCTTTCTCTGAGAACTCCCTCCCCACCTTGCAGGTGAGCTGCTGGCAGCCCTGTTTGCCACACGTAGCCCTGACCCCTGGCCCATAACTCTCACACTGGCGGCAGACATCAGGCTCCAAGCTAGAGCAAGTGGATTCTCTACCCCAGAAATCAGGAATCTGGATTAGGAGACAGCGATTTGGCCATCTTCTGCCTGCCATCATGGAGGAAAAGCAAGAGCTGGTCTTCAGAGAAAGGAAAGAAAGACCCCAGTGCAAAGGGAGAAGCAAGAGCCAGACCGAGAGTCCGGCTGGGTCCTCGTGCCTTGTGTTTCTGGCCCCAGAATCCTCGAGAAGCCTTGCCATGCTTGAGTCCAAGAGATTTCCGGGGATCCTTCAGCATTCAATGGCATTTTGGATGGGAAGTGACAGAACTCAAACCAAGTTAAGCAAAATGATGAGTTACTGATTTACAAGCCACTAAGTGGAGAGAATGAGGTGACCTCAGGCACAACTGGGCCCGCAGAGGAAACAAAGTTATAATCTCCATCACTCACTCATCTGCCACCTTTCCAATTCCCGTATCTGTGTGTGGACTTCATGCTATTTTCCAATGGACAGCTTTGTCCTACGTGGTAAAAAAAAAAAAAAAAAAAAAAAAAAAAGCTGCAAGCAATGACACCCCATCATTTTTGCTCCAGAACCTTAGAGACAAGCTCCTTCTCCTGCTCCCACATCAAAAAATCCAGGCAAAGTCTTTAGGCCAGAATTGGAAATATGCTCAGCCATCCGCCCACCACCAATCCCTGTCAGCACGGAAACGGCTTGTCGTGATTGGCTGCTCAGGTCACCTGACCAGTCTCTATGGCAATGGGAACAAGATCTATGATTGACAGCCTCACCAGATCCCCTGATTGAAAACGAAGAAATAGAACAGGAGATGATGAGCAGACAACAGAAGGTATTAATACGTCTTCCAAGAAATCCCTTGCATGTGTGTGTGAGTGCATACCTAACCTCTCCTGGAATGGCTTTTATTCCTTGAAATTAAAATACTATAACTGGGTATTGTTATAAAAGTGTATCCAGGAGGAATCCTTGTGGTGACAAAACTGTTCTGTGTTTTGATTCTGCCAGTCAATATCCTGGTTGTGATTTTGTTTAAATTTTGCAAGATGTTACCATTGGGGGAAACTGGGTTGAAAATGCATGGTATCTCTCTGTGTTATTTCTTAGAACTGAATGTGAATCCAAAATGATCTCCAAAAAAAAAAAAATTAAATTAAAAAAAAACAACTAGAAAATAAAGTAAAACAACATCTTGAACAAACACTCTACCACCCAAATTAAATCCAGGCAGAGATTGGCCTCTTGATGGAATCCAATGGAAACCAATTCATGGGCAACAGAACACCACCAACCATCAGAAAAGCCAGATCCATTTTTCTCCTAAATCTTTTTTTTTTAATTAAATAACAAAAAGTGAAGTCCTGACAGGCTCCCTGCGTAGCAGCATCAAGTCACATCCACACAGCGATAATTAGAGGGAAAAGTTCAAGAATGTCCCGAAGGCCACAGTTCACATGCCATGAGACATGCCGGAATGTTATCATCAGCTCAGAATTAGCACTAATTCTTCATACGTTTCTAAGCACATCAAATATTAAAATACAATTAGACACTGGGTACGTGCCCAAAAGTTTCGGCGTTCACTTCTAACTGGGTCAGGGAGCCAACCAATAGAAGAAAGTTAAAAGTTGGTAATGAATGACTAAACTTCAGTAAAAATATATTTTAAAATAATAATAAAAATTAAAATTAAAAAAGATAATGAAAGATCAATTCTTCCTTCTTAAAATTAGGGGCAGGGGTGAGTCACAGTTCAGTGGCAAGCAAAGACTTTGAAACCAGGGTCCTGGATTCAAACTTTGACTCTCCCCTGGGCAAAACACTTCTATAAATCTCATCTGTAAAATAGACAGAACACTGGTGACCTCTGCCATAGGTCTATTGTCTGCATGTAAAGCAGTTAATATCTATAAAACACGTGACACACAGGAGGTCTTCGGGAATGTTAGTTTTTCTCCCACTGGAAAACCGCACGAAAAGGCTCTTGGTGTGATGAATGTGTCTTAAGAAAACAAAAACTAAGATTGCACTCCCCCTTTAATTAGGGGGAAAAAAATGTTAAATGTTCCTGTGGCAGATATTCAAGCGTATGACATGAAATATGATGATGGCATTTTGGTCTTCTCCTCTTGAAAAGAAATGAGGAGAATATGCCAGTAAGAAAAATTAAGAGACTATAAATTCTTCCAAATCCTTGCCTTGCCATACAACTGGCCAGCAGAAAGGTTCTTAAGTGAATATCTTCTTAAGAAATTAAATGGTTGATGGATGATGCAGATACCTTTGGGAGTGATGTATTGACAAGGGGTGAGAGCCACAGGTAGGACTTCTACATACTTTTGTTGTCCCAGTATTTTACTGGAAACACTCTAAATGAAACAGTAGCAATCCCATTTCACAGGAGCTGAGCTGCCACCTCTCTACCTCAAATTAGTAAAGAAAAAAATAAATAAATAAAAAGGGAGGTGTCATCCACAAACCATTTGCAACTCCTTGCAGCTTTGTGCTATAAGAAATAGAACAAAGCAACAGGAAAGAAACTGCTTAATGCAATATCCATTCTCCCCCCTTTTCCTCTCTCCTAGAGCCCTAACTTTATTCAGGTTGGCCACCTGCCTGGTTGAAAACTACATTTCCCAGACTCCCTTGAGGATGGAGTGAGCATGTGACACAGCCTAACCAATAAGAAATAAGCAGAAGTTACCAGGTGCATATGTCCATTATCTATTGCTGCATAACATAGTACCCTCAAAACTTGGCAACTTGAAACAACAAACATTTATTATTCACATTTTCTGTGGGTCAAGGACCTGACAGTAGCTTAGCTGGATGCTTCTGGCTCAGTATCTCACGAGGTTGCTGTCAAGCTGAATATACGTATATTTTTATATATTCGTATCTGCCCTGCAGCTAGAGATTATTCTACCCACTTTACATATGAAGAAACTGAGGTTCAGAGGTGTAAGTGACACAGCTAGCTAATTAGTTGTAGAACCTGAATTCTAACGCAGGTCCATCTGACTGCAGTGTTTCTTCTAAGACACCAAGCAGTTGATTGAGGATTGAAAGAAGTATTTTTCAAGAATCACATTAATTGCCATTTACTGAGCCGTCACTCTGGATGTAGCAATTTTACTGACTCATTGTTTTATTTAATCCTAAACACAACTCTGTGAAGTAAGCACTGTTCCTATCCCCATTTTGCCAATGAATAAACAGAGGCTCAGACAGGTTAAGTGAACTCCCCAAATTCTCACAGCTTTGCTGTGCTGGAGCCAGGATGCAATCCAGGTCCACTGGCTGCTCACAGACCAAGGCTCAATGTGGCCCTCGTGCCAATATTTGGGATGTGGCAGTCAGAGAGGAAAGAGAGGAGGTGGATGGCTGCTTAGTGTGTGAGTTCATGGTGACTACCTGAGGACCAGAGCAAGAGGTCAGCATCAGCGTGCCCAGTCCAGCCCCTTGGTGAGAAATCACCAAGACCACATCTGAGAAGTGTAATATACATTATGAAGTAGGAAAAACAAACTCTATCAAGACCTTTTTTTTTTTTTTTTTTGGCTGGTATAGGATGCTCTGAGATATGATCTGCCATTGACTTCCCATGTCTAAGCAGGAGACAGAAATAGACCACTGAAGACACCGTGTCAACACAGGTGAATTCAGCTCTTCTAAAAGGGCATTTGAAAATAGGCACTTTAGCAGAATTTGTCTGTGACCTTTTTTTTAGCCCATCCATCTTCCTATGATTTACTGATAGCCTGTTGGGAAGAATTCCCAATTGTGTATAAATTCCAATCCATTACAGGATGCCAAAGAAGGCATGCAGGGTGCAGACCCAGCTTGCGTATCCAAGGGCAGACTCTTGACCCCAGGTCAAACAACCCCATTCTTACCCCTGAAGACAAAGCGTACACTGGGTAGCCAAGTTCAGAGCACAGCCAGGGCATCGCATGCTTCTATGCTATGGCTGCAATCACTTTCCTCCAGCCACTGAAGCATCCTTGGTTCCTGCCTATGTTGCCACTTGTTCCTCTAATTCTATATGGCCCTTGTATCCTTCAAAAGTACTCTCTTTACTTAATTCAGCCAACAGTTATTTCTGTTACTGGCCTCCAAGAAGGCTGGTTGACAGAACGCTGAAGTTGGCCCACACACTTCTTCCTTCCGGGGAGCCAATTCCCTCTAGTAAGCCATGATGCTGCTGCCCCGCTCCTTCCCTGAAGAGTGGCCAAGTGTGTCTTCCAAGACTCTTTGGTTGCACAAAATAGAAACCAATCCAAGCAAGAGTATGCATGAATACACAACTGGAACGTTTGTTCTAAGGGTGCAGTGGTGTATCGTGGGTATCGATGGATGGCAAGTCTTTGAAAGCTGTTCAAATAAGACCTCACTTTAAAACTAATGGGAAGGGTGTAGAGGAAAGGGAACCCTCCTACACTGCTGGTGGGAATGTAGTTTGGTGCAGCCACTATGGAAAACTGTATGGAGATTCCTCAAAAAACTAAAAATAGACTTACCATATGATCCAGCAATCCCACTCCTGGGTATATATCTGGAGGCAACTCTAATTTGAAACAATACATGCATCCCAGTGTTCATAGCAGCACTATATATACAATAGCCAAGACATGGAAACAACCTAAATGTCCATCGACAGATGACTGGATAAAGAAGTTGTGGTATATTTATACAATGGAATACTACTCAGCCGTTAAAAAGAATAAAATAATGCCATTTGCAGCAACATGGATGGACCTGGAGATCACCATTCTAAGTGAAGTAAGCCAGAAAGAGAAAGAAAAATACCACATGATATCACTCATATGTGGAATCTAAAAAAAAAAGAAAGAAAAAAGGACACTATGAATTCATCTACAAAACAAAAATAAACTCGTAGACATAGTAAACAATCTTATGGTAACCAGGGAAAAGGAATGGGAAGGGATAAATTTGGGAGTTTGAGATTTGCAAGTGTTAGTTACTACATATAAAAATAGATTAAAAAAACAAGTTTCTTCTGTATAGCACAGGGAACTATATTCAATATCTTGTAATAACTTTTAATGAAAAAGAATATAAAAATAAAATAAAATAAAGCTAACAGGAAATAACTGCAAAAACCATGAAAGACCGTGAGCTTAATTTGCTTAGCAAATGCCACATTACTGCACTTGCTAAGCACCATTTTAAAGAACTGAAAATCGTCAATGAGAGACTACAGATGTGGTTTATGTTCTTCATTAATTGGATAATTTCTATAACTGAAGATAAAACAGTGTTTCAAGTATGCAAAAAAAAAAAAAAAGACATTACGTAGTGGTGAATTTCTCTCAGTGATTTGCTTTGGTTCCACCCCCTACAGGAAGTCTTCCCTGACTTCAGAGACTCTTTTCTCTGTCTCTGTCATTCCTTGGCTACTTCCCTGCCCATTCAAGAAAGCACAAGATCTGTTATCTTATATGTGTATGTCTGTGTACTTGTACGTATATGTGTCTGCACGTGTGTGTGTGTAATGTATATGTGTATGCACGTTTATGTGCATTTTGTGTCTGTGTGTATATATGTGTGTATTATGTGTATGAGTATGTGTGTGTGTGTTTTATGTATATGTGTGTGTGTGCTTATGTGTATGTTTATATGTGTGTGTGTGGTTTTGTCTGTCATCCTAATTACCCTGTGACTCTCTCCAAGCCCAGTTTCTCATGTGAAGAGTTTCAGGGCTGTGACGTGCACGGATGGGGTTATAAACCACACAGCGTGTGGCCGAGGAAAGACACAGGGGCTCTGAGAGCATGTGACAGGGAGACAGGTCCAGTCTAAGAAGTGAGAGGACCTTCTAGGAAGAGGTGATGTTTCCCTCCCCACAATGGAACACCACGTAGAAGGCGGAGGGGAAGGGGATGGCTTCGCACGGAGGAGGCGGATGATGGAAAGATGGAGATGCTAGCAAGAGAGAGGATTGCACGTTGTCACCGGTAAGCAGGGTGGTGAGGCTGGGGCCCAGGAGAGGAAGGGAGAGTAGGGGAGAAGGGACTGTTGTGCAGACAAAGTAAGCTGTGTGTGAAATGCTCACTAAGTGTTAGCTACTGGCAAACAGAGGGGAAGTGAGGGGAGAGAGACTGACTACGTGGGAATGATACTGCTTTTGAGGGAAAAAAATTGCTTCTTCCAACACATCAGATGACCACATTTTAACTCCGTGAGTACTTTATTCAGTGTCTACTGTGTTCACATGTGTTATTTAAGTTATTCTTCTAAACAACACCTGTGGACAAGTTTGATTATTTCTACCTTCCCACAGGAGCACACTGAGACTCAGACAGGTAAGAGGCCCAGGGTCCCACAGCTCAGGCAGATCAGCCTGGGCATCCATGCCCTCCAGAGCCTGGCTGTGTACCACGACACTGGTACCATGAGGATGGAAGCAGAGAACTGACACCTAGGTGGTTCTGATCCCTCTGCAAATGAGCAGGGATATACTCTAATCTGCCACGTTGTCACAGCATCCCTACGCACCATCTCTTGCCACTTACAGCACCAGATCGGTCAGCTCTCCATGAGTCTTCTCCTAAACCCCACACCCAGATTGTGAGCCTGTGGAGGGCACGAGACTAGGATGGTTCCATCTGTCTGTCCATTTGCCAATTTCCAGGATGGAAATCCTCCTACTATGGCCACTTCAAGCTACTCGATTTGGGCACTTACCAAGCACCAATTAATTGTGTGCTTGCCAAGCCAGCTTTACCACAAATGCTAAAGGAACTTCTCTAGGTAGAAAAGAAAAGCCCACAGCTAGAAACAAGAAAATTACAGAACGGGGAAGCTCCCCAGTGAAGGCAGGAGACCATCCACACACAAACGGGGAGGTTGAAAGGCAAAATGAGGAAAATCATCTGTATCCACCATATGCAGTTAAAGGATGCACAAAGCAATGAGATGCAAAAATATGATATCAAAACCAGTCATCACGCAGGGGGGAGTATGAACACAGAGTATCTAAAATGCATTTGAAACCTCTCTCTCTCTATATATATATATATATATAGACTTCTATATCAAAATCTCATGGTAACAGCAAACCAAAAATCTATAATCGATATACACATAAAAAAGAAAGAGGAATCCAAATTGTGTGGCTGACCCTGAGTCAGACGCAGAGCCACACCCGGAAGTCAAAGCCCTTTATGTCCGTCCTCAAGGAGCTTAGTCACATGATGAAGGGAGGGGAGCCTTATCCATAGCCTTTGCCAATTTCCATGGTGTCAATGCTCCCACCGTGGCCATTTCAAGAATCCCACACCCAAAATGGACTTGAGAAGAGATGCTGGTTCCAGCACTTTGCCGCTTTACAGGCTTGTGGAGTAGATAGACAATAAACAAGCAAGCAAGCAAGGAAATTAAACTAAATTAAATAATAACCAGGGAATGGGAAGGGTAGAGCTCAGTGGTAGAGCGCATGCTTAGCATGCACAACGTCCTGTGTTCCATCCCCTGTACCTACGTTAAAATAAATAAATAAACCTAATTACCCCCTTCCCTCCCCCAAAAAAGCTTTAAATAAGAAGCGATTAATCTATGAAGGAAATACACAAGGCACTATTACACAGAGAGATAGGGGCATCGCATTTAAGCTAAAAACTGTGCATGTGGCTCTTCACTTTTCAAAGAGGCCATAATGCAGTTTTTCTATCCAAATTATTCTCTGTTTATCACAGAGACTTATTAGAACTGACGGACCCTTTTCCCATCCTCCCTCCAGGGGCTGCCTCCCCAGGTGGGGCTGCCATCACGGACCCCCTACCTGTGGGTTCTGTCCTGGAAGACTGACAGTCCCGACCCCACAGGACTTGGCTGCTGAGGGAGGTTATACTGATGAGGGCATCCCGCCTCCTTCTCCCCAGATAATGTCATCCTCCCTGACGGCCGCTGTCTGGGGACTCGCAATGAATCAAATCAGTACTGTCACTGATGAGGCCGATGTCAAACCGGAGAGGAGCTGATTTTTCTTCCTCCACTTTTAACAGGGATCCTGTAGCTATGGGGCCCCAGACAAATGCCTCATGTGATTTAATTTTATTTATTTGCCAGCATTGGGAAATGTCCCCACTGGCCTTATGCTCAGATTAATCCAAAGTGAAGACTCAGAGAAACAGTGAGCACTTTCATTTCTTTTTATTTCTTGCGAGAGTCAATGGCATGAGTGGTTATCCTCTGGATGCTGGTACCACATCATCTGGGTTTTCCTTCTGGCTCCACTCCTTGCTCATTGTACGATGTGAGTAATCCTTTCACATCTATATGCCTTTGTTTTCCTCATCTGTAAAATGGGGGTAAGATAACCCAGCTCATAGGCGTTGTCAGGATTAAATGAATCAACACAAGCAAAGTCCTTACAAGGATGGGGGACATATTTGGCTTTATTATTAGTTTCCCATTCTTGTGTTTGATTTCTTGAATGCCTACTACGCAGCAGGTCCCAAAATAGGAGCTTTGCCTCTGTGATCTCACAAGTTTGCTATTTTGCTCACCATGGATTTTTCTGCATTCATTTTGATTTGTTAAAAATACTAACTACTGTATATAAAACAGATAAACAATTATAAGTTTCCACTGTATCGCACAGAGAACTATATTCAATATTTTGTAATAGCCTATAATGAAAAAGAATATGAAAAGGAATATATACTTATGTGTAACTGAATCACTATGCTGTACACAAGAAACCAACACAACATTGCAAACTGACTATAATTCAATTTTTAAAACCTTAAAAAAATTCAAAATAGTGTAAAAACTATATTGGAGTAAAATATGAGTCACCTTGATTGCTGAGTTTGAGGGCACCCCCTGAACTTCTGCACCCAAAGCCCGTGGCTCACCCGCCTCCCCCTCATCTCAGCCCTGGCAGGCGCATAACGAGTGTGAGTCCACGGTTTGGTGCCTCCCGTCCCCTCCCATCCCCTCCCGCTGCCTGCCATCTACTCTACAGCCACAATTGTATTAATCGCGCTGAGTTCTCATATGAAAATGGAATCGACAGTGAAATTAGAGAGGGCAGAAAACGTTCATCCTTGGTTCGCTGCTCCCAGTTTGTTGCTAGGAGCTCCAAGGAAAGGTGACTTGGAAGGAAGCACCCGCGCCTAATGGCTCCCTTTTGCTCTGATGGATGCAGCTGCGGCACAGACGGTCCCGTCTGGAGCCGGGCCCGGCCCTCCCTCCACGAGGCCTTGTGCGCAGGAGGCACAGACATCTCTTTCCCTCCCAGCCACAGTCAGCCTGGGGCCGATGGTCATGGCCTATTAGAGTATCAGACTTCTTAGGATGGAAAGAGATGGTCGTGGCCAACGGTGGGGCTCATTCATGCCTTGCTCCCTTGTTTGCGCCTTTGAAGAATGCAGGCTCCATGAGAACAGAGACATGGTCCCTTGGGTTCACCGTGAGTGGCCTCCACCCCCATCTGGCTACCTCGCATATGGCCTGGAGCAGAAGTTCAAATATTTCCTGAGTCAATGTTCAATGACTCATCCAGTGATAAACAAAAAGTAACAGAATTAAACAAAGGCTGGATCACACGAGGCCACGTTGATGGAGAGTTGAACGGTCCCTCAACATCCCCAGCGTGCACACCTCCCCCAGTCTCACCGCAGGCTCCCTTGCAGGGACGGGCATGGGATGGTGGGAGGGAACTTGGGAACCGACTGCAATTTGGAAACCGTAGAGTCTTTAGAAAAGGCTCCCTCTCTTTGA
This sequence comes from Camelus bactrianus, assembly GCF_048773025.1. Taxonomy (NCBI): domain Eukaryota; kingdom Metazoa; phylum Chordata; class Mammalia; order Artiodactyla; family Camelidae; genus Camelus; species Camelus bactrianus. The sequence goes on along the minus strand of NC_133556.1, from coordinate 32,776,194 downwards.
GGTTCAGCCCAGAGCACTGCTTCGACTCCCCGTATGGGAAGGTCATCACGTGACCACTAAAAACCCTTCTAAGAGTCTGCTGGTGAAGTAGTCTGTCTTCACTGTTGAGACTCCAAGATCTTGAGGCCAGAGCCAGAGGATGGGATGGATTCCATTGTCTGCAACCTTGGGTGGGCTTCGTGGATGCTTCTGCCCATCTTTGAGAAGATGAACTTGAGCCCACGTCTTAATGTACAAAACTGCACCAAGCATAGTGTGTGCCTGTACGGTGGACGAGGCTACCCTCTTCCTGCTCTTCTGTGTGCAGTAGGTGCTCCGGCACACATGTGGGGCATGCATGTGTCATGCACGGATTAAATCATGTCCCCCCCAAAAGACACATTAAGGCTCTAACCCCCAGTAACCGTGATGTGACTTTTTTTGGAAATAGGATTGTTGCAGATGTAGGAGGGTTAAGATGAGGTCGCTAGGTCATGTGATTTAATCTGATTTATAGCTACCCAATACTGGTGTCCTTATAAGAAGGAAATTTGGACACAGACACAAACACAGGGGGATAAATGCCATGTGATGGCAGAGGCAGAAATTGGAGTGAGTGAGGTGTCCCCAAGCTAACAAGGAACCCCAAGGACTGCCAGGGACACCAGAAAGGAAGAGAAAGGCATGAGCCGACTCTCCCCAGAGCCTTGAGAGGCAGCACGGCCCCATTTCAGACATCTGGCATCCAGAAATAAGAGAAAATAAGTTTCTGTTGCTTTAAGCCACCTGTTTGTGGCCATTTGCTAGGGCAGCCCTGGAAACTCACACAGCACGTGAGTTAATATTCTCTCATCGTTACGACTGGTATGTATGCACCATACACCTGCCTCTGCAAATGACCCACACAACACTCGGACGCAAACACTCACGTCTCCCATGACTCCCCTGAGCCTCCCCCACAATCTTGAGGCTTAAATTCCTGACACCAAAGGTAACTTTACCTTTCAACCTACGTGAGGCTATTTTTATTCCAACTTCCAGGCCCGTTTTGTTGAGCTCCGATTAGCAAGGTGGCTGAGCGCTTCCAGAAGGTCTCGACAGAACTGCATAATTAGTCTCCTGTGTTCGCTCGAAGCCAGCATTTAACAGAGCTGGGGACTCTCGCTCTCGCCGGGCATCCTCAAGGTGGGGTCGGGGGACCACTTCCATCAGCAGCCTCGGGGATGCCTGCTCAAGCATTTGATTTCCCCAGAGACGCCCAGGTTCCCCAAAGCCCCACCTCATTAACCCTGCTGCACATTGTTCCCCAGACCTGAGGGGATCTGGGTTCCAACCACCTTTGGAAAAGAGAATTCTCTCGAGAGTTTTCCCTTCTTCCCTGTGGCCCTGGAGTGGGTGGTGCGGTGAGCTATTTCCAAGGTGTGATCAGAATTCACCAGCCCAGTTTCCACTGGGAAGCTGGAGACACGCTCACGGTGAGATATGGTACTATGTCGGTTCTGCCACTATCGGACCCAGAAGAATCCAGCTAACAAATCTGTTCACTTAGCAAATATTTAGGGAGGATTAAATACATGCTAGGGACTGTCCTAGACACAGTGGACACACAAGAACAGTTTATCTGGCCTTTGCTTTAGTTGGAAAGAAAGATGATAAACAAGCCAGTAACGAGATATTACACAGCCTGATTTCCGAGTGATAAGGGCTGGGGCGTCTGAGGGGTGCAGATGGAGTCGTGGGAGGAGCGGTTTAGATGAGCTGGTCAGGAGGGTCTCTCTGAGAAAGTGACACATGCCAAGGACCTGGGTAAGTTGAGGATGGGGCCCTGGAGATATTTGGCCCAAGAGAATTCCAGCACCAGGGAACAGCCAATGTGAGGGCCCCGAACAGAGAGCACTGGGCAAGTCTGGGGCCCAGCAAGGAGGTCCGAGGCTGGTGAGGAGTGAGGTGGGGAGAGGCTGGCAGGAGGTGAGGTCCAAAAGTATCCAGAGGCCAGACGGTGTTATGTGCACCTGCCCGGGTCAGAGGCTGTCCTGGGATGGGCGGGGTGGGGATGGTGGAGAGGATGGATGGATTCAGAATGGATGGATTCAGGATGGTCTTGAGTTGACAAGATAACAGGACTCACAGATGAATGTGGGAGGACAATGAAGGAAGAGGAAGCAATTAGAGTTCCCAGACACTGACAGGATGTTGGATGATATTAAAGAATTATTAATTTCTTAGATGTGATCACAGTAGCATGGTTGTATATTCTTAATTGTCCTTACCTTTTACTAAAATCTTTATAAAAGAAATGATATAATTCTGGGATTAACTCCAAAATAATACCAAAGAGGAAGCCTTTGAGAGGGTGGGAATGAAACCAGGTTGGCCGTACGCCGATCACTGCTGGAGCTGGGTGATGGGGTCATGGGTTTGCATGGCCCCATTGGCTCCATTTCGAGAGAGGGAAAGCCTGGGGAAGGAGCTGGTGAAGGTCTTCCTCTAGCTTAATTCAAATGCTGGTCCCAGACCTGAGACATCAGAGAGAGGGTGACACGCCTCCCCCATCCACATCCCCCCACCCCCGATGCATCAGCACCACTGCTCCTTCTAACCCCGTTCTCAGAGGCTTTATCATTCACAGCTCCTTCACACACACACACACCCAGGACCAGCCACATCATTTGGAGGACCCAGTGCAATGTGAAAATGCAGACCGCTTGTTTAAAAATAACTAAGAATTTCAAGATGGCACTAGCATTGCATTCAACCAAGCACAAGGCCCTTCTGAGCACAGGGTCCTGTGCAACTGCACCAGGGCCACATCTGTGAAGCCAGCCCTGCCCCATCCTCCAAGGATTTGGAGAAGTTATTATTCACAGGCACCCATTTAAGAAATATTGGCATCCACGGCCACCATGACCAAATGACTTCCCCTCTACATGCATTCATTCAACAAGCGTTTCCAGTTTATCTATTATGAGCAAAAACTACCGGGTGACGGAGTTACTGCAAGGTTTTCCAGCCTCGGACCTGCTGACATTTGGGGCCAGATCATTCACTGGTGCAAGAACTGTTCAGTGCCCTGTGGGATGTTAACAACATCCCTGGCCCCTACCCACTAGACGCCAGTAGCTCGCCCCCCACCCTCAGTCATGACAACCAAAAACGCCTCTAGACGTTGTCGAATGCCCCCTGTGGACAAAACTGCCCCTCAGTTGAGAACCACTGGGTTACAGTAATTTTTTAAAAAACTTTGGAGGAGCTCGTGGTAAACATTTCCTTTGTTGAACCTTTCACACTTACATTTTAAATTATTTGTAACTTACTTGTTTCTTGCCTGTCTCCCCCAGTTAGACTCTAGTTTCCAAGACGTTGGAAACCCCATACCTGTTTATTCTCAGCTGCATCTCCAGCTCCCAGGGCGGTACCCCCTGACCTGGTCGGAGCTCAACAAACATTCGTTGAATGAATGAATGTTGGAGAGAGAGGCAGATGCCAGACATGAAAAGTCGAGTGTCTCAACACGGGAGGAGAGAATAAATGGAGCACACACACAGGGGGAAGCCCGCGTTACAGAGAAGGAGGGATTTCCTCCTGGGAGGGAGAAGGCTCCGGGAGCCCACACACAAGACTGAGCACATTTTCTCAGGACAGAGTCTGATGGACTAGGGGGATGTGCATTCCAACAGTGGGAACACCTCTGCAAAGGACAGAGGTGAGAAACAACAGGTGTGGGCGGGGACATGCCCACGAGGGTGGCGGAGAGTGAGCGGGAGGGCCGGCAAGGCACGTCCAGTCCGCGGGAGCCTTGAATGCCGCGCTCAAGTGCTTGCCCTTAACTCCACAGGCACGGAGCATCGAGCGAGGGGATTCAAGCAGCAGCCTAGTCAGGTGGGCTCTGTGTTTCCAGAGAAACCCCTCTGGCGGTCGTGCGCAGAATAGGTTGAGAAGGGGAGCTGTAAGCAAGCAGGCAGCCTTGAGACACAGTTTCATTAGACGTCAAAACTGGGGCATCACCACTTCACCTCCCTCCCAGGCCACGAGGGCGTGGAGCTGCACTGTCCTCGGCATTAATCAATCTTAGTAGGTGCTTTATCCAGCCACTGAGGTCATCCTGGCCAGGGTGACCAGGTAAGGAAGAACTTTTACTTGCACACTGGGAGGCTGGAGTCTAACCAGCAGCACTTTGGAGAACAGTCTCGGGTTGGAAGACGGAGAGGATTACAAGCTTCCTTTTCCTTCAAAGAGCTGTGACAGCGCAGCCCAGTGGCTCGTCCAGAACCCCGTGTAAGATGCTGCTCGCAGCTATCTGGATGGAGACCGCAAGGAAAATCTGAGGTGGAGATGTGTCAGGCAGGGATGTGACGGCTTGTCTCTTCCCCGGGAGTTCCTGTCCGTGGGCAGCTTTGCTCTGCCCTGAGCCACGGTAACCTCATCAAGCCAGATCCCGTCTGAGGGGAGGGTGTGTCCTGCTTGGAGAGAAGCTGGTGGGGTGAGGGGAAGGGATCACATTATTCGAACAGTGTTTTCCTTTATAACTGGCCTTGCTAAAGGGAGGGGAGAGGCAGAGCCATGGAATAAGGGTCATCCATGGACCAGGCAACACTGTATCTCTGTCATAACGACCACCTCCATCAGTCCAGTACAACACTGACTGGCTCCAGACCCCAGGATGAATGCTTTACAGAAACCCTGTTTTGGTTTGCTCAGGCTGCCGGGACAAGGTACCACGTGGGAATTTGGGGAGATCACAGCTCAGCCAGTAACACCCTCCTTCTTATTAACCTTACAACAATGGCAAGAGGAAACTCGTAGCTGAGTCATTTAAAGATAAGTAAACTGAGAGGAGGGTAGAGCTCAGTGGTAGAGCGCATGCTTAGCACTCATGAGGTCCTGGGTTCAATCCTCAGTACCTCTATTAACAAAGGAATAATAAGAAAGAAACCTAATTACCTCCCTCCCCCACAAAAAAACAAAATATAAATAAATAAAATTTTAAAAACATAAAAATAAAGATAAGTAAACAGAGGCTCAGAGAGGCTGTGATGCTGGCCTGAAATCACGCCCAACGCCCTTGTTTTATTTTTCTCTATTCCCATACTACACATGCTACTTGTTTATTTTATCGTGTTACACACACACACCCCACACTAGGAATTAAGCCCCGTGAGGACAGGATTTTATCCATTTTGTTCACTGATGTGTCTTTAACACCTTGCACACTGCCTGGCCCACAGAAGGAGTTAAGTAAATATTTGTTGAATGTTGGCATCACACTTAAAAGTCCAAACTCCTCACCACAGCCCATCCAACCCTACACAACTCAACCCACTTCCCCTCCTCCTAACTCATCCTCCAACACTGCCCCATCCCTCAGTGTGCTCCACAGTCCCAGGCCGCTCACTGCTACTCAAACACACGAAGAGCTTGCTGACCTCAGGGCCTTTGCACCTGCTGGCTAAAGCTTCTCTTCCCCTGCTACCCTCATGGCTTATTTTCTCCCTTCATTCAGGCCTCTAGTCGAAAGTCACATTGTCAGAGCACACTCCCTGACCCCCATATCTAAATAGTCCCCTCACTCCCTTCCCTAGTCCCTCCCCCTTTCCTGTTTTGTGTTCCATCTGAACACTTATCTCTTCCTAACCCTATGGACTGTATTAATATGTTTATCATGCCTCCTCTTCCATTCTCTACCAGAGATACTAAAGTACTAAGCTTGCAGAATTTCTCATAATAAAAACCAAGATGCTAAGTTTCCAGAATATCCAAACAGGGCCTTTCCCCTTGTTATCACTTCAATAAACGATGTCAGAGAACAGAGCATCTGAGCTGCTCCTGGGGGCCATTTGGTCCACCCCATTTGACAGATTAAGTCAGTAGGTCTCATGGAAAGTGGTCCAGCACCCTATTTTGTTTTGTTTGGGGGGGGTTGATGGGGGGAGGTAATAAGGGTATTTATTTATTTATTTATTTATTTATTTATTTATTTATTTATTTAGATGGCAGTACTGGGGATTGAACCCAGGACCTCATGCATGCTAGGCACACACTCTACCACTGAACTCTCCCCTCCCCTACACTTTTTGTTTGTTTGTTTTTTGTTTTTTGGGTTTGTGTTTTGGGTTTGTTTTTGTTTGGAGGAGTAAATTAGGTTTCTTTATGTATTTTTTAATTAATTTTTTATTTCAGTTTATTCTTACATGGAGGAACTGGGGATTGAAGCCAGGACCCTGTGCATGCAAAGCACATACTCTGCCTCTGAGCTATAGTCCAGCACCCTCTTGACTGCTCCTGCAGGACTAACCAAGGGCCACTGACAACCACACCTCAGCCCCAACCACACTGGAATACGAGTGCAAGTCTGCCCGATCTTTGGGATTTTTTAAGTTGCAAGTCAGGATATTGATGTGGAATCTCCTAATTTTTAATGCTGAGCCTACACCCTGTGTGGCAACAATCAGCTGGAACTGAGAGCTGCTGCCGGCTCTTAAAGGGGCATGAACTCTTCAGTCGACCACAGTCCTCACCCAGAATGTTTCACTCACTTGCCTTACCTATCTGGCCTCTGACAGTATTTGTCTTTTCAGCTGCTGATCTAAGAGTCAACGTCAATGCTAAGCTAAACCTGAGCTAGCAGTATGAAGTGGCTGGCACCAAAACGCTAAAAATGAGAACATTTTAAAGACTTAATGTTATCTTCAGTTGCATCAATGGAGGTATATTGTTCAGGAGATGGGAGGTGATATTCCAAGTCGGGTTCCCACCAGTGAGATCTCACATCTGGAGTCAAGGCCACCATTTCAAAAAAGATAAAGATTATCAGGAGATAATTTTTATAATAATTATAAAATATTTTTTTAATTATAATAATTAAATAATGTTTATAGGAGAGCAGTCAGAAAAGTTGAGGAACTGCTTTTATTCTTTTAGCTAAAAAAAAAAAAAAAAAAAGACTTTCAGGGATAAAAGTACTGTCTTCAGATATTTGAGCAGCACTCCTGTGGAAGACAGACAAGATTTATTTTGTGGGGCCTCTGGTGAGCACAATTAGACCCAGTAGGTGGGAGATACGGAGAGATAAATTTCACATCAGCAACTGAAAAAGTGAATTTTCTCCTTGTCAGAGCTGAACGGCAGTGGAGTGAGAAGGAGTGAGTTCCTTGACACTGGCAGTATTCAAACTCAGGTTGGACACCATTTAATGGGTATATTGTAGAGATGACTCAGGCATTGAAAATAAAGTTGAGAGAGGAACAAGTAGTGAAGGAGGACGAAAGGAAAGAACGAATAGAGGGAGGGACAGCTGGGTGGGTTTACGGAGTGCCTTCTATGTGCCTGGCATTCCATTTGTAGCTACATCGCTTCCTCCTCCTTCCAACATTTAGACTCTGGATCAGACTTTTTCCCAACTGAATGCAATTACCATACAATCTCAGGTGAAAGCATGTCCCACACTTCCTATCAAATTGCAAGTTCCAAATTCCAAGGGGGTAGCCGTTAGGTTTCTTTTGGAAAGGGCAGTGGGAACCGGAGCGGGAGGCAGATCCAAAAGGTCGCCTCTGCCCGGCTCCCTCTCCCCACCTCTGCCTCCCACGATGGCGGGGAAATGATGGCTCACTTAAAAGCTGGGCTGGCAGGGACGCAGCCAGAATGCTGCAGCGCAGCAGCGCGTGCGCCTGCCCTCACGCTGATCCTGAGCTGCACTGATGGCAAAAAAAAAAAAAAAAAAAAAAAATTGTCTTGTTTTGTAAGACAAGCTTGACAGCTGTTCATTGTCTGTCGGCGAGAGGAGGTAATGAGAATTACTCGGCGACTGAGTGTTAACCAAAAGAGTCTACGGCATAGCAAGAGGCCCCCAAGATTCACAGGGAGAAAACTGCATCCTGCCGATCCTCCTGTGCGTCTTGCTTCATCTCCAGGGGAAGAACTTGGCCTCAGATCATGAATTATAAAAAGGAGAAGGACCACTGAGACTGGTCTCCCTGCAACTGTCACCTCCCTACGAGCCATTCGCCACAGAACTGCCAGTGGGATGCTTGAAAAATGAAAATCCTTGCCCCAGTTCTTCCAGTAACACTCAAGAGTAAACCCAAACTCATTCATCTGCCCATGAGGACTTTCTCACCATCCTCACCGTCTTCATCCTGGGCCCCTCTGCCCCAGGCCACTGCTGGCTTAAAGGGCATCTGTGTTTGTCTGAAGTCCCCCAAAGCAGACCCTAAGACAAGGATTTGGGCATAAGTAGTTTATTTGGGAGGTGATCCCAGAATGCAACAGGATGGAATGGGAGAGGGAAGGAGAAGGGAAAAGAGCCAGCATAGGACACATTAATGAGCAGGTTACCTTCTGGGTCACTGAACGAGATCCTGCGGGACCAGTGGAGACTATGGGACATGCCTGCGTCACCCCATCAGAGGAAGCTGGAAAATTTACACACCGTATTCCTTTCCTAGGATTGCCATAACAAAGTACCACCAGGGAGGTGGCTTAAAACAGCAGATACTCTCCCTCATTTCTGGAGGCCAGAAGTCCCAAATAAAGGTATCAATCAGTAGGGCCATGCTCCCTCTAGAGGTTCTAGGCAAACATCCTCCCTGACCGCTTCCAGCTTCTGTCCGTTGCTGGGAAATCCCAGCCAGCGGTCCTTGACATGCAGCTGCATGTCTCCAATCTCTACTGCTATTGCCACATGAGTGTGTCCCTCTGTGTCATCACATAACCTTGAAACAACACCAATCATTGAACTGAGGGCCCACCCTCACCCACTTAACTAAGTACACCGGCAAAGAGCCTGTTTTCAAATAAGGTCACACTCTGAGGTTCCCAGATGGACATGAACTTGCGTGGGGGAGGGGGGGACACTATTCAACCCAGTACCTCTACCAACTCCCTTCGCCCCTCATCCAGACAACATCGTGTTGCACACAAGCCCGATGGCCCCATACTGTCCACCTCATCCCCTTGCTGAGGCCAGGCTGACCTCCTTCAACTCGATGACATCAAGCTTTCTCTCACCTCAGCCCCTCACATACGCCATTCCCTCTGCCTACAACACTTGTCCTTCCAGTATCTCCGTGGTTAATTTCTATTATTTGGATCTGTAACACATTTGTATTTTACAGATACAAATAACAGAAATCCAATTCAAATTAACCTAACCCTTATAAAAGTGGGAAACTTACCAGTTCCCATAAAAGATCAGGCTTCAGGCAAGACTAGATCTGGGGTTTCAAGGAACGGCATCAGTGCTCAGGCTCTCTCCATCTCTTAGACAGTCTTTCTCCATGTGCATCCAGGATGGTTATTGGAAGCACCCGACTCACATGGTTATGGGTGGAACCACGCTGGGAAGACAGCATCCTCCCTGTTGGCTCTGGACCAAGAGCCCAGGACAGATTCTGGTTTCTCTCAGACCACCTGCCCACCACCTTTAAACCATCGCTGGGGCCAGACAATGAGAATATTCTGATTGACCAGCTCTGGGTCTCAGGTCCACATCTGAGGCTAGGGGACAACCACACCTAGTCCACACAGAATAAATGGGTTTCCCCCTGAAGCAGCTCTGTTATCAAAGAAAATGGTGAGGTCCAAGCAAAAGTAGCAGGTGTTGACAAAAAAGTCTCCAGTCTTGGCATTTCTTCAGAGAGCGCTCCCCTAACCCTCCCTTCTTGCCCAAATTAGCCCCATGTCAGTCTCCTCTTGAACCTACTTCCTTTCCCCCTTAGCTATAACCTATTTATTATGTATTTCTTTACTACCTGCCTTACCCCCTGGACCACAAGCTCCCTTAAGGCAAAGATGCTGCCTGGACCCCACACCTACCGGTGACGACTTCGACCACAGCAGGGGCTCAATATTAATACCATCAGGGACTTCTGTAAAGGGGCTCAGTGGTCCTTCATTCCAACAAGTCACAGAGCAGGGAGTGGCAGTCAGGTCTCCCGAGTCCCAGTCTAGCATGTGGTAATTTTCAGAAACAGCCCTCCCGATCATGGCTATGATCAGCATTGCCGGAGTACGGCCAGAACCCAGCCTGGCATCACTGCTCAAAAGCCCACCTGCAGACTGTCCCCGCTGAGGTCTGACCTCCAGCGTCTGCCAGTCTCTTGTTATTGCTCAGACTGAGTCAGACTGGCTGAGTATAAACATCAGAGCTTTCAGCAGCCAAAAGAGCCAGGTTCAAATCACAGCTCTGCTACTTAACACTTCTACGGTGGCAGGCAAGATTCCCAAAGGCACTGAGACCCCACTTCCATATTGCTGTTTAAAAACTGCTTTCTCTCCCTTCACCTTTCGTTACAATGCTGTACTTTATGACTCCTTAAAAAAGCCTTCTAGACGCCTTCCTGGAACATGGTGGGATATAAATAAAATGTATCTGCAAAATAGAGATAATATTTACCATGCGAAGGCTGCAGGGAGGATTAGCGACAACGCAGGCGAGGCACCTGGCAGCGAGTGGCTGCTACTGTCATTATTATCATTATTTTTGGTGCAGCTGAATCTCAGCACATGCCTCCTCAGACATCAAGCAGGAAACCAATTTCCTTGAAAATAAATGTTACAGATATGAAAGGCTTATCCCAAAATAAATGAATAATCTCTAATCGGGAAGAAATTAGGCAGTATGGTCAGGTCACAGGAGAAGCCCTGTGCTGACCTAGTTTGACCCCTCAGGATGGTCGGGAAGATGTTTTTTAAAAAAATTTTTAAAAAGAGCTCAAAATATGTGATGCCAAACTGACAGAATAGCAAGAAAAAAACCCCAGAAAATTTGTAATTATAGCCAAAGAGTCTCTCGAGAATTGACATAATAGGTAGATGGGAAATTAACAAGCATATAGAAGACTTGGGCAAGTCTATTAACCAACTTGACCTAAATGACCCAACAGAGAAATTGAGTAGCCAACACACGTAAAAGAAAAACTCTGATCCACATGTCACACCATTTACAAAATTAACTCAAAATGGATTACGGACTTAAGTGTAAAATCTCAAACTATAAAAATTTTTAGAAGAAAGCTAGGTAAAATCTAGTTTTATCCTAGAAAACTAGAATAAAATTTTTGTAACCTTGGGTTGGGCAAAGATTTCTTAGATATGATACCAAAAGCATGATCCAGGAAAGAAAAAAATTTGATGAATTGTACTTTGTCAAATTTTTAAATCCTGGCTCTTCAAAAGACACTGTTTTAAAAACAAATGGAAACACAAGCACAGACTAGGAGAAAATATTTGCAAGATACGTACCTGATCATGGACTTGCGTTCAGGTTATAGGAGGAATATTCAAATCTCAAAACCAAGAAAACAAACAACCTGCTTTGAAAAATAAGCAAATATTTGAACAGACACTTCCTTAAAGAATGGGGCATGTGAACTATCACAAAATCATTACCATAATCAAGTTAACACAGCCATCACTCCACATAGTTACCTTTTCTTTTTCTTGGTGAGATTACTTCAGATCTACTTTTTTAGCAGATTTCAAGTATACAACACAGTATTGTCAACTGCAGTCACCATTGCCGTATGTGAGATTCTCAACACTTATCCACCTTGTAACTGGACGTTTGGACCCTCTGACCAACATCTCCCCATTCCTCTCACTCCTCCAGCCCCTGATAACCAATATGAACCAACATAGAGTTCATTTTTTTTTGGATTCCACATAGCAGTGATCTCATACAGTGTTTGTGTTTCTCTTTTGGACTTCTCTCACTTAGCATAATATCCTCCAGGTTCATCCAAGTTGTCACAAATGGCAGGATTTCCTTTGTTTTTAATGGTGAATAACATTATGTTTTATTCATACATATGCATATGTGTATGTGTATGTGTGTATAACATTTTCCTTATCCAAGGTTCCCTTTTTTCTACATCCTTGCCAGCACCTGTTATCTCCTGTCTTTCTGATAAACGCCATTCTAACAGGTGTGCGGTGACATCTCATTGTGGTTTTGATTTGCATCTCCCTGCTGATTAGTGAGGTTGAGCACCTTTTCAGGTACCTGTTGGCCATTTGTCTGTCTTCATTAGGAAAATGTCCATTTGGGTCCTTTGCCTAGTTTTTAATTGGAATATTTTGATTTTTTTTTTTTTTTTTTTTTTTTGCTTTGAGTTGGATGAGTTCCTTATGCATTTCAGATACCATCCCCTTGTCAGATATGTGGTTTACAAACATTCCCCCCCGTTCTTTGGTGGGCTTTGTCCCAAGCAGTTCCTTCATCATACCAGAGCCCTCCCCACCATACACTTTAAATATGTGCAGTTTATTTTATGTCAGTTACAGCTCATAAAGCAATTGACAAAGGTCCCTTGCAAAAAAAAAAATGTACATTTAGGACTTGTGCATTCTGTGTACCAAAATTACATCTCAATAAAATACTATGTCAAAAGGAAGTCACAGACAAAAACTCAAGCATACAAGAACTCAGAGAATACAGCAGCCCTGAGCTCCTCCTGAAAAAAAATACTTGACAATAAAATATAGTCAAGTAAGAAATGAATTAAAGGAGTTCAAGAAAAGGATGCACCTGGGAAAAAAGCATTGAGTCACTTAAATATAGAATGAAGACTAAACAACAGTGAGAATTATGGTTACAGTATGTAATTCCACTGCCATGACCTTGAAAATATAAACACATATTTTACATAATTAGAACCATGGAGTTGGGAACAACAGGTAAAAGGAATGTGAACGTGTTATTTCCTCACATTTTACAGACAAGCCCTCCACAAAGTAAGGGCTGAAATTTGAAACAAGTTGCTAAAAGACAAAGATTGTAACCTTGAAATAATTCCATCATTTCCCCCTTAGCTTCAGAGGACTAACTTTGGAATGAGAATTGTTTCCGGTAAAGGAGCTGCTGTCTAAACTCAGACAATTTTACAAAGGAAATTCCATTTCCATTTAATTTTCTTCAGGTAAAATTTAAACTAATTATTTTTGTTAAAAATAAGATGAAAGCCAGGCTGGCATTTAGTAGAATACCTCCCATCTCTCTCTGCACTAACCTCTCTATTCTGATGTCCGTGTGTACGTGTGGAGAGATGCCTAGAATGGTATACATTACATATTAATTATGCTTTTCTGGAGAGGGTGAAACAAGGTGAGTTATTTTCCTTTCTTCTGTGTACTTCTCCAATGGCTAGAATTTTTATAATATGGGTGCAACGTTTTCACAAAAATAACAAGGTTATTAGCCTTGTTGAACAAAACAAACAAGCCCCTAAAAAATCAGTTGCAGCAGTGAAGTCAGACTGAGATGTGCTCCAATCGCAGCTGCACCCCTGACTCCCATCGCAAATGGGGGCATCCTTCATCTCTCGGTGCCTCAGTTTTCCCATCTGTAAAATGGAATCCGAATCCTTTGGGTTGAAATGGGTTTAAATGGGATGGTGTGTGCGAGGTGCTAAGCATAGTACCGTAGTAGCAATTTCAGTAGCCAGTGGAATCCTGGCTGGAAATGATGCCAAAAATCACATCACGGTCTTAGGTCACAGCAAAGGAGACACAATCAAATCATATCTGAACTGCGAGGGAGGAGTTACGGGCAGCATAGTGAAAGAAATATTCACCTGAGACCAACAGCGTCTTCAGAACTGCATCCCATCCACCTGGGGGCGCCAGAGATGAAGAGCCCAGTTTCCTGTGGGTTCTTATTTCTTGGACCATTCGTAGAGCTCCGAGAGCTGTCAGGTGCACACTTCAAGCTGGAGTGTTATTGAAGAAAGTCTGACAAGTTCCCACCATGGGTGACTGGCCTTGGCATATGGAGGTATCTTTAGCAGCTGATCTCCAAACACAGGCAGATGTTGCCTTGATGTTCACAATGGGACATCTCCTTGAAGTTTGCCCTGGTACCCATGCTGGGTCTCCGGAACAGCTTGGAGAAGAAGTGACAATCAAATGACACTACTTTAGACCATTTCAACAGCTTTGACTTTGGAGCACCTGATTTTTCTTCATCTCCATAGAGGCATCGTGCTGCCTTAGCAAGTAGATGTATTTCAAGAAAGTGATTTTGTAAAGTAAGTCCAACTTCTTCATTGACTTTCTTACACAATTGTAGAAAGGTCTGCCCTGGAGACAAACCAGAAGAGCAATTCAATATTGAAAAGAAGAAAAAAAAAAAAAAACTATGGTGGCCAGGTCCCGAGGCTTTTTATTGTGGGGGTTATTAGAATAGATGATTTTTGAAGCGTTTTCAGAGCTCTGCAGCATTTCACATGAAATCCTTCTTCTCTCTTGCCAGGCAAGAATTATCTTCTTCAGGCAACAAAATTATCTCCCAGATCACGTAATCTCCTGATAACTCTGTTTTCAAATTTTGAAGTGCAGCTCTATATCTTCATTTATATGAAAATTGTCAGCTCTGCTAGAGGTGGGCTGCAACATTACACTGACTGTACCAGTAGGGACCACCTTGTAAAAATGTTTTTTCCAGTCCCCCAGATCCTTCAGTGCGTGCAGAAAGAGTTCTGGGACCCAGTTGTCAATTCCAACTGCTCAAACTTTCATAAAACTGGTTTTCTTAAATGTAGGAATATACGCACTTGGAAATGTCAGGAAGAAATTCAATGGAAATTTAATCAAGACAAACACTGGAACATCGGGCAACCAAAGACCTGCTATAGCCCAGGACTGGACATGTCAAGAGAAGCTTTGTGCACAGACTCTCCAAGAAGAGAAAGGAATTCAACAGCTTCAAGGCCCCCTCCGTCTGCCCTCAAGGCGATGCTAAGAGCCCTCGGGGACCCTCTGCGGCAGGCGGCGTGATGAACACGACTAGAGGGAGAGCGATGATCTCAGGAATGGAAGCTCATGTTTCAGAAAAGCTAAGTGTTATGGATTGAGGGTTCCAACTTCCCGTGGAGCTGAATCTTAAAAACAGACAAAACCACGAGTGTGATGTGATGAAGGAAGACTTCTTTGCCCCAGATATCCCCCTCCGGGGCCACAGTATTTACAATCCCACATTCAAGAAGCAGGGAGGGTACGAGGCACTGAATGGCACAAACAATTTCAGAGAACAAGGGAAAGAGGGAAAGTAAAGTGGCAGAGGGGGAGCCAGCAGTTTTCAAATGTCACTGCCCACCGTGACTCGATTCTGGTTCCACTCTGGTTTGAAACAGTCTCCATTTCTTCAGCTGAGAGGGTCTCTTATGAAAACACTCACATGCGAGTGTCACACAGAAGTGCTTGTACCTACACTCCGCCAGTGGGTCAGTTCCATTCCCAACTCACTTTCCATCCTCATCAAGCTTCGTCCGTTCCCTGGACCCTGCGTGTCATGTGCACAAGCTGTTCCCTCCACTCCATGCCCGAGTTCAGCATCCCTTCCTCCATGCATCCTCGAGCCTGCTTCCCGCTGTCAAAGGAAACATAGCCGGATGTTCGTTGAAACGGTGGGAACAGATTTTATTCAGTAGCTACTGACAGTATGGGAAAGAGCTGAGAGCTCTATCCGATTTGTGCAGAGGTGAGTGGATGGGCTAAAGGGAGAATGAGGGAGTAGAAAGGAGGAACGGAGGGAGGTACACATTTACAAAAAGTGGGAGGGAGGGTTGGTCCATGTAAAACCCATCTGGGTTTGCTAACTGGCACAACCCTCCCACAGAGGCGGGGGACCCATTGTTCAGGGGTTGGCTGGAACAAACAGTAAATCCTTTCAGCATCCTTAAGTTTTTCTCAGGCAGCGCTCTAAGGAGGACTAGAGTCATCTCAGGGATGCAGCCAAGAGCTGTTAAAAACTATGGTGGTGTCTGTCCAAGTCCAAGGCCAAGGTTGAGGCCTAATGGAGAAGAGGGCTCAGAGGAGCCTGGCTAGAATTTGGTCAGGAGAGGTCTTTGTCCCACCTCCCCTGGTTAAGTGCCTCCCTTCACATCCAGCCCTGTGCTCCCCTCCAGTACTGCTCCCACGATCCCGGGCCAAGATGGGCTGTGGGCGTGGCAGGCTCTGCACTAGACCTTGAACTTGGGATGGGGCGGGAGGCACTGGATCTTGTTTGCTGTGCAGTCCTCCGCTGCCTGGTGCATTGAAATGTTCAATCATTTCTTGCTGAACACACTATCAAGGACATCATGCGATAACTGGATATTCCCCAGAGTGGCTACAGGGCTTCCCTCCCCTCCTCCCCACACCCAGCCAGCCAGACACTTCCTCCTCTGGTCCTTCCACTGTCCCATTCGAGTCCAACTCTGTGACAGCAACTTCTAGATGCAATTGTCCCTGTCCTGGGCCATTCTAGGCCAAGTATGTGTACTGGGAGAATTACAGTTTTGTTTTGTTTTGTTTTGTTTTGTTCTGTTTTGTTTTAGCTGAGATGTAAACATTATGCTCAAAGCATCTGAAAAAAATCCAAGAAGGCCCAAAGCTCAAGGAGCAGAGTGGGGTTTTCTGCAGCTTAAGAGCCCCTGAGAAGTCCACAGGGGCAGACTACAAACAGGTATGAAGCAGCCCATGTGTCTGGGTGAGAAGGACTTCACTGCAGTTCTCAGGAGCCAAAGCTGGGAGGCTGTCCGAAGTTTAAAGCCCCCGAGAGGGGTGGTGCTGGGAGGTGGGAGGCCGGGCTGGAGGACAGCGCAGGAGGCACGAGAAGCGTGGGAGGGCGGCTGCCCCACAGACCTGGGCTCAGGGGTCACTCTGCCGTTGACCGTAGCGTGTCCCCCTCTCTCAGCCTCCGGGTCCTTCACTGTTCAAATAAACAGTCATGAAGCTGCGTGGTTGGGAGGATGATCAGGAAGGAAAAACAGAAGGCACCCAGCTCGGCGACATGTCACCTACCCTCCAACCTTCCTTCTGCCTTTCCGTCTCTCGACAAATCCGCAGCCCCAGACCCCACTTCTTCCTCCCTAGAGTGTCGGGGAACCCACCTGACCTTCTTTCCCTAAAAGCCAGAAGGAGGACAAAAAGAAAGGAAAAAAGGCAAAAAAAAAAAAAAAAAAAAACAAAAAAACAAGAGATGTATTTCTTGTGTCTTTTCTAGTTTTAAAATATTACACGCTTATGGTAGAAATATTTTTAAGTATAATAAGGAAGAATAAAAATCATTCGTGATCCTTTACACATTTTTCTGTAGGTCTGTCCCACCTTCCTAGTCACGTGTAAAGGCTTTTATAGGCGTTTTCATTTTGCTTGCAGCTCTTTGATCCACCTGCCGTTTATTTTATACACGATGGGATGGAGCGCTACGTTTTTTTCCTACCAAATAACGACTAATATTTGAACAGGATACCTGTTCACCTTTTCTCTCGTACCTTTTGCTTGTACACGTGCTACCTCGATCATCAGCCGCCTTCTCATTTCTCCACGCTGCTTTCTGGTTTATCTGCTCTACAGTGCGGCCTGGCCGCAAAGTGCACATCTCTGG
Organism: Camelus bactrianus; assembly: GCF_048773025.1. Lineage (NCBI taxonomy): Eukaryota > Metazoa > Chordata > Mammalia > Artiodactyla > Camelidae > Camelus > Camelus bactrianus. The sequence goes on along the minus strand of NC_133556.1, from coordinate 32,758,853 downwards.
AATCAGACAAGCCAGGGTTGGAAGCCCAGGTGGCTTACAGACTCTGAGATCTCAGGCCTGTCCTGTAAAAGCTCGGAGCCTCGGTTTCAACATCTGTAAAATAGAGGTGATAACAATATTCTATCTGGCTGTTGATGATTACGCACGTTACACAGTTCCTAGCCTATTCTGAGAGTTCCATAAATACGAATTCACTCACGTTCTCAGTACCCCCGCAGCTTTGTCATAATCGCTCACTCAAAAAAATAGTTTTGGAAAATACTGTATGTATTGTAAAAATATTTGTATGTATATGCTTGACTGGGACATTGCTCTGTACACCAGAAGTTGACACGTTGTTACTGACTGTACTTCAGTAAAGAATATATATATATATTTTTTAAATACCTACTATGTACCAGACGCGTGCTGGGCATTGGTGTCATAGGAAAAACAAAAAAATGCTTCTTGCCCACAGTTTGGGGTCTGTTATTCTTATGTCATTTCAGAGCTGCCACAGCCCCCACTTAAACACACTCTACTCCTGGTGATTCTGTTTCCCAACGGAACTTGGCTAAAGTACCTATGAGGGTGTCCCAGCTATTCTGAAAAGCAGTAGGGGTTCTGTTACCCAACCTTTCGGAAAGGCAGATGAGAAATAACCATAAAAGACACGGGCAGCATTATCTCCAGAAACCTATCATTATCCACCATCCTGGGTGTAGAGTTTCCAGTGCCCAAGCTCGATCGGACCCAGAGCACTAACATAACCTCTCAACCTCCCAAAAAACACCTTCTCCTACAAAGATTGCACTTCCTGGTACCCAAACTGAAAGAAATCAAACAACACGAGCATGGTTCTCACGCCCCAGCCTCAAGGGAGCTCCAGCCTCAATGAACTCCTTTTGCCTGCAACCCTGGAGACCAGCATCTTATCTCTGGGTCCCAGGAAAGATGTCGTGATGGCATTTCATCCCAGCGGGTACCCCACACCCACACAAACAACACGGGTTCTCTTCCAATTTGGGGAGAACAGACAACAAGTTCTGCTCTCTTCCTGTTGCTGCTTTCCCAGGAAATGGAGCCGCAGCCATCAACACCCACCATCTGCTATAAATTGATGCTTAAAATCAATGCAAACATGGAACTGGCCCCTGCAAACTCTCCCTCGGTGGCCGGCTCCCTTCTCTCCCCCATGAAGCTCTTGGTTGTAAATTTAAATGATTGGAAAGGCAGTTCACTTCCCTGGAAGGAACCTCCCACCGTTCTGATGTGTATGCACCAAAGAAAAGCCAAATGGAATCAGGCTCAAACTTGGTGTCGGAGAGAATTAGCCCAGGTAATCAATAAACCCAGCTGGTGAGCCCAAAAGCACACATCAAACACAGGGGACACACAGGTCCAGATTTGTTTCGTCCCCCTGAATGGACAAAAGCCTCAAGTATTTGGTTCTGGAGCAAATTTCTGCCTCATCCTGCACATCCAAGAGAAATAAAGAATTGAAAAGAATGAACTGAGTGCTTGCTGTTTTCCTATTGTAACTTTTCAACTTTTAATGAGCTCCTGTAGAAAGGTATCATCTTCATATGATGCCTGACACCTTGAAGGCATGTGTGAAGCCTTCAAGCCCCTCAAGGAAGGCACAACACTTACGATTTCTCATGTATTCCTCTTAAGAACCTGATGGCGTAAAATGAGGAAATAAAGGGCAGAGAGGATTATGTAGCATGTCCTTCCTGGGCACCATTTGAGTTTCTTGAATCTCCTACTCATCTCTGAAAATTCAGTTCAGACATCCCTGCCCTAACTTACTTGTGTCTCTGAGTCTTATAAACCTCTATATATACCCCACAATAACAGATTACATGGTGGGCTGACTGCCTGCATTTCAGTCCCAGCGTCACAGCTTCCAAGGTCTGACTCTTTGAGTTAGTTACTTCAACACTGTAAATTTTTTTTTTGGTAGGGAGAGATAATTAGGTTTACTAATTTATTTATTCCTAGAGGAGGTCCTAGGGATTGAACCCAGGTCCTCGTGCATGCTAAGCATGCACTCTACCACTTGAGCTATATCCTCTCCCTTTTTTTAAAAAAATTTTATTGAAGTGTAGTTGATTTACAATGTTAGTTTCAGCTGTACAGCAAAGCGATTCAGTTACACATATACATAAATATATATTTTTTCTTTCCAGATTCTTTTCCATTTTATGTATTCTTAACTATGAAAAGGGGGTAATGTTAACCATTCCTATCTCACTGAGGACTGTTGAGGATTAGTTGAATTAATACCATAAAGCACCTAGGACAGGGCCTGGAAAATCGTAAATTCAATAGATGATGATGGTGTTATTGAAGATGATGGTGATAGTGATAATGACGATTAAGAACTCATGATGCTGAGTTCCCTAAGGACAGAAACGATTTCTTAATCATGAGCGCAGGACCTTGTCGATCTTGTTACATCCATCCCAAGTGCCTGAAATAGTACTGCTCACGAGAGGACACTAAATATTTGTTGAATCATTGGACAAATGAGTTAATGAATATGTCTCTTTCTCTCCAGTGTCCAGCCTCAAGTAGATGCTCAATCAGTGTCAGTTGACTTGTTAAATAAGTCCATCAATGACCAACCTCATGGCTGTTTGAAGTCCCCAGACACTTCTTACATCTCTACACTCATTCTGGCAGCTTCTTGTCAAGAAGGGTGCAGACTTTTGCTCCCTGACACGGCCTTCAAAAGGAGCAACAGCCCAGGTTTACGGGAATTCCCAATGACCCAGCAGTGGAGAGTACCCCAACTTTAATAAGCACCCTTGAGTCTAGCTCAACCCTCCTCTGTGACGAACCAGAACTAATCTGGCGTTCTTGGGCCTTCTAATACTCTTTCAACAGGAACAAAAGCAACTTTGATTTCCCTTCAAGCCTATAAATAATTCAGCCCCATTTGTGTGTTGCTGAGTCTCTTTTAGTAGGAACCGTACAAAGGCCGGGGTCAAATAAATGTCTCTTCAATGTTTGTGCATAATGTCAAGGAGTATTTTTAGGGCAAATGGTGTTCAGAGAAGAGATGACGAGAAACCATGATTTAATTGTGTTCAAGTGCAGATATTGTCGAATGGGTTGGCTTGAGTTCCGCTGACATCCCCCAGGGCTGGACAGCTCCTGCCTGCATTGCTGACCTGGAGGGAGGTTAATGAGGACCACGCTGCCCTTAAAATGGAATGGTACAGCTTAAGCTTTTCCCAAATCCAGAAGGGGTGCCAGAACAATTTTCATCCTAGTTCTTAAGCCTGTAGATCCTAAAAGAACTTTAAAAAAAAAAAAAAAAAAGCCTCTTCCTGCCTGCAAATTAAATGCAGCAATTAACCACCAAGAGAGTGCAGTAGACGGGATCATGGGCTTTGAAGTCGCACTGTCAGACATCTTGGCTCTGTCACTCTTTGGCTGTGTGATCTTGGGCAAAGTGCCTGAACCTGCTGATCCACAGTTTCTCCGTCCATAAAATGGGATAGTAACAGAACCTACATCAAAGGCTTATTATGAAGATTAAAATAAATAATGCAAGGACACGGTTTGACACAAGGTAAGTGCTCCTTAAAATTAGACACTCTTTTAACTATGTTGTCAGTTATGATTTCCAATGGCTTTTGCTCCAAATATGTAATCTGGTTTGGATGTGTCAAAAATTTTCAAGCATTCTGGTTTGTTGATGCCACTCTTTCTTCTTTTCCAGTTTGTTGCTTTATATATTTCTTCATTTATATCCTCTGTCTCCCTCTCTCTCTCTCTTATCAATTCATGGGGATTTGGGCCAATGGGTGTGTTCAGTCCTTACCTTTGTGCTCTCCCTTGAAATCCATTATTCAGGGAATCAAGCCCCACAAGATCTGCTCACCTGAAGATAACCAAATCCCATGGTTAGAAAGTACATCAAGGGCAAGGCACCCATTTTGCAAATGAAGACACTGAAGCTCAGAGAAGGGATGTGACTTCCTTACGAAAATGCAGCTAGTGCAGTTCTTAACCCGGGATCCACAGACCCTCAGGGTGTTCTGGAGAGAATTTAGGGAGTCTGTGAACTTGAATAGGATCAAATTAGAAAAAGGTTTTCAACAACCTCTAGCTGAAAGCTGCTATTTCCTTCAGCTGAATGTAGACGATCAAGCACAATAGTACACACTTTATTGTGCCTTTGTCACCAAAGGAAACCAGAGGTGTTCTCCCATGACATCACAGTTGTTGTAGACATTGCAAAATATTATTTTTGCTCAGCATAACTCTGAACTACTGGTAGGTATTAGACCTGCCAATAGGTCTAGTTATTTAATGTGCTAATAAAGAAGTATGTGCATTATTCTATCACATTTGTGTTTTTTATGTCTTGTCAGCAATAAGATTGGTTCTCTTTATAATTCTGATTATTTCATTTTATACATTTTTAAAAGTTATTTTTTAATTATTTTTTATTGAAGTGTATAAAAAAATTATTTTTGAGGAGAGATCTATGTCTTCACCCAGCTTTCCTCTGGCCCATCCCTGCTCCCAAAAAGCTTAAGAAAGCCAATGAATGGCAAAGCTGCCATCCAAATGTGTCCGCCAGAAACTGTGAACACAAAGCCCCTCCGTGGGGCAGGCTGGAACCCTCTCAATCTCTAGGCACACCCTGTCTTATTCATGTTCCACATACACTCTCCCATCCTTCCCCCATATTATTATTCAGGCCAATTAGGAGAGTAGGAGGAAGAGGAGAAAGAGAAAATGAAGGGAAAAAGCAACAAGACCCTGATGGTACACTTACCATTGACCCAGTTCTTCCATATAACTTAGTTCACACCAACCCCATCTAGTAAGTACATGGGATCAGAGACACCAAGGGTTTTGTCCAAAGCCACACAGCATCGAGGACTCAAGCCCTGTCTACTGAATCCTAGACCACTGCCCCATGCTCCCTTGTCCCTACCAGCCACGTCCACCTCCACTAGCCCATGTAGTCTCTTCCCTTAGCAACCACCCTTGCAACACATAATTACCCCCAAGTTATCTTTATCTTTATCTTTATCCAAGACAGTTTCTACTGTGTAGCCTCATTATTTCAAAACTAGGCAGAAGTCTTATGGATAAGTCATAATGTCAAAGGATCCTGTCTGTTGCTGGTTGGGGAGTGCATCAGTTAGGGTAGGTGAGGTTATGCTGTGCTAACAAATGACCCCGAATGCTCAATTGACTTAATGATAACAAATATATGTAGGACATCCTACATGTCCATCAGGGCCAGCCATGGCTGTGCTCCACATCTTTTGTCTCTGGGACCTGGGCTGCTAGGGCAGCCACAATATGTGACCTGGCTTTGGCAGAGAGAGAAGAGAACATAGCTTTTAAATCTTCTGCTTGGAAGTGACTCATGTCACTTCTGCTTCCATTTCATTGGCCAAAGAAAGTCAAAAGTATGACATCATTGAGGACAGGAAGCATTATTCTTCAGGGAGAAGGAATGAGTGAAGAATTCAACTAGTATAAGGGAAAAGCCCATAAAATAGGTGCTACCAAGGAGGGAGGGTATAGCTCAGTGGTAGAGTGCACGCATGGCATTCAGAAGGTCCTGGATTCAATCCCCAGTACCTCCATTTAAATAAATATATAAACCCAAATATCTCCTCCCACCCCCACCAAAAAAAAAAAAAAAAGGTGCTACCTTTTGACTACAATCTCTCACCTTCTGCAGGTTTGACCTCTGATGCATCAATCATGTATTTACAAGACTGACCCTTGCTTTATCTAACTGTATGCATCATTGTCTCAAGAACAGTTATGATGACAAATTGCCTTTTAAAATTATTGAAAAGGTGCCGCTTTTAGAGAGTGTGTTTAGAGGAGAAATTACTCTCCCCTGTTCCCTTCTCCCTGCAGCTCTGGCAATGCCTCCAAGACTGACACTCCTTGGTCACATTTTCAATTATCCCAACCACAGCCAAGGACACACAAAGCGTACTCAACACAGACAGCCACTTGTGTCTGAAAATGCTGCCAGTCAGTGAAGGGTGTTTTCTGCCCAGCCATCGCTAGGAACAGCCAGGCCACCTGCTAATACGCCTCCCAAACCCTGTTCTCTAATGAAGGGACTGTGCTGGGTTAATATTGGTCTCCTCTGAATTTAAATGTCCACTGGAGAGAAAGTGCCAATGTGACGAGATGGATTCGCAGAAGGAGCTAAGGAGCTGAGTCGCCAGAACGGTTCCCTTCTCTCCCCTTGATTGATGAGGAGGCCAGGCTGACTTTTATCTCCAACAGGTCATGTTGGAGAAATGTTAATGATGTCATCAGGGGATGGATTTTCTCATCCCTTCACTCACTGAACCGTGCCGGATCTATCAAGCCCCGTGCAAGGTGGATAGCGGAGCAAAGAGCTTGACTGCGGGAACAATCCCCTTATAACCAACTTGCTGAGATGACACCATGTAATGGGGTGATGGGGACGCCTGATGGGACAGAGCAGAAGTCTTGAAATCAGTGCGCATGACCCAGATCTAGCCCAGAGGGGCGTATGTGTGCGTGTGTGTGTGTGTGTGTGTGTGTGTGTGCATGTGTATGTGCAAGCTCAAACATAGTTTCTTATCAGGTTCTTCTTTTTTGCTGATTTTCCCCAACATTTTATTATGAAAATTTTCAAATGCACAGCAACGCTGATTCATTAACATTTTACTAAGCTTGATGTATCACATATCTGTCTTTCCATCCATGCCTCTATCCACCATTAATCCATGTTATTCTTAGTTCATCTCAAAGTAAACTGCAGACATCAGTATACTTCCTCCTGAATACCTCAGGATGATTACCGTTAACTAGAGTTTAGTATTTGTTACTAGATTTTTTTCTCTTGTCTTTAATTATAGTCAGTTTACAATGTTGTGTCAATTTCTGGTGTACAGCATGTTTCAGTCACACACGTACACACGTATATTCCTTTCCATATTCTTTTTCATTACAGGTTACTACAAGATATTGACTATATAGCTCCCTGTGCTGTACAGTAAAAACTTGTTTACCTATTTTATAAATCTGCAAATATTAGTTAGTATCTACAAATTTCAAACTCCCAATTTTATCCTGTCCCACCCTTTTTCCCCCGGTAACCATAAGTTTGTTCCCTATGTCTGTGAGAGTATTTGTTTATAGATTTTTGTATATAATTTACATACATTAAAATACACACTTTTTCAATGTGCATTCACTCGGTTTTGACAAATGTATGTATCAGTATAATCCAAACCCTATGAAGATGTGGAATGTATTCCTACCATGTCTGATAGTGTCCTTATTCCCTTCCCGGTCAACCCCTGCCCTCATCATGGGGTGATTTTGCTTGTTCTAGAATTTCACATAAATGGATGTATGCCATCCATGCTCTTTTGTGCCTGCCTTCTTTTACTTAGCACAGGGTTTCTGAGATTCATTCACATTTTGTGTGTGAATTCATTCCCTTCCCTTGCTGAATCATATTTGGTTGAACAAATATCTCGGTTTGTTTAATGCACTATCTACAAGGAAACTTTTAAAATTAAATATTGAATCTTAAAGAACATACACTGATTTTTACCATTTTTGACATTAAAAATTGGGAGGTTTCACCTACGAATCTGGCTTTCTGGGTCCTTTAGGGAAGCTGAAGATTGAGCAACACTAAGCTCACCTTCCTCCACGGCAACAATGGTCTGGGCTGAGGGGCGGTGCCAACTTTAGCATCATATGTGCTCACTCATTGGCCACAGTCCCCACCACTCCCTATTGTACCCCATCTGGGTAAACTCATTCTATGTCACCTGCCTACCCCTGATGGTATATATTTCTGACTCCTATTACTAGTGACCAAGTGCTCCAAAGTAATTATGGAATAAATTAATGAAGGAAGGAACAAGTGAACAAAGTGTGATTTCATTGGCTACGTTGTGCCAGAGATCCTGCGATACAGCATGGATAAGGGTCCCCGCTTTGGAATCAGTTATACCTGGGACTAAACCCCTTCTCTATTGTGTATTGTCTCATAAGTTTCACTCCCCTTCACAACTTTCCTATGTAATATGGAGATAAAAATGCTAATTTATAGGTTGCTAGAAAGATCAATGAAATAACATAATTACACTGCTTAGCACTGCCAGGATGGTAGTTTATAATCATCAATATCTCATCATCATCATCAACCAGTTCTCTACGAAAGGGGAGGTCAATTCATTTTTCATCCCATCTTTCCGCTGTAGCAATTTGAAACCTCTGAATCCCGAGGGAGTATGATTTTGCCTGCTGGTGGGGAGGAATTTCGTGATCTTCATGCCCTGCCTTCTCATTAGTCACCATCTCAAACATGAGTTTACTCCCAAGTAGACGCCATCACAAAAGTCTAGAATGCAGTCAAAAGGGTGGGGGTTTTTTTTCTATGTTTTGGAGGACTTGGGACAATGCGCATTGGAGATCACTAAAGAACAAATAAAATACGTCAAGGGGTAGAGAATTACAGAAGAAAAGATCCAGAAATAGACCCAAATACATACATGATGTTAATATATAATAGCATTGCATTCATATCAGTGGGAGAAACAGATTACTCCGTACGTGGTAACAACTGGAAAACCATCTGGAGAGACAGAAAGTCAAACCCTTATTTTACACCTTTGCACTAAAACAAATTCCAGATGGAGCCAAGATTTAAACATAAAATAATGGAACCATCAAAACACTAAAAGAAAATGCGGGGAATTTTTTTATAAACTCTTGACGAACAGAAAACATTAAGGATTACTTAAATTCAGAATCCTTATATAAAGAAGATATATTTGAACAAATGCAATAAGCAATTTCTGCCTTTAAAAAACACAATGTTTAAAAAGACACAACAAACTGGGGAAAGCATTTGTGGGAACCAAAGGAAAAGACCATTTCCTAAATCTTAAAGAAATTCTAAACCTCAATAAGAAAAAGGCCTATGACTCAGTAGAAAAATGGACCAAGCGTCTTTTGTTTAAAAAGAAAGTATAAATGGTTCTTCAACATATTAAAATACCGTCACCCACACTAATTCTAAGATAAATGCCAATTAAACTCTAATAACATATTTTTAACATCTAATTGACAAAACTCAATGATAACCAGCTGTCACTGAGGCTGTGGGGAACCAGTCATTCTCACACAGAATGGCACAAACTTTTTAAATTGCTGGTGGGAAGATAAACTGATAAACCTCTACGAAGAGCAATTTGGCCCAAACACTTTTTTTTTTTTTTTTGATACAGGTATTGAAAAATGATTACCCCAGTGAGGTTAATTAACACACTCATCACCTCACATTAATTGCAATTTTTTGTGCATGGTGAGAACATTTAAAATCTACTCTCTAAGCAACTTTCAACTATACTACAGAGTATTGTCAACCATAGTCACCAAGCTGTACATTAGATCCCCAGAACTTGTTAATCTTATAACTGGAAGTTTGTGTCCTTTGACCAACGTCGCTCCATTCTTTCCACCCTCAGTCGCCTGGCATTTATCCTTCTACTCTGTTCCCATGAATTTGGCTTTTTTTTTTTTCTACTTTTAAATGAGATCATACGGCATTTGTCTTTGTCAATCTGACTTACTCCACTTAGCATCATGCCCTCAAAGTCCATCCATGTTGTCACAAATGGGTGGATTTCCTTCTTTTTACGGCTGAATAATAGTCTATTGTATTTACATACCATGTTTTCTTTATCTATTCACCCGCAATGGGCACTTAGGTTGTTTCCATATCTTGAATGGGTGGGTGTTCAGATACCTCTTCGTAATAATGATTTCATTTCCCTTTGGATATATACCCAAAAGTGGGATTGCTGGATCATGTGGTAGCTCTATTTTTAATTTTTTGAGGAACCTCTGTACCATTTGCCATTGCAGCTGAACCAACTTACATTCCCACCAAGAATGGCACAAACTATTAAAAATGTACATACTACTTGACCCAGCAATTCCACTGGAGAAAGTTGTCATCTTCGAACTTGTGTGAAACGCTGTAAAGACAAAGATCATGTGCAATATTGCTTGCAATCGCGAAACAGCGAGGATACACTAAACACTGGAAATAAGTTACTGGTAAGTACGATTATAGTACATCCTTAAAATGGAATACTGCTTTCTGAAGTAATATAGAACAATCTCCGAGATACATTGTTAAAATTGACCAGGAGGATGAGGCAGGTAGAGAAGGGTAAATATAGTTAGCTTCCGCTGGTGTAGGGGACAGGAGGAGAGGAAGAGATGGGGCATAAAATGCATAGAATGTAAGTGCATGGAATATACTGGGAAAGACACAAAAGAAACCAATACCAACAGCTGAATCTGCAGAAGGAAACATACCCTTTGTGCGTGTATCACCTATTTCTTCTTTTTCTTTTTTTCCCTTAATTTAAAAGGTAGTGCAATTGGCATCTCTGGGTCATTTAAAAGGGATGACTATTTTAGCTGACTACAATAAAGAATACTCAAGCATTATTAGAATGGACCCAATAGATTCCCTTATAACTTGGGGATTCTAGGCATTTCCTGAAATACATCAGCACTAGCTAATTTCATTGCACTCAAGATGACGAAAGTGTTTCTATTAGATTTGCAGAAGCGTAACATGCTTTTGAACATCACGTTCTCAAGTCGATTAGCATACGGCAGAGGGAGGCTTGTGGGGTCACTCAGCCCCCTGCCATGACCTTCAGAACAGGCAGAACAGCCTGCACACAGCACTGATGACCACCCAACTCCCGGGGGCCATGTCACACACAGGGATGGAGAACAGAATGCAGGCTCTTAACATAAACGGAATTGGGAGCTATTTTCAAAGCCAGAACACATTCAGACTGTAATGTGAAGGCATTTTTAGCTTCCAAATGTTACCTGACATTTGAGGGTTTACTATCTGCCAACCATTATATGCATTATCTCTTCTAATCTTCACCACAATAATGTGATGGGGGTTGGGGGTAGGGGGGTGGTCTGTGATTATTTGCATTTACCAGTCAGGAAACTGAGGCTCAGAGATGTTTGTCCAAGGTCACAATGCAAGAATCAAACCCAGGCTGTCTGACTCCAGGAAGCCTCTCCCTTGTCCATCCTAGACTGCTTTGCAAATCACAAAGCCCTGCCTCTCACCTGCCACTCATCCTCCACACACACAGATTATTTGTCTTTTGTTCTGCTTTCTTCTAGAACATGAGATGGGGTGGTAGGCAGAATCATGATCTCCCAAAGATGTCCACATCTTAATTCCCAGAGCCTGAGAATATGTTACGTTACCTGGCAAAGGGGAATTAATGTAGCAGGTGAAGTTAAGGTTGCCAATCAGCTGATCTTAAAAAGTGGGAGGGTTGGACATCCTGGGTAATCAAGATGGGCCCAGTGTAACCACAAAGACCCTTAAATGTGGAAGAGGAGGCAGAAGAGGAGGTCAGGGTTATGTAACATGAGAAAAACTCACATGCTCATTGCAGGCTTTGCAGATGGAGGACGGGGCCACAAGCCAAGGGATGCAGGCAGCCTCTAGAAGGTGGAACAACAAGAAAGCAGATTCTCCAGCCTCCAGAAAGAAATGCACCCCTGCTAAAACCTTGATTTTGGCCCACTGAGACCCTTTTCAGACTTCTGACCCCCAGAACTGTACATTAATACATTCATGTTTGACTACTGACCACTTGAAATGTGGTTTGTCTGACTGAGTGATTGAATTTTTTATTTTACTTAATTTTAATTAATTTAAGAGTTTTGTGGCCACATGTGGCCTCTGACCATCCTGCTGGACGACAAAGCTCCAGGTGACTACATGATGGGCAGTTTACTCAGGAAGCTCCTCCCTCCTTGTAATGAATCACCCCCCTTCTCTGCTCTCCTAAGGCCACTTGAGTCTCCAAGCCGCAGGGTCAGAGTCAGCCCCGGAAACACAAGACAGAAAACACAGGGGTCAGGAGCTGAGATTCTGTGACAACCACTTCCCAGCCATGTAATCTTGTGTATCAGTCAGGCTCTCCAGAGAAACAGAACCAGTAGGACACACAGAGATAGACAGAAAGAGCTTTATTATAAGGAATTGGCTCCTGCAAATATGGAGCCAGAGATGTCCCACGACCTGCCGTTTGCAAGCTGGAGCCCGGGAAAACCAGTGGTGCAGATCCAGTCCAAACCCAAAAATCTGAGAACCAGAGGGGCCGGTGGTAAAAGTGCCAGTCAGAGTCCAAAGGCCCAAGACGAGGCTTGCTGATGTCCCAGGGCAGGAGAAGATGGACGTCCCAGCTCCAGCAGACGGAGCGAATTCCCCCTTCCTCCGCCTTTTTGTTCTATTCAAGTCCTCAACAGATTGGATGACGCCCGCCCACACTGGTGAGGGCGATCTTCTTTCAGTCTACAGATTCAAATGCTAATCTCTTCCAGGAACACCCTCACAGACACACCCAGAAATAACGTGTTACCGGCTAGCTGAGCATCGCTTAGCCCGAGCAGGTTGACGCATAAAATTAACCATCACACCTGGAGCAGGTGACTTAAACATCTCAGAATGAGGTGGTCCGTATAAAGGGCCCCGCACACAGTAGGCTGTCAGTCCAGGTTCACCACTATCGGGAACACTATGTTTTCTTTCACGATGACGCTTCCATCTTCCATAATTGGAAAGTGGGCTCCTGAGCTGACTTCTGAGTCCTCCTGGTTCCGTGAGGGGCGGATGTAGCTCAAAGGCAGAGTGCCTGCTTAGCATGCAGAAGGTTCTGGGTTCAAGCCCCAGTTCAAACCTCCTTGAATAGACAAGTATATAAACCTAATACTTCCCCCCTAAAAATAACTTTAACATGATGATTATTTTTATTATGTGTTTTTTTATTATTAAAAATAATAAAAAATGATTCCACCTGGTCCCTCTCTGATCTCCACCATCACCCAGCACGACGCCTGCCACACAGTAGGTCCTCAGTGGAAGTGTCTGAATGTTATTGAACCCATTTAAGTCTGAATGAATACCTTTAAATGTTTGATGCTATATGTGTAGTTTTAGGTATTAAATATGCTGAGATGGTTTTCCAGTTGTTAACCATGTATGGAGTAATCTGTCTTTCTCCCATTGATGTGAATGCAGAGGAGGCGTGATTTCAAAGGCACCTAGAAACTCGTCCTCTTACCATCACCCTGACTCCGAAAGTCCCCTTTCCTGCAATCGCGTGCCTGTAATATCTTTACTGAACAACAACAACAACAAGAAAAAAGATTTAAGGCTTTACTCCGCAAAGAAGATTAAAAATACCAAAGAAGACATGAATTGATTTAAATTCACATTTAACCGGGAAGCATGGAGTCGGCAGGAACTTTACAGGTTGTTCAGGGATCCTGAACCTTGCTGTAGGTCAGAATCTCTGGAGCAACTTTTCGAAATTACTGTGGAATCAGAATCCCTGGGGATGGACCTGGCATCCAAATTTTTAAAGCTCCCAGGTGACCCCAGTGTGTAACCAGGGGATGAGAACCACAGGATTGTCCTTTTTTTTTTTGAGGGAAAATGTATCTCACATAAAATTAACAATGAAACATTGTAAAGTGAACAATTCAATGGCATTTAGGACATTCGCAGTGTTTTGCCAGCACCACCTCTGTACTTCCAAGACTATTTTCATCACCCCAAAAAGAGGCCCACATGCATGAAGCAGGCACCCCCACACCCCCTTCCCCCACCCCTGGAAGTCACTAGTCTGCCCTCTGTGTCTGTGGATTTAACCTGTTTTGGACATTTCATAGAAATGAAACCAGACAACATGTGGCCTTTTGTGTCTGGCTTATTCACGTAGCATCTCGTTTTCAAGATTCATCCATGTCGTGGCAGAAATCAGTACTTCATTCCTTTCGATGGCTGAATAATATCCCACTGTATGGCTGGACCACGTTTGTGTCTCCATTTATCTGTCAATGAACATCTGGGTTGTTTCCAGTCACCTCCTTTTAAGGATACAGATGTGAGACCCAGAGAGGAGCGGGGCCTGCCTGAGTCACAGCTCTGGGGAGGTAGGAACAGATCAAGGTTCAGACCCTCATCTCTTGACTCACAGTCATGGTCACTTCCAACTACACTGCCCCTGCTCCTGGGTGTGTCATGTCAGCTCCCTTCCTGCATATGTTTAAAGGGACACTCCATCTGCTCCCCAGCCTCCCCATGGGGAGGATCAGGAGGAAGGGCGGGGAAGGGGGAGAATCAGATCTGGGCCTCACTCCAACTCCTTGTCAATCTGTTCCCTGCCCTGGGCCAGCTCATGTAGCTCCTCTGAGTCAGGCTGGAGCCCCCAGGCCTGAGATAAGAGCTTCAGAGCGACTAGTGCCTTTGGGAGGTGATCCAGGGGGTGGGGAAGTGAGGCGGAAAGGCAAGGAGCCAAGGTAAAATGCATTAAGGAGAAGGTCCTTACTGGGGCACCGGGGGCCCCAGCCCTGAACGATGGCGTAGGAGACTCTGATTTGCCCCATGTGACAGGAGAGGACCCTGGGGTGTTTATCCTCCCATTCTCATCTGTCATTCTTCCTGGGGCTTTTACCTCGTGACACTTGTGCCCCACACATAGGCTGAGAGGCAGGCCCAGGGGCAGAGAGCTGCAGGTAACCAAGGTGGGTACATGGAAGTGACAGGGGAGTGATGAGCACTGCTAGCATGCGTACTCCCCTCTGGCTTCCCATCTGTAAAATGGGTCTTCACAGGGAAAGTGCAGAGGCCAGCTCACAACAAAGGTTCAGCTCTTGTTTTCCTCACCTTCATTCCCTCAGCAAACATTTATTTTTTTTTTAATAAACATAACATCATTTAATGTTTTATGGGACTAAATATTTAGAGTTTTAAATTACACTAGGTTTTACATTTTCAAAATAAGACTAAGATACTAGTTTTTCAAACTGTCATTGAAGAACTGAACACAGAGATTAAAAAATGCTGAAACCAAAGGATCTCAGAGTTGGAAAGAACTTGGAATAGCCTACATTCCATCTTGTATTCTTCAGGGTTCACCTGGTCTTGTAAGAATGGAAGACCCTGACTGTGCAAATCTAATTGTCTGCAGAATCCACCGCAAGATGGAATCACAATAAAAGCCACAGGAACGCGGAACTCCACCAAAAGGTCCGCATTTACCATTATGAGCGATAGTAAATTTGCCTCCACTTATTTTGAGTGCAGCACAAAAAAAACATTTATTGCAATAAGTATGGCCATTGGTTGCACAGACTGGACCATATTCTTCTGGGCATGTTTTCAGATCACTGTATGGATTACATTCTATCCAATGTGTGAAACCTGATGTTTTTGTAAGAGCAGTTTCAGAATAAAAAGTAAAGGTCAAGACGATGAAAATCGCTTTGATCCATGGTAAGAGGTATTTTTTCGAGTCTTTTTCTTTTTAAGACTAAGGAAGCTTATTTCTTCTTGAGATGAAGTCTTCCCCTGGCACCTGAGCCCTGTTCCACCTTCTTGCCTTGGTCATCTGACTCTTCGGAACACTCCCTGGGAGCTGAGAGGCTGTTCCTCAGGTTTACGTCCTCAGTAAGTCTGACGAATAAAACATAACTCTCATTTTTCGGCTGTGCATCTTTTTTCAGTCAACAACGTCTCTGAAGATAATTCTTATATGGGAAAAAAAAACGAGTAAAGCTGGTTCCTGCCCACATGTCGGAGTGGTAGAGGGTTTTTTATGAGACACTGGTGTGAAAACCCTTTAAAAACTTACAAAGTACTGTTAATTATGTACAGAGACAATGTGCCAAAAGTAAAGAAAGTGCTGATTTAACATTATCAACTTTAACTGCCCCCTACCGCGTTCTCCCTCGCAAAAAACTTTCTCTTTTCAGATGAAAGAATGCTGGAAAAATCTCTACTGAAACCTAGCTACTCCGCAAACAACAAACACAGCGCCCAGACGCTCATTCACAGCCACAGAGGCGGCAAGCATTTATTGAGCACCTACTATGTGCCAGGCATTTCACTAGAGGATCTGGATACTGAGAGAGCTTAGCCATTGTCAGTCCATCAGTCCATACGGTACTACGGTAACTGAGTACCACAGGGCAGTGGTGGAGGGCAGGGGGCAGGTGCTGAAGAGCAAAGCATTGATTTCTCCCAGTTCTGGAGGCTGGGAAATCCAAGATCAAGGCTCCAGCAGATCTGGTGTAGGGTGAGAGATTCTTCCTGGTTTGCATGAGTCTGTCTTCTCAGCGTATCCTCACATGATGGGGAGAAAGAACTAGGTCTCTTCCTCTTCTTATAAAGACATCAATCCCATTATGGGGCCTCCACCCTCATGACCTAATTGCCTCCCAAAGGCCCCGCCTCCCAATACTATCACACTACGGCTCCAGCATATGAGTTTGGAGGGGGTCACAGGCACGGGGTCCACAGCAGAGGGAATCCCCTCAGCAAATTCACAGCCCAATGTACACGAGCAAGGCCTCCTCTCCCTTCTGATGCAGAGAGAAGGGGAAGAGAATGCCCAACGTTGTCACCCTGGGGAAACACAGTCAGTGTCATGAGGGGGAGGCCCCAGGCTCCCCCTTGAATTCCAAACCCACGTTCCCATCTTGACACAGCTCTCTTCTCTGACTCCTCTCTGAGCCAGTCGCCAAGAGGAATGGACTTGCTCCGGCCACAGTTCTTTCGCCCAGATCCACGGATCACTGCCAATCCCAGCTCAGCTGTTCTGATGTTCCAGGGGCCCCTCATTCTCCCCACAAAACCTCTGAAACATAATTCAGGGCAGATGGGAACTGGTCAGACTTCAGCCCTTTTCAATCTTGAAAACCTCCAAAAATAGCTAAACTCTAATGCATATTTCAGGTTAGACTTGTTTATTTTCCCTCTTTCTGAGCCAGCAAGCTAATTTCCCCAGAGGGGGAAGGAAAGCAAATGCTGCTGCCAGAAAACAGAAAAATTGGCTTTAGCTTGTCCCTCGATTGCCCATGGGGAGATGCCTCCTGGGCTCTCCATCTCCATGCTCCCAAAAAGCCCCAGAGAGCAGGGCCTTTCTTCTCCGTGGGCAAAAGTTTCTAATACAATCAAACCTGAAGCCCAGTGGATGCCTGACTCTGGACACAGACTTACAGACCTTCTCAGCTTGCAGGGTGAGATGCAGGAGCCAGCAGCTGGATGCCAGCCTTGGTCCTTTCTCAATGGCCAGGCAGGAAAAACAACAACAACAACAACAACAAAATTACTGTGGTTTAAATTCCAAAGTGAGGAAGGACCCTGGTAGACCAGATGTCTGCATGGCTAGGGCCAAGGATATGGTGGTGATGGGTGGATCTGGGATTGTGTATTAGTAGAAAAATCTACCATTTGGATATATTACTATCACAGAAGCTCAACTATATTCAACCAGAATGGAGAGGGGTGAAATCACAGGCTGGAACCCTTTGTCTCCATCATTCGCTGCTAGCAATTTGTGAACCACGAGAAGGCAGAGAAGGTTGCAAGCCCAGACATCTGCACAGACTTTCCCTCCATTAGTAGAGCTACCTGAATAAGGACTGTGCTGCCAAGCACCCCCAACCCCAGGTCCTTCCAGCCTGGGTCTGTTTATGGCTCTGATGGAAACCTCACTCCCTTTGTATCTATAAGAGCTGTATGACTCCAGAACCTCAAAAATGAGATGCAGAACTCGGCTCCAGAAAGAACAAGATGATGAGAAAGTATCTGGCAGCGGTCCTTCCCTTGGAGCTTTTTAAAGACCAGGTGGGGAGGAGGCAGTCTGTCTCCCTCTCCCACCTGCAGAAAATCAAGAAGCTAAATTCAACATCCAGGACATTCATAAAAGGAGGGGACTCGACAGTCTAGACAGTCCGGCCAAATCACCACCTTTGAGGTCAGCTCAAAGAACCAGGCAACTTTTTCCTGCAGATTCTCTTGAATTCAACAAAGGTGAAAAAGTGACCAAAGCCATCAGGATGGGAGCTGTCTTTCTTTTTTCTAGAGACAATCTGGAAGTCGTGACTTCTGAGAAGAAGAGTTCCAGAACCTTAAGGGTAAGAGTAAAAACCAGGGCAGACTGACTCCACATGGATTTTTCCTTTCTGAATTCATACCGCTGAACACACATGGTGTGCCTGACCCTGTTCTAGCAGCATCCACGCGTGTTGATTCCGTATGGGAGGTGTTAATATTCCACTTTTGGCAAGACCTCGTAAGGTAGGCAGGGTTCGTATTTTTAGTCTTAATTTACACATGAAGAAAATTGGGCTCAGGATGTTCAAATGACCTGTCCAAATTTACTTGGGTTATTTGTAATGGGGTCAACGTTTAAATCCATATCCAGCGTTAAATGAATTCTTTCCACTTCACGTGGAAATGCAAGGGAAATTCCAGCACCACACTGGATGTGGTTCCGTGCAAAGCCATTTCTTTGCTAGTTCTGCCAGTCATCGCCCAGTGCCCAAAGGAAGCCTTTGCCCTTCTCTCTCATCTCTCCTCTGCTGGAAAACCTCATTTGCATTAGGTTTCCAACAATGCTGTTGTCTCATTCTCTTAGGAAACAGTGGAGGATAGAGAGGCTAGCTTTTTCCAGAACCTGCCAATGTCTAAATCAAAACTTTTCCTCCAGTAACAGGTGGTCTGGGCGGACCTCGTCCAACTCTTTTTTACTTCCAGGACAGTTGGTGTCTGTTCCTCCCGCCCTGCTTTTCTAGACAACTTCCTCTTGGAGAGGGATGATGTGTGTGTGTGTGTGTGTGTGTACTGCTTCTTTCCTCCTCTGCCCATGGCAGACATTTCTAATCAATCTTGGCATTCCATTTCACCGATCCTCATCTTGACTTTAATCTTCTCTGTTTAATTAAGTTCCAGGCACCCACTACCAACCCAAAGAAACCTACTTTCCATCCTTTTTCTATAGCAACACTCCAACTAACTGTATTTTCAAACCTTCCTTTTGCACTGGAAGAACACCATCCCTCTTCCCATTAATCTGCTGACTACCAGGCTCATTTTAGAAAAGCCACTTCCTATTACAGAATCTCAGTGTGGAGCATGCTGTTAAACCATTTAACCTGACCACTGTTAATTAAATACGGACAGAATTTGTCCCTATGTGAATTCACGACAAGTCCATTCCATGCGACCTCACCTAAATGTTTGAATTTCCTTTGAAAATTTGAGGAGAATTTCAAAACATCTTGTGAGATAAAAGGTGATCCCCCAAGGGCATTTTGAAAGCAAGGGTACCAATTAAGGGTTAAGCTAAAAGTATAAGTCTGAATCTCCCCACCACACAGGTCTGCACCAAGCATCAGAAGTTACATGATGCAGCAAATTACACGAGCTCCAAATTCAAGGGCAGATGTGGCTGCATTATTTATAGTTTGTGTTCCTCACAGGCAGATGCACTCGCTCACCAAGACCTGGGTGGGGGCTCCCTGCGTCCCTCTCCCAACTGCCGTAAGTTAAGAAAACAAAACTCCCACAACTGGAACTTGTCACTACTGCTTAGATGAGAACCAGAAGCCAGAGTTCCTGGAGGCAGAGACCGTAGACTTGGAAAGGGTTATGATAAACTCAGCATCATCAAAGTCCACCCAACACAAAGGCCCCATGACCGAGGAGGAGGAGGAGATGGAGAAGACGTCACTTGCCACCCAGCACAAACCCCAGGTCCCTGTTTTTTGTGTGTTCTACTCAGTAAATTATGTGCTGATTTTTCTTTTCCTGGCCCCTTGGGAGTTAGAATCAAGCTGTAATTTTGCATATGGCCTAGGTTTAGCTACATATGTTCAAATGAAAGATAAACTCTCAAAGAAAAATCATCCTTTTCCAAAGTGAAAGCCTACTTGAAATGTAAATCTGCTTCAGTCCTAACGGAAAGAATTCTTCTGACTCATACTGGAATTCAGCCTGTTCCTCCAGGTGGCCTGGGGGACCAACGCTCTCTTCCTGTGCCCCAGGCAGACATCACTAATCAATCACAACTCTCTTCCACTCTGAGATGGGAAGCAGGCTCAGAACTGCCCTCTACATGCGGCTCCAGGAAGCCACCAGCAGTCAGTGAGAGTTGGCATGTAAGATAAAAGCTCTTTGCCATCTTATCATCTAGAATTTACTTATGTGGCTACCAGGTGCTCCACTTTGACTGCTATGGACCACATACTGTTCCTCTTCCCACTTCCACACTTGTCCATCCCAGTCCTTGGCTGTTCCCCAACACCCCAGCACCAAACACAGACTGCAGATAGAGGGACCTAGATCATTCTGCTTTTTCCAAGCTCATCCTTGAATCTGTCCAGCCTCATTCTATTCTGTTGATAAGCTCTCCCTTCTCCCTAGAATTGACATTTTTCCCATTTTCCTCTGGTCCTTTTGAATCCTTACATTAGGACCCTCCAACTGTCCTATTAGACCCCTTGCTCTGGGTGACTTGTCCTAACCCCTTGGAAAGAAATGTTTTGACAAAGCCAGCCCATTCTAGAAACACAGTGATGACAATTGAACTTCCAGTTTTTGCAAAGAATCTTCACATCCATGATCCAAATCGTCTTGGGAGGCAAGTATTAAAAAAAAAAAATGAGGTTTGACATCAAACAGAAATAAGTCCAAACTTTGGCTCTAACAGTAACCAGTGGGGGGACCTTTAGCACATCACTTCGCCCTTCTGAGCCTAGTTTTCCTCATCTAGAGATTGTAACAGAACCTTCCTCCCAGGGATGCTGTAAAGATTAATGAGATAATGCACTCGAGGTGCTCATCACAATGTCAGGAAATCAGAACACAATGGCTACAGTGATTTTTATCTAACAGAAGCTATCTTAGATTTGGGGTCTGAGAAGGAGACCCTAAGAAAAGGATTTGAATGCAAACAATGCATTTGTGAGGCAACCTCGGGAAGCACCAGAAGGAAATGAGACAGAGAAGAAAAGGAAATCAATAAAGGGTGTGTTCTGAGTAGGTCACCACTGTGGACAACTGGCTCCATCCCAAGCGAGACCCTAGGATTGGGGAGAACACGGCCTCAGAGGTATCCCACCCACCGGGCATCTGGGCACCGACTCCCATTCCCGCTCCTGGGAGTTATTGCCCAGAACTCCCGACTTTGCCGTGCACACAGGACGAGCATGCTCCTAAGGCTGGGGGAAAGCTCTCATACAGAGCTGCAGGCTCCTTGCAGACAGAAGCTGTTGCTGGGAAAAGAAGGTGCCAGGGCAGGAAGGAGGGGTGCAGTGGGGAATAGATGGGCCAGGCACAAAGCCTCTGCCACAGATAACCAAGGTCACACGGACACCAAGTGGCAGCACAATGGGAAAGAAAAAGCATTATTCCAGCTCCATCACTTTCTCAGGTGTAAGATGATGACACTGATCCCTACCTAGTAACGTTTTTAAGGGGAGTGAATTGTATGATGGAGGTAAACCACCTCGCACAAATCGCATGCTCACAAGTTGATGACAACAAAACTTGTCAGTGACCTTTCCCTTTCCTTCTGACCCCAGCATTCTTCCACTAAAACAGGTAGCCTCCCTGAAGGCAGCGAAACTTGTTTTCTCCATCCATCCATCCAATAGCTACTGAATACCCGCTAGATACAACCCCACAGAGGAGATGGGGAGACTCTGGTGAACAGGCGTGTCTGGGCCCTTCTCCTGGATGCAGAAAGCCATCAAATGAGTGCATTAAAGGAGCGCAGGTGATGTAGAAGCAGTTTCTACAGCAGCGCTTCTCAGACTTTCCTATGCCTGTGAAAGACCAGGGAGGAGTCCTAAAACACAGATTCTGACTCAGGGTCTGGGCTGGGGCTTCAGATATGACATTTCCAACAAGCTCACAGCTGAGTCGGATGCTGTGCAGTTTGAGCAGAGAAACTGCAGAATTCACTGGGGGAGCAAAAGAGGAATTCATTGATTCATTCATTCATTCATTCATTGCTCATTCATCAGGTTATCTAGACATTGGTTTCCTCTGCTTCTGGTAAGTGGAGGAAATGATCAAGTCCATGAGGTGGAAAGGAACAGTCAAGCTGATGTAATCCAGATGTATAAGAACGCGACTCTCTTACCGTTCCCCACCCCCAAAAAAAGGGCTGTCCAGTGTCTTCCTGAGACACAAAGAGGGGGAAGACCCCTTGCCCTCTCTGGATAGTGTATAAATACTTGAGTGGTGGAGAAATTTTTCCATCATGCTAGCTCTTGCGTGAGAGCGAGTAGAGGAAACTTTGTAAAACCAGCACGCCTCCTGGAAGCCTGGAGTAACCCCTCGCTTGCACCTGTGGGACCAGACTCAGACTGCAAGCTCAGTACGACATGGGCACGCTCCTGAGGCTACAGCGACCGAACAGCTGAGCCAGGTAATGAGGTGAGCAGACATCACCATCCAGATCTTTCTTTTTTTTTTTTTTTAACCATCCAGATTCCTGATTCAACCTCTATATTTTTTTCCCGAGAAACTTTTCAGTTCCTTCCCTTTTTTTTTGGAACACATCCATCTAATTAAGCCTAAATAAGCTAGCTGGAAACACATGAAAATGAAGTTCGATTTTTATCCGAAGCTCCCTAAACCCAAATATGATGACAGGAACAGAGTATCTGCCCTAAATAGGCTGCAGGGACTTCCAGGTCAATTAGTATTTTCAAGAAGCAATGGGAGTACTGTTACTCAATATTTCGGCATATAAGATTACGATGTAATTTGTGGGAAAACAGAGGGTGAGGTCTTGGATTCTGTACTCTTAGAATAATCCCCCCTCTTTTGTTTTCACTAAACTAGCTTGAATAGATTCCTATGACTTGCAACTGAAAGACTCTTGATTAAAAGACAGGTTTCCAGATGGTCCAGGCTGGGCTGTGTTCCCGGCTCAATGGATATTCACTGATGAATCTATGAGCGATGCTCTAACCCAAAAGAAGGCAATTACGTGGAATTTTTGGTACCTGCAAGACACAGAGGAGGACTTCCTTCACCCCGAATATCTTATTCTGCTGGTACAGCCCAGCCTGTAGCAAAAGGAAAATTACAAACTCAACACTAGCAAAAGGTGAGGAGACTTCGATGCTTGGAAAGATCTCTGAATACAAAGATGTGAGTCTGGGACCTAGTCTCTGCTCCACCAGCCAATAACCAAATGCCCTTTAATAAATTACTCAGTCCTCAGTTCTTCCTTTTCTAACATGGATCTATCTTTAAAAATGTGCTGGCTGCCTCTCCAGCATCTGTATTCTCTTCCCTTTCCCTAAGGGCATCAGTAGGCTATAGGGGAAATTGACTCCAAGCCCTGAAACAGGAGGAAGCTCTGACTGGCTGAAGCCAATCAGCATTTTTAGTCCCCCAGCCACTGTCCCCAGTTCAGAAGTGGGCCTGTGACCTCCATAGATGCAACTGAGGTCAATCTCCAGACTCTTGCTCATATGGTAGAAACAGAAATGTTCTTTCCGTTCCGTGGATGTGAAGGAGAAAGCACGAAGCATCGTTTGTGGCAACCATACTGCAATCAAGAAAGAGGCCATTTTGAGAATGTATCTGACTTGCAAAATAACTGGGAAAAAATTACAGAGAAATTAAGCCATAGTAATGATCACACTGCACCCCAAGTGGGTAGTTCCTCTGGATAGATCAGTTCTATGCTAGTCAATTCCCTTTATTTTCGTGTCCAATAGAGTTGAGTTTTCTGTTATTTGAAAATGAATGCATCCATCCACGGATTCCCAGTTTGCCTAAAAGTGCCCTTATATGGGGAAGGGTAATAGTTCACTGGTAGGGTGCATGCTTAGCATGCGTGAGGTGCTGGGTTCAATCCCCAGTACCTCCACTAAAAAATAAAAATTTAAAAAAAATGTAAGTGCCCTTGTACATTATACAGCACAGGAGGGTTTGTAATGTCTGGCCCCGAAATCATATGATTTACATAAAAGGACTGTGTAAATCCTAAAATTCCATAGAAAGCTAAGACTTTGCCCTGAAGACATCTGGAAAGAAAAGAGTTAATCTCTGTCCTGAGACCCAAAAGACAATTTAGTTAAATGTAATGAAAGAGGCAGAATGGAGGATTCGTTTTGATAACAATTTGCTTTGAGAAGCAAAAGCCAATTATTCAAAGCTTACTGCTTATTGATTTGGTTCTGTTTAAGAGGCACCATCAGGCTGAGCAGGATTTGCCCTAACTGGGATTGGTTCGGAGAAAGCTGAGAAGAAGCAAGTTCACTCTCTGGAAAATTCCATCTCAGCCCACAAGCTGGCGGAGGCGATGAAGCTTCTGCTCTCCGAGGGTCACCCCCCCCCACCCCCGGGAGAGGGTCCATCATGGGTGCTGCTCAGGGAGCCTCTGGCCTGAGGACGATGCAGAAAGGCCAGTGGGAGTGGGCTTGCTATTGGCCTTCCCGCTGGTGGAAAGGACTCTGGTCCAAACCCACACTCTGTCATGAAATCTGCGTGACCTTGGACCTCTCTGAGCCTCAGTTTCTTCATCTGCAGAATGGGACATGGGCCCTGAGCCACATCGTGGGATGTGTTGGCTGGAAGTCGGTACGATCCCATGCTTCTTGCCACTGTATGGGAAAGGACAGAGGGAGGCAAAGCCCAGAAAAAAATATTCACGGGGAAAATGAAGGATACAGGTGACAACTACGTGGATTTCACATTATACTCCGGACAAAATCTCCTGCCACGGCCTCTTATCTTGTCATATAGGCATTCAACAGTCATTTAACAAAAATCCATTGAGTTCCTACGATATGCCAGGCACTTGGTATAGACAGAAATAAGATAGACAAGGCCCCTACCCTTATAGAGCTTATGTTCTCGGAAGGAAGAGACAAGCAATAAATATAGAAACACGAAAAAAAATTATTTCATCTATAGAAATTACCCTTGCTCAAAGCTCACCTCTGAAAGAGGCCACCCTATTTAACATGTAACCCCGTCCACCCCACCGGCATCTCAACCCCTGCTCTTTTCCTCATAGCTCATAACTCCTTCTGACATACGAGATAATTTATCCACATGTATATTGTATATTATCTATCTCTCCTGCAAGAACATAAGCTCCATGAAGGCCAGAATTATTGTTTTTTTCACCAATGTAGCCCAAGTTCCTAGAACAATCCCTGGCACATAGTAGGTGCTCAATAAATATTTCTTGAATCGACTGACTTAATGCAAAGCACTTCAGAAAAAAGCAGGGAAACGGAATGAAGAGTGATGGGGCAGAAGTGGGACTGAGGGACTCATTTAGATACAAGTCCAAGGCTTCTCTGAGTAGGTGTCCTTTCTGTTGAGAGCTGCCTGGGGGGAAGCAGGCAGCAGAGATGAAGCTCTTGGGAAAGTGAGGCAGTGGGAATGGCATATGCAAAGGCCCTGAGGCAGGGAGGAGCTTGGTGTGTTGGAGGGCTAGAAAGCCAGAAGGGCTGAAGAAGGAGGGTGAGAGGGATAGTGGTGGGAGACAGGGAAGGAGAGGTATGCAGTGGATGTGAATTTTGAACCATGCTAGTTGAATACTCTGCAAATTCTCCCCTGAATTGCCAAGAATTATAAGCCATAAACATGCTCATGAGAGTGCCTGGAATGTAAAGAGGAGAGCCTTTCATCCATATTTGTTGGACCAATTGACTCTCCTTTTTGCAATGGCCATTTGGCTGAAGAATCAAAGGATATTTAGCCTTTCAAAGAAGTGACCCACATGGGTTATGACAATCACCGTCATCATAACTAAAAGGCTGTTGTGGAGAAAAGAGAACAGAATTGTTCCATGTGGAAAGGAAGTACAATGGGTCGAGGCCACAGGGAGAGAAATCCCAGCCCAATATGAGATGAACTTCCTCACAGACTCCACGATGGTGACATTGGTGTAGTGAGCTTCCCATCGCTGGAAGAGTTCAAGTCAAGGCTGAACTTCCACTTCGGAGGAGTAAGTGTCAGGATCCCAGGCACTGGGTAGACGAGATGACCTCCCAGGCATGCAACTTGATGACTTTATGATGATCTCTTAATCTTGCCATCTAAACACACTAGTGTTTGATCTCACCTTTGTTTACAAACCCCATCAGTAAAATCCTCACAGAACGCATCTACTAATAAGGCAGCAAAGACTGGAATGCATCATAAGGGATGAACGCACTCATCCTTTGTTCAATAATACAATATTTTTCTTGAATAATGCATGAGCTGCTTTTCATTTAGGAAATGAGAGAGTCTGTAATCCCACTGTGTGTCAAGTGAATATTTTTAAACATTTATAAATGAGAGGCAAAGACAGTGGTAAGAAGCTTAAGGACAGCAGAAACACGCAGAGTGAGAACCAGCACAGGCAGGGGTGCTTCCGGTAGAATCACTGAGGGATGGAAGGAACCGAGACACTGCCAGTCAATCTCCCACTGCTGCGGTCCCCAAGGTCATGCAAGCAAAGGCAACAATTCAGGTCAAGACACCCACGCTAGAGGGCTCTCCTCAGGCCAGGCATTTCTAGTCTCCAGAGAGGGCTGGAAGAGGGAAGTTGAGGATCAACCCTAAAGTTCAGTGCTTTGCTTCCAAATTATTTTAAACTCTTTCCGCCACCTTCACTACCATGCTTGCTGTCTGAGTGGTGGGTAAACTCATGGGGAGAGTGGCAGAGATGTAGCGCCTATTTGATGTCCCCTTATTTGCAAGTATTGGGACATAGAGCCAGCACTCAGCTGGAAGACTACATTTCCCAGACTCCCTTGCCAGGCATGTGGACACGTGACCACATTCTGGCCAATGAGATGCAAACAGGTATGGGTCAGGAATGGAGACAGGGAGACTTCCAGAAGACTCTTTAAATGAAGTTGACTCCCCTGAGACATGCCCTCTTTTGATGTTTCCATCCTTCCCTTTTCCTGTTGCCCAGGAATAGAATGCTCTGTTGGATGTTGGGGGTCAACCCCAACCTTACCCCCTGGGGAAGGGGCGATGCCAAAAGAAGAAGGACGATTGTTTAACAAGGCCAGTGTAACAGACGTCCCCTCTGTGTGGCCAGGCCAGGGAAGACACAAGGAAGGGAGGATGGATCTGTCTGGATTTACAAATGAGATGGGGAAGAATGTTCCAGAGGTGGGGCGGAGGGGCACAACACAGGCCAAGGCATGCAGGTGGGGAAATGTGATACGGTGTGGTCACCCTGCCCGCCCACGAGCCGGGGCAGGGGAAAAGGAGGGCAGAGTGCAGGTGAGGGCACAATCATGAAACGTCTCTAACGCCGAAGAGTTTCACACCTGTCCTCGGCTGCTTCCTCATACTGATGACACCTGCCGTCCCATCTGAGAGCACTGGCCCACTTGAATCGTCTGTATTTGAAGAGGAAGGTGACAGGTGAGGTCACGCTTGGCACTCTGGCATCCGAGGCCAGTGGAGAGTGATGCTTTTTACTTGGGATATTCTCTTAGGGATCTCTTCGTGTTCCATCTCAGAAGATTTTAGCAAGATGGGCAAAGTAGCAGTTGGAAATAGGGTTTCTTCGGGGGGAAAAAAAGAAAGAAAGAATAAAGACATAATAACAGCGACCATGTAGGCCCTAAGCCAAGCACTTGTGTGACACGCATTTCATACTCCTTCCGACAATGCTACGGGGAAGGTGGGACGGTTGTAGCTCTTTTTATTGCTGAGAACACAGGCTCTGAGAGGCTCTGTACTAACTGTGAGTACATGGGTGAGGCTGGAGAGCTGGGATGCAAACTCCGTTCTGCCTCATCCATAATGGCCAGCTCTTCTAGTCACATGCTTCTCTCTAGATCTCTGACTTCTGGGCATGACCAGAATAATAACTATGTGCAAGAGAAACAGGGGAAGATCGGTGGGTTGGCCAGAGAGAGGACCACGCATCCCCCGTGAGCCGAGAGCTAAAGGAATCCTAACCTCTCAGAGCGGCGGGGGGCAGGGTTCCCGCTTCTGGGCTATCGCGTGGCGACAGGGAAAATCGAGGTGCGCACAGGAGCATGTCTGCAGCGCTGCTTCGCGCACGCGGCATCATTTTAGGCCTGCTCGTAGATTAACGTGAGTCCTGTTCAGGCACTGTGAGATCTGAAATTCAACCAGGTTGTTTGGTGGCCCAGCGGGGAAAGGATGTCTCATATCTGAGAGCCAAGAGGTAACCAACCAATATTTCCAACAGAAAAGCCTGTTCTATAGCTACCATGTTGGTCTATAGCTATTAAGATACCCCCCAAAAAATATCAATGATAAATGACCAAGTCCTGAATAACACAAGCCCTTCATTTATTCGTTCAATCCTTTTGAAATCCAGAACATGGGGTATCATTTCCTAACTCAATGAATAAGGAAAATGAGGCTCAGTGAGGTTAAGAATCATGGTCAACTCAGCCATAAAAAGAGAATAAAATAATGCCATTTGCTGCAACATGGTTGGACCTGGAGATCATCATTCTAAGTGAAGTAAGCCAGAAAGGGAAAGAAAAATACCATGTGATATCACTTATATGTGGAATCTTAAAAAAAAAAGACACAAGTGAACTTATTTATAAAACAGAAACAGACTCACAGACGTAGAAAGCAAACTTATGGTTACCAGGGAGGGAAGGGGGTAGGAAGGGATATATTGGGAGTTTAAGATTTGCAGATACTAACTACTATATATAAAATAGATAAACAACAAGTTTATACTGTATAACAGAGAGAACTATATTCAGTATCTTGTAGTAACCTATAATGAAAAAGAATATGAAAAGGAATATATGTATGTATATGTATGACTGAAACATTATGCTGTGCACCAGAAATGGACACAACACTGTAAACTAACTTTATTTCAATTTAAAAAAAAGATCATACGGTCAGCCAGTAGTAAGGGAGGGATTCTAAGCTGACACTGAGGTGGGTCCTCTACTGAGCCATGTCACTGCCCAGAGCTAAGATCTCAAAACAAGTGAAAAAGGAGAACTTGAATCCAGACCAAAGAGGGGAAAAATGAATGAGCTCTTGAACATCTGTTCTCGGCAGAAGCCATCTCCCTTTTAAGTTGGAGGAGCCCAAAGTCAGCAGTGCACCATTTCCCGGCTCACTGGATGGGTTCCACCCCATCCACGGCAAGGTTTCCTGTTCAACCTACGTTAGCGTTTTAATTAACCTGTGTTTTATTGCATGTGAAGCCCGCAGCTAGCACAGTCCAGGGACCCCAAAGACAAAGAGGAAGAACAAAAGGAGAAGAACAGATCAATACTGTGATGGACGTTCATTTTTAAAAGTCAAGGCTCAATCCTCCTTCCTTTTAAAGCTTTTGAGTTAACTGACTTGTTCATGATCATGCAACCATGCCTGCTGACAAGGTCTTAGAGAAACCATGCAACAGGAAGCCGAGAGGACTCACACAGCAAGTCAGCGAAAGGGGATGCTTCTGTGAATTCATTCTCCCATCGAGCTGCAGTGCCACCCCAGCCCAGCCCCGCCTGCTGCCCCCATGTTAGGTTCTGGAGAAAACTAATTAGGAGGCAGGGGAGCCTGCCTGGCTAGGCTTCCCAGCTCTGGAGTTAAGCTCCTGGGGTTCAAATCCCAACTCTGCCTTTTGCCAGCTGTGTGCCCTCAGGCGTCTTCCTTACCCTCTCTGAACTCCAGCTTCTTTGCTTGTAAGTTGGGCATCTTACCAAGACCAGTGCCCATTGGGGTTGGGAGGACTCTGATGCTTCCTGCAAAGCACTGAGCACAGTGCTGGGCATGTAAGGAGTGAGGTGCTCTGATTATCATCATTATTCTCCCTGATCCTTACATAATTCTGCAAGGCAGGCAGGGGAAATACCCATTTTGCAGATAAGAACACTGAGGCTGCTGGGATGAGGCTTAAGCCCAGGTCTGCCTGACTCGGGAACCTGTGTTGTCCCTTCTCAAAGGTTGCTGGCAGGAGTGTAGGGACAGATAATGCACCTCCGGATGGGCGCAGGCTGGACTCACTGTAGCCCTTTGTGCTAACTTGGAAGGAATGGCCTCTAAGTTGCTAGAGAGACAGGCTGCCCCACCCTGGGCCAAGGCCATGAGAGCTAAAAACACCCCTGGGAATATGGTTGCCCCTCCCCTTTTATCCCTGACCCAAGGAGGCCAGGCTCAGGAAGGGCTGTGACTCTCATGCAGGTGAGCACCCATAACAAGTGGAGGAGCATCTACCACGTGACAGGCACTGGGCCAGACAATCTGCATCCATCTTCCTGCTTCCTCCCCTCTGCCCACCCTGATGGTGATGTCATCCCCACTTAACAGACGGGGAAACTGAGGCCATCTGACTTGTTTAACGATCACACAACCATGAAAGAGCACAGCCAGGGTTCAAACTCACATCTGTCTGGGACCAACACCTTTCCTCTCTCCCCATCGCCATGCTGGAGGAGTTAGTGAGTTATCACCCAGCTCCACTGCCAGGTACCTCCAAGGCACTTAGTAAGCATCACCTAGCTAAGCAGCCGAGGAAATTTCCACGTCTGTGTCTCCCCAGTACAACGCCTTACAATGACTTTCTCTTTCCAAAGCGCTTCCACATGTCTTCAGTGATGGTCACCCAAAGAAGCCACCAGGAACCAATGGCATTGGCATCACCGGGTACTTATTAGATAGACAAGTTGAGTTTCGGGCCACCCACCCACCCCAGACCCACTCACTCAGAATCCGCATTGTAGCAAGACCTCGTGTGATTCCCGGGCATGTCAGAGTACCCAAGGCGCGACCTTAGAACCCTGGATCCAATCAGCAGAGGAGGAAGAACATCCTTGTTAGAACCAGAGCTGTTAAGCGACTTGTCTGAAGACACACAGAAACAGCATGACTGCCCCCTGCTTCCTCCACTGCCCTCCTAAGCATCCGGTGCATTAAGAACCTGGCTCCCCTGCTGGAGTCCAAGCTCCTGCTCGCATCCTCCAAGTGGAAGGAGCTTAAATTATGGGAAGGAGGGGGCAATCAATTAGCCTCATTAGCCATCAACGAAATGAAACAAAGGACTCAGGACACAGTGACCGAGACTGTCCCCCAAGACAGGCAGGGGGTTTGGTAATTAACAACTCAGCTTCCATATTTCAGGGTCTGATTGTGCGTAACGCGTTTGTATGTATCCTAGCAACGCGGAGACGGGCTGTGTCAGCGGGTTTCTCTCGGAACCTGCTTTTTCTGGGGATTATAAGGAACACAGCATGTGACAAAAGCAAACTCGCCCTGTCCTTCACTGAAGACTGTGCCTGGGGCTCAACTACTTATGGGTGTTTATCTGCAGAGTAGGGATAAGTAGCATTTTTCCCCCCATTTCAGTCTTTTTCTATTTGCAAACGGAAAAGAATTACTCAGGGAAAATTTTAAGTGGAGGGAGAGGTCTTGTGAGTGATTTTGAGTTTCACTGCTGCTTGGAAATCAGTCACAAGATTTTCAGGGTTTATGATGCTGACTCGGCTGCAGGTCAAGCGATGCATTTGCGGCTTCAAATTGAATAGGAGAAAGGAAACAGCAGCGGTGAGTCGCGCACTTGCTTCTCCTGCCTGTCATCAAGCCTCCCAGTGATGTCCCCTTTTTTTCAGATGAGGAAACTGAGGGTCAGAGAGGATGAACAATTTTTTCACACAACTGATGGGCTGAAATACCGGGCCAGGTCAACTTGATTCTAAAGCCCAAGCTTTTTTTTTTTTCCTTTGCACTATGGTGCCTTGTGCTTTTGAAGTGCTTATCAACTTTTGGTTCAATTAATTGTTCCATGTGTGTTTAGCAAGGATCAGCGCAAGAAGAACAAGAGACAGCCTTTGTTCCAGTTGCCCAGCTGTGCTACGTACCATCTATTAAGTGCCAACTGGATGCCAAATCCTAGAAGGGCCCTTGCCTATAGGCTCATAAATCCAGAGATAATAAGTACTTGCACATATGTATGTACCATCTCCCCTCCATCACTTGGGGCAGACAGCCATAATCGATTACATCATTCTTTCCCTCTGTGCCCAGACCCAGCCTCAGAATCTTTCTCAACACCATGTTACAGGAAGCCACTGACAAACAAAGCAGAGTGAGTACAAGACGCTTAACCAAATGTGTTAGAGCTGGTTCATAGCCACTCGTAAGAGCAAACTGTGCGTATCTCCTCCCAATTCCATTAAAGGATTTCCTCAATCTGTTTACTCAGGGCCCAGAAGTTTTAAGGTTGGGATTTTGCTCAGATTTTAGCAGTCACTCCTATGAAATGTGACGACTGAATATCACCTCTGTATCACATTCCTGTTTTCCACAAACCCTTATGAATCCTACTAATAAATCCAGAAGCGTCCTTTGTGACCAGGGTCTGGCAGGTGTGATGGAGTGGTCATAGAGGAGGGGCCAAAGAAAGCCTACTAAGAATAATGGTTAACGTTAATCATGCAGCTGTGATGTGTCACCTAATGTTCCAAGCGCTCGTACACTCACCACCTCATTTAATCCTCTGACATCACTGTAGGGGGAACACTATTATCATCAACCCATTCTTCAGAAGGGAAACATGCACAAAACAGTTAAGCAAACTGCCCAGGAACATACAGCAAGTAAGAGGCAGAGGAGGACGCAAGTCTAGGTACCTGGCTTCTAACTCCATGCTCTTAACCAATCAACAGAAGGGTTGCCTGAACAGGGTTTTGAGGGATGAGCAGGAGTTTGTTTGATCAAGAAAAGGAACATGGAGGACTTCTAAGCTCAGAGGTAGAAAAGTGCCTGTTTATTCTAGGGCATTCCTGGTACTTTGGATAAAAGACAGAATGTGTATAAAATGATTAGCTGGTGCCTGACCCACAGTAAACATGTCACTTGCTGCTACTGCTTGATATAGATGGAGCAGAGAATATCCCTGATGACAGACAAGCCTGGGGAGAGGAGCAAGGGACAAATGTGGAAAACACCTGTGCTGTGTTACAGGTTTGGAACTCGTCCCTAGGACAGCAGCTTTCACAGCTCTCTGAATCACAGCGGGTGGGGGAACAAGGGAGCAGAGCCCAGAGCAGCCCACTCCCAGAGGGTAATTTTTGGAAATATCAGGTTTTTGCTTTAAAATAAAAAGTCATACAAATGTTCTTTCTCCTCCATAATGTATTTGCATTTGTTATAATATAAATATGATGTTTTAAACCTTTTACCACCCAAGGAAAAAGTTAAAAGGGTTCAGCCTGTCCCAGCTCCTCGGAAGCCCCATTGGTTAGTTGAAGAGTTTCCAAGAGTCAGAAGGGTGGTCAGGGCACAGGAAGACATGCAGGGACACAACATCAGCCATGCCTTCTGCAAGTTAGCTGGTGGAACTGAGCTGGGAATAAGAGCCTGTCTGGAACTCTCCACAGACCATGCACAGCATCTGACCGGCATGAGCATGAATTACCAGGCATTTGCAGAAGGGATGTGGACCAGTTTGCAGCTGGACCAAGAGCAGTTAGTCGCTGAGCATTTGCTGCACCAGCGCGACACTGAGTGCTCCAAAGGTACTGTCGCATTCAAGCCTCACAGCTCTTCCTTTGTCCTCATTTTGCAGAGGGGCAAACTGACGTTACGTCATTTACCCAAGGTTGAAGGGTTAGCAAGTGGCAGAGCGGAGTGTGAACCCAGGGGGTCTGGCTCCACAGCCCACAAGCCCACCCACTCCGCTCTCTCGCCTCAGCAGGCACCTGCCTCCCACACCTCCTGGCTCCCACCCTGGCCCCAGGGCAGGCCACACTCATAATCTGGGCATTTTTCTCCTCTGGATGACCGTGCCTGGTGGCCGAGACCATGTCAGTGACATCTCCTGGACCATGATGACTTGCAGGATTCAAGAGAAAGTCTGAAGTGTAGGGTTGAGCTTCTGGAATTATCCAACAGCAAGGACCGAGCAATAGCAGCAGGCTCACCCCAGGGAGGGCTCAGCCCTCTTGTACTGCTCCCGGCCCCACTCCACGTGGCAGAGCTGGACCCACCCCGCATGGGAAGGATGGCAGTGATGGGCTCAGTTATGAGGTCTCCCTCCTTAGAGAGACAAAGGTCCATGAATCCACACGTTCAAAACATTCTTATGACCAATTCAAAGTTATCTTTGAGTCACTACGTGTTTTAAAACAAAACACATTCCCAGAACTGAAACACATGCAGTTGGTTTTGCTTCTTCTTTTCCATAGCAAGAAATTAACAAGCAGATTTAAGAATCACCCATCGGAGCACCCAGGAAACCAGTGCTATATGGGAATAGCTCTTTAAGGACATTATCCTCCCCATTTTACAGAAGAAGGGACTAAAATCTAGATCTGGTATGCCTTCCATTTCACTGTCCTCATCCTCCAGCTCCCCTAGCATCCTCTGACCACATTCCTCCTACAGAAGAGAGGTGCTTTCCCCAGGGGTCCCCACTCAAGTCCCAGGATTCACCCTGATTGGACCAACTAGTGTCACATGCTCTCCCTGAACCAATCACTGCAGCCAGGGGTTAGGACATGCTGATTGGACAGGACTGGGTCACATGCCCAATCCTGGAGCAGGGAACCAAAGCACATGACCTGAGAGTAGGGGAGAGATGGCGCCCAAGGAAATTCCAAGTACCGTTACAGAAAGAGAAGGGAATGGAGGCTGAAAGTCCAGACTACAGCAATCATGATTCCAGCAGACACCACATACCACTCAACATGCGCCGGGCACCGCTCTAAGTGATGTGTATACTGACTCACTGACCCCCTGCAACAACCCTGGGAAGGGTCTATGCTTTCCCTCCCCTTAGAGCTAACCGAAGACCACCAGGAGCACACCTGCAGTTAGAAGGCTGGGCTGATTGACTTGTTGCAACGAGGGAGAGTACACACCACGAGGAAACGTGAGGTGCCTGGGCTGGGGGTGGTGGGGTGCAAAGTATTTACTATAGGATACGGGCTCATGTTAGGTGATTTGGGGTAGAGTTTAAGGAGGTGGGGCTTTATTCTGTACTGGTCGTGTCAGGAAGTGAAAATAATTCTATTATAATTTGAATAAGTCTCATCTGGAAGATGGCAGGAATGAACCGAGGCTGAAGCTGTGAGTGGTAAAGAAGCAGCGATCCCTCAGGTCAGCCAGGATAAGGGATTGCTTGGTCATTTTTACAGTCTGGACAATGTTTGTGTTTCGTCTGGATTTAGACGTGATCACAAAGCAGTCTTGTTTTTGCCTTGACCCATCGTGGCCACAGAAGGTCCTTTTTCCTTTTTCTCTTTTTGTAATTAATTTATTTATTTATTGAGATATAATCGACATAGTGTGTGAGCACAAAGTATACAGTAGTGTTGGTGTGATACGTGTACATTTTGCAGTGTGACTGTCGCTGTAGCTTTAGCTGACACCTCTTCCAGATTTCATGATTATCATTTCTTTTTTGTGCTGAAAACAATTAAGGTCTAGTCTCTTAGCAACTGTGAAGTTTACCATACAGCACTGTTGGCTGGGATCACTATGCTGAGCATTAGATCTCCAGAACTAACTTATCCCTGGTTGCGAGCTGGTACCCTTAAACAGCACCTCTCCCCAGCCCTTTGTACCCACCATTCTGCTTTCTGTTTGTACAAGTCACAGGGGGCCCTTGTCTGATGCTGTCGTCCTGCGGAGTCGTTCACGCACCCGTGATCACACAGGGTCTAGCTGTGAGCTGGGCCAGCCCCTGGTAACACCCACCTTTGCACATGTAGGGGCTTCTGGATGTCTGGGGCTGCTTTTCTCTTTCTCAGAAGGAGGACAAGAAGGGTCAAGCAACTCTCCTCAAACCACACAGCTGGTTAAATAATGGAGCTAGGATAGGAGCCGAGGCAGCCTGCCTCTGGAGGGTGTGATTAAAACCACTGCCTTGCCTTGTCTCTCTTCCTTGGTGTCTCGGGGTCCCAACAGCTATGACGGAAGGAGGGAAACACACTTCCTGAACATCTATTCTTGCCAGGCACTGAACTCCTTAAAAGCATCCACCCGTGTGTTAATTTCCTAGGGCCACCATCAAAAAGCACCCCAAACTGGGCAGCTTAAAACAATCGAAATTTATTCTCCCACAGTTCTGGAGACCAGAAGTCAAAAAATCAAGGTATTTTTAGTGCCGCGCATCCTCTGGCACCTATAGGGGAGAATCTCTCCTTGCCTCTTCCAGCTTCTGGGGGCCCCAGGTGTTCCTTGGCTTGTGTCAGCATCACGTTGATCTCTGTCTCCATCTTCACATGACTGTCTCCCCTCACGTCTCTGTGTGTCTTCTCTTCTTGTAAGG
The DNA here is from genome assembly GCF_048773025.1 of Camelus bactrianus. NCBI lineage: Eukaryota > Metazoa > Chordata > Mammalia > Artiodactyla > Camelidae > Camelus > Camelus bactrianus. Next base: position 32,722,707 of record NC_133556.1, on the reverse strand, counting down.
ACACCAGTCTTTGGATTAAGGGTCCACCCTACTCCAGTAAGACCGGATCAACTTGATCACATCTACAAAAACCCTATTTCTAAATAAGGTCACATTCACAGATACTGGGGGTTAGGATTTCAAAGTTATCTCTTCGGGGCACACAATTTAACTTGTAACAACCTTTAAACAATGCTCTCTATTTTAGAGAATCAGGTGTGGTGTCTTAGAGGGGTTTAGTAACTTGGGCAAGGTCACACAGCTAGGACATAGCCAAGCCAGGATTCAAGCCCCAAGATCTTGACTCCCCACCCACTGCCTCAATATCGCAGGAAACCACAACCCTGGAAGTGGGATGTGGCAGGAACAGAAGGCAAGGAGGTACCTCCTTCCAAAGGCCCAGGGTTCCTTTTGTTTTATTTTGTTTCTTAAGAGCTTCCCTGCTACGGGAGAACAACAGAAGGAAACAGGCAGGCACAGACGCACCCCAGGCACCAGCGAGTCACCTGCACATCCGCCAAACTGTCCAAGAAGGAAGCCATGGCGGCAACCGAACACTGATAAACTGCCCGCTCACTTTTCCGAAGATTCCTAGAGCTCGCATTTTCCACACTTCTGAGATTCAATTAGGAATCCCGAAGTGTGTAAATCTTGGCATTCTTATTGCTCCACAAAAGAAACAAAGTATTAAATGCAGGCATGTATCCTTAAATGTTGGCGCTTTAGTTTCCCTTCGCTCCAGAGATGACAAGGGATCTAGAAAGATTTCTGTGAGGATGACAGCCCCCCGGCACTCCAGGTGGTTCCAGGGGAGGCCATGGTGTCAGGCATGGGGGCTCAGGGATTCCAGGGAGGGGGCACAGAGAATCAGCGTAATTATAATTATTACTATAATAATAGCTTTCTCTGGTGTCCTTCCCTGTTCCCCCTCAGCTCCCCACCCCACTTCTCCCACCTGCTGTGGCCAGATTCAGCAAAACCCCCTTTTCTTCTTGCTGCTTTCCTGCCTACAGAGATGGATCCCAAAGGTCTGTCCCACCAGGAAACAGCCCGAAATGGCTGATAGGGAGAGACAGCCACGATAAAGCAGCCGGCCAAAAAGAATAAGGCAAGCAAAGCTTTAACACACAACAGCAGAGCCGGACGCCTGCCTTCAAGCCCCTGCAATGGCCTCCTCCACGTCACGTGACCTTGGGCAAGTCATTGTGCCTCTTGGAGCTTTGGTTTTCTCATCTCTAGAATGGTAGTGACAGCAGCTGCCTTGTGGCGCGTGTAAAGGGCCCCACATGACATCTGCACACAACCAATAGCCGCTCACACCAGCTCCCTTCCTCAACTGCCCGAAGGCCAAAGCACGGGATGGCTCCAGCCAAGAAGCAAACACAGATCTTGTAATCAATCTCCGCCACTGCATCTGCGCAGCCCACCATCCCAGTCCAGTCCCTCTCCTGCCTACAAACTGGTGACTCACCCAGGGCAGACGAGGCTGGTGGTAGAAACAGCGTCGGATGCAGTAAGGTGGCCTGGCTTCTGCTCCACCCCTCGGCCTTTCTGAAGAGGTGGAATCCCGGCGTTACCAGGCAGGAACTCCAACACATCGACATAGGGCCCTGAATGTGTGCTCCAAGGTGCCCTGACCTCCTTAGGCGATCCCATTCGGTAGAGTAGAGCGGTGAGGGGCCACCTCGCCTGTGTTCATGTTACCAGGTCCACACTCCTGCTCACCACACAACAGGGCGGTAAATCTAGAGACAGGGTGTTGAGGTAAGGAATGACGACTTCATTCGGAAGTCTAGCAGACGGAGAAGATGCAGACTAATATCAGAGAGAACCAATCATCTCACCCAAGTCAGAATTCAGGCTCCTTTTGTACTAAAAAGGGGAGGGGGTGTGGTTGGTTGTTGCAAACTTCTTGGTGTCAGAATCCTTTGTTCTTGCAGCTGCCCACATAGGTCAGGTCATAATGTCCCTGGAAACCTCCAACAAGACAAATGCTATTCTCTGTTTTGCAACTTTTTATCTCTGTATGAATGGAAAAGTGTTGTACCCTTAAAGGTCAGAGCCTCGAGAATGTGTATTTCAGGCTCTAGGCAACATTCTTTTACAAAAGGTGCAAAACCAGCATAATTAAGCACAGGAACCAGAGCACAGGGTTAAAGCTAAAGGAACGGATCTAATATGGAGTCAGATTTGTTCTTCCCTATTTCATTCAAATCCCAACTCCGCGCTTACAAGCTATAGGACTATAGGCAAGTCACATGGTTTCTCTGTACTCTCAACTGTTAAATGGAAAATCAGAGGGTAAGTACATCCTTAGAGCTGTGCCACCAGTTAACCCTGGCTCCTTATTTATTTTTATTTTTGGCAAGAGGGAGATAATCAGGTTTTCTATTATTTTTATTTTTGGAGGAGGTACTGGGATTGAACCCAGGATCTCGGGCATGCTAAGCATTCACTCTACCACTTGGGCTACACCCTCCCCACCCCCAACCCTGGCTCTTTAAATTTTAACTCGTTAAAATTAAAGAAAATTTAAAACTCGACCCTCAGTCGCAGGAGCCACATGTAAATGCTCAGTGGTTCTGTGTGGTTAGTGGCTACCATATTGGACAACACCGACAGGAAGTATTTTCAGAATTGCAGAAAGTTCCATTGGGCAGCACAGTCTTAGAAGGTTATTGTGAGGACTGGGCGAATTGATGAACCTACGGTGCTTAGCACCATGTCTGGCAGACAGGAAGTGCTCAGTACAATGTAGCTGTGTAGCTACTAGATCATTTACTCCTCTGTAAGGGGCGGTGGCATTGCTCCCACTTAGCAGACGAGAAAGCTGAGGCTCAGAGAAATGAAAATAACTCGTTCACGTTTTCACAGCAGTAAGTAATAGAGCCAGATTTAAACCCTGGTCTGTGTGATTTCAAAAGCAGGTGTGTTTTCCACGGGGTAAGGGAGGAGAGATTGGAGATCTCCATTGGCGGCAGTGATGCAAAATGCAACAAAAACTACAGCTGAATCCTCAGAATCAAAGAGAATGTGGTCCACTCAGCCTCAGGAAATAGAAACCCAACACCACCACCCCTCCCCCACGAAGTTTGGCCTCAGTAATAGGACCTTGGGGTGTCCCACCCCCTCTCTAAGCTTCAGTTTCCTCTTCTGTAAAGTGGGTTGGTTTGAGGAAGAAGTGGGACAACACATTTCGCGCCACAGAGTACATGTTAGGGAAATGTGTTTTGAATCTGTAGAATGCCCATCACGGAGCTGAATTTTAAGTATAACCTTTGGGTCTGACCCTACCCAAGACAGCCAACTGCCTTTTTAACTTTCTGTAAGAATCAGAAAGTTGTTGGGTCTGCATTCTCCAGGAGGCGGGAAAGCTCACTGCCTCTTAGACCTGGAGAGTGGCCCTTTAATATGTTAATCTTTGTAAATCAGGGTTCCAGAGCTTTGCAAAGATGTGGAACCATCAGAGCTCTCTCCAGAAACAATCAATTCCTTGATTAAAATCTGACAGCTTAATTAATTAGTGCTTAATAGCTCAACCTTAATTATACTCTACACCATTATTTGATAATATTCATAGATTTCCCACGTGGCTGCGCACACATGTCTTTTATCAACTGATTACAAATGCCCGAACTTGACCTCCATCCTCTGGAAAATGTCTGAACAAGAAAGACGTAGTTAACACTAATGTCGATCTCACTGAGGCTGGCTCACAATTGAGAATTCCCTGATTAAAAAGTTCTTTGAGATCCACCAGAAAGAGTTCTCACCGCATGGGTTTATTCCCTTCCCACCTAGATAATTTTGCATGTTTTAGAAAGGATTAAATAGTATCACTAGGGCTTATTATCAAGCGAGAAAGATACTCATAGATTTTATTTTTAACCAAGAGAATGGGTTGGTTTCTGAAGGTAAGAGTCACTGAAATTCTTTGGATGTGATGGGAGAGTCATGATGAGACAGGATGGAAGGGGGCAGGGCACAGCCATTCAAGGAAGACTACAGCAATCAACATCAAAATGGTGAAAGATTCAACCCCCAGTAAGCCCTGGGGCTCAAGATGGTGGGAGATTTAACATCTAGAGATCTTGAGCTTCATTATACACTCATTGTAATATATCAACAAGGTGAATAACGCGCCCACAGGCGCCATGGCAGTCCCAAGGCTAGCCACAAAAGGTCAAAAAGTGGAAGATGGCCAACTTCCTGGGAACCCCAGCCCCTGCCCCAGGCTACTTAGACTGGTCCTTCCACTTATTAGCATATGAAACCACCAAGCCCATAAAAACCAGCAACACTGGCACCTCTCGGCTGCCTGTCTCTCCCTCTTCAGAGATGGTCCACACTCTCAACGGAGTGTGTACTTACTTTTAATCTGAGCACCCAACCCCCACACCTCGTGGCTCGCTCTTGAATTCTTTCCTGCGCCAAGCCAAGGACCCACGCTTGGCGGGGCACATCCCAGGGGCTCAACCGAAGCCTGGGACACAGCCCTTCTCATGCCCCACATCTGTTTTCCTGCATCAATGAGAGGTGCCATATGAGCAAAGGAAAAAATATGAGCCTTTAAGCCATAATGACCTGGGCTTGAACCTTTGCTGCTTTTGAGCTGTGTGATCTTGATTGAGTTTCTTCCCCTCTCAGTTTTGTACCAAAAAAAAAATAAATATGTATGTATATATATATGAAAATGAGCCTCTTCATTTATAAAATGGGAATAATTCCAAATCCTCGGGATGTTGACGTGAAGTTTAAGGGGATAAGAAAGTGCCTGCGATGTAGGAGGTGCTCAGTAAATGTCACAAGTGAAGCCATCGGCTGCTGCAGAACTGTTTTGTCCCGTTGCCCATGGAGCCCACTCAGTGGGAGGAGGGGGTTGCATCTCTGTATTTGGGAGCTTATGGGGAATGAGCAAACAGAAGAGCTAACTGAGTAGGTAACATCATTATATTCTTTTTTTTTTTTTTACTGAAGTATAGTCAGTTTACAATGTTGAGTTAATTTCAGATGTACAGCATAGTGATTCAGTTACACACACATGCGTATTCTTTTTCATTATAGGTTATCACAAGATACTGAAAGCAGTTCCCTGTGCTGTACGGTAGGACCTTGTTGTTTATCTAGTTTATATATAGTAGTTAGTACCATTATATTCTGCCAAAGAAGCCAGCCCTTCTGTGGACACGTCTTTCTGGCTTTGTGAGGGGTGGCATGAAACCTTCCCAGAAGTTTCCAGAGCTGTGGCCTGGCCCCGAGGGGGAAGCCTATGTTTGAGTTGAAATACCAATCCTCCAGTCACAGACTTGTGTCTGGTGGCATTAAGCAAGTCCCTGGACGCCCAGGGACTCCTTTTTCTTATTTGTAAAAGATACTGGCCCCATTTTCCCAAAGACCTACACCTGTTATAGAACCACCTGGAATGCAACACACATCCATATATGTGTATGTGTATGTGTATATATATGTGATATCCACACACACACACCCCAAGTCATGACTCTTTTGACATGGAAATTTTTTTTATATACTGATTTCTTTGCCTCAACCTCAAAGACGTTGATTTCATAAGTCTGAAGGGATTTCCAGTACTCTAGTCTTTTAATTTTCCAAGGAATCCTGATGGGCAGGCAGGATGGGGAACAAACGGGGTTGCCAACCTCCGGTTTCCCATCCAGTTGGAAATCTTGGCTCCGATTCTTCACCTAAATCAGGAGGCCTGAGATATTCCCCCTCCTTTCCCTCAATTCACAAAGTCTGCCAAGTGAATGAGATAAGGAGATAAGCTGAGATGCTGAAAAGGGCCAGAAAGGATTTACCCACAATCCCCCACTCCCTGCGGGGGCTCCATGACTACACACCTCTTTGGATTCCTATTGCTGTTTCCGAGTACTATCAATATTAACCATCCTAATCCTTGACAATTATGGAAAGTCTGCCCAACACAGTGGCCATTTCCAGAAATTAGATTGCCCTCATCAGTGGGAGATTTTTGTTTCTCCCCGATATTATTTCCCATTAATTTTGAAAAGCATTTTCGCTGGATTTTTTTTCCATCATTTTCCCAGCATGGACCTAATAGCCACCAAGAAGTACTTTCAAAATCTCATTAACTTTATCTAATGGAAATTCTCACAATATCACAATTGCCAGAGGTCTTTATTATACTAGAGTTAACCTTGGGGAGCTTTTAGATGTTCTTTGGGGCATGCATGGAGGGCTGGGGAAATCTTTCATTTCTAACATCCTTGGAGAGCTTGGCACGCTTGGCTAAGTATGGAACTGCTCATTCCTAATTTGTTTCTCTGGGTGAATATTGATTTGACCCTTGTATATCACAAATGCACGCCAACCTCCAGCAACATGGGGCACTGAGGGTTTTTGTTCAATAGTCAACTTCTAGCAACTCAAGTGCTTGCACAATTTTTTTTTTTAATCACTCCACCTTTGGCTCCCCCAGATGTCTGTTTAACAGTGCAGGACCAATTTTTCTTGCTCTGCTGGTTATCTCCGGAAGCCCATGGCGGTTAAGCTTGGAGAAGCTTACAAGGGCAGCTGCTCATTTGGAACTGGGCAAATTCAGTGACCACTCTGGTTAGGTAGCAAACATGTCTAGGTCTGCATTGCCAGTATATTTGTGTTTTTGTGCCTTCGTGCTGGCCACGTCAACACTCAGGGACATCTGACATTGCCTCTTCCCTCTTCCAGCATTCTCCATGTGTATATGGGGAAGCCATCTCTGCTGCATGTTGGAGAGAACCTACATGGTTCTGAGCAGTATCTGTGGTGCCTAGACGTTTGTAGTCCTTTGATTGGAATGAAGATTTTTAAATGGTCGTTGTCAGGGATGTTCTAGTTTAAGAATCCAAGAATGTATAAAAAGAATATATGATTCTAAGGGCAAGGAAGGATATAGCTCAGTGGTGAGGCGTATGCTTAACATGCATGAGGTCCTGGGTTCAATCCCCAGTACCTCCATTAAGAAATAAATTAATTTTTTAATTAAATAAATAATTAAATAAATAAACCTAATTACCCACCACCCACCCCACCCCCAAAAAACACAAAAATTAAAAAAAAAAAATCCTAAGGGCAACCATGTTTGAGTGGGGTGGGGGACGCTCTTGGATACTGGCTTCTCCCCTATTTCATGTTAATACCTCATTGCTTGTTGTGACAGCTGGGGTTAGGGTGATGGGGAACAATTTAGCAAAGTTGTCACAGCAAGAAGGCATTGACTATCCTCCTGGGGCAACTGAGAGGCATTAAAGGGACGGTAAGTTTCTTAAGATTCTGCAAAAGAGGTGGAATTCCTACTCTGTCTCATCACCTAGGGACCTCAAGGAGGCCTCAGCTAGTGGGATGGGGGCAAGGAATCGTGGTGACAGCAGCAGTCTGCAGTGATGTGTGTATTTTCAAAGTGGAGCAAGCCACATGCTGATGGCACATAAGGCTGCACAGGCTGGACACAGGCAATAAGTCAGGTGTCAGGAATTGGAGAGGAAACAAGAGATGCAGCAGGATCCAGGAACCTTCCTTTTCCAATCAGGGATAGGGAAGCAGGAAGAGTCTTGGATGCTGAGCTAGGCATGCCTGATGCAAGAAGGCTTAGGTTGGGGTAGAATGACAAACCATCCCACTTTGCTGGGGACAGAGTGATTTTCCATGATGCACGGCTTTCCGTTTTAAAATCAGAAAACCGGGGTGAGTGGGTCACCCTATGTACAGGAGACAGTCTAACATAGTTCATAAAGCCTTGACTTTAAAGTCAGACAGACCTGGGTTTGAATCCCACCTCTGCTAGCAAAGTGGTGACATCCCTCCCTTTGTCTGTAACATGGAACTGGTTAAGGTACCTCTGTCACAGAGCTGTAGTAGGATAAAAATTAATGCAAATGAAATGTGTAGATCCGAGGAGGAAGACATTTTTCTCTACCTTTCTAGATTCTTCTGGCTGGCCTAAGAATTAAGTTGACAGAGAAAATCAAACAAAAGTTTAATAACATGTCTACATGGGAGAGACCCAGAGGACTGTGTAACTCACCAAAATGGACAAAACCCTCACCTTAAATACCATCTTCGGCCAAAGACAATGGAAGATGTCAGGGTGGTGGTTTGGGGCTTCAAAGGGGAGGCAGGTAATTGACATGGAGATGGGAAATGTTTGGTGAACAAATGTTTGCTGGGCCAGACAGAGACAGTGGGACACAGAGAGGAATTTTAACAAAGAGACTTTGCTAGGTCCCTCCCTGTCCACACACCTGGTTCATACTGCAGTTATCTCTGGTGATGCTCCCTTCCTGGAACAGGTCCTCATCTACATTCTTTCAGGCAGTTGGGGAAGGTCAAATGTTCTTCCTGAGTCTTTTGGGCCTTGATTGTTTTCAGTGCAAAATAATCCTCAAAGAGACATGGAGGGGGTGGGGGACAGGTGTTGTTCCCGTACAGTAGCCTAAGACTGGAGCTGAGTAAGCATTCAGTGCATTTTTATTCTCATCACCCCTAAGAAATGAGTTACCAGGGTGCATTCTGAATGCCTACCAAGCTTGAAGGGAAGAATCAAGCCTCAATGTGGGGATGGAGCTGGACAAGGAGCGACAGGTAAGTTACAAGCCACGAATGAATGCAAATCTGGGCTGAGACTGGGCTGCCTAAAGGTCTGGGTTTATACAGGAAAGGGAAGCAGAATTTGTCACCCTGAAATGACTCTCTGGCATCAAGATCATTTTAGGCTGATTATTTTTAAGAAACAGCAGACATAGGAGAAGCTCTGAGAACTGAGTAGTAGAAATTATCTTTTGTAAGAGAAATTCACATTTATAAGGGAAATCTCCATGGGTAAGGGTGACCCCCTCTCTGTACCAACAGAAGGAGGACTAAATCTCCAGAAGATCTTATCACTGGAGAAAGTAACTAACTTACATCTGCATCACAACCATACCCTTGTTCCCTGGTAACCTCCCAAAACTGGCTCCCCGAACCACCTCCCAATATATTCTATTGTCTTTACCTGGAGATGCTATTTAAGATGATAGCTTGGACTATTTAGGGGAGTTAGTTTTTCCTGGATACCTCCCATGTGTACAGGAGGTATACATGTTATATTACTTTTGTTTTTCTTTCGTTAATCTGTCTTTTATTACAGAGGGATCTCAGCCAAGAATTTAGAAGGTGAGGGGGATTATTTTTCTTTCCCCCACAACAGGTTACACTAAGTCTCATTAATTAATGTTCACAGAATGCTTCCTAAGTTCTAGGCATTGAGTGCCTATTGCAACAGGCTGACTGCATTGATTGCTCCAGTTAATGGTCTCCTTGCTTCCGCATCTTTCCCATGTGACTTTGCAGCTCCTCCCATCAAGAAACTGGTAGAGTCTATTTCTCCACCCGTTTATCCAGGCTGGCCCTGTCTCCTGATCTGGCTAGTACAACGCAGTGGACCAGACAGTGTTCTAGTTCCCAGTTGAGGCCTTAAGAGGCTTTGCAGGTTTCAACTGTCTCTCTTGGATCCTTGCTTCCACCATGAGAACAAGCCTGGGCTAGTCTTCTGGAGGCTGAGAGAACATATGGAAAAGAACCAAGAGATCTCAGCCAGCCTCCAGAAAAAGCCACCACACTGACCCTCAGCTGACCACAGACACAGGACAGAGCCCCACTGGGAGTCAAAGAACTGCCCCACACAATGTCCCCTAAATAGCCACCCCACAGGCTCATGAGCAAAAACAAATGTTTATAGTTTTTAAGCCACTTAGTTTTGAGATGGTTTGTTACACAGCAATATCTATCTGATACACTTCCCAAGTAATCAGTGTTTTGACTATATTATTTTCATCCATGCAACTAAGAATTGTTAATTCTCTTTGTTCTAAGAGGTTTCATGGCAGAAAAACAAAAAGGACTTGCCTGAGGTCACTCATCTGGTTAGTTCCAGAGCCAGAATTGAAATTAGCTCCATTTAATTCAAAACCCATCATTTTATGTGCCTTACTCCAAGCTGCCTAAGGCAATGCCAAATCTGCCAACACCCAAGGTTGTCTCTATATTTCAGGAGAGCTAATAGGACAAGTCTGGACATCAGCCTCCAAAGCCAGACTCCTCCATATCTAGGCCAACTCGGTAGGATCACAGCCCAATAGGAAATTAGCATCACATGAAGGCTGAGCAGAATATTAAACCTCATAAAAGACACTACAACGTTTAGAACACTGAGTGATGTGGGCATAAGCAGTTGCCAGCATGAGATTTATGAAAGATAAACAAAATCCATTTGATCAAATGGGAAATGAAATCGCAGAGCATAGCAGAGCAGTTCCAATAAGAGGTAAATAGACGCACTCAGAAACCTGTTAAACAGGTTGGTGGGAAGTCGGGGAGCTCTGTATACACATTTCCTTACTGTTGTAAGTCATTCTACACACAGACACACACATAGAGGCAGAAATCATCATGAAATGTACAAGGCCCAGAAACACAAAACCACACATTACAACCATTCAGCAAGTCAATTTTGCTAAACCCCAATTCTCTTTATAGACAATGTTTCAAGACCCAAAGCCTTCTGGGAAAAAAGAAATTAAAAAGCTGCCGTCTCAAAGTCAGAACCAGGCTTTGCTCTTAAGAGAAATCTGTATTTAAAGATGGACCTTGAAACAGCTGGTTTTGAATTCTCATTTTAATACCCATTCACTCAACAACACAAACATTTCAGACCACCTACTATGTGCTAGGCACCATGATCATAAGCCAGTTCACAAAGATAACAAGTCAAGTGCAAAAGCAAAGTATGTAAATAATCGTAATTCAACATGGCCACAGAAATTATTTGTAAGATATTAATTTTAACACCTTGTATGGTATGATTAAGGTATTAATTTTTTAATGTATAAAGTAAAGACCAGAGAAAAGAATAATTAATTTTGCATCAGAGAGGTCAAGAAGATGTGGAGACGGGTTATCTTTGCTTGCCCAGAATTTTTTCCCCTCTTCATTTGTAACAGAATTCCGATTTCCTTTGGCGAATTCTCCCTCCCTGATTATAGGCAGTCTTTCCGAGGCTGTCAATCAGGTGGTATCCCCAGGGGTGGCCATTTGACACAAGTCTAGCACATCCATCTCTCAAGCCTGGGAATATTAAAAGAAGTGATTAAGCACAGTGATACAGAAGCAACAAATAGTTGGCAGTTGGAAGAGACTCACCTTTAAATCCCTTGACTTAGATTCTCCAGAGTGGCCCTGCCTCTGTCTTCCAACGAACTCATTTTTTTTTTCTCATGTTGTACAGAGTTGAATGATTACCACCAGAGAAAGAGAAATCTCCACAGAAGAAGAGATCTGACTTGCGTTTTGAAGGAAGGAAAGGAGCTTGCCAGATGCTAAGAGGAAGAAAGGGCAGAGAGACTGATACAAAGGGGCAACCCCAAGCAGCACATATGGGTGAGGAAATTGTCTCCATCATCGCAGCCTGGCTGGGAAATGCAAGACGAGAGCCAGAAGGACCCGGAAGACAAAGATCACCATCCTCCAAATCCCCAGCACCCAACGCAGAGCTTGGCGCACAGAGATGCTCAATAAATGTTTGTGGAGTGAATGAGTGATGGAAGGACAGCAACGAGGCCAGACAGAGAGTCCTGTGACCCACTCTGGACCTCGTGTGGCCCAGAAGGTGAAATAAAGCCACTAAAGATTTTTTTTAATCAGAAGAGAGAGAATTCAGAAATAAATTTTTTAAATACTCATTTTTAGTTCTGTGACACAACGGAGGTGCTAGCTAACCATATGGTGGTAATCATTTTGCAATGTATGCATATCGAATCAACACATCATACTCCTAAACTTACACAATTTTTTTACAAGATAATTCTATTAAACATTCACAGAACAGATAATGATACACAAATTCTTTCGAAGAACAGAGAGACTTCTCAACTACTTTTATGAAGCTTACATAACCCTGATACCCAAACTAGATAATGACAGTATGACAAGCTAAAAAACAAAAGCCAACCTTACTCATGAAAATACTTTAAAAAATAATAAATAAAATATTAGACTGAGTCTCACGATGCATATGAAAGTCAGCTTTTTAAAATCTCTTTAATTTTTTATACAATTTACAAAGGTTACACTCCATTTATAGTTATTACAAAATATTGGCTACATTCCCCGTGCTATACAATACACCCTTGCAGCCTGTCTCACACCCAACAGTCTGTGCCTCCCACTCCCGTACCCCTTTACTGCCCCTCCCCAGAGGGTAACCACTAGCTTGTTCTCTATATCTGGAGCCTTAACCAATAGTTTATATCAATTATACCTCAATAAAGCAGGGGAAAATAAAATATTCATTTTTAAATTCAACTCTGGCTTGAGTGAAGAACGGATCAGACACAACCAGGGCTGGAAGCAGGGGTCCCAATGAGGAGACCAGTGCAGTAATCTAGGTGAGGAAGGCGACGGTGGGCCGAAATGGACCCCTGGCGGTGGGGATGGACTTGACAGGTCTTGGTGATTGTTTGGATGTGGGTGGAGAGAAGGAAAGAAAAATGTAAGGTTGACCTGAAATGTCTCTGCTGGGTGGGTCCCAGTGCCATCCACTGGCAAACAGAGTGTGAGAGGAGAAACATACAGGGCAGGAAAATGACATGTTGAGTGTGGACCTGGTGGGTCTGAGGCTCCTGCAAAACAGTCAAGATGAGTTGTTAAGTAAGTCTGGAGCTCAGAAGAGCAGTCAGGGTGGATAGAGTTTTGGGATCACCTAGCATCCAGATCAGGTATTCTTAACCTGGGGTCTCTGATCCTTAGGCTGGCATGTGACGTTATGTATGCACGTGCATTTTCCTGGAGAGTAGGTCTAAGTCCTACGTCATTTCCTTAAATGGGTCTGTGCCCTAGAAGGGTTAAGAAACACTAACAGAGATGGTAGATGAAGCCACAGGAGTGGATGAGCCAGTCAGGGTTCTCCAGAGAAGCAGAACTGGAGACCCAATGTTCATGTCCCCCCAAAATTCATATGATGAAACCTAACATTAATCCTTACAAGAAAGATCTCCACCCCTATGACCTCATGTAGCTAAACCTAACCGTTTTCCAAAAGCCCACCCCCAAATACCATCACATTGGGAGTGAAGGCTTCAACAAAAGAATTGGGGGGGCACCAAACACTCAGCCATGAGAGGCCCCAGACAGAAGATGAGAGAGGAAGATTAAAAAACTGCCCCCTCCTCGGAAAAGAAGTCCCAATTACAAGAACTGCCCAAGTTGGAGACAGCTTCCAGAAACTAGTACAGAGGAAAACCCAGTGGGGAGGCAGCTGCCTTTTATGATTTTCGACACCAGCAGACCTGAGATCCATCATTGCCTCCCCAGGGGCAAGTCTCTTGCTTTTTTAATTTTGACAATGGCTTTGAACATCACTTTGATGCAGAGGTGTGGGGGACAGAGGGAGGATTTCAGGGGCGCTGCAAAGATGCTGTGAAAACAGAACACGCCATCATCATCACGTCCCGACAGTTACTTGCAGACCTCTTATGTCCAAGCAGTTAACATGTGCTGTGGCCTCTCATTTCCACAAAAACTTCTATTTGCGGAGGGGATTGCTGGGTGCCTGGTAACTCTGTGAAGAGCCATGTTGCCTCTGTTTTTAAAACAACCCCCCAAGGCAGGCACTGCTATCATCTGCCTTTCCCCAGTGAGGGAACAGAGTATTGACCAGGTTAACTGACTCTTCCCCAAGCTGACAAGGCCAGATGTCCCCTGGGAGAGGAGGGTACAAATGACCCCAGGCTGAGAACCAGCGCAGTAGAGCAAAGATTTGAATCCAGAGCCAGCTCCTCTAATTACTCTGTGACACAAATTCTTTGCTGTTAATCTCCAATCTTCAGCCTGAAAAGAGGTTCTGAGAGGGAAGCCAGTCCCCACCGGCACGCAGCATGTGTGCGACTCAGTGGATGTGAATCCAGGTCTGACCCCAAACCGAGCCCTCTTCCCACCCACCACACGGCATCTATTTTGAAAAGGGGTCCTTGATGCTTGTGCCAAATCTCGGGCTTGAATTTTTTATTGAAGTATAGTTGATTTACAATGTTGCATTAGTTTCAGGTGTACAGTATAGCGATTCAGTTATACATATACATACAACATATATATATGTACATATATACATACATATTCTTTTTCAGATTCTCTTCCATTATAGGTCATAACAAGATACTCATTATAGTTCCCTGTGCTCTATACACTAGGTCCTTGTTATTTATCTGTTTTCTATATGGTCGTGTGTATCTGCTCATCCCAAACTCCTAATCTATCCCTCCCCCACTTTCCCCATTGGTAACCATAGTTTGTTTTCTATGTCTGTGAGTCTATTTCTGGTTTATAGATAAATTCATTTGTATTTTTTTAGATTCCACATATAAGTGATGTCATATGATATTTGTCTTTCTCTGTCTTACTTCACTTAGTATGATAATCTCTAGGTCCATCCGTGTTGCTGCAAATGGCATTATTTCATCCTTTTCATGGCTGAGTAGTATTCCACTGTACATAGATATAGATATATATACCCCACATGGATGTTGATATTGTTCCATGTCTTGACTATTATAAGTATTGCTGCTATGAACATTGGGGTGCATGTATCTTTTCAAATTAGAATTTCCCCCAGATATATGCTGGGCTTGAATTTGGGCAGGACGTATGAAAGATTCACTCCTCTAGCATGTCCCAAATCACATTGCTAAGGAAGTGACCAGGCCTGGATCCAAACGCAGGTCTGCTGGCTCCAAACACAAGCAGGTTACACTCTGTTCTGCTGCCCCCAACTCACGGCAGCCTCCTTCCCTCCACCATTCCATCCTTGTCCCCTGTCCATTACAGCCAATTTTCACATCTAGCAATTTTGCAGCTGTCCTTTTCTCTTGTGCAAGGGTTGGTTCCAGCTACCAGTACCTTATTTGGGTGGGAAAAAAGAGAGTGATGTGGGGCTTCGGAGATTCAGGAGCAGCAGGTTGGAATCCCCAGTGCTTTGCTGGATTTGCAGTTGTACCAGGCAGGAGAAAGTCTGTGGCTTATCACCCCACGGTGGTGACTGATGAGGGAAATGTGCTTGACAGTTCAGTTAGCTCTTTAATTACACAGAAAGAAGAGCCCTCAGAAGTCGGTCAGTCAGCAGGGGAAGAAAGAAACAAGCCTGGCTTTGAGTCAATGGCTGTTCCAGTCTCCTCCATCAAAGACTTGATCTGTCATTTTCTATTGTCTGGAGTTAATGAGTCAGTTTGAATTAGGTCTTCCACAGGCGCCCTTGGATAAAGGGAATTTGCTTCACCTTGAGGACTGCTCTACCCTTGATAGCTTTGCTCTGTAGGCTTCCCGGAGCACTTCTAACTATGACAGTTACCGTTCACTGAGTGTCTACCATGGGTCGGACAGTGCATCAAGGACCCTGCCTGGCTTAGCTCTTTTGATCTCCATGTCAACTCAGGAGAGGTTCTCCCGGCCTCCTGACCCGGCCACTCACCCACTGGAAGGACTCGGGCCCCTCCGTGTCCTTGTTTCTTCATCTATAAAATAAGGATAATATGAGTTGTTGTAAAGAGTCAATGAGTAATTTTTGTAAAGTGCTTAGAACAGTGCCTGGCACATACAACTGCCTGTAAACGTTTGTTACTTTTATTACTGCCCCTTTTTACAAGCAAGGAGACTGAAGTTGATGGGGGTTAAGGAGCCAGGCTGGGACTCAGAAGTTGGCAGCTACAGAGCAGGGACTTAACCATGGTCGGTGTGGCTTCAAAGCTAAGCTCTTACCACTGGACTGTGAAAGGAGGGGTGGAGGGAGGGATAAAGGAGCCATGCAATGCGAGTGCCAAGGAAGTGGGAGCCACAGAGCTGGCCTTCACACAAAAGCCAAGAGCAGAAGCCCAGCAGTTGTGCTGCACCCAACTGGGACGGCTTTGCCCAGAGGAGGGAGCCCCCACCCCTGGGTCAGGGTGGCCAGAAGGGCTGCCACGGGAGCTCCACATCCCCCCAAATAAAGTCCAGACTCTAGCACGGCTTGAAGGCTCTCCTGGACCCTTCAACCTTCCTGGCTTCATCCTCAAGTCCCCATACCCCTCCAACAACCCTACACTCCCCCACACCCTGGACCAGCATCTGTACTCACACCCATGAGTCTTTTGAGCTCCAGGTCTGTTCCTACATCCTCTCTATTCCATTTGAAACGCCTTCCTCTCCCCATCCCCACCTCCCACCCATTCCCTGAAACTCAGCTCAAGAGTCACCTCCTCCAGGAAGCCTCCCATGAACACCATCACCCCCGAACTGGGCTAGCCACCTGCAGGGGGGCTGCCACACTGCTTCCCTCCTTAGCTTTCCAGGTTGTAATTGCCCTGTAATTACAATTCCTGGTGCAATTTTCTGTCTCCCCCACAGGCCCTAGAATTCCTCCAAGACCTGGCCCAGAGGCCAGCCCAGAGTGGGTGCTCAGGAAATATCTGTGGATGAGTGAATGGTTGAATGAATGAGTTCTTGTGGGATGGGTAGCCTATCTGGTTGCTCTTCTGGGCGAGAGTGAAATTTCATGAATTCTGTGGCTCCAGATGGGGCTTAAAACCCACTCAAAGGTAGTCTCCCAGGGAAATACACTGACACATAGTAGGTACATTCAACCTAAAAAAAGAATGGGCTGCCTCCACAGGTAATGAGCTCCCTGAGGATGGGGGGGTAACCAAGTGGAAGGGACACTTGTCAGGGAAATCCTTGTTAATTCCTGAATTACCATAGAGATGGCTGATGTTCTAGTACCTTCAGTCTATCTCGACTGACTCTCAATCTTCTGAGACAACCTTAAGGATGATGATGATGACGGCGGTGCTGATAGCCATGATTTAGGATGCCCCTGTCTGTCCCATGCACGTGGTCTTTTACACAGAGAGCAATCACCAGCCCTGCGTGCATATGCAACG